>NW_024429196.1:64148780-65348780 GCF_017639785.1 Mesocricetus auratus | reverse complement strand
TCCACGCTGTGCCTGGTTGGGCAGGGCAGATGCCATTTGGACAGGGGGTTTCCTCTCCTTGGTCTCTGGGGCTGTTCTGGCTTATTTCTTATTTTTTAAGCCTTTTTGTTTGACCCTGGCTGCAAAGAGACTTCTCCAGGCAAAGCAAATTGGAGAATACAGGGTATCCATTTTTCCTTGAGTGGGTGGGTGGGAACGTGTATATATGGCCTCTTCCAGTTTTCTTTTTAAAAGTCTATTCATCCTGTGCTGGTGGAAGGTGATCTCTGATGGATGGAGCTCGGTTTTGCCTGACCAGGTAGCACTTTGGGCTGTCTGCTCACGCACAGAGAGAATGGACGGAGCATATTGGAGGGGAGGATAATCTAACAATCTGTCCAGCCAGCTTGTTTTGGTATTTTAGACACAGTCTCACTGCCTCGCTGAGGGAAAATGCTCAAATCCAGCACCTTCCTGTCTCAGCCTCCTGAGTGGTGAGATCGCAGGAGTTCATCCCTCTGGCCGGCCACTTAGTGTCCATGGAAATATGGCCCTCCTCTGCTTCCTCAGGCTCTCTACCCAGGCTCAGTGTCCCAGAGGCCTTATGAACCTGGAGTTCCTGTGAGATGTTATGGCCGGCAGCAGTGTGTGAAGGTGTTTGTGAGGGGCTGCCAGCTAGCAGCTCTTAGCTTTCCATGTGTAGCACCTGTGTTGTTATTGCCTGTGAAGGGGACCAGGCTGGGACACCACCCAGCATGCTACTTTGGTAATAGAAGTATTTTAGGATGAAGGTGTTCAAGTTGCTGGGTCCTTTGTCTGCTGAGCATCCTAAAAGACCCCTGATTTCTTTGTTTCCCTCACAGGGAGTAACTCAGTCGCCTTCTCTCCACAGAGGCCAGAGTCTCCCAGTCACCCAGATAGTGTCAGAGGACTGTTTCTTCTCTGGGCCATTTGCCTAAGAAAGCTGGGTTTTCTTTTCAAGTCCTTTACTTTGGAGTAAGTCCCCATCTATAGCCCTGCCCCCTACACACACACACACACACACACACACACACACACACACACACACACACACACACACACACACAGAGCTAACTATGTGCTACTGACGAGCAAACTGACCTGAAACTGAGATCCACAGTGAGGGTGATGGGCCCTGGGGGAAAGTCAAGAATCTGTGTGTGCAAGTCTTGGGCTGTCCCTTTAAGATGTGTTGTGGGCTGAGTACATTTGCCTGTTTGCTATGTTAGTAATCCCTGTGTACACACCTCACCCACTCAGGGACTGTAGTTGTGTTCTTTAGTCCAGTTCTCCATGGCTCAGCAGGGCTCACGAGGGCTTTCCTCACTCGGCACTGGACACAAGACAGTAGTTAGGTTGGAATCCAAGTGCTAAAGTTTCCAGGGTTTGGCCATTCAGTTCCTCCTGGGATCCTGCAATTAATCTGATTCTTGGCTGTGCCCAAAAGGGAGATTTTTAATTTTTTTAATCTTCCTTTTACCACTTCTCCTTATGGTTTTGTTTACACTGTTGCCAGCCAGTGCCCACTCCTTGATAATATCTGCATTTGGACGTTTTACCATGTCATTTACTCCCATCCTACCCAACTAGGTAAACAGTTGTGGTATTAGCAAAGAGTGTCACAGAGGTGACAACGCCCCACCCCCACCTCTGTGACAGGATCTTGCCATGTAGCCTTGGCTGGCCTCGTACTCACTATGTAGCCCAGGCTGGCCTCAAACTTTTGGTGATCCTCCTGCCCCAGGCTCATGAGTGTGTATTGTCATAACTTGCTTAGTAGAGCTAGTCTTAACAGGAGGTTCCTGGGTCAAGAGTTGGCTTGGTATTTGAAGAACACACGGCACTCATTCTGAGCTGTTCTGGCATTTCATAAGAAAGACAAATGTTGTGGTGTTGCTGTGTCCTCTTCTCTCAGTGTTTGAGACAGATTGTTTTTCCTCAGAGGACAGTTCAGAGTCTTTCTGCTTGGTAGTTCCTTGTGAGTAGGCCTAGGGGGATGGGAGATGATCACAGGTGACTGTCACACATGACACCAAATACTATTTTAAATGCTATATCAAGACAGCATTGCCTTTCAATTATATTTTAGGTGTACTGGTTAAGTCAAAGAGTCTGAAGTTGGTTCTGATTTTTTTTTGAAACAGGGTTTCTCTGTGTAGCCCTGGCTGACCTGGAACTCTCTCTGTAGACCAGGCTAGCTTTGAATTCATAGAGATCTGCCTGCCTCTGCCTCCCAAGAGCTGGGATCAAAGGCATGTGCCACCACCACCCAGCTTCTGGAAATGTTTTGAATGCTTCTCTAATACTGATCTTCTCTGTTTAAAACCACTTTTTCTCTTCTTCCTTCTTTTTTTTTGAGACAGTCTTGCCATGTAGCCCAGGCTGGCCTTGAGGGAACAAGCTCTTGGTTCCTAACCTTCAGCAGTTTGCTGAAATTCAGCCATAATACTTTCCTCCACTTTCTGGTATTTACTTTCATAGTTGCTCTCTGTTTATGATAAACAACCTTGGGTTTTGACTCAGTATTTGTGTCAAGAATTTTAACATAAGAATGAAGGTAAAAATGAATTGATTTAAAGGTCGTGAGGGATTTTGTGGGTGGCTGCTGATGGGAAGCATGGCTTTGGGATGGTTCTCATGCTTCTACAATCATGCACCCCCTTGGCATTACTATCTCATCCTCTTTTCTCCCTTTCTCTCTCTTAAGGGGTATTTCCCACTTTGCCCAGCTTGATTTACTGTCTGTTCCTCTTTTCTTCTCTTCACCAGTTCCTACTGCTGGGGATTTCCTTCTGTGACTTATCCCTTTATGTTTTTCCTTTTGCAATCAATGGTCACATGTCCCCTAGTTTGTCACAGAGTGTTAGAGTGAATGATACTGGTGTAGCAATGGGTCAGGCATACTCTCTGCTTGGTCTGACATTTTAAACATTTCTTTTAGCTCCTGGTCTCCACATGGACTACTTTCTTTTCCTGTGTGTAACTGTTTGAGCCTCTCTGTTTACGGCCAGGTCTTCAGGGGTAGGCTCTGTTTGACTCATCTCAGCATTACTTTGTATGGAGCCCAGGCCACTGTGAGTACAAGATGCTTCCTAATATTGTTTACAACCTGAGTAATGTGTCAGCCTCAAAATTGTCAGAATTGTGTGAAATGTATGAGCACCCATGAAGACACAGATGGAGCCTGGCCTTGGATTCAATCAATCAGTCAATAGACGCGCACGCGCTCGCGCATACACACACACACACACACACACACACACACACTCCCCTAAACATAAGAAAACCATAAGCAAAAACCCCTCTGTTTTAGTACATGCCATTCCAAGGTTTAACACCAATATTATGAGAGAAGGGCTTACTGATTAGCACCAGAATGCACGATATGGATGAATGGTTGCTTTGTCCTGACTCTGTGGGCGCCGAAGTCTGAAAGCTGTACCCATCCCATTTGACTTGCCCTGTACCAGCGTGTGTGCTCTTTCTCTGCCATCCCGTATTTCTGCCTACATCGATGGGCTTAAGAAAACATGCTATGCATGACCAAGGCTGTCTCCTGTTGAATCAGACTCTCATAAAAAGGGGAAAAAGGGGGTGGGTGGGGAGCGAATGGGAAAGCCATGGAACATTCTATATTTCTTTTAGACCAATGCTTATTTTCTTGGCAGGCAAATGCTTTTTTCTCACCTTTTGACATACTCCTAATGGTCCCATTAAAATACATTTAGCCTTTTCTCCCTCCTCCATCTGCCAGCACTCTGTGTCATTTGGTGAACGTCAGGCAGGTTTTAAGTTCCGAGAAAAGTAGTGTACAGGCTCGAGTTGGAACAGGATCATATGTCTCCCCCCTCCAAAAAATGTACCCCCTCCCTCATTTTATTGTGCAGTGTCCAGTTGCAGCTGGCCCTGGAGGTGCTGGCACAGCAGGAAGATGTCATTGCTGCACGATACTGAGAGGTATTCCCAAGGAGGCTGGGGAGACTTCTTCTATTAGGAGTCCGCTGGAGCACGTAACCGGACTGTTATTCTTAGACATTCCTATGTGGCCTTGTGTAGATGGTCGCCAACATTCCTTCCTTTTCTCTGAGTAGGTGATTTTCTGTCATTGCTGGGGGATGCTGTGGAACCTCTCAAATTCCCTTCCCCATCTCCTGGAGTGACACAAGATTCCTTCCAGGAAACTGTCTTTCTCTACTTGTGGGGAGTATTGCATAGTGTGGTTTTGAGGATCCTGGCTCCCGCAGATGGGGAGGAGCTTAGAAGGTTGTTGGGCCAAGCCGTTGAGAAGGGTCCAGTGCTTTTCTCTTGCTTCTGAAGACCTTCCAGAGGGCAGGAACCAAGCTAGTCTTTGACTCAGAGATAAGCAGATATTCAAAAGACGGCTATTCTGGTGGGTATGGTGGGGACTTATAAAAAGCACCCAGAGAGAAGGCTAGTCCAGGGGACAGCAAGAGGAAGCCTGGAGTCAGATGGTGCTATACTGATGCCTGAGAGCAGAGGAGGGGGACACAAAGGTGGCCTCTTGGTATTGCTTCTTAACTACTTGTCTAAGGGTCTGGGTCCCCAGAAAACACTCAAAACCAGGGTATCTCCCTTTAGCAAGTTGAATATCTGTAATTTGAAAACTTAAAAATCTCAATTTTATCTTTCCTTTTCTAGATCGAGCCTCATGTGGTTCATGTTGGTCTTCAACTTGCTTTGTAGCTGAGGCTGGCCTTGAACTTCTGGCCCTCCCACCTCTACATCTGGACTGTGCTGAGCTTCCAGGCAGGTACCACTATGCCTGGATGGAACCCAGAGCTTTGTGTGTACTAGTCAAGTACTCTGCCAACTGGGCTGCCTTTGCAGCCTCCTGAAAATAAACCTGAAATGTTCCAAAACCTGAAAGTTTTTAAGAGCTGACATGACTCCACAAGTGGAAAATTCCATGCCTGACCTTATGTGACAGGCTGCAGTCAGAATGCAGGCATGCCAAAAATAATGTAAAAATTACCTTCAGGCTGTGTGTATGAAGTGTATATGAAGCATTAATGTGTTTCATGTTTAGACTTGAATCCTAGCCCCATGATATCTCCATAATACACAGATATTCTAAAGCCTCCTTTAGTCTGAAATGTACGACAGGCACTTCTGGTACCAAATATTCAGGATAAGAGACACCGGAGGCACACTGCTGACATCTGGAACACAAAATGCACTGTGGTGGATGCCTGCACATTGTAGGTTCTTTAGCAGTCCTGGCCTCTGCCTCTGCTCCCCGTGACAGTAGCATCTTTCATTTGACCATGACAACCAAAGACATCTTCAGACATTTATAAACATCCCATCTGGGCAGAATTAACCCCGATAGAGCAAAGCACTTTTATTCTGTGGAACATGATACACACTGCTTTCTTTCCCCGCCCCCGCTTCCAAGTTTATACATACCATTTGGGAAGAGAGCAGGTGGGATGTCAAATCATATGTTTTTAATAGCTGAATTCCAGCCTCCTTTATTAGATGAAGCTCACAGAGTTGTCATTCTTTTTTGGATGTCAACATGGTTGAATAACAGCAATTTTGTATGGCTCAGCCTAATACGAGCCCATGAAATCAGATTTATACAACCTCAGTCATGAGGGGCCTCAGGACAGGGTCATGCCCTGTGGTGTTTATTAAACACCCTAAGAAGCGTCCCTGCACAAGGAATTGCAGGATTTGAGGTGGGCATGTGGGGGTGAGGGGAAGAACTAAAGAATGTGCTGGAATAAGACCGAGGACAGAGCCAAGTCCCTGAAGAATACAGGGGGTATGGGGATAAAGGGAAAACACAATCCCACTGGGAAGGCAGCTCTTTGGGAGCAGAGGGGAAGCTGAATATTATGGGATGCAAGAGCATGTGGAGGAGAGTGGGCTCAGTACAGGGGGTGGTCTGCATCCTGAGTCTTAGAGAAAGTGCCAACTGGGTCCTCCTTGTGACATATGGGGCAGGAGCCAAACACCGGCTGGACTTTTGGGGCAGGGAGGAATTTGCCCCAAGAGCTCGCACAAACCTGTCTTCAGTGTATCCTAAAATCAGAATCAATGACCAAACCTGCTCTGGGCATCTTCTTTTGCCCATTTAGTCTTCCCAGAGCCTATTCATCTGCTCAATTGGAGTCACAGCAAAGAGTGAAATACACCGGTAATGCAGATATAGAATTGACATGTGTTAGTAATTTCAATGGGCTGGGGATGAAACTCAGTTGGTAGAATGCATGCCTGGGGTGCATGAGGGTGTGGGTGTGTAGTGACACCTGTAATCTCAGCACTGGGGAGGTGGAGGCAGGAGGATCAGAAATTCAAGGTCATCCTTGGCTACATAGAGTTTGAGTTTAGTCTGGATTAAAGGTTTTACCTCAAAAAAATTATAATAAACACACACACATGCACGCACGCACTTACGCATGCACGTAAACACGCACGCACGTACACACGCACGCACGTACACATGCATGCATATTTACAAAGCTTGAATTCCAAGTATATACGTATTTGTGCTAATGAAAGTACTTCTAATTAAGAAAGGAGAAGACGTTGTCCCTTGCGAGCCCCTGAGGACACTTCCTCTCGCCTGTGGCATTGATTCATTTTAGGCTCTGGCTCCTTTGCTCGCCCCTCCCCCCATTTCTCTGCCTTTCTTCCTTTCCTGCTTCCTTTCTTTCATATCTAGCAGTCATGGTATCCACCACCAAGACAGCTACCCCTCCACAGCAGGCGCCTTGTCTTTTTCTTTCCCGTTCCTTTCAGGTCTGCCCCTGTGTCGAGCCTCAAAATGCCCTTTTGGTAACTGGTGCCTTAAAACTGCTTCATCTGGCAACAAAACTGCTGTTTGCGGTTGGATCCAATAGGAGGCAGAAGGGAGACAGAGGGGCCCTTGGGGGTTGTGTGGGCTTGGAGTCTAAGCCTTAGGGACTGTAGAGGGGATGTGACTATTCACAGCACACATCCCAAGAGGAGACCTGGCATTCAGTTTTCAGACGGTGCCATTCAGCCTGATCTCCATGATGTACTTGATCATGTCCTCCATGGTCAGCATGGTGTACTTGCTATACCTGGGGTTGAACTCAGCTCCACAGACCTCATGGCCTGACATGTTCCTTTCCCCTGAGTTCTCCAGAATAGTAGACTGTAACTAAGGACTGAAAGTCTAGGAGTCTTGGGTCAGCAATCTTCTGTCCCATATAGCAGTAAGGGATGGCTCTCGCTTCTCTCCTTAATCTTTCGAGTCCTAATTTGGCACTATGCACTGCATTCAGTAGGCTGCCTCTTCTTGCCGGGTCTGGACCCTTTTTTTTTTTTTTTTGTCTTTTTAAAGGTCTTGCTATGTAGCCCAGGCTGGCTCAGAACTCACATTGTGTTACTCAGGCTGGCCTTCAACTCAAGATCCTCCTACAGGTGAGTACAACAATGCGCAGTAGGGCTGAGCTCATTTACAAACCAGAAAATACATGTGGACATATTATAGCTTTCTTAGGATAACAATCCCCAGCACTGACTCAGCATCTGAATCTACGTGTGCAGCATTTAGGTGGGGGAGGGGGGGAGGAAGAGGCAAAATCCAGAACAAAGATACTCAGAGGGCTACTCCTCTTGACTCACCGTATGGTAGGAGGGGTTCCCTGAGACAGGCTTTGTTTTCTAATTAGTTTGCCTGGCTTCTGATCAGTAGGTTGAAAGGAAGAAGAGAGTTTGTATAAATCCATAGATCCAGACACAGACTTGCTGGGAGCCAGTGGAAGGGAAGCTTGGAGACCCTTCACCTAATTTGCATTTGAAAATTTTTAGATTTATTTTCAAAGGTGTGTGTGTGTGTATGTGTGTGTGTGTTGGGGGGTTGTGCATGTGAGTGCGGGTGCCAGTGGAGGTGAACCCCTCTGAAGCTGGAGTTAGGAGTGATTGTGAGGTGTCTAACATGGGTACTCAAAACTGAACTCTCTCCTCCGTAAGAGCTGCACTTGCTCTTAACCACTCCCTAGTCTCTTGCATTTATAACCTTATATGTGCTTTGCATTTTAACAGTTGCATAAATGTTGTGTCTTGCCTTGGTTGTGGTGTTTCATGCCTGTAATCCTAGCATTATACTTCAAGGAAGAAAGATGTCTGGGAGTTTGAGATCAGCTTGGGCTACATCTTAAGTTTTAGGTCAGCTTGGGCTAGAATTAGAGAATGTCTCTTAAAAACAAACCAACCTCAAATACTCTAGTGACAGAAAAGATAACAAAACAAACAAACAAACAAACAAGCAAGCAAAAAACCACTTTATCTTCAGTGAAATGCGGACTTACCTCCATATATCATAGCACTACTTAGGGAAGCGTCTTTGGTGTTTTCAATAAACCAGGCAAGGGAAAAGAATGAGGCTTAGGAGGGTTCTAGGGGCCAGGAAGGTGGATGAAGAAGCAGAGTTTGTCCATCCGAAGAATCAAGGAGTTGGGGAGATGTTCTGGAGAGGAGAGTTTACTGTACAAACACAAGGACCTGAGTTTAAACCCTCAGAGCCCATGTAACAAGCCAGCAAATCCAGTGCAGGTGGGTCACTGGGCCTTGATGGCTGCCAGCCTAGCTTTGAGTTCAGTTTAGGACTCTGTCTCAAGGAAATAAAGGAGATAGAGATACAGAGAAAGGAAGGAAAAAAAGGAGAGGTGTTGTGGAGAAAACTCTCAATAGTCAAGATAATTTCCCCTGACCTGTGTGCACACGTTCACATCACACACACACACACACACACACACACACACACACACACACACACACTGAAAAAAAAGAAGAAAATAAGTAAGTCTGCATGGGACTCTACTACCCCAAACTTTGAATCAAACAGCTGTCAGCCCCATTGTGAAATCTATTCAAATTCTGTTTTCTTCCTTTCAGTAGTGACATGGAGGAGGGCATTGTGGGCTGCAGGATGAGTCAGCTTTCTTACTGTATGCAAACATCCCTAGACATTCCACTTGAAAGGAAGGAAGGTTTATTTTGACTCACAGCACTGTGGCCCTGTGTCGAAGCAGCACAAAGTGGTGGAATGTGTGGAGTAAGCCCCTTCCTTGAGACAGCTGAGAGCAAAGAGGGACAAAAAAGGAGTGGTCTTCAGAGACGCGTCCCCAGTGACCTAGCTTCGAAGGCCCCACCTCCTAATAACACACAGGCCAAGACCAAGCTTTCAACACTTGGGCCTTTGGGAGCATTTACTAAGACTCTAGCAGTGAGTGGGCATTTGGGAGCAGGGTTTAGGAAGGGGCTCCTGCTATGCTGAGGCGTGGGGAATTCAGGACATATGAACTATATTAGCTATACACAATGGGGAGATTAGGGAAATAACACACAAAATTTTCCCTGGAAGAGGATAAGAGAAGCACATCTTCAAGCCTACCGAAGCTATAAATGACCCAGAGCAGCAAGCTGCAGCAGTCACAGGGAGGAGACTTTCAGTAACACCAGGTCTATGTTCAAGTCCCACTGGGCTGGAGTGTCCAGCTGTCTTTCGGGGTGACAAAGGGCCATGCTAGAATTGCCTGAGAGTGGTTTTGCTTGCAAGCACACCCGCTTCCCTCGCACTGGTGTGTGTGTATTTAGAGTAGCCAGCCTGCTGGCCCATTCACAACGAAAGGACGTCCCCGTCCCCACCTTGATTGTGGCTTTAAGCGGGCACCGTTCTTCTGACCCTCCTACCCTGAAAGTGCTGACTAGGTCGCTCCAAGGGTGGTGTGCTGCTGTGCCTCACCCTGGTGGCAAACGAGGCCACAGCAGACCCATCAATCAGCCTGCCTTGGCAAATGCTTCGAGACTTGCCTGGGTGGCAAGTGGGTGTGGGTGTGACTCCCACTTGTCCATCTTCTAGACTGAATTTGTCCAGAGGTCCCGGTTTCCTTAATACAGTATGACCGGGTCATTTTTTCCCTCTTTCTCATTCATTCTTTACTAATTGTCTACTGAAGCCTGGAAAGCCTTCGTTGTGGACAGTTTCCCGTCAACAGCTAAGCTTCTGTGTGGTGGATGTCAAAAAGATAGCTCAATTGTGGAGAAAAGAAAGCATTCTTTTCGTCTGCACTCTTTGGGAGTGTTTAAGCTTTAATTTCTTTTTAATAGATGATGCTACATGAACCACATGACTCCAACAAATAGTGAAAAAAAAAGAACAAAGAGAATTAGAAGTGACTCCTTGGTTAATAGATGGGGAGCCTTAGGTTTCAGTTAACTACTTCATTTCTGAGAAGGCAATACCAAGAAGGAAAACTATTGGTCTTTCTAAGGTATGGCCATCACTCCAGCTGTGGTGAAGGAGGGGTCTAAATGAGTTCACCAGACCCAAGATAAATGATTAAATAGGTGTTTATTAGGGAAGGACTTACACAGATAAGAATAAATAACCACAGCGGTCTTCCTGCTCCAGAAGATGCAGGCTTTGCTCTCTAAGAGAGCATGCCCAAAGCTCCTCTACCTAGGACCACGCCCAAAGGGTGTGGCCACTGCTACAAGTTCACTGGCAAGGCAAGATGCCACTACACAGTGGGTCTAGGAATGTAGCTGTGGCTGCTCAATGCCTCCAACCCCTGTCCCTCTAGAGCAGTGGTCCTCAACTTTCCTAATGCTGCCTTCTTTAATACAATTCTTCACCCCCAACCATAAGATTGTTTTTGTTGCTACTTCATAACTGTCATTTACCACTGTTATGATTCTTAATGTAAACACCTAATACGTGACCCACTAAAGGAGGTTGTTCGACCTCCGAAAGGGCCACAACCCGCTGCAGAGTCGGCTGTACTTGTATCAGCTCCTTGGAGAAGGGATAGGGGAGTATGGGTTGCAGGGGAAATGTTATGCCCGGCCCCACTATCCCGTCTGCTCTGACAACTGGGCTGGGTGTGATGTATGAGCTCTGGGTTTGGGCCACTGGGACACTCAGTCATTAAAGAGGAAGGCAGGGCACTGGGTGAAGCCTGGTGAAGGAACAAGACCTTCTGCCTAAGTTTTCCAACTGCATCTGGAGGCTGTGAAGAAGCAATGCATATTCATAATAAAGGTTAGGTAATTGACGATAGCCTTCTGACATTGCATGTTTTCCCCACCAAAAGAAATGAGAATACGATTATGATCACACAGTTAAAAAGGACATTAATTAAACAAGAAATCTGCATGGTTGAAAAGTTTACTGAGCTCTAGGAAATGAAATCTGAGTACACATTCTAGTTTGTACTTCCTCCTCAGGTCCTGGGAGGTAAGCAGACCTGTGGGCTATAGAAATGGCCTAGTCTTCCTTTTGTGTTCCCACAGACGCCACACTCGCCGAGATCCGTACTGGACTATTATTATTAACACCGGGGCTCAAGGAGCTTGGAGCCAGAGGCAGGACTCAGTGACGACAAACACAGAAAGAGAGACTTCCGGCAGCTCTGGTCAGCAAAGGCACTGAGGAGCGCTCACACACCTCGGGTCTCGCCTTTCTGGCCCAGGTGCCCTGCTTCGTTGCCACTGAAATATTTTCCTTTGGAATGATGAATTGTCAATGTCTAAACAGGGGCCCCTTTCCTCCTGGGCTGCCCTACCCTTTTCCTGGGGACATAGAAAGGCTTAGAAGGGCCTTCCCTGGCATAGCAAAGGGACAAACAGAATCCAGGCCTGTGGGCTCAGCCCGGGCTAAGAAGCCCTTTCATTGGGGTAGTCAACACCTTTTGTTGTTGCCAGACCCTTCTGGATTGATCCGATGTTAGCCTGCTTTGAGGTGGTTTGGAGAGGCATGTGGTACTCCAGCAACTTCCAGAAGCAGTGGAGGCTGAATACCGCTTCCTTTGGCTCCTCGTTCAGCGGATCTGAAAAACAAGAAACAAAAAACAGAAAACAACAACAAAAAAACCCCAAAAGCTTGTGAGGCTCGATTTTGGCGGTAAGCAGAATCCATAACCGGAGATAGTTACTCCGGTTGTACTTCCTGGAGTACAACAGATAGCCTGAGGTCATGTGTGAAAGTTTCCACTCCTTACACCAAGTGGATGCTCAAAAAGCGATTGACTGGAGGATTTCAGGCTCTGGATGTTTGGATTGGGTGTTAGTAAAGTTGCTAGGACTCGTGATGGTAACAAGAGAAGTAACTTTCTCCTTTTTATGCAGCCTGGGACACCAGGCCATAGGATGCTACCACCCACGTTTATGACCAACCTTCCCACCTCAGTTAATGCAATCTAGAAACTCCCTCAGGATCTACTCTTGGGTTGTTTTCCAAGGTGATTCTGGAGTCTCTGAGACTAGCAATCAGCCTTTAGGAAGTTTCCACTTAACACGTTTGCTTCTATGAATCTTCACATTTTTACATCCTGCCCTTGATTTTCGATTTCCTTCTTATGAAATTTTCATGAGGTGGTTCCTTTTGAAAAGAGAAATCTTAAATCACATGTAATTATGTTTACTCAGATCCTACTTAGTGTATGACCTCGGAGGAACAGAGAGAGGAGGCCTCAGAGCCAAAGGAATGGTCCAGGATGGGCTGTGGCAGGAGTGGGAGGACTCTGGGGTGGGCGTGGCTTTGAGCTCTGAGCACTCTGAGCTGGTTGTGCGATGCTTGGGTTGGCAGTAACTTGTCAGTGCTAGTTAAGCTGGGAGATGGAGAACCCCACAGACCATATTGTCTGCCCACAGATTTCCTTCTTTTGCTAACACTGTTAACATTCTGCCTCTAGAAAGAAGTTCAAACCATGTATGACAAACTCAGAGCGTTTTCTTTTTTCTTTCTTTCTTTTTTGGGGGGGGAGGAAGCTTTGCTCACATAAATGCTTATGTTCAAACTTTCAAACGCCCAACTTAACTAATTTAGAAATAGGGTCTAGCTATGGCTGCTGTTTGGGCTGTGAGCCTCCTGCCCCGTCCTCCCCAGTACTGGGATTACAGGTTTGCACCACTATGCGGGACTCAGCCTGCAGATACTTTGTTCAGACTCCAAGTCATTAAGAATCCTTTTACTGCAGGGCGTTGGTGGCGCATGCCTTTAATCCCAGCACTCGAGAGGCAGAGGCAGGTGAATCTCTGTGAGTTCGAGACCAGCCTAATCTACAAAAGCTATTCCAGGACAGCCTCCAAAGCCACAGAGAAACCCCGTCTTTAAAAACCAAAAACCAAACCAAACCAAACCAAAACAAAACAAAAGAATCCTTTTACCGTTGTGCCCACTGTGTTGCTAAATTGGCAATGAAAACCGGTGAGGCCGTTTAATCCACCCTGGCATCTGTCTTGTGCAGAAGCCTGGGAAGATATTCATGACCATGTCCTAGTCCAGGTGAGGGTTATGGGTGAGTCAGTTGGAGAGCAGTGGTTAATGGCACTAATCTAGTTTCTAGCCCAGTGCTCTGCGCCTAAATGGAGACCAGTGACGTCAGGCCACTGAGGAAAGTGCTCAACCCTGATCCTCAGAAGATGTCACAATTCAGTCTCAGAACTGGGAGAGATGTAGGTTAGTGTAATTGTCCTGATCGTGTGCAGATGGTGGGACACATGTCAGGACTTGAATGGCAGGCAGAAAGAAGTTGCATGGATTAGAAGGAGTGTATTCCAGGTGAATATCTATAGCAGAGACCCAGAGGGCGACGGATTGCTGGTTTGAGAGAAGAGATGAATTACAGAAGGGTTGATCAGGCTGGAGTGGAAACTTGGATACAGGCAGCTGGATAAAACCCTGAGGGAGCAGCTTCCCTTTCGGAGAGAGGGGTAGGCTGACTCAAGGTCAGCATCTGTGATGGTTTTGATTGCTAGTCTCAGAGACTCCAGAATCACCTTGGAAAACAACCTAAGAGTAGATCCTGAGGGAGTTTCTAGATTGCATTAACTGAGGTGGGAAGATTGGTCATAAACGTGGGTGGTAGCATCCTATGGCCTGGTGTCCCAGGCTGCATAAAAAGGAGAAAGTTACTTCTCTTGTTACCATCACGAGTCCTAGCAACTTTACTAACACCCAATCCAAACATCCAGAGCCTGAAATCCTCCAGTCAATCGCTTTTTGAGCATCCACTTGGTGTAAGGAGTGGAAACTTTCACACATGACCTCAGGCTATCTGAGGTGTAGGCATGGGGGGGGGGTATAAAATTACCTCCAGGCTATGTATAAGAGGTATATATAAAAATGAGCCGGGCGGTGGTGGCGCACGCCTTTAATCCCAGCACTTGGGAGGCAGAGGCAGGCAGATCTCTGTGAGTTCGAGGCTGGGCTGGACCGACAGCCTCCAAAACAATACAGAGAAACCCTGTCTTGTTAAAAAAAAAAAAAAAAAAAAAACCAAAAAAAAAAAAAAACCGAAATGGCTAAGTGTGGTGGTACACACCTGTGACTGACTCAGGCCTCAAGTGGCAGAGTCAGGAAAACATGTTCTGCCATTTTTTTGATTACTTTAAAAATTCTGCCCATTGTGTTCTTTGTGGGGGGGACAATTCTTAACTTGATTAAGTTTAATTTGTCTTTTTTTTTTTCTTGCCTGTGTTTTGATATCATACCCAAGAAATCACCTTCAAATCCAGGTTTTCTCATATGTATATTTAATTATTCTAAAATCCACTATTGTCCTTTCTCTATTGAATGGCCTTAACAATTTGCTGAAGATTATCTAATTGTATAGGAAACGAGTTATTTCCGGCTCTGTTCTGTTTTATTGGCATGTCTTCATGCTTACATCATGATGTTCTGGTAGTCAAACTTCCAATCAGAAAGTTTGAAGCCTCTAACTTTGTGTTCCTTTTTCAAGATTCTTTTGCTATTCTCTATGTCTTGAGAGTCTTTATGAATTTTAAGATGGATTTTTCTGTTTCTGAAAAACAAACAGCCACTAGGATTTTGAGGGAGATGGTGTTCAATCCATAAACCATTTTGGGTAGTGGAGCTAACTCAATGATGTTATCTTATAATTCATAAAAAGAGTGTTTGTCCATTTCTTTATGTGTTCTTTATCTTCCATTAGCAATGCTTAGTTGTTTTTATTTTATACACTATTTCCTTTTTTTTTTTGGCTAAGGTCTTTCCTAAGTAGTTTACTCTTTTTGATACAATTATGAATTGAATTGTTTCTGTAATCAAGGCAAATATCTTGGCCTTCCACAATGACCAAGCCGCCCTTCTCCAAAGACTGGGTGATACTAATTAGGATGAGAGTCCAGGCCACCCAGGGGGTCACCTTTGTCCTAAGAAGGGACTGCAATTCTAAGTCAGAGAGGAGTCAGGGCTCATTTAGGAAATCTGGGGTTGTTCAAGGTCTTTGTGCTTTAGAGACACATTATTTAGTACACTTTACTCAGAGCCCAAGGACAAACAGCTTCCTCCCAAATACTCTAAGCATAGAAAAGAGAAATGTCACAGCTGTTGGGAGATCATTGGCATGGGTTGATTTTTGTCTGTTTTTAAATTTTATTTATTTATTAGTGAGTGTGTGTGTGTGTGTGTGTGTGTGTGTGTGTGTATGCATGTGCGTTCAAGGGTAACTCTAGAGTTGGTTCTCTCCTTCCACCATGGGTTCTGGGAACCAAATTCAGATCTTTAGCCTTGGTAGCAAATGCCTTTACCCACTAAGCAAAAACTGCAGGCAGGAGGGATATAGTATAAACTTCTGTTCTGGGATTTTTCTTCCTTTATCCTATTTCTAGAGATCTTTGTATCTTAGACTTTTTCCCAGAGTTCTTTGTCTTCTGCCCCTTTTACAGAATGTACAGACCCCACTGTCACTGTCTTGAGTTGTTGCTTAGCAAAAACCAACTTGCACTAAAAGAATTCCTAACAATTCAAGAATAGATCAACACAGTGGCAATATCATAATCTGAGCATGGTTACATGAGCCAATCTAATCCTGTTGCCATTAAGAATTCATAATTGTTGGGTGTGGTGGCACATGTTTTTTATTCCTGCACTCAGCAGGCAGAAGCAGTTAGATACCTAAGTTCAAGACCAGCCTAGTCTACGTAATGAGTTCCAGGTCATTCAGGGCTATATAAGGAGACTGTCTTAAACAACAACAACAACATACGATGTGATTTTGAAACAGATTCTCATTGCTTTGCTTAGGATTCATTATGTAGCCAAGACTGGCTTTGAACCGTTGGCAATCCTCCTGCCTCAGCCTCTTGACTATGAGGACTGTAGGCATGAGTCATCGGTTGGTAATTTTGCTCAAACCTGGGGTTGATTTGACAGAAAACAAAGCAGGGATGGAAGGGGAACCCAGGAGCAGGTGGCATGGAGATGAGGTGATCTTCTGACCCTTACAGGAGGTGCTCAAGATGTGGAGCGCTGGCATGCCTTGGCAACCTGTCACAAGTCTCACCTCAGGAGGGTACAGGCTGTGACTGATACTGTTCTTTTGTTGACCAATTCTATCCTTAGGGCTTAGTGGGCTTGGAGTTAGAAGGGGTTTCTCCTGGGACAGCATAGTTGTGACCCAGTAGGTCCTTTGGCTTTAGCAACAAGGGAGATTTTTCTATATGTGTCTGTAGACCCAAGGTTAGAGAACTCTAGGCTCCTTGGACAGGTGATGATCACGGGTAGGATGTTGTGAGCCTTCTGCCTGCTGGCCATCCTCATAGGCCGTGCCTGTGGACCTCTGTTACAAGCCACCTGTGTGGCCACTACAGTGGCAATCAGACCCTCTTGATACACCTCTTCTACTCGGGAAGGCATGGGAGGCACAGAAGTCGAGGTCCACACCATTCTTTAGCACAGCGGTGCATGAGACAAGGCTTGGCAGCCTGTAGGACCTGGGGTTCTGCTTTGTGTCCGGCAGCTCCACAGAGCTGTCTGCAAGGAGAATTCAATATAAAGTCTACAAACACTGCACTGCAAAAGGCTCATTTTTATCTTCCTCTCCAGAACCTCTGAGAGAGCCAAGCTTGGTGGCTTGCCAAACAGACTGTACTCCTTCCGAGTGATGTATGGTGTGCACTGGGGGCCAGCATCTTCCTGTTGATCCCATGTGCACAGCTCTGGATGGCAAATGAAGGGACTGTGGGAAGGAGGTGGGCTGGAGGAGAAAGATTTGTCAAGCACCCATTAGACAATGTGCTAAGAGCACAGACAGAGCAGAGGAGAAAAACAAAAAAACAGAAACCAAAGGCAAACAGCTTTTCCTACTTCCTTTCTTCCTGTGTACCTGATCTGTGTGGGCAGAGAGGCTGGGAGTTGATTACTGTTTCGGGGCCTTTGATTATAAAGCCATATGCGGAAAGATTAGGATAAAGGGACTCTGAAGTTACGTAGCTGTCCTCCCTTCTTGTCACCTGTAAGGTCCGGAGTTCTTCTCCTCTTTAATCTTTGTGATTGCTAATCTCTGTTTCATCAGGTGGAGGGCTTGCTCTGAAAATCAAGGGTTAGGGACAAAATTCCTCGTGTCCTGTCACATCTTTCTACATGTGTGCTCGCACCTAATATTCCTGCCACCCGTCTGTCACATTTCACTGCTGCCCTGGCTCTGCTGGACCTTTGCCAGTATGTGTGCCCTGTCTCCAACTTCGTTGTCCCATTCAGTGAAAGGAGCTCCTAGCCCACCTCCATTAATCCCAGAACCCACCCGTTCTGAGTATTTTTAGCCCTCTGACATCATTTTGCTGACTTCATCTTAAGTGCAACCAGCCCCGCTAAGGGTATGGCAGGCACTGATGGGAGGTTACTATCACTACCCACTAGGGACATTCAAAGTGGCTTTCTTGGGGGTTTCTGGCCAAGCTTCCATACCGCGTCTCATGATGCCCACAGGCAGATGCTACACAGGCCACAGTGCCACCCAGACAGACAAGAGAGCCCCATTGCGAAGCTTTGATAATAGGCTGAACGGCCTCCGCTTCCTGACCCTAGCTGACTGCAATGCTTTGCCAGGCAACAGCTGTTTGGTATCAAGGAAAGGCCAGGCTCTAGCAGGGCAGGGGAGTATGACTTGGCATGCCATCTAGATGTAGGGACAACTTCTGTTGGCGGGGTAGACTCAGCCTCCACTCCATGCCGTCTCAAGTTTAATGAAGGCGTTAAAACGACAGAGCTGGGGGCAGTGAGATGGCCCAGTGGGTAAAAGCCCAGAACTCTGAGTGGAAGGAGAGAATTGTGACCTCTGACCCTCACATATGTGTTTTGTCATTCCTCCCACCACTAAGAACAAGTAAACCAAATTAAAATGTTAGCATGGGAAGGGAGCGGAGCGCGACTCTGATTTTACAGGTGAGACACGAATGTTATCGTGGGGAGTCACGTTTGCTTGTCACATCTTAACAATTGCCACACACCATATGCACTTTCCAGGCATTTTTGTTTCTGCCACAAATAGAAGGTAGGAAAGGAAAGATACATACATGTATATGTGTATATATTAACATATATGAATGTAATAACTCATTGTACTAGGAATCATACCTAGTGCCTTGTGCAAGGTGAACGTGTATTTTACCACAGACTTGCTTCTTTGATTCCTGTGTTGGACATTTATGATATGAATTTGTCTCAATAGTGGTGATTAATTTTAATTATTTTCTTGGATTTGTCTATCAAACTTCTTTTTTGCAAAGCTGGAGTTTTCAATGGTGGTTTGCTTGCCTAGACTGTGTGTGGCCGTTGAGTCAATCCTCAACCACCAAAATCATCATGTTTTTGTAATTAGTGGGTACCATGAGGAGTCATAAGCTGTGGCTCTACAGTTTGATGTTTCTCTACAAACTTTTATCCATTAGCCTTTGCATTTTATATATAGTGAAAATTAAGTGCTTATTTTCTGATTTTTTTTAAAAATCACATTTGTCGTCTTCCAGTTAACATGAACCTTTCCTTCTCTCATTTGTTTATTTATTTATATCAGTATAGGCTTAGGGATTACTTTTCATTCAGTGGGTTATAATTTGTTACTCCTGTTACTTATTTTGGTGTTTAAATTATCCCTTATTTGGTTGATACGGAATCTTTCTGGGTGGTTCCTGTAGATCTTGCCTAAATCTATAGATATTGTTATAATTTACACACAGAAGCATCTATGCTTTTGAAGAGAATGGCTGGATGCTTTGATGAAGACTCCTAGCTGTGTAACCACCATGACCATAGCCAGGGCGGGTTATATCATCTCAGAGACTACCCCTGAGCCTGGAACCCACGTTTCTGGCTATCATTGCTTCGATTTTTGTCTCTAGTTTTGCCTCTTCAGAATATTTTTGGATATGTTTGGTTTAGGGATGTAGCTCAGTGGTAGAGCCCTTGCATTGCATGCTTGAAGAAAACACAGATTCGGTCACTCCTCGGCACTGAGAAAGAGATGCGGAGATGGAGAGGAGGGGAGGGGAGAGGGTTTGGAATCCAGGGCATACTTACTAAGCAAAAGCTTTACAAATGGAGCTGTGACCCAGCCCATACTATATTTTTTGTTTGTCTTCTTTCCTTGGGTATATTTTGATATCCATCTACACTGTGTCTACCACCAAATTATTCATTCTTTATCGCCAAGTAGTATTCCATGGTATGGATATTTCCCGGACTGATATTTTTGTTCATTTGCTGACAAACATTTCGGTTATTCACAGATTGTTTTAGTTTTGAAATAGGGTCCCACTCTCTGTAGCCCAGCCCAGGCTGGTCTGGGATTTTCTATGTGACCCAGACTGGCCTCAGACTGACGGCAGACCTCCTGACTCATCTTCCTGAGTACTAGGTTTACAGGTATGAGACACCATGTCTGGCAATTCCCAGTGTTTTGGCATTAAAAAGAAAGCCTCTATGAAGATTTGTATCCCAGTCTTTGTAGAGACGGATGCTTTCATGTATCTGAGGATACAGTGGTAATGATGATTGGGTAGCATAGTAAGTGGATATTTAACTTTTAAAGAAACAGATAAACTGTTTTTCAAAGTAGCAGTAACATTTTTTCCCTATCATTGCTGTTACTGGCATTCTAGATGCACTGTGTCCTTGTCAATATTTGGTAGTCTCTGTTCTAGGCAGTTCTAATGAGTGCATAGTGCTATTTCATTCCAGCTTTAATTTTTCCTGATAATCCGTGAGCATCATTTCAAATCCGAATTTGCCACCCATATTTCTTTTCTGGTAACAAAATAAAAGACTGAGTTAAAAAATCTTTTGCTAATCTAAAAATTGTGTTGTCTTCTGACTGTGCCATTAGAGTTGTCCTCTGGCTCCAAATATAAAGATATTTTCTTGTGAGTAAAGATTATGTACTGGTCATTGTGAGTAAAGATATAGGCCAGGATCCGTAAACTTTTTCTATAAAGGTCCATGTGGCAAATATTCAAGGCCCAAATGAGCTATGTGGTCTCTGTGTCAACCAGTCAGCTCTGCCCTCGTGTGTGAAAGCAGCTCAAGGCACTCTACAAAAGACTGAGTACAACTGGGTTTCAATAAAGCTTTATTTGTAAAGAGAGAAGAGTGTGCTTGCTTAACAGGCCATGGTTTGCCAGCTCCCAGCTTTGGCTTTGCTTTTTAGCATTAGATAGGATGGACTGAATCCCGCTTGGTATGCAAGGTCTAGGTAGATATGCAAGTTCAGGAGTTTGAGGAATGGGTGCCGAAATCCACCACCCTTTCTTTAGACATCAGAACTGCGTGATTTCCAGGCATGGAGTTACTGTAGTGCATACTCGTTCTCTGAGTTATGTTTTAGATCCTGTTGTCTCAGGATGCCCTGTCACAGGAGACAGGTCAGCAGGGTGAGATGGTGTGGGATGGGAGCAGTGTTCTTCCTAGTGCTCAGTCCCGGTTCCTGCCATGTGTGAGCATTTGGTGGGGCTTCCTAGGATGTGCTTTTGGACTCCACCTACTGCTTCAGAGTCTCCAGGCTGAGCTGGATTAGCCTTTCCTAACCTGAAAGTATTTTCCAGGCATTACGGATGAAGCTAGACAGGCACCAGCACTACAGTGCTGAAAAGAGGTTCTTGTGACTAATCTTAATGAAGACACAAGAACAATCTCAAATTACTGCATTGATTTCCTGTAAATAGATGCTTCTAAAGGGCTGACAATAGATTCACAAGTTAAAAAGCAGCTAAAACGCTCCTTTGTAAGCCCTCTTCCCAAACGTGATAGCTCCTATTGAACTGCTTCTTTTTTCTACTAAGATGTTTATCGAGCTATTTTTTCATGCATACTGAAAAACAAACAAACAAAACAACAAACAAACTTCAGAATATCATCTTCTGGGTTAAAAAAATCAGTTATTAGACTCTAAATTAAAGAGTGAGGAGTATTATAGAAATCCAAGCCCTTACCATTATTCACAAAGACAAGTGGCTCATCCCAATCATACCTCTGATGAATTAAATGTCTTTAAACAAATATTTGGCTGTAATACTGGGGGGGAGGTTTGTGGTTTTGAAAGGCTCTATTTTTTTAGAACTTTGACTGGTATCTTTGGATAGCCCCACTTTCCCCAGCAGTCGATGCAGCTCCTTTTTGGGGGGGAATGTTGTTTTGTACTTTGCATTTGACAGTAGAATACAGAATATTCTGTTTGCAATGCAAGAGTATGTTAGGCAATGTTAGGAGATTGTAAAACAATGGCTTGCAATTTGCCTTAGAACTAAGATATGGACTCTGAAGATGTGTGTTTGTGATATGCTGATATAAGACTGTACTATTTTTAAATATTAAAAAAACCCTTCTAATAGGGGAGAAGCTCAGTTAGAACAAAGTGTGAAAATACCATAACAATGCCCATGACTTTTTATACTAATTTTAAAAACTCCTTTAAATTTTTTAACTAAAAAATCCTATCATTTTCTTAGTGTTTTGGGGCAGACAACCCAGAATATATGGGATTGGGAGGTTTGTTTACTTTATTCTTTAGTGTGAGTGTGTGTGTGTGTGTGTGTGTGTGTGTGTGTGTGTGTGTTTAGGACAGATGTCAACTGTGAGAGTCATTCCTTAGCCACCATCCTCCTTGTATTTTGAGGTAGGGTCTGTGTCTTGGAGCTCAGTGATTAGGCTAGGTTTGTCTCTGACTGCTTAGCATGGGGATTCTAAATGCAGGTTCTGGATTTGAACTTGGATCTGCATAAGTTCTTGGCAAGCACTTTACTGACTGAGCTGTTTCCCCAGCCTGAAACTGGGTGCTGTATAACATCATAGACTTGTTTCTCTGGAGGCTGGGAAGTCCAAGGCCTGGCATATCTGTCTCAGGTGAGGGTTCCAGTTGCTGTACAGAGCTGTCCCTCCCCCACCGCAGGATGCAAGGATAGAGGGCAGAATGAACCTAGAAAAAGGGTCCCTCTCTGCTCACATGACCTCATCACTTCTTTAAGTGCCCCACGGATGAAGAAGTTCAAATACAAGCATGCTAACATTAAGTTGAGATACAAGGTGCTAACATTCAGACCGTAACACCTACTAGGAAACACTGTCTATGCTTTTGATGCCACCCTTGGGCCCTGTCTAGCAAACTCACCGGAAGGTGAATGCTTTACATTATATGGTTTTCATATTGTTGATTACATTTAGGATGCCAAGAAGTAACATGTTCACATTTAGACTTTTGGTCATTAGGATACAGATGGTTTCTGGATGGTGGAAAAGAGAACTCTGCCGAGCACCCTTTTATGACGCTCTGGATCATTACCCAGTGTGATTTCTAACTGAGGAAACTTAACACACCTGCTTTGACTGACCACACTCTTTTGGACTTTGGATCCTCCTCTGAATCCGCTCTACCATTTTACTGCTTCCTTTTGGATAAGTACCATACACTTATTTAGTTATTCATTTAGAGTCAAGGCTTTACTAGGTAGCCCCAGCTGGCCTCAACCTAGAGCTGTTCCAGCCTCCCCCCTCCCATGTTATCATCATAGGCATATGTTAGTGTATGCCTGGCTCCCATAAACTTTAACACACACGTTCCCCTGTCAAATGTCGGGTTTTTCCCTTAAACTTCTTGAAACTATATGCCTTGTTTCAATATCAAGATAACCATGTTGGTTTTGTTTATAAGCGACTTTTGACACTGTAGTTTACTCTCAACACAAGGTCTTTCTCTGTATGTCACACAACCCATTTGCCTCTGCTTCCTGAGTGCTGGGATTATAGGCATGCACCACCATTGTTTTGCTGTTTCCTTACTGCAATTGTTAACCCTATGAGTTAAATCCTTGGTCTTTCATACATGGCTGGAGGTTTTCAAGCTGCTCTTCTGTACACATGAACACTGTTCTAATAATGTGTATAAGTGTTTCTTAGCTTACTTACGATCTCCGTGATGCGATGGGGGAAACCAAGGCACAGAAAGCTGAACTAAGTTGCTAAAGGTTACCCATTCAGTAAGTGGCAGGATGGGCTGCCAGAGCGATTGATCTGAAGCCAGGCTCTTAACCATGCTAACATATGTCTCTGATTGAGCCAGCTCCCTGCCAGAGCACTAACACACCTCAGGCAGGAACCGAGGGTGAAAATAGAGTACTTTATTACTGGAAACGTAATAAACTCCCCAGGGAAAGTGTTCTCAGAGACTTGGCAGTGGAATGAAGTCATGGCCGCTTTCAAGCCCCCTCTTTTTCTATTGGGAGAGCCGGACCTCTAGGGCACAGGGGTTTCTCTGCCCTGGACGCTAAGTAAGCGCAGGAGATCAACATGCAGAGAATGAACAGGAGGCTCCTGGAGGGCAGGAACAGCAAGGTTGGAAAGATGCAGGACGTCTGGGGTAACAGCTAGTGTGGATACTTTTGCTTTGGTCCCATTGCGAAGCCCTGTAAGTTTAGCACTTTTGTGGGCTTAGAAGGAAATGAGGACACCAAGGGCCAAACATTGTGACCTAGGTAGGCAGCAAGATAGCATGCCCTCTCTTCTCCTTTTATGTCTTCTATACTGAGGCACAAGGAAGGAAGATGAAAACACACAAGCCATAAGTACATAACTCAATAAACACTGTACCTAACCCAGGACCAAATTACATCCTCTCACGGCTTCCATAGTTTCTAGCTCAAGGTTTTTTATCCCTACCCATGTAGGGAAGTGATGTTCCTTCATTCAGTGTGGCATATGTTTCCAAGGAAATACGTTGCTTTGTCATTGATAAGCACTTAGGTATTTTCCAGTTTGGGGGCCTCTTTCTTTCAAGGACTCTTAGAAGGACAGAGGATGAGGAGAATTGAGAGCCTTCTTATATTGTAAGCCTAGGAACAAATGTTTACAGTCTGACCTTAGGATTCACAGATACAGATTTTGAGAACTCTTTGGAAAGTCAGACCACTGGAAAGCGGGAACAAAAACACTGACTAGCGTTTGAGGGGCTGGTTGTAAATCTGCTTTTATTTCCACTCACTGCCTAGAACGATCTGGGAGCTGTAGGTTAAGAGGTTTGGGAACAATATATGAAACACCTAACCTGGCACCACACTGGCATTCAATAAGTGGAAAGATAGCCACATACCGAATAGCTATTAACTTCAAATTTATTTTATTTTATGTTTTTATGTATTGTGGGGGCTGGGGTGGGGAAGTGCACACATCGTGGTGTGCATCTGGGTGTCAGAGGAACTTTGCAGTCAGCTCTCTCCTCCTACTATTATATGGTTCTGGGGATTGAACCCAGGTCATCAGTCTTGGGCTACAATCTTCTTTATCTGTTGAGCCACCTTGCTGGCCCACTATTAACTTTATGACGCAATCTTTATATCTGACAAAAAATGGAACCTAATAATGAGAAAGAGGAACATGTAGGGGATGTTATCCAGAGCACTGCTGGATACTGCTGAACATTCCTGTTGGACACCACAGGGCCTTATCTTGGTTCATTTGACTGTTGTAATGAATGACCACAGAGGACAGAAATGTGTATCTCACAGTTCTGGAAGCTAGGACACCAAGATCAAAATGCTAGATGATCTGGTGTCTGGTGTCCTTTGTAGTCTGTATGCGGTGTTCCTCATAGTGATGTCACATGACTTCTCTTTTTCCTTTTTTTTAGTACTAATCTTTCCTCATCCTCAGTCCCCAACACCCCCAAAAGTCTCTATTTCCTGGTAGTTATCACTTGGAGGAAAGGGCAGGAATTCAATATATGAATGTTGGGTTCATATACTCAGATCGTATTAGGCCTTCCTTCTGTAGACCTTCAAGCACAGAGGAGAGCCTAGGAGAACCCTGGAGAAAGTTGCCTCCACTCCCATTGCTCCCAGGATGCTTGTGTGGAAGCTTTGGTTAGAAGTCAGGACCAGGACAGAGAAGAGAAAATGATGCATCTCACCCAGGGACACAGGCAAGGATGGGGACGTCTTAGGGTACATATGCCAAGTAAAAGGGTTGGCATCAGAGTCTGGAACATTCCAGGACTTTTCCTTTCTTAAAGTGGGTTCCCTTCTTAGGTGACTTTGTTTGTCAAGTGGAAAGTAGTGCTGCATGTGACTTTGGCATCTCAGTTCACTGCTAGAAAGAGACCATCTATCATCTATTAGTCCTGAAAACCCAGGGGAAAGCTTCCACGTGGCAGCTAGGGCCTGCACACTTCTTCTTGACTTGAGAAGGAATAGTTTTAATCTTCTTTAGAATTATATTTCTCTTTTGGATGAGGAGTGAAGGGGGAAGGGGGAGAGGGGGGTGTTTCTCAAAGAGGAAAGGAGAGCCACAGAAGAAACTACTAGTTATCTGGCCTTCCCCTGTAATCAGATTGGTGAATACCCCAACTGTCATCATAGAGCCTTCATCTAGTAATCAATGAAACCGGATACCAGATGCAGAGATTCACAACTAAGCACCAGGCTGAGCTCTGGGAATCCAGTTAAAGAGAGGGAGAAGGGAATATATGAACAAGGCAGGCCAAGCTCATGATGGAGAAATCTACCGAGATGATTGAACCAAGCTTGTGGAAACTCATGAAGTCTAGACTGACAACTGTAAATACTCCATGGAACTTAACTAGTCCCTCTGTACGTGGGACACAGTCGTGAAGCTTGGGCTCTCTGAGGGGGCCTCTGGCAGTAGGACCAGGATCTATCCTTGGTACATGAGCTGGCTTATTGGAGCCCATTCCCTATGGTGGGATGCCATGCTCAGCCATAATGCAGCAGGGAGGGACTTGGTCCTGCTCCAACTTAATGTGCAAGACTTTGTTGACTCTTCATGGGAACCCTTACTGGTTGGGAAGAGTGGATGGGGGGTAGGCTGGGAGGGAAGAGGGGGGGTCAGGAGGAGTGATGGGAGGGAGAACTGTGCTTGGAATGTGAAATGAAATTAAAAATAAATAAATAAAAGAAATTACTACTTATCCACTGTTTGTGTAGATGCTCTGGGTTGGGAGTAAGACACCCAGCCTTAAGCTAATATAAACTATGAAGGCAAATTGCTGGTTATAGCACTGAAAAATTCAAGGTACGTTTTGGTTTCGGAGGCATTTGATCAGGGGCTCAAGTTTCTTTCTCCTGTGAACTCTTTGGAGATGTTTCCTTTTGGTATGCTGTTTTCATTCTCAAGGTAGCTTCCAGAACAGGAGATACTATTCATGTCTTCAGTGGGCACTCTGAGATTCATTTTGATTGATTGGACTGGGTTAGCGGAACTGTGAGGGCAAAGCTCTCTTCTGTGGCCCAGGTCTTCAGGAATAAGCATTTCAAAAGGAGAAGCGACTGTGAACCTCATCCTTGACAGTTTTCTCCATGGCAAGACACAGAGCCAAGCCCAAAGTCAGCGTGGCAGGGATCTGACAAGGTTGCCAGAATGGGAAGGAACAGGTCAAGGTCCTCAGGGTACTCACCACAGTGACACACTTTTGTCCTTGTCTCCAGAGTCTTCTTTCAGTCAGGGTCTTGCTACATAGCCCAAGTGGAACTTCCTTGGCAGTCAAAGCTGGCCTCGACTTCTTGATACTCCTTCTTTAGCCTCCTGACATAGAAGTCTCTTTTTGAACTGTTTCCTCCTCCATGTCCCCATCCTGGTCTTCATTCTTGTCCTCATCCTTGTCCTTGTCCTCTTTTTCTTTCTGTGTGTCTATGTGTGTGCAGGTATGCTTGGAGGCCCATGACAACATTGGGTGTTATTCCTCAAATACTATCCACCCTGGAGTTTGCCAGACTGTATCTGCTTGTTTCAGCCTCTATTACAGGCATTCACCATCATGACTTTTTTTTTTTAGTTGTTTTGTCATTATGAAGCTCAGGCTGTTCTGAAACTTCCTTTTTAGACTAGACTGGCCTTGAACTCACAGAGATTGTACTGCCTCTGCCTTCTGGATTAAATGCACAGAGCATCAAGTCCAGCTATTTTATTATTATGACTTTTGAATGTGGGCTCTGGACCCTGAACTCAGGTTAACACTTTACCAATGGAGCAATCTCCCCAGCCCCAGATTTTTTTTCTTCTTTGGAGGAAACAATAATTATAATTAGTTCCTCTGGTAAATGTGTATGTGCAGATGCACTTGGCAGCCAGAGGACAACTTTGGTGTCATTCTTCAGGTGCTATCCATGCTGGGTTTTTTTTCGGTTTTGTTTTCTTACATTTGTTTTGAGACTGGCCTAGAACTTGCCATTTCCAAATGATAACTGTTTACAACCAGTAAGTCAAGTTTCTGTCTTCATCTAGAAAATACTAGCTGGGTACTGCTTCCTCTTGGAGCTACTGGGGCCAGGGCATTTCTGTGAGAGGGGATGGTGTCGTTCAGTGTCTCTGGCCTGCTCTGCACATAGGCTTCCTAAAGTCCCCTAAAGAATTCGGTGTACTGGAAACTGGGCGTTGGTGGCGCACGCCTCTAATACCAGCACTTGGGAGGCAGAGGCAGGTGGATCTCTGTGAGTTCGAAGCCAGCCTGGTCTACAGAATGAGTTCCAGGACAGCCAAAGCTACACAGAGAAAAACTATCTCAAAAAACAAACAAAGCACAAAAAATCCAAACAAAACAAAAAACCAAACCAAACAAAAAAAAATTTGGCATACCAGAACTCCAAATTCATGTCAGTTTCGCTGAGGATGTTTGCTTTGGGCTCAGAGATGTTGAGAACCACTGAATAGAAGTCAGTGACATTGTGAGATGATTTAAGAATCTTTTCAATGGATAGGCTTTCCAAACTCATGGAACATAGGCTTTTTATGGGAATCTGAGAGTCCCAGTCCATTGACTGGTCCTTCTCAATGAAGTATGATTCTTCCATGGTCTAAAACTGTTTTCATAGTGTTCTACTGTGTTGGGGTTAGCCACTCCTTCTGAATGCCCAAGCTTAGCTCTACACAGCAGGGTTCACTAACAGGCCATATTGGCCTATTCTTGTTACTCCATTTCTCTTGAGCCTGGGACAGTTGCCTTTGGGTGGCTTGTATTCCCATCTGAGGATGGCAGTGGTTTGTCCCAGCCATCTACATTGGGTGTGGAAAGCCATGAGACTGAGATTTGGCTGATGGGAGGCGATCAGAAGCAATGAGACCAATTGCAGATCTATCCTGGACCCTCCTACATGACCCTGTACATGTGTTCCTCTCTCCCGGGACATTGGCTGAGGCTGCTGTTGCTGGCCACTACTGCCATCTTGGGAATAGACGCACTGGGAGTTGTCAGGGTACACGGAGTAATCACATTCAACTGAGACCTTTCATAGTTGAGGCTGTTCTTGAAACTCAGGAATACAAATGATGGCTTTTCTTTCTATTTCATTTCTACATTCCTTGAACTGGGCCTAAAACAAATCCCTACCTTATGACCACCTGCTGTTTTCTCTGTGTAAGTGACAGTCACTTAGTAAGTCCCTGGCGCCTGTCTATCTCTGGGCTGAGACTGAGACAATGAAGGACATAGTTTCTCTTCCCTAAGGCTTTGCAAATTGAGGAACAGGAGACAGTAGCCAATATCAAATAGAGGATCTAATGCCTCCTGTAAACAGAACCTGGGAATTCAGCAAAGGGGAGATTTGTGTGTCTTTGGTAGGTGGGAGAAGCTATTTGGAGGCTGAGCGTTCTTTCCACCTGGCTTTGGAGGGAGCATGAGCCCCAGAGTAAGAAAAGGCTCCAGTGCAAAGCCACCAAGCCCCAAAGAACTTGTCCCTTTCTCTTTGGAGGAGGGGAGTTAGCGTTGGTCCAGCAGGGACCACCGGAAAGGACAGAGTCAAGGACAGTAAAAAAGATTGACACCATGGGGGTGGAGGGTGGGGGGGGCAGGGGAGTGTGGGGGTGTGGGTAGGGAGAATTTGGGCTGTGGGATGTCTCCCCCTCCAGGCTTCTGGAAAGCCCTGCCAGCCCAGGTTCTTATCAATCCACGGAGTGCTGGAGCTAACTCACATTGGCTTAAGAGAATCAGGAATGTTCTGATCTGACTATTAAACATAGCTATTATTATAGATCAGGTTCTAAAAGCCTGATATAATCTTATCATTCCCTTTCATTTGGATAAATGGCCCCAAAGGCCTGGATACTAAAGGCTTGGTTCTCAGGGTTGAGGCAGCCCGGGAATCCCTGGAGCTCGCTAGTCAGACTGGCTGAAATGGAGAGCTCCTGGAGTCCAGCAATGACTCTGACAAAATATACAGTGTTGCCCTTAGGCCTGATACACACCTTTCTACACATGCACGCATGCACGCACGCATGCACGCACGCACGCGCACACACAAACAATAAATATGAAGAGTTTAGACACTGAGAAAGACACATGTGGGCAGAATGCCAAGTGAAGAGGATGAAGCAAGAGATTGGGGAATCCAGTAGGAGCCATGAATCCCTGAGTATCATCAGCCAAGCACCAGCAGCTAGGAGAGGTCATGGGACAGAGTGCATTGTGGTGTTTGACTCTCCCAGGTAACGTCTGGCCGTCTATCTCTGTCCCTCACTCCTCATCTAGTCATTTCCTTTTGTTGATTGTTTTGAATAGACACAGTGGCTGATCTGTAAAAAAAAAACAAAAAACAACAACAACAAAAACAAAAACAAAAAAAACCTACATAACGAGGCTTGATTTATTGCTCTGGTGAGTGTTCCGACAAGGATTGGCAAGCTTCAGCCAGGGAGCCAACTCTGGGCTCCTGCCTGTTTTCGTAAAAGTTTTATTAGGACATAGATATGCACAGTCTTTTGTTTAAATGATGTTTGTGGCTGATTTTTCACTATGGTGGCAAAGCTGAGTGCTTGTGACTCGACTGCTGCATGACTGCATGGTTGCAGGGCTGCATGCCTGCATGGTTGCACGGCTGCATGCCTCACAAAGGTAATGGTTTGCTCCTTTAGAGTCAAAACTTGCTGAATCCTCACTCTAGAGGTACAGCAGGGGACAATACACAGAGCCTGCAGAACCAGAGGAAACATTTGTCCACCAAAACAATAGGTAGAATCTGTAAACCACTCTAAAAATCAAATGCCCAAATCATTGCCATCAAACCAACAAACGGGCAAACAAATTTGACAGGTAATTCTCCAAAGAAGGAAGACAAACAGTCAATGAATACTTGACAAACAGTTCAATGGTCTTAGCCATCAGGAGATACAAACTGAAAGCATTCAAAGCTGATCTCACCCAGTCAGAGGGAACATTCTCACCATCATCAAGGGACTATAAATGACAACAAGCGCTGGTGAGGGGGGGGGAGACACGTTTATACAGTACTCATGGGAGTGTGAGCTAGTGTAACTCCTATGGAAATCAGTGCAGAGGCTCCACGAAAACCTGAACAACTCCTCTCTGACCCAGGAGACCACTCCCGGGCGTGTATCTTAGGGACTAAGTTAGCTCACCACAGAGACCCTTGAACACCATGTTTATTGCTGCTCTTTTCACCATAGCCAGGGAACGGACCAGGACTAGATGTCCATCTACAGATGAGTGAATGAAGAAAATGTGGTACAAGGGAATTTTATTCAGCCACAGAGAAGAAAGAAATTTACTGGAAATGACAGAGAGGTGGTCATTTACTGGAAAAATGGATGGATCTGGAGATCATCATGTTAAGCAAAAGAAGCCAAATCAGACAAATATATAATGTGAACTCTCTCTCTCTCTTTCTCTCTCTTTCTCTCTCTCTCTCTCTCTCTCTCTCTCTCTCTCTCTCTCTCTCTCTCTCTCTCTCTCTCTCTCTCTCTCTCTCCCTCCCTCCCTCCCTCCCTTCCTCCCTCCCTCTCTCTCTCTCCTGTTCTGGAAGAAGGAGGAAGAGAACTGAAAGAAAGAGGAAGGCGAATAATAGAGGAGGCTACTCAAGGGAACAAATAAAAATCTACCTTGTTTTCTATCATATGAATCTAAAATTATTAGGACAGGAAAGCAGAAGAAAGACTATTTGTAGGTAGGAAGGGGACCAGTGAGGGAGTAGGCAAGGGAAGGAGGGGCTGAGTGAAGCAAGGTATAATGATACATATATGTACAAAAACTCCACAATGAGGGCAGTGAGATGGCCCAGTGACTAAAAACTGCGTAGTCATGATCATCCGAGTTTGAATGCCCATAAAACCAGGCAAGGTGAGGAGTGGCTGCAGTCCCAGCCTTTCTGCTTGAGATGGGAGGAGGGGACAGGAGATCCCTGGAGTCTTGTGGCCTGACTTGCCGGGTGCACACACAGCTGTAGAACAAGACAGCCTGGCTCAAGGAGAGAGGTGGAGAATGGCTCTCAAGGTGAGAGGTGAGGACCGGCACCCAAGGTTGTCCTCTGATCTCCATGAATCTGCTATAGCACATGCCTGACGCACACGCACACGCGCACACGCGCACACACACGAGGAAATTATCTAGTATTTGAAAGCTGGTCTCTAATGCAGCTATGAAGTTGGGATTGTCGTTACCAGCGAGTGAAGCGCTGGCATGGAGCTTTGGTTTGTTTTCTCCCAGCTTACATCAACGTCACTGTCAGGCCTGGGGTATGGTTCAGCGGTGACGCACATGCTTAGCAAGCGTGAGTCCCTGGGTTCTCTCCCTGCTACTGAAACAAGAAAAATGAAAATGTCTGTCGATTGCCATATTGAAGCTACACTTGTTCATTAATTGACACTGTAGGCTGGCCACAGATGGAATCTGTCAGAAGTCAGTGCGAGCTTATGTAACAGTCAATGGCTATATGGACTTTCCAGATTGTGTGTATTAGTAACACTAAAGCATATAATTAACACATATGTGCATAAGCCCACATGTCCCCCTCAGGATGCACACCATTCCCCCTCGGTGTCCGTGTGACAAACACCCATGGCTGGGCAGAGAGAGCTGGGGTTCATGGGTCTGCTGCTGTACGGCTTTGACCTTGGTTTGTTTCAGCATCGTATAGATTTGGATGGTGTATGGATGTAGTCTCAGTAGGAGCAAGTTCATTAGAAAAGCCCAGGGGCCCCAGTGAGCTGGACTTGCCTGAAACCTGCTCTGGGTGATGGGGCAGCTTACACAGAGCTTTTGCCTGTGGAGGAAGCTGGTTGACAAAGAGGCTTGAATGCAAATCCAGTTTGGACTTGTTCCCACCAGCTCCAGAAGCCCTTGAGCAACAGAGCAAAAGCACTCATTTAAGGAGAGGGGTTTGCTAACCATGGGAAGGACAGATTGGATGGGAACACCCAGCTCTGGGCTGTTGCAATCTGTGCTTTAGAAAACAGAGCTCAGAAAGTCAATGGCCCTGCCCAAGGCCTGCTGTCTGGTACTCTGAGGAAGTCTTGCAAAATGTGCAGGCCTGAGTTCTGGTTGATTACAGAAGTCTCCAGGGATCCCCAGAGCCTACAAAGCAGAAAAATAGCAGTCTGAAAAGTTTGGCCATATGGCTGCCATGGTGTTCCAACATCCTTCTGTCACTTTCTAGATGCATCTTTGAAATGAAGACGTAGTTTTTGTTCATTGTGTGTGTGCACGCGTGCGCGCGTGTGCTCTTACACACAGGTTCATATACACATGCAAATGTGTGTTCCAGAGTCGGAAGACAGCCTCAGGTGTCACTCCTCAGATGCTGTCCACCTTTTTCTTGAGTTGAGGTTCCTCACTGGCCTTTAACCTGTCAATTAGGCTGTGGTGGCTGGCCAGCCCCTGGGATCTGTCTGTCTCCACATCCTTGGTAGTACTACAATGCCTGTGTTTTTTATTTTTGTTTTTAAATGGCTTCCTAAAATCCAACTCAGGTCCATGTGCTTGCTGGACAAGCGCTTGACTGCGCTATCTAGTCTGGTTTCGACCACCTTTCCTTGACAGCAAGCAGATGCAAGCGGAAGGCCACACTCTGAAACCAAGGCCTTGGGTGCCTTTGAAGTAAGTTGAGATGTCCATGATTCTGTGGGGTCTGCTGGGTAGACCCTGGCCTGCAAGGACAGATGCCAGGATAGTTCCCCACTGGGTAGCAAAAGGCAACCAGCTGCCCATGGCATTGGTGGCCCTTCATCACCCAATGAGGTAACAACTTCCATCAGCATTTTCCCAGGCCAGTAGTCTTCTTCTCAGGGCCTCTCCTCATGCTGCTGCTTCCTCCCATGCCACATCTGGCTTTGTGAGGGAAATTTTGTGGAATTTTAATGATACTCTGGCTAGCAGCTGGGGTGAGTGACTTTTTTTCAATACGTAGTGGGACAGTTCTGTCCCTGGGGTTCCTACTCACTGCTGCAGACCTTTGATGACTGGGTACAGCTATTCACGCAAGCCCTGAGGCCTGTAGCAATGGGTACTCTCTCTTAGCTCCTAGAACACTGGGCTTGTAACCTGCTGCTACCCCTGTTAGGATAGCAGCCCATCACTGCCTCCTCGTATTTCCCAGTGTCTTATTAGGGTTTCTATTGCTGTGATGAAACATCATGACCAAAAGCAGCTTGGAGAGGAAAGGGTGTATTTGTCTTACACTTTTATATCGTAGTCTATCACTGAAGGAAATCAGGACAGGAACTCAAATGACAGGAACTGGAGCCAGGAGCTGATGCAGAGGCCATGGAGGGTGCTGCTTACTGGCTTGCTTTCCGTTTTAGAGGCTTAGTTCATGTCAGGGAGCATGGTGGCAGTCGGGCATGGTACTAGAGAAGTAACAGAGATATGCATCTTGATACACAAGTAGAGATAGATAGATAGATAGATAGATAGATAGATAGATAGATAGATAGATAGATGAGACATTGGGTCTGGAGTGGGCTTTTGAAACCTCAAAGTTCACTCCAGAGACACACTTCCTCTAACAAGGCTACACCTCGTAATTCTATTCAAATAGTGCCACTCGCTGATGACTGAACATTCAGATATGTGAACTGATGGAGGCCATTCTTATTCAAAGCACCACACCCAGCATGGCTTGTTGCTGGACTTTCCTCTTACTTACTCTTCATTGAACTCTGAAGTCATGGGACTCAGTACTATGTTTTGCCATGTGGGAGCTCTGTAGTTTCTCCACGATGGGTAAGGTAGCTATCTTAGTTAGGGTTTACTATTTCTGTGGACAGATACCATTTCCATGGCAATTCTTAGAAAGCAGAACAGTTCATTGGGGAGGCTTGCTTACAGTTTGAGAGGGTTGTCAATTATCATGGTGGGGAGCTCGGTAGGAGTGCTGGCAGATGTGGAAAGGGAGGTGAGAGTCCTACTACATCTTCCAGGCAACAGGAAGTTGACTGACTGTCACATAGAGGGAAGCTTAATAAAAAGAGACCTCGAGGTCCACCCCCACAGTGACACACTTCCTCCAGCAAGGCCACACCTCCTAATAGTGCCACTCCCTTTGGGGGCCATTTTCTTTCAAACCACTACAGTTGCTTACATCTGTAATGTCAGTACTAGTTAGGTAGACAGAAGGATCAAGAGTTCAAGGTCTTTTTTTGGTGATTTCAACAAGTTCAAGGCCATCTTGGGCTATTTGAAACCCTGTCTCTAAAACAAATAAACAAACAAACTAACTTTGCTGAGTAACAGGTTTATAAACTTGTTTTTCTTTGTGGCTGAGAGTTGAATGTTAAATGCCCCCCACACTTATTTATGAAAAGTTTGATCCCTAGCTTGTGATAACATGGGGAGGTGATTGAACTATTAGGGGATTGGGCTCAAGTGAAAGGGAATGAGGTCACTGGGGATGTGGATATTAGGATGCTGACCCTTCCTTCTTTCTGACTGCTATGAGGTGAGCACACTTCCTCTTCCATGTAACTGTCTCAGCCATGGCTTGCCCTGTTGGCTTAGTCTCAAAGCAGCTGTTCTAAGTGACCACAAACTACAACCTCTAGAACCATAAGCACAAACTCCCCCCACCCCCACACACACACCTTTCCCCCTCTGAAGTTGATTCTCTTGGTGTTTTATTACAGTGGTAGTGTTCTGGCACATCTATAACAAGATAGTCAGAATACTTGTGGAAAGTGGTTCTGACATTAGGTATGTTAGCTGGTACAGATGCTAGATAGTCTCTATGAGTTAAGTCTACATCACTCCTAGGATGCTGTTCAAATGTACTTTCTGAGTCCATCACTGGTCATGCCTGTTGAACAAGCCTCCAGGTGATGCTGATGCTGGATCCTGGCCACACATTGTACAGGGATATATGACATGCATGTTGTCTATCTTCCTCCAAACCCTGTCACCTCCAAACCCTACTAAACCCTGAGGGAGGTTCTGACTTCAGACCAGAGACCTTTCATGGTGCTTTTCCTGCTCCTTTATCTAGCCTTGTCAGGAGATATTTTCCATACCCCCAGGGAACAAGTGTCAGAGGAGGAAGGGATGGAATGTGCCTATGTGCAGCAGGGAATTGGAAATGAGAGCAGTGAACAGGATAGATGTGATCCCAGGTGTGTGGTTACAGGTCTGTGCAGGGGCAGGCAAGTACAGTGGCCTTAATCCAGAATGTCTTAAGTGGCTGTTTGACATTTAGGATTCATGAACTCTAGACAGCTAACATGTGGCAAAAAACTGAAGGGAGGTCAAGGATTGTCCTGGAGCTGGTATCAAGTAAGGAAAGAAGGAAGGTCCAAACCAATATGGCTACTTCTGTGTGACTTGGATGTGAGTCTTTCCTGGGCCCAGATGTCCCCATTGTCAAACTGTCCTTGTCATCCTAGGTCAGCCCACTAGTAGTGTGTAGGGGGATCTTATACTCTGCCCTAGGCCCACTTTTAAAAAGTACATTCCTCTGTCTCCTGTATTGCCTCCCCTAATGGATTTTGCCTTTTGACAGTCTTTCCTTCTGTGTGGAGGACAAGGATACCGGAGTGTCCAGCAGTGTTCGTGGCTGATGGTGTGTGTGACAGTGATGCCATTGTAGCTATGAGAGGCCTGCAGCTTGCTTGGCTTCTATGGTTGGTGTTCTGTCTACACTGAGGAGTCTTCATGAATGAGGAACTGCAAAAGAGTTTTTATGAACAAGGAACTGCACACAGCTCTTTTCAAAGCATTTTCTCTTCTTCAATTTAAACAATTTAATTCTTTGAGAATTTCATATGATGTGTTTTGCATTTTGATCACATTCAGCCCAATTCCTCCCAGGCTCATCCACCTTCTTACCTCTCTGTTCTCGTTCTCTCTCTCTTTTTTTTAAATATAGTAGTCCATTGACTCCAGTTTGTATTGTCCATATACTTCTGATTGTGGGGTCATCCACGGGAGTATAGGCTGACCTATCAGAAACCATAGCCTTAAAGAAAACAGACCCTCTCTCCCCCAGAAGCCATCAGCTGTCCATAGCTCCTCAGTTAGAGGTAGAGACTCATGAGCTCCCTCCCACCCCAGAGTAGAATTTTGGTTGGCTTGATCTCATGCAGGTCTTGTGCAGGCAACAGAAACTGCTATAAGTTCATGAGTTCAGTTAGCCTGTCATGTTCAGAGGAACATTTTCTTTGGTCCTTCCTGACTTCCGGCTCTTGCAATCTTTCTGCTCCATGATTCCTGAGCCTGAGCCTGAGGAAGGCTGTGATATTCCATTTGTAACTGAGCCCACCTCTGTCACTTTATCTTTGAACTTTACCCAGTTTTGAGTTTTGGCATTAGCTACCACCACCATCTACTGCACAAAGAAATTTCCTTGATGAGGTCCGAGAACTGCACTAAACTACCAGGTAGAGAAATATTAATTTAGAGGGAAATTCTATATTATACCCATTTAGCAGAATAGTAGTAATAGAATTACCCCGGGGGCTGTGAACTTCCCAACCAAGAGCTCTTGGTCAGATATGCAATTCCAGGCATGTATTGCTAAGCCTGTGGAACAAGCTTTAAATCCTGTCAGAAAGTGGTTGGTTACCTCTGCAACATTCACGCCACTATTATACCCATAGGTGATGGGGGAAGTCCTTCTGTGTAAATAAAGCACCGTTGGCCAATAGGGAAGCAAGATAGATGGGACTAGGAGTCTAGGAGGATTCTGGGAAATGTAGTGAAGAGAGGGTCTTCATGTGATTCCCGGGAAGAGAGGACACAAGTCTTCATTCTTGGTAAGATAAGACCTTATGAAAATAAATATTAGTAATTATGGGTTAATAATGAAATCAGAGCTAGCCTATTAGAAACCATAACAAATGGTCAACAGTTTCATAATTAATATAGTGTCTAGTGTGTTATTTGGGGGCTGAGACATCTTGGGACCCAGGTGGGTGGGAATCTAGCAACACATGGGCATATCTTGTCAGGCTAGTCATTGCAGGGTCTGCCTGGCTGATGTTCTTCTCTGCCAAGCTCAGCATAAGGGCAGATGGTGGTGAGGGATTATAAATTTCTCTCTCCTCATCCACAGGCCACACTTTGCATTTAGACAATGGTAGGGCTTCTGACTTGGATTTTAGTCCATCTTGCTCTTCACAAGAAGCTGGAAGTAGTCCAAAAGTAGATGGTCAGTAGGAGTGTATTTTGCAAGCTGGGTGTGGTGTCACATGCCCATAATCCAGCATGCAGGAAGATTGCTGTGAGTTTGAAACTACCTTGAGCTACATAGTAAGTACCAGGTCAGTCTGGAATACAGAGTAAGACCTTGCCTCAAGACCATGACAGCAGCAGCAGCAACAGAAAGTGTATCTTACAGCTCTGGGCTTGTACCTGGTGACCTGGTTCACTGTCAGAGGTTCTCCATGGTGACCCATCATTAGTATCTAAATGCAAAGTTCCCCCTGCTCTCCCCCTACTCTGCATATTCCCTCTACAAACTGGAAATCATGGCTAGACACCCAAGGACACCTTTACAACATAGATGCTCTGCCAACAGTTGTTATAACGTATTGCTTCGGGGATCACGACTAGGAGGAAAGTCTCTACGTGTTCAGCACAGGCGTTTTCTGTCAGTGGTTGATTGAGGCCATGGGTTTGGAGCCTGTGCCTATGGAGGACTGACTGTTCTCAGAAGGCAGGGGAATTCAGCATGCTTCTGGACCATACCAGTCTCATGAAGTAAGAGTCTTTTAGAGGTTGACTTTCATGTCTCTATCTCATTGCAGCTCTCCAGGCTCACCATTTGCTGTATCTTATAGATCCCAGTGATGTCTATCTTCAAGCCACTTCATAACCAAGAGCCATTTAATTTAGGATTTGTGAATATAGCTGAGCATCCACTTTAACACTCTTAGAGCATGGTAACAGGCAGTCCATATTTTCTTCACTTTGGGAACAATTCTACTGTGTTAGAAGGTTGGCCTGCCCTGCTCTGAGGATTGGTCTCTTCCTGTCTGCCAGTTGTAGCAGGGCCTCTGGGGTCTGGTGATGTAACATGTGGGCCTTTGGTACAGCAGTTTAAAAAAATCACCAATGAAGAAAAAGTGGGAGGAAGTTAATTTGGCTCGTAGATCATAAACAGACATGCACCTCTTTAATTCCGTGCTTCCTCTTTCCCTGGCTCCCAGCCAGCTTGTACCCAGGATCCTCCCGAGGTTTAAATTTGGTTTATTGGTTGTGCTACTGGCTCTAGTATCACAGTAATACCCAAGGGATGAAAGTACAATCTGTGTGGTGATCCCTGCTGGGCAAAAGCACCGGGGAGAAGCTTCTGGATCCAATGACAGGGATCCTAAAATTGTCCTGCACTCTGCTGTGGGTGGGGTGGGAGGTACTGCTGGCCTGCTGGAGAACCTTGGCTGTCTGATGTCTCCTCTACCTCTGAAATTTCACTTTAATGGGGTTTGGGCAGCAGGTGTAGCTGCTGGCTCTGTTTACCTGTGACATTGCTGCAGCAATACTGGGATTGTAATTCTGCCTTGGTGCCTCTCATATTCTTGTTTCATTTTAATTAATTGTTCAGGCTTTTGGAGATATTGTATAGGGTAGCCCAAACTGTTCTTCAACTTTCTATGTAGCATAGGCTGGCCTTGAACTTGTAGCACGTTCCCACCCCCCTACTCAGTTTCCCAATTGCTGAAATTATAGGCGTGTGCCACCAAGCCTGAAGACTAAAGATACGGTGGACCTGTAGATAATTACATCAGTTACTTAAATCTTTGACCTCCAACACTTGATAAGCATAACCCTATGTCATGTATCAGAAAGGTTTTTTAAAAAATTTCTCTGAATTTGCAGGCTAATTTTGCTGAGCAACCTATTTTATTAGGCTCAAAAGCAGCTCAGTTTCATGAGGAGCAGAGAAATAGAAGCAAATTTTCCAGCAGTGCCTCTTGGATCCCATAGCTACCTCAGAACTCATGCTTCCCATGGGAGGTACCTTATTGGTTTTCACTCCTAAGGCTAGAGTTTCATAGTAACATTATTTTAGACTGGGGGACTGAGTTATGAGATTCTCTCGGTAGTCCATCCGTTTATGAACTAATGTTGACTAGACACCTACCATGTGCCGTGTGCCCTGTGCTGAGACCATGGACCCAACAATGCTTCTTAGTATGTGTGTGTGTGTGAAGTTCAGGGGCCTGCAAGGGAGATAGTTAAGCAGACTGCAGATTGTCATGCAGTGTGAGAAGTGTGGTGGCCCCATTTGCAATGGGAATGTTTCTAGGCCTTGCCAGCTGATAGGTACATACGAGGTCAAACATACTATTTAAACTTGATCATCCTGTGCTCCCCCTATTGCAGGGCCTCAGCCAGCTATTTCCCAGAGTCCCCTGGAGTCATGTGCTAGCTAGTTTCATGTCAGCCCGACACAAGTAGGGTCATCTGAGAGGAGGGCACCTCAATTGAGAAATTGCCTCTGTAAGATGGAACTGTGAATAAGCCTTTGGGGCATTTTCTTAATTAGTTATTGACGGGGGGGGCAGCCCATTGTGGCTGGTGCCATCCCTGGGCTGGTGGGTTCTATAAGAAAGCAGGCTAAGCAAACCATGATGAACAAGCCAGTGAGCAGCTCTCTTCCAAGGCCTTTACATCAGCTCCTGCTCCAGGTTCCTGCCCAGGTTGAGTTCCTGTCCTGACTCCTTCAATGATGGCCTGTGATGTGGAAGAGTAAGCCAAACAAAGCCTTCCTCCTTAACTTGCCTTTGGTCATGGTGTTTCATCACGGCAATAGTAAGCCTGACTAGGACGAGCCATTTTTGTGTGTAGGCTTTAGTTCCTCGGTGCTGTGTTTTGCTCTGAGATCCGCTCCTGGACTGTGTTCCCTTGCATGATCCCGTGCTTCTGCCAGAGGCTACCTCATGGATGGCCCCAGGCTGATGACTGTCTCAGTCCTCAATATCCCTGGGCTGAGGCACTCTCTATCTTGGATGTGAGAGGAGGGAGCCAGCTCATCTTACTTTGGGTCATAGTCTTGAGAAAACAGCTTCCTCTTGGTTCCTGCCCACAGCTCCTCTTTCTGAGTTCTTTGAGTGGGTCTCAGATCCAACACCTCCAGCAAATAGTAAGCACCTGCCTATTGATAGCATGCTTTTGAGTGACTTGGAGATTCCTCGAATTTTCTCTGCCTCACATCTTGGGCAGATGCCTTCTATGCCAGCCACTGGTCAGCTTGTCAGGCATGCTCAGACTTAAGACCTCTGAGTTCTCTTCCTCCTGCTGGTGCCATTTTATTTTAGGTCCTCTGGGCCTTACTTGAACATTTACCACAGTTTCCTAATCATCCTGATACTTCTTGTTGCTGTCCCCCTCCACCCTGTGCTTAGAGTCACCCTCCTTGGACTCTAGTAAATCTTCCTTTAACAGTATTCCTTTTGCCAGCTAGAGTGTTAGCATGTTAGGATCTCATTAAAATGATATTGCCTCTTGCTGGATTTTCTTTTTTTAAGATAGGAATATATGTATCACAGTATGGCTTTGAACTCAACACATAGCCGAGGATGATATTGAATTTTGGATCCTCCTGCCTCTATCTCCCTGGTGCTGGGATTCCACCGTTCCTCGAGTTTATCCTGTGCTGGGATCCCAATCCAGGGCTTCCAGTATGTTGGGCAAACACTCTTAGTAAGGGAGCTACATCCACAGCTCAATTTCATCATATACTCACCATCCCTTAGACTGTCTCAGGGATCCCAGTGGGCTGGGCCAGGTAAGGAAATCTCTGTGATAGAAAGGGAAATTGCTTGTCTCTCACAAGTGGACAGGATTTAGACAGCTGGGGCACGCCACAAGCTTGTCCTCGCAGGGGGGGGGGGGAAGTGTGGTGGAGCTGGGAATGAGCCCAGTGGCTCTCTCAGACCGAGGTCAGGTGCTTTGCTATTGAAGAGGCTTCGAGTCAGGAAATAGGGGAACTGAAGCATCTAGACAGAGTAGGGCTTTATTATGAAGGCTAAGAAAAGCCAGAAGGGAGGTCTAGATTTAACTCTGCAGGAGCTGGAAGCCATGGAAACTTTTTCAATGGAAGGAGGATAATGAAAGAGATTCTCAGAGAGGAAAAGCTCAGCTTCCTTTGATTGGGGGTGGGGGTGGGGCGGGGCTTTGTACTTTGGGATGTAAAGGGCAGCCCAGGGAAATCGGGTTTCATTGCAAAGGGGTATGTGCAAGAGATACCTTTACAAGCTTAAAGGAAGGGAGGGAGGGATGGAAGGAAGGGAGGGAGGTATGGAAGGAAGGGAAGGAGAGAAGAAGGAGGGAAGGAATGGAGGAAGGGAGGGAGGGAAGGAGGGAGGGAGGGAGGAAGGAAGGAGGGAGAGAGGGAGGGAGGGAGGAGGGAGGAAGGAGGAGGGAAGGAAAGAAGGAAAGATGAGACAGACACTGGGTCTTGGGTTGGACCTTGACTAGCATTCAAGAAGCCTTGAGTTTGAGGAGGTGGAGGCAGGACAATTCGAAGTTCAGGGTCATCTTCTGATGCAAGGCCAGTCTGGGCTATGGAGACATTGGAGAGAGAGAGAGAGAGAGACAGAGACAGAGACAGAGACAGAGACAGAGACAGAGACAGAGACAGAGACAGAGACAGAGACAGAGAGACAGAGAGAGAGAGACAGAGAGAGAGAGAGACAGAGACACAGAGACAGAGACAGAGAGACAGAGAGACAGAGAGACAGAGAGAGAGGAAGCATGGAAACTGATTAGTTACAGGAAGGCAAAAGAGAATGATGTTGAAAACAGCACCAAGGATTGAGTCCGTCAAGACTAGCATGCCTGGGAGGTGAGAAGGAGCTGTGGAGGGAGGGGGACTGTGAGTTCTGCTTTTGGATATTTGAGAACGGTGAGACACCCAGGTAGAGCTCAGAGGCAGAGCTGCAGTCCAAAGCCCTGGGCATGGAAACACATTGTGTGTCAGGGACCACATCCTCTTGGAGGGAGTGAAGAAGGACAAGCTGGGATCCAGAACGGGCCTTGGGCTCTAAATCAAAGAGAAACTTGACAAGGTCACAAAACATTTCCAGCCAGGGACACCGTGGTCCTGCAGCCTCTGGCTGGGGCACAGCATCTCTTCTCACCACGTCGCCCTGCTTTCATTTGCTGCCGAACAGAGCAGTGCAGGGCTAGAGGGCAGAGGACCAGGTGTGCTCCTTGTTCGTCCGCCCGCTCTAGTGTGTAACTCAGGCCTGCGATTCCAAGCAGGGCTCCCTCCACCAGTGCAGCAGCTGTGTTATCAGTTTCTTGATAAGAGCTATCAGATTAAGTTTTTGTTATTGTGTTTGTATTTACTTACTTATTTGTGCATGCGTGCTTGTGTGGGTGTGCACTCGTGCACGTATGCCCGTACACCACAGCCAGTGTTCGTGTGAAGGTCAGAAGGCAGCTTTCAAACGTCAGTGCTCTCCTTTCATCCTGTGGGTCCCAGAGATGCACTCAGCTTGTCTAGCCTGGAAACGGGTAACTTTACCTGTTCACTCTCATCTCATGAAAAACTCCAGGCTGGCAGATTTAGCAAAGATCATTATAGGGTTCCCAGATCAGTCTGATCAAGCAAACCAGATCCCAAATATTTTATGTCACACACATACTTATATTAAAGTATGATACTGGTTCGCTGAAATTCAGATTTATCTGTGCATTCTGTATTTTATTAGATGAGTCTGTCATCTGATAAGTTTCCTGACAGTCTTGTCTTTGTGTGTGTGTGTGTGTGTGTGTGTGTGTGTGTGTGTGTGTGTGTGTGTGTGTGTGTGGCCAGAGGCTGGTGTCAGGTGGGTTCCTCTACTCTCCACTTTTTGTTTTTGAGACAAGGTTTCTCAATGAACCTGGACCCCTCAATGAACCTGTGGGCCCCAGGATCTTGTCTCTGCCTCCCCTCCCTGGGTTATACAAACTTGCTGCACACTCAGCCTTTTATATGGCAATCCTAACTCAGGTCCTCCTGTGTGTGTTAACTCTTTACAGACCAAACCATCTCACCAGCCCTTTCCCAACCTTTTTTTTTTTTTTTTTTTTTTTTTTTTTTTTGAGACAGAATCTCACTTTATAGACCAGGTGGGCCTGGAACTTTATTATGTAGTCTCAAACTCCAACTACCTCAGATACCTGAGGGTAGACATTACCAGTGTGAGCCACCACAGTGGGCTATGGTCATGTCTTGTCTCAGCTGAGAGGCCTCTTCCTGAGAAACATTCCTTTCTCCTTTTTCCTTTCCTTCTCATTGACTCAAGCGGTGTTTTTAGATCCAAGAAGCAATTGCTCCACACCTACCATATGCTTGACAGGACACAGAGCATTCCACACACGCAGTATCAGAGGCTTGCAGCTTGTTCCGGGGGTATAGCACTTGAAATAAGGTGCTTTTGGCAGAATGTCATGAATTTGAAATAATTTTGCCAACAATCTAAACAGGATGGTGGTATTTTCAGACATGCAATAAAACAGTGCGGTAGAAAACCGCAGGCAGCCAAAGTGGAACCTTTATGTTAAGTCGTTTTTCATTGCTAATTTTGAGGGGAAACCATTGCATGTTTACTTTTATTCTCTTTGCATTCCTACCTTCCCTGTGTGGGGAAAACCAAGTCTTTGTGTTCCAAGGACAAAGCGCAAGTTGTTGGTACCCAGAAGATAAGCCCTCCTGATGCTTTGTTTAGAGCTTTCTTTGGGTAGGGCTTAGCTCGTCCTTCGGAAGAGGAAAGGGATGAGGGAGAATCCGCACAGTGAAAAAGCTGGATTGGTTTGGTGTCGGCTGGTGAGTGGGCAATTGGAGATTCTATAAAGCTGGAAGGAGTGGCAAGCTCTCTGGCTTCCAAGCATGGGCGGGCGGACTGTGAAAGAGTCCAGAAAAAGCCACGGTGGTATACAAAAGTTATTTTGAGCTGAAGGCATTTGGATTCCCATAATGTCTTATCTTCGTAAAAGCAGAGCACTCCCCTCAACCCCCCTTCCACTTGTCAAAAATCCCTGCCCTAGAAGCAATTCTAATCTCTGTTTGGAGACCAGGAATCAGCACCACACTCTGATATTATCACAACCACATTACATCTCCCATCTATTCTCCTAAGGGTCCATTTATCTTTCCAGAAGGTCTTCTGCTTTTCTCTAAGTTTCCCCCCTCTTTTCCCCTTTCTTACAGAAGTGCCTCTCTTCCCTGCCCCTATTAAGATGGTAAATAAACCCAGATTCTAACTATCCCCCTGAGACACAGCTCCTTGTGAATTCCAGCACATTTATACCTAATTAAATCAGTACCCCCTACTCCTCTGGGCTAATCTATCTTTTGCCAGTTGAATTTGCACACCCCAATTATTGAACCTGGGGATAGAGGAAGGATTTGCCTCCCTGACAGCCCCGCTCATGCCCAATGCCTTCTGAGGATCATGGCAAGTTGCTAGTTGCATAGGGGATCAGGGTCCCATGGATGGCCTAGGGATAAAGAGACCACAGAGACAGGGGAAAGAGGAACTCTGGTCTTTCGTAGCTCAGCCTCTTGTCACCTTCCTTCTGCCTGCTTGCTTTCCCATAACCTTGTATTTCACAGTACTTGAGGGGTGGGACAGAGGGGTGACTGACAGCTAGATAGATAAGGACTAGAAACAAAGTCATTTTAAAGAAGAAAAATGAAAATTCCTCCTCTCCCTGCTCCTTCTTGCTCCTTAGAACTTCTCTTCCCCCTCCAATTTTTCCACCTCTTCATCCCCTTCCTCTTTTTTTTTGAAACAGGGTATTATGTAGCCCCAAGGTAGCCTTGAACTTACAATGCAGACAAGACTGACTTTAAACTACCGATCCTCCTATCTCTAGAGTGCTGGGATTACAGGTATGTGCCAGCATGCCTGACTCCATTCTTGTTTCTTTGTGTTTGTATTACAGACTAACACTTCTTAGCCCCCACCCCACCTCTCCTTCACTCATTCAGAACATTCTTTTTGTCTAAGAGGTGTTGGGGCTCAGAAAATACTGCCCCAAGGTATTTTGGATTGAAAGAGACCTAGAGGATTCAGAAACAAGGAGGTCATGTTGTCTTCCCCCCTCTTTCAATCTTGAAGATGGCAGCAGAGAAATGCTGATATCTTGGCTGGAAGAGGGTCAGAAGTCCCACCTCTGAACACCTTGGAGAAGGACAGACCAGGAAGGAGCTGTGTGGGGCCCCTCAAGTCTGTCACCAGGACACCCAAGCCTTTTGTCCATTTGTGTTTCTATACTGTCCTCCATGCTTCAAAACAGTTTTCCTTGAGTCTTCTGAAGTTACATAAAACTTCAAGGAATTAAATGGGGTCTAGGTTTCTCTTACTAGCCTTTTGTTGTTGTTTGGAGACAAAAGAGTATTACCATGTAGCCCTGGCTGACTTAGAACCTGCTATGTAGACCATGCTGGATTTGAACTCAGTGTTCCTCCTGCCTCTGACTCCCATATTTGAGTGTTTCGATTAAAGCTGTGTGCCACCATGCCTTTAATTACTGGGGCTTCTGTCCCACCTCCAAAGGTGACAAAAGTTTGGCAATGACTTTATTTTTTTCTGAGACAGGGTTTCTCTGTGTAGCTCTGGTTGTCCTGGAACTCACTTTGTAGACCAGCCTGATCTCTAACTCACAGAGAGTTTGCCTCTTGAATGCTGGGATTAAAGACATGTGCCACCACTACCTGGCTTTTTTTTTTAATGTGCTCTGATGGTTTGCTTGTATATATGTCTGTGTGAGGGTGTCAGATCCCCTGGAATTGGAGCTACAGACAGTTGTGAGCTCATCTGAGGATGCTGGGAATTGAACTCTGATCCTCTGTAAGAGTAGTCCATGGTACCTTTAACCACTGAGCTATCTTCAGCATTGCTGGTTGTGAATTTATAAGGGCAAGAAGTATCAAACCTTCCTACTATAGAATTCCCAAGAACTACACGGTTAAGGGAAACCTAGAATAAACCTAGACCCCAAAACATTCTAATTCTTTCATTCTCAGGGCCATGAAAATGCCATCAGTTAAAACTTCAGTAGAGGACCATCTCAGGTCAGTCTCAGGAAAGTGGATGATGTGTCATACTGTAGGGCTGGACACAGGATGACGACTTTCAAAAACCCAGCACATAATAACATGATTTATAGACCAGCAAATGCAACATATAGGGAGAAATACAAAGAAGGAAGGGGCGCGTCATGGAAATGTGAGGTTGAATGCAGGAGGAAGCACCTAGCACAAATCTGAGTTGCCCCGAGCTTTTTCAGTGGCAAGCTGTGATGACTCAGGGCGCCCTGCCGTCCTTGTGCTCAGACTCTCTTCACCCCTCCCAGGTTTCTAAAGCCCTGGTTTGTATAGAAAAGTTACACAGCCTGTCAAGGAATGACTGTGGTCTGTTTTCCTCATATCTGTATTTTCAAAGAATCCAACATGATTGTACTAGATGTCTAATTTGACTGGGGCCTCTCTAAGATGATTTTATCTTGAAGGCTATACCCACTTGAGGGGACTGCCCCAGTGTAGCTGAGGTCACCTTGTGAGGGAGGGCACAATGTGGAGGGAGTGCCCAGAGGAGAAAGTATGAAGAAAGGACACGATACGAATTGAGAGCATCTTCTGTGGCGAGGGCGCCTTGTGAAGGGAGGGCATCATGGGAGGAGAAGATGCCAGTCACATGGAGAGAGGACTTTACATGCAGGGAGTGCTCCATGTAAGGGCAAGGCGCTACATAAAGTAAGAGTGCTGCCTAGGGGAGTGCTCCACATGAGGAGGGGATACTATTGAAGGGAGTATCCCTGTAAGATGGCAGTGCTCCACATGAGGAGGGGATACTATTGAAGGGAGTATCCCTATAAGAGGGGAGTGCTCCACATGAGGAGAATGTTCCTCGTGAGAAGGTACCATATGATACCCCTCTGTGAGGGGAGTGCTCCACAGGAGGAGAAGGTACCATGGGGAGGACTCTACATGGTGATAGTGACTGTACTAACCTTGTCTTTATTTATTTATTTAGAATATCTCCCTTGAGAGACCTAGAGGAAGAAATGTGAGAGAATCCCTGAACTTGTGAAAGTGTCAATGAGAGAGTCTCCTCTGTTTTCTATTTTGTTCTTTTTCAAATGGCCACTGATTGGGGCCTTTCCTAGATTGGTCTTCATTTATTTTTTACCACAAACCATCATGAATTTTTGGAAATTTATTCTCTCTGTCTGTTTGTCTGTCTGTCTCCCTTTCCCTTCTCTCCTCTCTCTTTGTGTATGCACCATAACGTGCATGTGTGTGTGTGTGTGTAGGTCAGAGGACAATTTATGGAAGTCAGCTCTCTTCTCCACCAAATGGGGCCTGAGAATTGAACTCTGGTGGTCAGGTTTGGTTATAGTCACCTTTACCTGCTAACTCACCTCTCTGGTCCAAACCACTGTGGTTTAATGCTGAAGTGAACTATCCCAGCACCCCATCCCCCACCTCCTGTTCAGGATGGTTGTGGTGGTCAGTGGAGGGATTCAGGCGTGGTCCAGGCATGTGGTGCCCTCAAAGAACCTGGGATTCAGTGCTCTGGGCTCAAGGCGAGATGAGACCATTGAGAAGCCTCTATCCGGTCTTCATGTCCTTGGTCATTACACTTTGCATTTAGGAGACGTTAAAAAAAAATCTCAACTGGATTTTCTCCACCTAAGCTCTCACAACACCTCAAAGGATTGGATACCACGGAAATAAAACTCGGAATTCACATCGAAGAGGAAAATGAGATAAAATGTGCCTGCTAAATTCATGGAAGCAACAACAACAACAGACTCCCTGTTACTCACCCAACCTGACAAATAATTTACATTGCTTTCTCTTTCCCGGACACCTGCATGTTTTTCAGTGTTAGTTTGAGAACGGGTCTCTGGGCCATTCCTGTGAGGTTATTGCTTAGAAGTGTTTGATGGCTTCAAGTTCTGGTAAAAGACCACAGGTGAATAAAGAAAGAATTCTGCCTGAGTTTCAGGGGCTTTCCTGGGAGGTGGTATGTTTTGGGGCCCAACGCTTCATTACTTAGCCTGTAGATCTAGTTTTCTTTGAAAACAAACCCTATGCCTGGAACTTTCCGTGCTCAGTCCACGTCAGTCTCAAGGTTTCCTCAGACGTGGCTGAGTGAAAACAATACTCACTATGAATGTGTTCTGCTGTTCTCTCTCATAGGGAAGACTGGAGATGGCAAGGATACAGTGACCATTTTGAACCGTTTCTCTGCACCTCAATTTTTTTTTCATCAGAATCATTGTTGTCCAACAGAGTGTGAGGGGGGTCTTTTATGGAAAACATTAGTTCGGTCTGATTGTCCTCCAGTCATCTCTTAAGTATTTACTAACTTCCCTGTGCCAGTGCCCTAATGCTTCTCAATGAGTGCGCAAATAAAAACAAGCAGGCCAGCTCTCAAATTTTCCAAAGAACTTGGATTCTTACCAGGAAGAATGGTCTCAGACTCTTTTTGCCATCTCCTGCTGCCTCTACCCAAAGAAAGGGCCTAACATGGAGGGAAGGATGCGTGGGTGCATCCAGGGGTCTTGTGATAGCTTCCTTCAAGCTGCCTTTTGTCCACCCCGTGTCCCAGGGCCAGCAGCACAAAAATCACCCACCTGCTCCACTGCTTTGGTTTTCTAACTTAAGTGTGGTGGTTAGCACATAGCTAAGAGAAAAAAAAAATGGCTGGGGATTTCAAAGCAAAGGTAAAAGATCATGGCAAAAAGGAACTTTCTCCCGTACTCAGCCCTCCTGGCTCAGTCTCCCACAAGGATTAAGCTCTTGGATCCTCCCTGGAGTTTTGCATCAGCACTTGGTTCGACCCTAAAAGAAGTTGCATCAGGCATGGCAACTTTTGCCTGCTTTGTTTGTATTCTCTGTGGTGAATGAAGTATTAATAAATGACTCCCTGGGGGAAGCCTATGAGACGCACACTAAAAACAAATTGATATGTAAAACTCTTGGAATGATGTAGACACAATGTCTCATTCACTGGTGGATATCTGCTTTCCTTTCCACCATTCAGAAGAAAACCATGGAAAATGTGGGATTGGTATAATTCCTCATTTCCCCTGTGTCCTGTATTCCCTGCTTTCAGACAGCCGATAAAGCCACAGGTAGACACTTTAGTGATGGTCCTCTTCCCAGAAAACACAGCACAGTCAAAAGAATCGGTCACTGTCTGAGATGGCAAAGGGGAGGGAAGTTGTTGTACAGGTCTCTTCCCCTGCACTGAGTCACTGCAACGGGAGACCAGGCTAGACCACTGAAATAAGAAGGGTTCATGAGCTGAGACCCTCCTATTTGAAATCAATAGCTCTCCTGTCCTTGGTTCTCCCAACCACCGAAGTGACATTTCATCTTTGGGGCTTGTCATGAAGCTTTATTAACTAGCTTTATCTGTCACTCATTTGCCTGTCTTCAAGTTGTGATTTTCCTTTGTGCTGTCACTGCCCTAAAAGTTAGCTGCTCTTGATTGAAGATGCTGCAGAAGCCAAAACTCAAGGCAACCCGCTTGAGAGCTAGCCATTTATCCACCGAGAGCCTGCCATGCAAATGGGAGAGATGTCCTCATCATATGGACCTGTGCTTAGTTTCTCTGCTTATCTTGTCTCTTGTTCCGGGAATCTGTTCCAACCAAGATGCATGCTTCTTTCGTGTGTGTGTGTGTGTGTGTGTGTGTGTGTGTGTGTGTGTGTGTGTGTGTGTGTGTGTGTGTAGTTGTCAAGGTTAGGTGTCTTCCTCTATTGTTTTCCATTTTATTTTTCACAGGGTTTTGTCACTGATACTTGCTGGCCAGCAAGACTCACCTGTGTCTGCCTTCTGGTACTGGAATTGTGGGCACACGTGACCTTTTACAAGGGTACTGGATGTCTGAACTCAGGTCCTTATGTTTGCGTGGTGAACACTGTGTTGACTGGGTCATCTTCCAAGTCCCATTTACCACCTTTTAGTTGGGAAGGAAGGGTGGCCTTCCATGAATGCCTCAACTTCAGAACAGACACAGGCAGACCCTGTCATAGTAGCCTTTGACCTCTTCCCTTTTCATGGGTACAAAGTGTGTAACAGACAAATGTGCAACTAGGAAGTTAACCAATACCTTGGCGTAAAACTTCACCCTTGTGTTTTTCTCTTCAATATGAGATATCTGGAGACCTTTTGTTAAACACCCCTCTCTGAGCAGGAGTTTGTGGGAAGGAGAAATGAGTTTGAGATCTGCTACACTTTATTGACTTACATCTGGTCTTACTCCAAAGCTGTTGTTGGAGGCACACATAATTAACTATATCTCGGATCGCTGTGGACCTGACTCCAAGTCTTCTGCAGTACAGTTTCATTGATGATCTTGGCATATCCAGAGTTTGAAGACTGATCTAAGTCTGTACTGGTAAACAAAAAGCCTCCAGGTAGCAGCTTGTGTGGGAAGACTTATCCTTGAAGGAGTAGAAACACTGTAGCTGAAGCATTTCCGGGGGAGGCGTTCAGAACACACTAAACCATGGAACAAACAATGTGAAAAACAGCAGAAGACCACTCTCACCTTCCTCCTCCTTGCCTCAAACAGGACACAGGCTTAGGGAGGATTCTCTGAGCTCTCCCGCAGCAGATGAACAGATCCTCAGAGTGGTGTTCATAACTAGAGGGAAGGTACAGCCTTGTGTCAGAATAAAAGGAGTATAGTGAGAATCCTAACACAGCATTACTTAGTTACTCCTGTTTATTAACTTGAGTTTGCCATGGAGAGGTGTGTTCAAACAAAGGCAGTGTGACTTGATGGTCAAGTATATGTATTAAACATAATTATTAAAAAAAATAACAGCCGGGTGGTAGTGGGACACACCTTTAATCCCAGACCTCAGGAGGCAGAGGCAGGTAGCTCTCTGTGAGTTCTAGGGCAGCCTGGTCTACAGAATGAGTTCCAGACAGGCTCCAAAGCTGCACAGAGAAACCCTGTCTTGAAAAAACCAAAAACCAAAACCACAAAAACAAAAATAAAACAACAAAACAAAATGAAAGAATCCCCGAAAACCAGGCTTGCCTCTTTCTCAGAGACTTCATGTTTTGGCTTCCATGTCACCCAAAACTTAGTCTTTTTCTCTCTTTTTCATCCTTCTCTCCCTCCACTTTTCTTCCATCCCCCTTTCCCAGAATTCTCTTTCTACATAGTCCAACCTGGCCTGAAACTCCTGGTGATCCTTGCTCAGGTTCTAGTCATGAACCTGGAAGTGGGTGACAATGGGAATGATTTCCCACTGTGACATACTCGTCACCAAGTGTTCTCTGGGGCCCTGGACTTGCCTGCCATGTCATTCACCAAGGAACACAGCGGATCTAAAGTGTGCAGGGGATGGATTAGAAGTCACCACACCATCAGTGTGTATGTGGCCAGTTGGAGCTGGCTGGTCTCAAGCTGTTAGTAGATCTCAGAGCTGGTACCCAGGAGCAGCACCTGTTCATCTATGGGTGGTGTTTTGAGGATGTCCTTCATCCCTAAATATATTGAAGTGTTCTATCTAGTCTTGATGACCACTTGCAGGTACGCCAGAAGACACTTGAATTCCAGAGCTGCGAAGTCTGTGCTGCTGAAGCTGGAGAGTAGGTCTCCCCTTTTCCAAATTCTGAATTTATTTTCTTTTCATCATTTCTCTACTCCTTGTTACAAAGAGTTGCTTTGGGGGACAATGGGAACTTTTAGAACTTTACTGACCTGTCCTCTATTTCTCTTTCATCCCTTGTGGTTAAAATGTGGGATTCCCCCCCCCATTCTTTTAAGACTATGGAGTAGAGAAGCAATAAGGGGAAATGTCACCAGAAACAAAAAATCCCTAAAGGTTTGGTTCCCTGCCCCACCGGCATCTCTAAAAAGAATGTTCCCACAGAGCTCCGGTAACATAAATTGGCAGACAGCTGACGTGTGTTCTCAGCAGTCTCTTTCACTGGGCAGCCTTGGTGATCGTTATATTTCTCTCTTCAGGACACTTGGCTCATTTACCTCCTCATTCCTGGTGACGAAAGCAGTTAAGTGTTAGTGCAGGGTGAGGTGCTGGGGGCAGGGTGGGAGGTGGGGAGAGGCCAGTTCCTTGCCCGTGGTATTTATTTGCAGCAAAAGTGGAAATGCTGAGCAGACACATATGATCCATGCAAGGCTCCCAGGAAGGAGCTGGTGGACAGATGGCAAAATAGACTCAGAGCCCCGTTGTCCACAGGGGTCTCCTATAGCCAGAGGGTCTGTGCTCAGGGTGCTATGAGCACATCACTTTGTGTTATCTTCATCCTTGTCTACCCAGTGGTAGCTCTCGATGGTTTTCACTCCTTGTGTCTCTACAGAAATAGCTCAGTTTTGAGAAAACCAAGGAATGTTCCATCCCGCTAGGCTTCGGTTGGCTTCTTGGTTATCTTGGTTCTTTCTCTCACTGCTTACAAGCCTCTCGTCTCAGGACTGAATCTAGGCTGGGGGATAGATTTTGAAGATTTGATGTTTCTAGGATGAGCTCCTCTTTCGTTATAATTCACCTCTTTCAGTGTTCTTCCCTTTCTCTGGCCTGCTTTTACCCATGGAGAGCTGACAGTGGTTGACAAGATGGATTGCCCCAGTGAGAAGTTGTATCTTCCCCTTTCTCCTCTCAGATGTCAGGAAGTCTGGCCTCCTGTGATTAAAATGAGACTGTGGGGGAACTTCCCTACATCTTTCTTTGTTGGTAGTGTCAGAAACACATTTTCTTTTATTCTTTGTGAGTTGGAGTGGACTTGTACAGTAGGGTCAGTTTCTTAAGAGAAACAGAAGTGTGTGTGTGTGTGTGTGTGTGTGTGTGTGTGTGTGTGTGTGTGTGTGTGGCTGATTTTCTTTTTTACTCTTTGACTTTTTGGAGAGCTGGCCACCCAGTTCCCAAATAAATACACACACAGGCTTATTCTTTTATGAATGCTTGGCTTATTTCTAGCCATCTCTTCTTAAATTATCCCATCTATCTTTTGCTCTGGGCTTTTGCTTTTTTCTATTTCTCTATATCTTGTCTTTCCTTCTTATTCTGTGACTTGCTGTGTAGCTGGGTGGCCGGTCCTGGAGTCATCCTTTCCTCCCAGATTTCTTCTCCTATTTATTCTTTCTGCTTGTCAGTCCTGCCTGTCCTTTTCCTGCTTTGCTATTGGTTGTTCAGCTCTTTATTAGACCCATCAGGTGTTTTAGACAGGCAAAGTAACACAACTTCACAGAGTTAAAGGAATGCAACATAAAAGAATGCAACACATCTTTGCATCATTAAACAGATGTTCCATAGCATAAGCAAATGTAACACATCTTAAAATAATATTCTGCAATGTGCATGTGCATGCACGTGTGTGTGTGTGTGTGTGTGTGTGTGTGTGTGTGTGTGTGTAGGGGCACATGTGTGCCTGCAAATACAAAGACTAAAGTAAGATATCAGGTGTCTTGCTCAGCCACCCTCTATACCTTGTTTTTTTGAGATAGTTTCTCACTGAACCTGGAACTGACGTATTTGGCTGGCCAGTTCACATTCTTCACATTCTTGGCATTGGGATTATATGTTTGTACTACCATGCTCAGCTTTTTAAATGTGAGTTTTGGGATTGGACTCAGGTTCTGATGTTTGTGTGGCATCTCCCTAGCTCCTGATATGTCTTAATGTCTACATTTTACACATACGTGGCTGACACCTAGGGACTTGGCAGTTCTCAATGAAATATCTTATATACCAGTTTCAAGTAAAAACAAAACAAAACAAAGCAAAAAAAAATCCCCAAACAGTACATTTTCAGAGAGGTGATGAGAAAAAGGAAAAGAGTTGAATGGGGTACCAGAAGTCTACCAGGTAAAGGCTGGTTAGCAGCACTTGTTAATGTAGACTTCTGTCCGGTACCCTCTCCACGCTGATGAGAATCCAAAGTGGTCTCCAGTGGCCCAGATTTGTTCTCCATAAAATGAAAGGGTTTCCAGAAGCCTTTTGGTTTCAGGCAAATACAGTGAGGGCTGACAGTTTTTCCCGTATCTTCTCATGAATTGCCTTTAGTGCAATGATCTCCTGTGTATGTATTTGTGTGTGTTCACATATATGCAGGAATACCTACGTATCTCTTGTGCATGAGGAGGACAGAGAACAACCTCAGCTGTCTTTCTTCAGATTCGGTCCAGCCGTTTTATTGTCAATACCTCCGTGGGTTGGAACTTAACATGTAGGCCCAGCAGTTTGGCCAGTGAGCCCAGAGATCCACCCATCTGTCTTTCCAACTCTAGGATTACACGCATGAAGTACCGTGTCTGTATTCTTTAAGGAAACTGAGTTCTGGGGACTCAAACTCCAGTCCTCATGCTCAATAGGCAAGCATGTTACTGGCAGCCATTTTTCCAGTCCCCGTTCAATAATCTTATGTATTCTTGGGTGGCAGATTCTAGTCTCTCCTAAGTGCTTGATCCTAGAGAAAGAGGAGACAGGCTTGTTATGTTTTAGGGAGTGATATTTACGCATGTGTAACAAAGAACATATTTTGCTATTTTCACCATGTGAACAGGTGGCCTGGCTGTGGGGCACTTCCTCGAGTCTCTGATCATTGATCACACATGAAAATGTCTGGGTGGCTGACAGAACCAGAGCCAGCAGCATTAACAAAGGAGGGGCAGCCTGAGCAAACAGATATGCTGAGTGAAAAATTATTGGTGTGCACGGAGCTCTGGGGAGAGTGAGGAGAGGGGGGCCCAGAAGTGCCCTGGGGCACATTGTAAGGTCTTAGAAACCAGGCAGAGCAGCTGTCCTTTCTTTCCTTTTCCTTCCTTTCTTTTCTTTTCTTTTCTTCTTTTGAGGCTATAGGGGCATCTCTGGAAGATTTAAGGTTGGGTTAACCAGACTAGATAGGTTTTTAAGAAGGATAATATGGAGTTATGAGCAGCAGAGGTGATGGATAGTTGGTCTGATTGGGGTGCAGCTGAGCAGAAATGCAGAGGGTCTGAACTGGGCATGCTGGGAGGGTGAATCAAACAGATACTAAGAAAGTAGAATGAATGGCACTGATTGCTGTCTTGCCTTCCAATTAGCTGTTCTATTGTTTCTGTTAATGAACAGGCCTTATATGTTATTGGGAGGAGTGAAGGGAGCACCTGAAGGTTTACATTTCTGCAACTCCCGTGAAGGATTACTAATGAGAAATGAGCCAAATGATGATAGGTGCTCGTGGAGGACTCTTAAGGGAGGTTGCTCAGGTGCCCTTGTGGCCTTCTTCTTTTTTCATGTTCCTGGAAATTGGAAACCGCCATGTTATCTCTGTGATGTGCTCTCAACAGTGGAAGCCTTTGGAAGACATGGCAGAGAAGTAGGACAGGAATACAGGGGCTCAGGGTCTGGTGAACCCAGCAGTCAGCCTTGGCCATCTATCTTCCTTCAGACCTTACACTAAGTGAGACACAGTATTTTTCCCCTCTTGAACACACTGTAATTTCCATCTGTTTCTGTCTAGCAACCAAACTCAGTTCTTGATGGAGACAGATGTTGACCTATTGTATATAGTAAGCAAACAGAAGGATCTGAGCATGAACTCAAATCCACTGCTTGAATGACATGCAGATGAGGATGCTCACTGAACAGTGAGGCACAGAAGGAGAATTTAAGACTAGGGCTGATGTGCTTTGCTATGTATGTGCTACGTTTGAGGGTTCTACACACAGCTATTCTATGGAACCATCAACAGAATATAGGCCAGGATTAGAGACGTACATCTGGGGATTATCTCCCTACAGATAACTGTTTCACTCATAGGAACATATGAGCTGTTGTGAGTTGGGTCTGTTTCTTGTCTCTGAAATCAATGAGTGGTGTTCAATGTTTCCAGGAGAGATTTGAGAGAAGGCCAGGTACAGAGCCTTGGGAATGCAGTGCTCAGGAATGATTTACCTATGGATAGGACAATGAAAGAGTATCTGGAGAAGGAGGAAAGGGTGCCATGAGCCCCAAAGGCAGTTCTAGGATAGGGTGCTCATAAATGCTACAGGAAAGGAGGGCTTCAGAAACAGAGAAGTCACAAGAAGGAAACTGGCTAAAGGATTCGTTTATGCCACAAGACAGACCACTCTCAGAGTGATCTGCACAGAGCAGGGAGCCATGGGTGCAATCGATTTGGTGCCAGGCCACTTGAGATTCTTCCAGACTTTTGTATAACCTGTTACTTGTCTAATTATTTTTTAAAAACCATTCTCTTTGCCAACAACAGATCTATCTCCTCAAATATGTCAAGTGATAGATTTTGTTTAAGATCAAAGCGAGCTCACAGGAGTTCACAGTCATTTTAAGTAATTTCTTTGTAATGAGTTTTCAAGGGTCCCCATTGTACACTGAGGTAAAGCACAGCTGAGGTTGGATTCTGAGCTCTGCTAATTAAACGAGTTGTTAGAGAGTCTCTACGAAGGAATCTGATGTCAGAGGGGGAAAAGCCTTTTTTACAGGAGGCTTTAAAACTAAACAAAAGACAAGGCAGAGGGCAAAAATGCTTTGGTGTGCCCTGCATGCTCGTGGTGGGGTGCCCACAAAAGGCTTGGGTCTTCCAGAGTAGAATCCGTGTGTCCATGGGCTCTTCCTGGTTACTGGATGTTGAGCGGGTCTATCATGGGCTCAGTCCATCTCTCATCTTTGAATCTGAAAAAGAGCAAGGTTTAGGGTTGTTTTCCTAAACTTTTCAATGTATTGTCTTGAGCCAAGACATGAGGAGTGTGTCTACTGGGGAATGTGCTCAGATTGCATCAGGCAGGAACTATTGGGTCCAGCTCTCCCGCTGGTCCTAGTCCCTCAAGGATGCCCAGAGAACCTGTTTTGGCTCCGGGCAACTTCCTGCTGGGGATGATGAAAATAATTGTTTTCCCATTTAAAGGACAGCAGAGTGGGGAGCTGTGAGGCAAGTGCTTTGCTTTTAGCTCTTGAGCAGCCAGTGCCCTCCCCGGGGAATACGTCATGGTCTTCATCTGGAACATTTTAATTGGGAAGAGCTCTTACTTGGTGTCTTCAAGAGGGACCCCAGGCACCACTTGGATAAGAAGTGCCTTGTCACTAGGAGCTGTGGTTGTTCTGAGGCCCATTAGCCAGCTCTGGGAGAACCCGCAGCAGCAGCAGCAGGAATGTTAATGGACAGTGAATACTTAACTGAGAACATAGTCCTCAAGATGCCACACAGTGACAAGCCAGAGAGATGACACCTGCTCTCAAGTTGCTTAAACTCTCAACTTGGATGAAGGCTAGAGCAGAGGAGAGACAGTCTAGTTTGTACTCGCCTACTTGTAGGCTAGATGTTGTAAGCATATGTATATGTTATATACAGACATGTGACATTTCATGTGTATGGATATCTGCTCAGCTATACAGAAAAGCTAGAGGCTTTCAGGTATGATTCTAGAGCTCTTGTGGACATACAAGTGTGTCTGTATAAATGTGTTTGTATAAACACATACACACATTTACAGTTTTTGAGAAAGTCCTCCTGCCTTAGCCTCTGAAGTACTGGGATTGTATCCACACTTAGCTCAGTTCATGTATTTTGTTTTTTCGATTCCAATTTAGTTTTCTAGTACTTGGGAAGTGGAGACAGGAGGATGAAGAGTTTGAGACCAACTCTGTCTACATAGTGAACTTGAGGTCAAACCGAGACATAGGAAGTCCTGTCTCAAAAAACACAAGTAAAGGACTGAAGAGATTTCTTAGTGCATAAGAGCACTTGTTCTTTAAGAGGACCTGGGTTCACTTCCCAGCACCCACGTGGTGACTCACTGTCATCAATAACTCCATATCCAGGGGATCGGATGCTCTCTTCCAAACTTTATGGCCAGCATTCACATACACAGTGCACATACATACATGTAGGCAAAACACTTATACACCTAAATAAATCTAAAACCAAAATTAAAAACACCAACACAAATGAAAAAAGGATGTCTCCAACTTTCATTTACTGATCCTAAGCATCTCCCAGCCTCAGCTTTTTTAAGCTCCTGCAATTGCAGCAGAGCAATGTGTAAGCTCTACTCCCCAAGTTGGGCCTAGGGTATCTCCCCTACCTGAGGAGACATGTGGGAAGAAACACAGGAGAGGGAACAGAAGTCTCACAGGTATTGTTTATGAAAGATGCTTGCTGGGAAATGAGGTTGTACTATAACTGGTGAGTGATCAAGCTGTGAACTTCATGTTTAATAGGTGACATTTTAATAAACTCTGTATAGACGGCTCCCTTGAAAAGTATGAAAAACAGGTAAACAAACATGGACCAGGCATGATGGCACACACCTTTAATTAGTTCTTGAGAAGAGACAGGCAAAGCTCTGGGAGTTTTTGGCCAGCCTGACCTACATGGTGAGTTCTAACCAACCAACCAACAACCAACCAACAACCAACCAGCCAATCAATTAACCAACCAGTCAACTAACCAATTAATCAATCAACTTAAAAATCCCCCCCAAATTAGCAGTGGTTACTTTTTGGATGGGAAAACATGGGTGACCTTTTACAAGGAACATACAGGTTTTCTAACTAAGAATAGAACAAACCAGAAAAGTTAGTACTTTATTAATTTTATTTTTTGAAGTAAGCACAACTGCAAGACTTTATTGTCTTCATAAAAAAACAGAAGATGAAGCTGAAAACTAGATGTCTTGCCCCTTTTTCTCCTTATCCCCTTCTGGTTCTGGATGCTTCTAGCTCTCAATTACTCAAATTTTCTAATCTGTAGCTGGTCTCATCCCATTCCAGACTCATCAGTTGGCTTAGTCTACCCAACAAAGCCCTTTTGCCCTGTGTCCCTTTCCTTGGTACACATCTCCTGGTGCCTCTTGCATTGCGTTACCACAGGGGGCTGGTGCTTGGCACACTTCTTACAGGACTTAGGATCATCCATCATGTTTGGAATGGATAACCATGTGGCAGGCTTTCTCAGACTAGCAGCCCCCAAATTATGACACAGACTTACTGTTAGTTATGAATGCTCGACCTTAGTTTAGACTTGTTCCTGGCTAGCTTTTTAAATGTGTTTTAACCTGCTTCCCTTCATCTACATTTTGCCTCAGGGCTTTTTGCCTTTCATTCTACAGTGCTCCTCCCCTGCTTCCTCCATGTCCAGCTGCCTGGCATCTCCTCCTCTTTCTTTCCTATTTATTCTCTCTGCCTGCCAGCTCGGTCTATCCTTCTACTGCCTAGCTATTGGCCCTTCAGCTTTTTTATTAGATCAATCAGTTGCCTTAGTCAGGTAAGATAAAACAAATGCAACACATCTTTACATAATTATACAAATGTAGCATAAAGAAATGTACATCGTTTAATGTTTACATCGTTAAACATTTATTCTGCAGTACAATCAAATGCAACACATCTTTTCATAGTTAAATATTCTAGTACACAACGTAAGCAAAGTTCTTTTTAAACAGCATGCCCCAAGTGATGCCATGAACCAATACAAATGTTTTTTAGATTTTGTTCATTCCTTTCTGTGATGGTTGATATTGATTGTTAACTTGACAGGGCCTAGATCACCTGGCAGTTAAACCTCTGGGCAGTTCTGTAAGGGAGTTTCTAGAATGGGTTTAACTGAACTGGGAAGACACACCCTAAATATATGTGACACCATTCCTGACTGCAGATGCAACATGGCTGCCACTCCAGGCTCCTACTGCTGTGACATGCCCCTCAAACTGTGAGGTAAAACAAACCCTTCCTTAAGCTTCCTTTGTCAGGTGTTTTCTTGCAGCAACTAGAGAAGTAGTGGGTGCAGTCTCAGCTTAGGAAGGTAGGCAGAGAAGAAGCCATACATCTTATGAGTCAGTGGAGTGAATTCAGATATACATTCTCCACCCCTAAAGGAGGCTCATGCGTATTTCTTAACACATGGAATGAATGACTTTTTTTAGTTCTTTGCTTTTATTTGTGTAAAATCTCTGTCTGGTAACACAGTGTTCATCACATGATAAATAAATGCTCAATAAATATTGGTTGGTTGTGTGAATTAAGTAGTCATGCTCAGAGGCAGGACTTTAGCTTTCTAGAAAAACTTGTTTGTTCCTCTAAATGATTAGGACAAAGAAAATAATTTTTAAAAATATTAGCACAGGCCAGATTCATAGTCACAGGGCAGCAGGCACTAGCAGATGTCAAGTTCACATTCAGGAAACAAAGGACAGTTTCATAGACTGGCTTAGACCTCAGCGAGATTTGGAGAAATCAATCGAAACTCTATGGAAAGGAATGAGGATGCTCCCAGCACATGAGTTAGCTGGTGCCAAGACCTGATGGCTGAAGAAAGGCAAGCATGGAGGTGGCCAGGTGGCTAATGGGAGCAGATGCTGTGGGGGAGGAGCTCTTGGCAGGCCCGCTGTTAGAGCAGGCTTAAGGCAAGAAGCCCATCAGTAGGAAGGTTAGACTTTGAATGTATAAAAACAATCCTTCACAAAGTTAGGGGGAGGGGACTCCTAAGGATGCTCTCTGGTCCTGCATTCCAGCAAAGAAAGGGAATCTTTACCCAGGGAGGAAGCTGGGCTCTCCCAGATGACTGTCCTCATTTTGCTCTGTCACTCAGTGTCCCAAGCAGCCTGAGAAGAGTGGAATGTGGTAGGACAAGTTTGAATGAGGAACCTTCCAGCAGTGTTATAAAGCTGTGGTGCAGCCTGGAGCTCTTTCCACACAAGGAGAGGGGGACTGACATTCTCTGTGGTTAGGTGAACAGCCCCCTTCCTTAGCTTGTACATCTCCTGGCCTCAACTGGACGGTCCCCCTACCCCCCACCCCCATGCGTCCAGTTGATCTCAGTTTTGTTCTGTATGTTCATCACTCAGTTTCTCTGTTCCAGCTCCTTCACCTCTGTCAGCATCGGTAGTGCACCTTTGTCAGCTCCTGATCTGGTCCACCATAACAGGGAAGGCATGAGGCAGCTGTCTCTAGTCAGGAAGAGAGAGGGTGATAGCCAGCACTCAGCCTGTTTGTCATTTCCACTCTGCCTGGGAGCACAAACCGTGGTAGGGTGCCATCCACACTTAGGGTGAACCTTCCCACCTTTGTAACATCTCCATAGACACACCCAGTGGTGTATTTTTGTGCATCCAGTCAAGTGGACCATGAATATTAACCATCACAGGTCCCATCGCCTGGCCTTCAGTTCTGTACAGATAATGGCCAAGCCTGTCTACACCTGACTTCTCCCGTGACTTCCAGTCCTTACTTCCAGGTTCCTACAAAGCACACCTGCTGGTGTTAGACTGAGAAGACCCTGTCCTTGGTCCCCTGCTTTGGTTCTTTAAGGGGTTCTTCTCAGTCCTCCAGGCAACTTCACCACCTCATGCCCCAAACCAAATCCATTTTCTTCTTCCCACAAATAAGCTTCTCTTTGTTTTGCTTATTGACCCTGCTCAAGCAGCTCCTTCTCACTTACCTCTCACTACACACACACACACACACACACACACACACACACACACACACCTTGTGTCTCAACCATTCTGCCTGTGAGATGCCTATTGGAGCTCTGTACTTTCCATTACTTGACCCTAACTAAGACTCCCCCTTTTAGCTAAGAACTCCATCCAAGCAGAAATGTCTGTTGTACCCCCACAAAGTACCCCAAACCACTCTGCATTTTCCACAATTGTTTTGCGATTTTATTTTGTTCTGGTGTGGCCTTCCCCAGATCTCTTCTACAAAACTCTGCTACCCAGGAAGTTGTTCACTGCCAAGCTTGCCCTTTCTAGCCAGCTCAAAGGCCTATTTATTTAACACGCTTCAAGTAGAGTCTATGTAAGGATGCTTTGTGGACATAGGTATCTTCTACAATGTCTCTTTCTTTTGTAGAGTCCAGATCCCAGCATTATATAGTGAATCTTCATTCAGAATGTATTAGTGAATGAACTAATACAATCCTCATTCCCTCCCCAAAGACCCCCTTTTCATAATAACTTTGCCCCATAAGGTCAAACAATTAGTAGAGTGTTCCCTTTTCTTTCCTCTACAGGGAGGGTGACAACTTCCTTATTTCAAGAGGGAGAGATACAGGGGAACAAAACAGAAGCCTCTGGCCTCACTGCCTGGCTCCTTTGTCAGCACTCACTCATATGCCTACATTGGGTGGACCATGTAGCCAGGCCCTGCTAAGGTTTCCTCTGGGCCAGGTGATATAACCTCAGGCACTCTCTTCACAGGTCCTGTAAACATGGTCACCACTGGTCAAAGGAGCCTCTATTGAACACCTTTGGGGGTGTTCATTTAATCAAGCTTTTGTCTGTGGTGGGGGCAGATATTAGAAAACCATCTGTTTCCAGGTCTTAGCTTCAGATTGCCATCGGCTTTACGTGGGGGATAAAGCAGATATTTCAGTCCATCTGTCTGACTCTGATTCTTTTAATTGGTCCCAACATGAAGCTGGATGGACAGAGGTTGGGGAGAAAGCATTGGGGCATGAAAACCATTTGCTTTTCTAAAAACTAATACTAATCTATGAGTCTACCATTGAGATATTGGGAGTTGCACAAGTCTCAGCTATCTGAAGGAATTATCAGCCACATATAATTAGGGAGAAAAGTTCTTGCTTTATAGGACAAAGGGGTGCCTGAACTGAGCCCCATGTATGCTAAATAGCCCATACTATTTAAGTGAATTAACAGGGTGAGGGAGCAAGGTCTAGTTTAAAACAATTGATTCTAGGAAGGGCCTTGAGAAGAAATGGGTTTTCCATCTTCATCTATCACATGGGCAAAGGCTAAAAGTTTAGTAGCTCTCTATTGAAGAGGATGTGGGAAACAAGTGACCTCATACATTGGGAAGGAGATGACTCTGTTGAAAATAATGTATGTCGGCAATTGGGCAGCATCTATTTAAATACTTATGAACTTGGCTTTTGACCCAGCAATTTTGTTTTTAGGAACTTACAGTATGGATGTACTAGTACATGAAAAATGATAATATGTGTAGTACATTCATTACTATGTCATTAGATATATCTAATTGTCCCACAGCTGGGGAACTTATTAGATAAATGGAGGCACTGCTTTAATCAATTTTTCACTGTAAAGGAAAAAGAGAATGTTTCTTCAATGTCAATAAAGAACAATTTTCCAGATATATGGTAAGTGTAACAATAATGTGGATAATCAAAGTGGACAGCATTGAGTATGTTGTATTGACATTTAAGTGTATGTGTATGTATGTGTGTGTGCTTGTGTGTGAGAGACAGACAGAGACAGAGACAGAGAGAGAGGAGAGAAACACTGAGTCTAGTGGCACATGCCAATAATCTCATCCCCACACTTGAGAGATTGATGTAAAATCACAGTGAATTTAGGGTTTGCCTGAGTAATGCAGTGAATTCAGATCAGTGTGGGCTACAGAATGAAATCTTGGCACAAAAACCAAACAATCAGACAAACAAAAAGAAAACAAGCTAGGAAGGAAGATATAAAGCATTTTCCTGGAATGCTTTTGTCTGAAATATACAATAGAAGCTGAGGATGTTGTATGATTCTGAGGGGAAAAACCAGGTAGCCGGAGGGACAAAGCTAGGTAGATCCCTGGAGACATACTATTTACACTGAAATTTTTAAAAGTCCATGTTTAATTCAATTAAAGGTATTCACATAAACACACACACTAACTCATTTCTACAGGAAAAAAAAGTTTTCATTCATTACGTGGAAACTTGGCATGGGTTTTCACAGCCAAGTCTCAGAATACAACCTAAGAGGTGGGCATTCTTAGGGGAGAGAAGTTGAAAGGGACAGTGGGTGTAATACAGTGGTCAGTCTGAAGGCTCTGCCACACTGTTCAGGGTTGATTGTATGAGAAAGAATATTATTAGTATTAATATTTAAATCAACTGCTAAATCTAGCATTAGTTTCCAGTTCCAGTCAAAGTTCACAAGGAAATTTATGAATAGCAATTTAAGTATTTACTGTACTTTCTTTGGAAGATTCCAGTCAGATGGTGGCACACACTTGTGATCCCAGTACTCAGGAGGCAGAGGCTGGTGGATCTCTGTGAGTTCAAGGCCAGCTAGGTCTACAGAGCCAGTTCCGGGACAGCTTGGACTGTTTTGGACTGTTACACAGAGAAACTCTGCCTTGAAAAAGAAAAAAAAAAGATCCCATGAAGTCATATATGCATAGGAGATAGCTAACTTTTTAAAATGTCTTAGCTCTGGGGCTGGGATGTAGTTCAGTGGTTATATGTTTGCATGAGGCTCTGGGTTTGAATCCCAGCACTGCAAAAACAAAGCAAAAAGGTTTATTGACCTTCAACTTGTCCATCCTTCACTTTCAAGAATGGATAACTATCTCTGAAAATCTCTCCTCCACCCATTCTTGCCTCTCAACCAAAACTTGTGTTCACCTGCTGTGCCTTCCTGGAACTAATCATTATTTTCTGCAAGGCTATTTTCCATTGCAATTATAAATCATCTTGCTGCCTAGGCTTACAGTAGCCCCACCTCATAAGTGGATTAAGTCTCCTGAGCTGAGGCTGTGGAGAAATGCCAACTGAGCCAAGTCAGAATTTTACAGGTGGCGATGAGGGTAGACAGACATAGGGAGGGATGGAAAAAGGATATAAAATACCTTATAAATAAGTTTCAGCACCTGTTACACATGTATGGCATGTATAACATTGCTTGGCACATAAGAAGCACCCAATAAATCACAGCCACTAGTGCTCATAATTAACCCTTTCTCATAACCTGATGGTAATAATGGCAGCTGACATTTACTGAAAGGCTACTATATGTCAAGTACAGGTCTAATACAACCAGCGAATTAACCCTGTAATTTCCCAGTGCTACCATGCAACATGTCTATTCATCTCCCTTATTTTACAGACAAGGAATGGACAGAGAGAGACTTAGTAATTGTTTGAGATACCAACATGGGGTAGGGAGAGCAGACTATGGAGCTAAGCTGCCTGGCTTCATTCAGGCTTTCACTCAGGCCTCTGTGTTAATGTGATTTCCATGGACCTGGCCCATCAGCTCCTTCTGTACTGGAAGCTTTTGAGGGGTTTTCTTCTGCTAGTTTCCATAACCCTTAGTGGTCCTAAGTGAGGAATGTAAGGAAACAGCAAGGATATCAGGAAGAGAAGTGCTATATTTTCCCGGGCTTCTGGAAAGCCAGAGATTCTTGGTCAGGAAAAAGAGGAAGGCCTTTTCCAATAAGATCTTAGTTAATGCCTTGCATGGTTCTCTTCAGTTGCCTAACTGGCAAGGAAAATCATGTTAACCAGACAAATGGAATGCCCATGGATGTTCTAGAATATTCGTTTCATAGTCAGTAGTGTATCAGACACTAGTTTTTTTTTTGTTTTGTTTTGTTTTGCCAAGATATGTCATGTTGTCCTGGGTCTGAATTCAGGGTTTCAATAGAAATGACCATTCAGAATTTAGGTTTGGGCTTGATAGCAGAATGGCCATGTGCCAAGTGAGTCCTCAGATCCACACTTTGATGAGAAGGAGAGGCATGCTTCAAGTTCCAAGAAGAACACGAAGGGTAGAAGTCTAAGCACAGAGAATTAATCCAACTTATGGAAATTTCTCTAGCTGCTGGAAATAAAAAAGAAAAAACCTTTACAGTTTGGGGAAGAAGGGCTGAGAAGATGGAGTAGTGGGGGGGATAGGTGAGTTCTCCTTCCTTTTTCTAAGTTCACACATCTTGGAAGATGGTGAGATAAGGCTGTGAGAACCAGGAAACACTCAGAGGAGCTCACCCCTGAGGCTGAGCTTGCAGAACTCTACATGCAGAACTGGAGAGAACAACTCCTCACAATGGCATCCCAAGCTGAAGTGGGATTACATGGATGAGACATGACAGTCAAGGGAGTTTTGTGCCGTAAGTCATATTGCCACCTGGAGTTTTTTTTTTTTTTTAGCTTGAATATGTTTCCAAAGTTTAGATGTTGGAGACTTAATCCCCAGGTTCATATACTGATGATACTTAGAGATGGGGCCTGTGGGGACCACAGACCCTGGCCAGAAACCCACTCCTCCATCAGCCTGGGAGACAATGTTTACTGAAAACATGTTTACTGAAAACAATCCAATGCCATAAATTCCTGATAAGGGCTTGATAAGGGCTCACTCACTGAAACACCCTGACTTTGATCCTCCCAATGGCTAGCTACTTCTTTCTGCTCCCTGCTGTTCCCGATTCTGGTGCCAGAGATTTAACCACCAGCCAGGAGGAAAAAGAGAGGTCTATTGGAGATTTGTGGGTGTATGTATGGCAGAAGTTTTTTCTGAAGGGAAGTGTTTTTCTTGGGAAGTTCTCCTAAGCATTTGGGGAGCATAAAGTTTTCTTAAAGCAAACGACTGGTCTCTGTGTCATCTATCCCGGCGCCCTCGCCACATTCTCGGATACAGGCTGCGCAGCAGGCGTGGCAGGGGCCCTTGAGAGAAAATTAGGATTAGATGAGAACATAAACATAGGCCCCTGTGATGATATTAGGGACCTTTATAAGAAGAGGAAGAGAACCCTGAAGTAGCACACTTGGTCCATCATACCATATGATGCTATCATTTGTACCATGTGATGCTTTCATGCTGGGATGCAGCAGCAGGAAGACCCTCATTAGATGTTGGTACCAACCTTTTGGGTTTCCTGAACACCAGAATCATGATCCAAATAAACCTTGCCTTTTTATAAACTACCCAACTCATTTGCTTTGATATAGCACAGAAAGGTTACTAAAATATTATTTTACTAGAAGATATGGACAAAAGCTTAGGGTAGCTTGGGAGAACTTTCTGGGCTGGTCACCAAGCAAAAGGCAGAGTCCTCCTGAAGGGGACAAATGGAAGGCAAATTTTGAGTTGGAACCAGTAGGGAGGTACAGTCAGTCCTTGGGGTACCTGAAGGGCCAGGGAAAGCTGAGGGAAAATGCCATTAGGGAAAGAAGGTCAAAGTCCCCAGAGCAATGGCAAGGAGAGTAGTTCCATGCCAGGAATCAAATGCTTTGTCACTCTGGTCTTGGTACTTCAACAGTCTCAGCAGTGAGGCAAGAGGCTGATGTCTGGGCTCAGGCAGGAGACATAGTGACTAGAGAGTATGACCCAGCACCTCCTTTCTAATGCTTTGATGAAAGCTAGGTCCCCTCCCTCCCTTGGGAAAATGGTGGCAGGGCCATACATTCTCCAAAACATGCAGAAAGACCTTGGCTTTGCTTCAGAGTCACTGGTTAGAAATGTGTGAAACACCCTCCATCCCCAAGCTCTCAACAAAGTCTATTGTGCCCAACTGTGTATGCTAGCTCATATAAATGTTGGCTTTGGTGATGCTGATGGAGAGAGTGTTGTAGGATGGACTGCATCCTCTAAGCTCACTGGTTACACTCATGTATCAAAGCTCTGATCCCTAATGCCTCTGAATGTAACTGTATTCGATGATGTCACCTTCACAGAATAAAGGAAGGTACAATGAGGTCACTGGCATTGTCTCTAGTCTGATCTGAATGGTGTCCCTGAAAGAAGAGGAGATTAGGTCACAGCCACACACAGAGAGAAGCCATGTGAGGACACAGGGAGAGACAGCTATCTACAAGCCAAACAGAAAGATCCCGAGAGAAATCAACCCTGTCAACATCTTCAGCTTGGACTTGAAGACTCCAGGACTGTGAAAGAATAAAAATTTTTTTATAGTGTTTTGTTATAGATGCCTTACACAAATGCATATAGCAAGAAAAAGTTATTTTGATAATTCAACTATAGGATGAAGCCAACAATCATAGAGATTTAGAAATTAGTTATTGGTGCAATGTGAGTTATTAGCATGGAGTGGTATTGGCATATTAAAAGCAAATGAAGCTACATGATACAATGAAGAGGCCAGGATTATTAAATAATTCTGCATGGGTGGCAATGAGTCAATTGAAACTATGTACCACCTGATTGACTTATTAGTAAACTTGGAATTTATTCTCCATGATCTCTGCAAACCCAGATGTACAATGTCAATGTAATATGAAGCAGACCTCCTGTATCAGTCATTTATTCCCTCATTGCTGTAGCAACCTATTTGACAAAAGTAATTTAAAGAAATATGGATTTATCTTGAGGGCACAGGCCATTATGTTGGACAATTCATGGAGGCAACTGGGAATGTTGCATCTATAGTCAGAAAACAAAGAGACATGAATGCTAGGCTGGTGCTCAGTTTGTCCTCATGACGAGATCATCTGAAGGCAATTGTTGGGCTTGGAGACCAGTAGAGGTCTACAGCCAACATTTGAGGTACCTTCAACACCAGGGAAAGCTGAGGTAGTGGCTGTCAGGAGAGGAAAAGGATTAGAGAAATGGCCAAGGATTCTGTACCAGGGAACAAATTCTGAGTCACACTGGTCCGGTCACTTTTGCAGTTTCAACAGTGAGGAAAGAGGCTGGTATCTGGAGGAAACATAGCAACCTGAAAAAGATTAACCCACAACAGCTGGTCATATTCCATTGTATTCACATCCAGGAAGCAAAGAGAGGTGCAAGCTGGAGTTCATCTTGCTGTCTATTTTCACTCAGTCTGGGACCCCAGCCCCTGGAATGGTGTCACTCACATTTAGGGTGGGTCTTCCCTCCTCAATTAATGGAAACCATAAACTTCCTCAGAGACATACACAAAGCTTGGCTTGTTTCCATGGTGATTCTAAGTACCATCAAGCTAACAATTGAGATCAACCATCACACCTTTACCACACACTGTGTACACCTTCAGAGTTGTCATCATTCATGTGGGGGTGAAACAAGAGTGATGTTGCCTTTAATGTAAGTGGTTGCTGTCTGTGTTGCTAAAGGCAAAGGCTGTGCTGCTACTCATCCAGTAGAGTAGAAGAAACTATGTGGAAGCAGACCACAACGGCTCTCACCTCCACTACGGTGAGAAAGCGAACCCTGAGAGGCAGGATAGTTTCCTCTAGGAAGTTGTACCCCAAAGTGTTTTTATAATGCCTTTCTTTTCCCCTTCTTCTTACATCTGTTCTTAAGATGCCAGTGGCTCTGGTCTCTTAACTCTGTGACAGAGACTACCCCACTAAAAACACATTGTGGCTGGTGCTCTCCGTAAACCACGAGCCTCACAGTGTGATTAAATCTTATACTTACAGCTAAGAAGTCAAGGGGGTGGGGTGGGGATAATCATTTTAAATGTAGGGTGATAGTAGGTTTTGTGTAAAAACTAAGTGTGATTTTTCAGGAGTTGGGAAGGTGGCTCTGTTGATGTAGTATTGGTAAGCACGAGGACATGAGTTCAGATCCCAAGAAGCCACATGAAAAGTGATGGTGTGGTGTACATATGTAATCTCTGCACTGGATGGTGGGGATCTCTGACACCTGATAGCTAGCTAGTCAGGGGACCCTGTCTCAAAACCATAAGGTAGAGAGTGATTGAGGGGAATACCTGACACTAACCTCTGACCCCCACATACATTTACACACAAGTATATATGCAACTCCCAATACAACATACACACACACACACACAGACACACACACACACACACAGACACAGACACACACACACACAGTCTGAGGCCAGTGGAATACATTATTAAAGTCACATATTGTGTCTATATATTACCCCCAAAAGCACTACCGTACTCGACTGTATGTGCTTGGGCCTGTGGTTATGATGGTCCTTTGCAGAGCTCAGGAAATGTTTCTGTCCCCTTAGGATTTTTTCTTCACTTTATCTTTAAGGTGGGGCCATCTGGATGAAACCACTATTGTGTCTGTACAGTGTGGTATTGGACCAGTTACCAGCCAGAAGTCATTCTTACTTTATTCCAGAGAAAATGTCATCTCAAGACTTGATTAATTAAAACTTCATCTGCCAGACATGGTGGCACACTGCCTTTAATCTCAGCACTTGGGAAACAGAGCCAGGCAGATAATCTGTAAGTTTGGAACCAGCCTGGTCTACAGAACTAGTTCCAGGACAGCCAGGGCTGTCACACAAAGAAATCTTGTCTCAAAAAACCAAAAGCAAAAAACAAAGAATAAAACCAACCAAAGAAAGAAACAACAACACAAACAAAAAAAAAATAACCAAAACCCAAAACTTGATCTGTTTTATGATCATTTCTCCCCCATTCTCTCATTTTCTTTCCCTATCCCGGGCATATCAACAATTAGTTAAAGGATGCTGTGATGGAGATGCCCCCACTAAGTAATTTCTCCTCATATTGATGATGACCTTTGGCTAATGAGTTGTGTTTTTAAAATTCTTTAAAAGACTCCAAGTACAGCATTCCATCCGTCCCCAGTATACTGGGGGTTTCATTGTGGTGTTTACTGTTCCCTGCCTACCCCAAGGGAGATGGGGGCCCCATGGTGGATAGACTGGCAGGCTTATAATACAGTGTTTCCTCTTTGAATACATATTTCCTGTGGTTTCCTTTCTTTTCTTTTCCTTTTAATAATGGAATCTCAATTCTGCTCCCAAGGGTCAAGCTCTATTCTGCTGCCATTTCTAATCCTCTGTGTCTCTTTGCTTGGATTTCATCTGTCAATTGATAGCATTTGAATGGCTGGTGTGACGATAAACCCATTTGTATTAGGTGTGTTTGAGGACCCATGCTCACACGCAGAGCTTACTTTTCCTCCCAAAGGGTTCAGGTCAAGTCAGCAAGTATTTATCGAGCTGTGCTGAGCTAGATGGCGAAAGGGGCACACAAAGATAAGTTGAGAGCACTTTTGCCTTTCTTAAAAATAAACCAGACTCTGGAAATTGTCACTTGAAGCAAGGTGTTCAATAATTCAAGGTTAGTCATGTGGTACACACTATGTGAGCAACAAGGCTTTGGAGAAAGGTAATTCCCAGGAATTGAGTTAGCCAGGGAAGACTTAGTGATGTCAAGAATGGACTTGATAACCAAGAACAAAACCTTCACTGGAAGATAAATATTCTGAGCTGATCTGTTTCTCTCTAACTCTGGACTACTTGGAAAGGTCGCTATTTCTTTAGGGATTAACCATGTGAATAGTGCATAGCTTTTGGACATTATCTAATCTGTGACACAGATTGACAGAATGACACAGGAAATTATCAGAGCAGAAGAAACCACCCCAATGCATTGTGTCTGGTGAGCACACTTTCCCCCAAACCCAAATGTTTTTAACTGGACAGTTATTAATTTGTTCTTTAGCTCTCTTATATGTGGAAAATAATCACACGTTGTGCTCATTTTTAGGAATAGAGGTATGTTCATTTGAGGTGTCCCACTACCTCTAAACAACAACTTCCTTCTCCTTCATCTTCCTCTTTTTCCTATGTGCTGATGGCCTAGTTTTCTTTGCATTGCTTGTTTGTGATAAGAATACGCATACACAGACAACTTAGGGAGGAGATGGTTTGCTTTAGCTCACAATTCCAGGTTATACTCCATTATTGTGGGGAAACCAAGGTGACAGGAACTTGAAGCACCAGTCACACCCTCAGTCAAGAGCAAAGAGAGAATGTATCCATGCCTGCTGCTCAGCTCACCTTCACCTCCTTTATACAGCCCAGGACCAAAGCCCAGGGAATGGTGCTGCCCACTTTTAGGCTGTGTCTTCTAACATCAGTCACCAAAATCAAGACACTTCTCTACAGGCACACCCACAGGCCAGTCTGATCTCTGTCATGATCCCTTATTGAGACTCTTTTCTCAGTCAATTCTATATTGTGTCAACCTGATAATTAAAACATTGCATCACAGTGGGTGTGCTTGTTCATGCACACAGAAGCCAGATGAGAGCATCACATGTGTGTTCTGCCCTATCAGTCTCCACCTTGTTCCTTTGAGATAGGGTCTCCCACTGAACCTGCAGCTAGGCGAGTATTCAGCACGTCCCAGGAAAACTCTGGTCTCTTCCTCCTGTGGTGCTAGAGTTGCAGGGACGTACTGCCTATCCAGCTTTTTATGTGTGTGTTGGGGATTCAAACTCACATCCTTATGCGTGCACAGCAAGCACTCTTACCTACTAGGTCATTGCCCCAGCCCCCAAACTTCTCATTATTGTTGTTAAGGTCAGACAATCTTATAAGCAATTTGCTAAATAAGGCAGAAGAAAGATTTGTTTTCTAAAGTCAAGAGAATACAACATGGCAATATTAATATCAAAACATAAAACTCAGCTTTCTTTTGTTATAGAAATCAATATCTTCCTTGTAGAACATTTAGAAAGTCTGAATATATTTAAAGAAAATAAGAGCTATGCCCAGTCTTCACACAGATGTGGGGTTGGAGAGGTCCCTTGGTCCTGCCTCAACGAGATGATGGGACAGACTTAGTAGACTTCCTATGGAAGGCCTTACCCTCTCCATGGAGCAGATGGGAGGAGGAGGGAGTGGGGGGAGTGGGAGGAAAGGAAGGAGGGGGACTGGGATTGGAATGTAAAAAATAAATTAATAAAAAATAAACACTTGTTTTTCATTTAAAAAAAGAAAATAAGAATTGTACCTAATTTCATAGACTAGGTCCCTAAGCTACTTAATGGGTCTTCAGCGTTTATACCTATGACTGAGATATAACTTAGGCTTCTCTGAGAGTTTGGATCACTGAGTGACTTTTATGGAGGACGTCTCTCTATTTCCAATCTGCCTAATCTTATTTGAATATGTAATATGAAAGGGAGAAACATACGTGTGTGTGTGTGTGTGTGTGTGTGCAGTGCTCATGCACATGCCAAGCTGCCGAGACATTGAAATTATTCTCACTATAAACTAGCCTATCCTCCAATTAACACAAGTGTTTTCTGGAATGCACAGTCCTCTTTTGAGAACTTGACTTTCTGTTACATAATAATTATTTCTGACATGTACTTAGCTGTGTTCTGGGTAAATGTTCCCCAAAGGCCCATGTGTCAAAGGCTTGGTCATCAGCCTGTGGTGCTACTGGGAGGTGGGAGGACCTGTAAGAGGTGGGGCTTTGTGGAGGAACTGAAGTCATTGGGGGTATGCCTTTGAGGTGTCAATACTGGTATTCCAGCGCCTTCTTCCTCATCCTTTTTGCTTTTCAGCCACCATGTCATCCCCTCACATCATGATGGACCATGCTGCTCCAGGCTCAAAAGCAATGGGACCAAGTAACCATAGACTGGCCTCTCCAAAACCGTGAGCCAAAGTGAGTCTTTCCTCCTTATAAGGGGATTATATTGCATTTGTTGCAGTCATGGAAAGCTGGTTAAAACATGTTATATGCTTTACTTAGTCATTTCTGTATTAGTGGACATTTATTTCTTCCACACATTCTTTTTTGTTTAAAAAGAGTAAAACAGTGGAAAACCTCGCTTGTCTGACATGTTCTCATTAGGAACTTTTGAAAGAAACAAAGTTGCTAAGTGGGGAAACGGGGATGTATTCAAGGCTGTGGGTATGAATTGACAAACTTCCTGCAGAGACACCCTTCTAGTGCTTCCCGAGGCCACCCGACATGAGTGCACACTTGGATGTTCTGTTATCAAAGCCAGGTCATTCATATATATATATATATATATATATATATATATATATATATATATATATATGTATATATATATATTTCAGCATATATCCATATTTTCTGATTTATAGGAAGGGATGCCATTTATCTGAACAATAATAAAGATGAATTTCTTTACATGTTCTTTTGTCTATTTGTGTGTCTTATGAATGTATAAATCATGATCTGACTAGCTAGGGCAATTTTTTACTTTCCTATTGACTTGTAAGTCTTAGGATTCTAGTTGAAACATTTTGGTGTGGTGTGGTGTGTGTGTGTGTGTGTTTGTGTGTGTGTGTTGCTGGGGAAGGAACCCATGGCCTTGTAGCTAGTGCTCTACCACTGAGTTTTATTCCTAGAAAACACTTGCTGTTGATAGAGTTTTAGAGAGAAAAGTAGGATGAGTTTGTATGAAACAGATATTCCCTAGTGACAGTCAATTGTATCTTTGAGAATGTTAGCCTCTAAATTTAGAGGTAAGATATAACACATTTTCAAATGTCCCGTCCCTTTCTTTAAAGCTAAAGCTTTATAACCCCATTCATGGGCATGCCTAGTGGTGCTCCTGTCCGCCATCTTTATCATCCTACTGAGTACTTTCAGAGGTGTTTTTGTTGCTAACTTTACCATGCATACTGACCATACCCAAAGGTATTCTTAGCTGCGCTATAAGGTCAGTGTGCCCAGAAGTGGACCTGTCTTCCATTTTAAATTTTCAAGTATGTGCCCCATGATCTTGAACTAAGCACGCTGAAAGGTGTGTTCACAGTCTTTCCTTGTTGAACTATGACTTTAAATTGAGCATGCTCAAGGATGTACTCAGAAATGTTTTCCAATGCAAATCTAGTGTTTTCCATACTCTACCTGGGTAACACTCCCTTGCTTCCTTATTGTTCTGGAAATATCTTTCATCTTCTGTTCCCATGCTAGTGCAGTAGAAAGAGTGATTCCTGCAGCTTCAAGTCACAGTTCTCCCATGCATAGACCTTAGCCCTGGCTTGATGCATGTTCCAGAATAGGGCAAAGACTCTCCCTCAATAGACTTGGCAAGTGAGTTAGCTAAGGTGAATGGGAGAATGGAAGGTAAACAGATTGACAGAAAATGCACAAAAATTCATTAACATGTGCATATGTGCATCAGAACAACACAAAATGTAAAACTAAAGGAAGGATCAGATAGTTGAGTCTTACAAACCCTCCTCTCGGGGAAAACAGAAGCGAGGATGGCCTGTAGGACTTTTAGAGGGCTGAGTAAACCTGGAGACAGACAGTGGCCTGGGACAAAGTTTCTTTGGGCAGGCACTAGGTGTGATGACTGACTTTCAGTGTTCTCCCTGATGTAAGGTTAATCTTCCCTTCTAATAAATCTCTCAGCAGGAAGATTGAGTCCCACTGTGCTCCTTTTTGGCAGAAGCAAACTTTAGGTTATAAGAGAACCTCAGAGAAAGCCCGTCTTTGTATTTGGGGTTTGGGTGAGGAGAGTGGTGAGGGAGTGATGGGGAAGGAGAGACCTTGACCCCGAGGCAGCTTCTCACACCTTCCCAGTTCCGTGAGTTCAAAGTGCTCAGCGTGCACATTTGGACCTTCCCGTTCTTAGCTCCCATAGTTTCGACAACAATCTGGTATGTCTCAGCAGAGGCATATGTGATTCGGGGCACTCTCATGGGACAGGTCTCTGGAGATGTGGAGCTTGTGTCTCGTGGAGAAATAAGGAATGATCATGAGTCACTGCTATACGTTATGAGACAGGAAAGAACAAGCCATGAAGGAGAACCACAGATTGGGTACGATGGCGCTCAGAGAAGGAAGTGATCAGGTCACATGTGAGCAAACAGAGGCGGAGGCATCTGATCCAGCCACGAATGATGGGTAGGAATCGCCTATTCTGAGACACAGTAACCATGTGACTCACTGACTAAAATTCAAAGTTAACTGGGCACCCTGTATTTGTTACATCTGGCTACTTGGGTATGGTGAAAGAAAGTGTGGCATACTCTGGGTGGTCCATGGCTTTCGACCCCTGCACCATGGACAAGGCAAAGCTGCTGGGGAGCTGGAGGAGGTCTCCAAGAGGGAAGGAGCCAGGGCTGGCTCTTGCTGGAAACTCTAAGAGTTACATGTTTAGAGACAGTATGTGGATTAATTAGGTCACACAGCAAAGTTAGTTAGGTACGTGTAGGTGATTGTTGTAACACTCTTTTAGCTGCAGTCACTGGTAAATTTGCCTTCAGATCTGAGAACCACCATTTGGACGGTGCACTTAGATCCTGAAGAGGGTTTAAGAATCTGTTTATCATCCGTGAGTCTGATTTTGAATACATTGTGTGTAGATGCTTTTTGGAATTCTTTCCACTCTTGTTAACTTTCTATTTTTCATTACACACTGCATGGCCTATGAGCTTTATGCTTACAAATCTGGGCCTCAAGCTCCCCAACTTCACCGTCTGCATTCAATTACTCGGTAATAAAGGGAGGAACAGGTGTGTTCAGCTTCCTTATTCAAAGCCTGGGATCCCTGGAGGGCCCCTGCTTTTGTTTTATGGAACTCCACAGCTTCATCTTTCTCAAATGTTTCATGAGTGTTGTAGGATTTGCATTACTCGATGCAGAAGGGCAGGGACTTGGCTTTGTTTCATGTTCTCAGGTATTCAGTTCCAAGGCTAGTGAAGTTGCTGCTATTTGCTATTCCATAAATACTTGATAGACTGAGTAACTCATTGTGGGAGCTGGGTGGGAGCTCTGCTTCTCTGAGCCGCACAGGTTCCATATGTGGGATGTTTGCATTGGATATCTGAATTTTTACATGTATTTCTCATCTACTGTGAAATGTCAATTAACAAATAGGTACTGAGTATGCTGTAGGTGCCAGGCCTGAGTCCTGGGATACAATGATAGACAGTTTCTGGCTTCACAGAACTTGTAGTCAAATGTGGGAAGAGAGATCTATATAATTAAGCTACCATAGCATCCAGCCATGATGGAGGATTGGATAAATTAGAGGAAGAAAGAAGCTGTACAGGGCAGAAACACAGGAGTAGCCTTGGCAGAATAAGCATGTAGCATTCTTCAAACCGACACTTCTGAAATAGATGTTCAACATATAGTCCATTTAGACACAAAGCATTCTCTACTGAAAAAAAACTTCACACCTTTTCTTCTTGTCTAAACAAAGAATTTAATGATAGACACCAATATATAGAACAGATTAATGATATGTTATTGGAATTTTTGAAACCAGTTGATTTAGAAGAAGACATATTAAAATGATTGAGATTTGTATGATACTATCACCCACCTCTCTGTGCATCTTCTTGTGCAATAGACCTGTTCCTGAGATAGGACGTAAATGGGTGTGGCCATTTTGGGTATCTGGTCACCAGGGCTACCCTCAACTCTGGCAAAGTAGATATGGTTGTCATCAGTGACCACTTAATTGATCTCAACTGCATGATCTGTATGTTCCATTATCATTCTACCCACCACAAGTTCCATGGTACAAGACTGAGAAGCTTGTCATCAATGGGAAGGCTGTCTCCATCTTCCAGAATTGAGATTCCCACTAGTATCAAGCTGGTTCAGAGTATGTTGTGGATTCCTCTGGTGTCTTCACCACCATGGAACAGGCCAAGGCCCTAGTGCTTAAAGGGTTTTCACCTCTGCTCTTCTGCTGATATCCCCATGTTTGTAATAGCTATGAACTATGAGAAGTACAACTCACTAAAGATTGTCTGCAATGTCTCATGCACCACCTACTGTTTAGCTCCCTGGCCAAGGTTACCCATGACAACTTCAGCATCATCAAGGGACTTATGACCACAGTACATGCCTTCAGTGCCACCCAGAAGACTGTAGGTGCCTCTTTGGGAAATTGTGGTGTGGTGGCTGTGGGGATGCCAGATCATCATACCCTCATCCTTTGGTGTTGCCAAGGCTATGGGAGAGATTATTCCAGAGCTGAATCCCATTGTCACAACCTTCTGTGTTCCCATCCCAATACATCTGTCATGGAACTCACTTGCTGCCTGGAGAGAGGTGCCAAATATAATTACATCAAGAAGGTGGTGAAGTAGGCATTGAAGGAACCCCTAATAGGCATTCTGGGTTATACCAAGGACAAGGTTGTCTCTGTTGGCCTTAACAGAAACACACACTCTTCTACTTTTGATACTGAGGCTGGCACTACCCTCAATGACTACTTTGTCAATCTCATTTCCTAGTATGACAACAAATATAGGTATGGCAATAGGATGGTGGGTCTCATGGTCCATGTGGCCTTTGAGAAGTAAGAAGCTTGGGAATGGCATTCCAGTAACATGAGAGGAATAGAGGGGTCTTGGGCTACTTGGGAGGCAGAAAGAAGCAGGTCCTTTGAGCCTTCTAGCCAGCCAACCTAACCAAACTAGCAAGCTTGTAGGTCCCAGTATGAGAGACCTTGTAACAAAAATTAGAGTTTATAGCTCCTGAGCATTGATCCCCAAGATTGGGTTCTGATCTCTGCCCTCTTACTAGAGCAATAACCCAAGGCTGTGACACTTGCTGTACTATTGGTATTATTTAGAGCCACTAAGAAATATCAGTTTCAATCAATATTGTTCTTTATGAAACATTCCTAATTCTTAATTCATTAAGTCTCACTTTTGGGAGGGAAGTGCTGTACTGGAGTTGGAGCTCAGGGCCTTATGCATGCTAGGCAAGTGCTCTACCACTGTGCTACATTACCTGTTCAGGCTCAACTCTTGAGTACATATCTGTTTAATATTTTGAATGATGAAATAAGAACTGTGAATAAGCATTGTGACTCCACATTGAAATATAATAGCTGTAAGTAATTGTGTGGTTGTTTAGGTTACTAGCTAAACTAGCAACCTCATCACAGAACAATACATTTTAACTTGAAAGGAACCTTATTTTCTAAGGTTGCTGTAGCAAATTATCACAGCCTATGTCACTAAACAGAAATATATTTTCCCCTGATTCTCTGGAAGACCAAAGTCTAGACTTAGGGACTGACAGAATTGTGCTCTCTTTTTTGAGATTTTTTTTGGGAAATATGTTCCTTGTTTCTTTTATAGCTTCTAGTGGTGGCTTTAGTGGCCTTTGGCTGGTGGTCACATTACTCTGGTTGTTGTCCCTTTCTGTATAAGACCTTCTAGTCTTTGTATCTCTGTATCTTCTCTTCTACCTTTTTGGATCTCCCTCTGTCTCTCTCTTATAAGGGACTTATCACTGGATATAGAACTGCCTGGGTTGCCCAGAATAAGCCCACTGTCCTTAAGAAACTTAGTTTCCACCCTTTCTATAATTGGAAACATTCACAGGTTCTCAGTGAATATATCTTTAGGGTAGAGATGTGGTGGTGGTATGCTGTTTCTACTTATCACATGACTGACGGATGAACTATGGTTATTCAGACTTGGATATTTGCCAAAAAGTTTCTTGGAAATGAACAAAGAAAGCTTATCAGTTCAAGGAAAACAACTGACATTTTGGTTACTTAAACAATTCTAGCTTTCAAATACAACAAGTTCTGGGAAAAGTGTTCACTACCATAAGCTTGACAGTTTCTCAATGCCTGAAGACTCTCCTAATGGGATTGTGGGTGAGATGGATATATGGTGTTTTTAATACACACACACACACACACACACACACACACACATATATATATTCTGTAATCAATGAGTCAACATTTAGAAATTCTGCATAACTCAGTGGATCAATATTCTCTAAATGGTTTAGTGCTCGATGCTATAAAATCCTAAGTAGGTAAAAATCCATTCCAAGTGCACAATAAATCAATGTATTTTTATGTAATAAAGTATGAAAAGTTTATTGGTAAGATTTCAGATTCTGTATTTTGGGTTAGATTTTAAGAAACTATCACTTTTAGGGTGCTGGAAGGATGGCTCAGTTGCTGCTCTTGCAGAAGACTGGGGCTTAGTTTCCAGCACCCACATAGACTCTTACAACTGTCCATAACTTCAATTCCAGGGATCCAATGCCCTCTTCTGGTCTCTGTGGACATTGCACAAATGTGGCAGGAAGACTCAGAGGGAAAACATTCAGGCATGAAGGAGTAAGGGCCAGGCATAGGACATTTGAAACTCTCTTTTTTTTTTAGATTAGAGGGTAATCCCTTTAATGGCTTCTCCTTCCAATCCATTTTGAATTATATGGACAAAGTGTGTTAAATTCACATGTATTGGACAACTTCTTGGATCAGGCAAGACAAGAATTCCTCAGAATAATCAGCAAATTTAATCCTTGATTACAAAGTAGTATTTACGTTAGAATTCAGAGCAAATGCTGTTATGGGATGGAAGACACAGGTGTATTCATTAAAGGAGGAAGGAGTTTCTGGTGAAGAATGTAGATGTAGGGATGGTGAGATGACTCACTGATTAAGGACAGGCATCTGTCACCAAGCCTGATGACCTAAGTTTGATCCCTGGACCCTACATGATAAAAGAAGAGAATAGCCTCCCACAAGGTGCCCTCTAATCTCCACATGTGTTCTGTGGTACACATGTGAAACCCTCCCTTGAAACACACACACACACACACACACAAAAACAAACAAATGTTTCTTGTAAAATTATGTATGTAAAAATAATTCAGATGTACTGAAGGAAAGTTAGGATGCATGGGCTTGGACTAGGTACATGATTACCATGCAGAGGGGATGTGACTGTTGTCACAAGGTATTTGTTATTCTGTGTTCTTTGATTTTTCATCAGAACCTCCTTGCTGACTCAGTTCTCTATCCTGTGAGATGCTTGTCCACCCTTGATATCCTCCCTTCACTCCTGTGTCCTTACTGCATCCTGGTTCTTTTTATTTTTCGTTTTCTTGAGATATATTCTCACATAGCCCAGGCTGGCCTCAGATTTCCTATATAGCAGAAGATGGCCTTGAACCCCTGATCCTCTGGCCTCTACTTCCCAAGTGCTGGGACTACAGGCATGTACTACCATGCCTAGTTACCTTTTGTTTTTTGACATCTGTTGTGGAATATTAGTTTAAGATGTGTTACATTCGTTTATGTTGTGGAATATTTTTTTAATGATGCAAGGATGTGTTGCATTCTTTTATGTTGCATTTGTGAAGATGTGTTACTTTGCCTGCCTGGTCTAATAAAGAGCTGAAAGGCCAATAGCTAGGCAGGAGAAAGGATAGTCAGGGATGGCAGACAGAAAGAATAAATAGGAGGAGAAATTTAGGAAGACAAGGGTGCAGCAAGCAAAGGAGAAGAGGACACCAGAGGCCAGCCACACAGCCACACAGCCAGTCACAAAGAAAGAAGGGAAGAAAGATATACAGAATAAAGAAAGGTAAAAAGCCCAGAGGCAAAGTGTAGTTAAAGAGAAATGGAATAGTTTAACTAAGAAAAGCTGATTAGAAACTGTTGGCTTTACGGACGCTGTAACGATACGCGACACACAATTACTGAAAATAAGGCTAAGTATTTTATATAGAAAATTACTCACAAGATACCAAACCCCGAGAAGCCCAGCAGATCTCAGCTAGCGACTGGACCAGAAGCCGAACTCCAGGAAAAGAGAGCGAGACTTCCTGTGCGCTGTCTTTTATGCCTTCCCCCCGTAACGCCCCTAGCCATGCCCAAAAGTGGGCTTGGCTAGTGACGTAGTTCCGCCTACGTACGTATACGTCTTTACGTCCAGCCGTATATGTCTTTAGTTCTGCCTAAAGTGGGTGTGGTTAGCGGTGTGGTAAACCGCCCTTTTATTACCTCATCTGTATGCGCCTCTAGTAAGTCACATGTTTAATGGCGGCATAGACTTAGTAAGTCACATGTTTAATGGCGGCATCAGACTTCCTCCTACAATTCCCCTTTTAGTCTAAAAAAGGACAACTAACTTGTGTCCATGAACAAAATGTATCAAACATCTATTCTATCTAAACCTAAACTTATCTTAAAGAAACACCCAAATATGAACACCTCCTTCCAATCCCAACTCTAAAATAATGGAAAACTAACACTAACAGGTGTAAACTTATAATATCAATAGTAGGGAGAGGGGGCGTGGAATTCTCAAAACTACTTCCTGCTGAGATGGGATGATGATAATCTCATGGGGACCTGTGAAAAGAAAATGTTAGTATAACAAAATCTGAGTAGATCAGACAGTCTCAGTATGGCAGGAGATGCTTGATTGAAGTTCCTGACTGAGGTTCTAGTGTTGATTGAAGCTCTTATCTTGAAGCTCTGGTCAGATTGTAGAAGATGTGCTATTTCTGTTCCTTGGTCTGGAGTTGTGTCGAGTGATGTAGTTTCAAGCCAGTTTCAGGATAGTGCTTGTCAGGTGGAGTCAATGATGTGGGGCAATTCAGATGCCTCCAGTCGAATCAGGTGAAGTCAAGGAAGTGGATCCTCATTCTCTTTCGGAAGCAGTTGAAGATTGCTGTCAGGAAATCCCTTGTTCTCTGGAAAACTCGAACATTACCGTTAACAAAGAAATATTTTAACTTTCATATGTAAGCATACAGAAGAGGTGACAATAGGGAAGATGGAAAACCTGGAGGAAATTAGACTGTTCAGAAAAAGAAATCCATAGATAACAGTCCCTCATTTTATTTCTTCTGTCTTATATCAATGGCTCTTTGATATAATACAGAAATTCTGAATTGTATTTAAATAACATGCTTGGGTTTAGAGTAGGAGAGCCAATCCAACTCCAAAGCCAGTTTCAGTTAAATGAATGGGAACTGAGGTATGTGAAGAAATAAAGATAAAGGTGTACTATGAAAAAGCAATATAGAGAGATTTAGACTTTGATACCACACAGTGTGTGTTTGATGGTCCTCAGGGTAGCTATTCATTCTTCTACAGGAATCCATGTGTCCAGTATTCTTTGCTGAGTTTACCTGTGAGGACAAAAACAAAGCACTTCTCTTTCCTTTTAGGAGGTCACTTTACCCATTGTGGACTATGAATTTGTAGATGGGCTGTTATCTTCCTCCTCCTGAGATGTTTTCTGTTCTGATCGAATTTTAATTAATTTTGATGGAACCCAAACCTTTTCTTCTCCTGTGGAAACAAAAGCATAACCCCTTCCCCAACGTAACACATATCCTGGTTTCCAGACTGAGGTCATAACATCCTTAAAATACACCGGTTGGTTCAGTTCAGAAGTCTTCTCTGTAGTCCAGTGTCTTTCTGCTGCAGTTTGTCCTTTTTCATCAGCATTAAGAAAATTCAACGTTAGTAAAGCATTGTGCAACCTGTGTCTAGGTGTCTTTGTTTTCCCTGGCTGTTTATGAAGCATCTCTTTTAAGGTTCGGTTAGACCTTTCAATTATTGCTTGTCCTGTGGGATTGTAAGGTATACCAGTTACATGTTTTATATTATAATATTTGAAGAATTGTTCCAATTTACTGGAGACATATGCTGGACCATTGTCAGTTTTTATTGTTTTAGGTATACCCATAACAGCCATTACCTCTAAGAGGTGTGTAATAACAGAGTCAGCTTTTTCAGAGCTGAGTGCAGTAGCCCATTGGAAGCCTGAGTACGTGTCTATAGTATGGTGTATATATTTCAAACTGCCAAATTCTGGGAAGTGAAATACATCCATTTGCAAAAGTTCATTTCTGTGAACACCTTTAGGATTACAACCTGCTGGTAATGGAGTTTGAGTGTACAATGAGCAACTGGGACAATTTCTTACTATTTCTTTGGCTTGTTGCCAGGTGATAGAAAAATCCTTCTTTAAACCTTTGCTGTTAACATGGTGTTTCTTATGAAATTCTGAAGCTTCCAACACATTACCTACTAATAAACGATCAATTTCATCATTGCCTTGTGCCAGAGGACCTGGCAGACCTGTATGGGATCTGATGTGTGTTATATATATAGGATGAGTCCTGTTTCTGATGATTTCCTGCAATTGTAAAAACAATGAGGTTAATTCTGTATTATCAGGAACAAATTCTGCAGTCTCAATGTGCAGGACAACTCTTTCTGCATACTGAGAATCCGTGACTATATTGAGAGGCTCTGTAAAGTCTTTAAGTACCATCAGAATGGCATATAACTCTGCCTTTTGTACGGAGTTGTAAGGGCTTTGAACTACTTTACTTATATTTCCTGATTTATACCCTGCTTTACCTGATTTGTTTGCATCCGTGTAGAAGGTAAGAACTCCAGAAATAGGTGTTTGCCTCACGATACGTGGAAGAATCCAAATTGTTTTCTTTATGAATTTGATTCTCTCTGTTTTGGGATAGTTATTACTAATACTTCCCAAAAAGTCACTGCAAGCTATTTGCCAATACTCATTATCCTTCCATAAGGAGGAAATTTCCTCATTCGTTAACGGTACAATAATTTCAGCTGGGTCTTTCCCAGTCAGTTGACGAAGCCTTAATTTACCTTTTAATATCAAATCAGATATCTTTTCTATATATGTTTTCAATTTTTTATTTTGTTTATGTGGCAGAAATACCCATTCTAGAATGATGTCGTCCCTCTGCATTAATATTCCTGAGGGGTATTCTCTAGATGGTAAAATAACCAGAATACAGTCCAGATTTGGATCCACACGGTCCACATGTGCTTCTAATATTCTCTTTTCTACCCATTCTAATTCTTTTTCAGCCTCAGCTGATAGTACTCGTGGGCTGTTTAGGTCTTTATCTCCTTTTAAAGCCATTTTCAGGTGTTTTAAATCATGCCCTTCTACACCAATAATCGTCTGTAATTGAGAGATTTCTCCTAATAGTTTTTGAAGATCATTAAGAGTCCGGTAACGATCTCTTCTGATCTGTACTTTCTGTGGTCTAATTTTCTGAGCATCTATTTTATAACCTAAATAGTTAATAGAATCTCCTCTTTGTATTTTTTCTGGAGCAATTTGTAATCCCCAGCGAGGCAAAATTTCCTTTACTGCCTCAAACATCTTTTCCAAAGTATCCTTATTTGAATCAGACAATAATATGTCATCCATATAATGATATATTAACGAATGTGGAAATTTTTTACGAATTATTTCTAGAGGTTTATTCACAAAATATTGACACAAAGTTGGACTGTTTAACATACCTTGAGGTAGTACCTTCCACTGGAATCTCTGTACCGGACGGGAATTATTATAGGTAGGTACTGTGAAGGCAAACTTTTCTCTGTCGTTTTCTTGTAACGGTATGGTGAAGAAACAATCTTTTAAGTCTATAACTATAATTGGCCAATCCTTAGGAATTAGAGAAGGTAACGGCATCCCAGGTTGTAGAGACCCCATAGGCTGAATTACCTTGTTGATGGCTCTAAGATCAGTAACCATTCTCCACTTACCAGACTTCTTCTTGACAACAAAAACAGGCGAATTCCACGCACTAGTTGATTCCTCAATGTGTCCAGCATCTAGCTGTTCCTGAACTAACTTCTCCAAAGCCTCTAACTTCTCAGATGTCATAGGCCATTGACCCACCCAGACGGGTTCATCTGTCAGCCATTTTAATGGTAGAGCTTTTGGTTGCTCTGTAGGTTTGGCACTAGCATCTTGCTTCTGCACAGCCTGTACGTTTGGCATCTGTTTTCTGTACTGTCTTACTATATTCTTACTACCACTAAGAGCTTGTCTATAATTCCTAGCTGATACAGGAGGAATTTTAATCTGCGTATTCCATTGCTGGAGTAGATCACGACCCCAGAGGTTTATAGCAATATCTGCAACGTATGGCTTTAACCTTCCTCTCTGTCCTTCTGGCCCAATAAAGTCAATCCATCTAACGCTCTGTTTAACTTCAGATAGGGTTCCGATCCCTAAGAATTGAACATTAACCTCTTTTAAAGCCCAGTTTTGTGGCCAGGACTGCTGATTAAGGATAGTGACGTCACTTCCGGTGTCCAGTAATCCGTAAATCACCCTATTATTTACCTTAACCGGAAGTTTGGGTCTATGATATTGTATAGAAGTTTGCCAAAATATATGTTTTGTATCTCCTCCTGATGTAATTGATTCATCCTCTGGAGCTAATGTATTATCCAGTGCTGTATTATTTACAATGGGCAGTGGATCTTCTAATTGTCCTGGGAGAGGCTGTCCTCCACTGTCACTGGGAATGACCGGATAATCTTCCTCTTCGGGGCTCCATGGAGCCCCGGAAGCCCGTTTCCCTGCTGTAAAGATCTACCTTGTCTGTCTATTGTGGAAAAGCATTCATCAGTCCAATGGCGCCCCTTCCCACACCTCCTGCATAGACCAGGAGGCTTAGGCCTTCTGTTTGATACATTCCTGGTAAAAGCATTATTTCTAGGAATGCGTTGTCTACAGTTCCTACTAAGATGTCCTATTCTACCACAGTTAAAGCATTTTGCATCTTTACGCCTATTTAAATTCTTTGAGATTGCCTTCCCTACCCATGCCTCTATATCATCACAGGTAGGGTATTTGGCATCCTGGTGCCTCCTCAAACCTGTAGAAATAGCTTCACCTACCCAAGCTCCTGTATCCTGACTTTTACATTCCAGGTTCGCTGTATGCAGAACCCATTCCTCCAATGGCGCTGATCTTATTTTTAATGGCCAAATTACCTGCCTGCATTGAAGATTCGCGTTCTCATACGCCAAAGATTCTATAAGAAGACGCCTGGATTCTGGGTTCGCTACCTGTACCTCTACTGCTCTGGATAATCTCTCTAAAAATTCAGTGAACCTTTCCCTTGGGCCCTGTAATACCTTGGTGTAGGGTTGCATTATCTCTCCTGTTTCACAAACCTTATCCAAGGCATTTAAAGCAGCTGTATGGCACAAAGACAACATGTGCTCATCATATGCAGATTGAACCTGCGTGTCAGCGTAAGGACCCTCCCCAAGAATCTTGTCTTGGGGTACTTCATGACCGTTCTGCAATTCCTGAATCTCAATTGCTTTTGCTTCTTGCCTCCACAAAGCTCTCCATTGAATTTGGCAAGAATTTTCGAGTACTGCAGAGGCTAATTGGGCCCAGTCTTTTGGGGTTACTTTATTTACAGTAGCCCATGAGGTTAGGAGCTCTCTGACAAAGGGAGAATGAAGACCATACATGACAATGGCCTCCTTAATATTTTTTAGATCCTTCATCTGTATAGGCTCCCAGTGATAAGCAATGGGACCATTTGATTGTTTTTTCGTTGCTGGTTTTTCTGATACAGATACTGGAAAAACCATAGGGGAACGCATAGCAACCTTAGGGAAATCATTCCGGCATTTGAGAAGCTTTGGGAAACTCCTGTCCTGACCTGTTGCCTGTATTTCTGATTCTGAAGTATCATATTGAGCGTCTTCTAAATCCTGCAGTCTATTCATCATTGTTTCTCTGAGCTCTTGAAGTTCTTGGGACAAATGATTTTCTAAGGATGTCATGGAATCTTTCATTTTTTTACATTCATCATTTACATGTGATTCCAAATTTCTAATATTCTCATCCTTAGCAAGTACCTCAATAGCATGTAAACTGCCTTCAACAAATGATATTCTATCAGTTAGTTTACCATTGCTCTCAGACATGGAACAATTCTTTTCTGCTAGCATTTCAATTTTATGTTCCAGTCTTTGTAATTTGCTAGTGAAATCATCAAACATGGAACCGTGTTTGTCGTTAAATGTTTCCACATTATGTTCCAATTTTTCAATTCTATCTATGGAACACATTTTTCCTGAAAATAATTCAATTTTGTGTTCCGTCTCTTTAAACCTGTTCGTCAGACCTACATTATCATTTTTAATATCCTGAATATTTTCTACCAACCCTTTCTTACTCTCCTGCAATGAATTTTGCATTTCCTGAATCCTTTGTATTAAGATTTCAAAACTATCCTGCGATGACTGCATGACCTGTATAAGTTTATTCCTATTTTTGAGCCATTTCATTAACAAAATTATATTGATTATGAAGCTAATAATCACCATCATGGGTAGGAAGCACCTTTCAGGTAGGTCCTCAACCCTTTCTAAAATCCCATCCCTACAAAAAACAAGAAAATTCTTAACATCCTGCATCATAGTGTTAGCTGTTGACATTGTATAAAGCAGTTACGTTTGTTACCAATGGAGTAATTCAGGCCAAAATCAACAGGCTGCCAGCGAAAGAGCACGTGGCCGGAGTCAGCTGGCCGCCAGTAAAACAGCACGTGGCCGCGAGAGAAACCTTGGAATTCCGCCTAACCTTACCGGCAGGTAGAAGGTGCTGGTTCCTGGCGGCAGGAATCGTGCCTTGCCGAGCGAAGTGGTGAGGAACTTAGCGAAAGGAGAGTCCACGTGTGCCTGGTCAGGCCGAGAGAAGCGCCTGGGTCCCGATTCCAATCCCGCTCCGACACCAAACTGTTGGCTTTACGGACGCTGTAACGATACGCGACACACAATTACTGAAAATAAGGCTAAGTATTTTATATAGAAAATTACTCACAAGATACCAAACCCCGAGAAGCCCAGCAGATCTCAGCTAGCGACTGGACCAGAAGCCGAACTCCAGGAAAAGAGAGCGAGACTTCCTGTGCGCTGTCTTTTATGCCTTCCCCCGTAACGCCCCTAGCCATGCCCAAAAGTGGGCTTGGCTAGTGACGTAGTTCCGCCTACGTACGTATACGTCTTTACGTCCAGCCGTATACGTCTTTAGTTCTGCCTAAAGTGGGTGTGGTTAGCGGTGTGGTAAACCGCCCTTTTATTACCTCATCTGTATGCGCCTCTAGTAAGTCACATGTTTAATGGCGGCATAGACTTAGTAAGTCACATGTTTAATGGCGGCATCAGACTTCCTCCTACAAGAAACAAGCCAAGCTAAGGCAGGGTATTCTAAGTAAGAATAAGTCCTATGTATTTATCTGGGAGCTGCTGGGTGGCGGGCCCCCAAAGAGTAAGAAACAAAAGCAAAACAAACCAAAAATGATGCCCCTAAAAATACCAGAAACAAAAAACAAACAAAAACCTATAAACATTCCTCAGAACAGTGTTTTTCTTCTTTTAAAATTCTGCTCATTTTCTTTCCCATTTATTCTTCCTAAATGACCTCAACCACTTAGTGATTTTAATTACCTAGAAGATAAATTCCCTGGGGACTGAGATTTTTATCTTCCCCATTGTTGTATTCCTCATGGTTGTTAGGAGTTTTTCAGTGAAAGAATGAGTTGCTGTTTATAGGCAGACTCCATGTTTAACCTTAGTGAAACTTGGCTCTTTAGGTCCAGTTTTATACACTATACATTTATAAACTTGATTCAAGATAAAAGAGACTTGTGTTGGGGATGAAAAGCACTGGGAACCCCTAGTTAAAGCATACCCATGTACACGCTATGCAATCCAGCCTTTGCTTATTTGGTTGTGTATGCCAGCCAAAAAGATCTTACACAGATCCATGAAAGAAATGAGGATGTTTGTTCTAGCATTGTTCGTGGTAAAAGGTTGGAATCAATTTAGACGTCCTTTGTTGGGAAACATCAAATGAGATGTGGCAGCTACACAAACCTAATCCTAAGAAGCAGTTGGAGTAAATACCGCAACACTGAAAACACTGTGCTGTGAAATGAGGCAAAAAACACTTGCTTATATAGTGTTGCTTCTGTAAATCAAAGGCATGCTAAGAACTGCAGAGAAATTCTCTGTGTCTTCATTTGGTTACACAGGTGAACGCATTCATGTGAAATCAGAAAGCTTTGTAATTAAAAGGTTATTTTACCTTCCTGGGTGCATGCTTTAACCTCAATTGAGGTTTATGCAGAAATGATATACCTTAGGAAATAAAAAGGCTATACAACCAACACATTAGAAAGATACTTGTGGTAGGATAAATGGAGATATAAGCAAATGAATGAATGAATCAATGAATTTACTTAAAAACTGAAAATGGGACTTTACATTTATTAAGGATGACAGTGTCCCCAGAATTGAGATGTGTGAGGTCTCTTCTATATATTTCATCTATTTGACTATGAGTTTAATGAGTTGTGGAATTATTTGCGCTCATGACATCAAATGATACATGTCATGGTTTCTCAAATATTATCTTTTCCTAAACTCTAATTCTATATGTCCTTTCTTATTGTGAAATATTTGTGCACACAGAAAAGATGTGTCTCTGCCTAAGATGCCTACTGATTGGTTTCATAAATGGTTGAATGGCCAATAGCTAAGCAGGAGAAATAGTCAGAATTTCCAGGGAGAGAGAGGAAGAGGAGGAGGAATCTAGGCATGTGAATTATGCCAGAGAGATGCCAACAAGATACAGAGGGAACTGGGCATATACAAGGCAAAACATAGATTAATATAAATAGGTTAATTTAAATGATAAGAGATAGTGGAACAAGCCTAAGCTAAGGTCAAGCTTTCATATTTAATAATAAGTCTTCAGGTCATTATGTGTGAGCTGGCAGCCCAAAGAAAAGCCAGATTATACTTTCTCTTTTTAGGCACCCATGTGTGGATGCTTTTATTTTTGTATTTTGGATGCTAGACAAATTACGAATGCTGTCTTTCTTCTGAAATTGTCTTTTCCTGATGTTGAAGCCTGTTGACTACACAGGTCCATGCATCTCAAGGTACAACATCTTAGACCAGCAGCAGCAGCATCACCTGGAAGTCTACAACATCTCAGATTTCATCCCAGACTTTCTGAACTCCAACTTCCCTTTTAATAAGATTCCAGGTGGTTCCTTTGCTCCTTAAGACTAGAGGGACACTGCTCTGTCATTTGTTTTCCTTTGTTAACCAGAGCTAGTCCATTGTCTGGAGATAAGTAGGGGCCTTTTCTGAAGATTCTAAGTGGGGTTAAAGACACACTCTATTCAGGCTTTGTATGCAGAGTCTGTTAGATGAACAAGGCTGCCAGAAGTCTAGTATCTTCTTGGGCGATGACCTTGAAGAGGCTACTCCTCGTGCTGCATTTCAATAGCACTCTGTATTAACAAAGTACTTCTCCATCAATTTATTAGTAAGTCTCTCTCACACTCTCTGCATCATCTTCCCAAGCAATAAATCGTAGGGGACTTTTCTTTGTAAAGTGTAAGTGGTTGATAAATTGTAAACAAATGGGTTGAAAAGGTAACACAGCAGAGAAGTGCTTCAATTTGCCTTCATCCATCCTCCCTGCACTACTTAAGGAGAAACAGAGTGCTCATGGCCTTGATCTGGTATGTAGAACATCTTTTTAAACAAAGACAAGGAGGGAACAGCTTTATGTTCCATTATGTAAACCATTAGTTTGATAACTTCAGGTGGGTTTGACAAGGTAGGCTGTCAATCCAGTGACATTAGCTGAAGCCCAACATTAACAAAATTCAGTAAAGGCCTTTCAGTCACTGTGCCCACGTCACTGTTGAGCTTCTTACTGAGTGCCACAGGAATTAAGCATACTTAGTTCTCAGGCATAGTTAAAGGGCTATCTTAGCATGAATTGCTTAGAAAATAAATAAAACAATTAATATGGACTCTGATTTTACTCCTGTATAAACCAATTCTCAAAACAGCATCCTCTTTGCCCAACAAAGAGAGGGAGATGGTTATAAAGTTTCTTATCCAGGGCCAGAGAGTTGGCCCAACTGCTAAAGGTGCCTTCTATCAAATCTGATGACCTGAGTTCAATCCCTGGGATCCACATGGTAGAAGGAGACAATTGTCCTCTGACTTTCACAAAAGTCCTAATGTGCATGGACGCATGTACGCACGTGCGTGCACACACACACATACACACACACACACATTTACATACAGGCAGACACAAGCAAATAAAAAAATTAAAGTTTAAAGTTCTCTGCTCAGCAGTTTTTATTCTTCAGGGATTTCCTTGAGCCTCTTTCTCTGTAATTCTATGTCAAGTCAGCATTTTTGACTTCCTGTTAGATCCTTTTAATTCAAACACCTTCCTTTTTCAGAGTCAAGTCTCCCTTCCACATTGATTCCTACCTACAGTCATAGGCCAATGAAGAACCCATGATGATCTCTCCACTCCCCAGACACAGACTACTGGAGTGACAGCCAAGCTGGGCAGTATGCACAGGTGTGTTCCACTCTCTAACAGTTTGCAGGCCTTGGCCAAGCTTCTTAGCTTCCCCTAAGGTAGGATGCATGCAATATGCAGACTTCAAAGTCAGGCTGTCAACTTCTGGGATGGTAATATTCTTAAAAATCAATGCGGGTTTGAATCCCAGAATAAGAAAACTTCCATCAAGATGAACTGCGACTTTGAGCCTAATAGGCAAACTAAGCATTGACCACTAAAATAGAAATGATCATGATATAGGCATAAGAATAAGGACTGATGTCTAAAACTAGGCATTGTGTGTGTGGATAAGGAAAGGGAGGGAGAGGATCAGACAGACAGTCTTGTGGTGAGCAGCATCCAAGGACCTGCTGACCCTGACAGGATTTCCTGACTGCCTTGCCAGTGCCCACAGGGCAAAGCAATCATTTTAAGGAAATCTATTTGAGGCTAACACTGTCATTATCCTTTTAACGATGCTACTCTAACAATCCAGTTATGGCAGCTTTAAAAATTTAAGAAATGCTCCTTTTGCAGACACAGTTAAGGCGTTTGGAAGCAGCCGGCGTTACTCCAGTGCGTAAGAGGCTCTCTTTCTCACGACATCTCCAAGAGTACATTTTTTGCAAGTGCAGTACTGTACAGTATGGTAGGCAAGCCCAACAAAGGTGCACACAAGCCAAGCAAAACCAAAAAACCAAAACCGAAACCAAAAATGACCATGAAGCGCCAAGGCAAAATGGAGCATCTTTAGGTTTCAGACAAATGTGTTACAACAGGGGAGAGTAAGTAGGAAATTGCTGTTTTCTAAGCAACAGGAGAAGGACTGACTTTGGGGACTTAATAAGAGGTTTCTCTGTATATATTGAGTCAGTGCCCTGCCCCCCATTCCTTCTCTTTCTCTGCACGGAACAACTACATTCACCTGACACCATGTGATCCAAAAGGGCTTGAAGCTCAGCTCATGGAAGTCACTTGGAATGGATGCTGAGGAAGAAAGAGTGAGTGATGGGAAAGTTAGAGGCTTGCTGCGTGTCTTCAAATCACCCGACATCCAAATGAACCTATAGAGTTCACCCCTCCTGTAACTGCATGAGATCCCAATGCCAAGTTCTTTTTGGGATTTTGCTATAGGCCTGAATGATAAGAAAGCCTAGCACCACACAAATATCCCATTTTAGATTATCAAGGGCAAAAATGAGAAGATTTTTAAAAAAGTGTTTTATTAGCATAGGTACCTTACAAGTGACTATACAACAAAATATGTCTCCCTCCTCATTCAATCATTAGCCATGTATAAATCTTAGAGAGTGGTGGTGCCCCATGAACCACACAGTCCTTAAGTCTTATGCTTCTGAAATCGTTCTAATTTGAGAGTGAAAGTCAAGATCAACTTCGTTTTATTCAGATAAAGATGAGCACATTGCAATGAGGCATGGAGGAAATCCATCATCAGAGCCATTAGTCTGAGATCATTTTAGGATACATACTGTGTTACAAAGCAATAGCTATCTCCTCTAGGTGGTTCTTTTCTACTTCTCAATGTGACCTTGAGCTAAAAAGTCTGTCATGTTCAGGCTTTTATGTCCCATAAGACTCTTGGTTCACAAGTTCACTTATTTATGGAAGTTCATGTAAAACCAGTGGGTGTCTTGTTATTGTTCTATTGCTGTTAAGGAGACTCCATGACCAAGACAACTATTAAAAAGGAAAGCATTTAGTTGGGGCTTGCTTACAGTTTCAGAGGTAGACCATTATCGTCATGGTAGGGAGCATGGTCACATGCATGACCCTGGAGCAGTGGCTGAGAGCTACATCCTGATCCACAGTCTGTAGGAAGAGAGAGTTGGGTTTAGTATGGGGTTTTCAAACTTCAAAGCTCACCCCCAGTGACACACTTCTTCCAACAAGGCCACACCCACTGATCCTTTTCAAATAGGGTCACTCCCTGATGACTAAACATTCAAATATAAGAGCCTATGTGGCCCATTCTCAAACTTCCACAGTGGGCTTATACACTCACACAGCCAGAGTTATGGATGGAAGTCTGTCTTAATCAGTGTTCTATTGCAGTGAAGAGACACCCTAACCGTGGCTACTCTTATAAAGGGAAACATTTAATTGGGACTTGTTACAGTTCCAGAAGTTTAGTCCACTGTTATCATGGTGGGAAGCATGGCAGACAGGAACACATGGTACTCGAGAAGTAGCTTGAGAATTCTACGTCTGGATCCATAAGCAGCAGGAAGAAATAGACAACTGGGCCTGACTTGGGCATTTGAAACCCCAAAATCTATCCCTAGTGACACACTTCCTTCAACAAGGCTATGTATCCTATCCCTCCTAATCCTAATATATGAGCCTGCAGGGGCCTTTCCTATTCAAACCATGGCAAAGGCCATGAATTTTGATGCCAGTTTAATAATGTAGGTGTTCCTTTATATAGAATCAAAATATTCCACTCTTAGAAGATCCTTCCGTGACCTGGCACCCTCCTCTAAATGCCTATGTAGAACCTTCTCCTTCCTCTCATAGTCAAATTTCTAAAGCGGTTGATCCTGTGCTGTGCTGTTCCTCTGCCATTTCATCCTCCGCCCACTGAGCCTTGGCTTCCACTTCTCCACCTCTCAGAAAAGTTTTTTCTGTCGAGGTCATTATCAACCTCTGAGATGCCAAATCCCGCTGACCCTTCCTAGTTGTGTCACCTCTGTTAACTTGTGAGCATTTCATACTGTTGGCAGGTCCTTTTCTTGATGCAGTCTCCTTCCCTACTTCTCAGATCTCATCCTCTTCTGGTTCCTTCCCCTCACCAACTGCTGCTTCTTCACGTCTTTATGGGTGTATCTCCCCTACTTGTCCTTTAAAGCCTACGTAGCTTCAAGTTGGTTTTATTCCAGGCCGCAGGTCTTCACTCTCTGGACCAAAGCTCGCAACATTACATGAATTCTTCATGCAGATTCTTGACATGTGTCCCTAACCAGGGCCTCTCCATTTCATTCCACAGATAATTTATCTGGATGTTCCATAGATACTACAAAAGCTATACTCAAAATTCAACTTACACCAATACATTTCATTTTCTTTTTAAAGGCTTTGTTTTATTTTGTTTGAGACAAAGTTTCTCTGTGGAGCCCTGGCTATCCTGGAACTCACTATGTAGCTCAGGCTGGCCTTGAACTCACAGAGATCCATCTGCCTCTACTTCATGAGTATTGATATTAAAGGTGTGTACCACCATGCCTGACTGTATTTTACCATTTTAATGTCATTTCCAAAATACATATACAGTCCTACTATTTATCTTTTGCTCAACGTAGAAATTGGGAGGTATTGTGGATGCCTCCCATGGTTTCTTTCTCTTCCCTATTTTTGATAAATGCCATTCTACTGTCTCTTACTCTTACCTTGCTCAGCCCCTGGCCTGATCTAAGCCCTCATAATCTCTCTCATCCATACCATCCTCACTGGAATCTTTGCAATCATTCCCAGCTCACATTCCTTGTCATGTAGAATTTAATTTGGGACTACACATGTCTAGGTTTTGTTATGGTTTGGGCATAACAAGTCCCCTTGGCTTCTGCATTTGAATACTTGGTCCACAGCTAGTGCTGCTGTTCTAGAGGGTTGTGGGCTCAAGTCACTGGAGGAAGTGGTTGTGTGGTGTAGGGACCCAGAGCAGACCTGAAGTTTTATATTATGCCCTTGCTTCCTGCTGTACGGAGATGTGAGTGATGTGAGAAGCTATCAGCTGCCATGCTTTCTCTGCCACTAGGAACTGTAGGTCCTCAAGTTGTGAGCCAAAATAAGCCTTCCCTCGAGTTGCTTTGCCAGGTATTTTGTCACAGTGAGGAGGAATGTAAATAATACAGAGGTTAAGTTTGCAGCTTGCTTTGAAATCCTCCAAGAAAATAAGGCTGATGGATGGGTTAAAGGACTGAGACCCGGAAAGGGTGTATGGTAAGCTACCCTACTTCCCCTAACATAGGTACAGGGCAAAGACTTCCCTGCTATTGTCTCTGTGTGCTGCTTATTTTATGTCATCTGACACAAGCTGGAGTCGTTTGAGAAGGGGTAACCATGCCGTTTGTGGTGGGGCATGGTGGTAGGACTTGCTGAAGGAGAAGAACGAACCTCAGCTGAGAAAATGCTCCCACCAGATTGGCCTGTAGGCAAGAACATTTTCTTGATTGATGGTTGATGTGAGAGGGCCCAGATCACTGTGTGTGGTACCATTCTTACACTACAAGAAAGCAAGCTGAGCAAGCCATGGGGTGTAAGCTGGTAAGCAGAGCTCCTCTATGGCCTCTGCATCTCTTCCTGTCTGCAGGTTCCTGCCTTGAATTCCTGCCCTGACCATTCTGGATGATGGACCTCAAGCTGTAAGCTGAAATCAATCCTTTGCTTCCCAAGTTACTGTTGGTCATGGTGTGTTATCACAGCAGTTAAAAGCCCTATTGCAGACACTTGACATGAGTAAGTGGAGACAATCACTTTTACTTAGCCTTTGCTTGAGCTCAAAACAATAACAAATACTGTTGGAGAGTGACCAGGTTCTAGAAACTGGACCCATCAATACCTTCAATAATAGATGTTTAAAAAATGGGTGAAATATGCTTTTTGAGGTGCTAATAGTTCATTAACATGCTAGAGAACAGGTCTCCCCTCCATATTTTTCTCCATATATGACATTAAAGTAGATAACTTTGAAGCAATTGTCATTTGAGTAGAGAGAGTAAAATAACAAATTATTTTGTCACTCCTAAAATGCTAACATTAGGTTTAGTAGCTATTTAAAAGGAATTCTTAGAGCTCCACGCTGAAACTTCTACCTGGAAACTCTTTTACAATTAGTTCTTTTTGTGGTGTCACAGACAAACAATGTTGGATAATGTCCAAGGAAACATTTTACTCTGAGCTTACCCTGTGGGAGACTAGTAATATGGCGAGGTTCCAGAGGGAAGTTTCTCTCTCTCTCTCTCTCTCTCTCTCTCTCTCTCTCTCTCTCTCTCTCTCTCTCTCTCTCTCTCTCTCTCTCTCCCTCTTCATTCCCATCCTCTCTGCCACCCCTTCTCTTCCTTCCCCCCTCTCTTTTGCAAAGAACACAATGCAGGAGACATTTGCAATATCTAAAAATAAAGAAGATTTACTCCACATTGTATATTTTAGATGTAATCTGGAACTATTTTGCCATAAGAAATCAGAACCAAGCATATCCTAGTTCCCAGCATAATTTGGTCTTATTTTATTGAATATGGTTCCAATTTCTTTGAGTGAAATAATTCTAATTTGTTTCTCCTGAATCCAATTCAGAGTGATATTTGCAAAAGAGTTTGCCATCAGAGAGAGTACTGAGCATGCAAGGTTGGGGGTTTTCAAGACAGATTGGTTATCATCACTTCGTTAGTAATTGTGAATGCTCTATTGAGGTGTAGATTTTTTAAAAATTATAATCTTATTTCTGGTATCTTTTAGCTTTGTGAAAACACATTCAGGAGTCCAAGTTGCATATAATGAAATGGATAAGCAGGAAGCAAACAAACCAAGACAAAATCCCTCACCCCCCTCTTTGATATCAGCATAAAATATGAGCCACAGTAGTAGTTGAGAAAAAAACTGCTATGAAAGCAAGTCCTCTCATGAAGATGTAGACAAAGATGTACTTTACCAAATGTCAAAATTATGTTGTCAACTTTGATATGCAGTGCCACAAAAATGAATCTATTGCATGGATTTCCATGGTAGCAGTTCTCTGTGGGAAGGAGTATATTTGGTAAGGGAAATAGTTTGCAATCAAAGTATTATTGCTTTGGGCACAAGGAGAATGCCATTCAAAATGAGTTAGTGGCAGAACATATGCAGAGCCTCTGTAGTTCTGTGTGGCGTTGTTAATACAGTTGTGTTCATCAGCACACCGAACCCACATTGCGTTCCTTTTCAAACTTTAGCACTGGACTTATGGAATTAGATGGAAGTTCAGCAAGAACAAAGCAAAACTGAGGATTCATTATCTCCTGGAAAATTAACTGTATCTGTAGTGACTTGGGGTTGGTTATGAGGTGAATTATTAACAATGGAAACTGTTCTTCCATTCTACTAAGATTTCTGATGCTTCTATGGCCACTTTATCATTCAACCTAAAGTAGGGCACCTCAGATCTCCAGATGTGCACAGAACATGTTTGCTTCCATATTTGTCTGCAAAGTGCCTGGATTTTGATTTGAGCAGAGTTAGGTTTGCATTCTAGCTCTCCCATTAATTGTGTGAATGGTGCTGGAGCAACTGCTTGACCTTCTGATGCTTCAGTTTACCCATCTGTAGAGAGGAGTATGATGGCAGTTGCCTTCTCAGTGTTGCTAAGGAGGCTTTGTGAGATGTTGGTGGGTCCTCAGTGACTGGAAGCTCTTGTTTTTGTGCAAGCCCGGTGGGTTTGTGTCTGTTGTCGAGTGATGAGGCAGTTTCCCCCACAATGACTTAGAAGCTCAATATTAGATGCTAGAGAAGTTTCTTAGGTGCTGTTGCCTGAGCCCCTTTTGTGTCTCTTCTTTTCCATTTTTCTTCCCCTTTCCAGGGATCCTCACCAGAATTTATTTCAAACCAGGAGAAAAGTGTAGTGGCATCTACAACAGGACTGTGAGATTTTATAGAAACTTTATTTAGGGAGCAGACTGGGGTGGTATTTTAAAATACTGAAATACTCCTAGATACCTCCCTTCCTACCCCCTTGGTAGGTTAATTTTATGTGTCCACTTGGCTGAGCATGTATGGTGTCTCTGCCTTTCTCCTTGATGTGACTAAATACAAGAAACAACTTAAGAGAGGGAGAATTTGTTGTGGCTTGCAGTTTGAAGGGATACAGCTCCTCATAGTAGGAAGGAATGTTGGTAAGAGCATGAGGCATCTGGCCATGTTGCCTTTGAAGTCTATTATTAGAGAGTAAGTGGGGCCAGACTACAAAATCTCAAGGGTCCCTGCTAGTGATCCCCCCTCCTTCAATGAGGCTCCATCTCCTAAGGTTCCACAGTCTTCCATAATGCACTACCAGGAAGGAACCTAGTGTTCATGGAGGCACTTGCTTTTTTTTTGTTGTTGTTGTTTTGTTTTGGTTTGGTTTTGGAGACCGGGTTTCTCTGTGTTCTAGAACTCTCTGTAGACCAAACTGGCTTTGAAGGTGTGTCCCACCACTTCCCAGTTCTTGGAGACATTTTATATTTAAACTCCAACAGATGTTACTCCATTATGTAGTCAAATTCTCATCTAAGAGTCACTGAGAAGGTGTTTTGCAAATGTTAACTGTTGTTAAAATGTCTAGGTTTACCCAGTAATGAGACACAAACCGTGACTCAATGATCCCACGTGGAGTTTTATTGGTGGACAGGGAAGGAAAGGGGGGTGAGAGGTAACCAACCCATGAAGAGCAGAGAGAGAGAGAGAGAGAGAGAGAGAGAGAGAGAGAGAGAGAGAGAGAGAAGAGAGATGAGAGTAAGAGAGAAGATGAGGTGGAGAAGAAGATGAGAGTAAGAGAGAGCGTAAGTGGGCAGGGGTCAGTCCTTTAAAGGGGTCCTTTGCACCTGCGTGGTTCTCACAGAACTCTGGGCTGGCCAGAGTGCTGCCTGAGTGCATCCTGCCAGGTAACAGGGCAGGCCATCGTAATGTCTGAACCTTTCATTAACATCAACCATCAGTTGGCTTCAAATTTGTCATTGCATATGTGGGTGACCTCCATACACTCAACATGGGTGTTAAGAACAGAAGTACAGTCTCCCAGAAAAGGAGGAATTATGCTTCAAGTCTTTCTGGAATTTCCAGCCTGCTGATCTGACATCTAGATTTTGGGCTACCCAGCCCTATAATCACATGAACTGGTTCTTTGAAATCTCATCCGCTCTTGTCTCTTTTTCTAAATATATATAGAAATTGCTTCAATTTTTTCAGGAAGCTCCGACTAACCCCCCAATCCCTTGCTCCTCGGCTATCCCTGCCCATTGTCAGATAGCCTCTCATGATTCAGAAGTGAAAGTGTTAAAGGCTGGCCCCCCAGCAATCCATCCAGGCCAGTTGTCCATCCCTAGGAGACAACAGAGGACAGAACTTCTGTGAATGGAGCCCCTCCCCCAAGCGTTTCTTGATGTCTTTCTAGCATCCCAACACAGATACTCTTTTTCCTTCTCTGTCAAGGTTTCTTTCTCTCTCTGTCTCTTTTTTCTCCCCCAAAAGAAATTGTGCCGCCGGTAAACATTAGTTATGGGAAGGTTTTCTTTCAAGCTCAAGGGAAGGAACAAGATAATTTCCCCTGGTTCAGGAAAGTCAGAGAATAATAGCTCTTCCTGAAATATGAGCTTGATAAAAATAATATTGTCAGTATGAAATAAAAATGAGGACTTGGAGACAGTTTCATTCAAATGCACTTGATCATATATAATAAAACCCAGAGAACTGAGTTGAGGGAGAGATTTTAACATGTTGAATTGAATCAAGCTGGCTCTTAGCTTGTGAGTTTAGCTTTCTTTGGCAATATGTTAGACTAGCTTTCTGCCACCATAACAAATACCTGAGCTGATCAACTTACAAAGAGAAAGGGTTTTATTGGCTCTGCAGTTTTGCAGCTTTCAGTCCATGACTAGTTGATTCTGCTGCTTTTGAGTCTACAATGAGACAGGACAGCATAGCTGGAGTTGGATGGGAGAACAAAACTGGGTATCTGATGGCCAGGGAAGAAAAGAGAAGATGATACCACGGCGGGACAATCACTCTCAAGGACACATCTCCAATGACCTAAAACCTTTACTTGAATAACCAGATGAGTTCTGCCATATCCCAGTGGCTGCCCCACTGCGGACTATACCTTTAGCATGTGGCCCTTTGGATGAAGGTCTGGATCCAAGTTCAGCAAGCAGCTTGACAGTTGGAACTGCCACTGTGGACTAGAAGATAACAAGAACTGCTGGGCCTTCCGTTGAAAACTCTTTCTCTGAGTTCAGTTTAACTTTGCTCCTCCCACCTTACAAGCAAACAGCAACAAAACATAAGGGTTACCAGTGGAGTAAATCATTGGAACACAGATCAACTATACAGTCAAAAGCTGAGAAACACAGGACTATTTCATCAGTTTAGTAAGTCATATCCCTTTTAATATTCAGACCATAGTATCTGTAAGAGTGCCCTGCATCTAGACTGGAAGAAGTGCAGGGTCCTAGAAGGTTTGCCTCTATACTTAGCATGTCCTCAGTGAATGACTTTTTCCACAAGCTTATCCTGGGATGTCTGTGTCATTGACACTGTGATGGTGGAAGTCCTTCTGTGTGTTTGTTTGTCTTATTGATTGATAAATGAAGCACTGTTGGCCAATAGGGAAGCAAGATAGGTGGGACTAGGAGTCAAGGAGGATTCCGGGAAATGTAGTCAAGAGTAGAAAGTCACCATGTAGGATGTGAGAGGAGTAAGAGGTCTAGACCCTTTCTCCGGTAAGAGAAGACCATGTGGAAATACTCAGATTAGCATGGGTTAATTTTTACGTCAGAACTAGCCAATAAGAAATCATAGCAAAAGGCCAACAGCTTCATAATTAATATAGCATCCTGCGTGGTCATTTGGGACTGATGCGGCTCTGGGACCAGGATGAATGCTCAGTACGACACTGGATATATGGAGCAGCTCCACTCACCACTCTGCATCTCTCTCTCCATTTACCGTGGAATTTCTGGGTTGTATCCTTACTTGGAATCCATTTCCCTTAGCACTGGATTTACTCAAGGTCCTAAATTTGGCTCTGGGTCTTACTTTACCCCAGACTCAGATGCTTCCTTTTACTACGTGTCCACGGAAGACTCTCCAGGACCTTTCCTGGGTCCCCTGCCCTGCAAAGCTGAAATGGTCATTCCTCCCTCAGTCCACGTCTACCCACTCTCTATGGTCCAAGGTAGTTGACAATGGAAGCATTTATTTTCTTAAAGAGAAAGCAATCTCAATGATGCCATTTAGTCTACAAATCACAGACTGGCCCTTCCTTAGATCCTAAAGAAAGGGCTGTCTGACATCTTCCCCCATAATCTCAGCACGTGTCTAGGTGCACACACATTTGTATCTCCCTCGGCCCTTAGTGTACTGGAGGGCTGACTGAGACAGGCTGTCAGCCCTATCATAATGGTTTCTGGTCTTGCTGCCCTTGGATCTACCCTTGGATGATTCCATTCACGGATCTGAAAACACAGCCTCATGACTCCTTGCTGCTCTTACACGGCTCCCCGTGTTATAGGGTTAAGACAAAGCCTCTTTCTTATGTGGCCCTCACGACTCAATTTTTGTTGTTCTTTCCAGATTTACACTTAGAATGACAACACCAGTATGCGTCATGCCTTGAGTCATATGGCCTCAAAGACCTATTATGAGCTAACCTTGTTAAGAGGCAGAGGAAAGAGGAAATGGGGGGGTGAGGAAAAGGGAGATAAGGAAGAAGACAAGTAAAGGGGGAATAGGAGCAAAACTTCTCCCACCTCTTATCCTGGAGGCTAAAAATGTGGGGTAGGACGATAATAATGGAGAAAGCTTTTTGACCACTGGGTTTATTCTGTGGCATCCAGGCAGCATCTTCCCCAGGGTAAGAAAAGTGCCTCCCAGAACCTAGCTTGGAACTATGTTTCACTGTGTCTGTGGTTCATGACCAAAAGCCTGATGTCTCCTCCAAATTGCTCATCTCTGCCTCACCCTACAGCAGGGTGGGTGTTACCTCAGCTCTGCAGGTTCTTTCCTTTGGAGAAGAAAGGGATGGGCTGGCTGATTAGTGTTAGCATTCTTCCTCCATGACTTCAGGTTTCTTCATGGGTACATTTGGTGAGAACAGTTAGGTGTCATTACAGGCACTGTGGTATTGAGGCCAAGGCTGTTTGTCTGATGTCTCAGTGCTGATGGTTCTGAGTTGCTGTCTCCTGGTCCCAGCAAACATTTATTTTAAAGCAGAGAGGTGCTATGACTTTTTATTTTCACTTAGTTTATATTTTTGAAACGGGCTCTCATGTATCTCAGAATGGCCTAGAACTCTATATGTAGCTAAGAATGACTTTGAATTTCTCATTTTTTTCTGCCTTCTAAGTCCATTCTATTTTATCATTCATTCTGGACAGATATGGTGCACCCTAGCCCTTTTCCAAGTCAGATTCTAGAACCATCTGTGCTTTTCTGGAAGCATCCATGCCAAGTAATTATTGGCATTACTGAAGTGAGGCATGCATACTGTTTCTAGAAGGGCAGCAATAGTAGAATGAGGCCATCATGGATTGGTTTTTTTTTTTTGGTTTTTACGAGACAGGGTTTCTCTGTATTGTTTTGGAGGCTATCGGTCCAGCCTGGCCTCGAACGCACAGAGATCTGCCTGCCTCTGCCTCCCGAGTGCTGGGATTAAAGGCGTGCACCACCACCGCCAGGCTAATCATGGATTGTTTAAGAATGGGGGCAATGTTTTCTTACATTTTATTCATGGGGGCAATGTTTTCTTACATTTTACTCTTGTGTGCACATTACAGTGTGTACTTATAAGAATTGAGATGGCTATGATATTGCTTCTTGGCCTTAAAAAATTGTGTGTTGGAGGACAATTCTTGGGAGTCAGCTCTCTCCTGCTATTGCCACCTTGTGGGATCTGGGAATTGAACTCAGGTTCCCAGACCTACATACAAGGGCCTCTCTCTCGCCCTTCCCCAGTCTTTTGACTGACTTCAGGTGAAGATGGCTATGATATTACTAGGCAATATAATCATATGGGACCACTATAATATACACAGTTTATCACTGACTAAAATAATCACCATTTGTCATTACCAGGGTCTTTATCTCATTGTGATCCGAGCCCAGAGCACATAGTTCAATCTCAAGTTGCAGTCTATCCTGAGGGCTTCCTAGACTCATCTGTCCCAGGAAACACTGTATTAAGTAGTTGTAAACTGGTCCCAGATGCATACACATTGGGCCCTCTCTCCTGTTCTGGGCTCTGGGCACCCACCTGCGTTTGTATTATTGTGATGGAAAGAGTCGGTGAGTGCCTGTTTGGCCGGAGGGTTGGCCAGTAAGTGTTAAAACAGCCATTCTGTTTCTATCCCTTTCACTTATGAACTTGCTACCTGGGAAGACTTATAAAATGCAACCAATGCCTCGTTAATTTTAAATGAATCTCCCCACGTAACCATTCATCTCTGACGGCCACAATTAACCTCTACTCCACACTCCCTTCTGGGTCTGGCTGGCTGGCTGGGGTCTCTCTTGACTTGCACCCAGCATTTTGTAAGCTTTTCAGTAAAACTGCAGGAGGGATTCTCAAACGCAAAGCCCCTTTGCTTTCTACAGCTCTTTGGACCCCCTCCCCCACTCTTGCTTGGAGCCTACCACCTCCGGACTGGCTAACAATGCTTGAAACATGTTGAGTAATCAGACTTCCCAGGCAGTCACTTTGACCTGGCAATTTCCTCTTCTACCTTCCTTTTTGACTTCCAGACTTGTGTTTTCCGTAACATGATGTGTGTGGGGTCATGGGTGATGGCACAGGGCTTCATCAGCTCTGTGTGTTCCGCAGCAGGAAGAAGGAAATTTGAGTTGGTGTTTTCTTCGAGGCTAACAAGTCACTGTTTTGCTTGGTGCTGGGTCCTTGGTATTGTTCCATCCGGAACAAGTCCAACCACTTGAACACATGAGACTCAGAGCCTAAGTTCCCTACTAAGAGGCGGATTGTTTGAACCCTAGTGCAGTCTGGGTACACACATTCATGTCTCAAAACAAAATAAAAACAAAACAACAGCAAGAAACCTTTATGCAGAAAACTAAACCAACTCAATTCTCCCTGATAGGAAGCCATTCTCCCATAGTCAATTCCCAGTGTCCTGGAGGGGCTTTGCCAAGGCCTCTGTTTGGAGACCACATCTATCCTAGGTGAAATTGAGAGCTGTTCTTTGTGCATCTTTCTGCGGCTTCAGTGGGAAAAACTAAGATGAACATGTCAGTAGTGTTCTAGGCCTGGGCAATGGGGTCCCTGATCACATTCCTCCAGCAAATGTACCTTCTGGTTCAAGTGGAAACAAGAGGAAAAGAAATGGCCCAGGGAAGAGCTGCTTTCTGGGTGATTCTATAGCTAGGCTTTCTCAGTGCCTGAGCATTCTCCTGTTCGCTTCTTCAAGTCCCCTGCCAGGGTTCTGGTAGTATCAGGGAGGCATGCTCCAGTAGCCTGCTTATCTCAGAGTGAAGTTTTAGCTTTAAGGCTTGTCAGCTTCCTGAAAACAAGAACCTAATACGATCTAAAAGCACTTATCTTTGCCAGATCAGGTTTGCGTCTTAAATCTGTTAGTGTTTTTTCTCAACCTTGGAAGAACTTTTCTTTCTGGAAGCTGTAAATAGTGACCAGGAGATTTCAGTGGGTCAGGGACTGAGAGAGAGAGGGGGGAGAGAGGGAGGGAGGGAGGGAGGGAGGGAGGGAGAAGGGAGGGAGGGAGGGAGGGAGAAAGAGACAGAGACAGAGACACAGAGACACAGAAAAAAGAATGAGAGACAGAGAGGGGGGATAGAGAGAGAGGAATAGAGAGACAGAGAAAGATATAGAGAGACAGAGGGACAGAGAGAAGGAGAAGGATATATATAGAGAGATGGATAGAGACAGAGATAGACAGAGACAAAGGAAGAGGGAGAAGGAGAGAGAGAGACAGAGAGGGAGAGAGACAGAGACAGAGGGAGAGAGAGTGAAAGAGAGGGATAGAGAGACAGACACACAGAGAGAGAGAGAGAGAGAGAGAGAGAGAGAGAGAGAGAGAGAGAGAGAGAGAGAGACGGAATCTTTGTCATTGCCATGGTACAAGTTTGTTTCCCTAGTGGGGAATTTTCCAGTGCTCTTAGAGCCCTGGCTTTATGGGTAAATGTGCTGGAAAGAGGCACACTTCCCAAGCAGAAGTCCTTTTAACTCTCTTCTGCTTCTCTGAGCTTCACCCCTGAATACACAAAACCCTGTATTTGTGACTGCCAAGAGCCTTCTGCTGGGAGGGAGAATGCATTGTAAATCACTCTTTCACAGCCGGCTAGCAGGGAGTATCTTTCTCACCCGTAATTATGCTTTTGCTTTGAGTTGAGAAGGTTGTTTTGGGGGCAATAAATTGTGATGTCAGTTGTCCTTCACTCTTCAAGAGGGAGAGGGAGTCCTCAGCCGGAAATTGGTGTTCTTAACAGTTGGACCTCTGGGGTCTGTAAGACTGCACAGCAGAAAATCTACCCAGAAGAAGGGAAAGGAGGATGGGAGGGAAGGAGGAAGGGAAAGAGATGCAGGGAAAGAATGGGAGAGGAGAGAGAGAGAGACAGACAGGAGAGAGATGAGGAAGGAGAAGGGTGGGGAAGAGCGAGAGGCATATTGACACAATGTCTTTTTGTTTTAATTTTGATAATAGACAATTTGAAAATGAGGGAAGGAACCTTGGTTCCTATTAAAATATCTCATGCTAGAAAATTTTAGTGAAGCCTTACACTAATATTTTTGAAAAGTTTAAAAATTGTCTTAAGGCCACAGTTGACCACTTACAGTGGTATGCATGCGTGTGTGCACGCATACACGCATGCATACATGTGTGTGTGTGTGTGTGTGTAAACCTATTGTGAAAAGCTCCCCTCCAAATACACTTACATTATTATGTCACATTGAGAAAGCTTCCGAGCCAGAAAATTCCAAGTAGAATAAAGATTGAGCTCATGTACACTGCCAACTGAAAATTTTCTCAACATCAAATTTAATATTTGTGAGTCAGGTTATGATAAAAATAATTTTACCACTTGAAAATATACTATTTCTTGAGTTTTCTTTACAGTGGGCTTATGACTTTAGTATTCGAACCCTTTGGGTAATCTGTGTTGACGAATTATCTGGCAGCCTCTGCCAAAAAGAAGTAATTTAGTCAGATTTTAGCATTCCTAGGCTGTTACTAAAGCCCAGTTGGTAAAGTTGGCTGTCAGGGTCAAGTGCTCAACTTGTGTCCCAGGGTTGGGCTCTGGTCTCTTGCTTCACGAGGAGGGAAGGGTTATTTAAGCCACGGCGTATGGTACTAATTCAGCAACCTCCTTTCTGTCTTGTTTCTGTTTTGTGTATGGGTCAGGCATGTGGGATCTGACTGTCTTGACCTATGGTATTTCCATGTGATGCAGCTTGGAGCCAGTCCAAGTGAGCAGGAGGCCCGGAGAGGCTGGGGAGAGGGTTTGCTCTCAAATCAAACACATCCTGGTCTGATTTCTGGCTCTGACTTCCTTTGCCGTGTCAGCTTGGGCAAGTTATCCTGTCACTTCCATATGTGAGATGGGCACAAGCCTGCTAACAAGAAGACAGTGTTTTCTGTCCTAGGGCGCATGCCTAACTTGGACAAACCTGGGACACTCTGCCTTGCAGATGATGGGTGTGGGGGGGCACTTTTGGTTTCTTCGCTGCTTTCTTTACTGCCATCCTGGTTCAGGTCACTGATAGATTCCCCTAGATTACCACATCAGTTTCTGAACCCCGTCCCTAACCCCTATTCCACAGCAGGCAGAGGGGTTCTCTACAGATGTGAACTGGAAACTCAAGCTCCTTCCTGCTCAGTCAGCATGAAACCCAAGTGCTCACCACAGCTTGGAATCCCTGTTCGGAACTGTGTGTGGTGACTGAATCCAGTTGGGAGGTGGAGACAGGGGGAGCCAAGAAGTCAAGGCCATCTTCAGCTACATTGGGATCCTGTCTCAAAAAGTGAAACTAAGAAAAACGAAAGTGCCTGTTTGATCTTGTTCCTTTTTAGCTCTCTACCTTGCCTGTAAACGCTCTGTCCCTGCTAGGGCTGCTTGGGTCTCTTGTTACTCCCATGCTCCTTCCCCGGGGAATTGTGCTGCTTGCCCCCAACCCATCCCCAGAAGGAACACCTGCTCAGGTGTCCCACTGTCCTTAAGGATCTGGTTCTGTTTCTTCACATTTCTCAGCAGCCTACATACTGTGGGGTGCTTGTCTCTGGCCTACCCTGGAATGAGGTTGCACAAGAGCCGGGACTCTGTGTTTTTGATTTCTATATCTCCAGTGCTTCGAAGAGGACTAACAGAAAATCATGCGTGACAACGACCGTTAGCCAATATTTTTTAAAGGTTTATTTATTCATGCTTGGGAATGCTCTGCCTTCATACACATCAGGAGAGAGAATCAGATCCCATTACAAATGGCTGTGAGCCTCCATGTGGTTGCTGGGAATTGAACTTAGGACCTCTGGAAGAGCACTCAAGTGCTCTTAACTGCTGAACCATCTCTCCAACCTCCCTGTTAATAAATATTTATTTCTGTCTCATGGAATGAAGTCTGGGGCAGGCATTCCAAGGCTAATGTGGACATTCTATAAAATGAAGGATCATTTTCTTCTGGTTGACTGTTGCATCCTCCTTCCACCCTCTCAAATGCTCCTCTTTGTGTTTCGGTGGCTTGGAGGGGCTGAATCATCCTTATATTTAACCATCAAGAAGGAGCAAGAGGGGTGGCGTGTGAACTGACTGTTTCTAGACACCACCCAGAAGTTGCACGTGATCATTCTGCTTGTAGCCTGCCCATAGGAATAGTCTTGGAGTGTAGCCAGCTAAAAGAGGGTAGGTGATGGGAGAGGATCCTGTTACTCGGGAAGAGACTGGATCTAAGGGGCAGCAGCATGGGAGGTGTTAAGAGTGATACTTTAGCCATGCATGAAATAAGAGTAAGTGTCTACAAGCCTATAACCCCAGCTATTCACTGAGGCAGATGGATTCCAAGTTCAAGTTCTTCCTGGGCTACAGTGTAAGTTCAAGGCCAGTGTGGGAAACTTGGTGAGATACTGTCTTAAATGAACAGGAGAAGAAGTAAGGGGTGCTGAATTAATGGTAGAGTGTTTGCCTAGCATGTACAAGGTCCTAGGTTCCATCTCCATTACCCTAGAGGGGACGGAAAGAATACAAGTTTGGGTACTTTATTACTTAAAGATCAGTAACAGCACATAATCCCATTGCCTGGAAAGGCGAAGCAGGGAAATCCTAAGTTTGAAGCTAGTCTGGGCTACATAGTGAGCTTGAGTCTAGTTTGGGCTACAAGTTAGATCCTGTCTCAAAGAAATGAAAATAATTAAGTAGAAATATAAGCAAGTAAGTAAATAAGTGGAAACCGTGGCACAGGCAGGTCTGTAATCATGGAACCTAGGAGGTAGATGTGGGAGAGTCAAGGGTTCAAGGTCAAGGCTAGCTTGGTCTTACATGAGATATTGGAGAGAGAGACAGAGACAGAGAATGACTCGCTCTTGGCATTTATTTTTCTATCAGTAAATTACAGCTGTATTTTATTTTAACTGTAGTATCTGGTGTGATGTTGTTGGGTATTTAAATTCAGATGTTTTTAACAAAGTGTTCTATTTCTGTGAAAAAAGGAAAGTCTGCTTACAATGGTATCAAGGTTAAAAAAAATGTCAACAGCATGAACCATCCTGCCCCACCCAGTTTATCTTAAGCCAGGACAGAAGCAAGAAGCCAGACCAGCACTGAATCTGCCCATGTCAGCCTTCGAGAAGAAAGCCATCGCATGTGACCAGTGTGATAGCCACTAATGTCTGTGAGACAAGCAATAAGAAGAAAATCCAGACTATGAGGCACATGATACCTGTTGATGGGGCGGTCCAGAAGGAAGGACGTATAGCGGAAGTAAATACCTGTGACATGGACCTATATCCCTTCTGTATAGTGACTCTGCTCAGGGCTGGAGAGATGGCTCAGAGGTTAAGAGCACTGGCTGCTCTTCCAGAGGTCCTGAGTTCAATTCCCAGCAACCATATGGTGGCTCACAACCATCTGTAATAAGATCTGGTACCCTCTTCTGGCGTGCAGGCAGAACATTGTATACATATTAATAAATAAATAGTGACTCTGCTCTCTTCTATATGTGAAGTGTGGTGGGAGCTCTTTGGGGGTTATCCTGGAGTCTAAGATGATGTCAGTGTTGTCTGTGCACTTATCACACACGTGGGGACATGATGAGTGTGGGCTAGACTTTGAAATAGGGGTAGGATTGGGATAAGGAGGAAGGAGGGGCACATAGCATTGGGAGTTTTCAGGGTTGATGAAAACAGTCACAGTTGTAACTCAGTGTGGAGGCAAGACCTAGCTAGAGAGGAGAGAGTCAGTGTTGGCTGGTGCTGGCAAGTGGTCAAAGGCTAAGATAACAAATCGGTGTTCTTTGTCCAATCAACAAGGAGAATCAATGATGACAAAATATGAAGAAGATGAAGAATAATATGGGCTTTGGGGTGGGTCATTTTCTTGCTCTGACCTTCAGAAACAAACTGGTAAAGGTAGAAGAGGGAAGTGCCCAAGTAGGAATAAACCAGAGGCAGGCAAGCACAGGCAATAGCTTGGCAACCTGGGACTCCATCTGGGTTATGAACACCATCCACCCATATAACGATATTCGATGCTATATAGGGAAAACAATATATTTATTTACCAGAGAGAAAAGAGAGAGAGTCGCACAGACCAGGAGTTAGAAGCGTGGCTGGCTTCCAGGAGAAAAAGAGGAGGCCCCTTTTCCTTTCACTTCCTTTTATCTCTACCTTGACCCTGCCCTGTTGGGCGGATAGCTTTGTGGGGTTCACTCCTACAATTCCCCTTTTAGTCTAAATAGAAGATTTAAATTTGATACAAACTCAAACATATACAACATATATACGTAGAGGGTGATAATTAAGTTATAATCTACTTATCCTAAACTAAACATATCCATTCCACCTAAATTCTAAACTTATCTGAAAGGGATGCCTAAGTCTGAACACCTCCTTCCAATCCCAACCCTAAAATAATTGCAAATTAACACTAACAGACCCATATTCTACAATTCACCTGTTCACTTGGAAGCCCAGTTCTTTACCTGTGTAACATCCCCACCCCCACCACACCCACACCCCTTTCCAAACAATGTACCTAGCAATCTCAGGCACACCCCCCCAGCATTGGGCTATGTCTATGCCTGTATATTTACTTAATTATTGTCACTGAACAATAGAATACATTTCCTCTCTCCTAATGGACATCGAACTTGGGCAGTTTCTATTCTGTATTCTCAACATGTCTGGTTACAAAGAATAGAAAGGCTGATGTGGCCTCAGCTGGCTTTGGGTTCATGCACAATAGGGCAAAACTGTCCTCAAGTGAACCTTTGGGGAGAAGCCCCTATTTACAAGTGTATACCTGTGCACAATTGGATACACCTATCATGAAAAAGCAGATGTGTTGTGGGGAGAGATGTGTGCAGTAGAGAAATGATTCTATGGCCTAAACTATCATGATTCCCCCCAGCAACCAAACCCCATGTTCTCTTAGCCCTACAGAAGGGACCCCCCAACAATAATTGGGGTTCTTGAGTACTTTCACTCTGTGGCCTGTCAATGACAGCGTATCCCCCTTTAATCTGTATTATCACTCACCATGATGTCTCTGATTTTCAATACTTTGAGCAAGGGGTCATAAACCTAGAAATAGCAGCAAAACCAGGAGTAGCAAGTCCTATAGAAATCAAAACAGGGACCTCAGAAGGCTGGGGGTATGTGCTATCAAACTAAAATGTTTTGAGTTATAAAAGATGAATGAGAAGTGAGAAAAGGTTTAGTATTGGGTGTGGTTGAAGATTCCTGGTGACCAGTGACGGTGAATGGTTCAGATGTGTGTGTGTGTGTGGGGGGGGTATGGCCCACATGGCTGAGGTAAGGAAGGAATGGTGTTTGGGGACTGTAATGACAGGTGATGATGACTTGACCAGAGGTTTGCTGAGAAGAAAAGAGCAGCTCAGAAGGGTTGTGCTTAGATGAGGACAATGCGCATTTTAAGGGGAGAAAGGCAGAAGCTATGGGAAGGGCTGGAATCAAGGTGCAGAGAAGGAGCAGCCATGGAAGTAAAGCTCCTCAGGTGTCCTGGGCCTAAAGCATTGGAGGCTAGAAAATCACCTACTTCCTGTCGGCAACAGGACTGTGGTGTGACTTCTCCGGGGAAGATGTCACCAACATGTATTCACTCCAGGTAGCGCATTGGCCAAAGAAAAGTTTCTACTCAAGTCCGGTTTGATGTTTGCTGGAGTTCTTATGGGAACATGGTGACATGGTTAGCTGTACCATCAAAAAGCTCACTCTAGCTAGCATGGCTGGCTGTTCAGGAAAACTGGAAGACACACTGGAGATCCTCATGGATTGTTTGCTGTGTCTATGACCCTAGGGGAGGGCCTCATGAGTGGTCTATGTTTCCGAACTTTCCGAGTCTTGCGAGCCTCCCTTCTCTCTCCAAGAGGGTATGGTTTGACCAGGAGAAAATAACTATACACGATGACAAATGGGATTTTAGCAGAGGGAGAAGCTGGGCTGCAGGAGCAAGGAGGCCTGAGGGGGCGAGGGTGGGGATGACTTTGAAAGTCAGGTGGGGTGAAGGGAGACGGGGTGGGTGGAGTCCAGGACTCCAGTGCGGTAAGAGCTGAATGTCTTCAGTAGTCTTTCTGCCTCCTGGATAAAGAAGATAAATGAGGAGCTCACAGAAGTGACTGGCACTCCAGATGAGACCATGGCCTTAGGGAATCAGCACAGCCTCTTGGCAGCGTGCCTCTGGAAGGGCAGCGGCAGAGTGGGAGGCTCCAACCTTGCTTCTTAGAACCCCATATACATCGTCCGCAACCATTTTGTAAGAGTCTTCGAGCAACTACTTATTTCATAGGGGCAGCTGTTGAAATGGGGCTGGCCACTGGGCTCTTTAGTTTTGTAGTCCATTTTGAGCATGCTTGGGTTACTAAGTGACAGTGGGTGGTGGTGCCACTCAGCAGCTTCAGCTGCTCTATGATGGCACAGCAGCTGGCACCTCTTGTTCTTTCTCTTAATTCCACTTGAGACCTTGACCCACAAGGTCTCATGGGCATTGAAAGACATTGTTTTTTTCATATGATGTTTTATGCCTTTCCCCCTCCCCTAACTGACTCCCCAATCCTCTCCACCTCCCTACTTACTCAATTTCATTCATTCATTCATTCTCTCTCTCTATATATATATGTATATATGTATGTATGTATATATATATATAAATCAAAACAAAGAAAAAATCAACAAGACATAGTAAAATGAAACAAACATCCCCTGTCCATCCCCCTACCACCGAAAACTGTGCCATGGATTCTGTTCTGTGTTGACCAACCTTTTCCTGGGCCTAGAGCCTGCCTGAGTGGGGTTGATAAACCTAGGGATACTCCATTGTAGAAAACAGATGTCCCCTTTCCCGGCAGATATCAATTACAAATAGCTCCTTGTTTAGGGACCGGACTCCGTGTCCGCTTCCCCTTCTCAGTGGTGGGATTTGTGTGGTTTGAACCTGTGCAGGTTTCCTATGTCCTGCCGCAGTCTCTATGAGTTCCTATGTATATCTGTCCTGTTGTGTCTGGAAGGCACTGCTTCCTTCGAGTCATCGCCATCTTTGGCTCTTAAAATCTTTCTGCCTCCTCTTCCGCTTAGATCCCCGAGCACTGAGCGGAGGGGTTTGATGGAGACATCCTATTTAGGACTCCAAGTGTCTCACTCTCCACACTTGGTCAGGCTGTGGGGCTCTGTCAATTCCCACCTCCTGCAGGAAGTTGTTTCTCTGATGAAGGCTGAGTGATGCACTGGTCTACCTCATGGGTGCTTTTATACCACCGAGGTGACACTGCCTGCAGGCGGAAGCCACGCCCATGGCCAGAGTAAGGATGGTAAATGTGAGTATGGGGTATGGGTATGACCTCCTCTGGGGACCCCGACTCCAGAGAAAATGAGCAACGGAGCCGGAGCAGGCGAGGCTGTGGTGGGGAGACAATGGAAGGCGGAGCCTCCTCCAGGTGTACACGGACACCTGTCCTCACCGCCTCACCCTTCTTCCCTAGCACAGCTGTCATCTTGCCTCAGACTCAGACGGAACATGCCTGCTCCTCAGGCTCTTGTTAAATACTCTGTCACACGGGGACAGAAATTCTCCTGCAGGCAGGTGAGTCAGAGTTCACAGCTGTTAGATGGGAACCCTCTGTTCTGGTCTGGGTAGGAAATGTGTGCCAAACCAGAGCAGAGTCCTCATGAAATCCCCTCTGGGGAACAGCCTGGCAGTGACTCCCAAGCCCGGAGCTGGCCTCAGAGGAGCAGGAGTCGGTCTTGTTTGCATTTCTACAGCATAAACTCATTGAGGGACTGCGAGGTTGTTAATTTCCAAAGTGAGCTGCGAACCACAGGGAGGTTTTGAAGAGCACTTTTTGGAGCAAAGTACACCTGTGCTTCTGTGGGGGACTTGATCCCTGAGGTCTGGGGATATCCAAAAGCTGGGGGTTGATGGGATTTCACATTCCTGAGGAGCAGTAACTCCGAAGTTTATATATAGTGTTCCAACCACACTCTTCAGGAATCCAGTGGGTGTGCTGTTAGAAACCTAAGCTGTGAAGCTTGGGGAATAAAAAAATTTCCCATGGATCACTGTGCTAGATCTTTTGATAATTCCAGATGAGTGAGCTCTACCAGGGACAACCTTGAATGCTCTTGAGCGCTTTTTTTTTTTTTTTGTGCAATTTCCCTGGATTCCACAGGTTGAGATAAATAGGACCATGAACGATAAGATACAAGGTTAGTCATTAGTGTTACCCAAGCCTCAGAAGGGCTGGGTGACCTTGAGTTAATCCCTTTACTCACTGGGAATGTGGGTTGCTAACAGCACGGAGCTGCTCTGAGCCTGACGGAGGTCACTTCTGGAAAGACACAGCTCTGAACTCCTCCAGTGGAAAAGCAAGATAAAGTGGGAACCTCCCGCGCTGGCATGACCTCAGCGGTGGCGAAACTGTTTTGTTAGGCTCTGCTGGAGCCCAGAGACCTAGGAGCTCCAGCCTCAGAGCTTAGCGTGTTGCATGAGAGTTCCGGATTTCTGAACCCACAGTCTCTCTCACTTAAGCACAGGTGTCACTCTGGACTTTCTTCCAACTTGATTTATCTGGGTCTTGGTTGTGGGGCATAAAATTAACTATCAATAGATCTGGACCATTTCTAAGGAGGAAAGGGGCTTGAATGTAGTTCTGTAACCACTTAATTACCCCCACTTTCAGGGAAAACTGATGCCAGGATTTGAATGGAACATTTGCATGTCTACACAGCTTTCCTCTGTTCCCCTTGCTCCAGGCTCTCTGGAGGCACTGGCCTTACCAGCCGGCTGGAGCCTTTTCTTTGTCCTTGGGTAGAAAAGGGCAGTTATTAGGAACCCAGGCAGCCTCCCTGTTTGTCCTGTTTAATAACTGTTGTGTCTGACCTACTGTGTTCTTCAGTTTTGCATCTGCTGTCTCTTCTTCCTATTTTTGTTATTTTTGAGGCTACCTTGGATATAAACTACTGTTGACAATACTCAATAGAAACGTAGAAAAATAGCAAGTTACATAACTCCCGTGGTCCCAAGCTCAGTCCTCATCTGAACAAGAAAGGCCACCTTTTAGAGCAGGCTTCTGGATGTTTCCTGCTTCCCTACTCTCTAGAAAAATTTGTTTGTTTGTTTTCTTCAAACAGCGTCCCAAGCAAAAACAGAGTTAGACAGACTCAGCTCTGAGTCTGATTCCAAGCACCGATAGTTATTTTTCAGAGAGAAAAACCGTCCTGAGGTATTGATTGTGGCTTTTTTTCTGAAGTTCTGGCCCCAGAGGCTGTGTGGTCACCCTGCCTCACCCAAACAATGCTAACTATTCCCCATGCCCAGCTACTGCTTTGTTCATCATCCAGGAACCACTCTGAGATTCAGCTGCCTTCCTGACATCACTTTTGGGGTCATGAGGAGATGGTATCTTCCGCATCTGTGCCCCTTCACAGTTTCTGCAACAAAACAAACCATTTCAGTGGTTTGACTGTGAAAACACCACTCATTTTGCCTTCATCACTTGCCTGATGCTGCTCTGGAAATATTTATCGAGGACTTCACTGCCAATTTGGGATTTGGGTTGAGGACCTCATTGCCAATTTGGTAATTTGGGTTAGTGTTTCTTAACCTGGGAGCCCTGGATTTAAAAGGGGGAAAAATACTATTGCTAGTCTCTAACTGAAATTTAACATTTCCTTTAGCCAAGGGTGTGGTAAGAAACCACAGTGGTGCTAACATGACAGCTATTGCAAGTGTCTTTTTCTTTTACTACTCCTGAGAAACTGTGGTGGCTTGTGGAGTGACTGTTAGACCTTGTTACTTAGTGCATTCATGAAGATGCACACCTATGCCCATAGGAAAATGTTTTAATATTGTACCACAGTCATATTTTGCTGTAGGTAGTTTAAGTGATAACTCTATACTTCAGTTTATGTATTATAATATTCTTATTTTGAGAAGGGTCCATAGCCTTCAATAGACTGCCAAAGAGATCTGTGGGTATTGGGGTGGTGGTGATGGTGATGAAACTGACTTTAATCATTAGTTGCTTTGTATTCTAGTTTTATTCTGTTGCTATGATTAAATACTTTGACCAAAAACAACTCACGGAGGAAAGGGTTTGTTTGACTTACACTGCCCGACGACAGTCCATCACTGAGGGAAGGAAGTCAAGGCAGGAACTGGAAGCAGAAACTGTAGAGAAATGCTGCTTGCTGACTCACTCTGTGACTTCAGCTTTCTGGCTGTTCCCTCACTCACGATTATCCAGCTTTCTTATACAGTCCAAGTCTTGCTCAAGGAATGATTCTACCCACAGTGGGCTGGGCCTTCTTGTATCAATTAATCGTCAAGATGATCCCTCATAGACCAACCTGATCTAGGCCTCTTCTCTCAGATGAATCTAGATTGTGTCAAGTTGAAAATTAAGGTTAACTGGTGTGCCTTATTTCTCTAGACTATTTCTTTTTAGAGCCTCAAAACAAAAAGCTGTTTTTACTTTGTTCCCACAATGTGACTTTCCCCCTAGTGTTTTCTCTCACTCCTTTCTGATCTTGTCAATTCTTCCTTTCCTTAGTTCATGCCTTGTGTATAAGATTTTTTTCATGATCCTACTCTTCCTCCATCCTTACCACATATATTTATTAGTTGATACTATGAAGTAGTTGCAGAACTTTAGAAGGGGAGAGAGAAGTGCTAGGTCATTATAATGTGGCTGCAACACACATTTATGGAGCATGGAAGGGAAATATTTACCCTAGCTTCGAGAGCCTATCATGGAGGTACCTCCAGGCTAAGTCTTAGAAGGCCAAGTAGAGTAAATTAGGTAGGCTTAATGATGGGAACAAAGTTGTGACTAAATAAAACAAACAACAACAACATCAAAAAACTAAAGCTGTGGTAGTGGTACATATGTTTAATCCCAGTACTCAAGAGGCAGAGTCAGGCCTCTGTGAGTTTGAGGCCAGCCTGGATTACAGAGTGAGTTCCAGAACAGCCAGGGATACACAGAGAAACCCTGTCCTGAAAGAAAAAAAGAAAGAAAGAAAAAGAAAGAAAGAAAGAAAGAGAGAAAGAAAGAAAGAGAGAAAGGAAGAAAGTGTGGCTAACAGGAACTGTTGAATGGTCGAGCTGAGACTGCACAGGTAAGGGTGGCTGGATGGTGCATTTTGCTCATGGTGTTTCTTTGCAGCAATGGAAACCCTAAGTAAGACAAATTGGTACTAGGACTGGAGTATTGTCCTAACAGACCTGATCATGGTTTGGGGAGGATTATGGAAGGACTTTGGAAGCCATTGAGTGTTGAGACTTCAATGAGATGTTCTGTGAGAACTTGGAAGATAAGAGTATTGAGAGCAGTGCAGAGGATGGAAGCCTGGCTCGCAAAGTCTCAAAGGGAAGTTTAAAGACTCTATCAGGACCATTTGTTGTTTTGAATTAAGATTCTGTGGTGTCTGCTTAGCTGGGGCTGAAGAATCATTTGTGATTAACAAGATACCAGAACTACTAAAGCAAAACGTTGCTTTGCTAGGATACTTGATGCTGGTCAGATAGAGCTAAGAAATTGGCAGTGATTAAGAAGAGGCCAGCATCACTGAGGTGAACTCTTCTGGGAAGTGTTTCCTGAGAGCTCAGAGAAGTTGTGTTCCAGAGGTGGCCAATGTGGTAACCTCCTCCCGGCAGCCAGACTTGGCAATGTGTAAGTGTCACCCAAGTGGTAACGGGTGTTGAAGGCATGAAGGGGTCCTGGAGGGCAGCTGAGCTGAGACTGTGAGAGGCCAGGAAAGGCCACTGGTGAAGGTGCAGCCTCAGTGGCAGATGAAGGCCCAGGACTGAAAGGGTCATGCAGAGACAAGTTGAGACTTGGCACCATGAAGAGAGTCTATGAAAGGTTATTGGTGAAAGTGCAGTCCAGTTTACTGCAGAAAACACCAGCATTTTTGGAGTTGCCAGTGACTTGTGATGGCCACCAAGAACAGCAGCAGCAGTGGAGTGGAGCCAGCTGGAGTCTAGAAGACAGCTGTGTGTGCTGCAGAGGGCAGAGCTGGGGAAGTGACCCAAGCCCTTTGCAGGAAGATTGTGAGTGGATCCCACATAATTGGACATTGAGTTACTTATACTGTTGGAGTTTGGTTTTGCTTGGTTCAGAAGGTGATGGTGCCTCTTGAAGAATACTTTCTTTGTTTTTCTAAAGGAGCCCAGAGGTGAAAGACTTGCACTTTTAAAAGAGATTGGATATTTTAAAGAGACTGAAATTTTAAAGACTGTGGGACTTTTAAAATTATTCCTGATTTTCATGTGAGATCTTAGGGAGATGAATAAGGAAGGAAGGAAGGGTTGTGGCTTAATAGTGATGCATTTGTGTGTCAAGTGGAAATGGCGTTAGTTGTATGGGCTGGTTTTGTGTGTCAACTTGACACAAGGTAGAGGGGAAGGAGCCTCAGCTGAGGAAATGCCTCCATGAAATCCAGCTGTAAGACATCTTCTCAATTAGTCATCAATGGGGGGAAGACCTAACCTTAGGTGGGTGTTGCCACCCCTGGGCTGGTGGTCCTGGGTTCTATAAGGAAGCAAGCCAGTAAGCAGTATCCCTTCATGTTCTGCCTCCAAGTTCCTGCCTTGTTTGAGTTCCTTCAGTGATGAACAGTGTTGTGGAAGTATAAACCAAATAACCCCTTTCCTCCCCAACTTGCTTTTTAGTCATGGCGTTTCATTGTAACAACAGAAACACTAAGTGCCCATTCTCCTTGAGTTAGCTATTAGTCTTCAGTTGATAGAGGAACAGAATCAACAGGGCCTATACTTCTAATCATAAATGGGGACTTCTGGTGACTCATATGATCAGAGGTTGGCTAGTCCAGCCATGCTCTCCTGCAGTTTGGAGAGCTGGAGAAACCAGTGGCTGGCCAGTCTAAAGAGCTCCAGAGTATGGAGGGATCAATGTTGTGTCCCAGTCAAGGCTGAAGCTGTAAAGCCACTGGGACAAGGTTGAAGAATCTGGAGTCTGTTGTCATGTCAGAAGCAGGAAGTCCACACGCTCAGGAAGAGCAGAATTTGCCTATGTATATGAGTTTGTTTTCCCACCTTTTGTTTCACAGCCACAGGACTGTGCTGATTCTTACTTGTTGATAGACACCTATTTGTCTCTGGAGACATCCACAGACACATCGATTTTCTAGATTACTGTCGGTCTAGCCAAGCTACTAATCAAGATTAATCATCATAGGGTAGGTATGGTCCCATAGCAGATATTTAGCTTGGACAAAGCCCTTGAACACTTAATCAGCCTTCCAAAGGTCTCAGGTTCTGGGTGACACTGACCAAACCAAACCAAAGGAATCACAAGTGTGTGTGTGTATGTGCATTCATGTATGTGTACATGTGTGGGTATATATGTATGTGCTGGTGTGCATGTGTGTGCTCACATGTGTGTATGATGCATGTATTTGTGTGTGCAAATGTGTATCTTTATGCATATGATGTGTTTGTGCATGTATTATGTGTGCATGTACATATGTATGTGTATATATGTATGTATGGGCATGTGTGTTCTTGTGTGTATGTATGTGTGGGTGTGTACATGCATGTGCCCATATGCATGCATGTATATGTGTGTATGTCTGTGTGTACGTGTGCAGTTCTTTCTCTGGGCACTTTGTATGTTCCCTAGTTATTCACCATGACCAAGATAGAAAATGCGTAAATGGTTCAACTTCATTGCCTCTTATGCAGGTATTAACCAGACACCAGAGAACACCAGGAATTGAAAAGAACACAAAGATTACAAGCTAATCCTTAAAGTTGTGTGACTGCAGATAAAGGGAGAAAGCACACTAGCTGGCTATTGGCGATGACTGTGTGTAGCATGTATAATGGACTCAATCCCTAACAGGGATACTGCTGATGGAATACTATAACTAGCCTTCCCAATTCCTTTAGCAAGCTGGGGTAAATGGTGATGGTATGTGAGTGAAATTAACCATTTGAATGTACACACACACACACACACACACACACACACACACACACACAACCCCAAACTTCTGAAGTACTTAAAAACAAAACAAAGAACCCTGTCAGCTTGCTAGCAAGTTAGGGAAGCCCTGTTTACATTGGACAAGTGATTCAATAAAGATTTCTCATATTCCTGACTCAGCCAGGCTTGGCCAGGCATAGTTCACCTGGTTTTTGTCAGACTCACTAATACTGGAAATTTCATAAAGTAAGTTGCTGGTCCCTGGGGTTAGAAAGATCGGAAGACACATTTCTGAGGTCGTGAAACAGAGGTGTGGAGCCGTTCTTTAAGGAAACTGAAATTGGGTTGGACACCCCTCCCTTATCAGCTGCTCAAGTTGTTTCTAAGGAGGTTTTATTTCCTATCATCCCAGTTGTTGAAACCTGGCTTTGCAGAGCTATGGAAAGGAATGCAGCACTACCTGAGGACAAAACTGGAGCTGGCGATACGGCACGGACTGTGGGCTAACTGCTGAGCTGGCTGCAATTCAAGGCTGCAGACTGTGCACCACCTGATCTTGCGATTCACGTGTTTTCTCAAGCTTAAAATGTCCTGTAGCCCTGCACTTCGGGAGTTTGTTGTTGGTCTCGGAAGTGCCTCCCTGCAGTTTTGAACTCTGCTTTAAAATGAGTAAGGCAGGTTAGGGGCATGGAGAAAACTAGAAAAGAGAAGGTCAGGCCTTCCCAAAGAGAATTAACAGAAACAAATGTCAAATCTGCCCACATTTGTCCATTTCCTGAGACAGAAACTCTTTCAGGCTGCACCCTATAGAACCATAGGATAGGTCCTCAGGGAGTGGGTGGGTATAGAGCTCTGCTTAATCACCCATGTATGCATTTCAACGTAAGTTAATAGAAACAAAGTAAGCTAAAAGAGCACTCTCTTCATCACCTCTGCCCATCTCCATGGAAAGCATGGAAAATGGTTGTCATCATAGAACTGAGCTCTGTGCCTTCACTGTCTAACACTGCTTGTCACTGCCTTATGGCCAACACCCATGGTGCTGCATTTACTAATGTTATAAGTTAAGAGCTTTAACAGGGTATTCTGCAGTCTTAACCACCTTGCTGGGAAATTTCCTATTTAATTCTAGCCTTTAAATATGTTAACATCTCAGATTGGCGAGGGGACTCAGTGAATACACTTACTGCACAACTTGGCAACCTGAGTTTGATCCCCAGAACCATGAAAAGGTGAAAGAGGAGGAGTGATCTCACTAAGGTGTCCTCCAACCCAACCTGCATGAGTGTGTGTGCCCAGCTAACATCTCAAAAACTGAAAGTAGTGTCAGTGACAAAGACACTGACTTATTAAGTGGCAAAATATTTGAGCATCTGGTTTGCCTTTATTTTTCCCTCCCCTCCCCTCCCTTCCCCTCCCCTCCTTCCTTCCTTCTTTCCTTCCCTCCTTCCTTCCTTCCTTCCCTCCTTCCCCCCTTCTCTCTCTCTCTCTTGAGACAGGTTCTCATGTAGCTCAGGCTGGCCTCAAACTCATTACGTAGCTAAGGATGACTTGAATTGCTGATCCTCTTGGCTGCCCCCTCCAGAGGACTGGGGTGACAGGTGTGCACAGTACACTCGGTTTGGTCTGGATTCTTCTTCTTCTTCTTCTTCTTCTTCTTCTTCTTCTTCTTCTTCTTCTTCTTCTTCTTCTTCTTCTTCTTCTTCTTCTTCTTCTTCTTTTCGAGACAGGGTTTCTCTGTATTGTTTTGGAGGCTGCCCTGGAACTCGCTCTGTAGACCAGGCTGACCTCGAACTCACAGAGATCCACCTGCCTCTACCTCCCAAGTGCTGGGATTAAAGGTGTGCACCATCAACGCCCGGCTGGTCTTGATTCTTTACAGAATTGCTGTTATAGGAGAGAGTTACAGCTCAGCCCACATCCACACCTATCATTTGCAGACTGCTTATTTATGAATTTTCTGTTTCCTAATTTTTGTTTACAACCCATGGATCAGTACTGTCAGTGTCTTCACATTCATGTACAGACATGCACAGAGATCAGTACAATTCGAGCTACTGGACAAGGATGTTTTCAGCTAAAGTGGAGCAAAGTGATGCTTTCAGCTCTCCTCTTGCAAATGGGGGTTCTCTTTGTATTCTATTTAGTGACATGCCCTACCCCCTCTGTGTGTGTGTGTGTGTGTGTGTGTGTGTGTGTGTGTGTGTGTGTGTGTCCTTTGGTTGGGCAGTTTTGCTTTTTAAAATGCTTCAGCCACAGGACTGACGTGCTGTCGTGGGCTCCTGGGCACGAAAAGACTGTAGTGTGTCTAGAGGAGGGAGTCGCTATGTTGACACTTCCTTCAGGCAAGAGCTTCAGAGGTATTAGCTGGAAGTTCAAAGTTGATGCACAGACACTACTTAACTAAAGCTACCTTTAAACACATAAGCCAGGATTTTGTATTGACTGACAAAAATGTTATAATCAGAAGCTCCTAGAAACCCAACCCTGCATTTTCTCTAGGATTGATGATTTGGTACCTGCTAATTTCATGACATTAGTGGCTTTACCGAGCAGAACTGCCTCAGGACACAAGAGTCAATCATGCAGTGATGATGCATTTAGGGATGCGGTGGACATCCAGAGAAATGCATTGTCAGGTTATGTGATGTTAGCATCACAGAGTGCACTTACATAAACTAAGATGTTGCTAGGTGACAGAATCTAAGGGACCATCAACACATATGCCTATTCCCATTGACCAAAACATCACTCTGCAGCTCATGGCTATGCTTGAAGTAGAGGCTCTTACCAGAATAAGGAACTTGTAAATCCCTTACCTCTTCCCACTCTATACTGGCCTGGAAGCCATACCGTTTTTGAACTAGAAGAAGCTTATTAGTTGGCAAAGTAATGCACATGTTTGGTACCCTCTTCATGGAGATGGCTGCAACTTAACTTCTTTCAGCGGCAGGAATTCCTCACCATCCTGACTGGAAACACTTAACCGAAGGTTGAGGTCTTACAGACAATTTGCTGTCTTGCTTTGTTTATTCAACCCGTGCTCTAGCCAAGTGGTAAGATGAGACTGCACGAGAGACTGCATTTACAGACAGGCTGGGTAGGGGATCAAGTTGATTGTGAGGGTTCCTTTGTTTAAGCTACAACCAGAGGACCTTGGATCGGGGAGAGACTTAGTCTTAGCCTGAAAATTCCAATGTCTACCAGATGGAAATGAATCTACTGGGCCCAGGGAGGACTGACTGTAATGATGGCTAAGTAAGGATGGCTTGGCTTTTTGGGGAGCCATGGCCATAAGAAAACTATCTGATGGGAAGGAGAGAGCAAGGTAACCCCTCTATTGATGTTCCATGGTGTCTTGCTCATGATTCACAGATAAACATCTGGTGGGACCACCACTGGGTATTGGAAGATGGTTTATGGTTTAGATCAGGCAATTGGGCATGTGCTAAGGCTCTCATCGTTTGTTCTAGGTTTCCTTTTAAATGTTTTTTTCTTCTGTAGGGGTCCCATGAGGTTCCTGAGAGAACTGAAGTTTCCTCCTAAGCTCTATGGGGTGTAGGTGAAAAGCGAGGCTTGAGTATTTCTCCCTGTTTTAATGTGTTCCCAGAGCCTGCCTTACCTCATCAGTGTCACTGCTGCCTTCTAACCATGTGCTGCCTTCTGTGGTGTCTTCTGATTTAGCATCGGGTTTTTGTCCAACATGGAAACATTCTGATAAGAGGGAATCTGGGTCCTAATGCTGTGGGGTGGGGTATAATTGTGCATGTGTGTGTCCATTTGTATACACACACGAGACTGGCAGGGAACCCTGTGCAAACCCCAGAGCAGTAGAAGTTACCTTTCCAGGTAGCTTGGCCTGAGGTCTAGAACACTGGGACCACACTGGGTGGCTCTATCCGGCAATGCAAAGCCATGCATCACTCCTTCTTCAAGACTCGGCATCCCCTAGACCTTCTTTGCTCACCCTCAGCATCAGGTAAATTCCTGTATCTCCAGGGAGAGCAGCCGGCTTCCTGCATGTTCTTGTGCCCTTTAAGCCACTATTATGCTACGCTTGTGTCTTCCACTCATTGTTTCTAAAGCTTCCACAAATGCCTTCTTTCCCCAAATATTATCTCTGGATCTCTCTCTCTCTCTCTCTCTCTCTCTCTCTCTCTCTCTCTCTCTCTCTCTCTCTCTCTCTCTCTCTGTCTCTGTCTCTCTCTCTCTCTCTCCCCGTGTGTTTTTCAAGTCTATTTTTGATTAAAGCCCTTTGTGGTAGTCTGAATGTAACTGGCCCCCATAAGCTCAAAGGGAGTGGTGGAGGTGTGGCTTTGTTGGAGAAAGTGTGTCAATGTTGGGGCAAACTTTGAGGTCTCCTATGCTCAAGCTATTTCCAGTGTTACAATCCACTTCCTATTGTCTTTTATCAAGATGTAGCCAGCACTCTGTCTGCCTGCACGAAACCATGCTCCCTGCCGTAATGATAATGGAGTGAACCTCTAAAACTGTAAGTGAGCCACCCCAATTAAATGTTTTCTTTATAAGAGTTGCCGTGGTTATGGTGTCTCTTCACAGCAATAAAAACCTAACTAAGACACTCTTTGAAGTCTTCTCATCATTTTCAGGACTGGGGATAAATAACCATGCATACCACATAATATTCTTCAGGATTTTGTCTCTTGTGTCCAATGTCTCTCTTATGTGTATGCTTGGGGGCTGAACCCAGGGCTTTGCAAATGCTGAATTCAGGCTCTGTGCTTCTATTCCCAACACTTTCTTTTCTTGATCCCCCAGTATTTGTGGATGACCTGCCAGGAATCCACACTATCTGGCCCATGGTTCAGGTAGTTGAGTTGTTAAATTGACTCAGGGTGTTGATTGGTCATGGACTGTCAAGCTCCAGGAAGAGGTGTGGGTAACAATGTTTTCTTACACAGGTATAGAAGAGAAATGATTCATTTGCTTTTTCTGTTCCTAATTCAGCACTCCTCTCTTTTCTTCTTGTTCTTTTTTGAATGGAATGATGTCACCCACTCACTGGTTTTATATAGCTCTCACTAAAGTAGAACTCAACGGAAATCGTGCCTATTAATTAGAAACCCAGAATGTGGGCAGTTTTGAACTGCTAATTAAAACTTAGCAATTGAGTCGTATTCACAGTTTTTAAACCTTTTTCTTTTCCTGAACCTAGAACTTTGCTCATCAGAAAGGATGGCTTTTTAAAGAGCATCACCCTTTAAAACGGTTGCATTTATCTCCAGTAAAGTCTCAGGGCTGGATTTTTTCCCCTTTGGGAGGGTTGTTAGTGAGAGGAGCAAAATGGCTGAGGTCCCTTCCACTCCATCCTCTAGTGACTGCTGCCTGCCCCCTCACCAGACAGCAGAGGAGATGGGTGTTTAGTCAGGGCCTCCACAGGTTGACCAGAAGGAGACAATCTCCTCAATATCTAGGCTCCATGGGGACCCCAGTGGCCTCTCAGAGGGTAAGGTATGCTCTGTCCATCACTACAGCCATCTGTAGGGGGCCAAATAAACCCATGAAGGTAGATGACAAAGGTCTGAAGGCACGGAACCTACCCACTGGTCTTTTCTGGGTCTGGAATCTTCTGCAGAAGCCATCAATGCTGAAGCTTGCTCAGGAGTGTGGCTTTCTGGGCCCAGTGCCAACGGCTCACACAGACCTCTCTGTTCAGTACAGACTGCGTCTCAAGCTGACTTTTTCCTTTTTTAGGTGGCCCAGCAGGGATCCCCTTGTGACTAGAATCAGAGTCTGCACAGACTCCTAAGAGGTGGGTCTATATGAGGGATTTGTGACATCTCCAACAACTGGCCCCATTGTATCCTGGCCTGCAGGAGTAGAGAGAGCGATTCTGTGGCTGGGGCGGTTTGAATCTCCTGAGCCAGACAAGGCCATGTGTTCCGCATGTGCTTGGGTTGCGGCTGCGGCTGGCCATGTGCTTTGCGCTCCCTTTCTTTTTCAGAAGGTGGTTGATTCATGCAAAATGCTTAACAATGCCTGCCATGCGCAGCGCGGGGGATCGGATCCCCTTTGATGTGCAGGGTCTTTTTGGAGGTTCCAAAAAACCAGTTCAAAAGGTTTACTTTGGACACCACACCTCTAGCATATGTGAAAGTCAAGGCCAGGCTCCCCAGGCGGCTTGCTGGGGAAAACATCTTGTGTTGGCTTCTTCCTTTCTGTTTTGTCTTGTGCTGACCATGGGTTTTCAGATTTCACACTGGACTGATGGTGAAAGGAGGGGATTAAGCAAGGGAAAATGGCCAGCCTGGAGCTGAGCTTTTTTTTAGGTGTCCAGGGAAACAAGGACACACACCGTCCTAGTCTTGTTGCACAGTTGGATGGCCAGAGTGAGGCTGAGGAGGGTGACGTGCCAGCCATGAGGTGTTTTCCCTGCTGGTGCCTCTGAGCTTATAGAGCCCCCTGGGGCAGACTGAAGAGGCGCTATCTGGTCACCAGGGTGGGTCCCGTTGCAGCTCTCCTTGGGTTTGTTTTCAGGTTGTTGGGACAGTGCTATTATTTTTCTAGCTTCTCTCACACAGGGTTGGACTTAGGGATGGCTGAGCAATGATGGGGATTCTTGGAGAATGCCATGAGGAAAGTCGGCAGGCAGAGCAGAGCTGTTCATCGCACTTCTCTGTTCTGAGTTTCCTCCCTGCCCTTTCTTCCTGGGATGGGCTCTGTACATTTTTCCCTGTTTGTTCCCAGACAAGGTTTTCGAGAGAAAGCGTCCCCAAACCTGTCTTATGCACCCAGCCATGGCCATGGTCAGGGACTCCGGGAAGAAGGCGTGTTTTCCTTCCTTCTTTCCTATCTCTTGGGAGCTCCCCAAATTCCTTGTTCTTCCATGGGCTGAGGGGGACACTTTCTCTGTGACTAAACTGCTTTGTAGCAGTGAGTGGGGAACTGGGAAAAACCAGATGTCCCAACCCCTCTCTATGTTAGCAAAAAGCCAAGGGACAACCCAGACTGGCTGCGTGGGCACAGGGAACAGTCTGGACTGTTTGCTAGCTCAGGTATACCAGAGCATCATCTCTGGAGAAGGGAGATGTGGAGGCCCCATGGTCTTGCCATCTGCTCCCTTGGAGCTAGACTCCATTTCTCTCTTCACACAAGGCAGGTTACTGCCCCCAGCAGCCGCCAACCTCCTAGCCAAAGCTGGCATCTCTGAAAATGCCACAAATGCTCAGTTGGCCTCCCAACTGATTTACCACAGCATATGGAAATATCCTGGCCAAGCCTATAGCTATTTGGCAGATTGTAGGTATATATAAATCATGCACTAATTTTAATGCAATTTACCCCTGCTCTGCAATCCTCTCTAGTTATCTATCCTTCACAGGTTTTCCTCGCAGGTCTCCTTGACCACCAAGGATCACCCCCTCTACCACTACCACACACACCATCTTGAGGCTCTGTGAAACCGTGCCCTCTCCATTGTCCTGCTCAGAGGAGAGTGGGGTAGTGAGCTGTTATTTTTCTTTCCTGGCTTGACGTCCTTGTGGATCCCTCCCACACATGCTCTTCACTTCCAGTTGTGTTTTCCAAGATCTCTGAACTCTGCCATGAGAGAAGGCAGGGTTCTGTGCAGGAAGCGTTGTCTCTATCGTAGACTATAACCTTTCTTCCCTGTCACCCTCTGTCCTGGTTCTCTTTCTCCATCTCTCTCCCTTTTCCTCCTTTCCGCTCCACATTTCCTTCTTGATGCACAATGCCTTATGTAAGCAGTGGATGTAGCCAAGGATGACCTTGAACTTCCAATTCCCCTGTGTCTACTACCCAGATGCTGAACTTACAGGTGGGCACTGCTGTCCTAGGTATGTGTGTTGCTGGGCATGGACCCAGGGCTTCGTGCATGTTAGGGAAGCATTCTGTTAACTGAGCTGCATTCCCAGCCCTAGGATCTTGCTTTCATTCTAGAACAAATGGCAGCATCTTGTTTCTGTGTGAGTTAACATTTAATGATCTGTCACTCTGGGGTAAACAGTGTGCTAGGCACTGTCCTTTATCAAGGGCTTGGAAACTCCTGCACTCTGTTCCAATTTTACACACAAAAATACTACAAATCTTTGCCAGGCATAGGGGCGCATGCCTGTACTCAATCCTAACACTTAAGAGGAGGAGGCAGGAGGATCAGCAGTTCAAGACCAGCTCCAGCTACCTAAAGAGTTTGAAGCCAGCTTGAGCTACCTGAAACTCTACCCCATCAAACACACAGATGACCTCTAAGTTAAGTGGGCAGTGAGTACTCAAGCTTTAATTTGGACATAAAGATATGGTCTCTATTCTCTCTGTTATATGTGGTCCCCTCATAGCTGAGTGGAGATCACTTTCAAATCCACATACGCTTGGGGATTCCCCCCCATCTTGAAACTTAACTAGCTTGGAGATGTAATTAATCCAAAGTGATAGATGGAACTCCATTTCATGGGCGTGTTTTCTTTAATGTTGGTCACTGTTGTAGACAGATATTATGCTCCACTTTAGCAAACAATGAGCCAATTGACGAATTTGAAGAACTAGTTCTAGACTCTTACCAATGCCATATAATTAGAATACATCTGTACTTATCAATGCACTTTCTTAGTTTGTTGGAGAACTTTTAGATTTGGCTCTTGGATATCTTTGGCCAAGGATATTCAGATTCCTCTTACCAGTTCTTAGAAGGCATTTAGCATGAAACACTCATGGCCAAGACAACAATGCATGATTTGTTTCATGGGGGTGGCTTAGTCCTCTTCCATAAATTTTAGGGGATGTTTATTAGGGAGACAAAGTGGTTTTTTTTTGAAACAGGTTTTTTTCCGTGTAGTTCTAGCTGTCCTGGAACTCAGTCTGTAGACCAGGCTGACCTCAAACTCACAGAGATCCATCTGCCTCTGCCTTCCAGGTGCTGGGATTAAGAATGAAGAGTGTCTGAATGATCTCCACTGAGACCACTTATGTGGGGGTGAACAGTGTGCAGGCTGGTTTGTGGCATTTTTCTGTGTGTCTGTTATTCATGGTTTGTGGGCTAGAAAATGTCTCAGTACCAGCTACAGCACCTTAAATGGAGCAGATGTTCAGAAATATTAATTATTTATTAAGTCAACTGATGTGTAGTTAGCATTGAATCAAACAAAAGCCTTAAGTAATTCATGGCTTAGGTGTAAACCCCACTCTCAGTCCTCTCAATTGGAAATCCCTGAGCCCTTATGTTTGGTAGGGCACAGACTGAGGTATTAAAGTAGAAAAATCCCCAAATATATGAATGGTGAGAGGATAGAAGTTTTACATTCTCTTATGTGACAGTCCAGAGGTCAGGAAGCCGGGGCTGCGTACTAAGTAGTCACTGCAGATGCAGTCAGCATGAAAAAGGAAGAGTGTGAAAAAGGTGAACTTGTATTTTTTCCATGGGACAGTGACCTGAAAGTGGTATTGAGCCTTCTACTCACATTGCATTAGCTACAACTGGGTCACAGCCAAGCTGAAAGGGAGGGGGAAAGTGCAGTTTCATATGCCAGGAGTTCCATTATTAAAAATGTGGGGAACACATACTTGCAAGTAAGTAACCTCTAATATAGTCCTTAAGTTAAAGTTTCTCTTCGAGCCTTCCTTTAATCTGAATCAGTTGCAAAACAGATCTGAGAGGAACCAGACTTTTATCACACATGGGTGGACTTTTGCTTACTTTCACAAAATGGCTCTCATTTGTAATTTCCATGATTCTGTGAATATCAGGGATCTTTTGTTTTCATAGGTCAGCCATTTTTGCTTTTTTACAAAATGTGTAAGATATTTGTTCTTCATAAATCTGATGGCGATAGAAAAAGAACACTGCCAAGTACCCTTGGATGTCCCAGAAAGACTGGTGCAGTAGTACAATGATGAAGAAATTGAGTGGGAGGTGGGGGCGTGTGGAGGGACGTCTACAAGAACTGAACTATCAGCCAGGCTCCATGTTCACGGTGTCCTTCCCACTGTGGGTCAGCAACATGGACACCACTACAGTATTTACCTCTTTTGTATCTTTCTCTGCTGGGAAAAGCTGGGTAATCTTATCCCGGCACTTGCCTTTATAAGGTTGCTCCCTAGAATAAGAAGGCTACAGTGATGGGACGTCTTGTGCAGGCTCTAGTTTGTAGAAGTTGCTTAGTGACACTGCACATCCTCTCTCCCCTCCCCTCCTTCATTGCAGAGCAGGGGACTAGGATTGATCCCTTGTCTTAGGCATGTTTCTGTTGCTGTGATAAACACCGTGACCAAACAACATGGGGGGAGGAGGATGCATTCCCCTCCCACTTTACACAACACAGTCCGTCATCAAAGAAAGTCAGGGCAGGAACTCAAGGCAGGAACTGGAGCAAAAGCCTTGAGGAGTATTGCTTGCCGGCTTGCCCACTGTGGCTTGCTCTGCCTATTTTCTTATGCCATCCAGGACTGCCTGACCAGGGATTGCACCACCAACAGTAAGCTGGGCCCTCCCACAAGAGTCATTAATTAAGAAGATGCCCACAGACTTGTCTACCAGTCAGTTGTAGGGGGAAATATTTTCTCATTCAGAATTCTTCTTCCCAGACATGTCTAGGTTTGTGTCAGGTTGACAAAAAGCAACCAGTACATCCTGTAAGCAAATGGAATGACTCTCTTAAAGCATTCCCTGTTGTGAAAGTTCCTAACCTGGGCATTTAGTCTTCCAAAAGTAACTAAAGGAGGCAACACTTTAGCTCTAACTATAACATGGTGACCCACCCAGTGAGAGGCTTTGGGCCCAAGGCTTAGGCAACTGACCACACCAGAGAATTACATCTCTGAATATACCTCCCAGGGGCCTGGGCCTGTAGAACTGAATGGGCAGGAGTGAAGGACATCAACAGGTAACTAAGAAGCTAGAGAACACAGTATCCTAAGTCCCATGTGGAACACAGTATCCTAAGCCCCATGTAGAACACAGTGTCCTAAGTCCCATGTAGAACACAGTGTCCTAAGCCCCATGTAGAACACAGTGTCCTAAGCCCCATGTAGAACACAGTATCCTAAGCCCCATGTAGAACACAGTATCCTAAGCCCCATGTAGAACACAGTATCCTAAGGTCCATGCAAGCTGTGTGAGGAGACTAAGAATGTCAAGGAAGGGTTTGTGTGTGTGTGTGTGTGTGTGTGTGTGTGTGTGTGTGTGTGTGTGTGTGTGTGTGTGTCTGTATTGGAAACTGGAAACAGAACACACCTGATAAAAGTTGGAGGACATGGTGCCTGGAGGCAGCAGGATTGGTTTTCTCATCTATCCCTTGGCTTCTGGAGCAAAGCAAAAAGTGGAGAGTTCAGCCTGGCTTGGGTTCCAGAGCAGCAAAGCTCATTAGGGAGGAAGGATGGAACAGACTCTAGGGAAGCTGGACAACCCCACCCCACTCCCAGGGTGGTGGTCTCTAGGCTGAATAGGCTCCTCAGTTATATGAGGGAAGCTGGAGGGGCTTAGACACAGATGGTAGATTTCCTCCATGGTGATGGCTGTCCCTGCTAACAGTAGATACCCTTGTTTGTGATGCAGAAGACACTGGCTTCTAAACTGATGTGTTGACTTACAGAGGAGAAGGATGGAGAGACTGGCTTTGAAAGCCACTCACTGGGAACCTGTTCTTCCCTGGAGGTTGCCATAGAAGCACAAGTCCTAACTGTTCCTTTCTTCGGTTCCTTCTCTCCAGTCACCCTCCTCCCCTTCCCTTTTCCTCTCCTTCTGTCCCTCCTCTCCTCCCCTCCCCTCCCCCTCCTTCCCTCCCCCTCCCCTCCTCCCCTCTTCCTCTCCTTCCTCTCCATCCCTTCTTCTCCCTCCTTCCCTTTCCTTCTAACAGACATTCAATTAACTTATTGGTTACTTGCCAGGTAGGAACCTAGGAGTTGGAGAAAATGAGGGGTGACCAAAGATTACAATCCTAACCAGGGAGGCAGTTAACCGCCAGTTGCTGGCTAAAATCTGTCTTTGTTTTCTCAAGGGCTAGGCCATGCCTGGCTTCCCCTTGCTGGGCCTGCACAGAGAAGCCCTAAGTGTCATTCCTTGGTGGTCTACAAGGTGACAGGTTCCAAAATGGGCCAAGGGAACAAGGCAGTGACTCCTGCTCACTCTTATTAGAAGACCACCTGTAACCTTACAGCCACTCACAAAACACAGTTATATACCCAGAACTTGATGTCGCTTCTGTTGGAAGTATGTTGGAGATAGATGTAGTTAGATGATGAAATCTGAAGAACAGAGACAAATTGTTCACCTCAGAAAACTGGAGTGAATATGCTTGGTTGCTGAGTACATTAGTGTCTTTAAAAAGATTTGCCCTTACTATTTTTAATTATATATGAGCGTTTGTGTGTAGATATGTACATATGAGTGTAGGTGCCCGAGGAGGCCAGTGGCATAGGATCCCCTGAAGCTGCAGATGGTTGTGAGTTGCCTGACTTGGGTGCGGGGAACTAAACTTTGGTCCACTGTAAGAACAGCATGTGCTCATAACCATTGAACCATCTCCCCTGCCTCTGTTGAGCATTTTATGGGAAGGGCTCAGCATCTTGCTGTTCCAAAGCCCAAGAAGAGCTCTTAGTCTTTTGAGCTTCACAATAATGCTTCACCCAGTAAAAATTAGTCCTTGAGCAGTCCCAGAAATAAGGTATTTTTAAAAATTTGTGACTTTAAATTTTTAAAAAATTATTATTTGGGCTGGGTGGTGGTGGCACACGCCTTTAATCCCAGCACTTGGGAGGCAGAGGAAGGCAGATCTCTGTGAGTTTGAAACCAGCCTGGTCTACAAAGAGAGTACCAGGACAGCCAGGGCTGTTACACAGAGAAATCCTGTTTCGAAAAAATAAAAAACAAACAAAAAACCAACAACAGCCCCCCAAAAAATATTATTTGGGGCTGGGAGACATGTGTGTGGTACATGTGGAGGTCAGGGGACAACTTTTTTGAGTGAACTCCCTCTTTCCACCTTTACCTGTGATCCAGTCATAGAACTCAGGGGTCAGGGTCCATGGCGAGCACTTTAACTCACTGAGACAACTAGCTGGTCCTAAATTTATGATTATTCAATATGTATTATTAAAAGGCCAGGCACTGTTGAGATTTGTTTGGGGTATAATGACAGAGATTTAGATTTTTATTCCGAGGAATAGGATACAAATCTCACACGGCCATTTTGGTTATCGTGACTAATCTATGAAATGAGGATAGGAAGGTCACGTCAGTGCAAATCCGATAAGCGTGAACTTGCTGGGGGAGGTACAGTCGTGATAGGCGTGAAAGTACTTGGCCAACTCTCAAGTGCTACACAGATGTCTGATTGTATCATGACTTGTTATTGCTCAAGTGTCGGTTTGCTTTTAAGTGACTTTCAATGGTCTGGTGTAAAGGGGTGCTTTGAAGGGCAGTTTCTAATCCTGTGAAACTATGAAAGTTAGTGTCTTATTTTTTTTTCTTCTTCTTGGCATATCCATGACCATCATGGAGTAGAGATAACTTTAGCCAGTAGTCAAGGCCGCGAAAGAAGGAGATCAAAACAATGACAGCTAAGTTTGTCGTAACGATAGTGGAGCTGTTGACACTTCCCAGTAAAAAGAAGGGCAAGGCACAAGACCTGGGAGTCCAGCCAGTGCTCCCACCTGCTGCTCTCAGCTCTGAAGAATTGTGGGAGATGCTGAAGTGTGTAGGAGGTGGGAGCTTCACTGAAAAGGACACTGTAACAGCTTCTGTGAGGTCACCGTGCGTGGTGAGTGGGGCTTCGTGGTGATATAGCTGTTTCAGGGTCCCCCAAGCTCTGCCATGCTCTTCACCCAGACCCCTCTAAGTAAGCCCCTTAAGTGCATCAGTTCACCAAGGTGGACATGGCTGGGATCCTTCCTTTGGTCTGTCCAGATAGACATCTGTTCCTCTCCCCAGGAGAAGTAATGGAAGAATTCCCATGCTGTTTTTCATATAATAGTTTTCTAAAGTGTTTTTGGAATTTTCTTCAATCATGTCTTCAAGGTTTATTTTCTTTCCCAAGTTATGAGATTTACACAGTAATTTGGGGTGAGAAAGTACATTTAAAAATGTTTTACATTGTGTGTGTGTGTGCATGTCCATGTCATGTCAGGTGTGTGGAGATCACGTGGGAATCAAATCTCTCCTTCTACTATATGGGTTCTAAGAAGCAAACTCACATTGTTTGTTATGCCAGCACGCATCCTTGTCCTCTGAGTCATCTTGCCCAAAGTACTTGCTTAAAGATTTCTTTAATTTATTTTTAATTATATGAAGGTGTTCTTGTCTGCATGTGAGTACAGGTGCCTGAGGAGGCCAGAGGCTTCAGACCCTCTGCAGCTCCAGTTACAGATGGATGTGAACTTCCCAACGTGGGTGCTGGGAGCTGAACTCTTCACAGTCTATACCTTCTAGGAAGTATTATGGATTGGAGGCCAATTATTTATACTTTGCTAGATAGAAAGCTGTGCCTGAGGGACCAGAGGGAGACTTTTCCTGCCTCAAAAGACACATTTTCATATCCTATGTAGTACCTGGTTTGCCTCTGAAGACTTGACCCACCCAAGTAAGCTAAGCAAATTAGCTCTAAACACTTGTAAATTAGTCTGTTCCTATGATGAAAGGTGATGGCAGAGGGAATGCTGTGAGCTGTAGATGTTCTAGCATGGGCCTGTGGTGTTTCAGGGGCTTGGGAGGCAAAGGAATCATTCCTGTTGTTGAGTCTGGATAGCTACCCCACTATGATTCGATGCCAAAGACTATAGTTTAAACAGTTGGGATCTTTAACACTCTGACAGAGTGCTGATGCCCACATGCTGAGCCTAGGATTTCAAAATGAGGTGAAAAGGGAGGGCACTAAGAGTGTCCAGGACGAAGTTCTGTTCTTGCTCTTGGCAATATTCCTGCGGGTGCAGAGTAGATAGCCTGGTAGGCTTAGTGCCCCTGGCAAGCTTAAGGTTAGCCACAGCCCAGGTGTTTGGTTTGTAACTCTGTCGATAAAGCCAAACCACTTGGTTCTGAGAAAACCAACTAATAATGTAAGAGGCAGTTCCAGGAGAAAGACCAACTGGCAGTTCTGTAGAAACTGGAAAGTCTGAGCACACTTCTTATTGCTCTGCTCCCTGCTCCCAGCCTTGCTTTCACTGGGCTCTGTCCATCTTTTACCCTGTTACAAAGACACTCATGCCATCCATAACTTGATAAACATGTTTTCATTCCCTCCTTCCCTCTGTCCCTCCCTCTCTCCTGTCCTTCCTCCCTTTCTTCTTTCCTCCCTCCCTATCTCTCTCTCTGCCCCTTCCTTCCACAAAATCTCCCGGAGCCACAGGCTGGCTTCTAGGTCCTTAGATAGGTAAGGATGGCCTTGAATTTCTAATCCTTCTGCCTTCATCGCCCAAGTGCTAAGATTGCAGACATGTACCACCGTGTCTGGTTTCATGACATGCTGGGAGCTGTACCCAGAGCTTCCTGAATGCTGGACAAGCACTCTAACAACTGACCTACATGCCCAGCCTATGTATGCCTGTTTCCAGAAAATGCAATCAATGTACTTGTAATAAAGTTTGACCAAGGCTGACATGTTTTGCCAACAAATATGGGTTTTCCCCATCACTTGTACCCAGAGGTAAAATTAAGAATGGACCTAAGAGCCTCCCTCCATTTTTATTTATTTATTTTATTTTGTATTGACAGAGTTCTGATAAGTAGCCTTGAACTTGCAACCTTCCTACCTCAGCCTTCTGCATGCTGGGACTCCAGGCGTGATCTACTGTGCTTGGCTCACTTTCTTCACTCTTGGAAATGGGAAGTGTTGGGGCTAAGGGAGGGGTAACTACAGAGTGACTTGACAAGACCACAGCTGGTCATCGACAGTGGTGACAGAGCTGTTTGTCCTGTCTCCAGTGTGACTGTCTCCACGGTGTATGCCCAGGATGTGATATGGGTGAAAACGCTGGAGCTACGCACTGGCCTTACTTCCTAGCCCTGCTATTCCAGGGCCATGCTCTGGAGTCATGGCCTTTGTCTCCTTTGTCATTTTAGGGACTATCACTGCTGTGGTCTCAATGCTTATGCCTCTTGTGATTTAAACCCTGAAGTGACAGTGTAACAAGATAAGGTCATTGGGGCTCCATTAGGCTGTGATGTCCCCTTCTCAGGACTGTTATCAGTACTCTTACAAAAGCTATAAGGAGCCCTGCAGCGGCGGTGGTGGTGGTGGTGCATACCTTTAATCCCAGCACTCAGGAGGCAGAAGCTTCCCATAGACCACAGAACTGTGGGGAATACGTTTAAATTATTTATTATTGACTTGGTCAAAGGTATTTTGTTATTGCAGCAGTGTTGGACTAAGATAATTACCTAATGTCTCTGGATCTCTGTGTATTAGTCAACTTTCTGTTGCTGCCACACAGTACCAAATATATACAACTGAAAGGGAGGGGATTTCAGTTCCTCATCTCCTGTCATATTGCTTTAGGCCCTGGTGTTGTAGCATATGATGCCCGGCTGTCATGGAAGCCAGGAAGTGAATGCCTGCAAAAAATGAGGCTATGATTCTCGATGTCCCCTTGAAGGCTTTCTTCCCAATGACCCAACTTCCTCCCGCTGGAGTTTAACTCTAATGGCATCACAGCTTGGGGGCCAAGTTGTGACTTTGTGAGCCTTTGAGAAACATTTAAGATTCAAATTATAGCACTTGTTTCCTCAGAGTAAGAATCAGAAAGGAATGTGTGAAGTTGCCCCGATACTCATTTAAAACAACGGAGTGGGCATCAGTTGTCATTGTGAAGTGTTTTGCTAGTGGAAGATGCAATGGAGCATAACATCTCCACACAGCCTTTTGTTTGGCCTGGCACTCCTTAATCCCTAGGTTGGCCTTAATTAATTTCAGGTGTATGATTAATATGCTAATGATGCTCTCAGTCAGCCCTGGGCATCTCACTGTCCTACAATGTCTTGACCGCTGACTGTGCTTTGAACTGGAGCTCAGCGGGGCTCTTGTGAAGATGGCCTGTCTATCATGTTTCCAAAATCCCCTCTGCAACAAAAGAGAAGCCAGAGAGGCTGATGATAATTACTGCAAATCAGTTCCAGGGATCCCTCAATGGGAAGCTCTGCCAGGGCACAGAGAATGGCTCTAATCACAGAGTTCCATGAGTGTGTGAGGAGGAACCTAGGCATTGTTTAAAATGAGGAGAAACATGCTTTGAGCTCAGCAGCATCATGGGTGATCTTAGAAAGGAATGCAGGTGAACAGTGGACCTCTGCAGGGTAGTTCATTGTGGCCATTGTGACCAGGAACAATATGTATTTGATAAATAAGAAACATTCAGTCAACATGTCTTACTTGGCCCATCTGGCTAATGGTTCAGGGTTTCCTTTCCTCTAAAAACTTCTCCTTTTCTGGGTAAGTGAAGAGGCTGGGGGTCTCTGCCATTACCTGCTAACACATCTACAGCCAAAATCAAATAAGGAAATGTGGAAAGGCTTTTACTCCAAGAATGTCTTGGCTGGGAATATGCTCAGTGGGTAGAGTGTTTGCATGACAAGAACCACGTCTTGGATTCAATCCTTCAGCACTGCAGAAAACCTCACCACTCCTGGAATCCTCTCACTGCTGTGGAGGGAGAAGGAGACTCAGAAGTTTAAGGTCATCCTTAGCTATGTAGGGAGTTCAAGTGCAGCCTGAGTTACATAAGATCCTGTCTTAAAAACATAATGATTTATTTAACAAAGCAGCCCCTGGAATATGCTGTTGATTTGCCCTGTGAAGATTTTCTGAGTCTTTGCATTTCTGGCTTGATGGATAATGGATAATCTTTCTAGTGTGAAGGAATACTATTGATGGGAAGGAACGGTATCTGGGGCACTAGAGAAGCCTGAGGAATTCACATTTCATACCTACTGCAATGTGTTCATGACCAAAGGTTACACAGAACACTAAGTATTTGCATTTCTTGATATGGAAAATCAGCAAAAATGCTTCATGCCATTTTCCATTGCTCTTCCAAGATCACATCTGTTTGGAACTGAACCATACATAGCTTGTGTTCCAGGGAACCTGTATGAAATTAACTTTTATAACTGACTTTTACAAGCAGGATCTTTTATTGTCTACAACTTGGCTGGGGCTCAGGAAGTTCCCGAGATGATTTACTGTCATTTGTGCCTATTGTAAGGTGGTTGACGAAACCGATATATTATTGAACATATGCAGTCATTCTGGCTACAGCCAACAGGTCGTCTAACCCTTTTATCTGAAGGACTGAAGAGCTTACATTGTAGGAGGGGGATGGGGTGTTGAGTGTTTTAAGTGAAATAATTACTTGCAGGACCAAAACATTTGTGACCAAGACTATAATTCTTTTCTGTTTGCCAATACAGTAAAAGCTTGTTAGAATCTAGAATACGTTATTTCAATAAAGATTAAGGCAATATTTCTCAAATAAATGTGTGATTACATTCTTTTAATATCTGAGATGGTTAGTTCAATTTTATTTGACTATGGCTTTAAAAAAAGATCATGAACTTAAATTTTCTTTCATGTTCCCTAATGCAACTCTACCCCCAACACTTTTCCAAGGGGCTTCTTTAAGGTAATATTGTCTTCATATGGTCAGAGAAAAATTTGATAAAATGGTGATAGAAATAAAGGAATTTTTCTTTCCCTAGGAAGTGAAATCCTCAAAACTTGATTTTATGTTGGTGGATCAGGAGAATTTCCAATAACAGCGTATCATTTGATTAAATTGGAACAGGAAAGAAAAAGGTTAAATATAATTCTAGAATCTGTACTTACAGCATGAAAAATATTTGACCATTTGGCAAATTTTGAACTTTGGGGTATAATGTATCCTGTCTGAATTGATGATACACTCACATTTCTGTTAGGAATTGATGGTCAAAGATCTGAGGTATTTTAGATTCAATTTTTTTCTTATAATATCAGCAGGAAACAAGAAAAGTCCCATATATATATGTATATATATATATATTGCATATTGAGTCATTTGTAAAGTAAACTGAATTAAACAACTTTGTTGTTTTGTTTTACAGGATCTTGCTATGTAGCCCAGGCTGACTTTGAACTCACCATCCTCCTGCCTCAGCTTCCTGAGTGCTGAGATTAGAGGCATGGGTCACCAGGATTAGCTTTTTCCTTCACTTAATGAAAAAACTAACGTTTTGGGAATAGAATTTGCAGTTAACTTTGGGGGTCCTGTTGGGTCCTCGCTGATCCCCTTTAAAATGGAAGTAATTTATACATTTGCTATCCTAGTCATCATCATAAGGAGTCTGGGTGTCCATGGGCTATCACTCTCTCTTCTTTTTTGATATTGCTATGTGGCCCAGGCTGGCTTCTAATTCACCATATAGCTCAGGTTGGTCTTGAGCTGTAGTCCTGCCCCTTTAGCCATTTGAGTGTGGTGTAACAGGCATGTGCTACCACACATGACTCTGTAATGATGGGAAACTAAAAGCCGAATGATGGGTGGTAATGGCCCACATCTTTAATCCCAGCACTTGGGAGACAGAGGCAGAGGCAGGAAGATCTCTTAGTTGGAGGCCAGTCTGATCTACAGGGTGAGTTTCAGGATAACCAAGGCTATACAGAGAAACCCTGTCTTGAACACCCCCCCAAAAAAAAGAAGTTCAAGTTTATCCTCAGTTTTATAGCAAGTTCAAGACAAGCTTGAGCTACATGAAATGCTGTATTAAAAAAAAACAGCTTACATTAATCCCACATGTTCCCATGTGTGTTTGTCTTTAAGCTGGCCACTGAACAGGGCGGAGTCTTAGTTGTGTAAATGCCATTGCTATACTCTGAATTTACCCTCATCACTTTTACTCAGGTTATGGTTTGACAGAGTAATATGTTAATGACCTTTAAAAATACCATGTATTTATTATTCTTGTGTGAGTGTGTGTGTGTGTGTGTGTGTGTGTGTGTATGTGAGAGGGAGAGAGACAGAGACAGAGAGAGACAGAGAGAGACAGAGACAGAGGGAGACAGAGACAGAGGGAGACAGAGAGAGACAGAGACAGAGGGAGACAGAGACAGAGGGAGACAGAGAGAGTACCTGCACAAACACACCCATGCCACAGAGCACAGGTGCAGGTCAGAGGACAGTCTGCTCGAGTCAGTTCTCTTTCCACATGAGAACTCTTGATATCTAACTCAGGATTCAGGCTTGGCGGGTCCCTCACTCGCTGAGTCATCTCACTCACTCATAGGTAAACGTTTCCCCACACAGGTAACATAGCTCTGAGTAATGAAATAATCCGCTGTCCGTAGACAAGCTGCTGTGCTGAAGGCTGTCAGGCCAGGAGAGTGTGACTCTGCATCCATATGGGCCAGGCAGAAAGGGGTCTTTCTGTTCTTGAGGCTGCAAACAAGCAATTCAAGAGTGTGTCTTCAGCCAGATGCCTCTTTCTGTAGAAAGGAAGTAAGATGTTTTCAAAGGGTTCTGAGACAGTCAAATGAGAGTCATGTTAATTTGGTGTAAAACTTCATGTGGCATATTACTAATGCCAAAGAACAAAGCATGGAGGATCTGGTGACTAATTACTAACAGCACTGTCGCTATTTTATGTAAGTGTGAACAAGAATCATATGTTTCTCGTGGTCGGTCCTTGTTGACGCTCAGTCTCACTGGGGAAAGTGTGCTTAGAGAGTGGTACAATGAGAGCTGCTGTGGGCTTCCCTCTGGATGGTGCTTTGTACCCACGCCCAGAGGCTCTGGGGGCAATGGATGTCCTTTAAATAAATGCAGCAATTGAACAGCTGCATTTTAAAGTAATCTCACAGATTTGAAGCCGGGGATCCCACTGTAACAAAGGGGATGCTGCCACTGTGATTCTGCAGGAAGTGGAAGAGACAACCAAATGGAGTTTTGTAGATGTCACGGGAGCTGTACTTCCTGAGAGTTCCAGGCTTGCTGCCGAAATAGAGCAAATAGCAGACATTAGCAAACGGGAGAACTACGTGCAGGAGAAGAACAGGATCCCAGGAGGGGATGGAATTTGGTATTGTTCAAGACCAGAGTAGTGACTTGGTTTTCTTTTATCGTGTGTGTGTGTGTGTGTGTGTGTGTGTGTGTGTGTGTGTTCTGGGGTGTTAAGGGTTGAACCCAGGCTCTCATTCATGATAGGCAAGTGCTTTATCACTGACCTACATCCCTAACCCCCTCCTTTTAAACTTAATTTTTTAAAACTTTATTTCAAAGGTCTCACTAAGTTATCCAAGCTGTCTTTGAACTTGATTCAGGGTCCAGGTAGGCCTTGAACCCGCACCATCAGGTCTTCCCTATCTTAATGCTTTAAAATGATGTCACATTAAAAAATCTTGAGGAGACTTAACACTCAGGACAACACACACACACACACACACACACACACACACCTGCACACACGTACACACATACTCCCACACACATGCAAGTCCACACACAGACACACACACCCCTGCATGCATGCACAAGACCTGGGTGCTCGTAGAATAAAAGGCTCCAGGGCAAGGGCTGGTGCTTTAAATAAAATGGGAGGGTGGCAGGGTGGATGGTGTACACCTTACATTCCAGTACTGGGAAAGCTGAGTCGGGAGGATCTTGAATTTGAGGCTGTGTAGATGGTTTCAAACAAGAAAATCCAAAGACAAGACATGCTAAGGATGGAGACAGAATGATTGAAAAGAAAAGGCTCAGATTCTCAGAGTCCTAAAGTGTGTTCTAAGAGGATCTAAAGGCATTTATCCTGTCTGTCATTTATCCGATGGGGTCCAGGGACGGTAGGACCTTGCAGCTGTTTAATGGGAGAATGGGAATTAGGTTCACCTCTTAAGTCTTCTGCCTAGTGTGTGGAGAAGTCTCTCCTGATGTCACTTCCCTAAAATCTAGTTTCTGTGGGAGTCTGATCTCACTGTCACTGTATTTATTGCTTAGTGTGGGTCCTTCTCACGTGCCTTTGCCTGGAGGATGGGTGCTTCAACCACCTCTCATGGCCTGTGGATTGGAATCAGAAAATCTGGTTGCCTTCTTATTCCTGTCAAGTCACTTAATCCCTTAGGTCTGTCTCTTATTTATAAAGTTAGAAGAATGGCTGGGTGATCTCTCAGGGCTCATTCAGCTCCAACCGGCTAAGATTCTATTTAGACTCATTTGAAGAGCAGACAATGGAAGCCATTCCTTGGGCAGGCTGGTGACTGCCTTTTTATATGTAAATGTGAACTGTGAATCCCAAAAGGGACTGTGGAAATGAACTGCCCCTAGTGGAGGGTCATGGACCCTGATGGATGGACAATACCAGCAGGCAAAGTAGGGGGAGAACTGAGAGGTCATTGAACCAAGTGGAATTTCAATGAAGGGGATGACAAGCGAATGAGGTAAACAGAGAACCTAAGTCAAGTTTATTGAGTCCTCTGGCTGAGGTCATGATGGAAACCAGATTGTGGAGGTTCTCGAAGTGTGTGCCAATAATGTGATAGGAAAAAATGATTGGACGGTAATATAAATTTTTATGGCATCGGGGAAAGTGAGGTTGAATTGATGCCTTAAGGCAAGTCTTTGGGGTGCATGCATTTTGAGAGTGAACAAGAACTCTTGGGCTGTTCCATGCTTCCAGTGGCAACAAACAATTTAGGTTATGTGGTCATTTGAATGAGATATATCCCCCAAAGGCTCGGGTTTTCAAACACTTGATCCCTAGTTGGTGACATAGTTTAGGGAGGCAGCTTTGCTGGCGGAAGTATGTCAAGGGGGAGGGACTTGGAAAGTTCACAACCTCGGCCTACTTCCAGTTTGCTCTCTCCGCTTCCTGTATGTGGTTGGAGATGCTGTCTCTCAGTTTCCTGCTTTGTCTGCTTGCTGCTATGCCTCATCTACCATGATGGACTCTGATCAGCCTGGAACCACACACCAAAATAAGTGTTTTTCTCTGTAAGTTGTTCTGGTTATGATATCTTACCACAGCAGCAAGAAGTAACAAATAAAGATTACTTAAATCATTTTTAATTACTGAGCTGTAAATGATATATAAGCCATAATATTTTTACACTGAAACAAGACTAATACATACACGCACACACACACACACACACACACACACACACACTTTACAATAATGATTGTTTTCTGTGTATAGTCTAGAACAAGGTCTTGATGAAGACACACGGGTTGTTCATGTTGGTAGGGCCTTGGAATCTTTAACTCGGGAGCTGCACAGACATGCATCAGAGATAGAATAAATACGTGTACAGGTTTTTGTGGGATGCAACCATCTAAAGTGATAGCTTTAATCCAGTTTGTCAAAGGATGTTACCTCAATAGACAACAATTCCTTAGCCAGGAATGGAGACATATTCCCATAACCAAGACACTGTCAAGGCTAACGCACAAGGACCAAGATTAAATCCTAGTTTGGTTGTGAAGTGAGTCCCTGACATAAAACAAACAACACCAAACTCTCCCCAACCCTAGTAACTTAATAAGGCTCACTATAGAGTAATGATTAATTGTCACTATTAACGTTATTTCATATCACCTCTGGGAATGTCTGGGGGTATGTTTCAAGTTTAACTGAGTGTGATGGCTAATCTTGGTTGTGCACTTGGCACACCTGGGAAGAAGGAAACTCAAGATGAGAAATTGCCTCCATCAGATTGATCTTGATGATGATTCTTGAATGATGGTTTATATGGGGAAGGCCTAGAACTCTGTGGGCAGTACAGTTCTGGGGCAGGTGGGCCTAGAGGTTGTGTAAGAAAGGTAGCTGAGCAAACCAGAAAACGCAGGTCAATATGTGGCATTTGTCCACTGGTTTCTTTTTAAGTTCTTGCTTTGAATTCCTGCTCTGGGTTCCATCAATGATGGACTGTCACCTGTAGGCCAAATAAACCCTCTCCTTCCCAAGCTGTCTTTTGCCAGAGTTTTATCATGGTAACAGATAAAAACCAGGGACACTGAAGATGGAAGAACTACCTGAACTTGTGCAGCACCATCCTATGAGCTGGGTGATAAGGAAACAAGTGAGAGATTGGGTGCTCTCTGCTTTCTTAATATGGGCATAATGTAAGTGGCTGACTCATGCCTGTCACGATGGACTATATGCTTCAACTTGGGAGGTCAAGCAAAGGCTTCCTTAAGGTGCCTTTGTCAAGTATTTTGTCATGAGCATGGGGAAAAGTAACTCCTAGGAGATAAGAAACCAAATTTCAGAGGGTCAGAATATCGAAATAGCTGCTAGATATTGGCATAATTTTTTCCGTTGGGTGGTACTGGCATGAAGATGGTCTGTGAGCCGGAAAAGCAGAGGTCTGATGAAGACTCCATTGGGTGGGTGATCCTCCACCACTGCTTTCTAAGCTCCCCTTGTGCCTAGACTGAAGCAGGCCATGTGAGATACATTACATTCCCCATTTTACAGGTAGAAGGCAGATAATACAAATTATTCAATGGCCTATTTGTACTAGGAATGCTGAGTCCTGATTCTCACAAGAAATGACTCATAATTAATACACTGCATTTCATATATAACAAACAGGGAAACCCAAGGATGAATACTGCATGCATATTTTAAACATGAAAAAATCATGAAAGTTTCCCTTAGGTTTAGTTCACGCTATGCTTTTGCCTTAGATACAACAAAGATTTTGAAATAAAAAAGATTTTCATTTTACCTTTTAGGAACACGGCATAATTTATCTGCATGGTTGCATTTTAATTAGCACTCCTATTGCCTATTTAAACATTCAAAGATATAAAACGAGCCAACCAAATAGGAAGACATATAGGCAAGGTGTTTGCTACCATGATTGTTCCCGAGCACTGCCTTGGGAAAGGGCTCACAGCAGACTCAAGCTTAATAGTCTGACCCGGTTCAAAATTAATCCATTTGTATGCATGGTATTTCACATAGGGGTTCGCCTTAGTAGAAATTGTTGGTAATGATGGATCTTTGTACAGCCCTAAGGATCTCTGACATTCTTTGGGAGCAGATTAGTCATTCTTAAAATTAAAAATAGACAATTTTATGGGAGATATTTTTTTCCTCAACAAGGCTTCTGTGTTAGTTATGTGTGCAAGGCTTATGGGTAGTTACATACGGTTGTAAAGTGGTCAGGTAATGAGTGGCATGCCCCACTTGCAGTGGGCGAACTGGATTAGGACAGAGTTTCACTTGTGCGTATGGTGTTGAGGGGCAAGAAGGACAGGTGCAAGGATTCAATGCACAGGAACAGACTTAACTTTGGAGGTGGGTCTTGGCTGTCTTTATAGCACACTGGAGGGCTGTCACCCACAATGTGTACTGCTGTTCTGGAAGCATGCCTTGAGAGACCTGAGCCTAAGCTAATGAGGTAACAAGTAAAGGAAAAATAAAGAGAATTTGCCTTTCTATGTCTGTAGGTTCCAATACCTTTCTAAGGAAGGTTTTCATGGGCTCAGCAGATGCGGTCCTGGCTAATTCTATCAGTCTTTTTTGATAGTAGTTATAGAGGATCAGGTGAGTTATAGCTTGGGCTGCTGGTCAGATAGCTATGATGAGCCATTAGTGATACGTCCTCAATGCTGACCTGCTAATTGGTTTCGCATAGCAGGGAAATATTGTATACACTAGTTGTGAGTTACAAAAAGGCATTTCAGCAGCAACTGGTCACATGGATGATGGTGGTCTTATAAGAAGAAAATAATGGATATGAAAAACTTCCCATTACTGAATGATGCCAAGGCTGTTATGACATCATGATGCAATTCATTGTATGTTTCTAGTGCTGCTGTGGACAAACCTGTTGAGTGACTAGTCCTGTAAAACTGTAGCATATATGTTCAGTTTATAATGCTGATAATGGTAGTAAATGACCATGTTACCTTCTATTTTTATTTTAGTATATATTTATAATAGTTCACAGAGAAATAGTATATCTTATTGCATTGATAGAAACCTCATACATACTCTGGTGGATCTATCTATCTGTCATCTATCTATCTATCTATCTATCTATCTATCTATCTATCTACCCATCCATCTATCATTTGTGGTGGTTTAAAAGAAAATGGCCCCCAAAGAGAGTGACATTACTAGGAGGTATGACCTTGTTGAAGGAAATGTGTCACCGTGGGGGTGGACTATGCTTTGAGTTCTCCCTATGCTCAAGCTACTCCTAGTGACACAGTCCACTTCCTGTTGCCTTCTGATCAAGATGTAGCCAGCACTATGTCTGTCTGCATACTGCCATGCTCCCTACCATGATGATAATGGACTGAACCTCTGAACTATAAGCTGACACCTCAAATGTTTTCCTTTATAAGAAAGGACGCCATGGTCATGGTGTCCCTTCACAGCAATAGAGACCCAAACTAATTATCTGTCTGTCTGTCTATCTATCTATCTATCTATCTATCTATCTATCTATCTATCTATCATCTGCCTGTTTGCTGCCTGCCTGTCTGTCTTTATTCCTTTATCCAGGATCTCATGTATCCCAGGCTGGCCTTCATTAGCCAAGGATGGCTTGATCCCTCTGTCTCCACCTCCCCAGTACTGGGAAGGCAGGAATGCCCCACCACACATAGTTAATACAGTGATGGAGATCAAACCTAGGACCTTGAATGTGCTAGGGAAGTAATCAACAAAATAAACCACATCCCCAGTTCTGGTTACTACACCTCTTTTTGGCATAAAGAGGCCAAGTCTAGCTATTGACCCTGCATTCTCTAAGTGTCCACTAATATATTGTTGTTTCCAAAGCCCTGGAACTACCAGATGACATGTTTTCAGATGAAATAACTGTGACATGGTTTGCTTGACTACTCTGGTCAACTGAGATTATGAATCATTGAAGTAGGATACAGAAACCCTCCTTGTAAGTCATGATGTAATCACAAGTCTCCATGGAAAATACACATCACATACCTTTATGCAGCCCTGAAAGGCAACTTGAAGTAGACTTAAGCTTAGAGACACAGGTGTTTACCAGCCCTGTGACTGACATCTCACTGAAGGGAACAATTCAATGAATAAAACTACATTTTTGTGACATTCATAATCATACATATTTTAATGCAGGAAATGTCCATTCTTGGAAATAATGTGGTGATATGGTCTACACAAACATAATCCCAAGGAGCTGGAGAGATGCTCTTTAGTTAAGATTAAGATGGGTCCTGCTTTTGCAGACGAACCCATGTTCAGTTCCCAGCACCCACATCTGTAAGCTTACAATGACCTGTCACTCTAGCTCCAGGGGTTCCCACTGTCTTTTCTGGCCTCTGAGGGCAATCACATTCGTATATCCCCCAACCCCTCCCTACAGATACACAAGCATACACATAATTAAAAATTATTAAAAAGTCTCATAGTGCTTCTATTGCTCTAAACAAAAATTCAACTCCTTATATAAGATAGCTGCAGTATTCTGGGTCTTGGGTATGGTAAACAGAGAGTCTTGACCTCTGAACTCTTAATGCCCAAACAATGCACCTTAGACTCAATAACTGACATTGCTGATGGCCGGGGCCACATCTGATGACTTACTTGTCTTCCCCCATCAAATTCCTCTTAAAAGATAGGGAGGGGACAGACAATGAGACACACATACACCCCCCCCACGGGTAGGGAGGGCACTTCAGAATCTTTGTCCATTCCAGCTCTTCACTAGGGCCTGACAAATGAGAGCAAAAGCACACACTTCCTGCACTTTCTCTGAAGCCAATTAAGCCTCTCTAGTAAACAGGCCTGCGGTTGCTTTTGTTTAGCATCCCCCACCCCATTTGTTTAAAGCATTGAAAGTTCTACAACTGCCTTGGCCATCATTCTCCCAGAATACAGCCCATACAATGGCGGAGTGACAATGGGAGAAGGAGGCTGGCTGGACCCCTTTGTGTTTCAGAGAGTTTCTTGCGGGGGGGGGTGTTTGGTCAAAGCAGCCGTTGTCCCACTGGGCAGGCACTGGGACTGACAGGTGGAGCGCTTGCACCTGGTTTGAGCAGGACAACATGTTTCTGTCCTTCCTGATTGACATGACACAGGAACGTTGTCACCCAGTCCTCATTGGTTCTTGTAGTTTTTACTTGGGCCCTATTAGAGCCAGTACAGGGTCCTGGAAACACACTGCACAGACAGCAGCAGCAGTCTATCCTGCAGTGATGTCCAGGGCTTTGTTATGCCCGGTTTCTGCCTATCCCTCCTCTAGTCCTCCTCTGCAGCTGTTGCAGCCACACCCTATACTACAGTCTCGAGCTCGGATGGAGGAGGAAGGAGACCATTCTTGCGAGACCTGAAGAATATCTCATGGACATCAGTGAGCCACTGATAGTGTTGGCCTCCGTCCAAAATCCTCCACTTTTTCAACTATTTCCCATCTTTACATTCTCTTAAGGCCTAAGCTAGCTCACGAAAAATTGCTGTGGTTTTACACAGGCTCTTTCTATTTTCTGGGTTTCACTATCTTCATCAGGAAATGACATGGTACAGTGGTTCTTCTGAAGTGTGGTCTCCCAGCCACATCAGCAAGGTCACAGGCTTTGTTAGAGATACTGTGTTACTTTAACCAGCCCTCCCACCCCCAGGATGCTGGCACTAGCTCACCATCTAGGTTCCCTAAGGGAGAAGCTCTTGTGTGTACCCTCCAGGATCAGCCTTGCTAATGCCTCTTAGCTTGAGTTCATCAAGCTGGTTCAAGCCCAAAGCCTTGTGCACACATGATAACATCTTCCACAGAGACCTGTCAAGTGTGTCAGCGATGAGCATCTGTGCTCACACGCAGATGAAGAAGTCTAATCATGATGAAAGGAGGAGTAGAAACACAAGGACTAGCTTGGCGGCAAAAAGCCTCCCCGTTCAACTCGTGTCACTCTTAAGTAGAGCTGAAATGATGCCACTGAGCGACAGAAAGCTTGGCTCCTGGTGGACTGCTCTGGTCAGTAGCCACTTGGAGGGGTGCATTTCCTTGCTTGTGCTGGAAGGAGAATGGAATGGTTCTTTGTTTTTAATTCCTATCTGGAGATCAGTCTGTGGTGAAAATTGTTCCAGCACGTGGACCATGTTGTGCAGCTCCCCCTGTTAAAGTGGCGTAGCCACTCTGCTCTCTTTTAGGATGAGAAAGACAGATGGACACTTCTGAAGCAGGCATTGGTTGCTGTAGTCAATTTCCAACTGCATTCCAGATTCTTCCTATCCCTTGAGAAGTATTCTCTCTCTGTCCTGCTCACGTATCTTTCCAGACTGAGTGTTAGTCTTCAGGTGCTCCTCTTAACCTTCACAACTGAGTCAAGAGCTGCTTTCCAGTGTCCCAGAGCTCACTGTCCTTTCTTATAACCTAGCTGTCAACACAGTGTATCACATACAAAAGTTCTGCTGACAATTTACAGAGAATGACTAATTGTTTCTTTTATTCACTCATTTATTTACATTCTGACCAATTAAATATCCATGCTTCAAAGAGTGGGTATTGTCCAAACATGGGACACAGTGTTACATGCCATCCAGAAGGATTGTGCCCCATCCTCTAAGCCCTTGTGGTTCAGTGGCCTCAGCCTGCACCACACCAGGCCTCCATTGCCTCAGCCTCTGTCCCTGCACTCTGCAGCACTGATCTCCAGGGACCTCTTTGCATCTTGACTTTTCATTCCTGTTCCCACCTCTGCTTTGTCCTTTGAAGGAGCCGCTATCTTACCATATCTATACAAACATGCATCATTTTTTGTTGTATATTTATGTACATGGCATATTAAAATATCTCATTCTAGGTGGCACTAGTGGCAGATGTCTGATTCTCATACTCGGGATGGAGGCAGGAGGATGTGAGTTTGAGGCTAGCCAAAGGTTCACAGCATCATTCTGTCTCAAATCAAGCTTCTTTCTGCTTATTTTGTGCTGCTCTGCCTGCTGCCCTGCCTCCCGGCGGCTGTGTGCTGCTTGTAGTTCATTATTATTCCTGCATCTCTGTCTCCACACTGATGAATACCTGGGTAGCCTTCAACTCCCATTGCTACAAATGCCTCCACTAACATACCTGTAAAGGTCCCCCACAAACATCCCTGTGATAACAACTCAGCTTTAAGGCTGAGAATCCCCATATGCTGCATCCAGGGGCAGGGCTACTTAGGGGGGCAGAGCATGTGTGTGTATTTAACATTGGCTGAGTACTGCCAGCTGCTGCACTTTGAGTGGCTATAGTCTCATAAATTGGAAGGGATTTATATTTATAATAAAAATTTGAGGTTGTAGCTAGTCTGATAAGATACTGAAATATCTTCTTCTAGTTCTCTGTTAGTTTTGTTTTGTGTGTCTTTCATTTAAAAACAACAACAATCTTTTTATTTTGTTTCTTTTAATTCCCTTATCAAGGACCTTTAACGTACGTGTGTGTGTGTGTGTGTGTGTGTGTGTGTGTGCATGTGTGTATTCTGTTTTGTGGCACTGAGTATCAAACCCAGAGCTTGTACATATTAGGCAAATAATCTACTACCTAGAGCCAGCACAGATTTCTTTTCAAAAGGCTGAATCTCGTTTAACTCAGACTGACCTAGAACTAACAATGACTTTGAACCTCTGATATCCCTGTCTTCAAGTCCTGAGTGCTAGGATTGTAGGTGTGTGCCACCAAACTTTCTTTATATGGTGTTGGGGATCAAATTCAGGACCTTATACATGTTTGCCAACTGAGTGAGATTCCCTAGTCCCAGATATTGGATTGAGATGGCCCTTAATGATCATGAGCAAAAGGGGCAGCTTTCATATTGACAGGTCTTGTCCAAGATAGCTTCACATATATGTGGACCTCACATGCCTATGAATTGGGTCTAAATGCAGAGAAACCTTTAAGCTATCATCCATAAGATTTTGCCTTTGTATCAGTCTATTTTGTAAGTAGGACTACAAGCTAAGGAAGTGTTATAAGGAAGCCATGCACAATTAAGCCCAATGCATAATCAAAAAAGAAGATCTCATGAGAAACTACTTGTGACCTTTGAGCTTGGAGCAATGAATTTCTTGCTTGACCTTATACACCAATGAAAGACCCTTACCCTACCAATGCTGAAGTTAGCGGGTCGGTCAGCCCTAGCCCTAGACACATGGTGTTCTTTTGTTGGGTCACTGGGCACTTGGTTAGCAGTCTCTCCAATCTGTCTGCTTCTTCTGTTTCTCTCTTTCGTTCACCACAGTGGCTTTGGTTTCACTTCATCTACCAGTCAACAGGCAGCTTCAACAGAGTATCTTCCTTTTCTACAGTCCTATGAGCTGGCCTTTGGGAATCTCGCTAGGGTAGGCCTGGTACTCACCTTGTCCCAGGAAATGTGGCCTGGGATACAGGACCATGTTAAACAGACATGGCTACTGGGAAGTCCCTGAAAGCACATCTGGAGTGTAGGGCAGCTGCAGGGAGAACTGTACATACAATGTATCAAGCATATGCAATGACAGAAGCCTTTACATGAGATGGTTTCCCAGGCATTGACTTACTTAATCACTTTTGAGAAATACCCAATTCTTTTTCATCTTGATGCCAGAGACAGAGACAGACAGACACAGAGAGAGAAAAAGAGGGGGAGAGACAGGGAGACAGAAAGGAGAAGGGAGAGAAAGGCGTGAGAGTAATGAGTGAATACATAGTCTGGAATGTGTCATAATGGTTTGGGCTTGTTTGGAATACATGCTTGTCTATAGAGTGATGTCTATCCACATATGTGCACATACAGAGACCTCCTAGGATAAACATACCTCTCCTGGGAACCCAGCATGGGAGCTTTCCAGCATATAGCTCCTACAAAATTCTCCCAAAGACAGCCAGTGATTTCAGGTTTCAGGAAAAAGTGGAGGTTTGTTATGATAACATTCAACGGGTGTAACATCCTGGCCTCAAAACAACTGGCATGAGGGGGAAAGTAAGTGCTAAAAAAGGCTTGGTTGGGATTTTAATGAGAGATTTCCCCCCTCTACTCCACCCTGGCTAATTTCTCCAGCAGGCTGGTCAAGATCCCTGTGCTTGGGAACCCTGAGAGAATGTTAACAATGCAACTCTACCAATTAATTGTGGGGACTTTCTTCATCCTTCTCAGCAGGGTTTTTCTTGCTGGCTGTGGGAAACATTACAATGCACCTCACCCTCAGTGGCGAATGCATAATGATACGATTATCAAGGGGCTAAAAAAACCTTGGGGCTACACTGCCTGCTCCTTGGCACATGTTGTGGAGGCTGGACCAGTCCTTAGGTGAGAGAAAATACAGAACAAAAATGCCTTCTTCTTCAATGTGAAAAACAGGATCACACATGAGAAGTGACTTGCAACACACAGCAAACACTCCCTTTGCATCCGGTACCCTGCCATGAATGCAGTAGCTCCGTTGATCAAATTTACAGTTAGTTTCTTTAAATTTATTTACTGTAATTTTTTTTTGTGATGCCGTGGACTGAACCTGGAGCCTTGTGCATGCTAGACAAGCACTCTCCTACCAAGCTATATTCCCAGTCTTTGAGATGGCTTCCTTGAGAAATCAGGTAGGATGGTATCTGTAGGATGGCTGTGACTTCCCAGACCCAATGGAAGTCATGAACATGGACTCAACCAGTTCACATCAGTGTGCTTTGGATATAGATCAATGGTAGACCATTTGGGTAGCATGAATGACGCCTGGGGCTTCACCATCAGCTCCATGACAACCAACCAAGCCAAATAAACTCTCCAGTATATATTGAGAACTACTGTTCCCGTAGTTGGGTTGGGAGAACTGAGGACAAAGTGACCTGACATTGGTCCTCTGTGTGAACTGCATAGTCTGATAGAGGCGACAAGAGAGAGAGGGAAAATGCGAATAGGTTTACGAGAAGACACAAAGCCGGGGGTAATAAAGTTTCTAATAGCTTTTACAATATCAGTGTTGCTTTTAGCCACAGCTCAGTGTAGGGAGGAGGGGAGGAGAACAGCCAAAGATTTCTTTGAGACTCTTCAGTTTTTTTGCTTAATTGAGTGTGATGAATGTGTTTGCCCTGGAGTGGCAGTGACTTAGGAGGGAGGATGTGATAAATTCTGCTGTGAAAACAGGGATAAGTAAAGGGCCCCAAAGGAGTTGGTTTTTAAGATCCAGCTGAATTTCACTGTAAACCTTACAATTTGATGTTTTGTCTTTTCTTAAGTGGGCATGGTTGTTACTATCGAAGGTTGTATGGGAGGCAGGAAAGGGTGGAAGGAAAGGAAAAGCCAGGGAGAAAATTGTGATTGAAGGCAGAGGGGCTCGCAAAAGCCATGAGTAAATGGAATGAGTGTATATATGTATATATGAGTGTATTCTGATTACATGTTTCTCTTACTGGTTGATGAATGAAACACTGGCCAGTAGAGGCAGGAAGATAGGCATGGCTAGGAGACAGGAAGAATGCTGGGAAAAGGAAGGCAGAGAGAGACCACGAGGAGATGCCATGTAGAGACAGGGAAGGTAGGATGTGCCAGGTGTTCTCTGGTAAAATAAGGCCATGTAGAAATACATAGATTAGTAGTTATGGGTTAATGATTAAGAGAGAGCTAGATATTAATAAGCCCAGCCATCGGCCATCAGTTTAATAATTAGTGTAGCATCTGTGTGTTTATTTGGGACTGAAGGGGGTGGCCAGATCAGGTGGGACAGAACCTCTGTCATCATGAGTGTCTTCTGCAAGTGATACATTCTCCAGAGCTAGAAAGGCCTCAATTTTTGGACTCATATCTAAGAACTTGGTAAGATTGCAGGCAACCCAGTCTACTTGCATCCAAGTATCATGTTGATAACTTGGGTCTCCACCCGTACGTGCTAATCTAGGGATGGGGTTCTTTTTTGTGTTGGTCTTGGAATAGCAAGGAAGAAAGGAAGTTTTGGATCCAATAGCTTCACTTCAGTAGTGTTCTTTGGGTTCCAGGAGGGTTTCTAGAAGGATCTGCTCTCATTGTTCCTTCATATGAACCTACCTCTTAGAGGACCATTTGGCATCCAAACAAATCAGAAGAGAACAACCATAGAGCTGGTGCTGTCTGGCCATTGGGATTGGCAGACAGAGAGCCATTTATAGCTACTGTGATGTGTGTTGTGGCATATAGATGCTCAACTAAGCAAGAGTGAAAGGTTCCGTCACACCGGCATGCCAGACCTCATTATCTTGAAAGGGGCAAGATCAAAGTCAAGTAGTAGAGATGTCTTCTCTTTTCCAGAGATTACATTGTGGTAGCTCCAAAGTAAATTAACACTTGGCTAGGGAAGAGACTTTCTGCAATCATTAAGGGAACCAGTTGGGAGATTGCCAGGGTACTCCTGGTAGAGATGAAAATATTACCAGAACTGGCACCTAGTTTTCTGCTCATTCACAAGGCTAGATCTCACCCCTTTATTCATGCCCTAGAACTTCTCAACTTCAGAGCAGCCACACTTGGGCATTCATGAGAAGCAAACAGGGGCCTGAAGTTGAATTCCTCATCTAAGAGGGGATGGGATCTGCAAAGGTAGTGGGTAGATGCTTTGAGTTGACTTGAAAAAGATCTAAGGAGAAGAAGGGACAGGGGAATCAAAGAGAGCAGGAAATATAGGAGAAAGTTTCTCTACTGAAAACTACCCCTGAGGCATCTCAGCTCAGGAAAACTTCCTTCCTTGATTGGCAGGAAGGAATAATTAAGTTGGAGAATATGGTGGTTTGAATGAGAATGGCCCTCATAAGTTTATCTGTTTTGAATGTTTGGTTACCAGTTGGCAAAACTGTCTGGGAAGGATTAGGAAGTGTGTCTTTGCAGGAAGAAGTGGGGTCAGGCTGGGCTTTGAGATTCCAAAATCCCATGCCATTCCCATTTATCTCTCTCTGCCTCATGCTTGTGGGTTAAGATATAAGGCCTCGGCTACTGCTCCACTGCCATGCTGGCTGCCATGATGGTTATGGACTCTAATCCTCGAAAACTGTAAGTCCCAAATAAATGCTGTCTTTCATAAGTTGCCTCGGTCATGGTGTCTTATCTCAGCAATAGAAAATTAACTAAGAAAGGAGACTCCTTCCATTTCACATTGACTTTATCCAGGAAGTAAAGTCATAATAAAAAAGTAAGATACTATTCTAAAGCCAACAAAAACAATGTAATTTAGAAGTTGACTGAACTAGGACTATATCAGGCCACCATGGAATAGAACTTTAAGTCTTTAATAAGTGATAGCAATAAATATGTTTATTAATGAACAATTTAATATTATAAAGATTATGGAAGTGAACCCAGGGCTTCCTCCATGCAGTAAGTACTCTACAAACTTAACTACCTTCCTAACCCAAGAAATGCCACTCTTTGGGTGTCCTGCCTGGACATTCAAGGACATGGATTTGTGATTCAGGGGTACTTCCTGAATGTGTGGATTCGTCCTCTCTCTCATCCTCTCCTGATGAAGCTCATAGGTGTTCAGACACTTGTGATGGTCCCGTCTACTTAGGTTTGTTTTCTGATCTTTCCCCAGTCTCCCTGTGCCTTCAGAAAGTGTCATTCTTTCTTCCTGGAGGGCATCTGAACTGGACAACACCCATCTCCATTCATCAGCACTTGACTCTTGTCTATAATTCTCTGTGCTTTTTCCACCCCCATGCTTTCAAGTTGTACTGCAGTATCTGGGGGAGATGACAACTACTAGCTTAATTGCAATAGCATCCTTCGTGATACTCTCATGATGGTAAACAGTGATACCATTCTTCATGATGCTTCTGACTTTGGGGAAGCAAGGCTGATCACCCAGTGTGGTTACATCTAAAATTTCCAGGCCAAGTAACAACAGGGTATATTTAGAGGCAAACAGAGGCGAGGCTGCGTGGAAATTCCACCTCAGCGGGGACCTGCCTCTCTGTTATCTGCCCTGCTGACCCTCTCCACAGTGACTTTCAGCAAAACGTTACTGCTCTGTCAAGTCCAGCAATGTTTTGTGTGTGAACATAACCAGACGGTGTGGATTCTGTGTATTTTGCTTTGTGTCTTTGTGTTTCAAAAACATTTCACTTCAATAACAAAAAGGCTCGTTGCTGGGAGATTTCTAAAATACATCACCGATGAGACAGGCTTCACTAATGCCTTCTTCCTTCTGCTTCCTTTGACCCCTCTTAAAGAGGATGTTTATAAGAACCAGACAGTGACACACATGTCAGAAAGACCTTGTTGGAGGGTGCTGAATCCAGATGGAAATTTGAATAACAGTATCTCCTTGGAAAGATGAAGTTGAAAATCTGTCTCGAGGTGATGTTAGCATGGTTGGTCTTCTCTGTGTCATGTGTACATAGTCTACATATATGTGCATGTTGTTTCTGAGTCTCCCCCCACTCTGGGAATTAGGTTTTATTCCCATCATCTATAGCCAAAGGAAGGAAGGAAGGATATGAAGATCTGTTAGGCCTGGGTAAGGGGGGATTATTTTTAGCCAGGAGGAAGGAAGGTGACAGGGGGATGAGCTTGCCAGCTGTGAGGTGGGGACAGAGTTAGACAGGGTTCATCCTTCTTAGGCAGCTTGGGCAGAGTGGCTTAAACATCAGGTATACATGTTTTACAGTTCTGGGGGTAAGCAGTCTAAGAATACAGTATCAGCATGGTCATGTTTTGGGGAGGACCCCTTTTCTGCTTGGCAGATGGCTATCTTCTCACCACAGACATGGCCTTTCCTGGTTGTGCATGCCTAGAGGCAGGAAGCCAATTTCTGTCATCTCTCCTAGGAGAACATTGTCTTAGTTCATTCACCTATTGCAGTTGTGCAGCCTTTACTCCCAGCACTAAGGAGACAGAGGCAGGCAGATCTCTGTGAGTTCAAGGCTAGCTTGGTCTACAAAGTGAATTCCAGGACAGTCAGGGTTATTATACAGAGAAACCCTGTCTCGAAAACCCCAAATCCAAACCAAATCAACAGCAGCAACAAAGAACCAAAATGTCTTGGATCAGGTAATTTATGAACAACAGGAATTCATTACTCAGAATTCTAGAAGCCAGTAAATCTATAGCCAAGGTGACAGCCAACTCACTATTTGGTAAGGGTTAACTCTACATCAAAGATGGCATTGTTAATACAAAAACACATCCTTAACCTCACAAGAAGTTAAGAAAGGGACCGTTTATTTTGAAGCCAAATTGGGTGACCATAGCCTTAGGAACACAGAGTCAAGTCATCCTAAATTCAACATTCCAGGATTGTAACAGTTTGATGCAGTTTTATTGTAACAGACAAAGTCATAAATCAGTGCACTTTTAAAGTGTATTGGCAGAGACATTAGATGGGGATGACAGCAAAGCAGGGACATGTGATGGCATCCTTAGCCTTTTGGCTGGTTTTGCTAATACATCCTAATACTCTTTACTTGTTAATCCCAAGTCGTTTAGGTCAGAAATAGGTGGGCGAGGGATGGCTAGTAAGGGGGCTAGTAGTCAACTGTAGTTAAGCTGTGGGCCTGCAGCAGTCTAGCATAGTCACAGTTCTAGTTAAGGAATCAGCCTGAGTCTCACAGAAGTAGAGGAGGAAGAGGGAGTCCCTTACACTCAGGACATGGCCAGTGCAGCCAGCAGGCTGGTGGCTTAGACCCTAAGAGGAAGAGGGAATCCCTTACACTCAGGACATGGCCAGTGCAGCCAGCAGGCTGATGGCTTAGACCCTAAGAGGAAGAGGGAATCCCTTACACTCAGGACATGGCCAGTGCAGCCAGCAGGCTGATGGCTTAGACCCTAAGGCTTGGATTCCTTGGCAGCCTGCACACCATCAGCTTGCTCACCCCTCCACTGAGGGAGATCATCCTCCAAGGAGGGGATGGAGAGGGGGAAGCATTTCATCCTTTTAGCAGATGCATAGAAAGTCTCTTGTTTTTCTCCTCCGTTTTACTTGGATTCATATAAAAATTTGCAGTTGCGGGTGCTTGGGTGTCCGCTGTCACTCCACATCACATCACAATGGTGAGGGCCAACTCTCGCCATGTTGAAAGACAAAGCAGCCACTAGAAAGGCCTGCATACTGTCCCCTTCCACATCAGGAGGTCCTGTCCAGCAGGCACAATGGGCTCTGCACCGTTAATGCTTCATTTGCCTTAAGCAGATCCAGGAATTTGCAAATTTTGAAACCAAATTCAATTAACACCCTCTCCTTTGGGGGTGTTTCTTTTTCTTTCTTTTGCCCTTCGAAATTCATTCACCCTGTTTATGTGTGGCAGGTTCTCAGACACAGGCCATCAGGAGTGCTCTCCTCACTCTGTGCCTCTCTGTGGTGAAATAAGAGGCAAAAGTAAGCCCTTTCCAGTCAGGATGCCCACAGTCAGTGAAGGAAAGGGCCACATTATTCTCCTGAATGCCAGAAGACCTGATCTGACCCCAAACTGTGCTGTGAGAGGAAACAGATGGGAAAATAAAAGATGTCCTTTAAAAAAGAAATCCTTTCTTATATCAAGAGGGTTCTATAGAGAGCTGTCTGCCCCTCCCCCACCCCAAGAATGAGGGGTTCCAAGAAAGCCGGTGCAGTTGATTGGCCTGAGCTTAGACTGCTCAGTCAGTATATTGTAGTAATTGGTTTTGAAAACACATTTTTTAAAAAACAGCAGTGAGCCAAAATGTTCCCTCTCACCCTTGCTTTCCTTCCCAGAGGTCTCGTCCCATGTTCATAAACTATTTTAATTCTCCGTGTTCACCAAACTCCTTCTGATGAGGCAAAACATCCAGGTCTTTATGACTGGGTCCTGGTTCTCATCAGTCTGCACCTGAGGAAGAGACAGGAGCTTACGTTTGCTTGATTTTACAGCGGGGTAGAGCTGGCCATGGAGTGGGCTCAAATGTAAAGCAGACCGGACTGTCCTCAGACATCCAGAGTCTCAGTGCCGGATGCAAAGTCCAATAGAAAGAGAAGAAAAAGTCTTGGGAAGGCCCAGGAAGCATATGCATGCATGACTGTGTACATATGTGTGCTGTTTTAATGGTGGTATTGCAACTTTGCAGTTCTCCTGGAGTCCCTGAGTGTGTTCCATTCAAACGTTAAGCAGAGCGTGAAAATGCTTCCAGTCTTGTGGCTGGGGCCTTTGTGCTGAGCAACAGGTGATGATACAATGATGCTGTCACTGTGCTGGGTACCAAGAGTTCTGTAATGACGGAGCTGGTGGCACGCGTACAGAGAAGAAAGAAGAATGGAGATGAGGAGATGGTTGGTACAGTGCTTTAAAAAGCCAGGATTGGCAGGGTGAACCTGTAATCCCAGAGATGGGGAGGTGGAAACAGAAGACCACTGGGGTTCAGTGGCCAATCTTTGAATCAGTGAGACACTGTTCCAGAAAGTAAGACAGGAAAGAATGGAGGAGGCTTCACCTCTGGCCTCCACACACATGCCTACACATACACACACACCTATACATCTAGCCACACACATGCATGCACACACACACAGAGACAGACACACACCACACTACACACACACACCTATACAGCCAGCCACATACATGTGACATGTGCACATGCAGACATACACACATACTACAGCCACACACACACATACACACACACCTACACAGCTAGAGGCGAGTGCGCACGCACACACACACACAGATTCTTCAAGATAGAAGTTTGGGTCTTTGTTCTAGCCTTTGTGCTGTGAAGAGTTAGTAACACACAGTTCTAATTATGAAAGGTGCTTGGCTTGGCAATCTCTGCAGATTAAGTCAAACCTGTGGAAGCTATAAAATGCTTCATATATGCACATATATGTGTGTGCACATATATGTGTGTGCGCACATGTTCCTCTCAAAGGCTTACCCGTTCTCTGTTGTGTGTGCTGTTCTCTCCCCGTTTCCGAGGTCTTCCTTGGAGCAGCCTCACTGGAGCTGTGTGTAAGTAGGCCAACTTTCAAGATCATATCTGACTAGATCAAAGGGGAGGGCGATTCCCTGATGTTGGCAAAGGGATTATTTCACAAGAAATCCTCACTGTGTCAATGTGACACATGGGATGACACTGCACTTGAGAAAAATAAGGCTATAAGTCAATAGTCCCTGAGCAGCTTCAAAGTTGGCAATCTTTTACATGAGGTGATTTTTATTCTTTGTCTGTTCCTCCCTCATTGAAACTGACATCTCGAAAATTCCCCGGCTAATTTGTTTTGCATTGTGATTTTTGCCACCAGACTGCTCATTAGGCTCTTCGGCTGCAGGATCATCTCTGTAAAGCAGGGGGAACTCATTGGTGTCTTTCTGCTTCTTACTAACTGAATCCTTCATTTCAACAACATGTAGGTGGATTTGCTTTGCCTTGGGACCTGGCAAGTTGAAAATATTTAAATTTCCCACCCCTCTTGATGCCTTGGATTCAGGAGTAGCTATGGAAAAGCTACATCCCTTTAGGATTTGTAGAACCAACCTTCTTAGAGGGATTCCTATGAATTTGTCACAGTTGACATCCGGCCTGAAGAAGACAGACCAAAAGCAGTTCTCAGGGAAGGAACTGTTTAAAATGAATGTATCCACTTCGAGGCATATCCCACGATGGATTCCTTAGCATTTAAAAGACTTGTGTAAATCTTAATCTTTAACGTCTCTGACCTGTCTCCCTCTTGGGGGCCAGAAAGACAATGTGTGCTTGCAGGAGGCACACACCAGAAGGACTGTCTCAAGTACTGGCCACAGCTGTGCTGTCTGCACCCAAATCAGGTGAGCACCCTGTTAAAATGTGGGCCCTTTAGATTTGGGTGGCCAAGTCCACAATTCCGTTTCTATGAAAGTTCATGAGTCTAAATGACCCGCACCTTCCTTCCTCCTTAGCAGTAGTGGAGGATGGGCAAAGGTACTGGAAAATTCTTCCCACCATTTTGGATAGCCCCACCAACATTCTACTCATTTGTAGGCTCCTTTTGAAGGCATTTGGAATAAAGGAAATAACACTATGTTTTCAGGAGCCGGCCTGTGGGAGAAAGAGACAGGATTCAGAAAAGAATGAGATGAGGCAGATAGAGAGAAAGATAAAGACAGGCGAGGCAGACAGTCTCGCCTGCAATTTCTGTCGCTGCCTATCTCTTCCATCCTTCCTTCTCTGTTTCAATTTCTTTTTTTCTCCATCTTGTCTCCCTCATTGCTTTCTGTCTGTAGTAAGATAACAGGATGATTTCCACCGACGCTCAGGGGTAGAGGGGGCAGAAAGGGGTGTGTGTGCTCTAGCTCCTCTACCAAGTTTGCCAGATTCTAGTCACTTGGGGTCTCTGATTCTCAGTTTCCCTTTCTGCCCCATGAGTAAGGTTGGTTAGATGATGCCCAGGTCCTAACTAACTCTGTGGCAGTGAGGTTTGACAGTCCATGCAGACATGTTTATCTGTTACTTGGGGGCAAACTTGCCCAACTTTCAATGCAAATGAGTTAGCTGTGATGTCGTTCAGGGTTACCAGAGCGCATAATTTCCATTTCCGCTGGGCATACAACCGTACCGAGTGTATCCCAGAAGCTCTGGAGTGGGAATCACACCCTGCCTCACCTCCAGCCTGGCTGGAGCATGGATGTGTGAACGAACTGCCTGAACAAGCCGCCCTCTGGAATTCTCAGAATTAAAAATCGGTGCCTCTTTTTAGGGCTTTCAAAGCTTTTGTCCTTCTAGCAATTTTAATAGATTACCATTCTTATTATTCACTCTATTTGATGGACACATGCTTATCTTTGATCCCCAGTCAGATCACTCACTTCTGCTTGGAACAGGGCAGCCTTGGTTGCAAGTGCCCTGTACCCCTGTTCCGTTGGTTCAGGAGACAAGCGTGGTAGAGGGAACGGTGGCTGACTGACCCCGCTACCTTCTTCTGTTTTTACTTGGAGTCATCTGCTGTCATGTCACCAGGAATAAGAACAGAAGCAAAACAAAGACACTGGTTCAGCCCGAGAAAGGATAAAAACGCCCGTGCGTGGGAACTCTAGGAAGTTTTTACGGGAGAAATATTTTGAGCTCTCCCTAGCTGAAAATGCTCTAAGGGTGTCCAATCACAATTCAAGTCACCATTAAGATGCAGGCCGTTAATTCACCTGATAACTTCTCCAGGGCTTTAGAAATCTCTTGGTCAAAGGATCTGTTCTGATTCATTTTCTTTCCTATCATGTATTTATAGAACTGCTGAATTGCTGCTCCCTGCTTCCTCCTCCCCCCTCCTCTTCCTTTTTCCCACACTAGGGATTGAACCCAGATCCTCTTGTGTGCTAGACAAAGGCTCTACCACTAAGCTGTATCCTCAGTCATTTTCTTGCCTGTTATTTTGAGAAGGAGTCTCACCGAGTCCCAGACAGCTTGCTATTGAAGTTGTAATTCTCCTGCCTCAGTCTCCTGAGTGGCTAGGGATACAGGTCTGTGATGCAAGGCCAAGCAATGTTAGCCTTTCTTTAATACTGACTCCTTGGATGTAAATGCGGACAGGAAATCAGTTTATCAAAAGGATACTTGTCTTCATCTGCCACGATCTGCCCATTGTTTTTATGGTAGATAGTTAATAATGTGATACCTTATAATCTTTTCGGACATCCTTACTATTATTTTATCTCTCTCATTCTTTCTGCATTCATCTCCTCCCTGCGCTTACACCAATCAACTCTGACTGTACATTCAGAGCGACCTCCTGAAGCACCGAGGACCCAACCCTTTTGCTTGTTAGGCAAGTGCTTTGCTATTGAGCCGCATTCCCAGCCCTATAGGAGGCTCTTGGCAGGCCTCCACCCTTGCCCTGTTCCAAGGACAGCCAGAGGGAGGGCTTCACATTACAAACTACATCGTGTCTTTCAGGAGACTTGCTTTAAAAGATGTGGGCAGCTGACTGGTTCGTATGTTGGGATATCCAGTTCTAAACTCATTAGCTTTAAAGAAATTAATAGTCAATATATATTGTACAAATTTGTTGAGAGCTCTTGGATGTGAATGTGTTGCTCCAAGTGGCTCATATTAAGATTCTCTCACCTGGGTATTAAAAAGAATACCCAAGTGTATGTGTGTGTGTTACAGAGCTCTGCTTTATAATTTTGTAATAGTTTAAATACAGAAAAAAATGCATAATGTCATCCTTCATTCTATATTGCTTTAATAACATCTCTTGATCACTGTTTCTCTTTTGTTTTTCTTTCTTGCTTTTCTTTCTCTTCCTTCCTTCCTTCCTTCCTCTCTCTCTCTCTCTCTCTCTCTCTCTCTCTCTTTTTCTCTCTCTCTCTTTCTTTTTTTCCTGCCTGTCTGCCTCTCTGCCTGCCTTCCTTCTTTCCTTTCTTCCTTTTCTTTTTCTTGTTTTTGACAGGGCCTCGCTATGTAGTCCTGGCTGTCCTGGAACTCACTCTGTAGACCAGGCTAACCTCAAATGCAGAGATCTACCTGCTTTTGCCTCTCAAGTGCTGGGATTAAAGGTATGCACTATCCCTTCCTGGCTATCATTTTTAAGCTTTTTAAAATTTAATAACTACCTATGGATTCGTTGTTCACAAGAACAGAGCGTTAATGACAGTGCTCTGAGGTACTGCATTCATCCTTGTATGAACCACTCACTCTGATAAACTTTTTTCCTTTGCTTTATGAAACTGTATTTGTCATAAAACATTTTAAACATTTGTACATATATTTACAAACATATAAGTACATGAGTATGTTCCCAAAATGTCTTGTCACTCCTCTGTTGCATTTGCCTTTGTGAAAAGGCCATCATGAGCCCTCAAGATAGCTTATGAGGTGCTTCTTGCTAAGCCTGATGTCCTCAGAGTCACATGGTAGAAGGAGAGTATGGATTCTTACAAGCTATCCTCTGATCAGATATATTCCCCATTCCTAACTCAGCCAAAATAAATAAATGTTAAAAAAAGAATTTAAGTTCATCATGCCATGTGTTATCTTCTGGACTTTTGTTTCTTTCTTTCTTTTTTAAACTTAATAATGTATGGCAAAGACTCCTTTACTGCACACAGCCATTAGCAGATTCGTGTCGGTGCCCAGTGTTACTCATTGCATGAATGCACTATGTCTGTTCTCCTGTGGTCTTTAGAGTTTTGTTAGTCGGACACTTGGACAACTTCTCGCCTCTGTGCTGAGCATAAAATCTTTGAAAGGCATGCCCCTCCTTCTCTGGCTCTCATTCATCCCTTGCACACCCCCTTTTCTGTACCCCTGCCGCACTCCATCCCGGCACGCTAAGGGTAAAAGAAAGCAAAGGGGGGTTGTGGTGAGGAAGTTGAAATTCTTTCTCCTCCCTTTTCTTTCGATAATTTCAGCATTTCCCATGAATCCCAGATACTTGCTGATCTATGCTTTGGCGTGTCTTATTTGATGTTGCAGAAGAGGAAGTCAGTTACCTCTTTGGTCCTCTGTAGTGCCACGGAGCTCCTCTTTGGCCCTTACCACAGTTACGCCTTCCATACAGTGCATTTGGCCTTCTCTGTGATTCGGCTCTTCTGCTGAATTCTCGCTTTTCACAGCTGGAGCCCTCAGACCTAGCATGTTGTCTGGCATGAAAAAGCTCAAAACGGATTTTCAAACAAATGAAGCTGATCTGCAGGGAGCCAAGAAAGTAACAGAAAAATTCAGAGGGGCTATGGGACAAGGTCAAACACACCTTTTCCTTAAGCTCCATGGCAAGAGTGGTCAAGCACTTCATCTGGCAGGCTGGGCAGTCAACAGCTCAGACCTTGTGGGCCACGTAATCCCTGACAAGAGGGCTTTGCTGTTGTTTCCTGAGAGCAGCCACAGATAATATGCAAATGAGCATGCCTGGCCATGTTCCAAGGCAACTTTATTTATAGGCACCAAAACTTGCATTTCGTGTCATTTTAATTTTCATGTGTGACACAGTGTGATTCGTATGTTATGAAATATGAGTCTTTTGATTTTTTTCAACCACTTAAAAATGTGAAAGCTGTTCTTAGCTCCTGGGCTGGAGAAAAAAGCAGGTGGTGGGGTGGAACAGATCTGTGCACTGTCCCTGAAAACACAGCTCCAGTACAGCCCTTGCCTGAGCTGTGACCTTGGATCCAAAGCAGCTCGAAGCCAATATTCCTACATAAACACCCCAGGCAGAGAGAGAGAGAGGGAGGAAGGGAGGGAGGGAGAGAGAGAGACAGATAGAGGGAGAGAGAGAGAGAGAGAGAGAAGTAACTGGGTATAAGTGATCTCATTGGGGAAAGGAGAGAAGGAGAGGCTCTAATCAGGGAGTAGGGAGGGAAATGAATACAGAAGGAAGGTAAAATAATATAAGGATGTCTGGAAATGTCATAAGTTATCAAACTTTTAACTATCTACCAAAAAAAGCAAGCCAAATAAATAACACACACACACACACACACACACACACACCAAGAAGCAAAACCTGCAATACTCATAAGACTGTGTATAAATATTTATACATAGTTTAAATGAAACGTTCTCATCTGGACTGACAACGTTCCTTCAAGAACTAAAGGCTATCTAACAAAACTGCACCAGATATAAAAAGCCCTTTATTGAGTGGTCATGGTTGTCCAAGAGACTCCCAAAACATTATAGGTTATTTCTCTTGCCCTTGCTTGTCCCCCAGAAGTGCAAGGTGAGTGAGTCCCTATTGTTTCAGACACAGGACCCAGAGACTCTGGAGCTGGAACTGACCTGGAAACAACCAACCAAAGCAGGAAAGCAACCAGCAGTGCTTCCCAGCTATGATGCCTATGAATCTCTAGTTGACCAGCACGGCACTATAACCCTAAGGGTGCAATAGCGCCATACATACCTTGGTGGTAACCAACAGTTCTCTAATTGGACCTGCTCAACAAGGGAGAAACAATGCCTGGAACTGCTAGAGAAGTCAGAGGTCTTGGAGCAGAACCTACAACCACCCGTTTACTAAACCTACATACCTTCTAACTACACTCTAAATATCTGTCCTTATACCCACAGATGACTGTAGTCCTCTCCCCAATCAAGGAAACTTCTCTTTGCAACAAAGACCATAACAGAAAACTGCAACCAATCAAGAGCTGTAGGTGTCCCAAGGCGCAGGGAACACTGTGGAAGAGGAGGGAGAAAGAGAGAGCCAGAGGGTCAGTTTGCTCTGAGACTGTGTGTGTCTCTTAGTAATAGCCGAAGCTACACCCATAAAGTCTCGCCGGTGCAACTGTGTACTCATGGGCTGAACAAGGACAACAATAGACATGCCGAGGCTAAGCAGGGATGGAGGGAGACCGTGAGGCTTCGACCATACAGAAGAACTACAGGCAACTTAGGAATGCCGAGAATGGGAGAAATGCTCTTCCCCAGAGAAGAGCCCGCAAAACAGATATCCAATACCAAATGATCTGCCCTGAAAACATACATACTCATAACATTATACAGGCTGAGCAGGTTATATTTAGGAGTACATATGTGTATGTATATATGCACATAACAACAACTGGTGAGAGCAGGCCCTGAATTTGAAAGAAAGCATGGAGGGGATATGGTAGAGGTAGGAGGGAGGAAAAGGAAAGGGATTATAATCTCAGAAATAGGAAAAATGAACTGTGTAACTTCTTTAGTCAGCGGAAAAATGATGGGTTTCCTTATGAGATTTTTCACATACACATAATTGTACCTTGATCTTATCTGCCCCTCTTTCCTCTGTCTCTCCTCCCCATCTTTAGCTGTCCCCTTTCTTCCTTTCAAATAGTTGTCTGTTTTCTTGTTACACACACGCACGTGCACGCGCGTACACACACACACACACACACACACTAAAATACTATGTAGGAGAGAAAACAGGCAATGCTTAATGTTTCTCCCTTCCTTCCTAGTTACCATCTTTTGTTTTACTCTCGCCTCTCCCTTTAGATTTCTTCCTTGCCCCCTTATAGTCCCTTTCCATGACTTTTGCATATATAGTTTCTCTAAAATTTGCATATAAAATTTGCATATGACATCCAGAAAACATGATAGCTGTTCTTTTGAGTCTGGCTTATTTTACTTAACACAATTACCAGTTCTATCCATTTTCCTGCAAATGAAAATAAATGATTCTTCTTTACAAGTAAATAAAAATGTCATTGTATAAGATACTTAAAAAAAAAAAAAAGACCCAGCTTTTCCTGAAAAGTTACTAAATGATTCTCCTGTTGCAGGGCATTATAAATACAAGTGAGATATTAAATGGTCCATCTTATGACAGCCATATCATAAGGAGAAAACTTCCCACACCCTCACAGTAGTTCCCTTTCTGGATGATTTTTTTTTCATCAGGGGGGAACAACTCACTGACAGCAGTTTCCTGACCCTTTCATACCCCAAGGTCCCAGCAGGGCTAGAATCACATGGCCCCTCAACGTTTGCATAAATGCAGGAATGGTTTCACCAACATTATCAATAAACTGGCAAAGCAAAGCCAAACAAAGCAAATAAAAGGCTTCTGCCTTGGGTATTTGTTAATATAAAGCCTTGTTGACATACTTTTTAATCTGTCAGCAGACAAACCCTGGAAGGTAGCCCATGCTGTCGGCGTGTTAACTTGTTCTTGTTCACTGAAATGGAAATATTAATTCAACAGAAGGGCCATGCCTTGGCATGGCTCTTGAACAGAAACCCGAGTGTGGACACTAGTGTGTGCCATCAGCGGCTGGGGGGAGGCGAAGTGGGAGGAGCCATTGTTGCAGATAGCTTTGCTTACAGAGTGGAAACTTAGAGCATGTACCCACACAGATGTTGCAGCATCTGGCTCTGTACCCACAAAACCACCCAGTCATTTCCTGGTTTCTGTTTGAAGGCTGATGGTCTTCAAGTCCCAGTGTGCCTCTGGGAACAAACCAAACTCCTTCACTGATACGTCCTCTGCATTGTGGGGCAGCCTATTGTGGTTCAGTTTTTCCAGAAGCTCCAGCCATCTTCCTGTTGACCCCAGTTACCACTGCAGTATCACCTTCCAGGCCACCATCACCTTCTGCCTGGACTTTTGTGTGACTTGATGTTCTTCTTAAAAATAATATATAGTTTTACTTCTTCCTTTAATTCTCCTCCTCTGCATTAGTGCATTTGTGTGTGTGTGTGTGTGTGTGTGTGTGTGTGTGTGTGTGTGTGAGTATAGACACCCATATTTCATGTCACATGCTGAGGTCAGAGGACAACTTTCAGGAGTATCTACTGTGGGCTACAGGAATTGAACTCAGGTCTTCAGTCTTGTGAAGTGATTTTTTTTTCTACTGTCTGAGCCCTGAACTAACAATTCTTGCTTTTTCCATGGGCACCTGAACTTATTCTTCACATTGAGACTAGAGTGACTTTTCAACCACAGAAACCCTGTCGGTCATTCATTTGTTTGCACTTTGCCAAGGGATTACACTCACAGTCAAGTCCAAAGGCTGTGGAAGTAGCTCAGTGGTAGGATGCTTGCCCAGCAGGTATAAGGCCCTAGGTTTAATTCCCAGCACTGCTAAAGTAACACCCACATTCTTTATCCTGTATTAGGAGTTGGATTAGTTCTCGTTCTGAAAACAGTAACACAAACAAACAAAAAAGATGAAGTTTTCAATGCCTGTCAGTGTGACCTTATTTGGAAATACCTTTGCAGATGAGGATAGTTGGATGGATCGTAAGTCAATATGGCTGGCATCCTCAGAGAAGGGGAAAATTGGCACAGAGACAGATGCATGTTAAGGAAGACAATGTGAAGACACACAGATAATGCCATCTAGAAGCCAAAAAAATGTCCACAGGCCTCGAGAAGCTAAGAGACAACATGAAGTGAACCCCCATTTCAAGTCTCAGAAGGAGCTGTGGTTGACATCCTTCTTCTGCTGTGACAAAATAACAGAGAAAGACCACCTTAAAGGAAAGAAAGAGTTGTTTGGGCTCACAGTTTCAGAGGTTTCAGGTGATGGTTTCTAGGCCCTGTGGCTTATGACTTTTGTTTAGCCAGTATTACGGTTTTAGTGCTTGGTAGAGAAAATGCTCATGTAGTAGCTGCTAGAGAAAGTAGAACCCTGATGAGACACAGCCTCCAAAGGCACACCCCAACAGCTCACTTCTCCCAGCTAGGCCCACCATTCTGCCACTTCCCAAGAGCACTGCCTGCTGGGGGCGAAGGCTTCGGCACCAGAACCTCGAGGGACAGTCCAGTGCCAAACTATCACAGGAGCCAACCCTGTGGATTGATTCCTTGATCCTGAGCTAGTCTCTAGAATGGTTAGTAGACTTCCTGATGCTTAAGCTTGATTCCCAGGTTTTGTTTTTGGTTTCAGTAGCTCCAGGATGAGAATACACTGCTTATAATGTGACATGGGCTCACTGTCCCTTTTTGGTGGAACTATGCTGTGATTTTAGTAGTTTTCCACTGGGGTAGCCCTCCAGCTGTCCAGATGGTACAAAAAGCTCATGCATGGAGGTGGGTTCATATATCTCTGAAAGTTAGAACAGGCACTTATTGGCATTTAGTGGAGGAGAGACTGGGTTACTAGAAGACTCCAAATGCAAGATCAGCCTCATAAAGCATTGCCAATGCTGTTCCCATTTCAATAACTGCACTATCTAACCCTCCTTCAACTCTAGATTTTCCTTCATATTTGTGTGTGATTTATCTCTTCTACCGAGAACACTTGCTTGCCCCCTTCTTGTCACAGAGTTTAGAGTGCACTTAAGTGTAATCTGCTCAGAGAGGCTTCCCCTGACTGCAAAATATATAGTTGTCCACTTCCTTTCATATTAGGCTTTTAAAAACATTCCCATATTGATGCCATCATCCTTTTTTTTTCTTTGCTATTGGTTTGTTTTTCTTCTCCTGTAGAAGGATAAGCTTGGTAGGGGTAAGTGTGGCCTCTCAGGATCCAGATTAGATCCAGTCTGGATTCATGACAAGTCACCTATTCATTGAGCTATTAGGAAATTTGGAGCTTGGGAGGGAGGACCCAATTATAACTGACTATAAAGTTACAAAAGAAATTCTCATCTTCCATGAAAACCTCTTCCTGTTGTGGTAAGAGCTAGACATTGGTTGGCTCTGAACTTGTACAGTGTGTTCATCTTTGCTCTTCAGGAACATGTGGCTGTTTTCATTGTCGTGACAGACAGAATATCTGAGAAAAACAACGTATGCATGGGAGAATATATTTCAGCTCATGGGCATGGTTCATCATGATAGGGAAAGCATTATGACTAGAGGAGATCATTGTGATGGCAGCAAAAGTAGAGAGACAGACAGGAAGTAGAGAGACAGACAGGAAGTGGAGCCAACTTGTAATCTTCAAAACTAGCCCCCCAGTGCCATGTCTAAAAGGCCCCATGATGTCCCCAAACAGCACCATCAACTGGGTACCAAGAGCTCAAATTCATGAGCCCATGGGAGACATTTCACTTTCAAACAATAACAAGAGACATCCTCCTTCTTTTTCAAGGAGAATGTGTATTCAGCAAGCCTTTCCAAGCACCTTCAAAATGGGTCATATGTACCCAAAGTGAGGTTGTGTTTTTGAAGACAGCAGTAATCTTATTTTTCTGGCAGAAGCCCTCAATTTTGCTCAGTTTTCTTTATATAAAGTTTCATTTTTCCATATTGCTGCACATTTAGAGCTTTGGAGCTGAGGGAGGCTTCCCCCAGTTGGGCAACGAAGGCCCGTGATGTAATTCTACCTCAGCTGCTAATTTGCTGGGTGGCCTGTAGTGTTTAACTTAACCTTGTAAGGGCCTCAATTATTCCATAGAAAACTTGATGAGAGTAGGAGGCTCCCCAGGGCACTGGTGCTGGTGAAAGAGGAAAAAAATGTGTGCAAACATGCTGAGGAACTTTCCCAGGCAACTTTCTTGTTCTTTATGTTGTTATTTCAAGTCTCTCCAGGCCGGTTTCCTGTGGGCAGCTCTTTCTTCACCCTTCTTCTTGCTTTCCCGTCATCCAGCAGTTCCTAACTCTAGTCATTTACATACCAAACCCGCAATATAGTACATTAGAGCGCTTATTCCTTCATTCATTGTGTCATGCGTTCTGTAAGTTGCCTCATTTTTAAGAAACTGATTTTTAACTCAGGCAGTGATAGCATACGCCTTCGATCCCAGCACTTGGGAGGCAGAGGCAGGCAGATCTTTGCAAGTTTGAAGCCAGCCTGGTCTACAGAGCAAGTTCCAGGATAACCAGTGCTACACACAGAAACCCTATCTCAAAAAAAGAACTGTGTGTGGGCTGGAGAGATGGCTCGGCAGGTAAGAGCATTGGCTGCTTTTCCAGAGGACCCAGATGCAATTCCCAGCACCCACATGACAACTCACAACTGTCTGTAACTCCAGTTCTAGGGGATCTGGCACCCTCACACAGACATACATGCACATAAAATAAAAATAAATCTTAAAGAAAGAAAGAAACAAACAAATGTGTTTGTTTAAAGGGGAAGAGTTCCATTAGGATATATAACAATGAACTCATGAGCATAGTTTTTCACATACACATTTGCATTAAAAGTTAAGGAAAGGCGACAAGGAGTATGATCATGATGGAATATACTATGGAGATTCATTTTAAAAATTAGAAGTAAGGCTACTGTATGGTCCAGAAATTCCACTTCTGGGCACACATCCAGAGGAAATAGAATTAATACATAGGAGAGAGATCTGCACCCCTATCGTTCATTGTGGTGCTTTTAATAACAGTCAAAATATGGATTCAGCTTAAGTACCCATTCACTGAAGGCCATGCCAAGAAAGTGTGTTACATGCATACACAATGGTATTTCATTCAGCCATTAAGAAGGAAATCCTGTCATTTACAATAATATGAATGAACCCTAAAGACATTATATTAAATGAAATAAGCAGATATGGAAAGATGAATGCTCCATGATCCCTCTCCTATATGGAATCTGAATAACAGAACTCACAGAAGACAGAATGGTGGTGACCAGAGGCTGGTCACAGGAAGTGGAGGATAATGGAGTTATTGGTCAAAGGGGATAAATGTCAATAGATAGGAAGTGTAGGTACCAGGGAGCAATTGTGCAAGTGTTTACTACAGTTAATAATTTATTGTGTTCCTGAAAGTTCCTAGAAGAGAAGATCTTAACTGGTCCCAGGGGAAAAAGGCACGCATATGGTGCCATAGATATGCTCTTTAGCTTGTTTTAGCCAGTCCAATGTATATCAGACTCAAAACATGTTGAATGCCATAAAGATACACATTTTGAAAGCTATAACTTAATGGAGCTGTGTCATGTGTCCTTTCCTCAGTGTCAACCTCCCTATCTTCCAGGTTGAACCAGCCTGGCCCTCCTCTCCTCTGACACTTTCTTATGGCCACCTCATAGACAAACATGAGCTCCGAGAAGACAGGAGCAGTATGTATCCAACACTGAGCCCTGTAGCTGGTACATAAAAGAAGATCAGTGTTTTTGCAGAGTTCCACAAAATTCATCAATTTACCATTCGAAACTTTGGAAGTCATTCATGGAAAACTGAAGTGTATAACCTCCAGCTGCCAGCTCTCAACTTGGGAACATGTGTGTTACTATGAGCAGCCAAGTCAGTGCCAAATCTCAGGAAGTAGTAGGTGTTTCACCTAGAAGTGTCAGACACTTCCTCAAGTGATCCAAACTTTCGTGTGCTTTGTTCTTTGAAGCAGGGTCCCTCTGTGTAGCCCTGGCTGGCCTGGAATTTGATATGCAGGGAGTTCCTCTTGCTTTGGCCTCCTGAGTTCTGAGACTAAAGGCATGTGCCATGATGGTTGGCCTTGATCCAAATTTTAAGGATTAAGATGTGCAGAGAATAAAGAGCTTAAAGGTCTAGAATTCTCAGAGGTATGAGTTCTTGGGATATTGTGGCTAATGGGCACTTGGCAACTTAGTTTTCAATTTCACAGGCGTTTCCCTATATGAGCTGTTTCTCGATAGTACTTAAATCTCTCTGGCGGTCCCCAAAGGAGGCCTAGAACCTTATGTTGACTCAATGTTCCTTTGACCTCCAATATCTGGGTCTATTAGGAATTTCCACAAGTTTCTGAACATCTGTACAACTGCAAGAGTGCAGGCACTGTTGATGTCTTGGCAGGCATCTGGTTCTGCATAGGTCTTAAGTCCTTGACAGTGGTTTTCTAGAAAAATGATGTGCTCCTTATCTGTTTGCTGATTCCTTCCACATATCACAAGACTTTTCTGTGCATTCCCATCGGTCTTGACAAAGTTATCTTGTAGACTTATGTAGTGATTTTGATGGCTGCGCAGGGCTGTTTGTCTTGTTCATAACTAAATTAATAACCCCATGATGGCACCTACTTTAACACCAAACTTCTTAAACTCTCCTAATATACTAATCAGCATGTCAGCGAAATATTTTTTTTTCTGGATAAAGACAAGCCTGGTGAAATGGATTAGACATTCACATGGCATTGCATAATTCAGCATGCCAGTGTGGTGCATGCGATTTGCATTAATAACTTGCACTGGAAGCTGCTGCTCATAGGTTTCTCTCATTAGGTTGAACGTGGAAGATTCTGGACTGTCAATCAATTACAGTAATTTCCTTTTCCATATTTATTCCATCACTATCATTGACAGCTACCATTAAGTGACATTAATACAATACAATATCATCTTGCATTTCTACAGAGCATCTCAGGGTGCCTAATAGTTCCTCTCCAGCCAAGAAATCATATTACAAAGGGGAAGAGCCCTCCTTCTCCATAGAAACTATGTTTCTAGCCCTCTTGGATAGTGTGGTGGGAGCTGTCTACAGTCTTCAGAAATATTCCCAAATTCTGAGCATGACTGTTTATTTTTCTGTCCAAATATAACCACAGCTGCGACTCTGGGGCTGGAATGACTTACTCCTGCAATGGTGACTTTCTAGGGAGCACATTAATTCACACTTTCTACCTTCACTCAAGTATGATCTAGGACATACAAGGCAGGATTGCTGGAGATTCTTGTGGGGGATTCTCTTTCTTGAAGGGAAACAGTTGTGTGCATTGTTTTCAATAATTTCCCCCTCTTTACCTCCCTGCTTTGCACTAACACTTGAGATGTAATTAGCCACCTTGAGGCAGTGGAATGAGGCAAAGCTTCCAGTATCAGATAGACAGCTTGTGCATGCAAGCTTCCGGGGTTTGCACATTCTCTTTTCTTTCTCTCCTTTCTGTAATCAGAAATTGTCATAGCTCTGCCACATTGAAACCATCCTGGTGTCCAAGTGATTAATCTTTTATGCAGTTTTGGATGACATACTGGTAGGCTTTCCTGATAAAACTCAAGATGTCCAATTACATTTGAATTTCAAATAAACAATGAAGTTTCATATAACTATGTTTCAAATATAGCATGGGACATTCTCATAGTTTCACAGAGAAATACCCCTATAGGCTTGTATATATGAATACTTGGTCCCCAGTTGGCACTGTTTTTGGCGAAGCTGTGAAACCTTTAGGAGGTGGGGGCTCTCTGGACGAAGCCCATCAATGGGGGTGGGCTCTGAAAGCTCACACCCTTGCTGCACCTCCAGCTCATCTGCTCTCTCTTCTTTGCATTTGATGTTGGAGATTTGCTCTCTCAGCTTCCCACTCTGGCATTCTTTCTCATCATCATGGACTCTCCCTTTGGACCTGTAAGTCAAAATGAACTTTTCCTTCCACAAGTTTCTTTTGGTTATGGTCATTTACCATGGCAACAGGAAATAACTAACACAGATATTTAAAATGATGAAGAATTTACCTGAGGACCAGAGAGATGGCCCAGTGGTTAAAAGTGCTTACTACTCTCCCAGGGGACCCAAGCTTGATTCCCGGGACAAAGGCAGACAGCTCACAGTTTCCTGCAACTCAAACTCTAGATTTGAACCCTCTTCCAGCCTGAACACCTGCACACACACACACACACATACACACACACACACACACAATTTTTAAAAAGAATTTATCTGGCTGGGCAGTGATAGCACATGCCTTTAATCTCAGCACTCGAGAGTCAGAGGCAGGTGTATCTCTATGAGTTCAAGGCCAGCCTGGACTACTTAGCTAGTTCCAGGACAGCCAAGACATATATACAAAGGAACCTTGTCTGGGAAATCAAACCAACCAACCAAGCAACCAAGCAAACAAACAAATAAACAAAGCATTTATCTGAAGTTTGAGTTTATCTAAGCATTCTGCATTTTCAGTCGGTGACTCTCTCATCCTTGCCTATCATGTGATCCAAAGACTTATTATGAATAAAACCAATGAAGGTACTGAGATCCTAGGAGAACTCACATCAAGGTAGCATGTCTATTTTTGAAACAAAGTGCTTGCCAAACCCTCAGCATTGATTTTGCCAAGAGAATGGAATAAAAGAGAAATGGCTACAGACTATAAAAGACCATGTTACTACTGTCAAAAGGTGACTGAGGACCTATGGAAATGCAAAAAGGTAATTTTTAGTTTAAAAATTTATTATTATTATTATTATTATTAAATCTATAACCTGTTGTGATGGTGTCTTAAAATGAGCACTTTGTTTTACAGGTCAAAGGAAGGCTAGGGAGTCTGATCGAACACTTGCCTTCATCATTTATTGCAGAGGTAGAACACATCATTGACTGACCATTGGGAAAGAGCCTAAAGTCTGATAAGCAATGTGCTAGATTCAGCATTCGCTGTGTGATATGCTTCCCAGTACTGCATGAAATACCTGATGCAACTAACTCAAAAAGAGGAACATTTGTCTTGGCTCATGGTTTTAGAAGCTTTAGTCCTTGCTTACTTGGTTCTGCTGGTTTGGGGCCCATGGTGAAACAGCACATCATACTGGGATGGCAAGATGAAGATTACATCTTGGCAGTCATGAAGCAAAGAGAGCCAGGGGAAGAGTGGAGATCTCAGTGTCCCCTTCCGGGGCTTTGCCCAGACCCCAACCACCTGGCTTCCTCCCACTACTTCCCCAAAGCCCTATCATTACCCCTCAGTGATTCCCACCTATTGAAGCCCTAGCACGCCTTAAGATTCGTTTCCGTTGTCTGTTTTATTGACTTTTCCATCCGGAGGATGCTTTCCTGAGCATGCTGAGCCACCAGGACAGAACCAGGATTGGAAAACTGGTCTTCTTACCCAGAAACATGTCTCTACAAAGCTGCCTGCCCGATCCTACAGATCTGTGGGGGTGAACAAAACTCACCCGGTTAGCTTTTAGACATGAAAGTTGTACCTTCTGTTTCTGTTTTGTTTAAAAAGAACCTGAATTCAACATGAACATGAATGGGGGTCTAGCCTGCATTTGTGATGGAATTTAACTGTTGAGAGATAAAGATTTTTACTCACTTCCTTTTTTTTTTTTTTTACTTTCAGGAATGGCTAGCCTTTCTGGAAAGAGTAGTATTTCAGGTTACTGGCAATTTGGTCAAAGAGCAAACCACGGTATTTTATAAGAGAACCATGATCCGGTGATAGCCCACAGGAGAAGCAAAGAGCAAAAGAAAAACATGTCACTTGTGAAGAGTCAAGAGGAACTGTTTGTGGGAAAATTCAGGAAGTTCCTGGGTGGGAAGAAGAGACAAGAGAACTGAATTTGACCTTTGTGGTACTTAGAGGTGCTCAGAAGCCTGGGAGGAAGGCCTCTCAGCATTCCCTGTCAGTCTACTAGGTTTTGTTTTGTTTCTGGACAGGGTCTTATTACAGTTCTGGCTGTCCTGGAACTCATTATGTAGACCAGGTTGGTCTCAGGCTCACAGAGATCTGCCTACCTCTGCCTCCTGAGTTCTGGAATTAAAGGTATGTGCCACTACTCCAGGCCAGGAGGAAGGAATCTAAGAAATACATGCTATAAACTGTACCTATTTCTCACAGGGCCTTTTAAAAACAGAGTATGTGAATTTCAGAATTTCATGAAAGAATAGGAAATCTCTCCTCCCTCTCATTTCTTCCCCTGTATTCTGTTTAGGTTGTTAACATCCTAAATGATTGATAGTTGCTAAAAGGACATTGGCCTATGGTTTTGTACTTGTTCTGATCTGTGTTGTGTTTGCATGTTACGAGTTCATGTGTCTGAGCACACTGTGCATGTATGTGGGTGTGTGCACATGTATGGCTCACACATGCATGTGTGTGGTGGGGTACATGTGGAGGCTAGAAGTCAACATGTCTTGCTCCATCTTACTTTCTTTGACAGTGTCTCTCACTAACCCTACAGCTCATTAATTGGGCAAGACCGACATCTGGGAGCTCCAGGAATCTTCCTGTCTCCACCCCCAGCACAACCATACCCAGCTTTGTGTATGGGTTCTGGGGCCAGCACCCTGAAGTCAGGTCCTCAAGCTTGCGATGCAAGTACTTCACCAAGGGAGTCATTTTCCAGCCTCCCTGGGCCAACACTGAGCAGATGTCACACCTTAACTATTCCACAGTGAACTATGCTCCTCAAGGGAGAAAGAAAACTATTTCCCTAAGGACACTAAAGAGGAAATTTATACACAATGTCGCCTGACTTTCTCAGTCATCCTCAGGTGTCTCTTCCTGATTCTATCCTCAACTCTGAGTCTTTCAAACCCACTACCTGGAGTGCTTAGGGAGCTCTTCATTGAGGACTATCTCCTCCATTCATGATTGTTTTGTAGAAAAGTCTAGCTTCTCTTCCCTCCTCTTGGGCCTCAGCACCTGCTTGTCCGCAGGTCTGAGGCTGAGGTTTGATCTGACTTACCCAAACTGTCCCTTGAAAACCTGTATCACGAATCGTGTGTGTGTGTGTGTGTGTGTAACAACTGCCAAGGAAAAGAACTTCTTTGTATCATCGTAGGGATGGTAGCCGCCAAAGTTCACTGCATACTTTGGGCTTCCTAATTTTTCATCTCTTTGTTCTCTGCTTCTCCAAGGCTGGAGGCTAGGTACAATGGCAAAGGAGATGAATGGGATTATATCACTTCTTTCCCCACATTTAAGTGAATGCTTCCAAAGTGGTAGGAATTGATATTTCCCAGAAGTGGAGAGAAACAGATTTTTCTTGTAACTCCTATATTTATGAGGAGTAGCCAAAGGTCTTTACTCTCCCCCCTTTATTTTGGGGCTGCCTGTCTAGTGTCTCCACAGACTTGGGCATCTATAGCGTGATGATAATTCTTTGTATGCTCACACCAAGCCTCATATTCTTTCCAATTTGTTATCTATACCGCTGAAGACAGCACTGAGCTTCAGATTCTAGAATCTTAGAACAACGACACCATTTTTCAGATTTTACTGTGCCCTTGGGAGCTCAGAAGGTTTGTAGTCACCCACACAGCTGAAACCTCAGGGGATCTGAAGATCTCTCGGCTCTGACTTACCAGGTCTCTCCTCCCATCTGCCGTTGAGGCGCCTGCAGTTTCTGGTTAGTTTTGCATGAATGGCACTCATGAAGGTCATGTGTTTTGGAAGTAAAAATCAGGTTTAACATATATTGGGTAGCCACGAGGATTTTTGAGCAAAGATTTTTTTTCTCCATAAATCTGGATGCATTGATGCTTATTTGTGGATCCGTTCAGGGGAATTCCTGTTTCCTGAGTTTTGCTTCTCACTATTTCTTCCCCAAACTTAAAAAAATTCTGGAATTTTCCAAACCCTTGTGTTCTTTTCTCCTTTTGACTCATCTACCTGTGGTATTCTTTTATCACATCCGTGTGATCTTATCAGGGATTCTGCTCGTGTCTACAAATTGCTCTCTTTTTCCTCAGCCTGCTGACTCTTGTGGCACAATGCCCTAGCTGTTTCCTCCTAGGCGATTGGTCGTGTTCCTCAGTCATCCCTTCACCTGGCGTGGCTTGCATTTCACATCCTGAAAACCAGCAGCTGCCCCCCTCCCCCACAGGACGTTCCCACCGCTCTGGCTGCCACATTTACTCCACGCCTTCCTGTTCACCCCGCTCCGTGTCTACCCTTGTCACTCAGGGGTGACAGTTCAATGATCTTTCCCCTTCTCTGTCCACTGAGTTCATTTGCAATTTACAATCCAAACAGTTTCTGGCTGTCAGCTTGCCTGACTGTGACCTCTAATATTTACTCTGCTGTCCTTTTGTCTAAATCTTTCCTGTCACCTTTCATCTCTGGAATTGTCAATATCCATCCCATATTGTTTCTTTTCCTCTTCTTCTTTGTCCTTCTTGGGTATCCCCCTGCCCACTCTTTAATTTTTAGTAACTACACACTTGACAAATGCTGTGAGCATAGCAATGCACCCACCACCTAGTTTCCCCAAAGCCAGTGTTACATAATTTCAGGCCTGCATGAACATCAGGGAACTGCCATTGGTACAAAGTCATTTTGTTACATGTGCGGACACTTAAAGACCCAAACTACTCTACTACCACAGAGATCTCACTTATATCTTCAGTGGCTCAGGTAAACATCTCCCGGATGGCTCCTGTTGAAGGTTTGGAGCTAGCTTGTGATGCTATCAGGAAGTCAAACGGCAGAAAGGGGGGTCGGTTACTGGGGGATACTGAGAACTCTGCTTCCCCTCTCTCTCTTCTAGGCCACCACAAGGGGAACAGCTTCATGTGTTTCTGATATGACACATGAATTCTTCCTGTTATTGACACCTGCCTTTCTTCAGACCCAAAGGCCACAGGGTTAACTTCATTAGAATCTCTGAATTCCTAAGCCAAAACAGACCTTTCCTCCTTGCAAGCTGATTATCACAGGTATTTTGTCACAGCTATAGAAAACCAGTTTAAAAAAAAAGAAAAGAAAACCAGTTAATACGTTACTGTTTTATACACAGGTCTCAGCCATCTTTCGACACCCTAGAGCAACTATAATGTTGTTCTCTAGTATGTGACTTATCATTTTGAGACAGTTCCAGATGTGGTATTATATAGGATATAACTCACAGAGAGACTTTTTCCATTCAGTGTATTATCACAAAGTCTGTCCAAGTTTTTGGTCTACCAGTGTTTCATTCCTTCCTGTGGCAGGCCGTAACAGAATCTATGGTATGGAATTGCTGTGTTTGGCCAATCTTTTTTTTTTTTTTTTTTTGGTTTTTCGAGACAGGGTTTCTCTGTGGCTTTGGAGGCTGTCCTGGAACTGGCTTGGTAGTCCAGGCTGGTCTCGAACTCACAGAGATCCACCTGCCTCTGCCTCCCGAGTGCTGGGATTAAAGGCGTGCGCCACCAACGCCTGGCTGTGTTTGGCCAATCTTAAGACATTTCATTTGTTTCTAGTATGGGGCTTAGAAATGATTTTGCTCTTCCTTAACAGTTTTCTTATTGACTGCTTCTCTCTAGCAAGTATTTGTAGGAAAAGCAAATCACTGGAGAGAGGGAGATGTAACTACTAGTTCTCCTTAATCAAGTCTTGGTGGAACCCAGAGTGATTGACAGTGCAAAACTTTTCAGAGACAGCCTTGTTTCAGCATCTGGGTGCAGACTTGGTTTCAGTTCTTACCTGTCAGTCAAGAGCCTGCCCTGGAGTCAGGAAAAGTGGGGTGGGAGCAGGAGGAGGGTCAATGCCCTGGCTGTCACCTCCCCAGAGGTGCTCCAGTGTAAATTTGGACTGCAAACAAAAAGCAGGCTTAGTTATTTTAAGTTGGAACATTAATGCAGAGTGACTGCATTATCACAAGAGACTGGGTAGGGTTCAAGGACGCCCTCGAGTTATTTCTGGAAAAATGTATTAAAACTGGTAGCTTTTAAAATTCAGTGCTCCAGGGGAAAAGCACACCCCCTAAGCTTGAGTTGTTGGAAGAAAATGTGGGGTCACTGGGAGGGCTTTGCTAAAGGGAAACACCCACGAGTTCATTTTCCAAATGAGCTTATGGTTTCTGTGAGGCCTGTGTGTGTTGTGAAGGGCCCCTGTTCCTGGTGATGCTGGCTTTGACGTAGTCACAGTGGATGAACATCCAGACTTATGTGACATTTGTCATTTGTCGATGAAGGTTGCAGGTTTCCTTCTGTTAGTAACTTGGCTTCTTTTTATGTTTGAACAGTTCACATATTTGCACAAAGTCCAAGTTCAGGTGATTATGTGACAAAGGAATTGTATGAAGGTGTAAATATTTAAAATTTACAGGAGATTTTATATACAGTTGGAGAGGGTGAAAGGGAATTTAATACATTTGAAATAGAATTTGGGGTGAGCATATCAAATTTCTCTCTCTTTCATGTGTGTGTGTGTGTGTGTGTATGCTCATCATGTGTGTGTTCCTGTGTGAGGAGGATAAAGGTTAACATTAGGTGTTTTCCTCAATTGTTCTCCACACCTTTTAAAACAGGGTCTCTCACTGAACCTGAGCTTGTAAGTTGACTGGATTGTCTGGAGCTGACTGGACTGTCTGGAGTTGACTGGATTGTCTGGAGCTGACTGGACTGTCTGGAGTTGACTGGACTGTCTGGAGCTGACTGGATTGTCTGGAGTTGACTGGACTGTCTGGAGCTGACTGGACTGTCTGGAGTTGACTGGACTGTCTGGAGTTGACTGGACTGTCTGGAGTTGACTGGACTGTCTGGAGCTGACTGGATTGTCTGGAGTTGACTGGATTGTCTGGAGTTGACTGGATTGTCTGGAGCTGACTGGACTGTCTGGAGCTGACTGGACTGTCTGGAGTTGACTGGACTGTCTGGCTAGCAACTCCAGGGTCTCCTGTGTCTGCCTCACCTCCTGTCCCTTACGGATGTATGTCTTGCCCAGTTTTTACATGGGTGCTAAGAATCTGAAGTCAGTTGTTATGCTTTACCAGTCAAGCCATGTTCCCAGCCACTAAGGCTTGCTTAAAGTCTATAAGAATTGAACGTCCTGATAGTTAATAATTAGAATCTTTTTCTAGTTTATGACATTTCAGACCATCTTTGCTGTGTTGGGGGCATTTGACTTTGGTTAGGATCTTTGTGAATGTGAGATCCTTCTGTACCTCCTCACTCTTCCACCTTCCCACCCCAAATCTCAATGCTCTCCCACTCCTGAGAGATGATAATGCTGTGTAGACATAGCCTGGGGGGGGGGGGGAGAAAATCAAAAATGCTGTCTCTACCTCGGGAGCTCTGCTTTCTCCCAAGGTGGGCAGAAGGTGAGTGTCAGATAGACCTGTGTCACTCTTCTTGATTTGTACTGAGTCTCTGGAGTGAGTCACAGACAAGTTGAGGTTGGCACTTTACACCCAGGTGGGTGATTACTACCAAGCCTGGCACCTCCAGACTTGTATGCTTTAATGTCTGTCATAAGAATATCCCAGCATCCCAAAGTCTCTTTGGGCATCTCCTGAGGATATCAAACTTCAGTGAATTTTAACTCCAAATTGAAAGGAACAAAACCATCCTAATCATTTGTGGAGAGTTTCTTGGGGGTCTTCTCTCCCTTCCTTCTTCTTCCTCTCCCTTTCTTTTTCCCCTCCTTTCCTATTTCCCCCCTTTCCTTCTCTCTCCTTCATCTTTTGATGGCCCAGTTGTGAACTAGGTCACTTAGGGAGACATGAAGGGGAAACCCAGTGGTCTCTTTTCCAAGAAACTGAGCGTTCAGAATCTCCGGCATTCTCAGCAACAGCGTGAGTGTGCTGATGCTGCACACTCCAGTAACCAGCATCCTTCTCCCTCTGTCTGCTCATCAGCAATTGAGGCCTGATATCAGCAGGAATGGCTGGTGTGAAGCACCCTGAACCAACTTCATCTTGATCAAAAGGCAAACTGTGCTGTGTTCACTCTCGAAGCCCTGGCATTTATGCTGACACTGCCCATTTGAGTCCTTTGAACAGCAGACACCGGTGTGTACCATGGTGGCGGCCTGATGGTCTGGTGATGTGCCCATCAAGGGAGCTTGCTCACTGCAGTTACAGATCCACATTGCATCATCTCCCAGGCACTGAGCTTCTAAGCCCTGGACCACCCAAGGAACTGCTGAGGCTGAGTATCTAACATGGTCAACGTGTTGGGCTAGGTCCTTCAATGCATGTGGGCCTCATTGTACAGTCAGAGAGGACTATTAAGTGACAGGAACTTCACCAGAGGAGGTCTTGGGTGATATAGTTTCAGAAGATACCCATATGTTTTAGGGTGTGTGCGCAGGCAACTGATAGGAAATGTGAGAGTGGGGTAAGCAATAAGGAAGGGCATTGCCTCAGAAGAAGTTGACTGATGCTCTGAGCACTTCGGGTATCTCTACGCCTGCATATGCAGTGTGGTTTCATCCTGAATAGCTTTTTGTGGATATAAGTCAGTGTGTGTGTGTGTGTGTGTGTGTGTTTGTGTGTGTGTGTGTGTGTGTGAGAGAGAGAGAGAGAGAGAGAGAGAGAGAGAGAGAGAGAGAGAGAGAGAGAGAGAGAGAGACAGCCATGGAGAGAAGACACAGAGACAGAGAGACAGACAGACATAGAAAGAAGAGAGGTACAGAAAGATACAGAGACAGAGAGGCAGAGAGATTGGTTGTCAGTACTTCTTCCAGAAAAGTAATCACCCCATTTTCCCAGAAATCCTTGACCGCATCCACCTCACTGGCCTGTCTTTTTTTCAGTGACATCTCAATATGTATGTATGTATGTATGTATGTATGTATGTATGTGTGTATATGTATGTATCCAAACCAAAAAAAAATCACCCTTCCCATTTCAGCACTCTCTTGTACGTTTATGCTTAAGACATTTTCTACTGTAATTAAATACTACAGGCTGCGTAATTTTTATAAAGGAAAGGTTTATTTCATAGTTCTGCAGGCTGGGAAATCTAAGAGTATGGTGTTGGTGTCTCTTCAGAATCTGGTGATTTTTTTCTTAATTGGGTTACAATGTGGAAGGGAGCATCGCACACCAAAATGGAAGTGAGAGGAAGAAAGCCAAACTTTTTAATCTTATTTACATTTATTTATTCACTTCTTTGTTGAGTGTGTGTGTTCAGGGTCCACACACACTAAGGAATGCATGTAGAAGTCAGAGGACAACTGAGGGAGGTCCTCTCCTCTTAGATTGTAGATCCTGGCAATTAAATTCAGGTTGTTAAACTTGGTTTCAACATAAATTGCCTTTACCCACCAAACCATCTTGCCAGTCGCCCAGGCTCATGTTTACTCTCATGGCAATCAATCCATTCCCAAGAGAACTTACTAATTTTTTGAGAAGGAAGTTGGTTCTGCTTCCGGTCCCCAATCTCTTGCAATACTGACACACTGGCAACTACACCTCAGTGTTACTAGGGCCAAACTACATTCAAATTACCATGCCCTCTGTCTCAGAGTCTTTCCCCACAAAGGGATGAAGCATAGCTAGCAAAATGAAAGTTGATATCAACGTGCTTGAAAATCACTTTCAAGCATATCTCAAGCTGTCTGTGACTACTTTTCATAGAATTTTATTTCATTTGGACCAATCACAACACTTTGAAACACATGACACAAACAAGTTGAGTTCTTGTGTGTCCCCTGTCATGTTGTGTCCTCCCCCCCCCCATGGCAGATATATTTGTGTGAAGGCAGTATGTGACAAAGGCTGTGCCTAGTGCTGGCCACTGAAGACTTTCATCCCATGGGTTGGCAAGGCCACTCTGGGTGCTGCCAGTAAGAGTTGGGAGGACTCAGAATTTTTTTTAGTGTAGATAGGCTCATCTGGTTGTGCTACGAATAGCCACGGATAGCATACAATGCCTTGCACATCTGGGGCATAAAGCCACATGGATTTAATCCATTTACAACGTGCTTTTTTTAAAAGTCAGTGTATCACACAGGATTGATGTGTGTGTGTGTGTGTGTGTGTGTGTGTGTGTGTGTGTGTGTGTGATGAATTTGAGTTTTGACCTCATGTCTTTTAGTCTTTTATAGCTCAGATATTTAACCATTAGGATATGGTTTCCTATGGTTAGTTTCTATGCTGGTTTCTCAGGAACTCCGTGACAAATTGCCATGGCTTCAGCAGAAATGTATTACTTCACAGTTCTCCAGGATGGAAGTTAAAAATCAAGGTGTCAGCACGGCTGCTCTTCCTCTGAAGATTTAGGGGAAGATCCATCCCTCCTGGCTCTGTCAGCTGCTGGTGGCTCCAGGCCATCTGTCACTTAGGACTTTTTATTCCAGTCTTTGCTCTGTCTCTGCACAATCTTCTCCATCTGACTCTTCGATGGCTTTCATAAGGGCCTTGGCCATTGCATATGTAGGTTGTCCCTGAATAGTCCTGAATAAAAGACCCCAATAACAGGCCCTTCTTTAATGAGGAGGATCTCATCCAGAGATCTCCCATTTAATTACAGCTTTGATAACACTTTCACAGGCTCTTGGATCCAGACATAGCATCTTGGAGGAACCCACTATGACCACCAGGTTGCTTCTCAGGTGATGAATTTTCATATATTCAACATGAATAAAACTGGTTTTGATAGCTTCTTGGTTTCCAAATCTAAGTATTGGTATCATCATTGAAATTAGTTACTGGCAGAAGAATGGATTGCAGACACCAAAAAATGCCAGACTGCATTCTACAGGGTCACTCTTTGTCTTTTTTGTTTTGTTTACTGTTTGTGGACCTATGCATTTTACACACACACACACACACACACACACACACACACACACACACACACACATATACACAGAGAGAGAGAGAGAGAGAGAGAGAGAGAGAACTGAGCACCTACCTAGTTCTTTAGATTTATGTCTTCTAAAATGTCTCCTGGGCCCACTCCTGAAGTCAAGGATCACTTCTCACCTTGATGACGTCATTTCCGGTGCATCCTCCCCGGTCCCCTTTGATTACATTGCTGTCTTGTGAGCACCATGCAATTCTAATCTGGTGATCCTCACTCCTTCAAGACTATCCTTCTCTATTTGGGAAAAGGTTTCCAGAATCCTCTTTGCCCTTCTGGCTGGGTTTGGCCAATGAGGGGCACTGGTGAGGTGGGGAGATGGAAGCAACAAGGAGGTCATTTGTCCCTCAGGTCCGTCCCTGAAACTCACTGGAGGCTGGCTGCATCCTGTGATGGAGTCTGACCGCTCCCAGCTGATGTCATCCCCAGGCTGCTGTCTTCCACACTGGCTGTCTCTGGTCCTTACCCTTCCAAGTCAGACAGTGATCAACAGGGCCACTCAGCAACTTCCCTCCACACCGCCCACACCTACAGCCCCCTAGAAACTCATCATAAAACACCAATTTTAGAATGCCATGTGTTTCTTGCAAGGACCATGACTAATATATCCAGGCTCAAAGTGTGTCACTGATTCCATCTTGCCCAGAGGACAAATGGAGCATCCCATGCTCAGACACAAGACTGGCCTTGCTCCTGGCTTCATTTCCTCCTGATATACATAGTGCACTCAGACATGAAGACAGGCTCTCGGTTTACTTAACCCGCTGAGTCCTTTTTTTTTTTTTTTTTTTTTTTTTTTTGGAGATTTTGTAAGTGGTCCTTCTTTTTTTCACCAATCTACTGGGCTTCGTCTTTTTCACTCTTCTCGATTCTTCCCAAACGTAATGTCTATTGTCTATGTTCTTGCTGGTTTGAGCCAGCAGGGCTGGTCGAGCCCTCCATGTTCCCATATCACACTATACATAGACTGTGCAAATGTTTATCATAGCTATAATTCTTTTGCCTGCTTTTCAACTAATCTCTCAGCCTCTGACTGCATGGACTGTGTTCAATTTTTCTTTTATCGCCAAGTGCCTGCCGTTGTTCCCTGTAGGCTTAATAAATATTTTTGAATGATTACATTTTTATTTGTGGAGTAGATTGTTTCTTGTGCCATTCATATAAACAAGATTATTGCGATAAAATACTACCTTCATCTATTTAACTGTGCACATCCTTCTATTTTGGTGAATATTATTTTGTTTTATATCCAGGATATCACCGAGAAATGGTAGATGGGAGGCCAATCCTGCTCTATCGCACAGATGATCAGTGGCAGATCTATGAAGATTCTGGGCCCTTGTCATTTCGATCTGCCCTTCTTTTCACGAGGTTGTTCTTGCTGAAACACCACCAACAAAACCTAAGGGCAGGCTCAACTAATGAGCACCATCCCAAGGGCCACTTCAGATGGAAGGCAAGTCAAGCTGTCATAGAGATAACTTCATGTGATTATAAACACATGTCAGGAAGGCCGCTTATGGTGTTGGTCGTCAGAACGGAGCTGGTCACATTACCGGAACCCAACTTCCTGTTGCCTGAGAATTGTCTAATGCAGGCTCCAGGGATGCATGGAAGAACAGAACACTTGGATTAAAATTAGGATATGAACATCAAAAAGAAGTATGCCGCAACCCCAGGGAAGGGATGGCAACCAGTGGAGGGAGGAATAGATTGCTGTTTGTAATTCAAACCATATCTCATGAGAAAGCAATTTACAGGCCGTGTCACAAATAAAGATACATTTGAGAGCATTTGGGGCAATTTCAGTTATGTCTATAGAAGGCTTAAAGGTCCCTCCTTCTCTCTGCCTCTAGGCAGGAAGTGTGCAACATGTTAGAAGCACCTGCTGACGTCACAGCTGGTTCAGAATATCTGGAGGAGACGCCCTCAAATCACTGCAGAGGTACTGGAAAGGTTGTCCTGCGCGAGGCTTTGACTTTTGATCTTTGCCATCCTGAAGGAAAAAAAATCTGAATATGCCAGTTGATGAGGATAGGCTGTTTCAGATGGGGCGAGGAGGCACTCAGGGGACCTTGAGAACACTGTAGGTGACAGAGCGAACATTGGGCAACATCTTTGGGTCTATGTAACTTCAGAAGCTGTCTGTATTAACTGAAAAATCTCTCAGCTGTTTGGCTTTTCTCCTTGTGCTCCTCACAAGCAAAGAGACGAGTGAACCAAAAATAAGAAAAATCAAGAAGAAATGATTCAAGTCAGCCAGATGGCTCATGGGGTCATCATGCTTCTAGGCTTAATGACCAGAGTTCAATTTCTAGGACCCCACCTGGTAGAAGGAGAAAATTGATTCTGCAAATTGTCTTCTGACCTGTATGTATATGCCATGGGTACCGTGTGTACCCTTCCCTTATAAATGAGTTAATTTTAAAACTAAAAAATTCTACCAACCCAGTTTTACTCCTTAAGCCGTCAGTATCAGTACTATTAAAGAGAAACTAGAAGAAGCGTGGAAGTTGTCAAAATCAAGCTGGAGTTGCTCCAGTCAACCTTCACAAGAAAACGGAAGCTGGATGGGGAAGGTTTGTGAAAAGTCCAATGGGCGGAGGAGAAGGAGCCCAACAGCACAAGAACTGGAGATGGTGATGCACACCGTGAGAGGTAGAGGCAGGGGGATCACAAGTACCTAAGTACTTAGTGAGGCTGAGGCCAGACTTGTCACACACAAAAAATCAAAACGGGAAAAGAAAAAAATGCTGGGAGGTCATGAAAGAAGGGTTCTTATACATAAATATATGATAATAACTGTCACAAAGGACTCCAGAAGCCTAGGTTAGCATGGAGGCCACCAAAATATTGTGCGCATGCACACACACACACACACACACACACACACACACACACACACACACACAAATATCCCTGCAAGGGCATCTATCCAGTAATTGTTGAGCCTTGGACCGAGGCTACTCATTAATAATGCGGTCAAAGATTATTGCTTCAAAATGTCTAGTGTGATTCCCCCACCCCTCTCTCCTGGCCTTTGGAAGCTTCCTCTTGCCTCAGTGTCTTTGAAGGTGCCCACATGCCCACTGCAGTACTCCGCAGCTCCTGCTGTCTGTTCCCTATTTAGATTGGCCCTTTGTTAGGAATTTACGTAAAGGGCATAACAAATAACAATGGTAGACAAAGACCTGGAAAGGGCCCCAACTGTCCAATAACAAAAGAAAAGTCTTCATGTCTTATGACAGGAATTCAGCTATCATTTAAACCCCATGTTTGAAAAACACATATTAACACAAGATTCCTGTGATATAAACCACAAAAACAATGCATGAATTTACCTGTAGTAAAATTCCTCTCGGCTTTTTGAAAAAAAATTTTCCTTCCTGTCTAGATACCTATCTCTCCAAATAGAGACCTACCAGAAAGGAAAGCATCAATGCTCCCAAACACAGCTCAGTTCTTCTCTCTTTTGGAAACAGTGGGAGTGGCTCTGGAGTGGACGATGGTGTGCTGCCGCATAGCTGGCCTGTAGTATTTACACTCCACAGCATCTGGGTACTGCATGCTACTGACTCACAGAAAAATACTTCCTTGAATATTCCACTTGCTCAGCACAGATGAACTTTTCACTCAACCCTCTTCACTCCCCAAGGGCTGCAGAGAATGAAATACAAAATAGTACTGTCCTAGTCCTGAGAGTATTCTTGCCTAGGGAAAGCTATGGCTTTGCTCTCTGTGGTCCATGAAGGGCACCTGACTGTATTGTTTCAATGACAGCTTTGAAAGAGCAGCTCAGTCCTACGGGGACAAGGGAAGGACTGTGGCAACTCTAGTCCTCACTCTCTTATAAGTGAGTACACGCCAAGGAGCCTCTTGCACACACTGTCTCTGTTTCCTGGGAAATCTAGCTGAGCACATACCCTTTGGTACCTTACTTCATTTCCTAGTTAGAGACTCCACCTCCAGACTGCTCAGTGCGCTTTGCTTATCTGCCATCATGCTATCAAAAAAGGAAGAAAGAAAACAAACAGCCCTAGAATCTCTTCCCATCCATCCTAGGACTCTCCTCAAAGGAAGGGGGTCATCTTTCTCTCTGCCTGTCTCTGTCTCTGTCTCTGTCTCTCTCTCTCTCATTAAAATTTTTTTGTTTATGAGTATGTGTGTATACCTGCATGAGTGTATGTGCATCGTGTGTGTGCAAGTGTCCTTGACATGGGTGCTGGGAACTAATCCAAGCCCTCCGCAAGGGCCAGAAGTGCTCTTACCCTCTGAGCCATCTCTCCAGTCCTACCTATTTCTCTTTATGTTTGAAGCGCCTGTCATAGCACCTGGCTTCTAGAATGTGATGATTGAGCAAGCACCAGACATGGGAAGACAGCAGAGAAAGTAATGAGCAGAGAGTAAATGCATCCAATTGCAGCTAGTTGGTGTTAAGCCTCTCTATGTCTCCACAACAAACAAAGCTGCGTCTCTGGGGTGCTACCCAGCTCCCCTAACTTAGACACCTGGAGAAGCGCCAGCAAGGGCTCAGAAGTGTCTGTTTTTTTCCACTCTTGCACTGCATTTGCAACACCTACGCTCATTTGTACTCTTTCTTCTGCTCTTTACCCTTAAAATACTTTATTACATTTAGTGAGCGTGCGTGCGCGCGAGCGTGCGTCCATGACATGAGGCACAGGTAGAGGTTAAAGGACAACTTGTAAGACTCAGTTCTCTCCTTCTACCACGTGGGTCTTGGGAATGAAGCTCATATTGTCAGGCCTGGTGGCAAACACCTTTACCTGGCTGGTTATATTTTTGCACCTCTGTCCCTACCCCCTACAGCATTTTAAAAAGTAAATCTAAAACCAGGCTGGCACAGGGAATCTCAGTGATGGCATGGCCAAGGGCTGGTCCACCAGTAAATCTTAGTCTTCAACAAGTTGCAGAAGAGAATTGGTGTCTTTTCCATTAATGTCAGTCTCCTGGAATGCAGGGTTCGGATCTCATCTTTATAAGGAGTGATTCAGGCAGAATGGTCCTGAGGGCCAGAAGGAATCTGTCCCAGGTTTCCAAGTTATCAGTGTAACTGATCCCAAATGTGCATTAAATTGCCAGCTATACACCTTCCAAATGAAGTAAAAAAAGAAATGAAAACAAAAAACCCCAGCCTTAAGCTACACATAAGGTGTCTGTGTCTCTTTGTATATTTTCCAGTCACACTGGATTTTGGGTTTCCCCTCTTCAAGGAGGTCCTCATCTTAACTGATTACGTGCATAATGGCTTCCTTTCTAATTGAGTCATATTAGGAGTTGTCGAGGGTTAAGACCTCAACTCAGCTTTTGTTTCGTTCAATTCATGACACATGTCATCAGGCAGACCCTTATCCGCCACATGGGCTTCTGTAATCATGGGCTTCTCTGGACTCTCAAACTCTCCAGTCACTGCCAACACATGGGCTATGAGTAAACAAGGCTCCAAGGAGAACCCTGGTGACTCACAGTGTCACGAACAGTCAGCATAGAGAATGATTAGTAAGAAATTGTCATCAAGAATAACGCCACCTGGTTCCGTTGTAAATAATGTGTCAGAGGGTATTTAGAACCATCATAGTCAACCCACTGCTACACGTTGGTGGAACTACTAAGCAAATTACACACTCATGTCTTTTTTGGGGAGGCTCTTATTCATAGTTCTTCCTGTGCCCCATTTGTGAGGGCGTTTGCTCACCCACTTTCATTTCAGCACTGGCCTTGGTTGTTTCGAAAGCTCATGATGTCCTCAATACCCGTACATCTTCCTGTCGCCCTGGGTAGTCATCTGCTGTCACTTTTCTTTCATTTAACTCATGTAAGAAATCATGTTTTTGCTAAGGTGAAAGTGTCATAGGAAAAGCATTCTGCTTATCTGGAGACTCATTCTGTTCCTTCCTGCCCTTTCTAGATGCGAGGGGGAAAACCCTTTGAGTAAGACCTTAGCGAGGGCCCAATGGGGCGAAGAAAAGCAGTCATAAAGCACCCCCAGTGTTCTGCAGCAGCAGCCTTGCTATCTGTCTTTTTCATTTTTCTGGAGAAGGATATCATGGTTCTGACGCCCACTGGGATCCCAGAAGCTGGCTTTCTTACCAGAGACTGCTTTCTAGTGATGTCACCATCCTCCTCATTTCCGCTGGCTTTGTTCTGCGTGAATCACAGCAAGCTGGACATCAGCTGAGCGTTCTGCTCGTGTCCTCTGTGGATCCAGGTCATAGCCTCAGAGTCTGTTAGAGCTGAGCTTATTCAGTTGAGTAATGAGTTCCCTTGGGGGTGGCAGGGGGTAAGTCACGTCCCTCTAAAACATCTGTGTAGGAGCACTAACTTCCGATGCCTCAGAATGTGACACTGATTAAAATGAGGTCACTTGGGTGATCCTTAAGCCAGTCTAGTTTCCTTAGAGAAAGCGATCAGGACATAGAACTGTGTCAAAGAAAGATGACTTGATTCAGGGAAAAGATTGTCATCTACAAACCAAGGAAAGAGTTCCCAGGAATGACTTGCTAATGCCTCGATTTTGGACTAGCTTCCAAAGGTATGAGGAAGTCTATTTTTGCACTGAGTCATCCAGTTTGTGGTACTTGCTACTGCAATCCTAACGAATGAATGCAGAGGGAAGCAGCTTGAACATACAAAGTTACCGTTTGAATTACATCATATTTCCTGTATTTAGGCTCTTTTCTTCTTATTGTGAGAAAGACACCCAGGGAGCAATGTAAAGGTAGAAAGCTTTGTGGTGACCAGTGGCTCAGAAGTTTTGGTTCCATGGCCACTTGGTCCCATGTGATTGGGCAGAATGTCAAGGTAGCTCAAGTATGTGGCAAAGGAGGGGAGCTTAGATCAGGTCAGGCAGGAAGCAGGCGGTGCTGCTGCATGACAGTGAGGTCATACCTACCCTTGCCCCTCCCACAACCCACCCCTGCCCCCAGTGTGCACTCACACCAGGCTCTCCATGTGTCAACTCTTGGTTCAGCCCTAGCTCTTATGATACTACGTTGTGTTTTATAGAAAAAAAGATGACACTAACCTACTTCCTTTCTGAATGCAGTTTAGTTGACATGCCAACAGCGGTGTCAACTCTATTGCCATTTTCTGTTACACCAAAGGAGAATTTACTGGATTTTTTTTTCAGCTACAAAGATGAGAAATGTTATCAACACAATCCAACCCAAGTGTATTTTCAGTTCCTTCTTTCCTGTCATGATAAGCCAGAAGTATTTGTTGCCAGAAATGGAAAACAGCTTTCTCATCAGCCAGATGATGGTAGTGTTCAAAGTGCTGTGTGTGAAAAGTTAAGCACTGAAAACAGACAGGCTGGTTCTGCTGAAGCCATGGACTCTGGGAAGCCAAGGAGATACTTGGAGGCTGTGGAGATGGTGTTGCTGGCAGGGTAAACAGTGTCTTGCCACAAGGCTTTGAGATGGGACCACTGCTCTGCCCTAAGAGCAGACATGGCTAGTCACCATCTGGAAGAACATGGGGTCTGTAGTTAACCCCACAAAGAGGCTTCCTTTGTGTTCTAGAATTAATTCCGGTGACCCATGATTCTTAGACTTCTCTGGCATCTGACACAAAGTTTCCTAGCATTTCAATTACTCGTTCTGACTTGGTTGAATGAGATTGCCAAGTGTTTTGTTGTCTGTTACATCTGTGTATATATTTGTATGCAGGGTGCAGGGGCCTGTGTACGTGTGCACAACTTCAGGGCTGTTCCTCTTGTACCACCCCTTCCTTCCTTCCTTCCTCCTTCCTTCCTTCCTTCCTCCCTCCCTCCCTCCCTCCCTCCCTCCCTCCCTCCCTCCCTCCCTCCCTCCCTCCCTCCCTCCCTCTCTCTCTCTCTCTCTCTCTCTCTCTCTCTCTTTCTTTCTTTCTTTCTTTTTTTGGATACAGGGTCTCTCACTGGCCTGGAACTTGCCAAGTAAGACAGACTGGTCATCAAATCCCAGGGACCTGCCTGTCTCTCCTTCCCCAGCGCTGGGATTATATGTGTGTAACCATGCCTGGCTTTTTAAAAACTATAAACTCTAGGGTTTGAACTTAGATCCCTGAGACACTTCCTTAGGCCTCTGTGAGTTCTTTATGGAAGACAAGTGTTTCAGTGGGTTGGGCCTCCATGAGAAACTGTGATGTCTGGAATTATTCCATATGTCTCCTCCTCGTATGAGGAAATAAAGACCATTCTTTGGATTTCTGTATGACTATGGGGCTCGGTTACTAATGCCTGTTCTGTCAGAGGCTTTCTGCTTGTAGGGTCATCTTTGGGCATTTTTATCGTTCTGTCTTTGAAACTACAGAAGGGAATTTTTGGACAATATACAGAGACATTTTAGGAAATAGCAATTCAGGCCTCAGAAATTAGATAATTAATTTAGGAGCCCAATTTCCCTCAAACCAAGTCAGACCTAAACAACCCCCCATTATTTTTTTTAATTTAGATTTACACTGAGGGCTTTAATTACCAGGTTTCTGGAAAAGTCACTCAATTACAACATGCCACCAGAGACTCTCAGCAATTCAATACTTAGAGTCCCTCCTCTACCTGATTGCTAACACCTGGGAAGTGAAGGTGACATCAGGATTGTCTACAACCCAGAGACCAAAGTCCACCTTACCCAAATTCTTTTTATATTCTGCCAGTTTGGGTTCAGGTGAAATAAGTGCATTCATTCCCTTGCAAGGGCAATGTTGCATCGAGTCCCACCTCCTCTGTAGATTCAAGAGCATCAGTTCGCCTTGAAGGTGGGCGTTCATTTTTTGGCAGCCAGAAGTTGCAGCTGACAGAGACAAGCATTTGAAAAGGGGTGGAGAGGAGGAACACGCCTTCACGCGCCCCCTTCCTTCCCTGTTTGAGTCACCTCCACCTTATTCCACCCACGGCTGCCCCATCTCCAGGTTCTGAGCTGAGGGAGTCATGCCAGGAGGGCCACACTCTTCTTCAGACCAGATAGAAGGTAGCTATTACATGCCTGTGGGCCTAGAAACAAAGGCCTGGCCCCTGACACTCTCCCCTCCCACTAACTTGAGCCTTAATGGTAGGTTTAATTTCCCTTTGCTATTTGAAAGAAAGGAAGAGAATCCAAAGCAGGCAGAACAAGGGTGTGAGGAACGGTGGCAATGTCGGGGAGGCGACAGCTGTTGTATTCAGGGTTAATCAGGTGTGTCTCTCTTTGTGTCGCATCTGTCTGTTACTGTTGCTGGGCCACAAGTGAAAAGAACAGAAGGGAAGGTCCATTCATGTTCAAAGCCACTAGCACTGACCTCTGCTTCGTTCTCCTCAGGGTGGGAAAGCTTGTCTATTTAACTTTCCCTATTATAGGAAGCTGCCATTTGACTCTATTAGCCCACCCTCACCATTTTGGCCTGACAAACACAGGCTGCATCCAGAAGGTCTGTAAATCTGCTGGGAGAGGGAGGCCTCGTCCTTGCCAAGCTTTGCTTTTGGGGTTCCACTTCTCTTGTCAAAGAGAAGAACACTAGAAATAAAAGTTGAGGGGCCAACTCTCCACGTCAAAGCCACCAGGCAGTGCGGATAGCCTTTCCTGGCTAAGTCTGACTTGGTGGCTTCCCTGCCTAGAGCATGTTCACCTCCAAACTTGTGAGTCTCACGAGTCCCACACAGTCATGGTGCTTACATCATGCACCTTAGTCATCTCCCTGGCATCAAATCCTGCCCCTGGATCCTTCCATCCCCCGCCTCCCTCTCAGCTCATGTTCACAGGGGAGGAGCAAGTGGCTTCTGGTTTGTGTTCTGCGGCCCAAGCCTGCCAGACATGACTCTTCTTGGCTCATGTAGAAACAGCTGACACAGACACACCCCCTACTCCCCTATTCCATGGTACCAGACTGCATTACAACTTAGAGTCTGAGTTCTAATGCTCAAAATGACTCCCTCCAACCTGGTGTTTTGGGGTCAGCTCTTCCTCATCTTGTGATAATTGGCCATTCCAGATTTCTCAAGACAAGGGGCCATTGCCGTCACCTTCCTGTCTTAAGGAATGGGCTCTTATCACAGACTGAGTACAAAGTCCACAAGAACTACCAACTGCAGAGGGCCCCTGGCTTGGAGCATTGCTCACAGTGAATATTAACTTTCAGCCTGTGATGATTAACAGTAACTGTCAACTTGACAGGATCTAGAATCATTTGGGAGATGGGCATCTGCGTATGCCTTTGTAGGATTGTCTTAATTGCTCTGAGGAAAACATCCATTGTATTGTCTGGTTTTGAGTGTCAACTGACATAAGCTAAAGTCATCAGAGAGGAATGAACCTCAATTGAGGAAATGACTCCATGAGATTCAGCTGTAAGTCATTTTCTCAATTACTGATCAATGGAAGAGGACCCAGCCTATGGTGCATGGTGCCATCCCTGGGTTGGTGGTCCTCTGTTCTATAAGAAATCAGGCTGAGCAAGCCAGGGGAACCAAGTTAATTAACAGCTCCCCTTCCTGGCCCCTGCATCAGTTCCTGCTGGATGATCCTTCCCTGTTTGAGTTACTATCTTGACTTCCGGCATCTTGGCCATTGTGTTTCAACTCAGTAATGGAAACCCTAATTAAGCACCTGCTATGGGTGGACCATTCCTTATGCATGGGATCCTAGACTTTACAGGATGGAGAAAACAAGCTTAGAATCAGCATGGGTTCATCCCTTTCTGTTTCTGATTGTAGATGTGTTGCTACCAGCTACTTCAAGCTTTAATTCCTCTGTCATGACAGATTGTACTGTGAACTAAAGTAAATCCTTGTATCAGGACATTTTATCACAGCATCCAGAAAAGCAACTAAGATACATATTGTCATGTCAGTCATTCTTATGGTAAAGCTGGAACTGGGCTTTTGGAGTTGTTTTAGTTAGGATTTCTATTGCTGTGAAAAGACATCACGACCATGGCAACTCTTATAAAGGAAAATAATTTAACTGGGGTGGCTTACGGTTTCAAAGATTTAGTCCATTGTCATCATGGTGGGACATGGTGGAATGCTGACAGACAAGGTGCTGGAGAAGGAGCTGAGAATTCTACATTGATCCTCAGGCAATTGGGGGTAGCTTGAGCATAGGAGACCTCAAAGCCCAACCCCACAGTGATACACTTCCTCCAACAAGGCCAAACCTACTCCAATAAAGTCACACCTACTCTAGCAAAGACACCCCTCCTAATAGTGCCACTCCCTATAGGGTCATTTTCTTTCAAACAGCCACTTGGGCATTGAGGGTACATGCATGGGTTCACATATGTATGCATGTCTTATAAAAATGAAAGTGGCCACTCTTCCATGGCACATGTGAGTCATCAACACTGGTCGAGTTTCCTGTCTGCTGGCCAGAAGCCTTTGTTGCCCTGATGCAGAAGAAGAACGTTGCAAAACTGTCTCACTGCCTCAATGCACCCTCTTCCTTCCTCAACAATCTCAGATTTCCAAATTACAATGATATCAGTAGGCAAAAATCATCTTCCTTGCACACGGCTTATGTCCCATCAGGCTCTGAGAGGCCTTTAGTATTATCTTTTGAGGAGATGGCTATCTGAATCAAGCCAGCAACAGCAAAGCAGGACAGAAGCTGGAGTCTGTTAACAGAGTCAAAATCCCAAGGGAATCTTCCTTCCCTCCCTCCCTCCCTCCTTCTGTCCTTCTCTTTTTCTGTCTCTCATGGACAGGGTCTTGCTTCATAGCCCATGCTGGCCTGGAACTCACTGTGTAGTCCTAAGTGGCATCAAACTTGCAGCCTCTGCATATAATCACTCTGGGATTATAGATATGTGCATTCGGCTCGATGTATTATTTTTTATACTCATGTAACCATCACAAGGTTAAGAAATGTAATGCTACTACAGATTGGAGCTTTTGATATTTCTCCTTCTGTGGGCTACAACTGTACTACAATGAAAACCTATTCTTTTGCAATACAACATGTTCAAGGGTAGGAAGGCTCCTGTTGGCTGGAAGCGAATTGCCATGGCAGAATCTGAGGGTGGCATGGGTTTTAGGGGCCAACAGGTGGACCTGGGCATCCTTTCCTCTTTATGAAACTGTGACAAAGTACAAGACATAAAAATAAATTCACTGTCTTAAGTTTGTAGCTCAGCAGTGTTGACTGCAGGTCACCCCACTGGCAATCTTCAGGAATCGTCTCATCTTGCAAACCTGAAATGCTTTACCCACTAAATGAAAGAGATGCCCTGTTGCACAGTCCCCTTCCCTACAACCGCCATTCTACCTGTCTGTGGTTTGATGGCTGTGGTATCATCTAAAGAGAATCATGCAGTCTTTGAGTTTTATAACTTTTTTCATTTAGCGTTATGTTCTCAAAGTTTATCCATATTGTAGCCTCTAAGACTTTATTGTCTTTTGCACATTTGTAATCTAGCACCTGGAGTGCCAAAGCAGGAGAAATGCAAACTCCAGGTTAGGCTGGAATGAATTCACGGCTAGCGTGAAACATGGTCAAGACACTGTGTCAACTCTTCAATACACACCAACAAAAATTAAAAAAAACAACAAAACAGCTGCCACCACCACTGCTAACAACAAAAACAAAAACAAAACCCAAATATAACAAACGAAAAAAAATCCAAAGAACTTCATGGCTTTCCAAAGCCAAATAATGTTCTACTGTGTGTACATCTGCATTTAATTTATCCATTCATGCTTGGGTGGACACTTGGGTCCTTCCCACCTCTCGACTGCTGTAAAGAGTGCTGCTGTGAACAGTGGTGTATGTATGTGTTTTCTGGTCCCCACTTTCAACTCTTCTGGGTACTTACTTAGAAGATTGTCTGCTAATACTTTACTCATCCTTAGCTTTTGAGGAACTACTCTAGTGTTTGCCATGATAGTCACACCATTCTGAGCTCTTTTTCATGTGAATTTCCTCTTGGTCAACCGCTTAGTGAGACTAGAAGGGGCCTGAGGTCTGGATTGACTCTAGTGGCAACAATTAGGACCACGTTGGAGTGTTCAGAGCCACTGAGACAGAGTAGGGTGAAGTCAAGACAATTCATGTTAGATATATGGAGATTCCTATGAGAAAAGGAGTCTTTTTTTTATGAAGGTAATGATATTTTTTTCTCCTTACTTTCTGGGAAAGTGGGGGTTGAGAGATTTATTGATTTTTAGGTATCGGCAGGCCTCGCACCTGTCCAGTGTATCACCTCAAGATTTCCTCTGGGGCTTCGGTATAAGTGTGGGAATATTTACAGAACAGATGGCAAAACTAAAAGAACAAAGTAAGGGGGGGCAGCTGTGATTAGATTAGAAGGCTCACACAATGAAAGCAAGAAAAAAAGTCCTTGGGAATTCGGAGTGTGGTAATGGCTCAGCACTGGATTCTAATGCTAGAAACAGCTCGTGCCTTGAATACTCAGGGGCTTCTTGAGGTAATGTTAAATATTTCTGCTTTGTTGCTAGGGCCAAGCTAATGTTAATATCCACCTAAAGGACATGGGCCACCAGGTTTAGGACCTCTAGGACCACAGAATTGAAGGACATCTCAGTTTCACTGAAGGAGAACCCCAGGGTCCAGATCCATTCTCTTAGGTTTTCTCCCACGCCATCAGAGAAAACAGTCTCTGTGAAGTTACTCAGGTCCTCAGGCTGGGCATCCAGCGCCCTCACCACTGAACTGTCTTTACCTGCTGCGTGTGGTGACCGTTCACGCATTCGCACTGGCCTGCTGTGTGGCCGTAGGTGAGCAAAGGGGCTATGATGTAGGTCTCACTCCCCATCTTCTACTCTTACGTCACGTTTCAGTGGGCAAACAGCGCAGACAAGGGCTCCAGCTGCCTTAGAAACGTGCGTCAAGCAGAGTGGAGTCCAGGAACAACAGCCACTGTCCCTGCCCTTTACACTGGTCAAGGCAAGAAATCAAATCTTTGGTGTAAGTTTGGACCTTGACCATAGCACTGTTTTTTTTTTTTTTTTTTTTTTTTTTAGTATTACCATCATGCTAACCTATTGTAGTCATATTTTTCAGCTGTACAAAAAGCAGGTCTTATTTACTGTTGACATTAGGAGGAGGATGTTGTCAGATGAAACAGGGCTGTTTCCTAGAGTGTTCAGTGTATTCAGAGCAGAACATTTTTGCATAAGACTAAAGATAGGTTGTCTGCTAATAATCATATTCAAGAGACAGCCAGCATTCAGGTGAGGAGAAATGCACTCTATGTACATTTGAGTCCTTATTTACTATTGCTATTGGCATGACAACAGTCATCATGGCATCTATGTGTTTCAGCTCTTATATTGTTTCTCATAGCAACTTCTATTTGACAGACATGGAAACTAGAGTTTAGAGTCCCAGGAACGTGCCCCAGGTCATAGCATTGGGAAATAGACTTGGTGTCCTAGTTACTTCTCCTGTGACTATGATTAAAATACCCGAGTAAAGCAAATTGAAGAGGGAAACATCTATCTGGCTCACGGTTCAGGGGCAGGAGCTTGAGGTCAAGTTGCATCCACAGCCAGACAGCAGAGAACAATGAACACTGGGACCCCAGATAGCTCTTGCTTGTGTATGCAGTCCAGGACCCAAGTCCAGGGAATGGTGACCCCCACTCCCACCTCAGTCCACCTAATGAAGACAAGCAGTCACAGACACCTCACAGGTGTGCCCAGAGGCTTGTCTCCTAGGTGACCATTCCTGTCAAGTTGATAATTAATGTTCACTGGCTGGAACTCAGGTCTGTGACTCCTTTGATTTTCATGCTTACAATGATAACCTTGCTATTGGTCTTGGTTGTGATTTCAGGAGTGGAGGGTAAGCGGAAGTTGAAGTGGGAAAAGTTATGTTTTGTTTGTTTTCTTTGCCTGCCTGGAAAAACATGCATTTATCCGGTAATTGAGTGTCAATTGATATGGCTGGAGAGCCTGACTGGTTCCCATTGGCCTGTGTACAGCTGCTAAGTGAGCTGAGCAACCATGGCTTTCAGGTGAGACTCTCAGAAAGCTGCGGGCCGTCTCTTTCTAAGTAACTCTATGAACTGCAAAGCCAGTGCCACTGAAGGTTCTCTTGGTTCCCGCCTTGAACACCATCTGATCCTTCCCTAAAACTACCAAACAAACAAACAAACAAAGCAAAACAAAATAACAACAAATAGCAACAAAAAAATGGCCTGTTGATATGATGAGGAGTGAGTGAGTGTGTGTGTGTGTGTGTGTGTGTGTGTGTGTGTGTGTGTGTGTGTGTAGCCTTTCTCTGCAGTGTTGCCTGAGTTACTATGACAGGTTTGCACTTTGGGGCCTGAGTCTCCAAGGGCTCCCCCTTGTCCTTTGATCTTGGCGAGTTACTACCCCTCTCCAGCCCCCCAATACACTATCCCCCTCCCTGATCCTGATGCTCTGGAAGACAGGCCCCAGTCAGGTTCTCACTCTTTTCTTTCCAGTGATCTACTCTGCCTCCTGCCCCCTCCTGTAAAGGTACCAGGAAAATCCGGTACTAAATACCTGGCCAAGGCAACTTCAGAGAGCAAAGCTGTATTCTGGCTCACCGTCTGAGGATCTCTAACTCACCGCAGTGAGGAAGGCATGGCCGCGGGCGGCTCTGTGGCGGTAGAAATAGGTGGCTGGGACTTCACATCTCAGGGGATCAGAAGCAGGGAGAGGTGACTGGTGGTGCTCAGCTGGGATCAGAAGCAGGGAGAGGTGACTGGTGGTGCTCAGCTGCCTTCCTGCTTTGTCCTCTTCTGTGTCACCCATCCTCACCCACTTCCAGGGGCATCTTTTCTCGTCAGTTACTCCTCTCTAGAAGTAACCTCACAACCTCACCTGGAGATGCACCTCTTTAATGCCTGAGGTGTTTATTCACTCAGTTGCATTGACAGTCAGGATTAACCATCATACCACGCCTTTATCCTGGCTATCGCCAGCCTCCAGGCTCTCATCTTCGAGAACTAGAATGGTGTAGAAAAGTCAGTGCATGGCCCTTGAAACATTCCCATTCATATTTTAAATTTTCAGCATGAGTATGCTGCTGCCCAGACCACGGGATACTGGGTATCGACTGATACAGCTGGATAAAAACAGAATTGTTTCTAGTCTTTTTGGTACATGAACTTTTTTGTGACAGGAGGTGAAAGGCTGTCTTCGTGGCTTTGTGCTGTGGTATTACTACATTGAACCGAAGGGGCACCCTCACTGGTTTCTGACGTTTTCTTTGCCTTGTCCTATGTTTCCTTGACTTATTTCTCCTACTCAGTATTTTCCAGCATCAATCCCACCCCACATTTATTTATCTTGTGGAGAATGTCTACCTGGGAACCAGGAAACTCTTCCTAGAACCTTGTACAAAGCTGAGGGCTTCCATCATGACCATCTTGTCCCTTTTGAACTTGAACATGGGAGAACTCTGGGGTCCCTCCCCACTTTCCACTTTGCTGCCTCAGAATGGGGTGGCTGCTCAGCTGTGGGGGAGGGAGTCACAGCAAGCTCTCTGCTGTCTCCCCATGGGTCCAGGTGGCTCCTCTTCCAGCCTGCACTGTCCCCTGCAGCTTGTTTACCATCTCGGAGGCTCAAGTTGGGGGTCTTGTACTTGGGCGCCTGTTTCTTCTACAGTGCTTATGTCTGTGCGTGCGGTGACAGGGAAGAATGGTGGCATCGTAGGCAGGAGACTGGGAGGAGATCAGCTGAGTGTCGTCGGCTGTGGCAGAGGCTGTGACCATGGGGACGGGGTCTGAATAAGACAGGTGTCTCTGCCCCCAAAGGGCGGGCGCGCTGGAGGGGGGAAGGCTAAGTGCTCAGATATGTGCCTAGGAGGTGCACAGAGCTGGGTTCTGAGCCTCCTGCTTGAAACTTCAGGGTAAAGAGAGGGACTCGGGGCTGAGAAGTAGGGACTCATGCCTACAAATAGAAATGAATACAAACCGGGAACACCACTGAATCCACAGCCAAGACACTAAAACCTGGTAGGAAATATTTCCACCTTTCTTTTTACCACTTGAGTTGTCTTCTTCCTGCTTCTCCAGCCACTGTCATGTTAACTGTCACCTCGTGCTCCAAACTTCAAGATCTTTGCTTCCTTGTGGCCTCCTAGGCTTGGGGTTGAGTTAGATAAGAGCAGGCAAAGAAATCCCCTTCTCCCACCTAGACATAGGGGAGCTGAGAGAAACTGGTAATGTGAATTGATTCTTCATTTGTTCCCGATACATCTCCTTTAAAAATAATTTTATTATGTTTAGTTAAATGTGTGTGTAGGTATGTACACGTGAGTGCAAGTGCCCCTAGAGTCTAGAAAAGAGTGTCAGATCTTCCAGAATGGACTTACAGGTGGTTGTGAGTTGCCTGACATGGATGCTGGGAACCAAACTCCAGCCCTCTGCAAGAGCAGTATGCACTCATTACCACCGAGACATCTCTACAGCGCAGAATCCTTCTTCTTACATCATTTGTTAATTTCTGTGTGGATATAGGAGGGGTCCATGTGACACATCCAGAAACCATATGTGAATATGTAGCAACTAGTGACCAAGGGCATCATGGGAGAGGAAATGTCTTGAATTGGCTGAAATTCCAGAGGGGACTAGACTCTAAGAGTCCTGAAATTGGATATGTACGGTTTCTCCAGATCGGCAAAGGACAGGGAGGCCCAATTGTACCAAGTGTCTTGGATGAAGGCCCAGTGAAAAGAATCCAACCATGTGTGACATGAAAAATCGGGAGGCCAGAGGGAGAAGGGCAGGCTAGTGCCTCCACTGGGGACAGGAGTCAGAGACGATGGAAGGGGGGTGGCTTACCCAGTGAGTAAGAGACATCCCTCAGAGAAGCTGCAGAGACTGAGGAGAGGGGAAGCAAGAGAGATAGAGAGCCAGGCAGTTTCCAGACAAATGGCTACCTAGTGTTGTCGCTCTAAAATGCCAAAGGATTTCACGCTTGGATTCTGCTTCCTTTCCTTATTTGAGCTCCTTGTTTTCTCTTCCTCATTCCCTTGGGCCCTCTTGTGAAAGGCAGACCCTTCCTCAGCAAAGGCTTTGTTAAAAAAAAACCCACCCTTGATGCAAACCATGAAAATGAGGGAATGAACTGGAGGAAGGAGGCAGCCATGGCCTGGAGTTTTGAGATTGCATTGGTGTTGGTCACCTGCTTCTTTTTGCCTGTAATAGGAGTCATGCGGCTTAAAAACCCTGACTGCTGATTTGGAAATTTACCTCATGCAGTGATTGATAATAGAAGCTTTCAGGAATGAATAAAAGTGGTGGGGGAGGGGCTGGGGAGCAAGTGCCGAGGGAAAAGGGAATTGTTGACGGGGGGGGGGGGGGCGGGGGGGCTGAAGCTCTGCTCAACTTAGTCTGAATGGAGTTCGGATGTCCGAGTTTGCTATCCTTGTGTGACAGGCGGGGAAACTGAGGCTCAGAGGAAGAGAGGAGGCTTGCTAGCTCTCCACACATCCTGATCTCTGTCTCTGTCTCTGTCTCCCCCCCTCTCTCCATTCCTAGGGATGAGATCCCTGCCCAGCAAGAAGAATCGGCACTATTGTTTTTCTAAACAGGTACGATGACTAGGTCACCTCTGTCAGGTTATTTTAAACCAAGCAGTGGCAGACAAGTAAAGGCTGGCATCATGCCGATTGGTCTCCTAGTTTCAGTGGACGTTTGCCCATCCTGAGGAAGGTGTTGCTGGGGCCATGAGTCTATTCAAACAGCCGAGCAAACCAGAAGTTGCTTCCTCTGTGTGTGTGCAGGTGCACGTGTGTGCACACTGGATGGTTATTCCTCAGGAACAGTCCAGGGTCTCTCACTGCCTGGAAGACTCTAGGACTCCTCCTGTCTCCACCTCGACAGCACTGGATTACAGGTGCCTGGCTTCTCTGTCACCCCAAACATGGCTTCTAGGGACCAAACTCAATCACTTGTGCTCGAAAGGCAAGCACTGTACTGAACTATCTCCTCAGCCCATGGCAGACGACTGACCAAACAAAATATAAGGCGTTCCATCCGGCAGGGGCTTCTTCCCAAGTGGGAAGGCATTCTCCGTCTTTCCACACCCCGTTTTTGCAGCAAGGTCTTTTCCAAAAGGCTTGGGGTCTGTCACCAGCATTTTAAGAATTGTGGCTTTGTTGCGGTTTTCTCTGGGGCTGGGCTTTGGTACAGATATTGACAGTGCTATATCAGGTTCAACCCAGAGTCAGTTAGACTGAGGTTTAGAGGCCAAAGTTAAGGATATGGTCTATCCTGTTCACCTTGGGGGAGAGAGGGGAAGAAAAGACGGACTTCACAGTGGTCATCATGTCTGTGGCAGCTTTAGTCTCCTGGAGAGAACTGAGAACCTACAATGGTGAGTTCTAAAACACATGACCCAAACACTTGAAGAACTTAAAAATAGTCTGAATTCCCTGGGCCCATCTCTGGAGGCATTGACTCAGACAGGCTGAGAACAGCTGTTCTGGAAGGTTCCCTCTTGGCATCCAGGAACAGTTGTTTGGAATGGAGTCCTTAGACAGTGAGGGTTTTGATACGGTGAGAGCACTTGTGGGAAAAGGTTGTCAAAGAGCCAAGTGAACAGTTTTGACCCCCAACAAGGTGGCCATGGAAAGCCTACATCCGAAGCTCCCCCACACTGAGCTGCAGAGAAGCCTGGGTCAGAAGGCGGGAGTGCTGGCTGCCCTTGAGGACAACTAGCTCCCAGCAGGTTCGTCCGCTCCTCTCACTCCCTGCATTTCCTGGGCCATGTGGTTTGGTTTCCTGAACTGACCTATGCAAACAGGCAGCTGACTCAGTTCTTGGCCCAGGAATACGGGAGAACCTTACATAATCATGGAGCTGAGCTCTTGGAAGGAGAGGCCTTGCCATGTGAAGACCGGGAGGCCAACTCTCAACAGAGGAGGGACATGGTTCCCAGGCTGGCTTGCAGGGAGTGGCACCTGACCTCGAGACCCAGAGTGTCACGGTGCAGTGCTTATTTTGGACTCATCCAGGGCTTACCTAGTATACATGTGACTGGCAACCCCGTGTCCTAAGAGTTCATCCCCAGGCAAGGTTTCTGTTGCTCTCTTGAGCTTGCATGAAGATTCAGTTCGGTATTTTAAAGGATTTGCTAATTGAATGAAAACATGAAAAAAAAAAAAAAAGAAGAAGAAGAGCACATGACTACTAAAGAATGGAGAGGCCTTTTATTGTAGATATCAGGGGGAAAGCAGACAGGGAAGAGTCCACGCTAGACATGGCTGGCAGACTAAACAGGACCATGAGAGGAGGCATTGACCAAGAGAGGCTGCCTGGGTCAAGAGATGGGAGCTGCCAAAATGGCTGAGTTACATAGGGATCTGAAGCTGGGGTAAAGGAAACGGAAGCCAGACACCTGGGAGGAAGAGGTTTAGGGTAGGAGGCTGGGTCAAGAGTGAGATTTGTACTGGCTTTGAGACCTGACATTGAGATGTCTTCTTAGAATCTGTTTTTACAAACCTGCCTTCCTTCCTTCCTTCCTTCCTTCCTTCCTTCCTTCCTTCCTTCCTTCCTTCCTTCCTTCTTTTGCTTCCTCCCCTCCCTCCCTCCCTCCCTCTCTCCCTCCCTCCTTTCCTCTATTTCTTCTGTGATGCTTGTCACCTGAAATTTCCTCCTACTCCATGCCTAGCCAAGAGTAAGCTAGAGTCTTAGTTCTTCATACTGCAATGTTCACTACAACTTCCCTTTCAACTTTCATTGACTTCATCTGGCTCATCAAAGAGGACAAACTTGACCTTGCACTGCTTTCCTGCTTGGGAGCTGTGGGGTGAGCTTCCTACAGGTACAGATCTACAGTTGTCCCAAAGGAAAGTGCTTGAGTACTTAAAATAAGTGTGTTGGAAGGTGTGAGATTTTTCTGGGGAGAAGTGAATAAACATGTATACTTCATACAGGACGTCAACGACAGATCAAAGAAACGATGCGACTCACGTCTAACTTGGTGAGCCAGTGAATCTATCTGAGTGAAGGGTTAACTACAGGAGCATGGCTGAATACAGGCAGCTGCATTACTGAAAAGCCCTTGGCAGCATGGGAGAAGCTCACAAAAGGTGTATTCATTCCTAGAGGGGAGTCCTCTGTTCATCTTGCCTACAAGTCCTCTGAAAATTCCCCTTGCCCCACCAACTGCTTAGTGCTTTATAAGCTTGAGAAAATGACCTTGGGAACCCAAGTCTTGTGAGACTCCCTCCTCTGTCCATGGAGTAACATCTCAATTTAGAGGGAATAGCTGCGTAACACCAGAGACGGAGAGCTACACAAGTTCAGAGACACGGCTTCTAAGTGCCTTTGTGTAAGATGTCATAGCTGTATCGGCAATGAACAAACTGGCAGTTCAGCACAATTTAGTTTTCTCTACGTTTGAACCTTTAGAGTCTAGATTCTGGTTCCTAGGCTTGGGTTAACTTTGGCTAATAATAGTATGAGAATGACAAAAGTTTCTATTTCTAGACGTTCATGGCAGGCACCGACATAAGAGATTTCCCGCCATGATTGCATTCATTCCTCACATAGGTTCGGCATAGTCACTTTGACAAAAGCAACTTCAGGGAACAAGGTTTTATTCAGCTTACTTTTCCAGAGGGTAGACAGGGTACAGTCCATGGTGGTGGGGAAAGCATGGAGGGAGGAGCTTGAGGAAGCAGAGTGGGAACAGGAGGAAATGCAGCTATGCGCCACAAGTACCCAAGGTCCACTCCTCCTGGTGCACCTCCTATAGCAAGGCTGCATCTCCTGAAGGTTTTGCAATAGTGCCACCAGCTGGAGACTAAGAGTCATTACACATGAGCCTATGGGGGAGCATTTTCCATTCAAATCCCAGCAATGGCTGATTTGACTCTGAAATGCAAATACACATCCTTCTGACTCCAGATATTATTCCTAGCCATTTCCCATGCTGAGCTGTGTTGACACGGTGCTGGTGACCTCATCTAATCCTGTCTCTGTATGGTTGGGTGGGTCTCAAGTATACACTATTCTGACCTGGACTGTTGGGTATCTACTTGGATTGCTCCCCAGCAATTAGAGCTGCTCCTGGGCACTCTGTTCCTTCGTAAGTGGGCTTCTCCATCACATTCCCTTACTCTGGCTGAAGTGTGGGAGTGACCTTGACCCTTCTGGGTTTTTTCCATAGCCTACACACCAATTATCAACAGGATTCCTATAATCCAGAAACCCAGCCACCTCTTGCCCTGCTCACAGCTGTCAAGAGTGAGTCAGCCTTTATTATGCTCTTGTGTGAAAATCTTCTGGGGCCTTCTTGGTTTGTTCTGGTAGTGTCAGTTATGACGTTACTGTCTCTCAACTCCAAACCTAGGCTTCTAGACAAGGTTTTATGTTGCTGGAACTAGAATACTGAAAACCTGAAACTCCCATTTCTCCTTGGCTTGCAGACTCTGAAAAAGGTGGGCTCAGCAGCAAGGCTGCTGGAAGGAGGGGGGAACAGGGTCCTGCTCCTTACTGTGTCATTTTCTGTGGACTTCCCTTTGGCCTGCGGCTCCTGTGAACAGTACCCTACCCAAGCCATCTTACCAATGTAGTGGTGATTGGTTCCATTCTCTTTGCAAACTTCCTCTCACTGTAGAAGTAGCCTCGAGGCACTTCTTCTGGGACACAGGAACCATTTCCTTCTCTGGGCTTCAAAGCTGTGGGATTCTCTCATGAGCTCACTTCGATAACCTAGTACCTTCTTCTTGTCTCCCCACCTCTAATGTTTCCCACCATGATTGCTTCAAAGATATCTTGGATTTCTTTTCTTTTTCTATCCTTTCAGTTACCAGGTTGGAGATTTTTTTTAACATTAAAATTGTTGAAATAGCTGGTGTGTCTCTGGCTCCTGACAGGGTCTTGGCTGATACACCCCATCCAGGAAAATGTTCTCAAGGCTACTTGTGGTGTGGCTTCCCACCTCTCCTGGAAAAACCCCCTCTGCTCCCTACCTTTCCCATGCTCTTCTACTGTTTGTGGCTATTTGACAAATATATCAACCCCTCTCCTCTTTCCTGCTCTCCACAATTCTGTAGGCCTCTGATCATGTCACCCTGCAGTATTATCTCTTTTGCAAGGTTCCCCTGAAAACTCGTCAACAATCCACACCACTCTCCTTTGTCTAACCCCCCCACCACAGTTCCTATCACTGTTAGCAAGCTTTCTGTTACTATAAAAACAAAACAAAAACACTTGAGGCAATTAACAATTAACTTACAAAAAGGGAAGGTGTATTTTGGTTCATAGTTGTCAGTCCATGGTCACTTGGTTTTGTTGTTTTGGGGCCTGTGGTGAACAGGCTGTACATCATGGTGGAAGTATGAGACAGAGGAAAATTTTACCTTCTTGTAGTTGACAAGAAAAGAGAGAAGAGAAACAGAAGCCCCAATGACCCCTTCAGTGGTATGCCCCAATGACTAAACTTCCTACAACTCAGCCCTACCTTCTAAAGCCCCACAGCCTCCCAGTGGCATACGGGCTAGGGACCAAGCCTTGTACATGTGGCCCTATAGGGAACACTCAAGATCAGATTACAGCAGCATCGATAGTCTGCCTGTTCACTCCTTAATTGGCTCTTTCGTTTTGGTAAAACAGACTGCTGGAGGGCAGAGACTTCTCCCACTTCAGTGATTTCTACACCTCAGCACTCACAAAGACACTGGAACCTTAAATGCTTCCTCCATATTTGCTGAATAAATGAACAAGTTGAAGTTCTAAACTCTCAGGACTAAGGAGAGGCCAGGTCAAAGTGTTCTGGATGAGGAGGACTCTGTCAACATGCAAGTAGCATCTGGACCCCCAAGGATGAACCCTGTTTGCTGTTGGTGGACCTAAGAAACAAAATCTGATGCTGAGTCTGACATGTCCTCTTTACTTGAGGTTTCCTTCCTTCTGAAATGATGCTATTGAAACTGTCATGAGCACTAGATAGAATCCCAAATGGCTCTCTGCACCTATGAGCTTAATTCACAAGGAAAAAATAATCTGAGAGTGTGGGTTATTAGCCTTTTTGTTTGTTTTGTTTTTGTTTTTGTTTCTGAGAGACTACGCGCTAAATAACCCTGTCCGGTCAGGTACTCACAATATAGACTAGGCTGTCTCAGTCTCCTGAGTAGTAGGGTTAGGTTGTTGGCTTTTTGTTGTCATCTCCATGGAAGCCGTGTGTTGAAGGGTGTGTGGTGTGGAATGGGATACCTCATTTCTGACATGAAGCCTAGCTCTCTAATCCAGGAGAGCAAGAGGCAAGAGAAGAATTTATCATCAGCAATAACTGGAGACTTAACGTTACAAGACTGACGCTTGAATCAGCCCCAAATCCAACTCACTGCAAGTTCTCCCCTGCCCTGTTGCGTGGTGGGGGAGCTCCCTGGATTACAATGGCAGCTGCTGGGTTCCCACTGCTGTGATTCACCTGTTCTTTCATGTTTGCCTTGGATTCCAGCCACTTAGGTTTCAGAAGGTGCTGAGCTGGCCAGTGTTCTTGGCTGGAGAACACAGGTGAGACGGCGCTGTGTTAAATGCTAGCAGCAGTTTTAAGTGCTGGCTTGAAAGGAGGCTGGACATAGTCGCTTTCCTCGGGTCTGCTTTACTTGGCCACGTGTGATTTTGCACTTAGCAAAGGGAGGGCTGAACAAGGATTCAGACAGCCTCTGTCAAGGCTCTCTGTTGGCTCTTAAATAAGGAACTGAAACAACTCTGTGAAGCTGGGAGCCGTCTGCACTGTCTTCAACTTCGGTGACCTGTGAAAGGAGATTCATAAGACTACAAAACCTGTTCCTCCAAGGATTTAGGTTTGCCTTTTCCTTTTTGTTTTTGCAACTATGATCATTGCTTGCCACATTCAAAACCCAAATCCTGAATTATATTAACTCTTGTCTTTTTCAGGGTTTATTATTATTATAAAATATAATTAATTGTCTGTGTGTGTATATACGCCATTTGTGTTGGTGCCTGTAGAAACTAGAAGTCATTGGATCCCCTGTAACTGGAGTCACAGGCAGTTGTTAGCTGCCTGTTTTGGGTGCTGAGAACAAAATTCCAGTCTTCTAGCCAAGCATCCAGCACTCTTAACCACTGGGCCATCTCTCCAGCCCCAGTGTTTTAATTCTTAAAGTACAGACTGCAAGCACATTACAAAGGCATCCCCAGTACCCTGCACTGTGCTGGAGAAACATGCGGATGAAGATGTGGTTGTTGCCCTGAGGAAGGACACTGTCTTTAGAGGAACAGGAAATGTGAATGCATTCAGTTATTTTCACAGACATGAATACTCTTGTACAAACTCAGGGCCAGGGAGATGGCTCCATGGGTAAAGGCATTTCCTGTTAAGCCTGATGGCCTGAGTTCCATCCCTGGGACATACATAGTGGGCAACTCCTATAAGTTGTCCTCTGACTTTCACATATGCATTTTCATACATGAATGCCCCCCCACATGCTTGCACACATGCACACAAGTAACAGATTTATTTCAAAGAAACTTAGAAAATGAAGATAATTATTGAGCTGAAAAAGGTTTCCTTGGAACTGGGGGTGGCCTTGAAAACTAGTGGGCATCTGGCATGATTAGGAGAAATGGAAAGAGCTGTTAGGTCAACGGCCCCTGATTAGGGCTTGGGCAAGACTGTGGAAGCCTTCATGGTGTTGTGCAAGTAGGAGAAATCTATCCCAGGGAGTCACTAGAAAGTGAGATGAGCAGATGGGAAAGGACAGGACCTTGGAGGACACCCAATGCTGTGAATAGACAGGATGTGTGCATGCAAAGAGATAGTCCATACTGTGGCTTGTACAATTTAAGATATTAAAAGAAGGTCTGAGGGGGAGATGAAATATACTTGGCAGTAGAACTTGAGACCCAAGTGAAAGATACACATAAGGAAGGCTTCAAAGGAGGAAAGAAGCACCAGGGCTGACTTCAGAAAGGCGTGCTGAGAGGAGTGTTGCAGGATAGGGAAGATGGAGGGCTAAGAGGAGGGGAGGGGTCTCATGTAGGTGAGGGGGCCTCAAGCTGATGATGATGCTAGACAGTCTCTAGTTAACTTGGTAAAGAAGATGGGCATTGGCCCAGCATAAAACAAGGTAAAGGTTCTGTTACAGTCACACTGGGGACCGGACTCGAAGGATGGATAAGAACAAACAACAGAGTAATAAGCTCCTGCCACAGCCTAGTGCTGGTTGACTTGATGTGAGCTTGTGGTACCCTGGTCCGAACTGTATTAGTACCTTTCCTCGGTGCTGTGACAGATTACCCAGCAAAAGCAACGTAAGGAAGAAAGGGTTAATTTGGGCTCAAGGTTTGAGGGGATGCAGCCCATTGTTGAAGGGAAGGAACGGTGTTAGGAGCACAAGGTGGTGACATGATGACTACAATCAGGAAGCAGAGAGAGAGGGGAGGGGCAGGGAGGAATCCCAGGGTTCTTTAGCCTTTTTCTGCTTCTTTCTTTTATTCACCCTGGTACTCAACCCCATGAATGGTGCTGCTGGGTCTTCCCTTCTCAATGGATCCTCTCTGGAAAAGCCTTCTCCCACACCCAGAGGTGTGTCCTAGCAGATTCCACATCTGACTGGACTGACAGTGAAGGTAAACATCTTCCTTTTTCAAAGTGGCCTGGTGGGATTCAAGAGCTCAGAATGTGGCGTTGGTGAGAAAGGCTATGAAGGGTGAGGCATGGTTGCTGACGAAAGCAGTGGTTGCCCAGCTCAACACAAGTCTAAGGGACTTGGGGAAGATGGGAGAATACCAAGAGAGCTTCCTTGATTAGTGGATCCTGTGCGGACAGGACACAGAGTTGGCCTTAATGCTGATGAGGTTCTGGGGAGATTTCATGTCCAGAAGTTAGCAGGAGACTGTGTAAGAAGAAAAAAAGATACATGGTTTGCTGTAATATGTCTCTACATTAAAGAAATTGTAAATAGTAGTATGAGAAATGGCCTTGATAAGGTAACTTAACTTACACAGCACAGCACAGGACAAACAAGTCCTTAAGTTCCTTTGAGTTCTTAATGCCTTCTATCCAAACTCCCTTTGGTTATATTGGATGGATTTTTACAGAGGTTTAAAGAGTAGGGATGATTATGAGTTTGGAAATGCAACTCCATTATTTTCTACTTGAGCGATCTAGGAAAATGATCTCATCTTTTCCCCTGGTGTTTCTCATCTGGAAGATGGGAGCTGCAGCACCTTTCTGATGGGGCTTGTAGTGGTTTGACTAACAATGCTCCCCTCCCTATGCCACGAGCTCATGGATTTGAATATTGGTCACCAGGGAGTGGCACTACTGGAAAGGAATAGGTGGTGTGGCCTTGTTGGAGGGAGTGGATCACTGGGGCTTGGCTTTGGGCTTTCAGTAGCCAAAGCTGGGCCTAGAGGCTCTAGCTCTTCCTGCTGTCTACAGATCCAGATGTAGAACTCTCAGCTCCTTCTCTCAGTAATAAACTAGCGTTTCCCATAAGTATCATTTGTGCCACCTTTCAGCACAGTAAGAGCAGGTATACTGGTCAGGTCTTAGTTGTCTTTTGAGACGAGCTGAGTTCTTTTACTTCTAGACAGTCGCTGACCTTGATGACGTTTTCCTTCCACGTAAACTGAGTTGGGGTTGCTGTGTGCTGAGTGACGTGGCCATCCACTGGAACAGATGTTGGCAGCACTGACTGGAGGTCCCAAGAGTGAATGAATGTAATGCTGTAGGAACTGTGAGGGTCTCCATAAGCTGCATAATAGGTTTCTGAGCTGTCCTTCCAAACCTAACTGACATCTGTGAAATATCCAGAGAACATAAAATGAGTCCAAGCAGGATTCATGTCCAGATATATTTGGAAGGTATTAAAAAGGAAAAGAAAGATTCCAGAAGGTTCTATCTCACTTTCCACTTCTATACCGAAAACAATTCTGGTTCTCTGGTTACATCTTTTCGTGAGATATAGTTACCAAATTGTGTTCATTTGACAGCTAAGATATCCGTCTTCAGTGCTATATATAAAATGATCACATCCTAGTTTTTGACAGGTTTTAGTTTCTTGGCATAGAGCATCCGGGTCTAGCCAGAACTTTGTTTTCTCTAAGTTAATTTGCCCAAAGCCTTGGTAATTGATATCAAAAAGCCATGCTTTGTTATTCATCTCATGTTTTTGCCTATGTCTCTCAGACCTTTACTTCACTGATAGAATATTTAGGAAGACACAGATTACATTAAAAATGCATCTTAGAGGCCAGAGAGATGGCTTGGTGGTTGAGAGCACTTTCTGTTCTTGCAGAGGACTCAAGTTCAATTCCTAGAAATTGCATTGGATGGGTCATAACTACCTGTAACTCCAGTTACGGGGGTTCCTACCCCTCTAGTCTCGAGGGAATATCTGCAATCCCAGAACTTTAAACGAGGAGTTTAAAGCCAACTTTGGGTACACAGCAAGTTCAAGGCCAGCCTGGGCCACTTAGATATACCTCTCAAATAAAGGACTGGGGAGATCAGTAAAGCCCTTCCCTAGCCAGAGGGAAACCCTGGCCTTGGTTCAATACCCCATGCAAAAATCAACTAACTACCAGCAGCAAAAGCAACAAAAACAAAACTAAACACAAGCAAATTTGTCAATATAAGGTGTTGAGAGATAGGACTCCTTGGTTAAGATCACTTACTGTTCATGTAGAGGACCCAAATTCATTTCCCAGTATCCATGTTAGGGGCTCACAACCACCTGTAAGTCCATTGTAGGGATTCTGCCTCCCTCTTCTGGCCTCTTCCATCACTCATACATACAGACAAGCAGGCAAACACATATACACATAAACAGAGATAAATGAAAGGGTTTCAGTTCCATCAGGCATCTCTTGCTGCTCTGCCTTTCATTATCCCAGTGATTGCTTTAGAACTCAGGAACCAAATGCAACTAGACAAACCCATCACCCTCTGAAATCTCAACTCTTGCTTTCTGAAACCCAGGAATCAATTATGTTTTTTCCTCTCCAAACCCATGGTTCAAACATTCAACTATCAGGAGTGAGGAAGCAAGTGTACTTATTTAGCAAATAAGGACACTTCTTATTCTTGATTATCAGAAACCATTTGTTTATTGTAGACCATCAGAAAAGCACAGGAAGGAGTAGAATGACTCATTGTCCGGTACTACCTTGAACACTGATTTCCTGGTAATGGCTGATGTCTGGGAACTAGGCATACTGCAAATATGTGTTGCTTTTCTTGGTTGATGAATAAAGCTGTTTTGGCCAATGGACAGACAGGATTTAGCTAGGTGGGAATTCCAAACAAAGACACAGGAAAAAGAAGACAAAGGAGAGATGCCATGTAGCCACCGGGAAGGTAGGATTCCCGGGCATTCTCCGGTAAGATAAGGTCAGGTAAAGATACGTAGATTAATAGTTATGGGCTAATAATTAAGAGAGAGCTAGTCAGTAAGAAGCCTAAGCCACTGGCTGGCAATTATAAATATATATTAAGTCTCATAGCTGTGGGACCTGGTAGGTGGAGAGAAAATGGGTCCAGTATGACCCAGACTAGATGGGAAAATCTCCTTTTACAGTACATCTCACTCTTACTTTGTCTTTTTTCCCCCTTCTTCATCTGCTTCTGTTTAGAAGCATTCAGAATCTACACGAATGTTTTCAAATGGTTGGCTGATAGCTCCAAAAGTTGGTGTGAACGCCTGCTTGTGGCTTGCCCTTTTGCCTGTGTGCTTTGGGGTTACCTCATTGCTGGTCTTCTGCACTTGAATCTGGATTTGGTCACAGCCTTCTCCTGGTGGCCAGAATCTTGCTGCTTTTCTCAGGCACTGGAGGAGTATCTACTAGCATGTTTTTTTCAAGAGGCTGCTTGGAGCCATATCATCCATGAAAGCAAGCTATCAATCATTGATGGTAACTCACCTCCCTACTAATGGGCAGGGCTGAAAAGTTGTATCCAAGATCCCCACTTGAAATCAAAACATAAGGAAAGTCAGAAGAGAAACTGATACAGAACACACTGGCTTTAAAATATCTGTATTTCTCCAAGTTCTCAAAATGTGACTTCCACTGCTGCCTGGTGTCCAGCTGAGTGTGTAAGCAAAACAAAGCCAGATGCGGCCAATTGGCTCCAAAGTTACATGGCTGGCTTCCCTACTGCACTTATTTGCTTTAAACGGGCTTCTTCAGTTTCATCTGAACTCCTGCTTGGGGATGCAGCCGCAATCGAAGGAGCAGGAAATAGAGAATTGGGTTGAATGCTAGGTAATGTAGCCGTGGGCAGAGGCAGCCGCAATCCAATATGTCTTTTGGTCTCCGGTGTCTAACCACAGATGCTCATCAAGGCGGTGACTCCTTCCAAGGCAGCTGTGTCCACATGTTTCTCTCATCTGGCTTTCCATAGGAAAGCCTCAACTCTGATAGCTGGTGTGTTCCCAGTTAGGAATCAGGCTCCTATTGGGCATTTGAATGTCCCCTTTTGAACTTATGAACCTCCTGACCAACAGGGTAGTGTCACCTTGTGCAACATTGCCTAGCCTGCTGGTTAGATGCAGTCTTGCTTCTGGCAGAAAGAGAACTTGGCCTTAGCTCTGTGTGCCCATATGTTTGCTATGGACAGACTGCATAGTCATACACAGGGCACAGCAAAGCTGTATTAGGTAGAAGAAGCTCATGGCGGGAAGGGTTGCTTTTGACTCACAGTTTGAGTAGATCTAGTCCACCAGGGCAGGGAAGCACAGTGGTATGTGGCTCTATGGGAGAAGCATGTAGCCAGGACTTCTCACATCTGGGTGGAGCAGGAAGCATAGAGATGAACGTTGGAGCTTGACTGGCTTTATCCTCTTTCCTCTTTCTCGTCATGGGATGGTGCTACCTAGTCCAGTCCCTCCTAGGTTAAATCTTCCTGGAAACATCCACACTGACATGGCCACAGGTGTACCTCCTCAGTAATTCCAATTCAGTCAAGTTGACAGTCAAAATGAACCATCCCAGACCCAGACTGCAACTAAGCACTTGCTGGAAGTCACGCAGGTGAGCCACTGATCGTGCACAGACATCTGTCTTGCATGGAGCTGTATATGCTCTGTACGTGTGCACAGTTATATATGCAGGGCATAGACAGATAGCAGAAACCCAATGAGGGAAATTACTCTCCTGGAGGACTGGGGATCTCGTGGCCCTGCTGGGACCAGAACCCTGGTTCTGTAAGTCCCAGAGGGGTCCTCCACTGAGATTTAATTTAATTTTAAAGCTTGGCAAATGGGATGCTGTGTGTTTGTGTAGACTCGCACCAATTTAAAGGCCCTTGCAGTTTAGATCTTGCGTGTAATTTGTTACATTAGCTTTGGGCAAAAATATTTGGGTTTTGGTCCTTTGTGGTTTGAGGTCCTTCTCAGAGTTGACCTGATGCGTTAGAGAAGGCAGTGCTGTGGAAAGCAGAGGGGGTAGGGGTTGGGGTGGATGGGGGGGTAGTTTGTTGCCAATGGCAGCTTTGCAAACTGGAATCAGGCACGTGATTTTCCTGGCTTGCTTGGTGCTTCTTGTGTATTTTGCATATTACCCTGTTGAGATCAGGAAACTGAAGCAGCTTGGATTAGGCGTTCTAAACTCAAATGAAGGTTGGGGAAATTCTTCTCCTGATACAGCAGATTAAGAAAGAGTGCCATTTGGTTTTTGTTGTTGTTATTTAAAGGGAAATCCATACTGTTGTATGCATCCTGACAATATGAAATTTGGACATCTTCAAGATGAACAGATCCACAAGGAGTTATTCTAACTGAGAATTTGGCTATCTTCTAGTATTTAAAGCTGTTAGCACTGGGTAATATGTCACCAGTAATTGGACCTATTTCTGTATCTTTGGTGAGAAGAATGAAACAGACATCATGGGCCATTTTATTAGAGGCATAGCTCAGATGCAAGAAAAGAAATTTAATCGTTCCCCATCATTTATGACTCAGTCATGAGAAAATCCTAGAAATAACTCAAATATTTGTTTATTTATTTCACAATGCCAGGGATCATACTCATGGCCCAGTGAACGATAAGTCAGCACCCAACCCCAGATCTACATCCATAGCTCAATTCTTAAGCTTTTGTTGCTTTCATTTTTTGAGACAGGGTTTCTCTGTGTAGCCCTGACTGTCAGCAATTTGCTCTGTAGAACAGGCTAGCCTCGAACTCAGAGCTTTGCCTGCTTCTGCCTCTCAGTGCTGGGTGGGATTAAAGGTGTGCAGTGTGCACCACCATGCCCAGCTCGATTTATAAGCTTTTAATTGTGTATTTGTCTGAGTCGCATGACAGAATCACAGGACATCTACTGTTTCCTGCCTTAGACCGAAGCTAGCCTTTGTTCAGTGTATCCACTCAGTGTGAGCTACCTGCCCGGTTGCTGTCTCTGTTATCACACCCACACTCTTGGTGCTGCTGTGAGTGTGTTCAAATGAGTCTTATTTTACTTAATACTCTCCCCAGAGCACAAGCTCCTGCTGTTGGTAATTCAGATATGCCAGAGTTTCCTTCAAGAGAAAACTGAAAGTACAGTAAGTGTTTTGAGAAAAAACATGGTCACTGTGACCAGAGGCGATCTTTCCCTCAAGATATGCTAGACAAATGTAACTTATTTCTTCCTATGGTGAATCTTGAAGGGAGGGGTACCTGGGTATTCTGGGGATAGCCTTGAGGTTATATAGCCTATAAGGGGATGTCTTGCAGCCATAATGATTTAGACCTCTTAGGCTGCACTCTCTTGCTTTAGAAGACTGAAGCTCTCTTTGCCCATCTCTGCAATAACGCTGACCTCTCCGTTAAATCTTCAGGCTCAGTGTGTATACACTGGCCCTACTTTAGAGGGAGAGTTTTTAACACTGATATGCGGGTGAAAATCTATTTTTTTAAATTCACTCTTACAAAGTCTTAACTTCCTCTTTTCATGTAGCACACATAGCTCACATAACAAACAGTTGATGGACATAGAAAGGAGCTGTGTAGTTAAGACTGAATAAGCAGTATTTAGTGTTTATAGTACCATGCCTTAAACATTAGTGTCTCACTGAAGGGTTCTGAGAAATAATCCAGCAGTGGTTCTCAAACTTCCTAATGCTGTAACCCTTCATATAGTACCTCATGTTGTGGTGACCCCCAAACATAAAAACTTCATGGCTACCTCACAACTAATTCTGCTACTGTTATGAATTGTAATGCATATATCTGATATGCAGGATGTCTGATATGTGACCTCCCCCAAAAGGGGTCGTACCCGACAGGTTGAGAACCACTAACCCAGAGTGAAGCTGGATTCAGGGCAGAGCAGATTCACATCTCTCACCTGCTTTATCTAGGAGTGACATTTGTTCAGCAAGTGAAATGGCTGGTAGCAGCCCCCCCATAAATGGAAAGATGGCCCCCCTCTCTTCCTCTCTAGCCTTGGTTCCACCTTGTGAATCTCCCCTCCCCTTTATCGTCTTGGAGTAGATATAACTGTGTTTACGTGTGTTAAGCATGCTTGTGGCACCATTTCACCGTGTGTTTCATGACTCCTGCTTTTGATGATTGAATGTCCTTGCGAAACAGAAGAGAAGGAGCCACAGTTTACAGTGCCCATCAGCAGGGAAGCACCCACTGGTCGCTGGAATACGATCTGTTGCTAAGGTCAACTTCATGCATGACTTAATTACTTAAACCAAGGAGATCAAAGACCTTTCAGGGAAATGGGTTGGTGCTCTGGTCTGTGCTGCACAGTACTGGGAAAGTACTAAGTACGGGCATTTGTATCAGATATCGAAGAAGCATTCAGAGAAAAGTTCTGGAAACTTCTACTGCTGAGTAAAATTTGCCGGTGCTGAGGCAGACTCTAAGAAGCAGAGAGAGAGACAGAGACAGAGACAGAGACAGAGAGAGAGACAGAGATCGAGACAAAGACACAGAGACAGAGACACAGAGACACAGAGTGACTTGGGCTAGAACCTAGGCCAGGTCATTACCCATAATCTTACCTGCAATGACCAATATCTGCAGTGACCAGTTTCTGTCTGCCTGACTTAAGTCTCACAACCTCCCACAATAGGGCCACAGCTAGACATCAGCGTTCAGCAATGAGCCTGTGGGCAACACTTCTTGTTCCAATCATTTTGACGAGACTGCCCGTTGGTGACCCAAAAGCATCAGTATTTACAGCAAGGTACAATGGCTAGGGGTGGTTGGTATAAGGACCTTCAAAGGACTCACAAACCAGAGAAATTCCACACCAGAAAAGTCACCTCTGAGGGTAGCTCCAACCAGAACCATTTGATTGGCTTGTTGTCTGTCTGTCTTGGCCTCGTTTCTCACTGGCCCTGATTTCTACCACCTAGCATAAAGCTTACAGGCAGCATCTACAGACAGCATTACAGAACATTTTATACCTGCACTTGGCCAATAAGAATAACGGTGAGGGACAGAGGAAGCTAAAGTATTCCTTCCAGCTAGATGTCCCTCGGAGAGCCACTGTGGCCCTCGTGAGCAGTGCCTCTTGCTGGGGCACCTCTGCCTTGGGCCCAGGTAGGAAAACCTTCTCTAGTTTTGTACCCTGTGTGAGACAGTGGACTCTTGGCATTTCTTATCTGTGTGTTTCGAGTTCTATATGGGATTATACAGCTTAAAACTGTATACTTCTAAAATATGCAACACAATGCTTTAGTACATGTACTAATTGTGCATTGATAAATCAAACTAATTAATAGATGCATGGCCTTACATGCTAAGCTCTGTGTAGGCTTGTGTGTATGTGTGTGTGTGTGTGTGTGTATGTGTGTGTGTTCTTAATATCTTTGCAGCAAGAGTGCCATGTATGAGCCACTGGCTTGTACAGCCAGGAGACTCCTCAGGCACAACTCCATCCCTTATTTTTACTGATGGGGCCCTTAATTCCTGAAATGGGTAATGACTTTCCCAAAATCACCAAGTTTTTGGTGGGGAGGGCAGACCGAGGGGACATTTCACAGTCATGTGCAGCTAAATACGATAGCACCTTATTTACTGTAACATATGACATTGATTGGATGCATAAAAGTTGAAATATTGATTACCCAGCGAGCCTTCTCATTGCCTGGCCTTTGTCTTCAAGCAGACATTTTATATTGAGTGGACAGAAACGTTAATTAAGTAATTCAACTCATGTTCATTGATTGTTACTGAGGGCAAGACTCAACACTCAGTGCCTGAGGAAGGACACACATGGATGGAGAATGATCTGCATCCTCAAGGCCCTCTTTCCCAAGGAAGGAGTATGACATACATGACATACATGTCAATGATTCTGTGTGTGTCAAGGTTGTTATGCTTAAGGTAGAAAACACAGTCTCCGCATGACAGATGCAGGTAAAGTGTTCCTCGTGCATGGGAAAGTAGGAAGTAGCTTCTCTCTAGGCAGAATTAGAGAAAGTCCCATGGTGTGAGTGGCGTTTAATTGAACTGAGAAGTACAGATAGTTGACCACTTACAGCTGGTGGGAAAAAATTAGGATCAAAGGCAAGAAAGGAGTGGCTTAGAGAGACTATAGAGCTGTTTGGTCAGATACAAATAAAGGAATCGGGGTAATGATCAGACATCACATTTAACAGACTCTTATACATACATTGTTTGAATCTGAAACGTCCTCCAAGATCTCATGCTGTGAACACTAGTGCTCACCTGGTGACACTATTTTTGGAGATTCTGGAAAATTTTGGAGGTGTGGCCTAACAGGCAGAAGTACACCACTCAGGGCAGGTCTTGGGAAGTTATTCCTGGTTTCTGTTCCTGCTTCCTTGTCACTGTGATGGGAGCAGACTCCACCACACGCTCTGAGCTGCTCAGCCATACCCACCTGTGCATGACAGATGGAAATTCTACCAGACTAAAGTAAATCCTTCCTTCCTGATGCTTCGTGTCTGTCAGATATGAGCATCACAGATATGAAAATCATGCGGCGAGTCACAGTACTGGGTGTTTCTCATGCTTGGTTTTAACCTGTAGATGGACATGGATTTCTGTTTTTCAGAAAGAGAAACAGAGGCTCAGAGACACTAAGCAGCTTTCCAGAGTCACTCAGCAGATGATGCAGTGGGGGGATTCTACATCTGTTTGCCCCAGTCTGTGTAGACGCTTGACTGCTAAGCTGAATGGATAGGCTATACAGGAATGCAAGGGTTTATCTTTATCAAGGTGGGAATAGCAGCACTGATGCTGAGCTCTTGAAAACCATCAGGATAGAGAGAAGAGATCCAGGTGCAAGGAGCTAGAAATGCACCTTCCCCTTCCAGTTGGGGAGACTGAATCCAGGGCCTGGTACACACTCGGCAAGTGTCTACCTCAGAGCTACCTATGTCTATCTCTACCCTTTCTCTTCTCATTTTGAGACAGGGTTTCCCTGAGCTAGCTTAAAGTCTCACTAAGTTGCCTAGGCTGGCCTTGGACTCATTCTGTATCCCAGAATGATCTTGAATCCATTAGTTCAGTTTTAGTATAGCTTCCAATATAATTAATGAAAGATGAAGTTAAAACATTTAAAAACCTATTTTTTATTTATTAGCTATTCATAAAGCCATTTTTACTTCTTCAGTAACAGAGGCTTCTAAATACTGTTAAGCTTGGAGAAGGGGAATTGTGGATGTTTATTTATGCTTTCAATGTCTGTGGTTTTCTACCATCACCAGCTAGTATCCCAGATGTTTATTGCAAGAATGTTTATAAATGACTGTGGATTAAGGAGAGATGGCTCAGCAGGTAAGAGCACTGACTGCTCTTGCAGAGGACCTGGGTTGAGTTCAGAACACCCACATAGCCACCCACAACCATCTGTAACTCCAGTTACAGGGGACTCATTGCCCTCTACTGGCCTCCAGGGGTACTGCATGAGTGTGGTATACACAGAGGCAGGCAAATGCTCATATATATAAAATAAAAATAATTTTAAAAAGAACAAAAATTTGAGAGCCTTTGGAAATGTGTTGACACTTTTATTTTGTTTTTTTTAATCATGATTTTCAGACAGGGTCTCATTTTGTAGCTCTGACTGACCCTGTGTAAACCAGTCTGGCCTTGAACTCACAGAGATTTGCTTCTACCTCCGGAATGCTAATATTAAAGCTTGTGTCACCAAGCCTGGCTCTGTTGATATTTGAAAATGAATCTTCAGTGGTGGGTTTTTTATTTTTTGGTCATTCTTTTTTGTAATTCTTAGTAGGAGCTTGCCTGTATAAGAGAAAAGGTTCCTGCCGGCCATGTCTTTTGCTTGAGTTGTAATATTTCTGGCATTTTGCAGTGCAGTGTTTCTTCCTGTGAATCTTCTGCTGGATTTCAGTGATTTGGTGGTTAGTTAAATTAGGGTCACACATTGTGTAGCATGCAGCCATGTCACAAGGTGTAGGAAAATAACAAGACGCTCGAAATGCAAATGGCATGCAGGGCTTTAGTCTCAGCACTTCCCAGGAAGTTATATTTCTGTGAGTTCAAAGCCAGTCTGGTTTACACAGCAAGTGACAGTCCATCAAGGGCTACATAATGAGGCTCTGTCTAAAAAAAAAAAAGCATCCAAATGAAGAAGCCAGTGAGGTTAGAGGCTAAGGCTTACCCTGATCTCAACCACACTGTGTTCCTACTTTACTCGGGGAACCCTACTTCCCTTAAGTACCAGAGATTGGAGGAAAACTAGGTTAATCTGGATATAAAATATTGGATAAGCTTAATTCATTTTAAAAATAAAAAGGCATCACAATAGGCCAGTAGTTTAAATCCCTGCAGGCTGCCACTATGTGGAACCATGTAAAGAGTCTACTTGAGTTGGGCTAGATCAGATTAAAACACACTTTATACATGCATGAAAATTTAAAAGACCAAGTAAAATATTACTTTAAAAAGTATACTTGAAACATTTTTTGTACACCTTAACCTTTTGGAGAAAAATATGAAAGAAGGTACAACATTCACGTAATGATATTTCCTCTAGAAAAATCCATAAAATTCTTAAAAGATAAATTCTCCCACAATTCCTTTGTTTGTGACCAACTGAAGCTATTCTAAGAAGATGAGTTCCATTGATATAAATATTCATCGCTTCTATATATTAGGGTTAAAGAACTCAAATATTTACAGGAAATTAAATCCTATTTTCATTAAAGCCTCTGTTCAGAATCCTCACAGTAGATAGCTCTGACATTTAAATTGGAACCCACTTCCTTTCTTCATTCTGTTGACCAAAGTAATACTGGAAAAATACAGGAGTTGTCTGTTTACCGATGCGATACCTATCTATAATCAAGTAAGCTATACTTAACTCCAAAGCCCAGTGGATGGAGTACTTGCCTCCTGTTGTGGCCACTAGGTCCAATTCCTGTTGGTTTGGTGGTTTTCCTTTTTTTTTTCAATTAAATTTCCATTAACTTTTTGCCACTGTGTCATTAGATGCTAATTCTTATGTGCTGCCAAGATGAAAGAGTAAAAGGCAATGTCTGATTCATGCACCGTGGTGTTGACAAGGGAAATGAGATGATGACAACTTCTTAATGTGGGAAACAGGATGCCAGAAAGGGGACAGGTCTCTTAGACCTGACTCTGACCATAGCTAAGTAGTGTGGCAGCTGCAGTAGGGGAGGCAATTTGGGAGATAGAGATCGAGTCAGGGAAGCATCCAGGATTCTAAATGCAAGGATGTAGGGAAGGCTGGCAGACAGAGCAGGCTTCTGGAAGCCCGAAATCCTGGAGGATGGGGAGCCTGGATAACACTGTGGTTAGAGACAAGATGGACAGGAGTCGCTGTTTGGAACAAGCTTTGATGAATGGAGAAAGATCTGTCCTTTTCAGTGTGGGGGAATAAAGAAGTGTAGGGTCAACCCTTCTTGGCCAATGCAAGTAATTTTAGATGGGCAACAATATGTAAAATATGTAGAAGCCTTATGGCTAAGAGGTACTAAAGATAGGCTTACAAATTAAAAAAAATTCAAATTGAAAACTTAGGACAGAGGGTTATTTGTTAAATGGCTTCTTATTACTAAAACAAAATATTCGAAATAGTCTATGTAAAAAGAAGGGGACTTTGGTTCATAGTTTTGCAGGTTTTCATGGTTGGTTGGCCTTTGTTGCTTTGGGTGCTCCAGAGAGCCAGAACATCTTGGCAGAAAGTCACGGGTCTACAGAGTCATTTCATTCATGACCAGGAACCGAAGAAGAAGGACTAGGAAGAGATCAGAGTCTGATAACTTCCTGTGAACGCACACTTCCAACCAACTAAGACGTTCCACTGAATGTTTATTGGTTGATTAAATAAAGCTGATTTGGCCAATGACCAAGCAGAATAGAGCCAGGCAGGAAATCCAAACAAAGACATGGAGAGAAAGAAGGTGGACACCATGTAGTCACTGGGGAAGCAAGTTGTGATGTAATAAGCCACGAGCTTTGTGGTAAAATATAGAATGATAAAAATGGATTAATTTAATTGTGAGAGCTAGTCAGTAATATGCCTGGGTCCTTGCTCTCCCTCCCATCCTTTCCTTACTTGCAGAATTTGTTGTACTTTACTGTAGCTTGATGTTTTCTGTCCTGCCCACCAGTTCCCTAATAACTGTCCAGAGGGTTAATATTAGTTTGGCCAATGGCTCGAATCCCAGCACCCACAATCAACTGTAACTCCAGTTCCAGGGAATCTGATGTCCTCTCCTGGCCTCTGCCAGTCCTAGGTGTGTACACGATTGCACATACATGCATGCAGGCAAAACATTCACATACATAAAAATGAACCTTTAAAAACATTATTACATTTTATTTTTTGTGTATTTGTGTGTGTGTGTGTGCACAGACACAAAAGCACACATGGTAACACAGCTCATAGGTGGCAATGAGACAGCAACTTCTGGGAGTTGTTTTCTACTCCCATCATGTGTGTCCTGGGGATGGATTCTGGACCATCAGCTTGGCGTCATGCTACTTTATCTGCTGAGCTATCTTGCCAGCCCCTGCCTCTACTCACAGAAACAACAACAAAAACTCTATGCCAGGCTCATTTGTGTGATGAAACCCTAAAAAGACTCTCCCCTTTCTTTTCTTTGTACTTGTTTATTTATTTTTAGACCAAATCTCATCTGTAGTCCATGCTAGTCTTGAACTAGCAGCCTTCCTGACTTGGCCTTTCACATCCTGGGATTACAGGCCTGTGCCACCAAGCCCAGACTCACTTGGTCTTATTTTCATGAAAACCTGAGAAGCTACAGGCACTTCTTCTGAAACCTTTCCAGATCTGCTGTCTTGAATATCAGTTGCTAATGTGCCCACACACCATCAACTAGCAAGCATGTTTGGAGTTACAGATGGTTGTGGGTACTGGGATTGGAACCCAGGTCCTCTGTAAGAGCAGTCAGTGCTCTTAACTACTGAGCTACTTCTCCAGTTCACCCCCTGCCTCAAAAATTTTAAGTAGATTCAAAATATATTGAAGGAAATTTATTCACTGGGGGCTTGTCTATGTTTACATTTGGGGTGATGAAAATGAAACATTCCATATTTTATTTGAGAACACAAAGAAACACGATGCTTACACACCTATTTTTTAACACAAACTCTGACCCTTACACACTATATGAATATTTATGTGTAAGGTGGGGTTGGCTTTTAAGTACCCATAATAAGGTACAGTATTTGTTGAACTCTTACTGTTCTCTGCTCTGTTTGTTTTAAACACAAGCCATTCACTTCTGTAAATGATACATACTTCAGTTACTCTCTGCAGTTATTCTATTCAGGGGTTCTCTGGCTCTCCATATTCTACAGATGAGAAAAAAGAGCAGAGGTTCAGGAGCGGCTGCAAAGGGTTGGTGGAGGCCCAGCTGAGACCGACAGGCAGGCAACCCCACACCAAAGCCTGTGTTTGAAAATAGGACACCCTGGAATGAGGCTAGTCATTTCAAAATTGTATCTGGATCAGATTAGACATTCACATTTGAGTGTTGCTTTGCCTGATGTTCAGAGATTGTTTTCTTTAGAGTAAAATAGTGGGGCTCATCTTGGGATTGAGTAGGAAACTGATGGTTCAGAAGAGACTAGAGTAAGAGGCTGATGGTCCAATGGGGAATAGAGTAGGGAGGATGGTCCAGGAGGGACTAGAGTAGGGAGGATGATGGTCTAGTAGAGAATAGAGTAGGGGAGATTATGATCCAGAAGGGACTAGAATAGGGAGGGTAATGGTCCAGCAGGGACTAGAGTAGGGAGGATGATGATCTAGTAGAGAATAGAGTGGGAAGCTGATAATCCAGGAGGGACTAGAGTAGGGAGGATGGTCCAGGAGGGTCTAGAATAGGAAGGGTGATGGTCTATGAGGGACTAGAGTAGGGAGGGTGATGGTCTATGAGGGACTAGAGTAGGAGGATGATGGTCTATGAGGGACTAGAGTAGGAGGATGATGGTCCAAGAAGGAATGTTACCTACTTTGCTACTGCAAAGAAACCTTGTTACTTCTCAGAGAGATATAAAATATTAGTTTAAAAAAAGATAGGCTTATCTCAGAGAAATTCTGCTTAATTCTCAACTTCAGCTGGTGCCCAGCTCCCATGCCTCTGTGCATTCTGGAATAATCTTCGGAAAGTCTTCTTTACTTCTGCCTATGACTTGGGGTAAAAGAGCCTCGGGCCTCTAGGCTATGTGCAATCTGGCTTTAGCTTCTCCTGTGTAGGTGCTAATGTCTTGGATAAACCTGATCCTGCTAAGACACTGTGTTAGTTTGGAATGCATTGGGCATAAGGAAGAGAAAGTCTAGCTCATGGTAACCTAAACAAATAAGGTTTTTCTTCCATAGCAGTCTGATCCTCCTGCCTCTGTCTCCCAAGTGCTAGGATTATGGTGTGCAGCACCTCCATAAGGGTTTTAATTTAACCTTTAATATCTGTATATATACATGGTGTTTGCATGTGTGTGTGCTGTGTATGTGTGCTAGTTGTGTGTGAGTACAGGTGCACATGTGTCATGGTGCCCACTTGGAGGTCGGAAGATAACCTTGGGTGCCAGTCTCTTGCCTTCTACCTTTGTTTGAGACAGATTTCTCGTTGTTCACTTTTGGTTATACCAGGTTATCTGGTTCCTAAGCTCCTAGAGGTTCTCCTGTCTCTACCTCTCACTTCCCCCAGGAGGGTGGGGATTACAGATGTGCACCACTGTGTCCAGTTTTGCATAGGTTCTGGCAATCCAAGCATAGATCCTCACAGCAAGACGTTTGTTCACTGAGCCACAGGTCAGAGATTTCAAACAAGTTTGAACAATCCAAGACGTACATTTAAAAACATTCAGAAAGGAGAAACCATTTTAATCAGTGCTGCCACGTTACCTGTCGGCGTGGCTTCAACACCCTGCCTGAGAACTCAGTTTTAGCTATGCATTCAACTTGAGCAATACTAACACTGAGCCTCTATCATAATATCATGTACCAGATATTACCATGCTCTTTAATCCACTTGTGCCATAAAGTAATATCTCTTAATCCACTTACAAATTCTTTATTTCTGTAAAGATAAATGACATCATGAATCTTAGGTTTGATATATAGAAAAACTTGAATTCACATCCAAGTCAAATACTGTCTCCCTTCTCGAATAGTCAATTTGAGTACTATATCTTTACTGTTTAAAATGTATGCTTAAGACTCCCTGCCTCACTGGGCATTGGTGGTGCATGCCTTTAATCCCAGCACTCAGGAGGCAGAGGCAGGCGGATCTCTGTGAGTTCGAGGTCAGCCTGGTCTACCGAGCGAGTTCCAGGACAGGCTCCAAAACAATACAGAGAAACCCTGTCTTGAAAAAGACCAAAAAAAGAAAAAAACAAAAACAAAAGACTTCCTCCCTTTCTCCCCCCTCCTCCCTCTTTGCCTCCCTCTCTTCTTCCCTCCCTTTCTTCCTCTGACAGCCATACCTCTCTCACTGTTTTTGGAGACAAAGCCTCACACTGTAGTTCAGGCTGAGCTAAGACTTACTGTGCAGTGCAGGCTGGCTTCGAACTCATGGAAGCCTTTCAAGTCCTCAGATTGTAGATATACTGTAGTCTTAAATGTGCTTCAGCAGTCACATTTCAGGACCAAATTTATTTCCACAGGAATGTGCCTCTACTTTTATAATGGTATCAGGGAGGAATAAGGGGCTGGTGGAATTTTGCTTCACTGCCAACTCCATGAGAGAGACATAAAGGATTCTAAGTCTAGGATTTGAAGACAGAAACAAAAGGCGTCAATGCTGTGTCCTATATGAGGTGTTTGAAAGATCTTAACAGGATCCCCCAGACCCTGGGCTTTGCCAAAGTGCAGTTTATTGTAAAGCAGATGTGACGTAAGACAGGAAACATCCTTCACCTGCAAGATGAGGAGACCTTTACTCAAGTCCCGTGGGTGACCTAATTAGTCACGACAACATAGTGTGAACTATAAAGAGACCCCCATGTCATTTTTTTGCATTTCTATATGAAATAAAAAAAATCCAGGCCAATTTATCCAGCACTAAAATAAAGATGCCAGAAATACATGGCAGCTGTTTAACCGTGTACAGCAACACCGTACAGCAGTTGGGGACAGGAGGCGAGGATGACTTACACGCTGCTAGGCTGTGAAGTGGCACGTTATTTGTGCCTTTTCTTCCAGCCATCATTCTCGCCTTCTCCATTACCCACTTGTTTTTAAATGATTCAACTGAAAAAATGCAAAACAGCTCAATCCATTCATTTTCTTTATGTGCCCTTAAAATAAAATGCCAGAGCTGTAATTTGCTAATCATATTTCATCACTCGTGACAGACATCACTGCACCCGGCCCTGGTTGGGGAAGTTGCTGAGCGTCTTGCTTGGCTGTCATTGTATAGGAAGGGCCCGTTTTGGCAACAGAAGAATCTGTGGATCAAGAGCCATTCACAGCATTGTAGATGCTACACCAAAATGTAGGGCCCAGGAAAGCTTGGCTTTTATCCTACAGCAGTTCTCCATTTCTTCATGTCAACGATGTATATTATTAACCTAGATGTTTGAAACAGTAGATTAATCCATCCAGCTGGATCAAAGCCATGTGAGTTGCATAAAAAGAAAACTCTTCCTTTTATGGTGGTTCTAATTTCATTGGAAAATGTGTCTGTTGGTGTATCCATTGTCCTTCTCACTGCCCTGACCAAAGGGCTGCCATGATGCAACTCAAAGGAGGAAGGGTTGATTTTGCCCAGTCTCAGTTAGTCTACCCTGGCAGGCAGAAATGGCAGCAGGAGGCTGTCTGCTTCCATCAAGGAGGATGGCAGCAGAGAGAGATCAATGCCAGCTCTTGATAGGCTTCTCCTGTTGTGCCTTTTTTACTCAGTACAGGACCCCAGTGCCTGGGATGATGTCATCAACATCCAGAGTGGGTCTTTCCTCCTCAGTTAGACCTTTCTGAAAATATTCTCACAGACATGTCCAGAGGTGTGTCTTCTAGGTGACTGATTTACAAGTTCAGTCAAGTTGACAGTGAAAGTTAACCATCAGAGTCAGTGACTTCAGCAATGGTCCAACTGCCTAGCATCATTGCCAAGTAGTCAGTAGGCTTGAAACCTGATTAGTCGTCTATGATGCTGAGGATGTAGCTGACATCTCCAAAAATCCATTCTTTTATTCAGAAGGCTGTAATATGTATGAACCTAACCACTTTACTGGATGTTTCAAAAGATATGATGCATTGTATCTAACTTAGCAGTCTGAAGACGTAGCCATCAAGTTTAAGCTAAAAGAAGTTCAAGCCGCTTAAGTCCTACAACTAACCAATAACCAATGCCGGGTAACTGATTTCGAGTTCAGTATTGTTTTCTTCAGACCACATTGTTATTTCTCATTAGAGTAAGTCGCCTTCGTGGATGGCTGGTAGATTCAAAAGTGGTTGTGAGATGAAAGCCAAAGGCTAGTTGGCAAGTACGAAAAGGTGCATGATCCAGGAGGCTTGGCAACAAAAAGGTACATGATCCAGGAGGCTTGGGAACAACAAGAAGTGTGTGTCTCTGTCCTTGATTCTTGTTACAAAGTATGAACTCTTGAGAGCAGGTAATGCAAACGGTTTCTTTCTAGGGGTTCGTGTTTGACCTTTCCCAATTGACTGCTTAATTATTGGTGTGTCAACCCCTTTTTGCCTCTGTTGTAATGCGGAAAATTCACTTATTAAATAGAGATGATTATAGAGAATATTTTTTGACCCAAAATTTATTGTGTAGATAATCATGCTAGGCTGATTCACAGTCTCCTTTTGAGTCTACTCCAGTTCTTCCTTCCTCTGCGTCTTATAACCTTTTTTACTCATATGTCACATAAAAATGGCCTGCAGATATGACTGTGGTCCCATAAGATTATATCGCTGGGTGGAGTGACACAACAGAAACTTTCTAACAATGTATTGCTCAGAAAGTCTCTGCATCATTAATGATACTTGACGGGTGTAATAAAGATTATAGAATAAATGAGCACATGTGTTAGTAAGTTTTCCATCACAGTGAAAAAATATCAGAGACATTACGATTTCAAGGGAGGAAAGTTCGTTTTGGCACATAGCTTTGACTGTTTCCATGTATGGCTGTCTGGCCTCATTGCCTTTGGGCCTATGATGAGCAGTGCCTCCTGGTAAGAGCATATAACTGGTGAGATCCCATGGCTATTGCCACTAGCAACCAAAGGGAGAGACAGGAAGGGGCTAAAGTCCCAACATCCTGTTCAGCTACTTCCTCCTAATGGTTTGACTAGCTCTGCTAGGTCCCACCTTTTAAAGATGCCATCATTTCATTTTTGTAGCTTATGCTGGTGACCAAACCTTCACCCCTGGGCCTCCGAGGGACATTCAAGGTCCAGACAGTAGCATGTGATCACTTCCTGATGGGGTGTTTCTTCAGCAGCATCTCTAGTGTGACACTCAACTCCCTTCTCAAATATCTGGGCTTGTGTCTTATCTCGCCCCATCCTGCTGAGGAAGTGTGGGCTGCTTTCATGGAAGTCACTTTCTCAGAGGTGCCCTGTGAGACTGAATAGGGCTGGTGCAGATGACAGCCGTGTGCTGACTTCAAAATGCTCCACAGTCTTAAGAGGGTGGGCCTCTGCCAACTCCTGCCTGTGGGGACAGTTAATCTGCGAATATTTGCTTCCTACCAAGTCACTTTAAATATGCAAAAGTTATATGCCATTTGGGTTTCAAACTGTTGGAGAGATTCTAGTACCAATGAGAGTGGACAGTGGTTGTGAAAATTCTAGTCTTGACATAACTGGGACTTCCTTTTACACTCTGACAGTACCCTAAATCTCCCTTTGCTACAGAGCTGAAGTCTTGGGATTGTCATTATCTGTTTACATGTCTATTTTCCCCTCTTTAAGAACAAGGAGTCAGTCATTGTATCAACAGAACTAATATTTGCATGTAATAGGTGCTCCATAAATGCTTAATAATAATAATGGAAAATATTTACCAAGCATTTATTGCTGGTCAATACCTTTGTAATAGTGACTCCTTTCATCAGTAGAATGGCCTTCATTTCACTGGAGAGGGACCTTTAGTTCAGGGTGTTGAGTACCTGGCTGAGCTCATGTAGCTGTGGAGTATTTGTGACTGGTCTTCCTTCTTGACACTTGTATCACTCTATGTATCTCTAAGACACTAGCATCCATCATAGAAAAGTTGGATAAAATAAACAAAAACATACCTAAGAAAGAAACATTATTTCCTTCATTATCTTATATATGAACATGATTCAGCTATGTAGAAATAAATATATTTGGCATCTTTCAGCCCGTGTGTGCTATTTTTATGGTGGAATTTATACTGTAAATGAATTCATAGCTCCTTTTTACTTTTAGCATATCATAATCATTTTAATGACAAAAATATCCTTATATAAATGGATGGATTATTATCTACCAAACATCCTCCCATAATTGGACACTGTATTTTTTCCTCCCAGTTTTAAATGATTCTGTAATTAACATTTCATGCATAAATCTTTTGTGCATACTATATTTCTGTGCGGTTTGCAGAAGAGGATATTATTGATATTTTTGATGCACATGGCCAAAATGCTCCTTTCAGAGCCGATATTAATGTATACCCCACCAGCGAGGCCAAGCAGAGGTTTGGAAGAAAGCCTGTGTTCTGCCTGAGGAGAAGACAGAATTAGGAAGCAGGACTTAGGCAGTGCTGGCCTTTTACACCCTGGCTGTTTAACACCCTGGCTCTTTGCAGGCTTAGAAGTGGGTGTAACAAGCTTCCCCAAGCAGAAGTGGGTTCCTCTGTCTCCGGCTGCACATCCATTTTGGTCTAAGTACCGGAACTGCTCTAGTCTTGCTAAGTGTGGGAAGTCATTAGACTTTAGCTCAACATCGGGGCGATGTCAGATCAAAGAATAATATGGTACCTTTCAAAGACAGAGACTCCCATCTGGAAAATATTCTTAGAATACCTCCCAGCCTGCCACATGGAGAGACTCACAGACATGCACAGACATGTGGACATACTGACATGCACAGACACACAGACATGACAGAGTAAGGAAGCAGCATCAGTTTGAGCATAACTTAAAAATCAACCAATCAAAGGAATTTACTTGGCTATTTTTTTCTCCTGTTTTTTTCTGGGCTTGTTTTGCTAGCTTTGGCACACTGCAGTGATTTTTAGGGCCTCCTGCTGCGGCCTTTTCATTAATACCTGGGAGGCTGTCTAGCCTATGGCACTCAGTATAAAAATTAGAAATTAGAAATATATAATTTGTCAGCTGTCTAACTTCATATCTTGGAAGACCCCAGTTTTAATTATCTAAAAGAAGCCTTTACTCATATCTGCCTTTGCCTTAGACAAACTTCTGAGTGTGGCTTGGATTTCTCCATCCTTTCCAAACCTCTGTTTTCTCTCCTTGGTAATTATATCTTGACTGCAGGGCACCCAGGTATCCCTTCCAATACATCCAGGGCCTCTGTTTTTATTATTTGTCTTTGCAATAACCATATTTACTTGTTTATAACTCTTGGGTTTTTCTTTTAAATCCCAGCCAGCAAGCACACTTTGCTTACCTCCTTTATCACAAAGAGATTCCTGCCTATGTCAGCACACAGCAGGCCTGGTCACACTGAAAGACAGCATTGGAACAAAATTACCTCCTTTAACAAAAAGAATATTATTTTGTTGAGGGAAAATGGCTAGCAGGTATGGGAAAACTTGCATTTGGGCAGGCAACTCTATAATCAGGACTGTGGGTTTTGGAATCAGATAAACCTAAAGCAGAGGACTGGCTGCTGGCTCCACTTAATAGCCTATGAACTTGGCAATAGTCCCTGAGTCTCAGTTACATCATCTGCAAAATGGGGATAATGACATTTACCCTGTTGGGTGGCTGGAAGAATTAAAATGGATAACTACTCAGTATAAGGCTTGGCCTGTGTATACTTGAAATGCTGGTTATAATTACTTTAGCCATTACCTGTTGTCATCCTTATTAGTTTGACTCATAGGTTTTTGTCACATGACTTATCTCAGAGAATATATATATATATGTATATATTATTTTACCTTCATAAATGCAGCCTCCATTTTTACAATAGTGATGACGTATGAAAGTGAGGGAATATCTTTTCCTAGCAGCCTGTTAATGTGGTGATGGGACTCCCCTGTTGCACACAGTTCTTGAACTTTCGCTGTTGTTTGGACATCAGTATTTTCCATTGCTTCTCTGGTAGCGTTTGACTGTGGGGTTAACTGATTCCTAAATGGATAGTGAGGAGCGTGGAGACTCCGGAGGGAATGTTGGAGGGGATGAGATCAAGTCAGACACAGATATGTATGTGGTGTGAGATGGGATGGCTGGCCCAGTGCTTGGAGCTGGGGCTCACACTCCCAGCTGAGAGCTGGCACCAACTTCCCACACGCTTTCTGAGGGTGCCCAGTGAGAAAACAACATCGTGATAACTGGAGAGAGGGCCTTCCTGAAGATGCAGCTCATCAACGCGTGCTGTACCATGTTAACTGTGAGGCATGTAGTATCAGAAATGCTGGCCCCAGATCTATGGCACGCTTGACTTAAATTGACTACTGCAGTCTAATGTGTCTCCCTGAGTTTTACCTTCCATTGCTCTAGTTCCTCGCATAATTTCCACCCCCACTTCCCTTTCCTCCCATGGTAATTCCCTACTTCACCAAACACTGAATCTCTCAAAGGCTGGCTTTTCAATAAAGAACAAAGTTTTCCATCCTCCTATTAGATCCTTCCAGGAGGTGCGATAGGGAAGGCAAGACACCCTCAAAGTGAGGCAGTAATTTTTCTGCGGGTTTTTGAAATCCTCTTTAGTGTTTCTGGATCTTTAATCACTTTAGTAGATTGTCCATCCACCCATTTTGACATCCTAGTGAATGGAACAAACTGTGTGGAAGGTAATGACTCTGCGATTGGAAGCTGGTGGCTCAGGCTAGGTGTCTGAACTCCACTTGGACAACTAACTGGAAGAAAGACAACTAAATGCTTGTCTCTTGCTAATAGTAAAGTGGGCTTGGTATTATAGGTAGACTCTCTACAGGCCAAGATAGAAAAAGTGGAAGGTTTTACAAATTAAGCCCAATATAATTTTTTAAATACTTGGTAACAGGTTCAGAGCTGAATGGGGAGATAGAATTCATCTTCTGAATGGGAAACTCCTGGGAAATTGAATTGATGTCTAATGTTTCATAGTCACATTCAAATAATTAGCAGGAGAGATCTTTAAGGTTCTATATAAAAAGAACACGGTTTGGAAACAATTACTTGTCCTTATTTGATGTCTAAAGGTGCAAAGCTTGTAGGGAGACTGGAAAATATTATACCACTCACTACACTGTTTCTGCGTTGCAGGGTCTACGTCGAAGTTCCTATGGGGTGAACCACTGAAAGCTCTCAACAACTCACTCTGGCACATGTTAGTGTGTGTGTATGTGTGTGTGTGTGCATATGTGCATGTGCACTTGAGCACACACATGTTTACTGAGGCAAGATTTACTTTGGATTTAGCCACTTAGAATGGACACATCAATTGCAATCAATACAGTCCTAACACTGTGTCTCTATCTCTAGTTCTAGTGTATTTTCATCACCTCAAAGAAACCGTGCATCCTTCATATTAGGTCCCTAGGGCTCCTGTAGCAAAGCATTGTAAACCTAGAGATTTTGAGTAACAGGAGGTTGTCATCTCACAGTTCTGTGGGCAGAGAGAACCACAGGTGATGTAGGACTAGACTTCCTCTGTAACTGAGTGGAATCTCCATGTGCTTCTGTCTTGTTTCCAGCATGGACAGCAGTCTTGGTGCTCACTGTCTCTCAGCTGGATCTCCAATGTGCTCATCTTAAAGCTACTGTCCTGTGTGTGTGCACTGTCATCTCTATGTCCATCTTTGTGCCCAGATTCCTACTTCTTAAAATGCCTGTCCTGCTGCACTAGGGACTATCTTTGACCATTAGTAGAGGTTACATTCTCAGCTGTTTGGGTCTACAATTTTTACCTTTTTCTGGGGAACATAATCCAACCTATTGACTCATTAAGCCATGATGAAATCCTTCTTTCTCATCTCTCTCACCTTTGGTATTCTCCAATCTACTTCCTGCTTCTCTGAATTTACATACTTTGTACATTCCATATAGACAGAAGCATCTGATATGTGACCTTTTGTGTGGGACGGCTCTCATTTAACTTAATGTTCCTGAGGTCTATGGAGACTATAACTGGTATTGCTGCTTCATTCCTTTTCTTTTTAACTTCATTCCACTTTATGGCTGAGTACTATCATACTTATTTTCCAAATGAAGAAACTGCTACACATAAAGGTTAAATTGCATGTCCAAGGGCAAATGATGAGATTTCAGAAGGCCAGCAAATGAGTTCATGTATTGTTAAGGAACAGAGAGAAGGGAACCCTTGAAAGAGAGCAGCCGGGCAACACGAAGAGACAGAAAGGTAGCTGGAGAGAAGAGGTCCAAGGCATCTTAGGAATGACGCCTAAGGTTCAAGTTCAGTATTAGACTGTTGCCCACTGGTTACCATCCTTTCTTCTTAGGTCTTCAGAGGGTTCTCTCTCAATTTCCTGTTTCTATGAGGAATGCTTCAGAGGAACAGTAAGATGTGTCTAAAGCAGAGAAAGGCATTTGGAGACTGATGCAGGAGATTACCATACACAGCGTGGAGTCGTATATTATTTTATTAGGGAGAAATCACTTACATGAGAAGCCGAGAACTGAGGTCAGGTATCCGACCCCAACTGGAACCCCAAGAGAGTCAGTGACCCCCTTCTGCCTTGCTCTTTATCCCTGCCTTCCCCCACCTACCTGTGACCATGCCCCAATGGACGTGGTCAGTGCTGTGGGTACCTGAAATCTCTACCTACAGGAGACGATCAGAAAACACAAGTTCCTGGATGTTTTACAAAGTCATGGACATCTTATGAAGCTATTTATTCATTCATTTCTTAAGGAAAAGTAGAATTTGGGATAGGGGTACTTTAGGAGTTCATGAACAGTCCACGTAGAAGGTCTGATATATCAAAAGTAATCCTGTTCCCAAGACAACCGTAACTATCTGTATCACCTTAACCCCCCTAGTGGGTACCAAAGTTCTTTATGTTACCAAAAGAGAAAAAGTACTGAAATTGTTCCAATGTCAGGCCATTTCCAGGAGAGTCTAAGAGTTTTAACAATTGCACTGATCAAGTTACCAAGCCAGAGAGATATGACTCTCTACAATGGAAGTAAAAAACAGATTTGAGGACTTGTGAGGATCACCCCGAGGAGAGAGGGACTCACATTGGTGTCCCACAAATGCTATAACAATCAACATAGAGTGAGCACCTTAAAATTATAGCAATGTGTCTCTTCAGACATCCAGAGGTTAGACAGGTGTTGACTCAATTGATTGCTTCTAGAGGGCTCAGAGGAGAGTCTGTCTCATTTGTCCAAGGCCAGTGTATTAGTCAGGGTTCTCAAGAGGAACAGAACCAGTGAGGGAGTGTTACAATGGACATTTACAGGGCATGGCGTAGGGCTTGAACAGCCACAGTGTACAAGATGTTATCTGCAACCAGATAACAAAAGATAGCTGTACTTACCTATTTATGTAGATAGCAGATTTTCCCTCATTGTTTTGACTTTGTGAGTGGGTGTACATGTGTGTGAACATGTTCATGTATGCATGTGTACGTGTTCATACACGGCAAGTGCTTTAGTGACAGATACATCTCCTCATCCTCATCCCCCTGGTGATTTTTTTTCTTCAAAAATCTTTCAGCTAAAAACAAAGGAGCCATATTTATTGATTTATTTATTTTTTATCATGTATTTTTAAATTTAAATTAGAAACAAGGTTGCTTCACATGTCAATTCCAGGTCCCTCTCCATTTCCTTCCCCTTCTCCTATGGCCTCCCACAAACCTCCAATATCCCCTCCATGGGGGTGTCCATAGTCTGTCATTTCATCCCGGACAGGGCCTAGACCCTCCCCCAAGAGTTCAGGGTGAGAGTGCATCTCACATTGTTGGATGGGAGTCCAAAGTCCGTGTGTATACTCGGGATGAGTACTGATCTACTGCCCAAGAGGAGCCATGTTTAATAGAAACTCAAACACCATGTAGCCATTTCTCAACATGTGGATGATGCGTGTGAACCTTGTCCACAGGTTTGTCGTCATTTGGCATGCGCGGGAGTTGTAGGGCCTGAACATACCGACCATATGTAAACACAGAAGACAAAATCTTTTAAAGAAAAGTTATTTAGAAATTAGTTTTTTACGTGTACCAATATGCTTATATGCCACGCTGTAAAGTATACCTTTCTCATTAAAAATGATCATTCTTCTGCATTAATTTTGCTTATATTTTTTTCTCGTGTTGCTAGTATGTTCAAATGGCTCCATTCCATGGAACTTCATACAAGGTTGAACAATGCTTGTTTAGATCAGTTTCGTCACAAGAAAACCAATTAGTTGAAACAATATTTTGATCTTTTTTCCCCCCATTCGAGTTAGGGCTCAAAGTAAAGGGTTTGGAAGTTCATTCTGTCAAAGAAAGACAGAAGCTGAACAATTCATGACAAGTATGACAGAGATGCGGCAGTTGCAGATTTTGAGGAAGCGCAGCAAAGCAGGAGAGAGTGTTATCATGAAGTTAAGGAATCCATGGAACAGAAACTATTTGGAACTGGATGCGGAGTGTTCATAGTTTATAATTGCACCCGAATCAGCTGTGAGAGTCTCTTAACCACATAGAAGCCACAGTTGACAGACATAAACATTTCTATTTATACACAGAGAAATTGAACTATAAAATATTTGTGATCGAGATGATACTGAATTAAAAACATGCTGCACATGGCAGGAGAAGCATTTTTTAGCTTTTTCTGCCTGCTCTTAAGCTTCACAAATGCTGGGCCCTCCCTGGAAGGCTACTCTGTAAATGAACTACAGCATACCACGGTGTACATTGACCTTTTACTTTTTATTTATTTTTTTAATAAATGCATTCTTTAAATGTTTGCATTTTGTTCGAATCAGCTGGTAATCCTTAAGCAAGGATTAGCTGTATTGAGAGCCAAAGAACTTCAGCTCTTGAAGCTTTTAGGGAAATGTAATTGTTGAAAACAGAACTTGGGGAGGCGGGAAGGAAGAAGCGGGGAGGAGCAGCGGAAAAACAGATTTTGTTTGTAAAAGCCACAGTGACACTGGTTCTTTCTAAGCTAATTTTTAAAAAGGGAAAAGAAAAAAAAAAGAGAACTTCTACACAGGAAACCAAAGGAAGTGTCAAACAAATGGTATCGTTTAAATTTGGGATTAATGTTGCTTTGCAGTATCTTGATCTATTGCTGACACACCTCTTCTGTGATTAAATGAATTCTAAATTAGAATGGAATGAAATGGAGAATGCCTCTGGTTTTTGGCATCTAAATTTGGCAAAACTGTTCTAAAAAATCATAAACAGATAGCTTACTTGATAAGCTCTGTTTTGCAAATCATTTGCCATAGAAACTCCCTCTGGATTGTGAGTGAGGATTCCTGGAAAGAGGCTGTGTCTGCAAAGAGGCGACATGGCAGAGATGTGGGAATGCTGCGGGTCTAATTACACCTCACCTTGGGCTAGCTTCAGCCCTAAATAGCTATTTCTTGCCCAGCCCTGTGTCAACACTAACATCCTGTGATTAAGGGATAAAAGCCTTTTGGAATCTATTAACTTAGCAGACAAGAGTTTCCACCAACCCCAAATCATTAGGTAGTATTTGAGGTCTATAGGAGAGATTTCCTCCTCTTGCTGGAAACCACCTTTCTGACGTTGTTACCAATCCATTTGTAAAATTCCTTGATTTATACTATTTTTTTTGGTTGTTGTTCTCTTACTATAAAAACTCCATGAAACTGCTTCCTCATTGGAAGATTAGGTTTGTTCCTGCTCATGGTTGCTTGTATTTGCTCCAGAATAAACCATAGCTTTTATTTCTTAGCCATAAGAGCTGTCTCTTCCAATGACAGACTGCAAGCAAAGGCCCTGGTGGTGTATGTCTAGTTCTCTGGAGGCTGATACAAGAGGATTACAAGTTTGGGGTTCAACTAGAAAAAGAAACGGAAAAAGGACAATCCCTTGAAAAGATTTGGATTAGGATATTAATACATTCTAATAAGAAAACTTAGAGTAGAGATGTACTCTATTTTGTAGGATTAGTTTCCAGTTCATGTGGTTTTTTAGCATTGTAGAGAGAATTTGTTGCTGAGGCTGTAGTTTAGTGGCAGAGCAGGTTCCCTACAGGTGCAAGGCCCTCACATCAATCCCAGTGCAGCTAGGGGCTAAAAAAGAGTGGTTGTTTTATTAAATGCATATGGTCAGAAGAGTCCACTGAGTCTCAGTAACTTCAAACTTATGAAATATACAATTTAACACTGAAAAAGAGTGTAGGCAATTTTATGAAAATAACCCATATGCTTAGATGTATATTCTTTTATAAAATGCTAACAACATGTTGTCAGACATGGAAATGATCACATAATTATTGCAATAAGTGATTAGGCACCAGGGAAGGGATGATATTCTGCCTAATACTGTTTCGATACTATCTAGACATATCAATCTAATAAACTTTAAAAACTTTTGCTTTAATGTATATTGGCCTTTTAATTTTGAGAAATGCCTTTACCTTTGACAATGATTTATGACTTAAATGATTTTATAGACCTACCATTAGTGAAACCAATTTGTCAATCTACAAATGTACCCTTAAAAATTATATAGTGTTTGTTTATTTTTCTCTCACTGTCAAAATTATCCCAGTGTGGGTAATTAATTATATCGTCATGTGGTTAAAACAGATGTCTATTTTGAATGTTTGCTGTTTTAATTCCATTGCCTCATTTATGGCTTCTGATGGTGATTCACAGTCATCTATCCGAGATTTCTGAATGCCAAGAACTGAGAAGTACCTGCTAATGAGCATAAAATTCCTCACCTGGGAAGCCAGTGTGCCTTGGGATTGTCTCTTCACCCTCCAGCGCTGTTCAACTTCGCTCTACCCTAATTGTAACAGTAGCAGCAGTTTCCATCTCTCACGGGTAATGCTGAAGTAAATAAATGGTTTTTTTAAAGTTTATTTTGATAATTATATTGCATTCACTATCTGTCTTCAACAAATCACTTTATCGTTTGTTTATATTGTGCTATGTGATTCGCCTTGATGTAGAAGGAGAATGTAATCCCTTTAGCCTTAGCCCATACTATCACAGACATACTCACTAATGAGTTCATTAAGAGTCAAATAATTAGGTAATTGGTGCCTTAAATGCCTTGTGTCATTCAGAAATCCACAGTGGGTTGTGTTATAGGTAATTAAAGAGCAGAGGTGACATACAAAAGGCATTATTTACCCCCTTTAATGGGAGAGATCATGGGTTCTTGCTATGCCAAAACTCACTAAATACAAATTTCAAAAAAGAAATTAGATTTAGATAAGGGAGACTACTTTTGTCTGTTCAGTTGTTATGTGAATGCCACCAGACACTGTTCCGGGCCCTGAGGATTTAGCAGTGAACACAGCAGCCAGAGTGTCCTTGTAGAGCTTAACTTTGGGAGGAGTAAATAGGCATGAAAAATAAAGATATCAGATCATATATGTCAGATATAGATACCCACCAAAGAGGAAAACAAACCAAGATAAACCAAGCCAGAGGCTATAGACGCATGGGGGAGATGCTGCTTTCCCTGGCCAGAGCAGTAAGGTGCAGAGTCCAGGAGGCAGTGAGGAAGGAGCCCAGAGTGTGTGAGGGGAGGGCAGAGGCTCCCGGGAATACCAGATGGGTGGAGAGGGGAAGGCATCCCGGAGAGACTTGTAGGTAAAAGACTGTGGATTTCAGCCACAGTGAGATGGGAGACCACTCAAAAGCTCTGAGTGCAGGGATGATGTGTGCGACATTGGCAGAGCCTTTCTCCCGTGCAGAGTGAATGCTGGGCACATGGGGAGGGCGGAGCAGCAGGCGTGGAGCAGGGGTCTTGCCAGAAGGCTCTTGCAGCCGTCCAGACCGCGTGCAGTGCGGACGAAGATTAGAGTGACCACACTGGAGGTGACGAGAGGCTGTAGCCTCTACACATACTTGGAATGAAAGGTGGTGTTTCTTGTGGTGACTCGGATGTGGGAGGATGGCAAAGGATGCCTGGAGAGTAGGAAGTGAGGGATTGCAGTGTTTTAGCAGAGGAAAACGGGAGGGACGAGGCAGAGGAGGAGAGACAGTGGGCTTGTTAAACTGACTGGACTACCTGAGCAGAAATGCAGTGGTTGGCTGCACATCCCTCCATACTCTTGTTAATTCATTAGTAGATTCATGCTGTTGTTATCATTCCATAATAGAATTGCTGTGAGGATTAAGAGGTAGCAGGTTAAAGTGCTTTGCAAGGGCTTGTGGTAACCACTCAACTGTCATTATCACGAGCATCTTTGATTCGTATTTTCTAAGAGAGTTCATGCAGAAAGGGAGATCCACACGCTTTATTGCACTTGAGCACATAGAATTGGGGACAGAAGTGGTTTTTAATCTCCCTTAATTTAAATCCTCATTTCCGAGCTGAGGCAGCCAATGGATGAGCAGGAAGTGTTCTGGCTAGTCTAGAATCCAGGTCTAGAAGCCAGAATTCTGGACACCCATGGCCTTCCCGGTACCATAGCATTACAGCCTTCCCCGGGGGCCACAATTTTGAAGGGTATTTGTTGAAAATCCAAGATGGCTCCAGAAAGTTCAGGCAACTTGGCCCCAGTTGAGTTGAGGGGCCAGGCACTCTTTGTTCTTCTCAACAGAGGGACATGGAAAGGGTTAGCACTATGTAGCCCTCACTAACCAGCCTCAGGAGCAGGGCTTCCTGGGTTGGGCTGCTGAACCCTGCTACACCATTTTTCTTTTGGGAAAATGTCTCTCAGCCAAACTTTCTATCATGCAACCAAGATTTCTAGGCCATTTGGGTCCACCAACCAAAGGCAGCAGAGGGTAAGGCCTATGTGTCTGCCATAAAACCCCTGGGAACTTGGATGTTTCTACTACTTTGTATCTTATAATCATCTAAGAAATTCTGTTTCTTCCCTTCTCCTAAATCTTCCATTGGTCCCCATGTCCCTGTTAGTGCCTCTCAGGTCTTCCCACTCGTCTCATAATAGTGATTAAGACCTCATTTACGCTGGAGTCCTTGTGAGTCTGGTTTCTGCAAAGGGGGCTCGTAGCACATCTGGGAATGAGCACAGTGGATGCTTTTTCATAAAGACCCACAGCTCAGCTAGTGCCGGGAAGCTGAAAGCCAGGAGGCTGTCTTGCATATCCTCAGGGCTTTCTGACTCTTCTCAAAGTGGGGACTTTCGCCAGGAGCAAAATTAATAAAATGACCCACCTCTTCTCTGGCCCCAGTCCATGGCAGAAGTGGCTCCAAGGAGCTGGAGACCGAAGGGAGGCAACAGGATACAATGAGCTGGGGACTTACGGCAGAAGTGTGTGGGGGTCTGCGTGGAGCAAGAGCAGCTGGTTCCTGTGACTTAGAAGGAAATACTTATCAGCTGTCAGGACAAAGGGACCTTATCCACGTCAGAGTGTACCTGGCTTATCCCAAGTAATATCAAGGACATTAGACCCTTCTTTATGTTGGTGGCTTGGGGTCATGTGAGGAAAACTGGTCAGGGCTCCACAAGGGCAGATTCAATGCCTCACGATGGCTACAGTCAGGCCAGGCTGGGTCCCTAGCAGTTCTCTCTGGGACTGGACACAGCCCACAGCTAACAGAGGCCCTGGTTTAGTCCAGTCAAGCTTGGTGATCAGGAGAGAGGTGGCCAGGCTTAGATGTAGTGCAGAGTGTACAGGAGAGGCCAGGGGAACTGGATTTTGTTTAGGGGTGAGGTAAAATGACAAGATCAGAAATATCAACTCAACACTGTGGGTCTCATTCCCAACATCTATTCTCCTTCTCTGCTGTGCAACAGGCATGGATTTTGTTTGTAGCAGAAATGAGACAAATTTGTAAAGTGCCATTGAGTCAGAGGCGACACCTCTGCTATGGCCTGGATGTGTCCACATTTTTTTGTTAGAAATTTAAGCCCCAAATTTGTATGTTAATGGTGTTTGGAGGGAGACCCTCTAGGAGATAATTAGGATTCAATGAAGTCCTCATGATAACATTGGTGGCTTTGTCTCACTGTGTCATGCCTTTATCATGTTACAATATACTGATCAGACCTCCCCAGATGCTGACCAGATAGATGCCAGTGTCCTGCCCTGGAACTTCCTGGTCTTCAGATCCTCAGATCCAAACAAATTTCTATTACCCCTAGGTTCCAAATCTCTGATAGTTTGTTAGGGCAATGGAAAATGGATGAAGCTACCTACTGAATGAGACTTCTGGAAAAGCTATTGTCTTTCTGATAAAAGGTTAGAATCTGGAGAATAAATTTTGATTGTGAAGATGAAAGTTCCAAACTAAGGGTGGCAAGGCAGAAAGTTGCAGGGAGGTTGGGACTTGGTTGACCCTCCAGACATGCCCTATTACTCCTGCAAGCAATTACTCCTTATATGATGAAGCTTAGAGTCCCCATTGCTGATAGCAATGTCACAGTCTTCCACTATAAGGTAAGTTTTCCCATTTAAGAGTGGGATAGGCTCTGAAACATCACAAAAGCTCTTGGAGCCTCTACTTTCCATCTCTAGAATAAGGGCGATGCTGTCTTTTTTGTACAAGTCTAGAAGAACGTCAAAGAATTACATCACTATTAAGCACTTCATAGAATCCCACCGAGTTGGCCTTATCCATCTTAAGGAAGGAAAAGTAAATGGTTTTGTGGGGTAGATAGGTAAAGAATGAGGATTCAGAGGGGGAGGCAATTAGTTGGAAGAAATAATGAACAAGTCCAGAGGTGGGGAATCCGAGGGCAGAGCTGCTGAATCCAGCCTCCAGAGAACAAAGCCCAGACGTGTGAACATGCCACAGGCCAAGGCCAGCTCAGCTACATTACCTCAAGTGTTCCCCGCCAAGGTGAGAAAGCAAGGCGTGTGTGTGTGTGTGTGTGTGTGTGTCTGTGTGTGTGTGTGTGTGTGTGTGGGCTGGTGTGCATGCCGGGTGCATTTGAGTGGCTGCAGTTGGTGGAGAAGGAGGTCCTGGAGGTGCAGGTAGGTCTCCACACTTTCATCAGGAAGATGAATGGGTGGATGATGGATGTTTGTGCATCTGTGTGTGTCACGCTGGACCTTGGGCAGTGGTAGGTGTGAGAATAATAACTCAACCCAATCCCAATTTCTATTCCTCTCTACTCTGTCTAACCAGAGGAGGATTGGTACATCCTGGCTACGTGACGCAGGGGTTCTCTCTAGATAAGGAAGAAACTCCAAAGCAGGTGCTGATGGAGACATAGTGCTGCCAATACACTAAAAGCCACTGAATACTGACTTCAGATTGGACAGACTGTAGTTTTTTGGTTTGAGTGCAAAGTGTTCCTTGTAGGCCCATGTGTTAAGACCTTGGTCCCTGCTGGTGGCACTGTTTTGGAATGTTGTAGAATCTGTACCACATGGAACCTATGGTGGGATTTGAGGGTTCTTGACTGGTCCTGTGTCTGGCCCATGTTTTCTGTTTCCTGATTCACTGAGATGTGAGCAAAGTCTCTTGCCCCTGTTGTCACGGGCCAAGCTGCTTCAGTAACCATGTGTTTCCTGTCATGATGGAGTGTCCCCTATCAAACCAGGAACCCAGGCCCTTTAAGTTGCCTTTTGTCTGGTATTTAGTCACAGTATAATAGAGAAAAGTAGTTAATACACTTAAATTAAAAAGCAGTTAATGCATTTATAAAGGCCAGTAAGGGCATAAGGACAAAAGACCACTCCATCATTTCAGGGTTAGCTCCAGGACACAGGCTCTCCTGGAAATGGCTTCTGCCTGGCTAGTCTGCTCTGCAGCTGGTGTGTACTGCTAGTGTGCATCACTGCAGGGCACAGCCTCTGCTCTATCATAGGAGCGGCTTTGTTCTCCCGGTTACAGCATGAGTCCTGCCTCGACCCTGTTGTAGGTTTGTTCCTTCTCCTTTCCCTGTCTGAAGCCCAGATATGGCCCTATGAAGTTAAGTTCCATTGACATCTCAACCAGTAAGCCCTTCCCTTGAAGTTGAAATCCCTCCCCTACCACTTCATCAGACTGTTGATGTTTTCTGTGAGACTCCTGGCAGCTTGAGGGTAGGAGCCATGAAGCATTTGCTTTCTCTCTAGTCAGTGATATTCCACTGGCGGGAAATGGAGGTGGGGGGGCGCTCTCACAGGGAATAATCTTCATGGCTAACATTGTTTACGATTGCCTCCATCTGGTGACAATACAACAGCCAAACTGACGGTTTCGTCATGGCGTTTGCATTTTCTCCAGCACACCCTTCTCTTGCTTCACGCCAGGGACAGCCGCTGCCACACTTCCTTCTTTAGCCTGCCTTTAGTGCAGTGCCTTGATGTGGGACACACTTTCTAAATAAGCCAGAGTGGCTGCATGCCAGGGTCAGGCAAAGGCTGAGGAGGACATCCCGCTCCTGGTGAATGAAGCAGCTAGAACTCAGAGACACGGAATAGTTCAGACAAGTGAGAGAAAACTCTGGGGCATGTAGAGGAGTTGAAAACAAACAGAAGCGGGCAGATTCCAAGAAATGAATTCCAGGATCCAGAAGAAGTTAGGTAAGAGGATTTGTGAGGGCGTCTTCTTAGTCTCGTTGCTGTAACAGTTATCACTGGCTGGGTGTCTATGGTGGTTTGAATGAAAATGTCCCCCATAGGTTCCTGTATTTGAACACGTAGTCCCCAGTCAGTGGCGCTATTTGGGGAGGTGTGGCCTTGTTAGAGGAAGCGTATCACTGAAGTGGGTTTGAAGAGTTTGGAAACCCATGCCATCCCCATTTGTTCCCTCTGCTTCATGCTCTCAGTGCATGGTGTAAGCTCTCAGCTTGCTGCTCCGCCCACCCATCCACCTGCTGCCATGCCACCCGCTGTGATGTGACTCTTATCACTTCTGTCTATAAGCTGCCTTGGTGTATTTCAACCCAAGACCAGGCGAAGGCAGCTCACTGGATGTCATGGGGATGATGGGATGTGTAATGGCCACTGTATTATTTTTGTCTCTCCACAACAACAGTAAGGGTTCTGCATTGTCAGATTATTAGAGGATGTCATTGAGAAATACAAAACAGCCCAACCTCGGCTCTATCATCATTCATGCCTCATATAAAAATGTTAATCTATATTATACATATGATTTTCCCCCTCCTCTTCTCTTCTTGTCCCTTCCTATTTTGTAGGTAGAATTCTCACTATGTAATTTAGTCTGGCCTGGAACTTCATATGTAACCCAGGCTGGCCTCGAACTCAAGTCAGCCTCCCATACTGCTGGGAATAAAGATGTAAACCACCACACCACCTTTTGATCTTTATTATCAAAGATGGTGGCTTTGTTTCTTTCTTGACTTGTCATCCTTGCAGACACTCTTCCCTGCAGAAATTTTTGCCCTTGGGCTCTGGTTTCCCACAGGCAAGGTTGGCTCATACCCACAAGCGCTGTATCAGTAAAGAAGAAGGAGTCTGGAAGAGGACCACCCGCCAATTCTGGAGTCTGGGAGGCCCTCACTTGGTCAGAGGACCACCCGCCAATTCTGGAGTCTGGAAGGCCCTCATTTGGTCAGAGGACCACCCGCCAATTCTGGCATCTCCATGCCTTCTTTGTTCTCCAGCTCTGGTCTATTTTGGCCTCTCTTTATTGGGCTTTTGAGACTATCTATCCCGACCCAGGTCTACAGATTAAGAAAGCGAAACTTTAATTGCTCTCTTTTAAAATTATCCATTTTGCTTTGCATTTGAGTTGGGACAAAGCCACTCTGCCAAGTGCCTCAGTTTTCCTGTGTATAAAATATAACTCACAAAATCCCTTCTTAGAGAAAAAATACAACATTTTAAGGAGTATTTATGTTTTAAAATGTGTAAGTCTCCTTAGGACAGAAATGGTAATCACTAAATACCACTTGCAGGGACCTCCTTGGGGAAGTGGCTGGTTCCTATTGAGGACAGTCAGTACAGAGAATCTGGTCAGTCCTGAACACAAGCGAACTGTTCAAAGAAGGCTTGGGTGGATACATGGGCACATCACTGAGACTCAGGAACTGACCAGGTAGGCTCAAACTGTCCAGACAGGGTAGTTTAGGCATCAGTAGCTAATGCAACAAGTGGGACATATTTAGTGCTTTACATCCCAAGTTTAGTGCCTCTTAAAAGAAAAGGAACCCCATTGGTTAGTTATTTCTAGAAGAACCTAGAACATTGTGTCATTATTTTGAAAACTGGTAAGTAAAAGAATCAAGTGTTTATTGCGTTTATTGACATTTACTATGTGAATTCTACCTCAGGGAAACCAAATAGTTGGGCAGGAAGTTTTTCTTTTATATGACTATTCAGTCTAATAAATAAAACATGAATGATGGCATTAGAATGGAATATTTTACAACATAACATTGAGTAAACAGATCCCGTCCAAAGTTTTTCAGTCTTGCACTGCTGACACTGTGAGCTACACGATCCTTTGTTATAAGGCATTTAGCATATCTCTAGACCCCTCTCCATGAGATTCCTACAACATCTCTTTGTCAAGGTATGATGATCAAAACTGCCATACTCCCTGGGAGGACAAGATCACCCCAATGCAAACTATTGGTTACCTAGGCAATAATCACCGGTGACTGCTATATCAAGGCCAACCAGTCTTTATGGACGTATATGACATTGTAATCCTTGGAAGAAACAAAACTAAATAGCACCAAAACCCTTCAAATGATATGAACAAAGCTTCTATATTGGTGGCTTTTCTCACTACTTTGACCAGTACTTGTCAAGGAACAAGTTAAGAAGGGAAGGCTTGTGGCACAGTCCATCCTGGCTAGGTAGGCACAGCATAGGAGCAACATGGCCGTGGCAGCAGATCCACACGGTTGCTTCCTCACAAGTCTGTGGATTGGGAAGCACGGACCTGGCAATGCTGATACTCACATGACTTTCTGGTTTTTTTCCCTTTCTATTCAGTCCAAGCAGCCCACCCGTGGGGTTAGGACCACCACATTCATGCTGGGTCTCTCTTCCTCAGCATCCTTTCCTTAGAGATAACTTTCACAGTCCAGTCCAGAGGTATGCCTCTCAGGCAGTTCCAAATCCGGTCAAACAAGTGTCTAACACTGTGAGCAGGTAGGTGCTCCTCTCACAGCAGACCTTTTCATCATGGTGGACACCCTTGTAGCTTTTCTTTGAACATTGTCCAGCTTATTTCAACCATGTAGCTAGCTGCTGTCCAGGAAAGCCCTGGCCAGGGAAGGAGTTAGATGTGGGTGTGTCAGCTAGGTGAGTCACAGAGGAAGGAATTCAATAAGACCTATGATATAATAGAAGCTGTGCACTGCTCATAGACCCTAGAGAAGGGAGGGTAACATGCTTCACAGGGTCTGTGGAGAGGATGGTGAGAAAGAAAGGGAAGTGGGTGGGAAAAGGAAAGAGAGAGAGAGAGAGAGGGAGGGAGGGAGGGAGGCAGGGAGGGAGGGAGGGAGAATATATATGGATTAACTCTATTATTCACAGGGTCCAGATTTGTATCTAAGCAGAATTCCTAAGAGGAATTCTAGTGGTGGGTTCCAGGGAGGCATGTTCACCCTGCAGCCATAGGTTACATGGGACATAAACAGCTGTGAATCACCAACTTTCTTAACACATAAGATTCTTCTTGTAATTTTTTTCTATTTTTGTAGTTCTCTGTGTAGTTCTCTTTGTAGATGATTATGCTCCAATATCAAAAAGTTGAAGCCAGGCAGTGGTGGTTCATGCCTTTATCCTAGCACATGGGAGGCTGAGGCAGGCAGATCTTTATAAGTTTGAGGCCAACCTGGTCTACAGAGCAAGTTCCAGGATAACGAGGGACACACAGAGAAACCCTGTTTCAAACAAACATGTACATTCTTTAAAGGGCTGGAGAGATGACTCAGTTGTTAAGAGCACTGGATGTTCTTCCAGGGACTGGGCTCAGTTTCCAGCACCCACATGGCAGCTCACTATCGTCTAACTTCAGTTCCAGGAGACCCAATACCCAATGCAGGTGGAACACCAATGCACTTAAGATTAAAATAAATAAATCACCACAGAAAAATTTTCTCCTTAAAAAAACTTGAAGCCAGGCGGTGGTGGCGCACGCCTTTAATCCCAGCACTCGGGAGGCAGAGGCAGGCAGATCTCTGTGAGTTCGAGGCCGGGCTGGACCGATAGCCTCCTAAACAATACAGAGAAACCCTGTCTCGTAAAAACCAAAAAAAAACAAAAAAAAACCAAAAAAAAAACCAAAAAAAACTTGGATATATCTGTTAAAGAAAGCAGTCCTGAATTCCATAAAGACATATTGTACCTCTGAGGTAGTCACTGCACCATAACTGATGACCACATAGGGTACATAGTCTGTGGACAGTCAAGTCCATTGTGTCTGTGTTATAGATTGAATAAGGCAAGTGCCCAGTTGATCACTTTGGGGAACTGAGAAAAGAACTGAAAACTGTCAAGATGAGTGGCATTTCTAGAGTGAGTAAACCTAATTTGTGTTTTAAAAAAAAACACCAAGACAATAACCAACTGTAAGAATTCCCTGCAGCCATGGTTTCCAAGATAAAAAGATTTATTTTATTTATTTTAAATGATGTATGTGTCTCTGTGTGTAGATATGTCCATGTGTGAGTGCAGGTGCATGTGCATGTGTGAGCACATGTGTATGTTGAGTGCAGGTGCATGTGTGAGTTCAGTGCATGTGTGAGTGCCGTGCATGTGTGAGTGCAGGTGCATGTGCATGTGTGAGCACATGTGTATGTTGAGTGCAGTGCATGTGAGTGCAGGTGCATGTGAGTGCAGTGCATGTGAATGCAAGTATATGTGTGAGTTCAGATGCATGTGTGAGTGCAGATGCATGTGTGAGTGCAGTGCATGTGAGTTCAGGTACACGTGAGTGCAGGTGCATGTGTGAGTGCAGGTGCATGTGAATTCAGATGCATGTATGAGTGCAGGTGCATGTGAGTTCAGATGCATGTATGAGTGCAGGAGCATGTGAGTGCAGGTGCATGTGAGTTCAGATGCATGTGTGAGTGCAGTGCATGTGAGTGCAGTGCATGTGTGAGTGCAGTTCATGTGTGAGTACAGGTGCATGTGAGTTCAGATGCATGTGTGAGTGTAGATGCATGTGTGAGTTCAGGTGCATGTGTGAGTGCAGTACATGTGAGTGCAGTGCATGTGAGTGCAGTGCATGTTTGAGTGTAGATGCATGTGTGAGTGCAGTGCATGTGTGAGTGCAGTTCATGTGTGAGTACAGGTGCATGTGAGTGCAGTGCATGTGTGAGTGCAGTTCATGTGTGAGTACAGGTGCATGTGAGTTCAGATGCATGTGTGAGTGTAGATGCATGTGTGAGTTCAGGTGCATGTGTGAGTGCAGTACATGTGAGTGCAGTGCATGTGAGTGCAGTGCATGTTTGAGTGTAGATGCATGTGTGAGTTCAGATGCATGTGTGAGTTCAGATGCATGTGTGAGGGCAGTGCATGTGTGAGTACAGTGCATATGAGTACAGTGCATGTGAGTTCAGATGCATGTGTGAGTTCAGGTGCATGTGTGAGTGCAGGTGCATGCAGAGTCCATAAAAGGGTGTTGGATGCTCAGGAGTTACAGGCAGTTGTGGACTGTCCTATGTGGGTACTAAAAACCTAACTCTAGTGCTCTGTGAGAGCAGGAAGCACTGTCAACTACTGCGCCATTTCTCCATTTTCCATAATATAAAGTTTAAAATATGCATGCACCCTCTGAGGAAGTCCTGCCATTATCAGAAGACTCACTTCATCTTCTCTACAAGCCTTGTCTCACTGGGCTGCCTTGAACACAATGTCAATGTGCATTCCATTTTCTACCCTAGAGCTGGTTCTGAAAATGGTTACTCAGAGTTAGTGGAGATGAAAAGTAGGGTCAGGCTCCATCCTGGTGTTAATTAGCTACTAATCATTGTGAGTAATGGAATAACTGATTCATGATTTTCATAAATTTGTCGGCTCTTCAGTTAATGCAGAGCCTCATGCAGTGCCCCTTGACCTCTATCATCCCATTGCTGGATTGGCTGGCCTCTGTACATTGCTGAGCTTGGATACACAAGGGATGACAGCTGCTCAAATTTGGAACTTGCCTTGTACAGAAGGTGGAGAGAGTTGGGAACCCAGGGATACAGACAGGATGCCAGTGAATTAATGACACATATGGACTTCCGTTATGCAGGAAGGCACCCAGTATATTTTATCAAGATAATGGCTTTGAAGACTTAACTTATGTCTCCCCTCTCCCCTTCTGGAGCCCCCACCCCATGCCATCATCCTTCCTTGCCAACTCCTCCCTCTCTGAAAGCAGCCAGGCCATCTAATGTTTGTCGCCTCAGGGGACGGATGTGGTAGGGTTGAAAGCCAATGTCAAGCCTGGCATTTTTTGCTGACTTATCCCTGTTATAAAGAGCCATGCCCACAGGGAGAAATGTCACCCATCAGACTTACTTCCTACACCCACCCTTACCTTCAAATCTCCATGAGAATTCCTTGAGTTTAAGAAAGGAGGAAAGACCTCTTACCTCGGGGGCAGGCTGACAGGGACCTCCATGCCCCAGGGTGGTGCTGGCCAGACCCAGATGTCCCCCCTTCACCTCTGTTCCCTTGTGCACAGATTGATAATGAGGCAGATGGAAAGGAAATTAAGGGGACATAGCAAAGGAAAGGATCCACTCACTCCAATGTCTGGTAGAAGCCTCCTGCCAGCTACGGATCAAGAATTCCAGTGTAATTAACGTTTGCCAGGAAGGCCACCGATACAAAGACAGTGTTCCTTTTATATGAAGAGGAATATTAAAATGGCCATGGCCCATGCTTAGGCCCTATGGCCTTTTTTCTTTCCTAGATGTTTTCTGGGAATCTCACAAACAAGACAAAAATGTTTGATTACAGTAAAAATATCGTAGCTTCCCATGCAAGCTTTGCCAGCTGGGCTTTTCCTTATCATGGGTCATCCTATCCTCCACCAGGAAATACCTCAGGGGCTCCTCCTTAGCACCTGTTAAGATAAAAGCTTCAAAAGACAATGAAGCAGGACTCTCTTTAGAGAAATCTGTACCTCTCTTTGTTTTATATCCAGGCTTAAAATCTATATTAAAATCTTTTTAAATAAAATCCAGCACGGCTTCATACTGCCTCATCCTGAAAGTCCTTCTCTGTGGCAAGTCAAGGATCCAGTTTACCTTAGTCAAGATCCTTAAAGGCTGCCCTAGGTGACTGTGTGGACCTGCGCTGCTGATGAGAAACTGGAAATTCCTGGCAGTCAGTAGCCCATGATGTCTCAGGGATCTTTAGACCAATGCCTGCCTCAGTAGACACATACATAGCCAGAGAGAAGCAAGGATTGAATGGCAGCCCTTTAACTATCTTCCTGCAAATAATTGCTCCACCTCAAGAAGATAAAGCTGCAGAGTTAGGCTAACTAAACGTCATGCAGTCTGTCCAGACAGAACAGGGCTGCAGTGGCATATATGTCCCCAACCACCTCCTAAAGAGAGCAATAATCTGTGCATGACTATCAGTTCCCCTTTCTCACAGCCCAAGATGCCTCTTCTGTGGTTCACTGTTTGTGTGTGTGCAAACAGGAATCTGGGGAAATGAAACCCAAACTCTGCGCCTTTGCCTCTTGAGCACTCAAATTCCAAACTTGGAAAGCATGTTTGGTTGCAAGTGATGAGAAAACAATTTGAACAAGTTTACACAATGGAAAAGGCTTTATTCTAAAGGTCTGGGATGTGGACCCAAATGTAAAACACAGGCAGAGGCAGGGCCTTGACACCCATCCTGTCTCTCGTCTCTGTTCATCATGAAGTCTCTTGACTGCGACAGTCTGGTGTCTTTGCACAGCTCCTAGAATGCTGGAATTTAATGTATAACATTGGATCTTTGTAAGGATGATGCTGGGACTGCCTGCATCATTAGATTGCTGTTCTAAACCAGACTTGTTGTATCAAAGTCTCTGGGAAAACGTCCTGGGAATACAAGTTTAGAAAGGGCTTCTAATCTTCCTATTTCTCTGCTCTAAAGTCTGAGGTCTTCTGAGTGGCAGCTTCAGACAAATGCAGTGGCCTCCTAGCAGGCTCTCCCACCCTTCAGGGGAGCTGAGGATTTCCCAGACTACAGGGATCCTTCTGGCAGGGTGCCTGGGCACCTCCACAGTGTTCATGCAAATGAAACAACTGGCTCCCACCTTGGCTGAGCTGGTGCTTTCAGTCATGAAGCTGTGCTCACAGACTCCAGGAAACTTCATTTGCTTCCCAGTCATCTGTGAACCCACTGGCTAGCCTCATAGGCTTCACCTGAAGCTGATGCTACACAAGCTGGGTTGAAATCTTCCTTAAGATCCCCAGCTCATCTACAGGTGGCCTCTTGGGTCATTTCTGATTGTGAGAGCCAAAACGGCTGCCTACAACATGCTCTCTGTGTGCTGGGCTGGCATCCCTGCTACAGTGAATTTCCATTCAGTTGAAGAGGGCAGATGGTCAGCCACAGATCAACCACTAAAGGTTCTGCATCTGTAAATGCTCTTTCAAAGTATTCTTTCCTCTTCTTTTCCTTCTGGAAAGTGTTCAGACAGGGTGAGTGCTAATGAGGATACAGCCTTCTGACTTTCTGGACATGGGCATGGTCATGCTAAGAATTTGGTAATAGCATCATAGACTATTGGTGGAAGAAATGTGGGCAGGGAAGACAGCCAAGCTAACAACATGGGTGTGTGTATGCATAAATAACTGGGAACATGCATCCCAGTCTGTCACTTGTGAATCCATTGACACATTCACCTTCGCTACAGCTGCGGCTCTAAGCATATGCCCTGCTCTCGGAGTCTCTCTAGGTCCCAGGTGCCGTGCGCCTCTCCATCTTCTGTTGCTCAGTGCTGGAGATCCTGACAGGCCTATTGGAAGAGCCAATCAAAGCAGCAGAGAATGGAAAAAGTGCCAGATGGAATCACAGACCAAGAGAAATGCCTGAAGGCAATCATTCCACAGAGATGGCAAGATGAGGACTCATGTCACACTGTTCAAATGTCCCCTTCCCATGAGTCTCCCAAATTATTTACACAAAAGACCTTTTCATTCAATGGGGGAGAAGCGCCTGCAAACCTTGCTTTTCTGGGACAAGACAGCATGGTGCCCAATGCCTGGGCTTTGGAGTCAGGCCTGCAGGAGTTGTAATCCAGATCTGCTTTTCATAGGAGTCATGGGTTGAGGAAAGTTATTTTTTTGTTTCTTGCCTATCTGCGTTCTTAACCTTTGACCTGAACCTTAAACTTTAACCTTAAGCTAAGCATAAAACCCATTCACATTAAAATGGGGAAGTAAATGGCAGCATATTCATGTAATAGAAAGTTCTATAGTGAGAAGGATGAGAAATTTGCAGCATATATAATACAGCTATGCACAGTACCACAGGTGAACCTTACTCACTAATCCTGAACAGACAGGATCCATAGCGCACACCAGCATGCATGCAAAGTGAAAGCTGGTTGAAACAAATTTGTGTTGTCATAGCTGAGGTAGAGGTTTCCTAATGTGGGGTGAGAGGATGGAATTGTGACTGCGAGACAGGAATTAGCTCCCTTAGACCAGCGTTTCCTAACCTGTAGGTTGCCACCCCTGGGGGCGGGTGTTGAATGACTCTTTAGAGGGGTCACCTAAGACCATCAGAAAACACAGATATTACATGATAGTTCATAGCAGAAGAAAAAGAAGCAGCAACAAAAATAATTTTATGGTTAGGGGGTTACCACAACATGAGGAGCTGTATTACAGGGTCTCAGCATTAGGAAGGTTGAGAACCACTGCCTTATATAGTAAGAGCAGGGCCCATGATGGGTAATCTAGTCAAAAATCACATGTGAGCCCTTTCCTGAATGAACCAGTTACTTTGAGCCAAGGGGATATACATAGGGTGCACAGACTTCAGTGACTCTGAACCAAGGAGATATACATGGGGTGCATAGTCTTCTTACTGGCTTGGCCTTTCATGGCCTCAAAAAATGACCAGTCCCAATAAAGATAACCTTCAATCTCCATCCAATTCCTGCTAATATTCATTAACATCCACTCTGACAAGCATACACACACACACACACACACACACACACACACACACACACACACTCCTTGTCAGGGCAACATGGCTGTATTCATACTTTGGAGCCCCTCCTACTCTAGAACTCTTTCTCATTTTCTTTTAATAAATATAAGCTCATTCTGCCACTCCTTGCCCACATTTCTTTCTTCTCAGACGACGAGTCAGAAGATACTGGTTTCAGGTGGATTTAGTGGTGGCTGAGTTTCCAGGACTGTAGCCCCGAGTTAAAGGTTCTGTGACACTTGTCACATATCACTGGGCCCCCACAACCCATTCTTCCTTCTGAGTGGTGGTTTCTTTTCTTTTCTTTTCTTTTTCTGTCATGCTATGTCATGGAAGTTTAACACTTTTTTTAATTTTATGAATTTTTTAAAATTAGAAACATGCATGCTTCAAATGTCAATCCTGGCTCCCCCATTCTCCCTCCACCAGCCCCACCCCCCACCCCCACCCCCAGCCCAATCCCCATATCATTCCCCAGGGAGGGTAAGGCCCTCCTTGGGGAGATATCCAGAGTCTGTCATTTCATTCATGGCAGGACCTAGGCCCTTCCCCATGTGTCCAGGCTGAGAGAGCATCCCTCCATGTGGAATGGGCTCCCTAAGTTCATTTGTATGCCATGGTGAACACTGGTCTACTACCCAAAGTCCCAGAGATTTCTGAGGCTTCCTCACTGACACTACATTCATGGAGTCTGGATCAGTCCCCTGTTGGCCTCTTAGTCATCAGTCTGGGGTCCAAGTGCTCCCCCTTGTCCAGTCAGTTGTCGTTGTGGGTTTCACCAGCATGGTCTTGACCCCTTTGCTCATCACTCCTCCATCTCTGTCACTGGGTTCCAGGGGGGTCAGTTCAGTGTTTAGTTGTGAGTATCTGTCTCTGCTTCTGTCAGTCACAGGATGAAGGTTCTAGGATGTCACATAAGGTAGTCACCAACCTTATCATCAGGTAGGGGCTATTCATGTAGTCTCTCCGTTATTACTTAGTTTTCCAGTTGGTGTTATCCTTGTACATTTCTGAGAATTTCACTAGTGTCAGGTCTCTCCTCAAAGCTATAATGACTCTAACTATTATGGTATTTCTCATCCTGGTCTCCTCTATTCTTACCTGGACTCAGGCTTCCTGCTTCCCCATGTCTTCTTCTACCCTCCTCTTATCCCCCTCTCTTTCTCCTGGCTCCCTCTCCTCTCCCCCCATGTTCCCAATCTGCTCAGTAGATCTTGTCTCTTTCCACTTCTCTGGGGTATAATGCATATCTCTTGGGAACCTCCCTGTTTCCCAGACTCACTGGCCCTGGGATTGTAGGCTGACACTCCTCTGATCCGTGTCTAAAATCCATATATGAGTGAGTACATACCATGTTTGTCTTTTGTGACTGGGTTACCTCACCCAGGATGGTTTCTTCTAGTGCCGTCCATTTGCCTGCAAATTTCAAGATTCCATTTTTTTCTGCTGAGTAGTACTCCATTGTGTAAATGTACCACATTTTCTTTATCCACTCTTCAGTTGAGGGGCATCTAGGTTGCTTCCAGGATCTAGCTATTACAAATGATGCTGCTATGAACATAGGGGAACAGACATCCTTGTTGTATGAATGGGCATCTTTTGGGTATATGCCTAAGAGTGGTGGTTTCTTAAGTGTGTCCAGTTTGCACAACCCAAGGAGGTAAGTCTTTAAAAATGCGTCAGTTTCTGTATAAATGCTATTCTCCAGTAAGGTTTTTCATAAGTAGATTGTATCAAGATTAACTGAGAAAGGTATAGGGACTGGTAGGGTGGTGGGTATGTCAACTACTTATTACAGTCACCATCCTTACTGTTCTGTGTGGGTATTGGCAATAAAAGTAGTTCCTTCTACGGTCCCATCTGAGTAAGGTTTGAAGCCTGGGTTTTTAGTCAGAGGCAGATTCCTCAGCATCCATCCTTTCTAATTCAGAGACATATTCAAGTACATGTGGATTGAGGAAAGTAAATTTATCCCTGAGTGCCCAGACTTGAGATGACAGCACTCTAAATATTTTTTTAACTCACATGCCACTAACAAGAACACAAAAGCCTACCCCATGTCCTTTTGCAATTGTGCAAAAATAACTTGGGAGGCCAGTTTCTGCTGTCCTTAACTCATTTATACTCCCCCTAGCTTCCTCTTTGGATAAAAATAGCCGCTTAATCTATTGACAGACAAGGGCTTTCCACAGTCGGAACTCCATTCGGAGCTGCGGCTCTTCGCTGCTGATTCTAATAGAGATGTTTGGGGGCATGATGGATGCTCTAGAATGTCCTCCTGTCAGCACAGCACAGAAGACAAACAGAAGCCTGATCTTGAAAACAGAGCCTCCCCATAAACCAGCTGACATAAGCTCAGTGGTACTTCACCCCACATAAAGATCTTAATAAACAAACTGGCTGGTCAGCATATTGCCGAGGCAGATTTAAACATATCTCATGCTTTCTGGCCCCTCCACAAGTCTGCAGCTCTTGCACAAAGCCAGGCCTGGCTTAGCAGAGTGTGAGAAGTGTGAGTGTGGGGGGGGGGAGCCTCGCTGTGACAGAGCCACAGTGTGAGGGCATTAACCAGCAGAGCCTCATGTCGTGGGCCCTGATGGCGGAGGCCCCATCGGAGGCCCCATACTCAGAACTGCAGTTTCTATAGCAGTCAGCATTAAGAAGCAGGACGGAAAAGCTGCAGTCCTCATCTTGAGCCATCAAATCTGCTCCAGCCGGCTTTCCACCTAGATCTTCTCTCCCTTGTCTGCGGACCTCGTCTGCTTTGCCAGTTTTATGTTAATCTACCATGACTCTTCTACCCTTTGATCAGATTCTCTAGACTGCCCTCTGTGGCTTGGGTTGTATCCCTTACCCTTTCTTAGCCCGAGACTGCTTGTCTGTAAAATGGGGAACACAGTGGACCGGCCTAGGGCTCTTATCAGGATAAAATGTGCTAATATACACAGAAGCTCTGCAAACTGTGCTTGGCTTGCTGGAAGCGCTCAGCAAATGACAGTGATTATTCAGTCTCTTTCTGAATTATTCAGCTCTTCCATCCACATGGATGTAGTCACTCATCCCATGTCAACCGGGGAGGAAAATGCCCAGTCCAAGGGGTTTGGAGAGCTGACCTGGATTTCGTGAATTTTAAAATAGCAGTTGAATTCCTGAATTACAGGTAGGGTTTAAAGGCTAGTGGTTTCTTCAACAGAACTGCTGATCTTAACATTTTGGGTCATGTGATTCAATAACATTTTGGGTCTTGTGATTCATTGTATGGTGGGCTGTCCTGGGTAGGGGGGTTAATATTATCCTTGGCTTATCTCTACTAGCTGCTAGTAGGAGCCCCTTCCTAAATCACGACACAAATGTCTACAGAAATTGTCAAATGTCTCCTAGGGACAAAAGTGTTCCTTGCTGGGAACCACCAGCAAGACTGGACCAAGACTCTTCTGTAGAGCTGGAGAAGTGAGACCTGAGGGAACTACGAGAAGAGGAGGAACAGGAAGCCACCCAAGGGCCTTCCTTAATTGCTACTCCGAGATCTATTATTAGGGGAAAATTAAGAACACCCAAAATAGCAGCTTTTCAAAAATGAAAGGTTGATTCGGGCTCTCTGTTTGGAGGTTTTGGTGACTGTTTGGCCTCATTGATGCTGGGCATGCATCCCCCCATGACATAAATCTTCCAATTACATGCAATTCCTACAGGTTCTACTTTCTTCCAGGAGTGCCACAAGATAGAAATCAATCCCTTAGCACACACACAGTTTGGAATCAGTTATCTATGCCATAGCCCTTGCCCTCTTTATGTGGAACTTTGAAATCAGAAGTGTGAGGCCAGAGCAAGACCCTGTCACCTCCTTCACTGATCTGTGGGTGCTTCGTCTTATTTATGCTTGTGTGTGTGTGTGTGTGTGTGTGTGTGTGTGTGTGTGTGTGCCTGCACCACACCCATGCAGGTGAGTGTGGAGGCTGCTAGGCATCAGGTCTGTGGGACCTGGAGTTACAGGAGGTTGTGAGCCATCTGTGGTGGGTTCTGGGTACTGAACTCACTTCCTCTGCAAGTTTACTGATTTTACAAGCAGGTCCTCCCTGAGCATTTCCACTTGACATGAGTGTGTGAACAAAGTAACACAAAAGGAAAGATTGTTCTCACAGGCTGTAAAACCCAACCAGCTCTCCAACTGTCCTCTGCCCTCAGATCTTTCCTAAGCTGTTTATAACATTTCATGGGAGTCCCTTAGCTTTATGAGTATTAATTTTCCCTCACCAGTTTAAATCCAGTAAGTGTCTAACCACACTGGGCCCCTGATTTCTAGTGTTGTCTGCATTTTGTTACATACACGAGGATTTCATTTATTTTATTTTTCATTTCCATACTTATTTTTATAAAATCATAGAGCCAAAATGCAATAAAAATTCAAATAACTGCAGAAACAACTGTTGGCTGATAGATAGTACCACCGTACAATGTTCAAAACGGTCACTCTTCAGCCGATTAGTAAAGGTCTCAGCTTGACATATGGAAACAGGTTGAGAGGTTTCAATGTAAATGTGTGAGTGGATAAATTAAGCAGAACATTTCAGGTTAGGAACTTTGAAAAGGTGCAAGTAATCATGAGAAGCTGACTCCTCAAGGTGACTTACAAAGAAGGCATTATGTCATGGCATATATTTTATTCTTGCTTTGTTTCAGGACAGGGTCTTATGTATCCATGCCTCCAATGTGCTTAGTAGCTCACAGTACCCTAGAACTTCTGAGTCTCCTGCCTCTACCTCCCAAGAGCTGGGGTCACATGCATGTTTATAAAATAATGGGGTTGGAATCTAAAAGTTCATGCATGGTAGGCAAGTACTCTACCAACTGAGTTACAGCCCTGGACAACTTTTTTACTAAATTATAAGTTATTGCCAAAGGAAGAAAGGGTTTTCAAAAGATTCCTCGGACTCCCCTTTATTGTTCCAATTTAATAGTTAGTGGGTGAAATACAATTGATTGTTTTGTTCAAACAAGACTTCCAGGCTTAAGGATTCTTTACATTTTTAAACATGTTTTATTGATTCTTTGGGAATTTCACGTCATGCATCCCATTCCCACTCATTTCCCAGGCCCTCCATATTTGCCTTTCACCCTGTGGCACCCACCACCCCCGCCACAAAAATAAAAATCTTAAAACTACAAAAACACTTCGTCCCTCCATTTTCCCACCTCTCCATCACTCTTCATTCATCTTAGTGGCATGTGAGCTACAGTGTGTCATGCAGCACACCATTTTATCCAAACAGCTTTACTTGCAAATGTTCATTGTAATGAGTTGTTGGTCTGGTTCAAGGCCTCTGGCTTTTGGTTCACCGTCAATACTGGAGCCTCACTGAGACTCCTCTTGGGGGCCATGCAGTTGCCCTGAGTCATGAAGATCCTGCAACTATGGTTCCACACAACCAGTCCCTTCACAAGCTCCAGCAGAACATAGATAGGTAGATAGGGATGGGACAACTCAAAGCCCTGGACGTAGGTCTGGGTGGTAGCTGAGTTGATCAGTTTGGGCCTCCACTGGGGCTTCTCCCTCAAGCAAAGGGCGGAGTCAGTTCTTCTGTGTCCAAGCCAATACTATTGGGGCCAGCTCTCCCCCAGGGTGAGGGGTGGAAGCAGCTTTCCTGTGAGGGCCAGCAAAGACTTCAACACACACGGTTTGCATGATGGTAACATAGGCCACAGACATCAACATGACTCCAGCTGCATCAGGACCATGGACCCAGATATGGTTCCTGGCAGCAGCCTGGGCTAGGACATCACCATGGCCCTGGATGGTGGCACAGGCCACTCAGATCAGTATGGTTCCTGTGGCAGCATGGACCCTAGACACCAGCATGGTCTCAGGTGGTGGTCCAAACCCATGGTATCTGTGTGGTCTTTGGTGGCAACTTGGGCCATAGGCATCAACACAGACCTTGTCTGGGATAGGACCATGGACCCAGACATGGTTCCAGGCAGCAGCCTGGGCTGGGATGTCACCATGGTTCCAGGTGTCTGTGAGGACCGCCCACATCAGCCTGGTTCTTAACACCTTTGCTTCTTCAGTTCTGCCTCTCTCCACAGCACATGAACTGTTCCGTTTGCTCTCTCTTTCCTGTTTCTCCACCACATATGCTCATGGTAATAGCACCCAATGGTTGGGTCTGTGAGTGCCTTCTGCCCGCCTGGGTTGAGCAGCGATGGGCAGGCCTGTCAATTCTTTACATTTTTAGATAACATATTTGTACTTGGTTAAGAAATGCTTGCTGTGTATACATGCATGCACACATGTCTGTGTGTGTGTGTGTGTGTGTGTGTGTGTAGAAATAAAACTGTGTAGGTATGGCATTATTGAGATGTAGAGAGATGTAGAGTGTCTCTACTGTTCATGAAATAGAAACTTTTATTCAGTACTTGTGCTCCTAGGTCCTCATTTGGGTCACATTTTTCTTCTTTCTTTCCTTTTTTTCCCCTTTGTGACTGGTACACACTATACAAATGGCCTGCCACTGGGCTTTCCTGCATTTTGGTCCTACTGTATTCCTGTCTTGCCCAGTATGTTTCTTTCCTATAAGAGTCAGCTGTGTTAGCATTCCTGAGACCTGTAAGCCCTGTTGTTTCTGGAGCAGGGTGTGGTGGGGTGGGAAGGACACAGTGAGGGTAGCCTGTGGCAGCAGAGACCCACACATAGTAGGTTGGTTCCAGGCCAGTCCCCTCTGACCATGAGCGTCAAATAGGCCCTACAAAGAATTTTCCTGTATTACCTGTCATGCCCTGGAAAAGTACTAAGCAGCATTGGTTAGGAAACAATTCATGTTTTTTTCCCCATTTCCTTGTAGATCCTTTGACCTTTTATTGAGTTCTTGGAACGTCTTTTGGGCTGCAGTGGATAGCCACTGACAGGAAGACAGCCTGCGTTCATTTTCCCCAGTGGTTTCTTCTTGTCAGCCTGAGAGAGGAATGAGCATGCCGATGAATGGGAGCTCCTGGAGAGCCAAGTCTGCTTGGTGCCATAGAGGAAAGACGTTTAGACTCACCAGAGTTGGTCAGCAACAAAACGAGCTGTGGCTGAGTACTCACTCCAAGTGGGAACGGAGTAAGTGCTCCATCGGGGATCAGATGAGACAGGTTTGTGTAGGTGGGCAGAAGGGCTGGGGCCTCCGGTCAGTATTCCTCAGAGCCACCGTCCAACGGGGGCATGAGTAGAGAGTAACACAGGCTCCAACTGGGAGGGGAAGATTTGTTTTCCCCTTTCAAGGACTCTAATTGGGTGCTCGGGATCTACTGGCTTTTCTGGTGAATTTAAAGATCATTTAAGAGCCGGGTGTGGGAAGGCAACTTCATTGTTTATTTATTTTTTAAATTATTTTTTATTTTTTTGTTTTTTCGAGACAGGGTTTCTCTGTATTTCTCTGTGTAGCTTTGGTGCCTATCCTGGCACTTGCTCTGTAGACAAGGCTGGCCTCGAACTCACAGAGATCCGCCTGCCTCTGCCTCCCAAGTGCTGGGTTACTGTTTATTTTTAAAGTTGCATTTTAAAGTAATTCTTTACTACAAAATACCATTTTCACATGACCCATCTATACATGTACACAGCATCCTTGTTCAATTCTGTCACTCTCTTATCTCCTCTACAGATCTCTTTCCAGACAGCTTCCCTCTGACTTTTATGTCTTAAAGGAAAAAGAAATGTGTCCTACATATTAGAGTAAGCATGTGGTATATGCCTTTCTATGTCTGGCTTATTGTTCTTAACATGATATTTTCTAGCTCTATCTCAGGAAGCTGCCAATGCTAGTTTTTTGCACACACTGGGCCAGTTGTTCATAAACACTTTCTGAGCCTGATTGGGGGAAGGAAGTGGGAAGAGTTCCCAGTTTCCCAAGGGTCAGAGGTCCTGGTCCTTGACATAGCCAGCTCATGTCAAATACACATTCACTGATGGAAACTTTAATTGCTCCCTACAATGGACACTGAGGCTGAATCTATAACATGGCTACCACAGCAACACAACCACGTAAGCATCTTCATGGTTAGCTGACTTGGACTGGACTCAGGAGGGTACAACCAGATCATATGGTAATTCTACTTTTGGCCCTCTGAGGAACCTCTACCCTGATTTCCACATCAGCAGTGTATAAGGGTTCTTTTCCCCCTGCATCCTCATCATGTGCAGAAGATGGTTTTAGAACCAATGAAAACCAAGGAATCAACTTGGTCTAATCAGGACCAAAATGGAAAGGAGTTTCAGATGCTCACAATGTTTGCAGCTACGGTTTTTGCTTCTCCACCAGCAGCTTAGTGTGCTGTACTTTAACCTTGATTTCCATCTTCCTTGTCTGTCATTTACTCTGGGGAACATCTTGCAAGACTTGTCTCTGATGGTTTAACTTGTGTTTCTTTTTTAAAAAATAGTATTTTCAATTGTGTGTGCCTGCATGAATTTGTGTGCCCCACATGTATGCAGACATGTGCCCATGGAGGGAGCCTGGGAGAGGGTGCTAGATTGCCTGGAATTACTGTGAGCCATGGAGCAGGCACTGCCGACCAGACTTGGGTCCTCTGCAAGAGCAGTTGGTGCTTTTAACCAAGGAGCCACTTCTCAGGTCCCATCCTTTGCGAGTGCCTCTACAGTGTTGTCACCACACTGTGAAGTCGGCTCAGCAGGTAAAAGAGCTAGCTACCAAGCCTGGTGACCTGAATTAGATCCCTGGAACCCATATGGCTGGCGGGAGGTGAGAACGGACGGACTCCAGCTGAGCAGCCATAGGGGACAGACTCCAGGAGGCTCACCCTCTTCCTTGCTGTGGGTACCCAAATCTGCAGGCACTTACTTAAAATGATGCCGTGTTTGCCTAGAACCTATTATGCACAGCTTCGTGTATACTTTAAACAAGCTCTAGATCACTTGCAATACCTGACATAAAGTAAATGCCATGGAAATAATTATTATGCTGTACTGCTTAGGGAATACCTGGATGAGGAAATGTGTGAACATGTTCAGGAAAGGCACATGCTCCCAATTCTCATTCTTTTAATTTTTAATTCCCACGCGTGTGTGCGTGTGTGTGCATGTGTGTGTGTGTGTGTGTGTGTGTGTGTGTGTGTGTGTGTGTGTGTGTGTGTGTGTATGGATGGATGTCTGAGTCCAATGGTTCTCCCTTTTCTACCATGTGGGTCCCAGGAGATCAAACTCAGGCTGTCAGGCTTAGCAGCAAATGCCTTTTCCCGCTAAGCCAACTCTCAACTACTTTTGATACAGGATTGTTTATTTAATCTGTTGCTTTAGAACCCTTGGGGATGGAGGGCAGACTGTATCCTGATTTGTTAACTTTTCTTCATCTCTGATGTTTAGCACAACATGCTGGGCACATAGTAGGCCCTCAAATGATGTTTATTGCCAAAGCAGGTCTGGAAAAAGGAAGAGGAGATTCTCTATGGTAAACAATCTACCATGCCACCATCTTCCCAGAGGAAATGTTTGGGTAGGTTTATCCACTTGCATTTCTCTACTCTTCAAAGGACAGAGTTGCCTGTTAATTTTTTCTGGGAGCCTGAATGAGGAAGGAAAAGTGAATTGGCACTAATTTTTGTGGTAGGCATTCTTACATGTAAGTCAGTGTCTGGCTGGCACTATTGGTTCTTTGAGAGCTACATGAGGTGGACAGAAGTCATTCCTCTGTGCTGAAGGATGAGCTCAGAGGATCTGGAAGCCCAGGTCAACTTCCCATCACCCTGGTAACATCCTGCAGCTTAGGTTCAGGTTCCTGGAGGCATCACCCCACACTGACTCTAATCACAGTTGGGATTCCACATTGACATCTCCACATAGAAGTCAGCACAGAGTCACTCTGGAAGCAAATGCTGGATTCTGCACCACCATATTTCCCAGAAGCCACTTTTCTCAGGCACGATTTTGTTTACAGGAGTTTCTACTAAAGCATGGCTTTCTAGAAACTGTATTTGAACATTGATGGTTATTGGTAGGTCCTTAGCAGTTTCCTTAAAACTTTCATCCAGGGTTTAATTTTTTTTAATGCAATGGCAGGGCTCTTAAGACAAGGGCTTGGAATAACTTATCTATGAAGTCCATTAAGTTACAACTATGATTTAAAAAACACTAGAAAAGTCATTTTTACTGTAAAATTGTATGTTCCCTTTAAGGAAGAGAGTCTAGGAGTCTTTGCACAAAACAAAATGGTTTTATTTTGAGTTACAAAACTCCAGGTCACTTGCACACTGACTGCGAGCCTGTGCACCAATCTTCAAGAGTAAACATTATCCACAATTTGATTTCCCCCCAAAACATTAAAGACTGGAGCTACAGAGAGGAACTTCTGCTGCAAGATAGAACCTTCTAGAATCATTTGATAAGGTTTTGTTTAATTTCTCTTCTTGGCCTCTTAGCATCCCGAGTAAGGCCTAAACAACTTCAGATCCTGTATTAGCTACTTTCCTGATGTGGAAGAACAACAGAAGGAAGGTTTATTTTGCTTATAGCTCTAGAGGGAAAGAGTCCATGATGGTGAGGAAGATGGCAGCAGGAGCAGAAGGCTGGCTGATCACATTTCAGTTGCACATAGGAAGCAGCAGTGGAGGGGGGAGGGAGAAGGGGGAGAGGGAGAGAAAGACAAAGAGGGAGGGAGAGAGAGGGAGAGGGGGGAGAGGAAGAGAAAGAGGGAGGGAGGGAGAGGGGGAAAGGGAGAGAAAGAGGGAGGGAGGGAGAGGAGGGGAAGGGAGAGAGGCTTTAAACCCTGAAAACCCACCCCCAGGGATATACTTCCTCCATCAAGCCTGCACTACCTAAAGGTTCTATAACTTCCCCAAACAGCACCACTCACTGGGACCAAGTGTCCTGCTATAAGAGCCTGTGGGGGACATTTCTCATTCAGACCACCACAGCATTTACCTGCTTAGGAAACCCAGGGTCTGGTTAGCCAAAGGTCCATGGTCAAAGGCCCTTGCTCGGCTTGTTTCTGTGTGTATGAGACAGCTCATTTCTTCTCCAGCGCACTCAACACACAGCTTTCACATGGCAGCTCACACACAGCCTCTCATGCCCGAAGCATTAAATGCTTAAATAACTCGGCAGTGAAGGAGTGAGCTTGCTTCTTGGCCTCCATCCAAGCTGTTGATTTGTGCACAAATTTGGAGACGGCTTTTCTGGAAGGCATCACTCCTGTCCACGGGGGAGCAGTTTCTGACTCTGAGATGCTCTCTGCTCGGAGTCAAACGCATTACGCACCCAGTGCGGGGTTTGCACTAAATGTCTCTCCTTGTTTCCAATGTTCAGACAGACGTGTTCATGCTCTGCAGAAACTTCTCTGGGGAAGAACCCTCTTTCATCCCCGTGCCACCTCTCTTCTCCCATCAGCATCGATTTTCTGGTTAAGCCAATTCTGTGACACATGAACAAAAAGATGACACTGATTGCAACTGGCATGCGGGCTGTAGGATTCTTGAGTGACAGGTCTTTCCAGGTTTTCATAGCATCAATCATGGTGTATAATTGATGATTTAGATGTTGTAGTCTCTGACTCACTTGACTGAGAACTTCCAGAAATCAAGTTGTTCCACAAACAACACTCAACACATGGTGGGTGGAATGAGTTGTTTGAATTTGTGTCCTCCAAAGACCCTTGTGTCAAAGGCTTGGGCACCAGCCTGTGCTATCATGTGGTAGTAGAGGAACCTCTGGGAAGTGGGAGGAACTGATGTCAGTGGGGGCTCTTAAGGGAGATGTGGGACTTCAGACACGCTCTCCTATGCTGCCAAGAGGTGAGCAGCTTCCTCCAACATGTGTTCCTACCATGATTTACTGTATTGTCACAAGCCCAAAGCAATGGAACCAACCTACCATTGCTGAAACCTCTGAAACTGTGGGCTCAAATAAACCTTCCATCTTCATAAGTTGATTGGGCATTTTGTCACAGTGATAGAAGACTGTGCAATACAGCAGTTAATATCTCTATAATACATTGATCCAACCCTGATTTAGGGGTGAGCTGCAGCATTAGAAGAGAATGTGGTGTGTTGAACAATGGCTTCCCAGGAGCAATAGCTACATCAAAACTCTCCAAATTTCTGAGCATGTAATCTTATGCAGGAAAAGGAATCTGTGAGATGTAGTCAATTTAAAGATTTCCTAGTACAAGATCTAGATTACCTGGGTCCTAAACTCAACAACAGATGTCCCTGAAGATGCAGAATAGGTGAGTATATAGAGAAGAGAAGACTGAGGTAGACCAGAAGTTCTCAACTTTCCCGATACTGTGACCCTTTAATACAGTTCCTTGTGTTGTGGTGACCCCCAACCAAAACATTATTTTCATTGATGCTTCATAACTATAATTTTGCTAGTTATGAATTATAGTGTAAATATCTGTGTTTTCCAATAATCTTAAGCAACCCCCATGAAAGGGTCATTTGACCTTCAAAGGTATTGCAACCCACAGGTTGAGAACAACTGGGTTAAAGTGAGGCAAACATAAGCCAAGGAATGCCTGGAGCTACCTAATCTTGGGCAAGACAATAAAGGACTCTCCCCTAGAGCCTTCTGAGGGAATGTAGCCCTGCCCACACCTAGACTTCAGACCTGAGGATACCAGAGCTTGAAGAATCTATTTTTTTAAAAGTAAAGTTGTATGGCTTTTTAGTTGAAAACATTTTTTTAATTATTTTTATTTTATATGAATTGGTATTTTGCTTTTTGTGTGAGGGTGTTGGATCCCCTGGAACTGGAGTCACAGACAGGTGTGAACTGCCATATGGGTGCTGGGAAGTGAACCCAGGTCTTCTGGAAGAACAGTCAGTGCTCTTAACCTCTGAGCCATCTCTCCAGGCCCAGAACCCAAATTTTTATTGTTTTAAAACTCCAAGTTTATATTAATGAGTTACAGCAGACATAGGAGATGAACCTAGTACATAACTTGCTTTGAAGAAATCCATGAAAGCCTGGCATGGTAGCTTACATCTTTAATCCCAGAACTCCAGAGACAGGCAGGTTGATCTCTGTGAGTTCTGGGCCAGCCAGGACTATATAGAGAGGCTCTAACTCATTCAATCAAACAAATCCATGGAAACCAACCACAGAGCTTGACTTCTGACAACTGAGTAACTAACTGAAGAAAGTCTGTTGGCAGAGCACACTGAGGGAACATGGACTGTACTGTTGAGAGAGGATGGATCTTAGGCTACAGTGTCAAAGTTGTGAGCACTTACAGTTTTCCACAGTTGTGTGCTTTAGACCTGCAACACATACTTCAGTATGCACATGAGTGAACCAGTAGATACCACAAAGCTTTGCACTTGGGAGAGGGAGCACTTTGGAGAGGGAAGTGTGTACACAGTGGACTGTCCTCTTCTAAGACAGGTCTCTGAGAATCTATCATTTGTCATTTGCAAGGGTCAAAAGAAAAAGGCTTTCTCCTCCTAAGCCAGGAATGGTCATCGAGTGGATTGGCCCAGCTGCTTCTGGAATGTCCTGTGTTGCCTCAGCCTGAGATCCCTCTGTCTCATAGGAACTCAGCTCATGCATGATAGGTTGCCATAGTGAGTGTTGCAAGGAGTACACTGCAGCCTGCCAAAACAACTGTGTTACATCCCAATGCTTGTTCATAGGAAGATAGAGATCAGTACTCTTAGGGTGGACATGATCTGCACAGTAGCCTGGCTATGCTGAGATGCTCAGATCAGAAGGACACAGCAGGGCACATATGACTCCAAGCCAGAGTCTACCAAGCAAATCACACTCTAAGCCACACAGAAACAGTGTTCGCTGTTACCAGCCTGTCTTCCTGCTGTCATGGTGGAATTTCTGTCTTGTCTTTTGTACTCTTTGAGATAAGGCTGATGGTACTCTCTCCCCGCAAAAAGGTGCAAATGTCATCATTTTTGTCTGTCCTTGCAAAGGAGTTTTTTTTTTTTTTTACATCCGACATGAAGTTTGGAGGCCACTTGTTCCTCTCATCCCTAAAAAAGGAAACAGGATGATGGTAATCAGGCACAAAGAAAGAAGGTAGACTTGCTGATGAGCAGGACATGATGAGCCCTTCAAAGGGTCGTGCCAGCCTGAGGGGCAGGTGACAGAAAGCCATCCTCATTGAGTCACCAGCACTGATTAGGTACCCCTGCAGCCAAAGACCTGCTTCACTGACAAGCGGGAAAGAAAGGGAGAGAGCCTTGGTCTCACCTATGTTAACTTCCTAAGGAGGGTGGAGGGAGCTAAATGAAGTTTAATTTAATCATCACATTGACAGCTGGCTGAATGAAATAGAAGGTATTTATGTAGCTTAAAATCCTTTTATAGCTCCCATCTATGCTTTTTTTTTCTGAGACAGTCTCAATATATAGTTTAGGCAAGGCTGGAACTCATGATCCTGTCTCTTCCCAGGTACTGTGATTGCAGGTGTGTATTACTATGCCTGGTCATTTATTCATTCATTCATTTTTTCCTCCCTCCCTCTCTCGTTCCCTCCCTCCCTCTTTCCCTATCTCTCTCTGTACATATTCATGTATGCATAAGTGTATGTGCAAGCCAGAGGTCAACACTGGGTGTCAATCCTCAGTACCATATGATTACGAGCCAGGAGTCACAGATTCAGCTAGACCTCAGGGATCTCTATCTCTGCTCTCCAGGGTCACAGGGATGTGCTGACACACCTAGCTTTTTGTGTGGTTTCTGGAAGCCTGAATTCAGTCCTCATCCTTGCTTGGATATCACGGACAGCCATCTCTCCAACCACACCATTCACCTATTCAGCATCCATTTACCAAATGTCCACATTGCACCATGCGAAAATTACACTTACAATATATACCCTTTTCTCACATCACCTACTTGTATTACATTGTGTCGTATCACATATTACTGCATTCGGGGTAAGGAGGTATTTTGGTTTGAATATAAAATGTCCCTCACAGGCTCCTATCTTTCAGCACTTGGCCCCCAGCTGTTGGCTCTGTTTTGCAAGTTGTGGTACCTTCAGGAGTTGGTGTCCCCTCAGAGGAAGTGGGCCATTGAGGACAGGCCTTGGGGTTTATAGGCAGCTGCACACACCTGCCGCATGGAGCCACCGGCTGTCATGCTTTCGTCATGGATAGTATTCCTTCTGGAACTGTGAGCCAAACAAAACCCTTCTTATATTTTTGGTTGTGAGCCTAGCCTTTAACGGCTGAGCCATCTCTCCAGCCCCAAACTAAACCCTTCTTAAGCTGCTTCTTGTTACGCATTTAGTCACAGTAAGAAGAAAGTAACTAATACAGAAGACTGTCACTGTCCATCCATCCATCCATCCATCCATCCATCCATCCATCCATCCATCCATCCATCCAGTAACTGTTCCTTCAAAATGCCTGTATTATGCCAGGCTATATATAATCAGGCAGGGCTTTCTTAGAATTATATTCACTATGCATTTCATCCTAATTTGCTTTTGGTTGCTATGGTAACAGCTATGACCAAAAGCAACATGGGGAGGAGAGGGTCTATTTGATTTATGTACCCTGATCACAGCCCATCTTCAAGAGTGGACAAGGTAGGAACTCAAGCAAAGCAGGAGCCTGGAGGCAGGAACTGAAGCAGAGAGCATGCAGGGATGCTGCTGTCCTGGCTTCTGTACCATGGCTTGCTCAGCCTGCGTTCTTACACCACCCAGATCTGCCTGACCAGGCCCTCCTGCATCAATTATTAGTCAAGAAAATGTCCTACAGCCTTGCCTACAGGCCATTGTGATGGAGGTATTTTCTCAGCTGAGGACTTATCAGATGACTCTAGCTTGTGTCAAGTTGATGAAAAACCACCACCACCGCCAACAACAACAACGAAAACCAGCCAGTATATGTGTCCTATCATGTGCTATGCTGTTATTTCATCCCCTGTTTTGTTTGCTGTTGCCATTGGTTTAGGAGGGAGTATGGGTGGAATCTTTTCACATCACATCAGCTCTGGGTGCCATGGAGCAGGGTTTTCTTAGTGCAGAGAACTTACCACAGGCGAAATCTGACCCCTCATGACCCATCACATAAGCAGAAAGCAGATGCAGAATCTTAGGGTGACAAGAGACCTTGAAGGTGAGCTAACAGAAGACAAAGAAGTGGGGTGACATCTGCGCCATGACTCAGCTAAGGTGTGGCACAGCTAGAATGATGGTTGGCGCCCCACACTCCACAAACACGGTTCCCAAAGCCTCGTGCATAGCTCTGCGACAAGACACATCTGGCCCTGGGGTGCGGCTGGGGCACAGGACATTCTGGTGCTTTATTTTCTCTGCCAATCTTATTTCTGAAGGCGTGGCTCGTCCCTGTGATCTGCATGCAAACGAACTCAGATAAAGGTCATTCTGTCCTCCCTGCCTCCCTCCTTCCCTTTTCTTTTCTTCTGTAATTTTGTTTGGTTGGTTTTGGAGGTGGTATCTTGCTATATATCCAAGGCTAGCCTCAAATCCACTCAGGTTAGCTCCAAGTTCAACATCCTCTACCTCAGTCTCCCTAGTTCTGACCCTCCCTCCCTGCCTCCGTCTCTCTCTCCCTGCCTCCCTCTCTCCCTCCCTCCTTCTCTCTCCCTCCCTCCCTCCATCTCTCTCCCTCCCTCCATCTCTCTCTCTCTCTCTCTCTCTCTCTTTCTGTTACATCAGCTTGTCAAGAGTAGGAATGGTATCTCTTCTTTGATAATGAAAGCCTGGCTTGCAGCCTGCTACATTAGAACCACTTACCAAATCATAGGTGAATGCAAACCTCCAAATGAAAACTACAGAGCCTTATACAGGCTGGCCCATGCCAGGAGAACTGCAGGCACAAAGCCTGGGCATGAGGGTTTACAATATGTCCACATTGGGCCTGGCAGGGGGACCCCGGGTCGACCACAAATCTGAGTCAATTGAGTTCTTTATCTCCCGTGACAGAGGACCACCATCACCTCACCATTCTGCTTTGAGATATTGTCCTCCACCTGGAAGATCACCATCAGAGGGGCCTCGTGGGACCTTGGAGGACTTGACCCTCTCTGTGTCCCGGGCAGTGTGTGGGGACAGGACTTAACTGCATTGGGGTGTGGGTCAGGTCACAGAGAGGAAAGAAAGACAACAGTGACAGGCAATTGCCCTTTCTAAATTTCTCTCTGCATTGCTTTGCTCTCCAGGGGCATAATCTAAGACACAGAGGAGGTTCATACAGTCAGAGCACGCTGCTTTCCCATTCCATCTCGCTGCTGAGCCTGTTTGCCAAGAATTCCCCAGAGGAGAGAACATTGCCAGGATGGGTCTTAGACTTTTTTTCTTTTCCCTCTTTTGTTTTCTTTCCCTTTTGAGACAGAGTCTCACGTAGCCCAGGCTGGCCTTGAACATACTTTGTCATCAAGGATGGGCTTGAACTCTTAACCCTTCTGTCTTCATCTCCTGTGCTGGACTTACAGGAGTGCACTTCCACACTCAGCGTGGTCCATCTTTCCCATGAGTGAGGGACGGCCATTTTTCCTGTACGTGCATTAGGTGGCTCAGAAAGTCCTGAGCTGAAATAAGAGCCTGAGACTATCCTACGCCTTTCTAGTTCAAGCACTGGCCCATCGATCTGTGAGTGGCCTTCAAAGACTCTGCTTCTCTGGGGTGTTATTTCATCATCTCTTCCTGGGTGATATTTAGCCCACGGCCCTGCGATTGGTCCCGGGGCCAGCCTTTCACAGATGAAGGAGCCCAGATGTCAGACTGCAGAGATGCCTTTAACTTTCATTGCGAAACTGAAGATAGCTGAATGAAAATATAAGTATTACCGTCTAGCATTGGAGTTGAGGATGACTGAGTCTATTCATTCTACAGGGCAAATAAATGATACCAGGCCCTAACCCAAGGCAAAGCAGAGAGTGGTAAGCACGGGGAGAACAGCCCTGGAGCAGGAGGGACAAAGCCACAGGGAGAATGGCGTTCCCGGGGATAAGCCCACCTTCGCTTTTGCTCACCTAAGGTCAGCCAGAAGCCAGTGGAACGAGGTCTCAGTTCAGGGACTGTCACAGATTCCTTTGTGACTCAGGGCAACTTTCAAGACCAGAGTACTACCGCAAAGGTCAGACAAGACAGCCAAAGTCATACCCAGACTCTAGAGTGGTTCTCAGCCTGTGGGTTGTGATCCCTTTGGTAAACTCTGTCTCCGAAAATAACAGTTATGAAGTAGCATGGAAAATAATTTTATGGCAGTGAGGGGTCATAACATCATGAGGAACTATATTAAAGGGTCGTAGCATTAGGAAGGTTGAGAACCACTGTTCCAGAAGGGTTTTTATGAAATTAAAATAAGTGGCTTTTTTAAAACTTCACCCATTGGAGTAGAGGAGGGAGCTATAAAACATAATTTACTATAGAACATGAACATGTATATACCTCATGTAAACCATGCAAAGAAAAAAAACTTCAATTCTAAAAACCCATCTATAGTTCTACTACCTTTAACAGCATAGAGTCCTTTCCATCCCGCAGCAGCTTTAAAGAGAGATTTCAAGGTGGCACCTATGGCAGTCTACTGTGTGTAGAAGGCAAAAACCAGGAGCTGACTATGTTTATTCTGAGCCCTGAGTGGTTTACATGAGGGAGGGTGATTGGGAGACTAGCACCTCCCTGTCATCTTATAACCTTAGGAAATAGTTTACCTGAAGAGTCAGCTTGCCACATCCAGCTCAGAGCGGGGTTTGGAGCCAGTTGCATACTGCTTTACAAAGATCCGAACAGCTGTGTGCATGCACATGGTGCTACTGCGGTGCCCGTGTGAGCACGTGTTTGAACCTGCATACAAACTGGGAATGGCGTGGGCTGTGCGAGGTGAAGCTTGCACTCCCGTCTCCATCTCTGACTTGCAAATGAAGCCTTTCTTCATAAACTAAATCAGGCTGTGGGAGCAGGATCCAGAAGATCCGGGGGAGTTTTTCCCATAATGCTTTCTGGGCACCCCCCCCCCCATGCTCCTGGAAGAAACAAACCTGGCTGTGCCTATGGGGAAGCCCATCTCCAGGTGAGGCCAACAGGATAATAAATACCATTTTCTGGCACAGGTTCCTGGGATAGAGCCGGCCACAGGAGTCGAGGTCCCCAGGATGTGAGGACCCCTTACAAAGCAGGCATTTATGAACTGGTTTGCCCTCCACTAATTAATTCCCCAGCCATTCACCAACAGTAACAATCCCTTCAATTAGAGGCTGGGCCCTGGAAAGCCCTGGTGTTTATTGGAACTGACATCTGCATGGCCAAGTGTGACTGTGCTAATACGGAAATGCACAAAGGGACCCGAAGTCCTCCCCCTCACCCCCCCAACTTTTAAGCAAGGATTTGGCTCTTTAAGGAGTTTTTAATTTGTGGGTTTGCACTTTGGTGGTTAGCTTGTCAGCACTTCGCATCTGCTTCTCCGTGGGCTCGGATGTGCCTGCCCTGTTCTGTGTTCTGTCATGAGCTCGTGGAAGGGACCTTAGACACCCTAGGGACAGATCTCCTGGAACTAGAGTTATAGACCTATAGACCCCTGTGAGACGCCATGTGGGTGCTAGGAACAAAATCTGGGTCCTCTGCAAAAGCAGAATGTGTGTAGCAGCTGAGCCATCTCTCCAGTCCGGGCTTTTGTTGCCTTTTTTTTTTTTTTTTTTGGTTGTTTTGTTTTTGTTTGTTTCCTCCAGTTTTCAGGAAATTGTTTCGTAATTACCCCACTTTAGCTAGACTCCAAGCTAGATGGTACTAGAAGATTAAGGGAGGGGCACATACTCCTGACCACTGGGAAAGAGGATTAAGCATAAGCAAATTCACAGATCACTGCAAAGCAGGATTAAGACAGGCTGGTACTAAGAAGGAGCCAGGGATGGGGGGCAGGGATGCAGGGGAGATGCAGGCAGCTGCCCTGCAAGCTTTGTGGAAGCTATGGCTTCCACAGGCCTTCACAAGGAGTCCAGAAAGTGAGTCAGGGCACAGAAGAAGACCAGGTCATCAGAGGGCACGCGCTCTGGGGTGGGTGAGGAGCCCATGGTGAGGCAGAGCGTAGATTTGTCCTGTATGAGTGGGTAGAGCTGCTTGTTTGAGACCTGGCTGGGCAGGGCATTGCGTCTGCAGTGATCTAGGCAGATGGGTCCCATGGGATATGGGGGTTACTTCAGGATAGGAGAAGTGGAGTTAGGATAATGAGATAAGCAAGGGAACTAGGTCATAACTGAAGAAGACTCTGGTGCCTGCCCTGCCGTGTAAGTTACTACCGTGGCTTAGATATGGTTAGAGGATGTCCCCCAAAGTTTTATGTGCTAGAAGCTTGGCTGTAACAGGGTTGATGTGGAAGACCTTTAAGAGATAGGGCCTAGTGCCCTTGTGCACATGTACCTGCACACACACACACACATACCACACACACACCACACACATACACATACACATACACACCACACAGAATACACACCCAGAGAACTCACACACACACACCACACAGAATACACACACACAGAACACACACATACTCACACCACACACACACATACACACACACCACACACACAGAATACACACACAGAACGCACACTCACACCACACACACACCATACACAGGACGATGAGATGCTATAAACAGAGTCAGTACAAACAGAGAAAAGGCATGCCCACTGAGGTCACTGAGGGACAGGGCGAGTGTCCCTTGCAGAGTCAACACTGACGCAGTGGTAGAGAGCAGGAGATGGCACAGGTTGCTCCCACAACTGCCAGCACTTACAGAGAGCTGGCCACAGGCAGCTCTGGTTCTGAGAGCTTTACAGGAAGTAAGCCACCTGATGACTGTGAGGACCAGGGACAGGGATGTGGAGGGTTAGTTCTGTGGCACAGTCTTTCCTCCTAGGTCTTTCGGAATAAGGACCTTGCTAAGTTAGACAGGAGACAAAGCCTGTATGTATGTGATGGTCCTGTGTAACTCAGGGTGCGTGTTAGTTAATACCAGCTGACCTAGAGGAAGGATGCCAGGCTCCTTTCCAATGCAGCAGGCGCACCAGGCTGTGAGTCTCCCTGCTCACATACCGGTCTTTCCTTCTAAGTGGCTTCCGGAGCATCTATGTCCCGGATCCTCCTTGAAGCCAGAGATCCCAACATTTTTGGGTCCAGTTCTACTTCTTCCTGTTGTATCTTGTACTGCGCAACACTCTAGTCCGGCACTCATTCCCCTTCTCTCCCTCTGACTCTCATGTCATTAACAAAACTCCCGTACTCTTGCAAAGCCCCTACAGCAGAACTGTCCCAAGAGAGACACAGTGGATTTAATAAGCCTCCCCTTAAATGGCCTCAATCCCTTCCAGTTGATTAGGAGGAGAATACAACTATGGACTGCAGGACAGTTCCTGTGCAGGAGGTGAGGGATTGAGAATAAAGGAAGTCTCCCAGATCCCGGGCCTCAGGGACCAAATTAAGAAAGCAGCACCACTTATTCAAAATCAGATGAATGTCAGCAGAATGTTTGTCAAACAAACTTGTCATTATTTGTCACAATTTGAGGACGCATCCGTCAGTCGTCACACTGGAGCGTGTAACAGCTATTTATAGCTGCCAGCCGACAGTTTTAACTCGTGCAGGGCCAAGGCTCCATGGTATAAACAGATTTATTTATAATGATTGCGTGGCTATAAATAGTTTGGTTTGGTGAGTGTCGAAGAACAGCTCTGGAATGTTCTGCCAATGCCAGCGGCAGGAGGGCTGGCAGCAGGGAGATGAATCATGTTTTCTTTCTTCCTCTTCTTCTTCTTTGGAGACTCATTCTGTATGTCCTTGGTCAGGGTACACCCTTTCCTCAATGTCCCCTTTGGAAGGGGAGCGGTGCTCCTTGATGTTCCCAGGAGATGGTAGAAGTTACTCACTTAATTAACATCTGCCCCAAGATCCTCCCTTGTAAGGGAGCCCAGTCCGAGGTTTTGCCTCCTTTGTGTCTATTCATGGACAATGAACTAATTACAGACCCTTCTCTCCCACAGGGTGTGTGGGGGTTATCCTGTTATTCCAGCAAGCAGGCAACTCTCCAAAGGGTTGTTTATAGTGTCAGATGAAATTGAACGACAGTGTCCTCTTTTCCACAATAAGAACTTATCAGAAATTTACTAGTTTCTCACGTCGGCAGAACCCCAGCTAAGGGGAAAGAGGTGGGGAAGGGGGAGAGGGATGGAAATGTGTGTACATAAAATGTACTTGGAAAATACATAGGTATGGTGGTATAAAACCTGATCATTATAGCATTTGGCATAGAGGCAGTAACCATCTACCAGCCTCTACCCCTCAGGAACACATACCTGTTTATCTTGCTGAGGTTTCCTGTTTTGTACTTCTTCCCGATTCCATCTGTCAAAACTGCACACCCAGTTTTCATACAGCTGGGCTCAATCTTATTTTGCTTTTTTTTTTTCAAAAAGAAAAGGTGTGCCCATGAAAAAGAATTTATTGGATCTTAATTTGCAGGATTAGTTCTGGTTCATTTTATTGCCGTAATTTAATACTCATAATGATTTTCTGACACATATGTTTTAGCAGCAAGATCTACTTCCTATTCATTTTTCATTTTGATACAGCTAAAGTAGATTAGGCGGGATGGCACACGTCAGGGAGTGTGGCACCCCCAGAGAAACTGGCATCAAATTGCTGCTGCAGCTCCAGACTGGCAGCGAGGCTCAGCTGGGCTCTGGGGATGGGATGGATGAGCAAGAAGTCCAACTCCAAGAGCTATTGCTCTGTTTTTCATTTCATTTCTGTCATCATCATCTACATCACCATCATTATCATCATCAGTACCATAATTCTTTGTCTGAGGATGCCTCTGAGTTGGGCTCTATCTAATCAAAAGCCTTGTCAACTGCTCTGTAGGTGATGCGGGCTATGGGTACAAACTGATAGTTTGAGTCTCTGGATGTCAAAGCCAGTATTAGGGCTGGTAGGAGTTACAGCAGAGAGATGGATCCAGAGAGTGTTTGCCTCTTCTCTGGAACCCCCTTGCTGCAGGACCCAGAGGGAGATCTGCCCAGTGTGACCAGTGTGTGTGTGTGTGTGTGTGTGTGTGTGTGTGTGATTCAGAGAAAATTAAATTCCTGACTTGAATCTCACTGATGTGTCCTTTTGTTTCTGCACAGACTCCTGTGATTTGCTGCAGGCTCTCGATAGATAAGTATTTGTAGAGTGAAGGCAAGTTTCCCCTCTTCTAGAATTAGACAGTCTCTGGGAACTTAAACTGTGCATTTATAAGACCCAAATAAACACATAACTCTATGAAAATGACTTAAATTGAAAATTGAGAAAGAGTTAGGGAACACAGAGACTATCCTGAAGCAGGGATTGGGCCTCCTAATCAAACAAGCCTCAAGCCGGGTACAGGGTTATGACAAGGATGCCCAAGGCCAGTATAGGAAATCCAAGGGCATAATGTGAATTGAGTTGGATAGCCAGGTGGTCAGTTCCACAGAGTGGAGTCCTCATTTATTTTGGGAGGAGCTTTTGCCATGTATGCTCCTAAGACTTGACTAGCCTGCTATGAACCAGCGTTGCAGAGAGCGCAAGGGGAGAGACTGGGCACAGCCGATGGGTGCTGGGTCAGCTTCCTCTTCCACCAGCTTCTACTTCCTCTCAGACTTTGTGGAGACTTCATACTTTTTTTTTTGGTTTTTCAAGACAGGGTTTCTCTGTGGCTTTGGAGCCTGTCCTGGAACTAGCTCTTGTAGATCAGGCTGGTCTGGAACTCACAGAGATTCATTCACCTGCCTCTGCTGGAATTAAAGGCGTGAGCTGCCACCGCCCAGTGACTTCATACTTAAGTTTTAAGATAATTTTCAATCTCTTTTTTTGAGACAGAGTTTCTCTGTGTAGCTCTGACTGTCCTGAAACTTGCTCTGTAGACCAGGCTGGCCTTGAACTCATAGAGATCCACCTCCTCTGACTTCAGAGTGCTGGGATTAAAGGTATGCATCTCTACTGTACAGTTTGTGTGCTCTCTCTCTCTCTGTCTCTCTCTGTCTCTCTCTCTCTCTCAGATGATTCTCAGTCTTTAAAATAGGACAGATATTTCCATGCTGAAGACAACATATTCATGTTATCAAACAAGGAATTTCATGGAAGCTTTCCATGTTTAGTTAGTGTTTAGTAACAACACCACTAATTTGTGCCATGCGAAATGTAAACCTGATACTGCTAGTGGTGAGTGCTTCTGTTTATTTCTGTTTCTAACAATTGTCCCCATGTCAGCTGAGAAAAGTGTGCTATGAATGCAGTGAGCCCCTGAGGATCTGCTTGAGGTAGCTGCTAGGATGTTCTACACTGTTTCCCTTCTCAACAGAAGAGGAAGCAGAGCTGAGGGCCTCAGGGCTTCCTTGGCATCGTTGGGTTTTCAGGAGACCTTCCTCCTTCCCTCCCTTCCTCCCTCCTTCTCTCCTTTCTTCCTTCTCCCTCCTCCCTCCCTCCTTCCTTCCTTTTGGTTTTTTTCTTTGCTTTTCTCCCTTTGAGAGAAAATGGATGAGGGTATCGTGTCTTACTCACTTACTTTATCTTATTTTTTTTTGAGACAGGCCTCTCACTGAACCCAGAGTCACTGATTCACCTAGACTGACTGGCCATGGGATCCCCAGGGATCCTCTTGTCTCTGCCTCCCCAGTGCTGGGATTGCAGGCACTTGCTGCCTCTCCTGGCTTTTTACATGAGTGCTGGGGTTCAAACTCAAGTCCTCATGTTTGAGCACCAATTATGTTCCCCACTAAGCCATCTCCTCAGCCTCCATGGTTCTTCTTTCTTCTTGGTGTGTGTGGGGGGGGGGGGGACTTGCTGGCAGGTAAACCCTCAGTTTTATCCTCTATAAAATGGGGAGGAAAATTATTGACAAAATAGCAACAGTGGTCCTGGGAGGGTTGGATGAGGCAGTAGAGACCACATGCTGGGCCCTGGCACATGGAATGTGCCCAGCAGGAAGAACAAAACTTCTAAATGAGGCTCCAGGATCCTCCAGTCTGGCAGGATCTGTCCCAGAGATGTTCCTGGTGACACTGAGAAGGACACATGAGTCCTGTTCACCAGCAGACTTGGGCACACACAGATGTGATATCTTGGTGGGGTCCAGTGAAGGCACAGTGAAGGTCGAGCCCCATGCAGCAGACATGAGCGAGAGGGTGTGGTTAGAGGCTCAGGGAGCACACCTGAGTGGTTGTGTTAATTGCTCTCACTGATGTGAGAGAACACCCATCTGAAGAGGCAGAGTTACTTGGCTTATGCTTTCAGACAATGGTGGCTTGGGCTGACACAAGGCCAAGCGTCATAGCAGAGAATGTGACTGTCTGCTAGAGCAAAGCTGCTCACATCATGACCTCCAGGAAACAGGCACAGGGAGGTTTGGCGGCAAGACACACCTTTGAAAGCAAAACTTGTGTAACCTACTTTCTCCAACCAGACGCCATCTCCTCCTGGCCCATTCTGCTATGAATTGAAAGATGGATTAATCCCTCTCAATAGTGCCACCGGCTGGGGACAAAACTTTCTGTGAGACCTTTGATGCTCTCACAGAGGTGGGTCCCTCCTGGGAACTGGGCCTGCCCCTATGGGAGGTAGTCCTTGGCTCCAGGTAGGAATCCACTCCGTCACAGAGACAGCCAGGCTGTCAGGCTGCAAACACAGGTGAGTGGGATCTAACCCTAGGCAGGGACGTGGGTAGTTGGTACACAGTAAGAGACTTGGAACAGAAATTCATTTGAGAGGGAGCTATTTATAGGAGACTATTTTTGGCAGGTCAGGTGAGTGGGGGCTTAGTCTATTAGAGTGGGGAGCTGTTGTCTAATCACACGATCCATATGATTTCACACTCCTATCCCGGGAAAGACTCTTTGCACATGAAATTATCCTATTTAATCTACCAGCAGCCTGTGAAGTTTCTGTGGTACTTTACAGATCAGGGAGATAGAGATTTAATCACACACTTAAAGTCGCAGATCAAAGTGGAGTCTAGCCAGATAATGGACAGCACTGGTTTCAAATGTCTACAGACACCTCTGGTTCTTACCATTCCCCTCCTGTGACTTGCTGGTGGAGTGGTAGCTTTGTTCCTGTGAGATAAGTCATGACTTCAGTGTGTCTTAGCAAGTGGCCCAGTCTGGTTCCAGGCCTGCATGCTTCCTACTTTACCCATGACACTACTAGCCTCAAGATACGGGCTAGGACCACAAACCGCTTGTGCCTTACTTTCCTCATCTGTAAAATGGGTTTATGAGCATTCTCTTTATCACTTTGACTTAACAGAATACCTGAGACAGAATTATTTATAAGGAAGAAAAAAATTATTTCCTGTCGTTCAAGAGGCTTGGGTGTCTAGCAGCACGGTCCCAACATCTGCTGGAGCTTGCTTTGCTGCTGCGTTGTTTGCATGTGCTATGGTTTAGAAAGTTCCCAAAGTCTGTGGTCTATAGGCTCGGGTGGGAGCTTGTGTCTGAATTTAGAAGTGGTGTAACCTCTAGGAGGTGGAGCCCATTGTAAGAAAGGAGGTCACTGAAGAGGGTGTCCAAGGACAAAGGACCCCACCCTCCTTCCCATTTCCCTTACAGCTTCCTGGATAATCTGATGACAGAACTCCTGCATCAGACATTCAGACCATGGTGCGTTATGAAATATTAGCGTAATACATGTTACATTTGTTTATGTTGTGGAACATTTGTTTAGCAATGTGAAGATGTGTTGCATTCTTTTATGTTGCATTTGTTGAACTCTGTGATGCTGTGTTACTTTGCCTGTCTAAAATACCTGATTGCCCTAATATAGAGCTGACCCGCCAATAGCTAGGCAGGAGAAAGGATAGGCGGGGCTGGCAGGCAGAGAGAATAAATAAGGAGAGAGAAGAGGAGGAGCAAGAAAAGGAGAAGGAGAGGAGGATGCCAGGGGCACAGCCAGCCACGGAGTAAGACGAAAAAGAAAGACATATAGAATAAACAAAGGTAAAAAGTGCAGAAGAGAAATGGACTAAGTTAAATTTAAAAATCTGGCTAGAAACAAGACAGGCTGAGGCTGGGCATTCGTAAGTAAGAAAGTGCCTGTGTATTTATTTGGGAACTGGGTGGCAGGCCTCCCCAAAGTAAAAACAAACAAAAAGCAAATCACCACAGTGGTGTGGCACTGCCACAGGCCCAAAGTGTCAGGTCCTATAACCTTAGACTGAACTTGTCAAAGCCGGGGGTTAGGATAGACTTTCCCCCACACAAGCTAGTTAGATCTTGTGTCAGAGCAATGGAAAAGCTGACTCATGTGGTTAAGAGGAACCCTCTCTTCTTCCTCTTTAAGTCATTCATACCGTCATGGGACCCCACTCTCATGACACCTGAATCCAGTCTTACCGACGCCCTCCCAGCCCTTGCCTCCAGATTCCATCAGTGCAGGCTACAGACCCAGCACATGAACCTCTGGGGACATGTTCAAACCACAGCAAGGGTGTTAGTCAGAATTCTCCAGGGTGACACGCAGAGGAGAGAGGTGCTTTCTGAGGAATTGGCGCCAGGGTGGAAATTCTGAGATCTGCAGGGGGGATGGACAGGCTGGACACCCAGCAATGGGCTGAGGTGGCAGCCCGAATACAGAAATCTGGAGCCCAGTTTCCGTTTCCACTGGGGCCCGAGGGCTCTGGGGGAATTTGGTTCTTTTTCCTTGAGGATTTCAACTGCCTGAAGGAGGCTTGCTCACATGCAGGGCAATCTATTTGATTCAAAGGCTTCGAAGTCAATCTCACCCACAAATGAACTCCATACCTGGAACTAAGCAAGTGTTTGACCAAGTACATGGGTACCGTGGTTGAGTTGATTCACTGCATAAACCAGGCCCCGTGGCTGATGAGATCTACTTTCTAAGGCTTAGGTGTGGATCGCCTGAGCTGATAAATGTACAGAGAACTTAGTGGATAGGTTCTCACTAAGTTTATCTATCACTCCTGCTGGAAATGGACACTATCTCTCTCTGTGGCTGTGACGAGTCCTTGGTGTCAAATGTTCCTGTTCAGCAGAGTTCTCTTCTCTTACCTTCTTACAGCTGCAAGAGCCCACAGGTTTCTGATGTGGTAAGCTGGGCAGGTGGAGCCGAGTCCTCCCAGTCCTCCTGCAAACCAGACTGCTAGGCATGGCTTTTCACTGGGCTCCTCAGAGAAGCCCCAGACTGCTAGGCATGGCTTTTCACTGGGCTCCTCAGAGAAGCCCAGGAGGAAAGAAGCAAGGGCAGCTGAGGACAGAGTCCCTGGAAACTCTGCTGCTGTTTATACTTTGACAGGAAGCAAGCATCCCCTTTAATTTTCCTGGTGGGGTGTGCGTTGCAGGATGGCTTGGCCTGAATATGGTCCTTGCTGTGTCCTGGTCTCCCCCAGCCTAGGAGGATCGTCCCAAGAATGGGCCTTTCCACTCCTCAGCCCCTTGTCACCTGCCTCCCTTTTAACTCGGAACTGGGCTCTATCTCTCTGGGACAGCTGTCCCCTGGTTGGCCTCTCCCTACCTGACCAAGGGAGATACCTTTGAGAGTCAGGCTGCGCATGGCATCTGTTTAGAGACAGGGCAGTTTTCATTTGGCCTTAGAATTAAAGACAGGGCTAAATGCAAAAGATCTGAGAGGACAGTGGAGGAGAAAGACGGGGGAGGAAGAAGCCCAAAGGCGGGGGAGCTGAAGACACCGGGCGAAAGAATCAACTCAGCTTTCATCTCCAAGTCTGATCTGTTTTGTGAACCCTAATGGGAAAGGTCATGAATTTTAAAACATGTCTCTGCAGCCGACAGCTCCAGTCATAAAACCCGCCCTGTCTGAAGCTCAGCTGCCACAGGAGGCTGGGCCCAAGGAGTCCACAGACAGGGAGGCAGGGGAGTGCAGGCCCTTGTCAGGAAGTCAGATCAGACCGGTCTGAAGACATCATCTGGACAGGCTCCGAGCTGCACTCAGTGCAGGTCTCCATGCCTAGCCATCAGGCCTCACACTGGTTCCTGTTGCTGTCAAGGGCAGAGTCACACAGAGACCCACCATAGCCTCTGCTCACTGCGCTGACTTCTGGAGTTGGGGGAGGCAGCAGACCTCTGGGGACTGACCTTTCTGTCCAGGGTCATGATAGGCCAGCTTAAGAAACAAGGGGAACCCTTTTCAGGAGCTGTTTCCGAAGGGTGTGTCAACAGTGCCCTGGAGTATGCAGCTAGCCAGTTTGTTTATGGACTGGATCTCTGGGAGGAGGGCTGTGAAGGTGGCCCCTGGTGTCTTCTGGGGTTGGAAGTGGATCTCTGGGAGGAGGGCTGTGAAGGTGGCCCCTGGTGTCTTCTGGGGTTGGAAGTGGATCTCTGGGAGGAGGGCTGTGAAGGTGGCCCCTGGTGTCTTCTGGGGTTGGAAGTGGATCTCTGGGAGGAGGGCTGTGAAGGTGGCCCCTGGTGTCTTCTGGGGTTGGAAGTGGATCTCTGGGAGGAGGGCTGTGAAGGTAGCCCCTGGTGTCTTCTGGGGTTGGAAGTGGATCTCTGGGAGGAGGGCTGTGAAGGTGGCCCCTGGTATCTTCTGGGGTTGGAAGTGGATCTCTGGGAGGAGGGCTGTGAAGGTGGCCTCTGGTGTCTTCTGGGGTTGAAAAGGCCATGCTGGTCTTTGTCTTGGGAGCAGTGGGGAGCTGCCAGTGTCTCTATCGGTGAAAACTGTCTGCTTTTGCTTTGTTCTAGTTGAGAAAGGGACTTATTCTATAGACCAGAAAGGTTATCCTCCTGCCTCAGCCTTCCAAGTGCTGGGATTACAGGTGTGTACTACCTTACCCAACCAAAACAAATACACACTCTTGCAAATGGAGTCTGTTACAGGGAAAGTCTTAGAGGATGCACTGCACAATATACCCCCACCTTATGTAAGGAAACGATTGTTTATTGCAGAAAAATAAATATGGGAACTATGAGATTTAGAATTTCAGCCATTCTAAGTGCCCATTTGAGAGACACTAACCATCACCCCTGTTCATGTCTAGAAGTCTTTCAACTTAGCAATTGAACCCTGTAAAACAATGGCTTCCTAAGCCCTTCCCCTTAGCTCATCCAACCACAGCTCTGTTTTCTAAGAATGTTCTGGATACATCCTGTAAATAGGCTTGTGGCCCTGGAAATAACCTAGAGAGGAACCACTGGACACACTGATAAGGGATTTTCTTAATCAGGGTGCATGACGTGAAAGGTTCCATCTCAGTGTGGGTGGCTGTCTGTAGCACGAGTTCTAATCGGTCTTAGTAATGAAAGCCCAGAGTCAGATATTCGGGGGTGAAAGCTGAAAGGCCCTTGGGCTCTAGGGGATGCTGCTCTGCTTCTCTGGTCTTCCATATAAAAGGAAGTCCCAGGGGAAAATGTTTGACTTTTGCCTGCCTGCCTTCCAGTCATGCTTGTAGGTTCATCTACCCTGTCTTCTCTTGTTGAGTTCATCTGCTCGGTTGCTGCTGTTTTCATTCTTCTCCATCCTTCTAAGCTGGACTGAAGACCAGCAGCTCTCCAGAAACTTCCAGGCCTTCAATGTCCTTCTGGGATTGTCTAGCTATCTGGCCTATGGACTGAACAGCTATGGGCTTCTTAGGCTCTCCAGTATGACGATAACCATTGTTGCATGCCCAGACCATTTTGTGTAAGCCAGTCTAATAAATTCCCTTTTAGCGTTCATCATTCTGTCAGTTCTGTCCCTCAAGTGAGGGCAGGGAGCGTACAGAATCCGCCCTTCTGTGACTGGCTCGTTTCACTTCACAGAGCATCTCAAGTCTGTTCCTGTAGTAACATGTTTTTAAAAATTGTGGTAAAAATGCATATGCGACAGGCACTGTTTATCATTTTAACTCTTTGTAAGTGTATGATCCAGTGGCTCTCCATCCAGCCACAGTGCTGTGTGACCATGTGCAGGGTCCTCCCTGCAGGTAGAGCAGGGGAAGGGCCTGTCCAGCCGGCCTCTTCCTGGGGGCTGAGCGGGATGGTGAGTGTCAACGATTCAGACCCTCCCCCCATTAGTTACCGGGGAAAAACACATACACTGAATCGGGAGTCTGTTGAAGCAGGATCTCGATTTATTCCAACACACAGGAACTTATATAGGACTGAGATAGGGGATGGGAATCTTGGGATAGGGTAAGGTGATGTGAGGAGTAAGGGCCAATAGTATTCCACCAAGCAGGCAGGTAGCTAGGCAGGGGGCAATCTTGCATCAGATCTGGCTGGATCACCCCCACGTGGAGGTTACAGGTTAGAGACAAGTTGCTGAACTCTAGCCAGACTCAGGAGCTTACACTGGGCCTAGCATCCAAGCCTTTCTTAGGCCCAACAACCATGAGCTCTCAAGCTCTCATTGTCCCTAGCAGAAACTATACACCCACAAGTGGAAATCCCCAACTTCGTTCTCACCCTGTCTCTGGTAACCTCCATTCTACTGTTTATCTATGTGTCTGCCTACTGTAGATACCGCAGATTATCTTTTTCATGTTGGGCCTTGATTAGAACTGAAGGGATCTGGAAAATGCCCTCAGAGGTGGAGAGTAGCACACGGTGCCACTCCATTGGAGATGGGGCCTCATGTTTTGCTGCAAGGGGAAACAGAACCATCCAAGGCAGGCTGACCCCAAGTACCACAGAAGACATGCTCCAGTGGGGACTGCCTGGGAGGTTTGTTGATCTGTGGCCAGGGTTGCAGGATCCAAAAGAGACTCTTGGAAGGCATGTCTTAATCCCATCTCCAGGGAGCTCTGCCTGAAAGCCCAGTTCCTCACTGAGCCTTCGCACGGACATGGACAGCCAGGCAGGGCTGCTGCTTTGCTGGCTGCCTTGGCACTTCTTATCTTGGGAACAGTTTTCTCAGAGTTTGAAAATCAGCTCTTCCGTGTACATGACACCTGGGGTCCACTGCATGTTCAGTTCTTACCCCTGAAAAATGAGGATGAGAAGAAGAGCCCCCTCCTAGGTACAGATGAGCCAAGGAAAAGAGCCCCCTCCTAGGTACAGACGAGCCAAGGAAAAGAGAAATACCCACAATGCGTAAGTGCTCTGGGAAACAGTGAGCATCCATAGCCGTCACCATCATTCATCTCACTGCTGCATATCAGTCTCTTGTGAGTTTTGCCTGCATGACTCACTCACTCTCTTCTGGTTTTAAGACATTGTCTATGGGCTGCGTGTGCCCCAGGGACAGGTATTCCTGTGAGTTTGCTGGAATGAATATCACTGATTCATATTGTAATGTTGTTGGTTCATCGCTCTGCTGACAGGGTTTCCCCAGGCTTGATGGGAACACAGAACTGGGAAGTGTGAGCTCAACCATGGGGACAGATTCTTGAGATGCACCCTGATTTTATCATCACTGAAGTCTTGCCTATCAGTAAGTGAAACACTCCCCTCCCCCAGCTTGTCTGACCCTTCTGACACTGTGACAAAGTTCATGCTGAAAAAACCCACCCAATCCAGTTACCAAGAACACCGATCTTGTAGCATTTTAGCTAAGCACACAATTTTGGGTTGGACTGTAGACTTAGCTATCTGGGATGCGTTTGAATCATTGGTTGGACATGTCTGCAAAACTTAAGATCTGTGAGACAGCTGCTTGGAATGCTGAATGACGCAGGGATCACCGGTGCATGGCTGGCCTGGGCAGCCTGCTAAGATCCTGGGATTTTTTGGTAAGTAGACCAGGCTGGCCTTGGACTTATAATAATCCATTTTCTTTGGGATTGTAAGTGTGAACAACCACACCCCGCTCTGAGGTCCGGAATGAGAAGTAAATAGAAAGCGGGCCGGAAGCTCTGCGGTAGAGTAGTTGTGGGCATGCGTGGCTCAGTCCCCAGGTTTCCTTCCAGCGTCTTCCCACTCCAGTCCCCTAGGCAGTCAAGTTCGCATCGGCTGGGCTTCCTGTTAAAGGCCCATGGCTGACCTGGGAAGCCTTACATTAGTGAGGACAGGCTCTCTGCCATAGACATCTGCCTGCACATCCTCAGACCCTCTTTCCACCAGTGCTGGGACCCAGGCAACACTCCTCCTGTTCTTGGAGGAGGGAAGATGTTCTTTCTTCCCTTAGGGCTGCGCAGGACAGCCTGACATTCAGACACAGTCACATGAGGGCAGCCTCTGCAGACCCGGAGCTGTCCCCTTTTTAAGGCTTTTGAAATTAAATCCCGTCTCCTGGTACCACCCCCTATCCCGCCCACCATAGGGCGGGATCTGTCTTCGAAACCTCCTGTACCCCTTTCTGCCACCTCTACCCGGTTATGGATTTTCATCCTCAGCAGATCTCAAAGCCAAAGCCTGCGGTCTAGGTCCCCTGCTCCCAGGTGGCAATGCAGTTCCTGTACACATTCACACAGCCCCCAGGCTCCAGTTAGCAAGGGGCGTGTCGAGGATGGAGATGAGCGTCCATCTGCCCGCGGACCGCAGGTGGGTGGATTAATTAATGATTATAGACTACTTTGAAAGTTGTGAGGCTAATTATTTAGCCAGTTCCCTCCCTTCCCCCCCAACTCCCCTTGACAGCCTTTTGTCTCTCCCTCATGGGGTGTCCTTTGAAGTGAATGGGAGAGGATGAATTGAGGGTCAGTTAATGGGGCTGGTCACTGCAGATGGCTGGCTGGAGAGAGCTGTCCGGATGCGGTGCCGCTGCAGGAGGCTATTCTCTGCCTAGACCCAGCTTGATGAGGCTCTCTTGATGGGAACTAGCTAAGGATCCCAGGCAGCCATTACTGCCCAGCCCCTCCCTGCTGCCTCCTCCCCTCACCCCCACCCCTGCCCCAGGACAGCACACATTCTGTTCTTCATCAGCTCTGAGGTCACCTGAAGCCTTTGGAGTTCCGGGGTTTGCTTCCAACTTGGATGTGAAGTCCTATTGACTCTTCCTCCTCTTTTCCAGACTTCACTGGAACACACTGTAGGTACTGTGTCCTACCTGTGACATACCACTGAAACCCCTAATCTGAAACCCCCAAACCCGAGACACTATGAAGCCTCAAACTTTCTGAGCATCCTGTTAGCACTTAAAAAAATGTTTCAAATTTGGCTGGACACACACATATAACCCCAGCACTGGGGAGGCAGAGGCAGCAGGGTCACAAGTTCTAGGCCAACCTAGACTAGACAGAGAGAGTCTGTCTTGAGATGGTCGGCTTTTACTGTCAACTTGGCACAAACCTAGAGTTAACTGTGAAGAAGGAACCTCAAATGAAGAATTGCCTTCATCAGATCAGGGGCCATGTCTGTGAGAGAGTTTCTTCATTGATGGCTGATGTGGGAGGGACCAGCCCACTGTGGGTGGCACCGTCCCTAGGCAGGTGGGCCTGGACTGTGTAAGGAGCCACAGAGCAAGTCGGTAAGGCTTGACTGACTTTCCTCAGGGACGGCTTGTGACCCGGAAGCATAAGATGAGATTAACTCTTTCCTCCCCAGCTTGCTTATAGCAGAGTTCTTTTTCACAATAACAGAAGCAAACTAGAACATGTTTCAAAAACAATAAATCAAATAAGCGAAACCCTTAAACAAAGTCTCTCTCACACACACACCCCTGCAATCTCTACCCTTGCCCCAGGTAACAAAGATGGGGAGACGCACTCCTGTGGAAGAACATCTATCATCCCCCAAGCCCTAGGTCCAGCCTCCAGCACTTCAATAAATGAATGAATATTTCAAATTTCTGAGTATTTGACATTTCAAGTTTTCAGATCATATTGCATAAATATCCAAAAGTTTAAAAATTTTGAAATGCAGAACATTTCTGATGCCAAACATTTTGAATAAGAAATCTTCAACCTACACCATTCGAGAGAGAAATAACCCTAAACCACCACAGCAGTGAGTGCAGGCTGCCTTGAGGAGCCAGAGGGCTACGCTGCTTCCTTCTTTCCCAGTCAGTAAACCTTAATTTTAAAATTAAATTCACTTTTCTTCTATTCTAAAATCTTGAATTGTACATACTATTTAAGTCAGGGAAATCCAACAATAAAATAGAGGTTATTAGCAGTAATACATACATTTCCATATCGCCTAACTGTCTTCAAGACTGGGTCTTTTATGCTTCTGTGTACACATCAAAAAGGGAGAAGATGAAAACGTGGCTCACTTCAGTTCTTGTAGTCCGTCATGTTCACTGAAAGGCTATTCCATAGAGGAGATGACACCGTTCTACACCTGTGTCTAGTCTAGTCTAGTCAGGAGGAGAGCATGAAACTCCATAAATACGGCAGAGGATGCTCTGAGTGACTGCTTTGCAATTTGCTGACATCAACGGGTAGACTGGCCCTTTGCCCGTCCTTGCCTCAGGATGGTTTCCGGGCAGAAAACAGAAGCCGCTTGAAGTCAAAGGCTTTTGTAAAAGTTCTAAGCTCTTTGACTAAGGGGTGTTTGGGGTCCCAGAGGTGGAGAGGAGAGAGGAGGCCTTTGAGGGCAGCAGTGGGGAGGAGGGATGAGTGCAGGGGAGGAGGCTGAGAAAGAGCTTGAGAGTGAGGAAGGAGGAGAGGGAGGAAGGCAGGTGAGGGATGTAGAAGACAGAGAAGGTATGCGTGTAAGAGACCTGGGGACACTAGGTCCAAGACACCAGAGATCTTGGACTCACTCATGTCTCCTGAATGTCAAACTGATGGTCTGGGAGACACATGTTGGCTGTGATAGTGCAAGCTTTGGGGACCAGGAAGGGCTGAAGATGACTAAAGGGTGGACAGGGCTTCTTCAGCAGTTTTCAATAGAGGATGGCTACCGTGTAATCCTCTAGGCAAGCAGCCTTGTTGGTGATTATGCTTGAGTTTCTACAGTCCCAGAAGGTGCGGAATCCAGTAGGACCTTAGATGGTTTAATTAAAAGTCATGCCTCCTGTGCCCTGGAGTGACAAGTTCTGATACCATACTCCTGGACATAACTGTGATCCAATTAAACACAAGGAAGGGCTCAGAGCTGTCCAGGACAGTCAATTTTGTAAGGACAGACAGAAAGTAAAACTGAACTTCAGCGACTGGGGGCGGGGCAACAGAGAATGAGACAGAATTTCCGTTTCAGAAGGTCAAATGAATTTTGGAGATGGGAGCATGCATGCATGACTCACTACCATTGAGCTGTACTCTTTCTTAAGTTTAAATTTACTTTATTGTTTGTGGGGTATGTGTGTGTGTGTGTGTGTGTGTGTGTGTGTGTGTGTGTGTGTGTGTGTGCTTTGTGCCGTGGTACATGGGTTTGAGAATTGAGTATCTTTTTCCACCTTGTTGAATCAGCCTCTCTTGTTTCTGCTGTGATACATGAGCTTCAGGCAAATTCTCTCATCTCCACCATCGTAGTGCTGGGGTTAGAAATGTCTTTCACTGTGTCTGTTTTCCTGTGGTTTTCCGGAACTGCACTCAGCAGTCAGGCTTGTGGCAGAGGCCATCTCACCAGTCTGAAACTGTGGTCTTAAGATGGTTTGGATGGTTACTTTTAGGTTCATCTCAAATAGTGCCTGGTAAGAATCGAAGCGCAGTCGGGAAAAGTGTGGGGGAAGGAATTAGCCTCCTTTGTGCTATCTAGTAAGCAAGTGAGGGGAGTCACAGGGGAAAGGGTGACATAATCAGGTTGGTGTTCTAGCAAGGTCCTCACTGCCATGTGGAAGACTGCTCTGAGCCAGGGAGCAGACCCCACTGGGTTGACTCTCAAGGACAGGAATCTTCTGCCATCTCAGAAGCTCCTGTCCGTCTCCCTGGGAAGCTTTATTCCAGACCCCCTGGCCACGTTGCCATCTGTGGCACACTTTCCTCTGCATGCATGGCACTTTGGTTGTTTTGAGGACTGTTACTCCTGTCTCATAGTCTCTCATGTCTTTGTGAGGTGCCAAGGTTAGAACTCATAGCCTTGCATATGTTAGGCAAGTCATCCACCACGGAGTGACACCCAAGTTCTATAGTCTTGGGTTGGGGTTGGGGGGTGAGCATCAGAGACAGATCTTTATTTCAATTATTTTTCCTGTCCCCTCTTTTCAGTGTATTTTCTGTGCAGCCTTCTTTATTTTCAAATTTAAAATCCTTCCCACCCTGACCCCAAATGTTCTATGTATTCTGTCAACTCTTGCTCCCAACAACAAACAATGCCTAGCTTTGCTAGGGTCACCCATTGCTCTTTATGGAGGCAGAATAGGGCTTCTGTGGGTGGGAAAAGGTTTGAGGGCATCCATCCCTGAGTAGGAAGCCTTGTTATCACATATTTATAACCTTCATTGCTGCAACTATAAAATAGGGTAATGATGCTATGACCTCATTGGGTTATAACAGGATTAAATGAGTTAATAGTTCAGAAGCACTTAATCAAGGGTGCTGGTACTAGATCAAGTGATCATGCATTGAACATCTACTTTACAAAGACGTTGTGGGGATTCAATGAAATGTCATTCACGAGGTGCTTGGCACAGAGTGTGAACTACAGTAAGCACGTGCTCAATTCCAGTTGCTACTGTTCCCATTAAGTTATTTGGAGCTGTTTTAGAAGCAGACATGTGAAAGGTGGTGTGCTATGATTGAGTGTGAAATGCACCTCCCGGCTGCATATGTTTGAATACTTGGATCTAACTGGTGGCATTGTGTTGGGAGCTGTGGAGTCTTGAAGAGGTGGAGCCCAGCTGGAGGAATTGAAGTTGTTTGCTGTAGCGGAGGGGAGGGCCTTCCTTGGGGGGTCATAGCAGGGCTATAGTTTCAGCATAACCCCACTCTGGATCTCTCTGCCTCTGTTTTACTCTTTCTCCTCTTGTCCCTTCCTTTGGCTCTTGCTTGCATGCCAAAAAAAAAAACAAAAATAAAACAACAACAACAAAAACAAAAAACCAAACCAATGACAAAAACCATAATAAATATATTCCCTCAAAATGTGAACCAAAATCACCCCCACCCCTTAAAGTGCTTTTAACTGGGGAGTTTTATAAAAGGGGCAAGAAAAGCAACCACAGATGGGATGAGAACAGATAAGACTGGGTATTGCGTTGGGGTCATCCTTGGGGAAACCAGGGTATTTTCATCCCTCTTGGCTGGCTCTGTGCTGTTTCTTTGTGTTTTTTTTTTTCTGTCCTTCATATGCTGGGGTCCCAAACACCTTTCTGTTTAGGTATGGTTTCAGTCAGGTGAACCCCGAACTCACATAGGTTAAACAGTACCCTCCAAAGGATAAGTTGAAATCCTAAATCCTACTACCCCAGAATGTGACCTTGTATGGAACAAGGACATTATCAATATAGTTACAGATGTTTGGACAACGATCTTCCCATTTTACACTGCTATGAAATGTACTTATACATGGTTACTTTTCTCTTTCAGTTTGCATTCATTCAATTTCATGAGACAGAAAAAGTTTCACTATAAAATAGGCTTCATGGTAGGTTTTGCTCAGCTGCAGGCTGATGTGCCTATTTGGGGCATGTCTGAGGTAACTCTGCAAAACCGTGACATTGGGTGGGTTAGTTGCATTAAATGTACTTCACTTATAATAGGTTTATTGGCGCATAACCCCACTGTAATTTAAGGAAGATCTGTCTGTGAGGTCACACTGGAATAGAGTGGACCTTTGGTTCGATAGCATGTATGTTCCCATAAAAAGGTAGCCATGTAAAGATACAGGGGTCCAGGGAAGGCCGTGTGAGGGTGGAGGCAGAGATGAGAGCAATTTTCCATCCTCACTAGAGACTGACAGGAGAAGTAACCATGCGGTCACCTTCATCTTGGACTTTGAAGAACCGTGAGTATAAATTTCTGTTGTTTCAATCCACCCAGCTGTGTTGCTTCCTTCTTGCTGCCTTTGGCGTGAGCACTGTCCTCACTGCTGTCAGAGGAAGCCCCTCCCCCACTCTTTAGCTACTCCATGCAACCCAGTGGCATATTTGAATTTGCACCAGCAAATGTGGCTGGCAAGTTTACTTGGGATGGGAAGAAATCGTTTGCTATTTTCCATTACTCCCCCAGTCTACTAAGATCCCGTGCCCGTGCCCGGAGCACCTTCTGTTTGAGGCCTTCTGCGGCACAGAGGCGGTTGATTTGGCAGATGCCAGAGAGGAGCAGGCAGGCAGGGGAAATGCAGGGCCAGGGATGTGGGTGTGGGAAGCTGTGAAAGCCAGGGAAAGCACTGTCCAAGGCTGGCTCCCGTGGGGCTCTCGAGGAGAGAGCTGAATGAACCTTCCTGGAGATTCTCTCCCTCCCTCCCCTTCCTCTCTCTCTTCCCATGTCCCAGTGTCTTAGTCATGAAAATTCCCCCACCCCTTTGGATGCTCATGGCATTGATCTCTTCCCTTCCCTTTTAGTCTCCTTCAGTGAGTGGCAATGGGGCACCTGCCTTTGGATGGCTCAACGTGAAATCAGGGACATCCCAAGGCTGGATGTGGAATATTTTGCCTCCCCATGGTGCCTTTCCCCAGTTTCCATCCGTGAGCATCTTCTGGGAAGACCTTGCAACCCTCCCCTCCTCCTTGCTCCAGGCAGAGTTATGGTTTGCAGCATCTCCAGGTTCTCCTTCCGCCCTCTCTTGCAGGGACTGTGGTGTCTTCTTTGGAGATGACACCTGTGTCATGACTCATCTTTGTCATCCTCCTTGCCCCCATCTCCGTGCTTAGTGTAGAGTCTGGCAGCCTGGCACACTGTGGGCACTCAGGGTCTGGTATGCAGTGAGTGCAGGAACAGAGAGAGATACAGCTATGGGCTGCACCATCCAGGAGGGGTGGGGGCAGGGAACAAGGAGAGGAGATAATGGGGAGGGAGAGCTGGGAGAGAGGAGTCAGTGATACCCTTCTTTTAAGCATGCCTTAGAGATGTCAAATTTGCATAATTAAAATCCAAATAACAAGGAGAATGAATGGTGAGTGAGGAGGGGATAGAATCGTAATGATAGGAAGAAAACACCGAGGAGGTAAAGAAGGGGGCTTGGAGACATGTTTGTGCTGGAACAACAATAACAATAATAGTAATAAAGAACAAGCTGTAGGGGGAGACAGAACAGGAAGTGAGAAGGCTGAAAGGGTGAGCTTGAAAGTTGAGCTAACATAGGCATGGGGGATTCTGGGGCCAGAAATTACTCTCATATTACAGGACAGAGTGGGTGGTGATGGTGAACTTGTTCTAAAACAGGAAGAGGTGTCTACAGGGCTGTCACACCCCGGGGGCAGATCGCTGCTGAGGACAGTGGAAGAATGAAGAGAGATGAGAGGAGCATCCAGGGTTGGCAGCATGGCACAGGAGTTCGGGGGCCCTTCCAGAGAGCTGGGAGAGGAGGAGGGATAATAATATGCCGGAGAGATAAATTAATAATACCGAGCTACCTCACCGGGGTGTGACGAGTGTTAATTAATTAATTATTGTTTGCAAAGCACTTTGAAGGTGGAAAGGCCCTATAATTATTATGAATAAAATGTCAGAGATAATAATCCAGCAGCACGCAGTGACCTCATAGGCCCCTCATTTACATGGCGTAAAGGGAAGCAGCAATTCAAGGACTCTCTGCCGAAGAGGAGGTCTGTCTTGCCCCACCTTTGCTTTGTCACATCTCCCTGTTGTCCCCAAAGCTGTGACTCCTGCTTCTTGGCAGTGGGTCCATGAGGAACCCGGTGAGATAACTGAAGGTGTCGCGCTGGGTGACTTTAGCAGGGGCGGTGTTCTCATGCCACAAGTTGAGTAAACACAGCACAGCAATACAGCAATCCGATTTCAATGTTGGAAGCTGTTTTGTTTCAGAGGACACTGAAAACGTTGGTTTAGGCATGCCCTTAGAGAGGGTGGGGACAGGTGTGGGGTGGAGCAGGGGCGGGGGCACTCTGGGAGGAAGTAGGTGCCTACATTGTGCTGGTTCGGACTAGGACGGAAAAAGCGGCGAAACTTCCCTGATAGGGCTTCTGGGGGCTGCTCTCCTAAACATGGGAGGCAGACAATAAGCAGTTAACAGTGGGGACCAGGGATGTCATTCACTAGAGCACCTGCCCAGTATATAGAAGGTCCTGGATCCAATTCCCAACACTACGTAAAACCAGGTGTGGTGGCACAGCCCTGTATTCCTAGCACTCTAGAGGTGGAGACAGTAAGGTCACAAGTTCAAGGTCATCCTCAGCTGCATGCAGAGTTCCAGGCCAGCAGAAGCTGTGGGAGACCTCTCCCAAGCAAAGCCAAACAAATCAAACAAAATACCAGCAGGAGAGTCCCTTGTCAGTCCCGTGTTCTACGTCAGGCCTCACTAAAGGCAAAGGGAAACAGGGCGACTGCAAGTGGGATAAAAGCTGTCGAATTGGGACTAGGGGAGTGAGTCCCTGCGCTGTGTCCTGACACAAGGTCTTTGGGGGTACTAATCCGGAACACCAGGAAGTCTGAGGACAGTTGCTCTTAGCCAAGTGCTTCCTCCTGGTTTGAGTGATGACGCAAAAGAAGTGCATGGTCATTTGCCAACCCTTGCCCCTGTGTTGGGGAAGCAAAGCCAGTTTTGCTACGAGACAAGCACAGGCAGAGAAGGGAGTGAAGAAGTGTCTGCCGAGCACAGACAGGGTGTCCACCAGCTTACACCAGTCATGCACCAACCAGAGAAGACAATGAGGGCATCTTTGATCTTCTTGAGACAAGACAGCTCACCTTGTGTTCATCTCGTGTCCACCCTGTGGGGGACCATGGGGCCAGTTCCAGAAGGTCAGAAGGCCCATGACCTTGCATTGTAAAAATGGAAAGGTCTGGCTTTTTATTGAGCCTATTTTGTTCTCCAAGAGACCCCCTGCAGAGGGGAGGGCAGACATCTAGCCTCAAAGAAAATCCTCTCTTTCTGCCCTTGCAGCCTCCACTGGGAGTATGGCTAAGGTCAGAGATGTAAACACCTGTTCTACATGGTCAGCTGCCTTCTGACTCCATTGCTGTGGTCTTTTGCTGTAGTAGAATCTCTGATTTTTCCTTAGGGCTTAGGCTACCGCAGATCCCAGGACCTGCTTCCAGAGTTTGTGATGCAGCAGTTTTGGGATGAGCTCAAATGTATGCTTTTCCGGAAAATCCCCAGGCCATGCTCATGCTGCCAGTCCAGAGACTACACTTGGAGACGTGCTCATTCGGAGACCAGAGGAGCCTGTTTTTAGAAAGAGGGCCTGGATGCGTAAGTGGAACATGGTTGCTGGGGACAGATAGAGAGAATGGCACTGGGAAACAGGAGCTAGGCTGTGAGAATCCCACACTGAGTGGGAGCCACCCTGAGTGAGGTCAGAACTTTTCTCCCCACCCACGGGATGGGATGGTATCCCTCCTCCATTTTCCCATGATCTCTAGCATAACATACAAGGACACAGCACCAGCCTGCAGAAAAGTCAGTGTTAAATGAGATGGAATTCAAGGAGGGCCCAGTACAGAGGTAGGGCTCCGTGGTTACTAATAATTAGAACTCATTGGGAACGCTCACAGAAAGTATCCTCGGAGAACAGAGGGAGAGTTTGCCAAGTCCTCCTGACTTCTCTTCCCTGGCCTCCCCCACCCTGCAAGTCAATGGCTTTGAACTGGGACTTCAAAGAGAAGCAGGACTCTTTTCTTCAAACAGGTTTATAAAGAGATTTTGATACAAGACAACAATACTTGTCAGCCGAGCCCGGTTATCGCCCTTCCCTTTGTAGTTTTATTAGGAAATAATTTCTCTGCCGCTGCGGCTCCTGCTGGCATGCCTTGTTTCTCCATTTGCGATCCGATCTGCCCACCAGAGGGGCTACCCTCCACTGCAGCTTCCAGAAAGACATCACAGGAAGGGTCTCATCGAGCCATTTCATCATCTGCCCCTCTCCTGCCCTAACCATCTTTGTGGTAAAAATGTAATTTGTTTGACCTCTGGAGAGGTTTAAAATCTCAGCTTTTCAAAGCCTCCTTCTCCTTTTTATTATTTTAAAGAAGAGAATGAAGAAATTAGCTAGGAAATAAGCCTGGCCTTCTAGAGGGCCCCTTGTCTGAGACAGGCAAAGGACCTTGCTAGTTGAAAACTAAAAAGGCTGATTCTTGGGGAATAGACCAAGGTAGGAGCTGCCTTTCCAAGCAGAACTAAGTTGTGGCTTGCCAAACCCCGTTTCCTTGATGCTGTTTTCCCATGTGAATGACAATGAGAAGACAGAAATGATAGGCATGGTGTCCTCTTGCCCCGTTGTCAACACAGGCTGGCAGAGCTGGGTACAGACAGACTGACAGGGCTTGCTATCCCAGGCGGCTGCCACAGTAAGGGAAGGACACCAGACTTCAGGAGATTAGCAGTGAGGGAGCAGGCTCTTAGAGGGAGAGTGCAGTAGGGTGGCAGGGGAGGGATAGTTTACAAAAAAGGCAGGGGAGGGGACAGTGAAGACATGGGCAGGACATCATGATTGAAGGGATGCATCCTGGGAGAGGAGGGACAGGGTACACTGGAGCTTCAAGGGGCGGTGACTCAGCGGTGGAAGAAAGGATAGGCTACTCCTTCTCTTTGTTCTGTTTCTACTTTGCTTGAGAAAGAAGAAAAAGGATGCCAGCCATTGGAGGGGCGGAGAGCAGCGGACTTGAGCATGTTTACCTTTGCGGACATTTCCTTATTTTCTCTAGGAATTAGGACATAAAGTTTTCTGTAGAGGGTCAGATGATACCTCCATGGGATCTAGGATGTGGGTGGCAGGAGGATCTTGGAGATCACTTATAGTCAGAGCCCTCATGGTAGAGCCAGCATGGTTCAGAGGGATTTAGTTTCCCAAAGTAACTGCTATGCGGGTTCATGTTGCATCGAGGACTCAAACTCAGGTCTGCTAGCTTCAGGGTCTGAGCCTTCAAATCCAGCGGACACCTGCTACATCCCTGAACGGGGTTGGGGTGGGGCAGTGGGGGTGGGGGTGCAGCCTGGCTCCTCCTCCCACTGGGAGGACAGAGGAGGTAGGGTTGAATGAGGCTTTTCGGTGGCTCACAGCATTAGTGGTCAGGGCCTCAGTGCCCCACTAAGCAAAGACAGGTCAGTGTACGAGGTGCTTGGTGTCATCTCAACATGTGACCACGTACTTGAGAATCTGGGCATCCTAAAGTCGCCCCAGCGTGTCTCAGCTGCTGAAGTGCTTGGCTGCCCCGGGGTTGCTCTCTCCACTCCACAGTTTCTCCGCTGTGGTCCATGAGACGGGGAAAAACTTCCAAAGCCTCAGCTTCCCAAGCAGCCTCAGAATGTGTAGCTTCTGAATGGGATGTATCAGGCCAGAGGCACACACGAGGCCTGTGGTTACTGCCAGGGCCCATGCTGATGCCACACCCACTCTGCAAGCAGAGATGAGTACACAAGCTTCCCAAAACTCTGCCCAAATAATAATAAAATGACAGTTTTCTGCTGTTGCTTTTCCACACACTGGGAAATACTGAGCAGTGAAGGCCCTTTCCTGTGAGTTCTGCTGTGGGCAGACCAGTCTCAGTCAGTTCTGTAATTTTAGGGTAGTCAGAAAAAAAAAAGAAAGAAAAATAAAAAGGGGGATGGAAGAGCATCATGAAAACTGCAATGCCTTCGTGTTCATTTGCATTTAGGAGTAGGAAAATGATGGACATTCAAAGGCCGGGTGCAGTCCATCAAACACCTGTGAACTAAGAATAGTTTTTTTTGGGTTTTTTTTGTAAAAGGTTATTTTTTTAAAGAAGTAAAACACAGGGAATATTTTATAGTGACTGTGTGTGGTCCACAAAGCTAACATGGTAGCTAACTGGCCTTTTAATGAAGAAGATTGCCGACCCCTAATAATGAATGCATGCTTTTATCACAGAAAGAAAATAATGGAGTTGGATAATTCACCAGTAAAAAAAAAGTTTTAAATACTTGTACTAAACGTGGGATGGCCTTACGCCAAGATGTACATCTCATGTTATTTTACCACTGCTTTTCATGCCAGTCATGTCCTCAAGCCTCAACCTTCACTTGGGACTGAAGTCAGAAGCAAACCTTTGCAGGTCTCTGTGGCCTAAGGCATAGAGCCCTCATGGCTCCTGGTCCAGATTTTCCTTTGAGTTGGAGGGAACAGCTGCAGGCCAGCCAGCTAGCTACCCTGTAGCACAAACTTGCCTGCATATGAAGCTTATCTTCCCATGGGGCAACAGACAGAGTTAGGGAGTCTAGTGACTGTGGCCAGTTGCCTTTGATGTTCACTGTCTGGGACCCCGACTCTGAACAGCCAAACCCCCTTAGCCATGCTGCAGAGCCTCCTCATGGAGAGAGCTAGACAAAGACAGAAACAGAGATACAAAATCACAACACAGAGCATGTTTTGGAGTACAGGAATAGCACAGAAAAAGCAAGGCTGGAGAAGGAAACTGTTACCGAGCTAGAATTAACCAGCTTTTAGCAAGTATAAGCATAGAGGAAATCGGAGTTAGAAGACATCTCAGTGAACACACACTGTGAACCCTTCTTAGGAGTTTGCAAGGGAAGTACCAGAAGGTCATGGCTCAAACCCCAGTGCTAGCCACCATCCACAAGAGATTGATTAGTGTCCTGAGCTCCGAGGGGCCTCAAGCCCATGTCTGTAAAATGGGGATGATTATAATCACCCAGACTCACAGGATACTGTAAACATGCCTGCTTTCTGTGCCATGCATGAAATTGAGGACTGGGTACCTAGTGTAGCTATAAACAGAGAGACCAAGTCACATGTTTTCACTGGCATCCAATAGGACCCAGGTCTCCACTTGTGAACCATGGAGACCCAAGCAGGCTTCTCTTTGAGCAGACCTATGGAGACTGAGCCGCCTTACGTGATGATAGCAACAATTCAGACCCTCCAATGGGATTTCACTGAATTCAAACCCCATGTAGTTATTACTTCTCTTACTGGGGAAAGTCAGCTTTGAAATCATGCCTTGAAATATGTAGATGTCTCATCTGAGAGAGGGCTAATATCCAAAATATAAAAGGACTCAAGAAACTAGACATCAGTAAACAAAACAATCCAATTAAAAAACTGGGATCTGAACAGAGAATTCTCAGTAGAGGAATCTCAAACAACTGAAAAACACTTAAAGAAATGTTCAACATCCTTAGCCAACAGGGAGATGCAAATCAAAACTACTTTGAGATTCCATCTCATGCCTGTCAGAATGGCTAAGATCAATAATACAAGTGACAGCTCATGCTGGTACGGATATGGAGCAAGGGGAACACTCTTCCATTGCTGGTGGGGGTGCCACTATGGCGGGGGACACATGGGTCTCTCTGGGAAGGGGAAATAGAATAGATTTTGTGGGTAGACTGGGGGCGGGTGAGAAGGGATCAGGTTTTGAGGGATGGAGGGAGAGACAACTGGAATTGAAGGACATTTGTGGGGGGCAATGTGGAAACCTAGTGCAGTAGAAACTTACTGGAATCTCCAAGGGTGACCCCAGCAAAGACTCATAGTAATGGAGGATATGGAGCCTGAACTGTCCATCTTTTGTAACCAGGGAAGGCTTCTAGAGGTGGGACTGGGATACCAATCCAGTCACAAAACCTTACACCTACAACCTGCCCTGTCTGCAGGATGTGCTGGGGCAATGGTGGTACAGAACTTGTGGTAGTGGCCAACCAATGACTAGTCTAATTTGAGGTCTGTGTCATGAGAGGAAGCCCATGCCTGACCCTGCCTGGATGACCAGGAACAAGAGGCTGTATAGTCCAGAGATCTAGGGTAGAACTAAACACAACTGCCCCCCCCAAAAAAAAGACAGTGAAATGACTCCTAATGTTCTGCTAGACTAGTACAGTTGTCATCAAAGAGGCTTCCAGCAGCTGATGCAAACAGATGCTGAGACCCACAGTCAAACATTAGATGGAGAGAAGACCCAGGTTGGAGGTCTTGATTGGGGAACCTACAGACAGTGGTAGAGGAATTATGGGAGCCAGAGGAATTGAAGACGCTAGGAGAGGATGTACCTGCTGAATCAACAAAGCAGGGATTGTTGGAGGTTCTTAGAGACTGAAGCAGACATTTTAGAGACTTCATGGGTCTGCACTAGGTCCCCTGCTTATATGTTATATTTGTTGTTGTTACAGCTTAGTGTTTGGGGGGATCTCCTGACAGTGGGAGTGTATAACGTGTAGTCTTCCCACCTGGTTCCTGTTGCTTCTTTCAGCCCCCAGATAACACACAAGACATTATATTAAGTATGAAGCTGTTGGCCATTTGCTTGGTTTCTTATGGGCTAGCTCTGACTTGATTATTAACCCATAATTACTAATATATATTTTATAAGGACTTATCTTTACAAGGACACGCTCCTGTCACGTCCGTTCCTCCTGGGATATCACATAGTAAGAGCTCTTCTCAGTTCAAGTCCCAGAATCCTCCTAGACTCCAAGTCCTACTTATCTTGCTTCCCTATTGGCTAACAGTGCTTTATTTACATATACACAGGACTTCCCCCATCAGGAGTGGGGGAGTCTCTTACTCTTTTGCCTGCTCTTGGGATCCTTTTTCTCCTGTTGGGTTGCCTTGCCCAGCCTTGATGAGAGGGTTTGTATTTCGTCTTATTGCATCTTGTTGGCAATGTTGCTGTCTCTGGAAGGCCTTTTCATTTCTGGGGGTGGTGAGATGGGGGCATTGGGAAGTGGATCTGGGGGAGAGGAGAAGTGGGGAAGTTTAACCTGCAAACAACACTGTCTTTATACATTCAACTATGAAAGTTTTAAAGATGCTGGATCTGTGACATGAGTCCAGTCAGCTAACTGTCTGAGTGTGCTTTTCCAATAAGTGACATTGGGCAAGCTCTTCCTTACTGGTTGCTTCCTGGAAGTTAATGGCAGTACATTTTCCCTACACTAACAATCTTTCTTCCAATAGCTCCTCTCTCACATCTGTTGTGACTGACTACAGCAATGGTACCCAATGATACCCTCATCCTATCTGAGGAGTCTGTAAATGCTTGTAGGCAGAAAGAAGGTTTGAGAAAGTGAGTACATGAAGGATCTTGAGCATGGAATGTATCAGTCTACTTTTTTGTTACTGTAATAAAGAAAAACCCTGAGGCTTAAAATCTTTATTAAGAGGTTAATATTCATATAACAATTCTGAAGGCTCAAGGGTCTGCATCTAGTAACTACCTTCTTGCTTCAGAGTCCTGACATGGTTCGGGGAAGCACATATCAGGAAATGGAGAACATTCGTATAGGTCTTGATAACTCTCCTTTTACTTTTAAGGCAACCAATATGTAATCATGGGGTCTCTACAGAGCCCTGTGACTTTACTTAATCTTAATCACCTTCTAAGGTTGGATAAAGTTTCCAGTTTCTTAATTCCTCACAGTGGGGAGGGATTAAACTTCAACACTGGAGCTAGGGAACACACACTATGCAAACCATAGCAGGGGGATTATCCTGAGTTATCTGGTTAGATTCTTAAGTCGACTACATATGTCCTTGTAAAGAAGAGGTATAGGGACACTTGGCCACAGAAGAGAAGTCAACATTGTGTGGCCATAAACCAAGGAATGCTGGCAGCCAGCAAAACCTCCTGAAGATTTTCTGTCTATGAAAATGTTGATTTCAGCTCCATGGTATTCCTTACCTACGTCTAGCTCTTACACTGTGAAGCCAGTGATTTTCTTTGAGAAACAAATTCACTTTAACAGTGTTTAATGACTGAGAGACCTTGTCTCTTTTGGTTTACTAGCCCTGTCTTCCATTGCATAATGCTTCTGTCTTCGAGGAGTCAGCACAGCTAGTTTTGATCAGTAACAAAAGCCACTTCTCAGAGTGACAGCACAATTGAGCATATGACAATCTTTCTTTTAGCATTGACTTTTAGCATCACCCATGTTGTGATCTGAGTGAAAAATTAAGTTGTTCAAGCATACCTCAGAAACAAATCTAACTTTTCAATTTAATACTTTCAGGAGCTCTTCATGACCAAGATACAAAACCATGTTTTAGATAGCCTGTCAGTGTGATCCCAACACTTGGGAAGTAGATGCAAGAGGATCAGAAGTTCGAGGTCATTCTAAGTTACATAGTGAGTTTGAGATCAATCTGTTCTACACAAGATCCTGCCTTAAAAGAAAAAAAAATGGACAAAGAAAAAAGTTTTAGAATGTTATGCCCAAATTCTGAACCCCAAAATCACCAAGAAACTCATTCCTTTTTTTGTTTTGTTCTGTTTGGTTTTTTGATTTTTTGAGACAGGGTTTCTATGTAGCTTTGGAACCTATCCTGGCACTTTCCCTGTAGACCAGGCTGGCCTCTAACTCACAGAGATCCACCTGCCTCTGCCTCCTGAGTACTGGGATTAAAGGTGTGTGCCACCAATGCAAAAGCAAAGAGTTAACTCAGGCCCTTGTCAGTCAAACACAGCTGCTGGCATGAGAAGGACCCCAAGGGGCAGCAAGGTGTGGAATTTATTGGGCAGAGCAATGGGAGTGTTTAGGGGTATGCAACAGTCTTGGGACTGGTGTGCTTCGGGGCTTGGGCAACCTGTCCTGTGTTGATTGGTCACCTGGTTGTTATGGCCCATAGGCCCTCCCAGGGCGGTTGCTATGCTCTGCACCTCACTGTTACACCATTTTTACCCTAAAGCACCCTAAAGCACAGTAAAGCACACCCAAAGCCCCAGCTAACTTCTGATTGGTTCTTTGCCACATGGAGGGTGTCTGACCTCCTAGTGACTGGGAGGAGGGGCAAGGTCAAGCAACACATGTTGCTGGGTCTTTTCTGCAGCCTGTCATGGCTGCTAAAGCAGGGTGAGGGTCTGGTCCCTTCATCGACAACAAAACCTGAAGTGCTTCATTAGCTCAGCTAACTTGTGTAGGAGGATGCTTGGGTTTGGAGTTGCCAAGATGTCTCCCTCTCCTTGTGCAGTGACTTTTTGCTGACTCTCCACTTTCACACTCATTCCCCCAAATCTCACTGACCACCCCCCGTTCTGTTTTTCATTTAACAGAAGGCCAGCACCACTGGCCAAAGCCATCAACTTGCTGAGGCAGGATCAAGCCCCCACATTCCTTCCCATCCTCAAAAATCTTCTCTCTCATCCTCTTAGCTTTTACCTTTAACATTTACCTCTCTGAAGGCTGTAGTCCTCCATTAACTGACATTTTCTGGGGAGACAGAGAGAAGTGTCCATTCTTCTCAAAGAGAGGATTCTTGCCAAGTCCATCTTGGTGATCCGCTGAGCTTGTTGGGGGCTATTTAAGAAGAGTGGGTAACTCACAGGCAGTTGACTACCAGGGAACTGATGGGCAACCATGCCATAGAAGAGTTCCATCTTGGTCGGTTGTTCGCCTCTTAGATACTCTAATGGATGGAGGCACTTCATGAGACTCTCATGAAGCTTCATGAGCCTCCTGACCCGTCTTCTCCATCCATGTGAGAGGCCTAATCTCATGGAGCTCTCTGACAGTTGGTGAAGGTCAACTCCAGCCCAGTTGAAAGTGATGCTACGCTCTTGAAAGGACAGCACAATTCCAGGGCTAAAAAGGACCTTTATGAAGCTCATCCATTCCCACCCTAGGGAAATAGTTAACGTGGGGCTAAGGCAGTCCAGAGGAGGAGAGACAAGGACGAGAGACCCTGGGTAGAATACACATCCCCAGGAATGAGTGCAGAGCCGTAAGACTCATGAGCTAGTCCTTGAGACACGTTGGCAGAGTGGTGCTGGGTCAATGGAAGGAAGCAAGCATGTAAAGCCTTCTGTATTTGAAACACACCGTGTAGGAAAGATACCCTACTGTCCCGATCCCGCTTTTCCCACAGAAGTAGAAAACAAGCCAAATTCTTCTGATGGCAGCTTTGACACAGATGTGTTTTGTTAAACCAGGAGCTTGGGGACAAACCTAGATGCTTCCAGCATTTGGGCAAGGCAGCTTCATTACAGGGACATTCCAGGGAGTTGTTGAACTCTCTGGTAAAGGAGCAAACAGTCAGGCAAACTAGGAAGACCCATTAATCAACTTAGAAGCCCGGCATTTGTGATGTGAGCATTAACCTTTCCTAGGCTGCCTGTTCTTTCCAAAGGACAGCAGTGTGCCTTGCATTTCTGAGATGGCTTTTCATCCCTGAGAGGAATAGGGGAGCTGAGGTCACAGCAGCAGAAAGGAGACCTTAGGCAATATAGGACCCTGAGACCCGTGGGTTTCTCCTCACTGGGGTAGTGCATATTGAAAAAGCCTTCGCTAGTAGATGTTTTGTTATTCAAAAAATGTGTAGCCCAGATCTGCCTTGGGGGTGGCAAGGAGGTCAATGCTGGTGCTCGGGCTGGAGGTGTCCTCTTTCAGGGTTGTGTTCTGTTCCTTTAGGATTTGCCTGGTTTCTAGTAACAGAAATTCAAGTTGATGTTTCCCCATTAAGAAAGGGAGTGGAGTGCATGTCAGGTGTTTGAACTGCCTCACTGCCGATGGATGTAGTTTTAGGCACAGCTGGGAAAGGAGGTGCAGTGATGATTGAAAACTTAGTTGGTCTCTTTCTCTTCCCGTGTGAACTGATTTCCACACTTGCTTTGTCTCCTTCCTGTTTGCCTGAAGGCTGCCAGCTACTGGGAATACAGACTTCAAAGTTCAAGTCTATGGTGGGAAAGATTCAGCAGAGTGCTTGCCTTGCGAGCGTGTGGACCTGAGCCTGGTTCCCAGAATTGATGTAAAAAGCCAGGCAGAGTGGCACAGATTTGTAGTCTCAGCAATGATGAGCTTGGAGATGGAAATATGCACCCATGTACACACACATGCACACACCCACCCCTACCTCGTCATGGTCAGAATCTACTTTCCAACCACTAACGGAGGCTCAGAACCTCTTGGTGCTATGGTGCTACTGTGTAATCCTCAGGCTATGTAATCCTCATGGCTATGCAGGGGCCATTAGCAACACAATATGCCTAAGACTCGCCCTGGAGTTTTGTTTGACAGTAGACACTGGGGCTTGTCTAGCAGTCAGGATGAATGGCAGGTTCTGACTCAAGTGACCTGAGACTGCGTTTCCCACAAGCTCCCAAACAATGCAGATCTTGCTGGTATGAAGACAGACCTCATCTAGGCAACCACTACCCACCCCTGCATCCTAATGGTGACCTTAGCTTCAACTGAGCATTGACAAGAGCTCCGAGTTGGAGTAGGTAGAGGGGGAGAGTGTTCTCTTAAGGGAAATACTGTTGTAACCACTTAGGGAGACAGTTTAAATTATGATGGTAAATATAGTATATTATGTCTCCAAGGTTTGTCTGTTGTTAACTATTACATAAAATCAGTCAGTGATGTTTCAGATTGCCTGAGTTTATCTATGTCTCCATAGTACCCCTTGTAGCAAGGAAAGAAGTGACCTTCAGATGAAAGACAAAAGATAAATACCCAAACATTTGCACGTCATTATTGTCATTACTATCAATTATTAATTGAGGAAGGACTGACATGTACTCAGTGTGGGTAGAGATTTTGTTTAAGCACCAGCCCAGAGAGACCTGGAAAGGAAACCAACAGAGACCATGAATTATACATACAGATCCTGCTGTAAGAGGTTAAGGGAAGCATGAATGCCCGGGCTGGGGAAGGGGTCTGGAGGCTGCAGCCTCCGGAACAGCAGAGTGGAGTTAATGTGTAACTCGGGAGCCCGTGCAAAGTGCCCTTTTAATGCTTTTGAGGGACCAACATCCATGCTTTTCCTGAGAGAGGGTCAATGTCAGGGCAGGACCACAACTCTACACATCTTCAGGGGAATTTACTTATTTATGTAAGTAGAAAATCAAAACATAGAATGTCAAGAGTTTAGTCTTGGGGGTTTGAAAGAAAGGAATTGAGTAAGAGTGTTGGTGGGCAACCATGAGGACATAAGTTCGAATCCCCAGCACCTATAGAAAGAGCCAGGCATGGCTACACATCCTGTAACACCTACACTGAGGGACAGAGAGAGGGGAACAGATGCATTTTATGACAAAGCCTTAGGCCTGCATATCATTTAATTCATTGATAAACTATCAGCTATCTTATTCTGGAAAACACTCATTTAGAATGCAGCAGGTGAAAGGATTGGTTGTGTAATTTACATACTTGGATATCAACATGCAATAAGCAATAGTAATAACCACAACAATCCCTGCTGGTTCTAGAATGTTCCCGGGAGGAGAACTGTAATTAGAAAGGAAGGCAGCATTGGGTTTGGACTCAGTACCATTCTTTGTCTGTCCTCTCAGCTTCTCTTTCCTTGGTCTCTCAGCATCCTGATGGAGTCTAGCCATGGCAGACAATCTTTCTGTGTGTGTCTCCCTCCTTCTTCCCTTGTCCCCATTGTGATGTGTCTTTCAGCCTGAGCTGCTAGCATCTTTGGGGCTGGGCATCCAGCATTGCAAAAGTTCCACATCCGTGTTAAGGGTACATCTGTTACATCTTCTTGGTGGAAGGACCTTCAGTACATTCACGCAGGGCGAGGAAATTTGCACAGGCCCTATGAAGGTCATGAACCCACAATGTATTGTTAGAAAAGAAATCTGTATAAGGTACACAGCAGAAAGCTGGCCGCTTGATAATCCAGTCAGACTCAGGAACTCACATTCCTTCTTCATGGCAAAGAAGTGTGGGAATGGAGGCAAATTGTGGGGTAGTGCGTGACTCTTTAGAGAGCTGAGTGGCCCCAAGGAAGCGGTTTGTAAATGATTCTTTCAGGGAGTTGACTAGCAGTAGAACACACAATGGCTTATGATGACGCCTACGCTCCTATGATAGGAGTTTAATCCTTTCTGACCAAGGAAGTCCCAGTAAAGAGACTGAAGGCGGTTTGTCTTTTCGGTTGGAAGTCTTTTATGTGATAAAGGAATGTCTGAGAGGAGAACAAGGGAAGGCTGGAGAGACCCAGCCCAAGCCTTCTGGTTCCTTTGGTTTAAGAACTCGGCATGTCAGAGCAGCACGCTTGGTGTGGTTTTTGTTGCCTCCCAACATTAGCTGGAGCAAAGTGAGCCATCAAGGATGTTTCTGAAACTGTATGTCCGTTTTCTACAGCGACTGTCTTCTATCCCCAAATGTTCTGGGTTCCATAGTAGAGAAGTTAAATCCGGGTAATGTTATTCTCAGTTTTGTTGGTTTGGACTGGTTATTTTTGAGACTATCCATGGATGAGCCTTTAGCCAGATACCTCCTGCTCCTTGTGTTTCAGGATTCAGATTCTCACTTTATAGCTACACTGCTTGGTTTCCTCTTTCCTTATCTTGTTGGGTGTTCTATGCTTTCGAGGAGCATAATTTTTGCTCAGAAGTCAGCATGATAGGGTACTCCAAATCAGTGCAGTTCTCTGTATTGAGGATGTTCTCTATTGTCATCTGATGATGACAAGTGATCAGTGGGAAACAGGACAGTAAGTTGACCTGGCTTTTGGAAACAAGGGAGGGAAACATGGTCACAGAAACTGTAGAAGGAGCTGTCATCTTGCTTCATGATACTCTCATGTCCTGACCTTTGACCCTTCATGGTGCTAAGCACACTGTCTCACCACAGCAGTCAACTGTGATTTCTCTAGACACTTTCCAATTCAAAGCTCTGCTGGCCTATTCTGCCTGCACAGTTCCAAAGTTAAGTACTGTGCCTGGCCTAAGTGGATGCTGGCAGCATATCTACTGGACTTGTTTATTTATCTTTTTAGAATGGGGAGGGTGGATTGTTTTGTGTTGCAGAGTAATGATCCGTTAAACTGGGACTGCTAGGACTTAGCAGGTGGGTGTGCTTGCCACCAAGCCTGAGGACCTGAGTTTGATCCCTGGAGCGGCACACAGCAGGAGAGAACCAGCTCCTGCAAGTTGTCCTCTCAACTCCACACGCATGATCTGTCATGTATGTGCCTACACACATATGTATGCATATAAAATAAGTAGATGACTAAATAAGTGTCAAAAATTTTCAAAGAATGAATTTGGCTTTCTCTGCTTCCTCTGAAATATTTGCATGTCGCGAGATTCTGTGAACATTCTTCTCATTTTGTCTCAGGTTCTTTTTTATTATAGGAAAAATCATATAATAGAACATTTACCACTATAACCACGGTTTTTTTAATTAAGAGGAATTTTCTTTTGTTATTTTGTTTGATTCTTCAACAACTCCATTCATGTTTATAAAGAGTTTTGGTCATTTTCACACCCATCAACCCACTACCTTTTTTAAAAATCCCTGAATCCATTGAAGCAGTTTCTCCCAACAAGTCCCTCTTCTACACTGATGTCTGTTTTTGGAGCCTTTTGAGTTCCTTTGTATGTATGTAGACAAAGTATATACCTAGGAACATAATGGTTACAGTCAGTGTTTAGTGGATGTCTTAGTTAGGGTTTCTATAGCTGTGGAGAGACACCATAACCGCAGCCTGGACCTAAGCTGTTTTTTAATTCCTTTTTACAAGTTGAAAGCTTAGCTGGGTGGGGTCTTGTCCTGAGGTCACCAGGACAAGATCTTGAACTTAGAGCTCCATTTCACTTCCTGGTGCCCCTTTCTCTCCTCAAATTATACATTCCGTATTTTTCTTTTCTCAGTTTGCTCCTTTTCATTATGTATCTTCATGAGAGTTAACACAACAGAGTCTATACTAGGCTGTTTTGAGATTTCCTTTGCCAATGAAATTAATCCAAAACCCTTCCCTTTGGCAGACTTTTCCGACAAGGGCAAAAAGCAGCCACATTCTTCACCAACACACTAAGACTCTTCTCTAAAATGTCTTGAGCCAGTCCCCACAGTTCAAATCACCCTCAGCTCCACTGTATTCCATGCTCCTTCTAATATGGCCCACTAAATCCCACTCAAAGTGCTCAACTGCTTTTCTAATCCAAACTCCCAAAGTCCATATTCCTCCAAACAAAAGTATGGTCAGACCTATCACAGCAATACCGTGGTCCCTGGTACCACCTTCTACATTAGTTAGGGTTTCTATTGGTGTCAGGAGACAACATAACCATGGTAATTCTTACAAAGGAAAACATTTAAAAATTGGTTTACAGTGTCAGAGGCTTAGTCCATTATCATCACGGTGAGACAAGGCAGCTGGAGAAGGAGCTGAGAGTTCTACATCTTGATCTGCAGCAGCAGAAGGAATCTGCCACACTGGGTGTGGCTTGAGTGTATATAAAACCTCAAAGCTGGTCTCCACAGTGGCATACTTCTTCCAACAAGGCCACGCCTATTCCAGCAAGGTCATACCTCCTAATAGTGCCATTCTCCGTGAGCCAAGGATTCAGACAGATGAGTGTATAGGGGTCATGCCTATTTAAACCACCACGGTGGATATTGCCAGCATTCCAATTGGTGGTGTAATGTTAGCTTCTCCCATTTTCAGTGAAACTGCCAATCTCCCCATTTTCTACCCAGAAACTTGATGTCATCATTTTAAGTTAGCCATTCCAATGGCTACACAACAGTCTTGAAGTGGTTTTCCTTATACAGGGTAGAATATATTTTAAAATTCTATAGCTATTTGGCACCCTCTTTTATGATGTTGCCAACCATGTGTCGCTGAGACTTTTTGCATATAATAATGGCATTCAATGTTTTTCTTTTGGTTTTTTGAAAGTTGAAAGAAAAATTTCAAATTCCGGTAGAACTTTAGGCCTGGGAATGTTGCTTTCTTACTTAAATTTGAATTCTTTCCTTTTCTTCAGATGAAGTTTGAGAGAAGGAGAGCTCAAACTTGTGACGGAGACTACAGAAGACTCAGTAGTGGGATGGATAAAGACCCTTGACCGCTTCGTTCAAGCCTTGAGTCGACTGTCTGTGCAAAGGCGGTGTTGACGAACAAGGTAACAAGTGAACCAGCAGGTACCCTGCAAACATCAGCTGCAAAGTGACCGTAGGGCAAGTCAGACTCTCAGGTCCACATATGCTTTCTTTCTCAGTAGAGACTTCTCATGACATTCTCCAGGATTGCACCGTGCTTTCAAGTTGTTTGATTCACCAAAGAAAATGCACACACCACGAGATCACACACTTGAATGTGTGATGCCTGTGTGCTCAAGGATACTGGCATGTGCCGTTTGTTCAAATGCTGAACAACATCCTGCCCTGATCTCAAAGATGTAAGAACACGTCAAGGTTTTTCTGTTTTTTTTTATGGAAATATTTTGCAGAAAGTTTTATTTAACACAGCTGGTTAGACATGTTTAGTTTCTAGTGCTGAAGCCCATCCCTTTTCCCGCAGAGAAACACTTTGCTAGCTCCTTCCACACCCACCTCACCCCACAGGACCGTTAAACATAGAGATTTCTTCATCTGCTGTCTCCTTTATTTCTCCCAGCACTTCATGCCCAAAGCTGTATTTCTTCCTTGCCATCTGCTTCACCTCCCTCTCCTCTTACTCAATCCCCAGCTTCCTTCTCTCTAATTATCCCCAACAGAAGTGACTCGCAATCTGTAGGTAGAAAGATCTAAAAGATACAAGCAAGTGAATTTTCAGTCAATGGAATTTACCAATGGGATGAGATCAGAAGTATGTGAGGGGGAGGGAAATTTTGGACTATTACACTCTCTTTACAAATGAGTCTTCAATGATGGGATCTTCAGGCAGCACACCTGATGAAAACCATTTAAGAAAGTCTTATAGTTATATATGCAATTGAAGAATAATGCTATGGGTACTGGAGAGATGGCTCAGTAGCTAAGAGCACTGGCTGCTCTTCCAGAAGACCCAGGTTCAATTTCCAGCACCTTCAGGCAGTATGCAACTGTCTGTAACTCCAGTTTCAGGGTACCTGACATCTTCACACCAATGTACATAAAATAAACGCTAAATAAATTATTTTTTTAAAAAAATACTATGTTTTTTTACTATTTGTGGAAAGATGCGCTTGTTTCCAGATTGAGAAAAGGTCTTTTAAAATATTCATTTAGGCTTGAGTGATTGTGCTTCTCTGGAAAAACTTGTGAATTAGTGATGTTTGGGAAATATCTGATTGTTTCTGCTCATTAATTCCAAACATTTTATGAGGCCTCTTTTCCCAGCAGACCTTGAAAAGCAGAACCAAGTACATAATCTATCAAACCACCATGTAAACACATATGTGTGTGTGTGTGTGTGTGTGTGTGTGTGTGTGTAGAAGTCTGTAATAGCGGCTTCCAAGGGATGCCCTGTATTTCCAGGGGTCCCTAAGTCACTTTAAATGTGTCTATGAAATAAAAAACTAATTTTATAGGAATGCTAAGGTGTTGCTTGCCTTTTCTCACAGATGTTGACCTTTGCATTGTTGATGCAAAAATGATGTTGGATGAAACTCAGTGTCTTGTGGGGGAGGGTCCTAGGCAGTGGTGCCTGGCTGCAAGAAGGAACACTGACTATATATATCACACTCACAATGGAAAGAAAAGCCAGTGTCACCTGTAGACAGAAAAGAAGTATAAGCTGTGAGCTATACTAAATTTCACCCTTTTATATCTTTGGGATATTCTGTGTGATCAAATGGCAATCATGGGCCAATATTTCTTCAGTGTAGCAGGCAGTGTGGGTGGTTGATTCATGGAAAAATGCTAGCCACATTCTTTTTTTTTTTTTTTTTTTTTTTTGGTTTTACGAGACAGGGTTTCTCTGTATTGTTTTGGAGGCTGTCGGTCTAGCCTGGCCTGGAACTCACAGAGATCCGCCTGCCTCTGCCTCCCGAGTGCTGGGATTAAAGGCGTGCGCCACCACTGCCCGGCTGCTAGCCACATTCTTTACCCAATGGGACAACTTTGTTTTATTTTATGAGACCAACCTTGGCTACATAACACATTCAAGGCTATCTTGGGCTATATGAGAATTTGCCTTAGAAAATAAATCCTAATGATCTATCACATGCTGATTTTAAAACATTTAAAATGTTTTTTTAAAGGGCCATTCTTCTTCTCATCATGTGGCCATGTATAGTGGGGGGGCACCATTGGGGGAGGTGATAACAGGATCTTTGTTGTTACAAAACTTTTAATGGCGTGGGGTATAAGGACTGTCCCAAAGATGAAGCTGATCCTAGTGTATTACACAGAAGTCTCTGGCAACTTTTTCTGTGAAAAAAATACTTTGGATAAAACTGCTGACTGAAGCAGACATCAAGAGAGAGTACAAATATTGGTGGTGACTTAAAATAAGATGCTCTACATCTCCTTTTAGAGTGCACTGTTGAGCAAACCTCTCAGAGGCCCCGTGGCTTCTGTCTCTTGGCATTCAGGCCCCGTGTAAGCCTCTCACCTTGAGTATAATCTGGGCAGAGTGGCTGGTGCCTCATCTGTACTATAGCCTGGTGATCAAATATCACATCTAGATTACAGCAAGGCCAGCGTGTCTCCCACTGGCCCTGTATTGCTTCTGCTGCTCTGTGAGCCCCAACCCATGAAAGACCACTCCCTGACAGCAACCATGACTGTGAGCTAAGAATGGATTTTCCTTTACCATAGCCTTGCCCATTGACAAAAATGCCCATCACAATCTTGAATTTGTGCTCCTCATTGATTGCCTTATAAGAGGGAGAGGTACCTAACCGGGCCACATCTGAATTTTTGACCCACAGAAATTGTGAAACAATAAATGTTTACTGTTTTAAAGTGTTAAAACCTGGAGTAACTTGTTATATAGCATTGGTGACTAATGCTTGTAAATATGAGTATTCATGTAAAACTTATGTGTAAATTTCACGAGACTTTGAGATATCTCCAGAGCTAATAATTCCCAGGCTGTGGATCTAATAATTGTCCTTAATATGAAGCCCAGTAAAAGGGAAGGAAACATTAGCAGGGTGAGGGGTATAAAGGGAGGGGGCAGTGTGCAGACTGTGAGGTCAAGGGAACCAGTTAGTACTTAGTGCCAGGACAAGACATTTCTGGAACTTTCTGAGGACACAGAGCCTAGGGAATAGCAGTTAACTAACTGAGAAAAGCACTGTTGTGAAATAGAATGAGGAGGATCTATAGCCAACAAATGAGTGGTCTGTGTAGGGATTTAGGTTTGTGGGAAGAAAACTTGAACAACACATGGAATGGACAAATGGCAGTCTCATAATGGTTGGAGCTGCAGTTTGAATAGTGTACGTTTCAGGGAGGGCTCTTTACATTACCTAAGGTCAAGGGCTGGCTTAAAGAATTTGAAACTTCCTAGATCCAGGATTTTTAGGATGATGCGGTCAGTTCATTTTGGTTGAGGGATCTGCAGAGAATGCTCCAAGTTTCCCGAGGCCAGAGAGTGATGATGTACTAAAGAGGTTGCTCTCCTGTTGTGTTTGCATAGAAAACCCGGGATAGGGTCTCCGATGCTCTTTCTTGGGAACCGTTTTTCCCCCAAGATGATACTCAGTGCTACCTGCATTGTCAGAGGATAATTATCCAAAAAGAAAGGGGGGTGCCGTTGTCAGACAAGGGGAAACAATGTCGGGCAGATAATATGACATATGTCTCCGTATTGAGTGACAATAACCAGGGGCTGGGAAGATTGCTTAATATTTAAAATTATGCCAACCTAATTCAATAACTGGAGACTTAATGCAGCTGTGGCGCGTGTGTGTCTCAGCTTCCCCTCATTACAGGAAATTTGGGTTGTACGTAGGAAGTGACTCGGATGATGGAGTCTAATGAATCAGGGCAGGACAAGGGTGGCTCAGGAATAAAGGTCTCTAAATGAAATTCAGAGGCTCGTATTTGGAAGGAAACACTCGATCCTCTTCTCCCTGCCAGGCTCCGCTGGTTTTGTTTTTCTTGGAACACAGTGGCTCACAGAGCCCAGACCCGTTTACTAAAAACTGAGCAAACTCTGCAGCAAGGGCTTTTCTTTCCAGATGTGTTCCATGTGAAGAGGCTGCATGCCGTCCACTCCATGTCCCTGTGTCCAGACCTTGGCTCCTCTGGATTCTCCCAATACTTTTGAAATTGGGAATTTGGCTCCAAATGACGAAGGTCTAATTTGAAAGCATGCAAAGGAGGGATGCAAGTGTGGTAGTCTTAGGTTACGAATAAAGACTTGATTTACTAAATTAAGACTATTGGTGTGGGGGTGGGGGTGAGGAAGACAGTTCACTGAAACCAGCAGGAATGCAGAACACAGGAAGAAGGAGAGAGGCCCCTTTGGTGAGATAACCTTCTCAGCCCACCTGCAGAAAGTCCATCACTGGGGCTTCATTGGACATGAGCGAACAAATCACCAACACAGAATAAGGCAACTAATTTGTAACTTCTGTTAGGTTTTTCAAAGTTAATTATCGTGACTATTATGTTATTATCATCCCAACAACATAAACATGAGTTGTCAACTTAAAACAATCATGTTGTACAGATGTTGCCTTTTTTGAGGGAATGGAGATAAGATGTCTAATTAGAAAGATGCCTTTAGTTGCATTTCCAGGCCTTCAGTCTAGGGCTGGACTCTGGTCAGCTTCGGGTGGTTGGTACGGACTCTACTGGTGGGCCCTTCTGGCTAAAGCTCTTCATGGACACAGTGTTTCCTCTGTTCTGGTGTGTTCATAGTCCAAGCTGAAGGGATCTGACTGCTGAATTTCCTATGATGCTTTCTTTGAGGATATTACGACTATCCCCTGCTTAAAACCCTATTAAGTCATGTTCTGTCTCCAATAACTAGGTTCTGTATTCTACCCATTTTGGCCAGTCATCAATACAGTTCATAAAAGAAATATTTGTGGTATCTGTTATATGTGTATATGTGCATATGCGCACACAGAAACACACATATATATACATACATATATGTATATACATACATACATATATACACATGCACACATATTTAGAAAAAATTTTGGTAGTTCTCATATAGCCCATTTTCACTTCAGACTTTCTCTGTGGTTGAGGATGACCTTGAACTTCTGATCCTCTGATATCAGCCTCTGAGTGCTGAGATCACAGGCGTCTGCCACCACTCCCTGTTCATGTGGTATAGGGAATCAAACTCAGGATGCATGCACAGTAAACAAGCACTCGACCAACTGAGCCACTGCTTCATGTTTTACCTTGTATTTTATACGTGTGAATATTCCCCAAATTAGAGAAGACCAGCCACCGAAACCAGGAAAGTCCAAAAGGACCACGGTGAGAGAAGCCCTAGAGATGGGACTATCAAGATACACATGATATGAAGGGTTAAGTGGGAAAGATGGGGAGAAGGACTTTAACTGGGGGGAAGAATACAGAAGAAGAAGGAAGAAGCAAGGATAAATAACACCAAAATGTTTGAAAAGCCTTTAGGAAAGAGTATTTTGTATTTATCTAAAATTATGTGTAATTTATCTGTGTATTTGTTGATTTTTCTGTCATTTTTTTTCAAAGAAAGTTATGCTGCTTGGGCTGACAATCCCCCTCACCATGAGCCATAGACCATCAAACAAAAACCTTGGCATCAGGCATGAGAAATCTCCTTTCCAGTTGCTGGGAAGGGTAGTCCAAGAGACTGCCCAAATAATATAGGCAATTGCTGTTGCTCTTGGCTGTCTACCAGCGGTTAATGGTAAAGACACCATGCACTTCCAACATAGAACTCAGAGGGTTCAAGCTGGATCTGACCTGAAAGCCTCCTCCTTGAAAACTAGATTTCATGGTCCTGGAAGGTGCTTTGCCAGTTGCCAACGAAGGAAAGCAATCACTTCTTCTATCCAGCTGTGATGTTTATGAACCACAAAAATGGCCAGCGCGGCAAGATATCCCTAAAAGTGTAGCAATGACACTTGTCTCTTGGCAGGCAGTAACCAGTAATTCTCTAATTGGACTTCAGCTGTTCTACAGTAGGGAAGTTACGGCTGGTTCTGGAAATCTGGTCAACAACTAGTAAGGTAATGAATCTTAGAAGAGAATCTATTACCACCGCTTTCCTAGAACAGCCTAATTCCTAATCACATTCTGAATATTTATCCTTATACCTACAGAAAAGTGTAACTCCTCTTTCATCAGCAGACAAAAACCATTACAGACAAATGCAACTGGCCAAAATGTAGATGAATAACTGATTAGGAGTGTCCTGCCTCGGTGGATACATCTACAACACAACTCCTGTAACTAAGGCTCAAGGGAACATCATGAGAGAGGGGGCAGAAAGATAGTAAGAGCCAGAGGACAAGACTCGTCTGTGGGGCTGTGTTTCCTAAAAAGGATAGGAAAGCAACACCCATGATGTTGCAACAATTTGACTGCCTGAACAAGACTTGAACAATACCAGTGCCAATAGACAAAACGTAGACAGGGGTGGGGGGGGGTGGGGGGGTGGGGGGTCTCTCAAGGGACCCCACCCCATGACAAAGAACTACAGCTGAGAAAGGGAGAATTAGTTTTCCCTAGGGATTAGTTTTCTAATTGGTTATCCAATACCAAGTGGTCAGCCCTGAAGTCATATATGTTCAAACAATATTAAACAGATTTGGCAGGTTCTCTCTCTCTCTCTCTCTCTCTCTCTCTCTCTCTCTCTCTCTCTCTCTCTCTCTCTCTCTCTCTCTCTCTTTGTGCGTGTGTGTGTGTGTGTGTGTGTGTGTGTGTGTTTTGTTAAATTGAGACAAACTAGTGTTTTCTGGGAAGAGGAGCCTCTATCTGATGACCTGTAGGAATATGTATAGCATATTTTCTTGTTTGGCGATTGATGTGGAAGGGTAGGCCTACTGTGGGTGGTGCCTGGGCAGGTTGTCTTGGGTTGTATAAGAGAGCAAACTGAGCAAGCCAGGAAGAGCAAGCCAAGAGGCTGCATTCCTCCATCATCCCTTCTTTAGTTTCTGCCTCCAGTTCCCTTCGCTGAGTTCTTAACCCGACTTCCCTTCATGGAGGTCTGTAAGGTAAAATTAAACCCTTTCCTCCCCACGCTGTTTAGGTCAGGGTCTGTATCACAATAGAAACTTAACCAAGACAATATGTAACAATAACAATCAAAGAAAAAGAGAAAGGAGGAGTTGAAGGGAGAGGATATGGGAGGAGTTTGAGAGAGGAAAAGGAAGGAAATGAATTAATTATATTTTAATTTAAAGATAAAATAAAACATAATTTCCACCTATAACTATTCTTTTCAATGGTGGAAATTACTGGAAGGATACATCTTGACTCTTCTGAACTATTTCCTCTAATTCCCAGATATTACATCCCTGGAGATCTTGCTCGGTGTTGACTTGTAGGCAGGAGAGAAAGACATATTCTTGCATTCCCCCATTAATTTTTTTCATGTCCTTTAGTCAATTCATTTTGTCTCAAGAACAATTTCTTAAGTCAGCTATGTACCACTATGGTGCCAGGCACTAAGGGTACAAAGATGTGGAAAATACAATTATTGCTTTCTGTAATGTAATAGTCAATATCCAGCATCAATGGGAGAAGCCAAGGGGACTTGGCCAAGCATCCATTGTCTTCTAATTCCAAGCACACTTAGGTGTTCATGTGTATTGTCTTAGATCACATGATGACCTTGGACATGCCTGTCTTCATCTCAGAGGCTCTGAGACATTATTTATTTGCCTAGCACACACCATCAATATGTTGTGACCCGGGGTTCCAGAAATTTGATTTCAGTTTTAATTTTCCTATACTGTGTTTTTCCTTCCCCCAGCACCGCTCTGTATCCCATAATTAAGCTCTGGGATTCTATTTCATTCTCCCTGCTTAAGTTGAAAACTGATAGCGCTGAGAGGGGTTAGAAGAACATGCTTTCTAAGAACCTAAAAACTCGTCAGTCCCTACGGCGTGCAAATCTTAACTATGAATCTTTGGACATCTGAGTCTGTTTCAAACTGACTTTCTATTTCTGAAGGAATGAAGTTATTTATTTATTTGTTTATTTATTTATTTTTGAGACGGGTTTCTTTGTATTATCCTTGCTGTCCTGAAACTAGCTATGTAGACCAGGCTGACCTCAATTCCACAGAGATCTGCCAGTCTCTGCCTCCACCTCCTGAGTGCTGGGATTAGAGGTGTGCACCGCCACTGCCCAGGAAGAAACAAAATTTTAATGCTGGCACACACACACACACACACACACACACACACACACACAAACACACAATGTGACTTTCAACAAAAATATCTTTTAAAAGGAGGTTCTGATGAGGTAAAAAGAACATGCTGGACAAGAGATAACTCCATTCAGGGTAACACTCAGATGTCTTGGAAGTAGTTTTGCTATATGCTACTCATTTCCAAGTGTGTCTGGATTTGCTCAGTATTAGAAACAGAATCTATTAAAGGCCAATTTAGACATTTTGTCATATTAAAGGACTTAATGTCACACCTTAGATTTGCAGTCACCGAAGCTCTCTAAACGGAGGTGGGCAGAGCAATCTAGTAGACCATCTAGAGTTCATAAAGCACTGTGTGACTGACTCTGGATTCATTCTCCACTCATGTTAGTAAACACAAGCCTAACACTTATTACTTTCTTGTATTGGAGCAATTGTTTACATTACATGCTGTGCTACTCATGAGTTATATATTCATCAGCAAATATTTGTTTTTATTTATAGTTCCTGCCTTATGAACATTGGCCAACCTCTTTGGGACCAGCTTGTAGCTGCCCCATAGCCCTGCTGCCCCCATCAATGAAAAGTGACAAGGCTGGAGCCTGTACTGATTTAAGAAGGAGCCTGATGACATCACTGTGCCTCTTGTTTCAGAAGGCCCAGGAGCACAGTGTCCCAGCCTACCTACTATCTGCAGACACACTTCAGGGATTGCCATCTTTAGGCTGAATTTCAAGGTGAACCAGGTTGGAAAATTCAAGGAGAGACTTGGGACGCTATTGACTTTTTCTGCTTCCTATGCTGGTTGATTAGCCCCATACGTGGTGCTTGATTAATGTCTGAGAGCTCTAATTAGCAATGTCTAATCGGCTCCACATACTCTGGGCTATTGATTCCTGCCTCCAGAGAACTAATCCAATTGCACTCTTTACATTAGCAAGTGCTTGCTGTGCAGGGGTGACTGCTTGCATGTTGGAAAGTTTGCCCCACGAAGGGCTTTGGGATGGGGCAGAAGGGACAGGTATTAGTTAGGCAAATGCCCACATCTACCTCTTGGGTGCTGCTTTGATTCCCCCCAAATTGAGGAGTTTCTTCCTAAGTTTTCAGAAGAAGGGAAAGGAATAGGAGTCAAATGTGTCTCTTGAACCAGAGGGAGAAAGTAGAAATGCATAATGGCATCTCCTGTACTTAGTCGATCGGTGCCTAGCTCCCTGCCACATTCAAATGGTGGCATTTATGCTATAATAATGAAGGCATCCCAACTGCTCAATTTGTGGCTTTATTTCATCATATATATACATATATATACATACACATATATACATACATATATATATGTATATGATGTTGGCATGACACTCTGAAAATACAATGTAAGTGGTTAGGGTTTTAGTTCTTTCTTCTCTTTGCGAATGCATGTTTTCTATGCCACTTTGAAATTCAGAACGTGAATTATCCAGCAAGGGCGGCCTCCTTCACTGCCCTGCAAGTGGCTCTGGGTTTGAGAAGGATTAGAAGGATAAAGAAGGTGTAGCTTTGTTGGAGCAGGTATGGTTTTGTTGGAGGTGGTGTGTCCCTGGGAATGGGCTTTGAGTGTCAAAAGCTAATCCAGGCCCAGTGTTTCTCTCTGTCTGTTGCCTGTGGATCAGGATGTAGAACTCTCAGCTACTGCTCCAGTGCCACGTGTGCCACCGTGTCCCCCACCATGGTGATAATAGACGAACCCCCTGAAACTGTAAGCAAGCCTCCAACAGATGCTTTCTTTCATGGGTTGCCTTGACCATGGTGTCTCCTTATAGCAACAGAACAGTGACTAAGACAGAGACAGTTAGAGACACAGTCCTATGACTGCCCTCTCTGCTTTGTGACACCACCTAGAAGACATTGCTCACTGATGGGCTTGTGACACACTTCTTCCCACATGTGTTCTTCTGGTAGCTCTTTTCAAACGGGCTGGCAATTTTCTATCTGTCTGTCTGTCTGTCTGTCATTAGGCTGAATAATGGCTGAAGACAGAGGCTATATCTCACTCACTGGCACAACAAGTGATATGTCCTAAGTGCTTGTCTTTGAGAAACGAGGTCACGTCTCCACTGATGCTTTTAATATCACCATAGGTAGAAGCCTGATGCCATTGGTAGCAGCCTGGATCCACCCCAGGTCCCTGGGCCTCTTCATGGCTGCCACAGCATCTCCTGATGACTCACTTATTGGTGCTCGCCTGAGCCTGAGTCTGTGTCCTGGCTCTGTGTCCCCTTCACAGCATCTGCACCGGATTCCTCCTGTGGTCTCTCAGTAGGTTCATGACCCGCATTCCCTAGGACAGAGCTGTTTCCATTGCTCTGCGTGGGGTATGCGGTGTTATAACTTCCCTTGACTCACAAGAAGACATTGTGGCAGAAGTGGAGAATGGGAAGAGTCACAAAAGGAAAATGAAGTTGGAAGTCAGGTGGAAGGTAGATTGTTTAGGAGCTTGTGGATGTGGTAAGGAGTTTGGTTTTTAGCCAAAATGTAGCGGGAGATAATGATAAAGCAGGACTATAATTTAATAACTTGTAGTTAAAACATAACTCTCACTGCCAAGAAAACAGTATCATATGTTGTGAAATGTGTGTGAAGGTATGCTACATTTGTTCATGATGCATTTGTTTAACAATGTAAATATGTGTGTTTACTCAAGGAAAGATATGTTGCATTTATTTCACCTTGCCTGCCTAAGGCACCTGATTGAGCTAATAAAGGGCTGAATGGCCAATAGCTGGGCAGAGAAAGGAAAGGTGGGACTGTCCGAGAGAGAACAAATAGGAAGGGAAATCTAGACTGAGGAGAAAAGAAAGAAGAGGAATGAGAGAAGAAGTGGGGGAGATGTCCAGGGTAGAAGCCAGGGAGATGCCAGCCAGCAGACACAAGAAGCAGGGAAAGTAAGGTATATAGAAAGAAGGCAAACATCCCCGAGGCAAAAGATAAAGAGACATGAGTTAATTCAAGTTAAAAGAGCTAGCCAGAATGTGTCTAAGCTAGGCCTTGCATTAAAAACTAACCATAATTCTCTGTGCCATGATTTGGGAGCTGGTAGGTGACTCAAAAGAAAAAGCCTGATATAGTCATATAATACACAGAGGTACTAGTAGGAGGTTAACCCAGGCAATTAGATCATATGGTATGATGGTGACCTGTAGGGTTGTATTGGAGGCTGAGATGGAAAGTGATAGAAATGAATGATAGAAGAGAAGGATTAACTCATTTGACTTCCTATCTGTAGCACTGGAGTATGCAAAGGAAGCATTTTCTTAGGAGGGCAATAGTGATGGAGGAGCAGCTTTGGGGACCAAATCAAGGGTGTTTCTTGGATGTATCATTTGTGCTATGTCCCCGGGTAGCCAAGTGGCTTTCCTCTTAGGAGGCACCTGGATATGCAAGTATCAAGCTCAATGAAAACTGAGAATTATATATACAAATTCTGGCATTATTAAATACAGGTGGTGGTTGGATGACACCCCAGAGACAGGTAGCAGAGCATAGTCATAGATGATCACCCTCAACCAAGTCCTGGGGTGGTTGAACTTGAATGCAGAGAGTCAGCAAAGGAATCTGAGCAAGGGTCTCCAATGAAGAAAACCAGGGAGGAGTGACATCTTAGGATGTTAAAGCACAGGGAGGAGTCTAGTGGGATTTGGGCAGCTGAAACCAGAGAAATGCTTGCCTGATGCTGTCCCATTGTGTGGAATGTGGAATTGTGACCATCCAGAAAGAAATGAAGGTATTCTAAAGAGTTGCTTTACCCTTCCCTTTGTCAGTTTTTCAGACCTCTTTGTAGGAGTGACTGGAGCTGAGACAATGATGAGTCAGTGAGGGGCAGGACCATCCCTTGACCAGGGATGTTGAGCTGTTGCCCTTTATTTAAACCTAAACCTCATCTCAGGACATTGAAGATAGAATTGGTGGTCAGGAGTCAGTATCATTGGATGCTTTATTTGTTCTTCTCCCCAATGTAGCCGCATTATTCAAATCTCCTTTCTCTGTTCTTCACTATTAGTTGTCTGTTTAATTGGCCTGTTGAGGATGGGTGGCCCAGAATAGCTTGTTAGGGCTGCCAGGCCTGGGCTCTGACACTAACGACTTTGATAACAGCATCATGAGTTTGAGGATATCCTGGGCTACACACACACACACACACACACACCATGTAGTGGGTGGGGGAGAGAGAGTTAGAAAGAAGAAGGGAGAGAGTCCTACTTCCTGTTTCAGTATTATTCACTATTTGAAGTCAATGGGAACAGCTCTAACAATGTGAGCAGCTGAGAACAAAGTCTCCTAAGGTTAACGAATTCCCCAAGGTGTGTTTCACTTTGTATGAAGAGACACACTGCGCCGCACACCCACAGTGCAACACAGCCTGGAGCACCAGGAGCCCTGCTCACAGCTCTCTGCCCCTGATGTTGGGATCTTGCTTGAATGTCCTTCTCTCCTCAAGAGGTACAGAGGCTTTCTGGCACAGGCTGTCTAGATCCATATGGAAAAAGCTGTATTCCTAATACAAGGGAATAGTGACAGAGGGAAAGCAAAGCAAAGCCTTTGGCTCAACCCTAGGCAAAAATGTACAATTAGAGATGGCTTTCATTTCCATCCTGAGCCTTTCCTCTGGTTTCACGGGGCTAGCTCAGAACAATGTTGGCTTTGTGTCTGAGTCATTAGAAACTCCATCAGCCTGCTTGTTTCAAACCTGCAGCAGTTCGACTGAGAGGAGACTGAAGTCAGGTCTTGAACTCTTCGGCTGAGGATGAGAACAGCAGTTTTCACACTTTCAAGCCAAGTGCTTTCCCCAGGCTCCCACTCAGCTGCATGATAGTTGCTATGTGCTTGTATGAATGAAGGAATAAGGGTGAAGTCAGGTAAACTGAAGAGACAGATTTAATTAGGAGATCTGGACTCTTTGAAGACCATTTTTGCTGTCTGAACCTGGACTCAGACATTTAAGAACGGCATGCTAGAAAAGGACAGTTCAAAAGTCAGAAAAAAGAACATGGCTTCTCCCTATGTCTCACTTCCCCAGTGGCGTCAAAGGAAATCAAATACACCCCTCCTTCCTGTGCTGGAGCAATGGCTCAGTCAGTGAGTGTGAGGACCTGATTTGGGACCCTCAGGACCACAGAAAGTGACAGCGGTGTGCACCTGCAACCCCAGTGCTGAGGACTGGAGAGCTAGTGTGTTCCAATCAGTGAACTCCAGGGTCAGTGAGAGAGACCCCCTGTCCCGAGAAACAAGGTGGATAGTAACATGGTCAAAATGTATTCTATGAAACTCCCAAAGAATAATAGAATATTTTTCACAAGGTGGAGAGTCACTCAGGAAGAGACCTGAATCACCCTTCGGATTACACATGCGTGCGCACACACACATACACATACACACACACTTGTGTGCACACAAACACTCCTAACTACCTTCTCCTTCATACCCCAGAGTGCTCTCATGCTCCCCTCTCCTGAGCACCTTTCTAAATGCAGCTGGTGAGAATTTCACCCCAATTTGCCTTCCCTCTGTGTCCTTGCTCAAAGCCGTTTTCCATCATTAGCAGGAAAGGGAAGTAGGGAGACTCTGTATGCGGCAAGAGTATTATCTTTGGCGACCCAAAGAGGGGGTTGAGTTCTAGAAGTTTCTCACATTAACAGTTTTTTGTTTGCTTGTTTTTTAGCATCACATTCAAAACAGGAAAACATCCGTTGTGGGGGTTAAATGGGATCCACTCAGGTAGCTGGTAACTTTCAGCAGATGTATGGAATCATCACAGCCTCTGTTGTGTGAGCATTAGGTAATATCCTACGTGCAATTTCTTTTATGTCATTCTCATGAAAGATGTGTTTTATCTTCATTATAAATATGCAGCTGCTTTCCTTTAAAACATAAGTTCCTAAACAAATAAAAATGAATTGATGAGCTTATAAAAGGGGGGCTAATGCAGGAAGCACCCAGAAGTAACCCCGGATGCATTGTTAAGTTTATTAGTGGCTGTCAGTGTGGAGTTATAAGAATCTGTGCTTAGACCATGCATTTCAAATTGTTAGCATATATGTCTCTGTGGTTGTGGGAACACCAGACCTTGAGCAGAGACCCACTTCCCCTTCTGCCTGGGAGTAGGCAGCTGTAAGACAATGTTTAGTAAAAACATGTTTACTAAAAACGATACAATAAGTTCCTGGCCACTTCCCCTTCTGCCTGGGAGTAGGCAGCTGTAAGACAATGTTTAGTAAAAACATGTTTACTAAAAATGATACAATAAGTTCCTGGGAAAGGCCTTCCCACAAAAACCGCCCTGACCTCGACCTTGTCCAAAGACTAACCGCACCTTCAAAAACCCACACACATCCACCTCTGGTGTCAGAGCAGAACCAGCCAGGGTAGAGGAGGGAGCAGAAGCTTCTCTGGTGGGAGCTTTTCTTAGGAAGTTTTTCTTGAACCTTTTTGGAGCCTGTTTAAAGTTTTCTTTATATCATTGAACGAGTCTCTATGTTTTCAATACCCGACACCCTCCGCACGTTCTCGGACACAGGCCGCGCAGCAGACGTGACAATTGGAGGTCCCACTGAGATCGTGAAAGCGAGGTAAGTGGACGGGGTTAAGAAACTATGGGGAATAGTTCCGGGAAGCTAGAATCATTGCAGTATCAACTAAAAAAGTTACTTAAAGAACATGGGACTGCAGTCAAGTCTAAAACCCTAGAAGGCTTTCTAAAATCGATCGAACGAGCCAGTCCATGGTTCATTACTGGGGAAGCTTAAATATTCCAGATTGGGAGGAGGTTCGCCGTGATCTTCATAGACTTTTACGAAAAGAGGGATCTGAGTCCTTGCCCCCTACGACATTCTCCTTATGGAGATTAGTGAGGGGAGCACTTTTGACAGATAAGGTTCGTCACCGCCAGGTAGTTCAGGACACAAAAGAGGCTTTTTTAGAGTTACAAGAGACTGAGACTCAAGCCTCCTTGAGTTCAGGGGCAGAGAGTGATGATGAAGAGACCGTGATTGAAACTAGAGGCTCCATTGTTAGTGAGGATGAGGAGGAGTCTCTTAGTAACAACAAAAAAACGGGTAGACATCTCCGGGCACGACCCAAAAAGAAGGACTCCGGTCAGAATCGGTTATATCCTTCTCTATCAGACCTAGAAAATGGAAGTAGCTCAGACTCAGACTCGTCACAGTCTGAAAAGGAACGATTACTTGCTGAGATCACGGCCCTTAAAAAAGAACTAAAAAAGATTCTAATTAAGGAAAGACAGGACAGGGAGAGAAACCCTTCCCCATACTCTGAAAAAAGGGACTCCTCCTATGAGATAACCCAGTCCTTCTCAGACCTGGAGGGAAGACCCAGAGGAGGGGTCCAATGCTGCCCGGTGGTGGCCCCAGTAATGGAAGTTCCAGATCTGAACAATTCTGGACAGGTCATTAGGCGTCATAACCCTTTAAATTTTAAGGATATAAAACAACTTAAAGAGGCAACTTTAAATTATGGCGCACAGGCTCCCTTTACACTTTCCTTAATGGAATCTTTTGCGTCTCTTAATTTGACACCTGGCGATTGGCAGCAGCTTTGCAGAGCAGCTCTGTCGGGGGGAGATTATTTGATTTGGAGAGGTGAGTTTCAGGAAAGATGCAGCCAGACAGCCCAAAGAAATGCACAGGCCGGACAGCCCCAGAGAAATGTGGAGATGCTTACCGGAAGTGGTCAATACGCCACCATTCAGCAGCAAATGCAATATGACATCGCAGTCTATGCCCAAGTGGCAGCAGCGGCCCAAGGGGCTTGGAAAGCATTGCCTTCCAAGGGAGGAGGGGATCATCTGTCCAAAGTCCTTCAAGGACCTTCCGAACCTTTTCAAGACTTCGTAGACCGTCTCAGTCAGGTAGCAGAAAGAATATTTGGGGGCATTGGGCCTGCGATGCCAGTCATAAAGCAGATGGCATTTGAAAATGCAAATAAATATTGTAAGGAAGCCCTTCGCCCCTATCGCAATAAAAGTCTAAATGACTATATCCGGATCTGTAGGGACATTGATGGGAACTTCATCCAGGGCCAAGTGTTAGCTGCTGCCATTCGGCCCCAAGTGGGGAAAGAAAGACCTACTCTGGGAGGGAGAAAAACATGTTTCAGCTGTGGTAGAGAGGGACACTTCCGTAGAGAGCGCCCTCAAAATAGTACTACGGGTCTCAAGAGACCTGGTTTATGCCCCCGTTGTCGAAGGGGATATCATTGGGCCAATAACTGCTACTCTAAAACTGACAGGGAGGGAAATTTCCTTTCTGCTAATAATAATCAGGGAAACGGGAGGAGGGCCCCGCCCCAGGGCCCCAAAACCAATGTGTACGGGGCAATGACCCCTGCTCTGGGCAGTGGCAGGACTCATTTTCTCCCCCAGAGCAACCCCTTCATATCTCAGACCTCCTTAGAGCCACCTCGGGAGTGCAGGATTGGACCTCGCTCCCTCCGCCCGGGCAATCCTAACACCAGAAATGGGGATCCAGGCCCTCCCTACTGGGGTGCATGGGCCATTGCCCCCAGGCACGGTCGGACTACTCTTGGGACGGTCCAGTACTATTCTTCGAGGCCAGGCTGGACTGACAGCCTCAAACAATACAGAGAAACCCTGACTCAAAAAAAATTTTTTTGGTAACAGTAAAGAGGTACTGGTATTAAGTAAAGAAAAAAAAAAGGACAAAGATACATGGAATAAAAAATTTTGTTTACATTTAAATTCTACTTTGTGAGTCATCTCTAAAAACTTTTGGCCAAAAGCCTGGCCTCTCCACCTTGCATCTACAGAGTTACAAGGAGTAGGTACCGCTGTACCCCATGACTATAGCTCAAATGGAGGAATGATAAAAAACATACAGGACTTTTTAACCCTTTTAGTTCAAGGATTGGCTGGAGTTGTTCTTTTACATAGATATCAATTAAGGGAGCTTCATTACAACAGACTAATCATGACCTAGGGAAAAAGGATGACTAAAAGATGCATGTATGTTCTGAATGTATGGTGTGGCCACACCGGTATGTATGAAATGTGATTGTGAATGCGTGAGTGTAAACTGCTTATATGATTAAAAGGATACTTAAATCCCTTCAAAAATAGTTAAGAAGCTACCTAGATTGCTTTAAATATAGCCAAAAGGAACATCCAGCCAGTCTGTTAATGTTTTAAAAAAAAATTTTAAGATGCAAATGAGGCCTTGTCAGCTAGTGAGAGCTCTGCAGGTTAGATTGGGAAAGACTGCTCACAGACTTCAAATAATTTTCAAAAGTTATTTGGACACAGTATAGTTTACAATCTTTGAGTGATTTTCAGAAGTTTTTGGGAAATATTTAATGGATATGTCCTGTTTAATGGGCATCTACAAATAATCTAAGTAGTAATCCCAATTTACCTAGATAGTTAACCAAGGAGGGTAGACAAATCCTTCTACTGTTATGGTCCAGCTTCAACAGTTCAAAAAAAACCTTTTTTTTAGAAAATAAAAAAGGGGGAATAATGCCCCCAGTCCCCACATGACTCATCAAATAATACACTCCTCATTTAAAAATTTTATAATGTAAATGCCAGTGAGCTTCAGACAGATTCTGGCATGACGGAACCTGAGCTATCATTGCTCAGGTCAAATGGAGACATCCATACACTAGACAGTGGAGAAGACCCTAATTTGGGGTCGAGGGCATGTTTGTGTTTTCTTATAGGAAAAGAATAAAAGCTTCGACATGGAGCAGAAAAAAACTGGACCTGAGACCATGGGAGCCTACCTAAGCCAGTTTGAGTGAGATCTCCTAAATCAGTGTTCCTGACCCTTGATGTCATCGAATCTACAGCCCAAAAAAAGAAAGAAAACAGTCGGTTCGAGATTTCCAGTTTCTCAACAGACCTGCTACATCAACCTTCCGGACCCATGAGTTTTCATCATGAAGCTAACAGAGAAAAAAGGACCCATTTAAAGCATTTGGACATTGGTATGGACTATGATGAGTGGCAAAAGCCTCTTTTCAGTATTTGAACAGGACATGGTCACTTGATGGTTCCTGTTTCTGGAATCACGACTAGGCCAGTGTATTTTTCTGGAGAAATACAACTTGTCCTAATGCGACAACTATTGTTCATATTTTTCGTAATGCTACATGTGTAACATCAATGATTATACCTAATGTATCTGTGCAAGTGCACTTTCTAAATGCTTTCCTGAGCAGATCTTGAAACGATTGGAAACTTTATCAAATTGTAAATGTAAATCACATGCGGGTTACCCTTGTAACAGATGAAGGCTGGTAGAATGTTATGGCCCAGATCTGGTGATGGGTATGGTGATGGAGAGGCGCTATGTCAATGGGGGTCCTGGAAATGGTGGCAGTGGCGGTAGGCATTCTGGCTTTATGCCAAGCTCAAACGTGCCTTGTTCCAGAGACAAGAGATCCGTAACCAAGTATTGCTTAGCTTAGCCCATGGCAATCCCGATAGCCATGAAGGTTGGTTACAGATGATTTAAGGTTGGGGTATCTCCGATGACGGGCAACCTGTGGGGAAGACCCCTCCCACCTAAAACAGGGGTTCAAGGTCCCCCAAAGACGGGAAAGGGAGGGTGACCTACTTGACCTAAGCCAGGAGTGCCTCATTTAAAAATAAAAAGGGGTGAATTGTGGGAACACCAGACCTTGAGCAGAGACCCACTTCCCCTTCTGCCTGGGAGTAGGCAGCTGTAAGACAATGTTTAGTAAAAACATGTTTACTAAAAACGATACAATAAGTTCCTGGCCACTTCCCCTTCTGCCTGGGAGTAGGCAGCTGTAAGACAATGTTTAGTAAAAACATGTTTACTAAAAATGATACAATAAGTTCCTGGGAAAGGCCTTCCCACAAAAACCGCCCTGACCTCGACCTTGTCCAAAGACTAACCGCACCTTCAAAAACCCACACACATCCACCTCTGGTGTCAGAGCAGAACCAGCCAGGGTAGAGGAGGGAGCAGAAGCTTCTCTGGTGGGAGCTTTTCTTAGGAAGTTTTTCTTGAACCTTTTTGGAGCCTGTTTAAAGTTTTCTTTATATCATTGAACGAGTCTCTATGTTTTCAATACCCGACACCCTCCGCACGTTCTCGGACACAGGCCGCGCAGCAGACGTGACATGTGGTAACTTCAGTGATCTGGGGTTTTAAAGGAATTTTGGAGTTGTTTTTAAGTAGGGTTTCAATGGTGAAAAATCAGGAAACACCACTCTTTTTATTCAAATGTGAGGTCTTTACACACACACACACACACACACACACACACACACACACACACTGATTTCATTATTATCAGTGATTATTATAAAAGAGTAAGGGATCAACCCAATTCTGTATTGTCTTGGATACTATAATTTACTGTGTCCGCGCAACAGGCAGTTGTTAAGTTACCATTGCCATGGACCATGTGTAGGTGATGTTTAGCTGGGATTTCTGGCTCCAAGTCTCTTCTGATGTGGCAGACATACCGGGACCATCAGTGTTAAAGATTTTCATGTCTGACTGGTAGTGAAGATTCTGCTTCAGGGATAGCTCACTACTGGACGGTGCTCTGCAGGTAGCTTCAGTTTTGAGCTAGCTATGGGCAGGTGGACCCAGAACATCATGTTGCAGGCTTCTCCCTAGTCCTGTTTGAGTGCCCTCACAACATAGCAGCTAGCTTAGCTTATTCAGTGGAGTGATTTGGGAGAGCAAGGAGGAAGCCGCTGTTTTTCCTTTATGTCTCAGTTGTAGAGTCAAATGAACATGATTATTTCTTCTGCATGTATTTACTGGACTCAACTTACTAAGGAAAGCCTGAAGTGGAATTAGACTTTGAAAGAACGTTACTACTGAGTTGCATCCCCAGCCTAGACCTCACTTGTCTGTTTGTCCATGAGATTCAGGGTATTACTGAATTTCCAAAGCTGACCTTAAACTCAAGACTTTTCTTGCCTCAGGCTCCCATGTGCTATCAACCAAAAAAAAATTCTTTTGAGACAGGGTCAAATGTAGTTCAGGTTTACATTGAAGACTTGAAGTACTTAAGGCTGGCCTTGACCTTCTGATCCACCAGTATCTACCTCCTGAGTGCTAGGGTGATAAGGGTGAGTCACCATGCCTGGCTCTATAGATTCCATTTTCAAATGAAGTATCAAATAACATTTGGACATGTTATAAAAGCAACACAGTTCCTTGGTAGAAATTGCATTTTTTTTCTGTTGTTTGTATGCCGAACAAAATATGAGCTTTTCCACAATAGGACTAGCTACTTACCTTATTGGTTTCTCAGAATGCAATATATAAACCTCTTTTTGCTTGTGGAGAAAATGAGTTCAGAGGGATAAATAGCTTCTTCCAGCCACAGAAAATTTCAGTGTCTACATCTAGACCTAGATCCAGAATTTTGATATTCAATTCCATGTGCTGTCAGATTGCGTCTAAATAGAGACATCAAAACCAGGGCTCATTTGCTCTCCTATAATTTATTTTTCCAGTTCTTGGCTTCATCCAGGATCTCAAACATCTGGATTTAAATTGGAAACATCTCATCAAAAACCCAAATATTTCCAAGTAAGAACTGTTAAAGGTACCCTCATGTTGGGTAGGTAACTGAGCATGCTGAGTGGTCACCCCATTGAAAACCTACCCCCACCTCTCCATTAATATTATTCCACGAGGGAGTTCTCCAGGGTAATCAAGGGTTAAATTGGAAGTTTGGACTGAGGCAACACGAGTAATAGCTGTCAGAGAGCAAAGCAAGATGTGAGACAGGGCACGAGGACACATGTTTTGTAAGAAAATATCTGGATGTATATTACACAAGCATTTGTGTTCCTTTTCCCAATTCCTCTTCCTCAGACTGAAGTATAGTCAGGCAGGTGACATAAGGTAGATTTTTGGAGCACCAGGATGGTGAGAAAGTGTGTGTGTGTATGTGTGGGGGGTATATTTGATACTTTGGTTAGCATACTCTGCAGGCAGAAGAATTGGTTCCCAGTTTATGACCCTGAGGCTGGGCAGAGGAGGAGCAGATAAATTCACAGAGACTTCTCTGATAATGCTACCATAGTAGCACTTGCTACTATGAAATGTCCCCCAGATAGTCCATGTGGTAAAAGCTTGCTCCCCAGATACTATAGGGGTGGAACCAGAATCTAAGAACTGGCCTTTCAGGAAGGATTCAATCATGGCGGTGCCCCTTGAGACTGACTAGCACACCCAGCTCTCTTCCTCTCTTTTTGGCATCTGAGGCATAAGCTGAGTTGCTTTTCTCCACTGTGATGTTTTTTGCTCCAAGCCCAAAGCCAGTTGGTGATGGACTGAAACTTCCACAAAGGTGGGTCAACAAACCAATGGCTTCTCTTATTAAGTTGACTTACTCAGGTCTTTTGTGACAGTAATGGAAAATTGTCCAATATACCCACAAAATGGACTTAAAAGAATGGCAGAAATTAAACACAAAGAAGCATAGTTAGCTGCCCCGTATGCAGACCTCTCCATCTAACATTTGATTATACTAAAAATAAACATTTTCTACCTTTTAAAGAAAATCTAGTGAGTGGTTCATCAAAAGTTATTCTCAGTGGCATCATGACAAATGCAAAAATGAAAGGAAAAACTTTTTTTTACCACATCAGTCTCAAAGAAACCTAAAATAATAATGTTCCCAAATTATGGATATGTATGGGTTCTTTTTCATCTCAGACTCACCATTCATTTAAAACATATTATTTATTATTATTGTATGTGTACATAGAATATTAGTGCATGTGTGCCGTGCTGTGTGGAGGTCAAAGGACAACTCTATGGAGTTTCATCTCTCTTCCTGGGTTCTGGGAGTCAAACTCATGTAGTTAGTTATGCACATGCTTTTACCTTCTGAGCAATCTTGCCAGCCTGAAGCTCGCCATTCTTATAAGCAACTCTCAATTTCCCCGCTACTCCATTTGGTTGCTGTGTTGCCTTTTGCCATTGCTACTCATTTCTTTCTGCTTCTTTATACTCCCTGCATTTTTTCTTTCAGTTGAGAGTGGAGAGGTGGGAATAAACTTGTTGGTACTGACTTAGGTGAGTTTAGTTAGGACGCTTTTATTGCTTTTCTTCATTTGTTCACCAAACCTCTCCATAAAGAAAGGCTTTAGGTGACTGATGTGTAGGTAAAAGAATTCTGACTCAACTCCTCAGTTGGGTATAAAACCACAGGCATGAGCACACTGGGCATCCAATGATACCGCATCTGCTGGTTACATTTGGTTTCTTTCCTTTTCTTTATTTTTAATGCGTGTTAGTGTTTTATCTACACATTTGTCTTTTCAACATGTGCATACCCCGTGCTTACCCAGGCCAGAAGAGGGTGTCAGATTCCCTGGAACTAGAGTTGCAGAGGTGTGTGAGCCACCATGTGGATGCTGGGAATTGAATGCCAGTCCTCTGGGAAAGCATCTGGTGCTCTTAACTGACAAGCCACCTCTCTAGGCCCCACTTTCTTTTTTTTAACAGAATTTTCCCGTGACATTTCCTTAGTTAATTCAACCGGTGAACAGAGGGTGCTGTGTCCACCTCCTGTTCAGATAACACTGAGTGTCCACCTGTGCAGATGACGCTGAGTGTCCACCTGTGCATGTGCAGAGGATGCGGAGTGTCCACCTGTGCAGAGAATGCGGAGTGTCCACCTGTGCAGATGGTGCTGAGTGTCCACCTGTGCAGATGACGCTGAGTGTCCACCTGTGCAGATGACGCTGAGTGTCCACCTGTGCAGATGGCGCTGAGTGTCCACCTGTGCAGATGACGCTGAGTGTCCACCTGTGCAGAGAATGCGGAGTGTCCACCTGTGCATATGACGCTGAGTGTCCACCTGTGCAGATGGTGCTGAGTGTCCACCTGTGCAGATGACGCTGAGTGTCCACCTGTGCAGATGGTGCTGAGTGTCCACCTGTGCAGATGACGCTGAGTGTCCACCTGTGCAGATAACACTGAGTGTCCACCTGTGCAGATGGCGCTGAGTGTCCACCTGTGCAGATGACGCTGAGTGTCCACCTGTGCAGATAACACTGAGTGTCCACCTGTGCATATGACGCTGAGTGTCCACCTGTGCATATGACGCTGAGTGTCCACCTGTGCATATGACGCTGAGTGTCCACCTGTGCAGATGACGCTGAGTGTCCACCTGTGCATATGACGCTGAGTGTCCACCTGTGCAGATGACGCTGAGTGTCCACCTGTGCAGATGACGCTGAGTGTCCACCTGTGCAGATGACGCTGAGTGTCCACCTGTGCAGATGACGCTGAGTGTCCACCTGTGCAGATGATGTGGAGTGTCCACCTGTGCAGATGGTGCTGAGTGTCCACCTGTGCAGATGACGCTGAGTGTCCACCTGTGCAAATGATGCTAAGTGCTGATGGTGAGGAGTGCCTACCTTGTGCAGATGATGCTGAGCTTGTAGCCATTAATGCTGGTGTAGTGGACTTTAGTTTCTTAAGTTCATGTGCTCAGTGCTAAAGGTTGTTTTAAACCTGGACTGAGAGATAGTTTTTCCATGTCTTTTCAGAAACAGCAAGTCTCTAATGCCATTTAAGCAGATGAAGGAGTGTGCATTTGATGCCAGATGGGGAATGAATTCTAACCCCACAAATGGCAGTGAATTTTCTGCGGGACCAGATAGTAATAAAACTCATACTTTACTTTTATACAATGCTTTAATTTTCCAGGTTGCTTTAATAGTTACCTTCATATTATCCTTTGCAACAGCCTTTTGAGGGGGTAAAACAATCATTCTGAAACCTGTTACAAGTGAGATTAAGTGTCCGAATTGCTCACAGCCAGTGACCAAGTCAGGACTGGAGTTTTTTTAAGTCTGCAAAACACATTCTTTTCACTCTTAAATTCAGTTTCTAGACACCATCATTTTGTGTTTCATTTCTGCTTGTCTAGTATGGTACCAAGTTCTATGTCATTGAGATCACATATTTTAGGACATAACTGGAAATTGTTTGTTGTTGTTGTTGTTGTTTTTAGCCAAATGCTCTCCTGGGACTTAACACATATTATTTGCAATCTGGTTAGGGAGCATATCTATTTCTGACCTTTGCCTCTACTGGATAAAGGAGCTGAGATACAAGAAAAAAGAGAGATAGACTTGGAGTTCAAGAATGACATGGAGTCCTAGGTGTAGGTTCCAGGTAGCAAACCTCTGTCTTTTGTGTGGCAGGAAGCTCAAGAGGAGGCCTGTTGTCCAGAAATCGATGCTGTGAGGGGGATTATTATTCATCCATGGGTTCTCACAAATGCTTCTATGAAGGCAACAAAGAAGAGCTGAGGTAGGCAAAGGCCTAAAATGTTGTAATTGCCATAGACTTCAAAAACCAGAATAAAGCCACAAGGGAAAAGAGACGTGTGTGTCCTAATGATGTTCAGCTTCTCTGTGGTTTGCTGTCAGACTCCTCTCCCTGGGGTCAGCACTTGGGAAATGAGTGATGAGCAAGCCATGGGGGCTGCAGCACACATTTGGGGTTTGCAGCCAACTCCAGCATTTCTCTCATTGCCTACATTGTGCAGGGATAATGGTCTGATCAAATGTTTCCTAATTTCATTGTGGACTTCCTCTCTCTAATGAGTCTCTTTTTCCTAGCTCTAAATACAGAAGATGCTAAAAATGTGACACACACTGCAGATGTCATGCACATCTGGGCTTCTTATCTTGACTGTTGGGGTGGTGATGTGGAGTTTGGCTAAGCAAGCCATGCCTGGCTATTCTGATAAAAGGTGTGAGTGGGAGATGGGGTTGCAGAGAGATGGAGAGACCAAATCATACACCATTGTTGGTGAATGGCACACATATCTACTGAGAATAATTACAATGACCATCATAGTCTATAACCGACTCAGACCTGGGGCGACCCGTCTGTGCCTAGTTAGCAAATCCGAATATCTAGATTGTACCTAGGAAATTGGCATTTACCAACGAAACTCACATGCAGATGGATATTTGCAAGAGAAAACTCTCTCTGTCTCTCTCTCTGTCTCTCTCTCTGTGTGTGTGTGTGTGTGTGTGTATGTATGTACATGCATGTTGAAGCTATTGTACAATTATCAACCTCTCTTTGGGATGTGTGAACATGGGCATGGCTTGCTAAGATAGGTAAACATAAATAATAAAACAATCCTTGGAGACACAGGAGACCTGGTTGAACTTGAGTTGCAAGAAAAGGGCTTCCATTTGTTGTGACTGCACTTACACGGTGTGATGTTCTTTGTCTGGAACCAGAAAAAGCAAGGAGGGGACAGTAAGAGAAGGAGAGAACGAGGAAGGCACAGGGAGGAAGGAAGCAGGATCAGAGGATTTGGATAGACTGCCAGTCTCTACAGGTTACCTGGACACTTTGCCTTACACTTGGATAGGGAAATCAGGGTTCAATGAGGCAAGTGTATGTGTGTGATCATTCAGTGTAGTAAGAGAGAACCAAGAGCTAGTGAAGCAATCCAAAAATATCAACCAGAAGTTTTCCTCTACCTTCTGTAGGGGTGGTCTCAAGGCACTTCCTCGTCTGCACATCTTCTGACAATGGAGAATGAGGAGGCCACCCACTGGATGTGATCAGTCTTCAGGATTTTCATGTTGTTATTACTTTTTTGTGCTAAGATGATTTTTTCATAGATTGGGGTAGACAGTAGGAACTGCTTCTCTAGAAAGACACAAGATTTACAAATATGACCAATCATCACTGTCATTATCATCATTATAAGCATCATCATAACCTCCACCAGTGTCACCATCATCATGACCACCATCACCATCATCATTATTACTATCATCATCACCACCATTGTCATCATCACCAGCATCACAACTGTCATAATCATAATAATCATCTTCATCATCATCATTGTCATAGTCATCATCATTTGGCAGTCCCAGACTCATACATTCCCCATGATAGAGTCTTTAAGTGTTGGTGATTCATCTCATGGGACTCTGGCATCAGTTCAAAACAGACTTCTGGGTATTTAGCAGCCAGGACTGTAATTTCAACAATTGCATGCCCACTGTAATACAATATGTCAAAGCTATAGTGAATTTTATAGTAAGAATAATAATGTTAGCTGTTGTCATTGGAGTGTGGATTTCTTCTAGAAATGTGGTCTGCAAGGAAGTAGATTGACACCACCTGATGAATAGAAAACAATCTATAAGGACCTTTCAGTACCTGCCTGTCACTCTCCCAGTCAGTATGTTAAAAGCAGCTAAGGATGTCTATAGAGCACTTCTGAAGATAGCTTACAGACGCTAGTCTGTTTCTGATGGATGAACATTTTCCCAGAGCCCCAGAGTGACTAATACTTGGCCTAACAGCTCGTCCTTTCTGTGACCAGTTTTCTTTTCAGCATAATGAGCCTATTCTTTAATTCAACTCTGGATTCCTTTCCATGCTGCTGTAGGTCTCGTGGCCCTCACTGCCTGGTTTAGATGAATCGTCTAGCTCTAAAAAGCTGTCAGACTCTCTGACCTAAGAGGAGATCCAGCATAGTGCCTGCCTTTATTTTAGAACCTTCCCTTTTCACATCCTTTTTGCTGAATCAAAGGGGTAGAATTTTGCTTGTACCTAAGCAAGATGGTCTCTGATACTTGGCTGTGTTAGGAGGTTCATGGAAATGGCTTTTTAATAGTTTTATTTTCTAATCACTTTGTGGATAGGATTTAAATGTCTAATTCATCTCCTAGTGTCATTAATAAGAGCCAGTCCAACTCTGTACACTCATCTCTGCACACTTGGTTCCTGGACCTCAAGAAAAACATTGTCTAGTCTTTCAAATATGCCTTCTGCCTCTTGGGAAATATGTTTGTATTTCTATTTTCCAATGTTCAGTTTCCTACACAATGTTCTGACTCTCTTTTCTGAAATATAATTTCTTATCTCCTGACTTTACATTCATTATAAGGTACATATGCACACACTCCCTTCTCTCACCGCCCCCCAGAGCTAACTGTGTATCAGACATCTCTGTTCCTGAACACCAGTAACTGAAGAAGTGAGTGCCATGAAGAAATGGACATTTGCTATTGAATCATTGTTGTGGGACAGGAACATGGGGTATCTTAGCTGAGTGGTTCTGGCTCAAAGTCCTTCATGAACTTGAAGTCAACCAAGAATCCTTAGTGGCATCTGCAAACCCTTTTGCCATGTAAGGAACATTCGCATGTTCTCATTACTCTGTCTACTATGACTGGGTAACTCCTGCTCACAGCCTTGTCCTACAATAAGTGTGTAGCTAATCAAAGTCATAGTTCCTTTCTCTACAGCTTTTTTTATTCTCTTCGGTGCTAAACTTGTCTGTCTCCCATTTGCTTATTTTTAGGGATACTTATCAATCCTTCCCTGAACTGTGAACAAAGCCAGCATTCTTCCCTAAATGTACCAGCTGTTATTTCCATTCCATCGCCTCCCTAACCTAACTGTTTCTCAAGTTTCTCTTCTTCCCATTTGAATTTGTCTCCATGGGCTTATAGCATAGACACTGTCTTAGGACTTCCCATCACTCTTATTCTAGGGTTTTATGTTTCTAAAATTTCTATTTTACATTTTATTGTATTTTTGATTAATGGGTACAAATTTCACATACTAATGGGGTCCAATGGGATGTTTCAGCACATACATACAACACACATCATCAAATCCAGCCTGTCTTCATCCTTCTTCCCCTTCTATCCACCCCAGCTATCTATAAATCACTATTCTACCTTGACTTTTAAAAAGTTTCTACATATGAAAGAGAAGATGCGGTATTTGTGTTTCACAGTTGGGCTTATTTTATGTGACAGCATGCTTTCCTCTTCCATCCATTGTGTCAAAGGAATTCATCCTTTATGGCTATGTAATACTCAATTTTACACACACACACACACACACACACACACACACACACACACTATACTACTTACGTATTCATCAGTTCCTGGCCAGTCAAGTTGTTCCATAGCTTAGCTATTGTAAAAAGGTATTTCATAGGCATCCAGGTACCTGGTGTAAATTTCTTTTCTTTGGATATGTAACCAGAAGTGAGAAAGCTGGATCACAGAGATTTCTATAATGACTAGACCTAGACCAACTTGCGTTTCTGCCAGCAGTATTTGAGACTTCATCTTCTTCCTCATCTTCACCAGCATTTACTTTCTAACCTTTTGCTAACAACAACTCCAACTGGAATGAAATGATACTTGATGGCAGCTTTGATTTTCATTTCTCTGATAGCATGATATGTAGTATTTAAAAACATAATTGTTGGCCAGTCTGCATTTCTTCATTTGAGATATGTCTGTTGAGATCCCATGGACATTTTAATATTCAATTATTTGTGGCTTTGTGATTGTTGTTGCTATCATTGCTAAGCTTTTTAAGCACCTTGTATACTCTTGGATATAAATCCTTTGTCAGGTAACTAGCTGACAAGCACATGCTAGCTCTGTACCATGGGGTATGATGTTTAAGAAGACTGACTGCGTTAGTGGTCTTCCTGCTCTCTGGCTTTCAGTTGACCTGGTCAATGGGGAAACATGGAAATTGGTGGGAGAAGGGAGGAAAAGAATAAGAGTACTTGTTCTCCAGCCCACTCTCTGCAGGCTGGTGGCTTGGTAGACACATGAACACTTCCTGCATTTCTGACACCAGAACTCAGCTTCCTGCCATTCCTTCCTTAGGCTACTATACATTGCTTACCAGCTTCTCTGGGTCTGGTGAGGTAGGACACCAGTGCCCATCAGGTTGCATACAGCAGGTTTCATATCTACAGATAGACAGAAGGGGACAAGATAAACCTTGAATTCATCACTAATTGGTTCTGCAAGGCTCAGGCAAGCAGCCTGAGGTAGATGGGGTCACAGCTGGCTGAGTCACTAGTCCTGAAGGACCCCAGCAAAGCCTACCAGAATTTTTCTACCAGTCCAACCTAACCTTCCATTTTGCAGGAAGAGTCTCATTCTGCCCAAGGTATCTGGAGTGCAGAGTCTATTGTTCAACTTCCTGTCCCCACAGGTGATGGGAAGAACCATTGTTTGGTTACAGGAAGTAAGGGAAAGAACCTGGGGAACTAAGTGCTCAACCACTTCTGTTTTCTCTACTCCTGAGGGACCTATAGCCTCACATCTAGGTTTTATCAGGATGCCTTCTGGGGAGTTGTTTTCTGTGACTTCCTTAGTTCCACTCTCCCTGGATGCCTCATTGCCTGTAGTTCTTTGCTCTTCAGTTTTCAGTTCTTATAGTTATCTGTCGTATGCTGACCCAGTAGCTCTCAATTCTTCTTAATATCAATTGCATGTGAGCATATATTCATCAAGATCCGTGTCAGCTTAAACCTCTTTTTTAGTGCTTGCTTGTGTTTCAGTGACATTTCTGAATGGAAAAGAACACAATGTGTGTGTCAACAGCTCTGTGTGAATACTTAGTCAGGCCCTTATACCAAAAATATGGGATCCATCATTATTTCGATGGATGTTCTCATGGGGTTTAAAAAATGGAAGCTATTGCAGGATGTGACTTAGGTTATCATGCAGTGGACTGTTTGCTGAAGTGGCCAGATGCCATTATGCTTTCATTGTGTTGTCTTTAAACTTTACCAGGAGAGTCAGGGTGTTGAATAGGGGCTCCTCAGTCACTTTTGCTTGCTCCTCCAAACAAAGCCATGGTTATAAATATGATTTTCTTGGCTGCAAAATACTGAATTGCTTCCAGGATTGTTTTCCCACATTTTCCCTTCTAAAAATTGCTAGGGATATTTCTATCTATCCAGTAATCAGTTCTGGTCACTTAGGAATTCACTGCTTGCTAAGTCCAGACCACACAATAGCCCTGAACTGAGAATTTCCAGCATGGAAACACACTGGTCTTCCTGGGGCCAGTGCTATTATAGTACTTCTACCCATGAGAACAGTTTTCATATCTTCAGATCAGAGAACCTAGGGCTTTGTCCCTGGACCTCACACCTGTCACCCTTACGAGGTGAGAGACAAGCTCTGGTCCTGGACACTTGAGAATGGGGTTCTTGAACTGTTTTGCTTCCTAACTTACCTTTTCCCCTGCTAAGGCTGAACTTGGATTCTTCATAGTCCCTCAGAAATGAGGTTCCCATCAAGTGGTCATATCAACTCACTCACAGTAGGTCTTGGTCATCTGCCTAAGCATCTCCACAGGAAGAGGGAGTATATTTCTGCCTATAGCCTCAAATTCTATTGGCAGAAGTTTCACAGAGAAAGTTGTAGCATACTGCTTCTACTAACTTCTATTTAAAGCCCTACTCTCATCTCTAACAAGAGGTCCTCTGCTCTTTCTAACTAGCTTCCCCTGGCTGTCCCTTAGTGCAGATGATCAAATCTTTCTTTGCTTTGATAATGAGCTCACTGCTATAAAACTGCCCCCATCTAGGCTTCCTGAGATCTATTCTATTATCATATGTACTTCTATAGTCCAGAAACACATGGGAATTCTAGATCATCCCACTTTTCCTTCTACAGAGATTCCTCCTTCCTGTGTAGATGGAAGTGTACAGAGATACAGGAGGGAATTCTATAACATGGCCTGCTGCCAAGTACCACCAAAGAGGTAGATAACACATTTAAGACAAAGGTCTCCAAAGTAAACTTCACAAGATGTTATGGGGAGATAGATTATAGAGTTCCAACTTACTTTTAATCTCATGCTTAAAAACAATTTGTGCACTCTTATTGGACATAGATAAATACATTAAATGCTACAATCCATGATGAAATATCTCCTTTTCTAAATACCATATAGACTTACTAGAGTAGACAAAGTAACAGAATCTACAAGACGGGTCTGGAAAGACAAGAGACCTTAGTCACTATTACACTAATGTATTTCATAATCTCTTTGAAGGCTGGCTGTCATAAGGTTTCTGTATAGCTATCATGCCGGTGAATCCCTTTTTAGTTATGGTGACAAAGTTTCTTTGCTTTCAGTTTTCTGAAAACTCTCCATGTTTGCCTCCCGAGACATTAAAATTTTATGTGAATAGCATCAGACTTTTGGTGTGGATACTGTTTACAACTCTACTGTTTATAACTACTTTTCCTTCTACCAAGATTCCTCCTTCCTGTGTAGATGGAAGTGTACAGAGATACAGGAGGGAATTCTATAACATGGCCTGCTGCCAACTACCACTGAAGAGTTATAAACAGTACCCACACCTTGCCATCTATGTTGACAAAAAGTTTAGTATCTTTTCAATTTGTGAGTCTAATGCTCATTTTAAATTTCTGTATGGTTGTGTTTTAATTGCTGTCTGCTGGGTAGAGGCTTGGTGCTCATAGGTTTAAGGAGTACATCCACTCACACAGCATGGGAACAGGTTCTGACCAGACTTAGGCCCTGGCTCACCAAGTGGAACTCATATTGGACCACAGGGAAATGGGCAAGAAATGATTCCACAGTAGCAAGCTGCACTGTGGGTGTGAGCAGATGCAGAGCTAGGAATCAAAAGGGCTTGACTTCCTTTTGGGAATTAAGTGGTATTATGGTCAATGACTGAGGTTCTAAGTTTGAAACTCACATTGTCTTGTCTAGAAGTTGTGTGTTCCATTCCTTACTCTACAACAAACCACTAAGAGGACCCCCGTTGGTCTCTACCATGTATAGACTCCTCTATCCTCAAACCTTGGTGGTCTATGGCAAGCAAAATATTGAGAAAATAGTGTTGTTTCCCTTCTAAGCTTAGGCGATAATCACATGATGGTTTTAGTCTTGGCTGTTACATCTCATTCTGCTGCTTTCTTGGACTATCTGTCCAGGGAAACAGGTTTCATGCAGTGAACATCCACCCCTGTGCTAAGTATTGAGTCAATGGACACTTTGGTTTGAGTCCACCCCTCTCCCAATGCCCGTATTTTGATGTCTTGGTCCCTAGATGTGGCACTGTTGGGAGGTGGGAGACCTTTAGGAGCTTGGGCCTAGTGGAAGGAAGTTAGGTTGTTGGGGACACACCCTTGAAAAAGGGTTGGTTCCTTCTATCTTCTCTTTGCTTTCTGGCTGTCAGGAAGCAAGCAGCTTCCTCTAACACACACTCCCTCTGTGATTCATGGCCAAATGACAGGATCAGGCAACCAGAGACTGAATCCTCAAGGTCAAAGGAACCTTTCCTCTTTTAGATGCCCTTATCTCAGGTATTTTTGTCATAGTAACACAAAACTGACTAGCATGGTGAAGATGGGAAATATCCCTTCTTCATAAAATAATTCAGTTTTGTAGGGCATGGGGCGGTGCTGTCAAGCAAATGGACTGTACTTGGTAGATGGGGACAAGCACGACAGTGGGGTGGACAAGCCACTCGTGGGTTTCAGGAAGGAGACCATTGCTTAAGCTTTGGTTTGCTGAAGAACTGCCTTTTAAACTTCAGGAAAGAAAGTGGATGCCTTCCAGGTGACTGGGGCAAGGGAAGGAGTTGGCCATTTAGGCAGACAGCTGTGTGTATGAGGGAAGGGATCTGAGCTCAGTAACTTAGTGGGAGGAAATAACTTTTTGGAGCTTTCATTTATAGGTCCCACTGAAAACATTCAGAGAATGTATGAAAATGTTCTCTAAAATCTTCTGGCTCCTCAAAATTTAAATTATGAAAGATCATTCGAAACTCTTAGACCACTGTAGAGCAACACTGTGTCCAATATGATAGGTGTCAGAAATGCATGTCCGTTTGGTTCATGGAACATAACTATCCCAAGTCAAATATGCTGGAGTATAAACTACCAAAATTTGAAGACAGACCAAAGAAAAGGAAGATCCCTCATTAAAAGCTTTAACACTGAGTTGGGGAGATGGTTAAGTTTCATCTCCATTTAAAAAAAAAAGCCAAGCATGCTGCCACTCACATAATAAGATGTGACTGAATACAATATATGTTATTTATTATATGTAATATAATATAATCTATATTTTATAATAAAATATACACATTATATATAACATATATTATATGATATGTAATAATATGACACTCACATGATAATCCCAGTGTTGGGAAAGCAGAGACAGGAGGCTCCCCGGGCTCTAGGCCAGTCAGCCTGGCTGAATCAGTGAGTCTCAAAAACCAAGACAGATGACATTCTAAAGAATAACACTCAATGTTGATGCCTTACCCTCACACACAGGCCCATGTGCACATACATGAACACACACACACATGTATAATCAAAACTAATTAAATTTAAAATGCCTTCATAAAAAAACTCTTAACATTGATATGTGTCAGTATAGTATTTTTAATATATTGGGTTACACAGCGCACATCCTTAAGATTAATGTCAGCCATTTCCCATTGTGCAAACAGACCGCTGGAATGTTTAAAACTCTACCCATGACTGTCCAGTGTGGCTGGTATTGTCTTCCTACAGCATAGCACTGGATAGTTGGCTGTGACCACAATAAAGCAAGAGATCTGCAGGCATCCAGTACCATCAGATGAGACAAGGGCATGGGATCAAATTAACCTAGTGGGATTCTCTGTACTCACTCTGAACTGAATGGTCCAGGGTGAGATCTAGGGGGAAATATAGCCGGGGAAGAGGTAGCATCAAGGTTCCGACTCCATCGCTGAGTTCCCGGTGCTGGGTAGCCTCAGACATGCAGTTCTAACACACTACCTTGGTGCCCAGTGTGTGAGAAGGTTTCCATCATGCCATTTCCCAACCCTGACCTGTTTCAGTGCAGAACTATGCAGGGCACCTGCAGCTTTCATCTCCTCTGTACGCCCCACTTTCATTTGGTTTTGTTTTCCAGGGTTCCAGGTGCTTATATTCAACTGCAGCCCAAAGATGTTAAACGGGAAATAACAGAAATAGAATCCATAACTATCAGTGAATTTTATTGTAATGCATTGTCATAATGATTCTATTTTGTTATTAGTTGTTGCAAATCTTGTTATGCCAAAATCAAACTTAATCATGAATATGTATACACATGCACACACACATATATGTACATATGTGTGTATATCTACATATACATATACATGAAGACCCTTAGTTTATATATCTTTGGTTCCAAGTATCCATGGAACACCATAGCAAGTAGCATACAAGGTGGGGAGTGTGCAGTGACTGTCGCAACATTATTGTTTGAAGGGAGAGGAGACATGGGCTCTGCTAGGAAAAAGGGAGAGCTATGTATTCTGGCAACAGAGGGAAGGTTGATTTACTTCTTCAGACCTGCTCCTAACCCATGTGTTTTACAGATAGGTCTGGGAACCCCTATCCATTTTCTACCATGCAGCAGGATTGAGGTCCCTGCTGGCAGAGTTTTGGGTTCACCCACAGGCTGTTTACTTTCATGACGGTCAAGAGAGCTGGCTATATTGGCCTGAGAGAGACAAGAAGAGCTTCTCAGGTTCAAAGACTCTATCCACTGGTCCCTAATCTCAGAGACTGATAAGGATGATGACTGACGGCTATCCCACCCCTTGACCATGCTCTGTACTGAGGCCCTGCTTCTGGTCTAGTCGTGGGCACTAAATCGTTGAGTGACCTGGCCCAAAACTGCCACATCTCCCTGTGGCTTTACATCCTTACTAGTTACCCAGTTTCTGGTTCAGAAAAGTCAGGGTGCTCTTAGATTTGCTTTGGAACACTTTTAGAGTGCAGTGTGGACAAGAACATTGCGTCTCTCAGGCAGAGAGCTCTTTGATGAGGCTAATTGACTGTGTTCCAGGACTACCTGAAAACAGCAATGTTGCAGTAGAAGGGACACTGTGCAGTGCTGGTAATGCTGCCGGGAGCAGAGGTGAACCCTGGGCTTTCTAAGTTCCTTCAGAGAGTTCAAATATCTGGGGGCTGAGAGGGAGGCTTCTTCTCCTAATGGGAGACATAAAATTGCAGAGTCTTAGGGATAAACTGGGCAGAATTTCAACAGTGGGGATGCATTGCACTTTAGAGAAGCTGGACGTCAAGGTGCCAGCCAGTTTGGTTCCTTCCCAGGACTGGGGCAAGAATCTTTTCCAGAATTCTTTCGTGGATCCTGGTTGTTTGCTGAGGGGCTTTGGTGTTGATTGGCCTGTAGACACATCACCCTGCTATTGGTCTTCACTCACGTGGTGGGTGCCCCACACCGTGTATGGCTGCATCCATACACCTCCTTCCTTTAAGGATAAGAGCCTACTTAACAATTTCATGTTATCCTGAGCTCTTCTGTTAGGAACCAACCTGTCTCTAAACAAGATCACCTTCTGTTCTTCGGTTCTGGGAGTCTTAGGGTTTCAGCACGTAAATCTGGCCAGAAGTTTCCCACAGACTATGTAAGAGAAGAGTTGGTAGTTTTGCTCTGCTTGGGCTGAGTGGCCGTCCCTTTTGAGGGGGAAGAGGGAATGTGTCTTACATCCCTGTGATTATTGTCACTGTGCCTTCAACTGCGCTTCCTCCACTGGCTGTGAAGATTCTGATCACTTCTGCTAAGAAGAGGCTCTGTTTCTGGAGACATGACTGGTGTGGTGTTTATGGGACAACTGGAGAATTTATTTTAAAAAGAGAAATGGAAGGGAAAAGGAAGACAGAAAAATGAAGAAAAAGAAAGCAAAAGAGAAACGACAACATAATAGGACTTTTATACTCTCTCTCTCCCTCTCTCTCTCTCTCTCTCTCTCTCTCTCTCTCTCTCTCTCTCTCTCTCTCTCTCTCTCTCTCTCTCTCCAGAAGATGGCCTCTGATTTGGTATGTAGCCAAGAATGGCCTTGATGTTCATCTTTTTGCTTCTACCTCTGCCTATGGAGTGCTGGGATTAAAGGTGTGAACCACCTTACCCAATTACTTGCAGTACTGGAAAATGAACCCAAGGCTTGGGCGCATTCCAGGGAAGCAGTCTACTAACTAGCATACATGCCCAGCCCCAGATGAAGACTGTAAATGTATTAATAAAAGTGAGAGGTCATCGGAGTTCTATTTTTCAATCAACTTTTAAATTTGAGAATAAGTTTAGCTTTAAAGAAAAGTTGCAAAAAGACCACTAAGTACTGGTTTGTTCCCTGCCACCTTACATTGCTGCAGCACCTTTGTCAAAACACCGTATCAACATTGGTGCAAGCTTTTAGCTGAACTCTCCCCTTTGCAAAGACCTCATTAGTTTCTCAGTTAATGATCTTCCTTATTCCAGACTCCAAGCCAGGGCTCTGTGGAACAGTACGTTAGTCTTTGGTCTGGCCTGTGATAATTCCTTACTTGTTCTTTCTAAAAACGTTTGAAGCATGCATGGCAGGTATTATGTAGAATGCCCCTCTACTTGGTTTTTCTGATAGTTTTGTTAGAATTAGATTTTTTTTGAGGCAAGGTCTTCAGGTGGTCTAAACTATATAGCCTAGGCTTATCTTAAACTCGCGACAATCTTCCCACTTCAGCCTTCCCAGTATTGAGATTACAGGCATGAGTCACTACAATGGATGAGAATCATAGCAATTTAAAAATAAAATCAGGGACACTCTGAGTGTGGAGGCTGGCTTTCTCCCTCAGAGCTTGCTGTCAAACCATGAAGACTTGAGACCTTGATGGCTTCACACAAAGCAGGGCATGCTATCTAGGGCTTTCCCAATGTATAGAACGTAACACCGTGGAAAAACATCATCTGTCTCCCATCCCCACACTCACGCTTTAAGCTGGGAGCCCAAGGGACAACAGCCACTGTTAGATTAATGAGAAATAAACTTCACCACATAGAAAACCTGACAGCTAGAAAACCTATCTGTCACAACTCTAGAGGCTGGGAAAGGAGAAACCGAGTTTCCCGTGAGAACCAGCTGCCATGAGCCAGCTCCCCCGTGAGCTTTTGGTCAGGAGTCACAGCCCTTATATGGACTGATAAAAACGTCTTTAAAAAGATAGTTCAAAAAAATCCTAGGCAAATGTCACCACCAGGTATATTTTGTGTTTAGGTTTACATATATCTCAAAATACAATGTCTGGAATCAAAACTCTATATATAATAGATTTTTTAATAAACTATATGATTAAACAGACTAGTAAAGAAACAGTGAATGCAGAATCAGAAGACAGACCAAAACAGGCCATCCACACGTGGTACCATGAGGCAGAGTTGGAAAATATGAAAGACTGGTTAAGAGAAAGCAAGTGTGTGCGCGCTGGGGCCTGTCTGATGAAATAGCCCTCAGTGGTGGAAATATTCTAATTAGCCACGGGTGGCTACTGAGCGGAGTACTGGTGTAACCGCTGTCTAATCGGGTTTCTAGAAAGGGGTGATTAGAATGGGGAAGAGGCACAACCCAAAGACATACTGCAGAGAAGTTTCCAGAATTAACCAATCACACTGATATTTATCCTAGAAATCCCTGAAGTGCACTGTTTTCTGTTTCTATAACAAAATACTTAGGTCAGGGTCACCATTCTGGAGGGTCAAGGCGTGGCCCCAGCGTCAGTCCAACTCTGGCGAGGCTTTCATGGTAGCTGAGCTCCAGGCAAAAGTGCATGTGGGAAGAGCAGATCATGTCTTTAAACAGGGAGCCGGAGGGAGGCTGGGTCCCATGGTCCCTTCCAAAGTCACACCCCCAGAATTACCTAAGCACCTGCCACTAACAGGTCCCAGCAGCTCTAAGTGCTGCTGCCCTGGGCATCAAGTCTGCAACTGATAATCGGCTCAAGATAGATGCGAACCATACTGGAACCATAGCAGCTCCTAACGCCTAAGTAGGATTAATACAAGAAAATGACACTGTGAGCCTTCACAGGCAAACTGCAGAAAGAAAAAAAAAAGTGAGAAAAGGAGATATTTCCAAGGCAGCCACTGAGAAGAGCCAGATCACTTGCCAGGAACATGGGGATTTGGCTGATCTGTGTTTTTCTTTTCTTTTGTGGCGTGTGTGTGTGTGTGTGGGGGGGTGTGTGTGTACTTGTTTTTATGTGTGGAGGCCAGAGGTCAATGTCAAATACCTCCTTTAATCCCTTTCCACCTCATTTTAAAAGACATGGTCTGTCCTGAAATCTGGGACTCGTCAAGTCAGTATGACGAGTTGAACAACAAGTCCCACAGAACCCTCCATCGCTGTCTCCCCAGTGCTGGGATTCCACCATGTTCTCCAGCATCTGCTTTTACACTGAGGCTGGGGATTGACCTCAGGTCTCCATGCTTGCACAGGAAGTACTTTGCCAACTGAACCATCTCCCCACCTCCTGATGAGTGCACTTCATCTACAATGGAGACAATTTCTGGGCAGAGGAGTAATATCTAAGGTGTGGCCTTAGACCAGAGAAAACTGGTCAATTCATAATACTGTATCCTGTGAAAAAGCCTTTTATGAATGGGATTGAGGTAGGTGTGTTGGTATGTACTTGTTACCCTAGCATTTGGGCAGTAGGGGATTACAAACTTGAGGGTAGCCTGGGCTATGTAGTGAGACTCCATCTCAAAAGCAGAAACAAGAGAACCGAGTGAGGCCAAAACCACAAGTTTATCACAGAGAGATGGCCATTAAGGAAACTTCTGGAAGAAGTTCCTAGAAACAGAAGGAAAATTATGCCAAATGAAAGATCAGAGATGCAGAGAGGAGTGATTGAAAAAGATATATAAATAAAAAACAGTGTCTAGTTTATGTAGAAAAGCTGGCAGAAGAAACAAAGATTACAAAGCAAGGGCATTTAAGTTGGGAGAGGATTGATCTGAGCTGTAGACAACGAGCATAGTTCTTATCTTTTCCAAAGGAACAGTAGCCACTAAGGATACATCCAAGACTAACTTGCAAGAGCTAGAGACTAAAATAGGATGGAAAAGTAGACTCATGATACCCTGTGCAGAAGAAAGCCTACAAATTTGAGCAGTGCCGTTGTCAGGTATGGTCAACAGGGACCTATGAGAAGAAGGAGACTAGACCTTTCCAAAGTGCATGGGATATTAATGCTCTCCAGAAACTAGAAAATCCTAAATGCTGGTGTCCCAGAAGACTGGACTCAGGAATGGAATATAGTTAAGTGGTAGGGTGTGCTCCTTATGTGTACAAGGACATGCGATTGTCCCCAGCACTGCACACAAATGATTAGAATTGCATCATAGTCTCAGCTCACAAGAAATAGTATAATTTAATTTTAATAGCTTTTCTTTATATTTACTTGGTTTGTTTTATGTGTATGAGTGTTTTGCCTACCTGTATGTGTGTGTGTACAATGTGCACACCTGATACCAAATCTACAGGAACTTCGGAAGTCACAATGTGAATACTGGGAATCGAACCCAGGCTCTCTGCAGGAGCAATAAATGCTCTTAACTACTAACCTATCACTCCTGCCCCTTACTTACTTATAAATGGAACATATGTGCATATTCATTCACATGTGCTTCTGAATGCATTTTGAATCATAAAAGAAATTTCAATGGAAAATTTAAAGTTTTTGGCACTGACTAGTACTTAACATTTTAAGTATTTATAAAATGCTCACAGTTACAAGCAGGAGGGGCCACAATTACTACACAAAACATCAAGTTAAGAAGTCAGCAAATATACAGTAAAATGAATCCCTGCAAAAAGTAGGAATAAAAGAGCAAATCTCTTAACATGACATGATATAGTTATGTCATTCACTGTTATTCAACAAGTATTCATTAAGTGCTTTGTAAATTATGAAAAAAATATCAAGTCCCTAACCCTCAAACTTTCTTTCTTATGGGGAGTAGATAGCTTATGAGAAAATGAATGAATGATATAATCTCAAGTCATGAGATGCACATTGATGGTAAAGAATACAACAGAATAAAAGTATACATCATATTTTATACTGCAGGCTGTCTTCCAAGGACAGGAACCTCAGTAGCCATTAGGAAATGTAAAAAGCCCACATCCTGCATCATAGAATGTTGATGGACTCCTGCGATTACTTTCCTGTGATGGACTGGCCACAGTTTCTTTTCTGCACACAACCATTTGTGGCTTGATCAGGGCTCCAGATTGGGATATTGCCAATCTCAACAAAAGACTGAAGCCAACAGATCATTTCTCTCAAGACATTGCCTCCAGAAACTCATTTGGAACCTTTGGTCAATTCTGATTCTCCATCTGTCTTGAAACTCATGTCTCCACATTCCTCCTGGATGGTCTGACCTCCTAGATGGCCACCAGCCTTCTCTGTAATGTTCTCTTGTGCTTTGTCCACTGTCCTTCAAACAACTTCTGTCAGGCTTAGCTCCAGTCTTCCAAGGGCCTGGTGGGACAGACAGATATTAGAGAGCAGGTCATAGAGTCTGGTCACACATCCATCTCCGCATCTTCATCTGGAAATGTGGTTGTCAGTACATGGTCCGCAGAACCTTCCAATGCTCTGATCTCATGGGGCCAAAGATGACCTAGTCTCCAGGGCCATCTTGGAGGAAATGCACCACTGTGGAAAAATGTACAACCTTCCCACTTACTAATGTTAACTGTACTCCAAAGCAACATGGCTCTCTAAGCCTTTCAGGCCAGGTAGGGATGGTGGGAGGGAGAGATGAAGATGCCACACGAGGAAACCCCTGGCTTCCAGCAGATCGGCAAAGCCAAATGCAGCTGGAGTTGGGCAAATTAAAATTAGCAAGCATTTACAGAGGAAGTTCTGTCTCAGGAGGAACTCAAAGGCCATGGATGACTTCAGTGAGTAAGGGGTTGGGACCGTGAGACAAGAGAGCGAGATGAGTAACATGAAGGAGACAAGAAGCCAGAGGGTTGGTGCTAAGAGATGGGCGCCAGCAGAAGGCGTGTTGTAGCGCCGGCAGATGTGTTGTTGTTTGACTGTGAAATGTCCCCGGAAGGCTCACGAGTTTCAATACTTGATCTCCAACTGGTGGTGCTGTTTTAGTAGTGGGGTGTAGATGGAGGAAGAGTGTCACCAGGGAGGTGGGCCTTGAGAATGATAGCCTGCTTCTCGCCAGGGTCTCCACTGTCTGAGCTGCTAAGATGTGACGAACACAAGTTATGCAGCATGCTCCCATGGCCACCAGTGAGCTCCTGTCACCACATCGCCCTCCACATGCTGGGCTGTATCCCTTTGAAACACGAGCCAAAAAAGCAACTCCTCCCTCAAGTGCTTCTGCCAGCTTCCTCGGAGATACCGGAAGAGTCACCGTGCAGCAGCTAAGCCGTGGACTGGTTCTTTCAGGTGTGCGCTGTATGCTTTAAGTACCGTAAAAAGTGGCTTCCCCACGCTGACTCCATGAGCCAGTTCTACCCCAATCCTCAGTTTACACACGATGGAGCTGAGGCTCACGGGTGAGCCTGGGGCTCAAATGCTGATATACCCATAGCTGTGACTGATGCCCGGAGTAGAGAATTCCACTGTGCTGCGAGCGAGGAAGAAAGACTTGTGAGCTGGGGACCTGGGAGAGAGTCAGCAGATGTGGGGAGCACCGTGTCTGTGACTGTGACACGCGAAGTCGTGAGTCAGGCGACGCTGGTGGTTTACTGCCTCTTCGGAGGGAAAATGTTCATAATGGAAGTTCTGCTTGACAGATGATAATGGCCCTAGAGGGAAGCATGAAGGAAGACAAGTGTGTACTCTGCATTATCCTAAATGCAGTTACTGGAGAAAGCAGAATGGCACGAGGCTTGTCACTCCGCCTCTAGGGGGAGGCAGCCTGTGGAGTGTACAGCGACAGACTGGTAAGCCAGCATTGAAAGATTGAGGACACACACACACACACACACCACACATACCACACACACACACACACCACACACACCACACACACCACACACACACACACCACACACACACACACACATACCACACACCACACACACACACACCACACACACACACACAGACACACACACCACACACACACACACACACACCACACACACACACACACACCACACACACACACACAGACACACACACACCACACACACCACACACACCACATACACACACCACACACACCACACACACCACACACCACACACACACACACGGTGTCTTGAGTTGTGTACTTGCTGACTTCATATACAAACACTCCTCCCATGCGTGACCCATTCACCCCCTTGAGTTTGGGAGAGATGTGCACACTCAGCCGCACAGCCTCTCACACGGGTCTCAGCACACCTCTGACGGAGGTCTGACCTTGACGTATATAGATGCTAGAAGTGTGCTGGACTTGCGCCCTCACCAGCTTCTTTCCAGATAGGATGCTTCTCTTTCTTTTTTTGAGAAGATTAAAGAGAGATGAGGATGAAGCTGCCAAAAAAGAAAAAAGGAGCAAAGGAGGAAAGGGCAAGAAATCTGCTCCTCGAAATCCCAAGGGCCGTCTCCCAGTGCTGGCATGAGTACACGCAAATCATGTTGAGATGAAATGAATGAAGTATTGAACAAACAAACTTGCCTCTGGTCATCTCTTCCCTCAATGTGTAGCCATCTGGGTCTTCCACCCCAAAGACAGGAGCTATATCTATTGGAATGGGGTGTGGCTTGCAGCAGTGGTCCACAGAAGCATCCTAGAGGAAGACCACTGGGTTTTTAGTCCATTTATTCACTATGTGGCTTCAGACATAATTCCCTTCTGCCTTAATATTCTCATCTGTAAAATGGGGACATTTAGTGTAGTAACCTGACAGGGCTGCTGAGAGAGATAAAATACTACACTCAAAACAGCACCAACCACACTGGAAGCCTCACGTAAGTGTCACCACCATCACCACCATCTATAATTATCACCTACTCTTGCTTCCTTTCCATGTAAGTGGAAGTTACAATTAGCATGCTCAGGTTCCAACTTGTTTTCATGCTTTAAAATTATCCCGCATTTCAAAGAACTTCTCAGTTTGAATATTCCTTAATTATAACTTCTTCATCCTTGCCATTCAGCATCTACCATTGTAGCCCAAACGGTCTGATCATTAGATATAAGCATTTGGCTAGGTGAGTAAGTGGTTCTTGTCTTCATGAAAAACATAAAGTTCAGCACCACTGGATAAATGTCCATCTCTGTCCATCTCCTATGATGGTGGTTCAGGGGACAGACCGCATAAATGAAATCTCCCAGCAATCCCCAGGCTATATCTGGCAAGTGGCTTCATTATCGTTTGCCTCCTACGCTTTGTGACTCTTTCTAAGCTAGAGCTGCAGACAGATGGCTTAATGGGCTTAGGAGAGCTCTGCCCTCACCCCGAAAAGCTGTTGTGGGGTGACCCTAACAAGCAGCAGATAGCCTGGAGACTTCCAAATGGGATAAAGAGCCAGTGAGCAGCAGAGGCTCAACTCTCCTCTGAAGGAATTCCTGCTTCATTACCAAGAAACATGGAGAATGCTCTTACTGCAGGAAAGCATGTAGCGGGGCCCTAGTCGGACTCACAAACTTGCCCCATGGATATCAGAGGCCCCAGGGATGTCAGAGAGAGCAGGCACCATTTTCCTGGCTTCAGTGGAGCCAGACAGAGCAATCAACACTTTATGATTTTCACAAACTGGTCGATGTGGGTAGGATGTGTGGGTAGGCGGAGTTACCTCTCTGCTCTACTGCAATGGGTCAGAGGTGAGTGTGCATGAGAGCCTGCACTCCCAGATTCCAATCTGCCGCTTTCAGGAGGCCATTTTGTCACTGTAGTCCACGCTGTGTCTCCCTTAGAGACTTTGAAGGGAACATAGCTGGAGTCTGCTTCATGGAGAGTAACCAAGCTGTCAGCTAAGCCACCCATTCATCCCCTGTCGTGGGCCCCTCTAAGTGGCCACTTCCACTTCCTCCCTTCCCTTTTCCCACAGTAGAACCAGCAGACATCTTCTTAACTCCTCGCAGGAGAGTCTAGCAGCTCCAGCCAAATCCTGAGGCAGCAGGATCTTTGGGTCTCAAGAAGAATCTAGAGTTTACTCATCTGAAGGTGCATGGCTCTGGAAAGGAAGGCTTCCAGGGCCAATGTGGGTGTATCCTGAAAAAGAATCCATGCAACAGACAGAAGTATTGAGAGAGAAGAGGTGACCATACAGCCCTCAGACCCAGGGAAGCCAAGAGCTTCATCGTGGTGACAAATGGAGAATAATGAAATGAACGTATCTTTTCCTAGCTCCCCCTCCCCTGCCCTCATTGCTGGGCTGTGAAGGTCAGACTGTGGGGAACAGACCCACTTAAAGGTTCACTGGAGTTCAGAAAAGATAGAATTGCAAAGGGGGCAGTCCCTTGTTCATACTCACTTGATGGGCAGTAGGCTGCCCTATTTTGGATCAGTGCCAGGAGGAGCACCAGCCATAGACAATTGATCTTCCATCCAACATGCTAGAAAGAATGCCTGTTTTCCAGCTGACTTATAGCTAGAAACTCTCCCCCTCTCCCCCATGGGTGGAAACATGCTCTGGGCATTTCAACTGTGTTCTTAGGATGATAACATATCAGGATCTACAAGATGCCTAGTTTTATCTGGTGCTTGATTCTCCTATACAATGTTCCTTGTACTGGGGACCACCTCCCTCACAAGGTTCTGTTTTTAGACTGTTCATTGCTAATGTTTTTTTCTCCATAAGGCCATTTCCAGCCCAGTCACAGTTTCAGATCTTGCTTAACCACTGGAGGACAGAGCACACTAATGGTCTTCTGTAAAAGAGATGTCTAGCGATTGACAGCACATGTCTCAATCCCCCTGGTTTTCTTTTAACTTGGGAGCCAGTTGTCCATTTGCTTTTGGGATAGCTTGGATGTAAGTTCTCTCATCACACTGGGGTTCTCTCTAGGATATGTTGCGGGTGGCATATGTGGCAGAGAAGACATAGCAGTAGGAACGGTTCCATCAGTGATGGGGGAAACATGGGCAGGTGGAGATAAGGTGGTGGTCATGAACCAAAGGAAACGAGGGGAACCCGCAAAGGCCCATCCCTGACAGTCTGTGCTCGCCAGTCTCCAGCCCCTCAAAGCTCTGTAACCCCATAGTACAAAGCATGAACCTGTGTGGGAATATTTTACATCCAAACCACAACAACCTCTGTGTTTAAATATGGAATCCAGAAATGAATACAAAATCTCAGCGCATCAAACACGTTCTTACATCCTGGTTCTTCAGTATAATATCCATACCATCATACTTCCCGAGGTCTATGACAGATGATGAACAGGCTTTTGGATATCTACCTAAGTCTTTGAGAAATACATCAAGGTACACATAGGGCTGCCAATTAGTTCTGAGGAAGATCATCATGACCCTAGGAACTCCTTACCATATTTGGGATCTGTCTTTTAATGGGCATATCTCCATGTGACTTCTTAATTACTGGGAAAAAGCCATTGAAATGTTCTGAGATTCTGGTACAACCACCCAGTATCATTAGAGTTATTGTCAATAGTTTCACTCGAGTCTGGAAGCCTGAATGAAAATGTGTGAACATTTATTTCCTGAGTCTTAAGGGACCTCTCTCAGGCACCAACATGTTTCAATTTAGAAGGTATTTCTGCACATAACTGGAAAAGGGTCAGACCGTTGGGGCTTGTTCTGAGGCTCCTACGCTCCATCCTTTAGCCAGCTGTCATTCGGGTGTGGTCACAGCATTGCCTCAATGGCATCGTCTACAGACTCGTCATGCTCTGCCATCCATGGGCTCCAGGAAATCAGGAAAGATAGCCCTCCATTCCTTCATTTACAGCCTTCTTCTTGGCCTCTTCCCAAACAGCAAGACTGTCTTTTCTCCAGTCTCCAAAGTATCCCAAATACAGCTGATGGGGATGTTGGGCTTGATTTTTGCCTTTTTTTTTTTGTCTATCTACTTATTTGCTTTGGTTCATTTTGCTAAAATTCTCTGTCACTTTCTTTTGCTCTGTTTTTGCTTGCATCCTTCTAATTCCGTCCTTTAAAACTTAAACTTCCAGGGCATCTGCCTGCAAGCATACTCAAATATTGCTGGGAAGATTTTTAGAATCACTTACATTTATTTCCTGCCTTAGAAAAAGTGAGTATAAACTACAGGGAGAGGTAAAAGTATTTGTATCGTTTTATAGAAACCTCTCAGTGCACAGCCGAGGCATTAGTTTGCTTTGCTTGCTGGATACGGCTTTTGTAGATTTCATTTTTTCTTTCCATTGGCCTCACCTGCATGCCTGACACAGTATGACTGAGAGATTCCTGAATCACTTTGAGTAATGAATCATCTTTCCTTGTGCACTGAAATCATGTTAGTTTTCCTGTTTTGATGTTCCCTTTTCCCTTTTGGTGTGAGACATGTGCTACTTCAAACTGTGGACTCAGTGAGTGCAATGAAATGCCTGACCAAAGCAACCCAAGGAAGGAAGGAAGGGTTACTTTTGACACACTTTTGAAGGTACAATTCAAAATGGCAGGAAGGCATGGTAGCAGAGGTGTGAGGGGGCTGGTCACAGGGGTGTGAAGGTCACAGGGGTGTGAAGGGACTGGTCACATTGCATCCACAGTCAGGAAGCAGAAAGTGATAAATGCCATTGCTCAGGCACTGTGTCCCTTGTGCTTAGTCTGGGAGACCACCCCATGGGATAATGATGCTCATATTTAGCATGAATCTTTCTTCTCCTTTCTGGAGGCACCTTCACAGAAACACCCAGAAGTCTGTTTCCATGGTAATTATAAGTTCAGTTAAAACCTGTGGTGGCAGCAGACACCTTTAATCCCAGAACTTGGGAGGCAGAGACAGTTGGATCTCTGTGAGTTCAAAGCTAGCCTTGTCTACAGAACTACACAGAGAAACTCTATCTGGAAAAACAAACAAACGAAAATAGTTCAGTTAAGTTGACAATGAAGACTGGCCTTCACAGAGACCTTTCTCCTAAGGCTTCTTTTGCATCCCCTCTGTTAAGCATCCCTTTAATCTAGCCAGTCTCAATTAAACCTAGGACAGTAGTTTTTAGTTTTATTTTCATTTGGTTGCTTGATTTTAGTAGAGATGTAATGAGAGTTTTCTGTGTTTTGCCTTTGGCTAAGCAAGGCCTCTAATCAGTGTCTAGAGGGTTGAAATCATACAGCATGGTCAAACCTACCTATGGGGTATTTAAGGAAAACATTATAAATTGCTTCCCCAGCCCCTGCCCTCACTCCCCCTCACCCCCTTTTTGTCACCTTCCTCACCAGCCAGGCGTTCACTTAAGGATTTTCAAAAGTTAAGACCTAGCTTCTAGAATTTGTAAGACACCTCCTTGTAATTTAAATGTCTCTTCTGAGCAATTTGGCTGATTAGCTGGATTTGAGAAACATTATCCCTTCTATTCCTGTTTTTTTCCATATTTATTTAATTTTATTATTCTTTTTTCTCAATATATGTTTTTATTTAAATTAGAAACGTGAATGTTTCACATGTCAGTCCCAGCTCCCTCTCCCACCCCTCCTCCCTGTCCCTCCACCAGCCCCCCAACCCCCCCACTCAATCCCCACATCATTCCCCAAGGAGAGTGAGACCCTCCTTGGGGGATCTCTAAAGTCTGTCATTTCATCCTGGGCAGGACCTAGGCCCTTCCCCATGTGTCCAGGCTGAGAAAGCATCCCTCTATTTGGAATGGGCTCCCAAAGCTCATTCATAAACCATGGTAAACACTGATCTACTACCCAAGGCCCCAGTGATTTCTGTGGCCTCTTCCCTGGCACTACATTCATGGAGTCTGGATCAGTTCCCTGTTGGTCTCTCAGCCATCAGTCTGGGATTCGAGAGCTCCCCCTTATCCAGTCAGCTGTCTTTGTGGGTTTCACGTTCATGGTCTTGACCCCTTTGCTCATTACTCCTCCATCTCTGTCACTAGGTTCCAGGAGTTCAGTTCAGTGTTTAGCTGTAAGTATCTGTCTCTGCTTCCATCAATCCCTAGATGAAGGTTCTAGGATGGCATATAGGATAGTCATCAACCCTATCATCAAGGAGGGCCTATTAGTGTGGTCTCTCCACTATAGTTTAGTTTGCCAGTTGGTGTTGTCCTTGTAGATCTCTGGAGATCTCACTAGAGTCAGCTCACTCCTCAAGACTATAATGACTCGATCTATTATGATATCTCTCATCCTGCTTTCCTCTATTCTTACCTCGACTCAACCTTCCTGCTTCCCCATGCCTTCTTCTCCCCTCCTCTTATCCCCCTCTGTTTTTCTTGGTTCCCTCTCCCCTCCCCCAATGTTCCCAATGTGCTCAGGAGATCTTGCCTCATTCCACTTCCCTGGGTTTTCCTAAAGATGTCTGTCTTCTTGTAACTACACTCAAATCAATCTCTTCCTCTAACAGGTGAATTTGTCTGCTTATGTTTCCATCAACATATTTCAGTATTGTATTTCCTCCCAAACTTGATGAAACAAGCATATCTTGCCTTATGCTGTAAGAGTTTCTTTTAAATTATCTCCAATTTATTTTTTTTACTCACACTCTACTGACTGAAATAAAATAAGACATCTCAGATTATTATTTTTCCTCCTGGTCCCATGGCTCACTGACTTTCTAAAAAACAAAACCACCAGTAACTTTTAATTATTCCCATTGTTTTAGTCAGTGTTTATTGCACTGAAGAGACACCATGACCAAGGTAACTTTTATAGAGGGAAGCATTTGATTGCAACTGGCTTACAGTTCAGAGGCTCAGTCCATTGTCATCATGCTGGAAGCATGGTGGCACACAGGTAGACATGGTGTAGGAGAAGGAGCTGAGAGGTCTACATCTGGATCCATAGGCAGCAGGAAGAGAGAGAGAGAGAGAGAGAGAGAGAGAGAGAGAGAGAGAGAGAGAGAGAGAGAGAGAGAGAGAGAGAGAGAGAGACACTCTGGGCCTGGCTTGAGCATGTGAAACCCCAAATCCCCAAAACCTACAACAAGGCCGTACCTCCTAATATCTCTCGAAATAATGGCACTCCCTAATGACTAAGCAAGTCAATACCCTGTGAGGGCCATTCTTACTCAAATCTTCATGTCCAGTTTTTAAATGTCATACCTTCTGATTTTCACAGCATGTTTTATCTGGCCTCTTCATTTCGCTTCATCTGCCTTAGTATTTATGGCATCCTTTCCTACCTTCTCAACTGTTGTTGCTCTTCAAAGGCTTCTCACTGAAGAGATGCTCAGAAGTATCCTTAAGCTCAGCAAGCCTCTAGTTACACGCCCCGACTCAATAGCACTGACTGGCTCCTTCCATAGGCAGATGATGAGATGGAGTTAGAGGAGCTAGCTACTTACTTTGAACTGATGCTCAGGGAAGGAGATGGGGAGGGGGGCACAATGGGAGGGAGCATGGGACAGTGATGCAGATATGACCACTTCCTGTTACTGCTTAACTTGTGCATTACCTCCTTTCAGGGGGTCATCTTTCCCTTACAACAGTTTCTGTTAGCCCAGCAAGGAAGACCAAGGCCAAGCTAGTCTTGAGAGGAGCCCTGGGTGGGGAGAAATGGTTGAGTGCTTGGATCATGGTCTTACTTAGTCACTGGTGGAAGCTACGACTGGGACCTCAGCTTGAAGCTGGTGTACCTGATGAAGAGGACAGTAGTGAGTTGTATTTCCCAGTGATGAGCAGAATTCCTGGTGCAATACTTATTTATCATGTTTTGGCCCACGGTTTGAGGTGTGGTCCATCGTGGTGGCCACAACCTGAGGCTGCTGGTCATTTTGTCACCAGGAAACAGAAAGCTGTAAATGAGTGAATGATGCTGCTCACCTCACATTTCCTTTCCTTTCCTTTCCTTTCCTTTCCTTTCCTTTCCTTTCCTTTCCTTTCCTTTCCTTTCCTTTCCTTTCCTTTCCTTTTTATTCTAGTCTGGGGTTCGAGCCCAGGCAACAGTGCTGAGCACATGTAGGGTGGATTTTTCTACTTCAATTATCTCAATCTAGAAACTTCCCACAGGCATCCCCAGAAGGTTGCTCCCATAATTATTTGAAATGCTTCAAGATGGCAATCAAGATCAACTATCACCCGTGGTAAACATACCCTTCATAAGGTAGAATTTTCCCATTTGCAGCTGTGATGGGTCAAGGATGGAAGAAGGGGCGTCTAAGCGGCTTGCCTACAAGTATGTGTGTTGGGGAACTCCTGTTATTTGCCTGTGTATTTGTCAATAAAGTACTGTCTGGCCAATAGAAAACCTAGATAGGAGGGACTAGGAGTCGAGGAGGATTCTGGGAAGGGGAAACACAAGAGAGTCAGCATGTGACACCATGGGGGTAGGACGCCGGGAACTATTCTCCGGTAAGAAACATACTTAGATTAACAATTATGAGGTAATTACTTAAGGCAGAGCTAGCCAGTAAGAGACAAACAAGGCCAACAGCTTCATAATTAATATAGTCTCCTGTGTGTTTATTTGGGACTCATGCGGATCTAGAACCAGGCTGGCGCGGCAGAGCCCAGGTGACTGGCGGGGGATAAACCAAAGCGGCTAGCAAAAGAAAAAGCTTCTCTTAACAGTATGTGTGTTTTTTCCTGTCACCCTTGTGAAATGGCCATTCCGTCTCCTGCTTATCAGAGTCAAATACCAGTGTGCTGAGGGGCTAACTGCTTTCCTTGCCTGTTGGTCCCTGGACAGCGACCTTCAGACTTTCTAGGCAGCTGTCTTCTACTGGGATCAGACTTCTTGAACTTAAAAGCTAGAGCACTATGGATGGGAAGGACAAAGATTCCCATGAAGTCACAGAGAATCCTGGTTCCATGCCTTGGTTTTCTAACAGCACTTGGGATAGAATCATTTGCATTGTGTGACTCACATAGGTTCATGATCCAGATCATTCGTAGAGCATCCTTAGATGTCCAAAAGGAAGGGATTCTCTTGAGTATTCCCAAGCTCTGTTTGTATAGAATAGCTAATTTTTGAAGATTGTTTGACATGTAGTCCACTTTCTCCTTTATCAGGTAGTATGTCCTCGGATAGATTATGCTCAGGCTTAAACATAGTTATTATCCTGACAGCCAAGGGAGGAAGTAGGATAAATTTTTGATGATAAAATGAATAGAGGGACACTGTCACCTTATCAGGGGAGACCTCTGTTATTTTGTGCCACAAGGAGGAAATGACAACTCTATTTGAAGGAGTCAGCCATGTCTGCAGGCTCTACAGGATGGGAGCCTGGGCCATCAAGCTGCTAGGGACATCCACCAGGTATCCCCTGGCTTGGATGAGAGTCCTGGGCTCTCTCAACCAGGATGTTAGCTTTGTCTTATCAGATGAGCATTCTCTGAGTCTCTGTCTATTGAGATGTGAGATCTCTTGCTGCAGCAGAAAAAGGGCCTTTGTAAGATAGCAAAGAAACCCCTGACCTTCACATCTATCTTTTAGCTGCTTACTAAGTGACTTTCCCTCTCTATTATCCCACTGTGTGCTATTGCTAGGTATCATCTAGAACACAGTGACCTGGTCTGCCTTGCATGCCATAACTCCAGTCTTATCTCCTTCTACATTTAAATATCTGAACTGTGGCACCAGCTAGGGTGTTTATATATCCTGGGATATTCTTCAAAGTCTCCCTGTGATTATCATGAAGAGTTTAGAAGTTGGGCAACCACCTTATATCTGATTATTGAGGTTCTACATACTGCATGAATGAAGGCCTCGCTGCTAATTGGTTATGAGAGATACAGGTCCCAAACCCAGAATTTTTGTTGTAGCAAAATATATAAAACTCATTTTACATTTTAAAGTGCATCATCCAGTGGCAGTAGGCTCTTCCTACATTTTTACCTATCATGATTATTATCCAAAACTACAACTCTGTACCCATGGAACAACAGAACTTATTTCCCCCTCCAGTCAAAACTCTTGGTTGCCATTATTCTACTCTGTCAGAATGAGCTTTGTTTTTCCTGATTCCACACTAAGGGAATTCATGCAATATTTTATTGTGAATGATATCCTGATGGTTCATACATGTTGAAGCACATATAAGCCGGAAGAGCAGTTCACTAAATGTATATGCTCTGGTTTCTCTCTGTTCACAGACACTTGGTTCAACCTCACCTCACTGTTTCCTTTTTTGGTGTGTTCTTGGGGTTCTTCATGTAAAGATATTAAATAGCATATTCCAGGAACATGCCCCCAAATCTGTGTGCTCCCTGACCCAACCTTATGCTCTAGTCCTTGCTGGAATATACTTAGAATTCTGTTCCAGGAGTGTTCCCAAACAGCTCCAGTTACAGGTTAGCTAATTTTTACACATTCTTTCTTCCCTTCTTCATCAGATTTAGTGTATTCTCATCTGGACAACCCACAGACTTAACCCCAACTGTTAGGGAGCAGTCAGGTGCTGAGGTGGAAATAGTACAGCTCCCGAGGAAGGGGAAGAGGAAGCAGGGCTAGGCATTGGCTCTGTAAGAGTTCCATGCTTACATTTCACTGTCTTCTTGTCAAAGAGAGGGATTTGGGAGAGGAGTCCCACCTGGTCACTGTGGAGGCCACTGTGAGAGAAGCCCAGCCTTGGCTTGAAATTGAGGCAAATCCAAAATAATTAACAACTGAGGGCCATCTTAGCTAACTAATTATTTATTGTGTGGGAGTGTCGATATTCACATGTTCTGGTACACACGTCTGTGCGTATACACACAAGTACATGTGGAGTCCAGAGATCAACCTTAGCCCTCATTCCTTGGATGCCATTCTCCATGGTTTGGAGACAGGGCCTCTCTCTAAGACATGAGACCCCTGAGGTTAGGCTAGGTTGGCTGCCAGTGAGCCCCATTGGTTTTCCTGTCTCTACCCTCCAGTGCTGGGATTGCAAGCACATTCTACCATTTCCAGCTTTTTAGGTAGGACACTGGGAATTGAACTTGGGTCCTTATGCTTGCACACCAAGCACTTTACCAACTGAATCATCTCCCCCGAGAGCTGTCTAGATCTCTGTGTCTACCTCAAAGGAGTTATGAACATTTGCAAGGCTTGAGTTGATAAAACATTCTCATTGTGGCCAGTGGCTTTCTGGGTTAATTCTTTCGTCTCTTCCTGAAATACACACCACCCCACCACCTGACATCTTAGGTCACGCCCCAGTGATCTAGATCCTGTCCACTATTGGTCAACTTGACTTTCCTAGCCCTAAATCCCAGTCATTGACACATGAAATACTGAACATGCCACACAGGCTACCAAATCCTCCTGAGTCTTGATTCATATTTCATAACTCTTAAGAACATATTTCTAGGTACTTTAGATGATTTTATTCATACCCCTGGGAACAGCAAAAATAGATACAGATCGGGAGTTTAATAATTGCATGATGTGAGGTCACTGCGTAGATTTTCCATAAGGACTTGTTCTCTGAGGGTGTTCTGTCATCTCTCAGCAGAGTTCTAGCACCAGCAAGAAAGCTCACCCATTTCAGACTCTCTTGCAGTCTCCACTGAGTGGTCAGATCCCCTCTACATCCCCTCATGTGAGCCTTCCATTCCCTGAACAAGCCTGGGATCACCCACAAACTCCTGGGGGAAAGAGTTTGTGCCTTTTCTGATGTTTTCTTGTTGGTTTCAGCTTTAATGCACAGTCTGTTGTGAATGCCCTGGGCTTCTTTCTCTGTTGCCATTTGCATTCTCCAAGACCACTTTGGAATGCAACAAAGAAAGAGAGACACTTTGTGCTTTTTTTCACATGGGATTCCCTTCCTCCTGGCTAGGGTTTGGAGCCTAAAAGGGAACATATTGATCCCTCGGTTCTCTGTAACTCCCTTGGCTATGTAGTGAAATACTTCAAGACATTGCTGGACCTTATTTGATGGGCCATGTTTCATAGCTACACCTGTTACCGCACGTCTCTCAGAATTCCCCCAGCTAGACAGTCAGTGATTCTGCACCAGCCAATAACTACCAATTATATATGTTTGCTTAATGTTTATTAAATTGTCAATAATTGACGCCACTCTGCTGTAGTCACCAGATTGCAAAATGCTGAGAAGCCAGAGGAAAAAGCTCTAAGGAGTTGGTAATTCATTCACCTTCTCCCTCGTGCCAGCCTTGGCTGCAGTGTCAGATTTAATTTCTGTCTCTCTGGGCTTAGGCCAGCAAGAACAGGCCTTCTAAATTGACTATCTCCACATGCAAAATGGGATCAACATTTTTGTCCGAGTTGAACAATCAATTCTTACCAAAATAGTAAAACAATCACTTTGACTCTTTTTCTTTCCATTTAATTGTGGGTCTGAATTGACTGATCAAACAGTGGCAGATTGTGAGGTAATGGAAAATAGCGCAGGCAGCTCATCTCAGAATGCGGGAGGCTCTTCCACAGGAGTCCTGTTAGGCTGTGAGGCTGCAGGCTCTTTGAATACTTCTGGTGTGGAGAGGGGACCTCACCCTCACTTAGCATTCTACTCAATCTATTTGTGATAATTAATCTGGGTCACATTTCCCGTGGAGACAATAAACACACATCTTAGTTCCAACCCCCACCCCCCAAAAAATGTTTCTTCAGATTAGGGTACCAGAACAGCACTGGTAAAATACTGTGTCATCTTCACTTAGGGCAATTTCCTTGGTGTCTATTTTCCTCTGGAGTACCCCATCTCAACAACACAAGGACCTGTCACTGGATCCCTATCCACTGTATTGTCTCCATAGACAACATCTTAGAAACCCCCAAGTGTCCACTGTCTGGAAAACAGTTCATTGGTTATTTGTATCAGTCAATTTTCTCTTTGTTGTAACAAAGTATCTAACATAGGCAACTTAAGGAAGGAAGGTTTCATTGGCTTAGAGTTTAAAGGCACAGTCCCTCTCAGCTCAGAGTCCAAAGCCTTAAGAGTGGCTCCTGCTACAGTGACAGAAGCCTGGGATTCCTGCACTGATCTTGTCTACACCTGGGAATCAGAAAGATGAATGCTGGTGTTTAGCTCCTTTTCTCTGAAGTGTCACTCCATGATGATGTCATCAGTCTGTTACCATCCTCAGTAACTCCCGACTGGCTTTCCTTGCTGATTCAGTCATGGGGCCTGGCTCACAGTCAGGGCGGGGCTTTCTACTCCCAGCTAAACCCCTTTGAAATTGTCACTGCAAGCAACATAGAGTTAGGTTCTCCCTGTGATTCTTCATGAAGTACACAGTTAAGACCGGCCACCAAACACCCTCTTCCTAAGAGAAAGGGAAACCTCAAGGACCACCACCGTCTTCATGGCTCAGAAGGGGCTGATGACATGCGCCGCAGCATGCCGTCATTATACCAGTGTTACCGTAAACTGCCAACAGACTTTCCCTGCTGATGTGTCCATCCCCCCTTCATTCTCTGTCTTAGAGGTTAAGACACCAGTCATATATATATATAAAGAAAAGAAAATGTAAATGAATTATTATACACAAATGAATTGTTAGTAGCTAAAATGGTTACCAGTGGATGCTAAGGGAAAAGTAAAAGATGAGGCTGGAGCTCAAACAGCCAGCAGTCTGTGTCAGTCAGACCCTTATTGCTGACGCACATCTTTGAGAAGCAATTTCAAAGGCGGAGAGGGTTAGTTTGGTGCATGGTTTCAGAGGCTCCACCCTGGGCCATTCTTTCTTTTGCTGTGTGCCTGAGGCAATACAAACCATGGAGGCAAACGTGTGGAGAATCATAAGGCTGTTTGCCTGGTGGTGGCAGGAAGTGGGGGTGGGGGACGAGATGTAGCCTCTAAACACATACCTGCAGTGGCCTGCTTCCTTCTAGAACCCCCTTCTGAAGCTTCCCAACATAGTGCCAGCATTGGGCTACAAAGCTTTTTAAGACATGAACCAGGGGTGGCAGGACAGTTCATATTTAAATCACAACACAGACTGAGGAAATATACCCACGGCAACAGCCTAGACTTTTTCTTATAAATATATCACAAGTTTTTTTTTCTAAGCTTTCAAGCAGACACTCAGTTTGGTAATTAATTGGGCTCATAAAAATTAATGACTACTTACTAAACACCAAGTATTTGCTAAGCCTCGTGTTTGGCGACGAATAACATTTGAATTATAGGATTCAATTAACAAACAATTACAAAAACAAAATTCAATTAGTAAAACAAAAGTCCTTGTTTTTCAACCATTGGAGTGACAAAGATTAAAGAAAAAAAAAGAGTGATATCTCAGTCATTTTGGATCTCTGACCCAGGCTGCCATGGACTTGGTAGATGACAACACAGAGACATTTCCTTGGTGGTCTTCGAGTCTAGGAAGACTGTGAGCATCCCACAAGCACTGAACAAGACTCGTCTTGCTGCATCAGCACATGGCAGGAGGTGAGAGGCAAGAAGAGAGCAAGAGCTGGGGCTTACGGGCTCACATTCTTCCACAGGGCCATCGGACCATTCCCAGGGCCAGAGCCCTCCTGCCTGAACAGCTCCCAGTAGGATCTACCCACCAGCACTCGTGCATTGAGGCCTGCATTTCTGCCATGTGACTCAGGAGGCATGTTCAAATCCTAGCGAATGGTTGGTTACTCCTGGGCTCATCAGAGAGACTGGAGGGTATCACAGACTGCCTGGGAGGCCTGTTTTACACCCATTCTCTTCTCCTCCCTTCTGGAACTCTTCTTTCCCCTCAGTCTTCCAAGTCCTCCTTTCTACAAAAGGAAGACAGCTCCCCTTGGCCTCCTGAGGCTGCGCTTACGCCCTTGCTCCACTCCCCACAAGGCATATGGCCACCAGCCAATCACTTCTCCTTTGTAAAATCAGGCTTCTGCCTGCCTGGGCTTTGGAAAAGTACTTCAACGTGTCCATGACTCATCTTTCACCAGGACTGGTGCGATGAAGAGAGGACCTAAGTGGGACACAGGAGACGGGAGGATGTCTCCCCTTTTCTTCCAGTCTTACGTTAGAACCCGGTCCTGAGATAGTCCACACTCAAACTTCCTCCCCAGTGATATATACAGCATTACCCCTTGCATCCACTTAGTCACCCAGGGCATCTCATGGCTGGGAACTGTATGGAAATGAGCTGAGCCCAGCTCATACAGTAAAATTGCTGGTATGAATCACAGTGAACATGCAGTTTCCAAATGTACCAAGTACCTCATTTCTAAAAATGAGCTTCAAGGAAGTAAGCATTTGACTATAGAGATGGACGTCAAATAATACTTACTGGTATCTTATTTCCAGTGAAAATCTAAATGTCTGATCAATTGAAGATGTTCTGAGTAGAAAGCTATGTAATCACTAAAAATGAGATGAAACCATAGCTGTCCTGACCTTAGCAGCAATCTTTGAGGCATCTAGTTTTTAATTTTTAGGAATGTATCCCTTCCCTGTGTGTGTATGTGAATGTGTGTGTGTGTGTGCAAGCCTGCATGTGTGTGATCATGTGATGTGTGCTCATGTTCATTGCATGTGTGCGTGTGTGCATGTGCATGTGTGAGCATGTGTGTGTATATGTGTATGTGTGTATGTGTGTGTGCTCATGTTTGTACATGTGTGCGTGTATATGTGTGCATGTGCGAGCTCATATGTGTTCATGTGCATGCATGTGTGCGTGTGTGCATGAGTGTATGTGTGTATGCATGAGTGTATGTGTGTATGTGCATGTGTGTGCATGTGCATGTATGTCTGTGTGTATGTGTGTGCGTTCATGCGTGCAGGTACATGTGCCATATGCCATGATGTTGGAGGGTAACTTTTAGGAGTTGCTTCTCTCCTTCCATCCATAGTTCTAAGATCAAACTTATGTCCCCAGGCTTAGTGACAAGTGCTTTTACCTGCTGAGCCTCCTCACTTTCAAGAGATCTGAGTTTTAAAAAGTTAATAGATAATTCCTACTGCACTAGAATTTTTATAAAAATAAGAAAACCCACAAAAATCTTAAAAGATATGTATAACCAAGTTAATGGTGACTGTTCCTAGATAGTAGGTATAATGTCATTTTTCTATTTTATTCATAATTTTCTATATTAATTACTTTCCAATTAAATCTTGCATTATTTTTGCTAGTAAAAGTAAAAAGAAAACCTTGTTCATGCCTCTAACAAAAAAATTGCACCTCTCCAGCCCAGCTTCTTTGTACAGAAGAAGAAATAATGGTCCAGAGATGTGGTCATAAGATTTTAATAAACCTCTAATGTGAGTCTAATTACTATTTTCAATATCTGTTTAACAGTCTAAAGATCCACACTAAAGGGGAGTGCTGAATTCCACTCACCAGCTTCACATGGCTGCAGTGTTTCCTTGACCTTGGCTTTGTGCTTGCTACAGGAAGAAGATCTGATGAAGCTTAACGCTTCTCTTTTGCATCTTGGTCCCGGTCTAGTAAACAACAACCATAGCAGTGTGATCTTCCCCAACAGTGACTCCCAACAGTCTCTAATTTCCTGCATGACCTCTTCCACCCATTCGGAACCATCGGTGCTCCTGGGCATTCTATTCATGTCAGATTGGACTTACATCACAAAGGGAACAATTTGGTATCAATGGTTGGTACCCCATTTCCTGTGAACATGAAGTGAAAGTTGGTATCGAGTGCATATGTAAGGTATTGGGAGGCTAGCTTCAATGCTCTGACTCATGAACCTGGTATGATCTGATTCTATAAATATGTTAGGCTGCGTGGAAGGGAATGATGAAAGTGATTCTCAGTGTTCCATAACTTAAACATGGAGACACAGGGAATTCCTTTCTTCTTTTACAACAGGGCTGAGTCTTTATTGGGGCCACCTTTTCATTTTCCCCCCTATAAAAGAGCAGCTCTCCATAAAACGTTTATGAGTAAACTATTCTAGATGAACTCAAGCAGCCAGCTATTACACTGGGCGCCACTACTCAGCCATTGCCTGGGGAAACCCTAAGGCTACAGAGACTGAGGGGGTGGGGAGTAAAAGACTCACATAAACAAATATTCTAAGAAGCCAATGTAGTCTCTCTGGCTTGAGGAAGATGAGCCTGGGTGGAAGCTTGCTAGGCTGGGTCAGGTTAGAACTGGAATATCACACCTAGACCTAGAAGGAATAAAGAGGTTCAGAGAAAACACTGGTCACCATGGATCTTGTTAGGTGTCCCTGAGCTGGAGCTATGTGTATACAATATCCAGAATGAAGGGAAGATATGGAAAGGCCTTTGAGTTTATTTAGACCCCCTAAAGACTAAAGTCCATTCCTTCTCCCTGTAACACCTAGAATGGGCTGAGTATAGGCAGAGTAGAGATGTGACCAACTGGTTTCCTTCCTTGTGTGTGTTTATCCCATACCTAAGATCTGGAAGAGCAGTCCACTGCTTTCACAAACACCGGCATGAACTATTTTTCACTAGACAGATACAGTGGAGACAGGACTCCAGTGGGATGAAGAGACAGAAGGGAAGGGGACAACCTCCCCCATCTCTCTCTACATAATTTAAACCAGTGTCCTGAGATATTTTTCCAAGATAGTCCACACTCAAACTTCTCCCATCAAGATGTAGAATGTTCCCCTGTCTACTCATTCGATCACAAGTCATCTAAGGCATCACACGGCTGGGGATTGGATGGAACAGCTAAGCCCAGCCTCTACCCGAACCCCAGGAGCATATATGGTCCAGTAAAGTTGCAACAGTAAATAGGTCACCGAAAATGCGCTAAAAGCACAGAACCAGGCACAGACCAGCATGGTTTATAAAGCAGGGCGGTAACCTCTTCAAGGAGGCCCAGAGATGGCCTCACTCAACATTAGTACCTGTTCCTCTTAATCCAAGAAACAGATTCCAGAAAATCCACAGCACCTGGCTGAAGGGACAGTCAGAAACCCAGGTGATGGGCATGTAGCTTGTTGGATGCCAACTCTGTGCCTCCACACACCTCCTCTATTGGATTCCCAAAAAGTTCCCTCAAGTTGGGACTTTCCCTCACTGGCAAGTGGAAACCTGATTTCACAAAGGCTAAATGACTTGCTGGGGGTCACGTGCTTTGTGAGCAGCAGAGCAAGGGCTGAGTGGTTTGCCGCACAGAGACAAGGAAGTCCTGGTGAGCCGTTTTGCTTTTAGAGGAAGAAGGAGAACTGGGAAGAGGAGAAAGGAGATCTGGAAGAGAGAAGGGGAAAAGAAATGGTGAGAGCTCCATGCTAGTCAGCTAAAGTAAGCTGTGGCTTCTTCTCTCTGTGCCTTGACACAGAGGCAGGGACCAGAATTGAAAGGTGTTGTCAAAAGGACTGGGAGTCCTTTTCGGTGACATTCATTGGTTTTAAGAAAGCCAGCAGAGGTAGCTTTAATCTCAGACGGCACCAGTGAAGCCAGAGGTGATGTTCAAGTTTGTCTTATCTAGAAAGGGCTCCCTAAGGTGAGCCCTCTTAGAAGCTGCAGGCTAGCATTGCCTGCTTCTAAGTGTTGAAAAGCATCAGGCGGGTCCAGCCTTCTGAAGTTGTGGTATATTCACCTACAAAGTTCACACTTAAGAGCCACACATGAGTCTGTCTGTCTGTCTGTCTGTCACACACACACACACACACACACACACACACAGTGTATGTTTTAAGTAAGTTTATGATTTTGTATTGGGCTGCATTCATAGCTATCCTTGTTATATGGCCCATGGGCTACAATTTGAACATGCCTGTTAGTTAATTAAAAACATATAGATCTCTTTTTCTGTCTGCCTGTCTCTGCCTCCCCCAGCCTCTATCAGAGAGTCTTACACTGTAGGCCCAAGCCCATGTTGAAATTGCTATGGAGCGGAGGAGCATAAGGTAAGCTTGAGCTTCCAATCTTCCTGCCTCTAACGCCTGAGTTCTGGGATTACAGATGTGTGCCACCACATCCAGTTTTATGCAGTATCAAAGCCTGAATTCAGGGCTTCGTGTATGGTAGTTAAGCACTCTGCTGACTAAGATATATCCCCAGACTCCTTCTTTCCTTCCTTCCTTCCTTCCTTCCTTCCTTCCTTTCCTTCTCCCCCCCCCTTTGTGTGTCTCTCTGTATCTATCTTTCTCTGTTTGTTCTTCACTTATATTACACCCTTCATTTACAAAAATCCTTACTGAGTGTTAGATATCCCCACAGTTCTGTTAGGATTGTGGTCATTGTCATCTACAAGTAGAGTATGAGCCTAGAAGAGTGAAATACCATGCACAACTGGATAGATATTTCTTGACTCTAAGTGCTTTAATGGCCACTTGGCAGGGGGAGACTTTAAATCCAGACCTTGTGACTGATTCAGCATCCTCTTTTCTTTATTTCCTCTCAGTTTGGGAGAGACTGGAGAGAGCATGAACTCCAAGCCTCCACTCAGTAGGGTAATTTCTCTTGGTGCACTCTGGCATCGAAAGACATGATCGCTTACATTGCAGCTCTGTTTTCTGTTGAAAGTGTTTGGTGTTCATTTGCAGTCTCTCATCACTCGCTGGTAGATCTCATACGGATGTAAGAGAGGGCATTGTGGTTGGTCGATGATACATAGCCCAGTGTTGGAGTCATTTACCTTGTGTTTGCATGGTGAATAGGATCCTTAGCTGGTGGTCACTCCGGAGGTGTCTGAGAGGCCAGAGGGTGAAGCTGCTGGTCAGAATTGAGCAATGCCCTCAGGTAATTGTTATTTCCCTTAAAGGTGTGTGTGAGAGCACTCACGTGCACATAGTGCTGGGGGTGGGACCAGAACATCCACATGGGAGGAAGGCTGTCCCCCCAGTAAACTACATCCCGAGCCCCCAGCGGCTCTTTTGAAAGTCACCCTCAGAAATCTTGGAAAAGTCCAGGAGAAGAAAATGCTACTTGAGTCACTCCACCAGCGCCCCGTGAGCCACACTAAAAATTAGTCATGGCAGAAGAAGGGCTGCTCTAGGGGGCCAGTGTGAGGGCGTAAATTAATGTCGGCCATGTGAGTAACTTGTGCTCTGCAGCACGCACAGCTGTGGGGTCCCCAGGGAGTTGTCTGGCGACATGTGATTTTACATATCTGACAGCTAAATCAGAGATCCAAATGCCAAATCCTGCACTCAGGAACATTATGTGGATTTGTGACAGTCCCAAGGGGACCCCGGATCCATAAAGCAATGAATGGTTTACAATGAGGCGTAAATACAGCGTTTTCATCTGTGACGTACAATCTTACTCTATTATTTCTCACATTGTTATGTGAAGGGAATCTATACCCACATTCTCAGATATGCTCTCAGAAATTAAAAGGAAAAAGGGTAGCTTATTTATTTATTTATTTATTTTTACAAAGCATCTCAATGCACCAGGAAATAGACCAGACAATGTGATAATTATGCTGTGGTTTTTGGCAACCCAGGTGAACTCTGGGATCACACCTGGGTCAGGAAGTAACCATCTCAATCCAGTGAGTCATCAGCTCAGCCAGTAACTAGCTGCATAACTGTGAGACCATTTCATCTTTTCGGGCCTCCATCTCCTGGTTTGGCTGGAGGGTTCCATATTCACGGACACACACTCCTGAGATTATGGCCTTCTGTCCGGCCCAAGGAAAACAAAACTTTCTTTGCACTTTTAAGTTGTTTATGCTTTCACAGCCATCATATACTCCCTGCCATTTGTGGTTTGTCAGTGAATGACAATATACACATTCCTGCTTCAAGTCTGTGGCCGAATCCATCCTGATCATCCCACGGACAAGGAACAGACTTAGGCATCCATGGCTCTACAAACCTAAGAATTCTTGGCTGTTTGTCTTGGGTATCCCCCCATTAGAGTTGAGTGCCTCAGCTGTCCAAGAACAAAGGTCTGTGCCCATTTGCGTTGGGCCCCAGCTGTGTGGACTGAGAAGCCGCAGGATGCAATTATCAGTCCCCTTTGCCCAGTGCCCTCTGGACCAGTGTGGCGTGCCTCCGTCTTGGCAAATAATTACAATCTTTTCTATTTGCCTCACGCTAGAGAGTTCCCAAATCAATTTCAAAAGTAATTTTATACATATATCTCTGGGAGTCAGTACTCTCCTCGTTTACATAGAAGGAAAGAGATGCAGGCTTAATGACTTCCCCATGGCCACCCAGCCAGTATGTGACAGAAATGCCACCAAAACACTGTGTTCTCTTGACAAGGACTCCAAGGTTCCTTGCAGTTATAAACCAGGTGCAAATGTGCTCCCCAGGTCCCAGGGAGAAGTAGGCAGCAGCGTGTATGTAGACCAGTGGAAAAGCAGTCCCCATGCATTTAAAAAGCAACGCAGTGCTTGGAGCCCAGTGTTGGAGGATCAATAGCAACATTCTTGTATCCATAAGACCCCACATTATTCAAGGAGGCCCGGCAGGGAGAGAAAGCAGATGCGCAGGTACTTCGTACCACCAGCTGTCATGGCTGGCGGCTACACTGCAGCTCCCGACAAGTGCAGTGTGACAGTCTTTCCACACAGTTTCAGGGAGCAGTTGATAGGGGCAGGGGCAGAAAGTCTTGTTCAGTGAGGTGTGAGAGAATGAGGGGCATGGAGTAACCTGGTTTTAATAAAGACTTGGTTCTGCCAGGTGCCTTAGCACTAGGAGGTAGCAGGTGAGACCACACCCCCGGCTGGCTACATTGGGTCCTGCTTTGAAAGGAGATGAAGGCTCAGGATAGCAGCTCTCCTTATCATTCCTTCTTACTCTACCATTCAAGGAAAAGCCTCGGAAGTGGATTCTTTCTATCCTGAAGTGGTGTCAGTGTGGCTAACTCGCGTGGCTAATAATGATGCCACTGTGAGACAGTAACTGAACTTAAATGGTTGCCACTTTTCTTCTCTAAATGGCACCTTTCTGAAGAGTAGACAGCCCATCTTAGTTACTTCTCTATTTGCACACCTTCTCCCACAGGAGACACCTAGGACCCATCTATTCAATGAGTGAAGTTCAACTAACATAACTGCCTCTTAGGGATGTCTCTCTCTCTCTCCTTTCCCTCTCTCTCTGTCCCCTGCATTGACCTTAAAGTAGTAGGACTTAGTACATCTTAAAATTTGTAGGGGCTTCAATTACGTTAATTATCTAAAATCTTTATCACATTTATTATTTGTTTAGTTCACTGTTGGGACAGCACACATGTGCCATAATAAAGAGTATGTGTGTGTGTGTGTGTGTGTGTGTGTGTGTGTGTGCACGCACATGCGCATGCACGCCTATCAGAGGACAACATTCAGAAGTTGTTTCTCTGCTTCTGCTGCTTCCAAGGATGGAACTCAAGTAGACAGACTTGGTAACAAGCCCCTTTACCCACTGAGTCAGCTCATAGCCCCCCCTATGTAAATCATTAAGTATTTACATCAACATCAGATGTAAATGTGCTAAGAGGCTGTTTCCTAGGAAACTGAAACAATGTAGAGAGGGTTGGAACCCTTGTTTTGGAGGAGTTTGAAACATTGTCGTGGAGGGGGTTTGAAACATTGTTGTAGGGGGTTTGAAAGATTGTTTTGGGGGGCGTTGTTGTGAAGGGGGTCTGCACCATTGTTGTGGGGGGGAGCCAGGGTCACAAAGCACAGGAAACTCCCAAGGAAGATCCAGGAAGCTAGGAAAGCAAAGCGCAGGACTCGGCAGCCTCCGCACATGCTGGGAAAGAGGAGCCCCTTTAGACATGTAGCTGCCTGCATGTTGCAGAGGCTGCTCTAATGCAACATTCATGAGCTGGTGTGGGGTCTTTCCTGTGATGCTGCCCAAGCCCTTTATACTCCTGTAAGTTACTCATCACATGTGTTCCTGTAAGCTAGCCTGATCAACTCATTGAGTCACCAAGCTGGATTTCAACGGATCATCTCTGGTCTCTTGTTGCTCTCTCTTTCTGGGATGGACAGGCATTTCTATGTAATTCTCAGGAAAAGAAAGGCAACTGGCAAGAGGAAGACAAATAATCAGATAGAGATGAATTAAATAGACTGAAGATTGGACAGGAAATTCAGAAAGGGAAATCCAAATAGTGTAGGCTATGAAAAATATAAAGCAAGAAATTCCATGATGGATGGGAAGCATAGGAAAGCAAGTTCAACATCCTAGAAGCTGCTTCACCAACTTCTGAGTAGCAAGCATTTTTCCAATCTGATCCCCATCCCCACCGGCTCACAGTTCTATGGGGGCACTGGGCTCTGTCACAGTCAGCACACTTGGCTATAGAATTTTGGCACCTCCAGGTAAAAGAGCAATTTGCGTAGCAATCCCACTTCTAAGATGTACCCACTTTTTTTTTGGTAAGGGATTCAGCTCTCCCACCCTTAGGCATCCATCACATGTAGCGTAGCATGCTCACATTTCTGCTTCTTGAGTGGGCAGCTTGCAAATCTAGTTACTCAGTTATCTGTGACTCAGAGGAGGGAGTCAGGTGAGAAGATTTTTGCTCTTGACCTGAGCACAGGGAGACATGGAGAACAATATTAAAGTATCACCATGGCATTGTTTGCAACATTCACATTTTAGAAGCAAGCTAAAACAAAGAGAAAAACCAGCAAGTTTTGAATTTGGAATAAAGAAAAGCAGTGAAGAAATAGATACAGCATGTATCAACAATAGTAATTTCTTGGGAAAAGACAGTAAAATAAGAACCGAGTTTCAGTGAAATGTATATTATGATCCTACTTATGAAATTTTAACACAGACAACACACCATTGTTCCTTTATATTTACATAAAACTGAGTAGAAATATGAAAAACTGTTCAAGAGGTGGATGGACTCCAGATAAGATTGGATCCTTTTATATTCTCCCTTGCATTATTAGATACTATTTTATGTACATAATTATATTGTTTATTATACATCTCTAAAACATGAACATATTAGATACATAATAACTTCTAATATTTCTAATGTATTATTCTCTGTATTATTCCATATATGTTATAGTAGGCAATTTCAGTAATGCATCATATAAAAACAAAACCAGGTAGGAACACCCTCCACCCCCCCTCACCCCGCTACCATTCCCCCATCTATTGGTACTGAGCAGGTATGATGGAGTCACGGGAAGCAGGAAGTTTTCCTTGAGGAAATTCTTTTAGACAGAATGTGATCATCTTCTTTCCACAAGCACAGGCTGGGGCTTGAGTGTCACTTGACAATGCCTGCAATCCCTAGTCTGGCATTCTGATTACTCCTAAGCTTGGAGCTGGCCACTTGAGAGGTGGTTCTTCAGGCCCTCGCCCTCAAGCACAGTGCGTTGCATTCATCTGGAGTGTTTGCTATTTTCTGGCATCCATTTCTTTTCCATCTCGTGCTTTGGATGATCACATTTTCACTTCCTTGAGAACTCCTTCCCTCATCCCTGCAATTTGACACAAAGTACCGAAGCCTTAGTGACTGTCAGCTCTAACACAATCCCCCAAGAGCTCTCATTCCGGAGGTTCATATTCAGCTAAAGGAAGCTTATTGTGAATCTCTAATGTTTAACTATGAAACATCATTTTAACATCGTAAAGCACACAGGAAACAGCACACACAAAACTACAGTCTCTAGAGCCAAAAGGCAGGCTATCTAGGTCTAGTCCTTGTTCTGGAACACTGTGATACCTTTCAGCTGTGTGATCTTAGGCTTCCTGTGCCTTCATGGTCTAACCTGCAAGGTGATAATAAACTGATACCTCCTTCACAGAGTTGTCAGGGGGATTATATGTGTAGCAGGCACTTCCCAATGTCGTTTGTATATGGCTAATCCTAAATGTATCTATCAGAAAACCTTTTATATGTTGAAATCTTAAAGTATAGTTTTGCTATGTAGCCCAGGTTGGCCTTGAATTCATGGCCCCCCAATTCACTTTTCTGAATACTGGCATTTTAGTCCTTTCACACTTATGAAGGAAGAGAAGTTCATAGTCTGCTTTGGTCTGCTGATTAAATATTGTGAGGCCCTTGACACAGTTAGGGTTTAAGACACGGGTTAAATGTAAGCGTCAATACCACCATAACCAAAAAGTCTTTGAGTTTCTGTTTCGAAAGCAGTGAACTAGAATTTGAGTAATTTGTGTGTGGTGGGGTGTCATGTGGAGGAACCCGAGGGTTGGGAAATTAGATTTATAAGAACTCCACAAAGGAACTAGATGAGGACAGAAACCAAGTTGCCCTGGAATGTGTGCAGGAGTGAGCTAATGAAGAAGGTTCTGGAACAGAAGAGACAGTGCCAAGATCTCACCTTATATTTGCTAGTTTGGTGACTTTAGTTCAGTTTCCACAGCTTCTAGCCTAGGTTCCTCTGTTTTTGAAAAAGCACAGTGGTACCTACCTTGTTGAACTTGCTGTAAAATTTAGAAATGCACCTGCCCCCAAATTATATTGAAATTCTATTCCTAGTATTTGAAAATTTGGTCTTTGTAGATGTAGTTAGCGAAATTACGATGCAGTCCAATTATTATGGCCCTAAATCCAACACACAGCTAGTGTCCTCATAAGAGATGCAGACAAAAGAGAGAGCTCTGTGACCAGAGATGCAGTTGGACTAGAGAAGCCCAGGATCCTAGCCACCCCTAAATGCTGGATGATACAGGAATCCTTCCTTTCTGGAACCTCAAGGGGGAGGGTGACGTTCCTGACCCTCTGACTTCAGAACTCCACCTTGTAAAACTGGGAAAAAATAGGTTTGCTGTTTAAGCCACATAGTTTGGGCTAACTTATCATGCCAGGATACTGACATGAGGAACATTGTGTCCCTTATTGTAGAAAGGTAGAAACTGAGGCACAGAGTAAATATTTTCCCATAGCCAGTAAACGAATTGGGATTTGAAGCCAGACCTGACTTTAGAGCATGAAGTCTTAATCAAATGGGTTCTGTCATTTTCTTGGAAACACACATATATTTTTATTTTCAAATTTTGCATTTTAGTGGATTTTGTCATCTACCATCCCTGAGGCATTATTCTGCAATATAAGAGTGATGTTGTCACAGGGTTGTGTTAAATGCTGTCCTCGTTAGCCTGGTTGAGCGTGTGCCTAACTCATATAATTTTCACCACTCCCCCTGCCTCCAACCCAGTTGGGTCTCAGCAGGCTGGCGACTGAGGCTCTTCCTCTGGGGCTCTTGGGGAGCTCAAATGGTTTAAGCCAATGATAACTGAGAACATGACTCCTCAGGCTCTCTGTATTTTGTCTGATCACTGTTCCTTCTAACCATACTGGAAGTAACCTGCTGTATGCTGAACATTTGATAGTTGTTCTAGGACCCCGATGACAAAAAGGGAGTTTGGGGGTGTGAGGACATGAAGACTGAATTACCCTCAGATGTCATTTTGCCTGCTTCTTCTAATTGCAACCATTAGAGAGGTTCTCAGAATGGAAACTGTCTTCATTTATTCCATTCTGCCTACTCCCCTCTGTCTCTCCTCCCAGAGAGTCAGAAAAATGCCTGTTTGAAATAGAAGTGAAGAACAGAGGCAGTCCCGAACTAGATTTCCAGCCCCAGAATCACCCAACTGTTGCTCATTTGGTTTTACGTTTTAAAGGCACGCAGCCTCGCAGGGCAGCCATATCTATCTCCCAGCCTAATTCCCCAGGGGAATGGAGCACCAGGATGCTTTGCATAGGAGCTCTGGTCCATGACTCTTTGGTTGGGAGAAAAACCTATTCATTGCCCTCTGTGAGCTCTGGGGTGTAGCAGGCTGTTATGTAGGTTGATAAAAGCATCCATCCCTAGAGGGTGGAGGGAGGATCCTCTACCCCAGCAACCATGTCCTTGACTCCAGGGTGTAAGCTGAGCCCAGGCACACCTGTACACCTGACAGATGAGCTGGGCTTTGGAAAAGCTCCTGGTGACAAGCTTATGAGGACAGACACCTGCAGAGAGCCCTCGCTTGTCCCCATCATGAGCACTCAGACAACAACCTTGATCCCACATCTCTGTGTACACCATCACAAAGAGATCACTTGGAGATTCACAAGGGGTTGAATTATACCAATTTCAAATGCCATGCTTGGAAGGAAATAGCCATCTATTCATAATACACCTGTTCGGTGGGATTTTATCTGATTTTGATTCCAGATAAAAACCTATGCTTGTCTAAAGGATAGGACCAAACAATTCGGATGGAACAAACAGGAGGGTAGGAACTGAATATTATCCAATTACAGATACACTGACCCTCAGAGAGCTCGTATCACTTTTTGAGACTACACACCTAATTAATGACCAGGCAGCACTCGAAAGGCTTCTTCTAGGGTTTTACGCCCACTGGCCCCTGTTTCAAGTAAGTCAACCCAGGCTCATATTCAGCTGTATTGGCTTATGGAAGGCCAAGCGTGTTACCCAGAACTTTAAGTGGTAGGGTAGTACAGCCTGGAATGATCCAAGTCAAATATTACCTTTAGATACAGTGCCATCCTAAACTAAAGGCAAATGGTCCCAAAGTGTCAGTATAGAGACATATCAGATTAAACTCAGAAACAGTGAGTGGTCCTCACTGGGGCAGTTTGTCACTCAGGGATAGTTAGCCATGTCCGGATATGGCTTGTTGGCATCTAATGGGTAGAAGTCAGAATGTTTCGTAGCATCTTATCGATGTACAAGAAAGCTCCCTATGAGCAAGAGTTATCTGGCACAGATTACAAACAGTGCCCAGATTGAGATGACCTGCAATGAAATATCATCTCAGCAAGTATGTGAAATTCTTAGCACAGTGCTATGCAGAAATCAACAAATGACTTAGCATAGCTGCTCAGAATGCTAGCCTTCCTTCCTGAGGCCTGAGCTGGTAGCTATTGGCAGGTGATGCTGGGGACCCTTGGAGAAACAAGGGGGGAACTGGGTGTCTCCTCCCTCTTTCCTGCAACGGCAGAGGTCTCTGAGCACTGAGCACACGCCAGCTGTGGCCTGCAGCCTGTGCCCACCAGCGTAAGGGCTCTTGTTACCTTTGAATCAGTACGTGCATTGAGGAGGATTTGTTTTTGATTTTCTAACAGAGGAGGCAAGATGTGTGGCTAGCAGTGGGTGGCATGGGCTAGAAAAATGTTTGTGGAGTCTGCACTCCAAACCCTTGGTGGGAAAGGGCTCTGAGGCAGCCTTGACAAGGGCTGGGGTACAGTCATGGGAGGTAGACCTGGCTTTGGGCATTTATTTTCACTTTTGAGTTAACCTCTTTATCGAGCTCCGGTTCTAGTTTTATTAAGTGGTCTGATTTGTTAGACACCCCTCCCATGTAAAATTTAAAGTTACGACAGTCATTGCCCTGAAGTCACCTTGATTCTAACAGGAAAGAATTTCAACCCCTGCAAATTGGCAGTAGTTGACGATAAGAAACAAAAACTGAATATTTTAAACAAAGAAATTAAAGTTCTTAGGAATTCCACATTTCAGAGCTAGGCATAGGCACATGTGTATTTGACCAGAGGATGAGGATGGGAGTCTTTCTCTTCTCTTGAGCATTGCCAGCTCTATTGCTTTTCCTGACAAACAGAGGTAACTCCTGCCCCATACTAATGTATAGCCCATTACCTAAATGAAGTATCCCACAACCCCTCTGCCTCCCAAGGGGCTTCTTATGGTTGCCTTATGTTTACATTTTAGTCTTCCATCATATTAAATTTAGGACTTTACACTACCTCTGTGTCCCTTGGTTGCTTTTAGTTGTTGCTTTGCTCTCTGCCCTTTGCTTTTATTTTAAAGAGTATTGTTATCCCTTTGGGCTTATTTTACCATGGTGGTACTCATATCTTGGGGGCAACTAACAGGTATCTAATTGGACTTAAGACCTGCTCAATGGGAGGGAATTCATGCCTGGTACTGGAAATCTAGTCAACTAGCTGTGGCCATGAACCCTAAGGGACAACCTACTAATGCAATTCCCCAAACCAGTGTAATTTATGACTGCATTCTAAATATCCCCGCTTAAACCCACAGATAAGTGCAGCTCTGATCCTCATCAAAGGAACTCCTTTTTGAAGCAGATGGAGACCGTTATAGAAAGCCTCCACTGATCAAAATGCAGAAAACAACTGCCCAAGGGTGTCCAGCCTTATATTTCTACAACACAACCCCTACATCTGTGGCTCAGAGAACATCTCATAAGAGGGTACAGAAAGATGGTAAGAGCCAAAGGATAAGGGCATCCAAGGCAATGTAGTGTCTTCTATATATGGAATGGAAACTGTACTCATAAACTCTCAAAAAATATGACTGCCTAAAAGAGATCTGCACAATGATACCACCACTTGACGTGTCAATGTGGATTGAAATTTCACACAACCCCACTCCTAGATGAAGAGTTAAAGGCAATTAAAATAACTTTCAGAGGGAGAACTGATCATCTCCAAGGATGAGCCCTGGGCCATCTATTCAATCCCAAATGGTCAGCCCTAAACAAAAAGACATATGAATGATTCTAAATGGTTTCCAAAGGCTGCATTTTTACCTAATATGCATATATAGATATATGTAACCACATTTAAGGAAGAGGTCATGGATTTGAGAGGGAGTTGGGGTCACGTGGGAGGAGTTTTGGGAGGGATGAGGAGAGGTGGAGATGATGTAGATACAGTGCCCGTGTATGAAATTCTCAAGAAAGATTAAACAGAAAAGAGTGTTCTTTCTGATTAGGCATAGGTTCTCCAAAGGCTTCTCATTTCTCCTTCCCTGTGGCACCCAGGCCTCGACATACATCAGATGCTCAATAAAAGGTCAATGGTTGCAGTGGAGTCGAGGAGAATCCTGTCTTTCCAATTCATCTTTCTCTAAGCCTGCCCTTGGGAATAAGACAACCCTGGGTGGGGACTTCAAAGGAGGACAAACCTTCAGGTGAATGAAAAAGAAAATCGCAGAGGGAACAGGGAGAAGATTAAAAATGCCAAAACTGGCAACTGCCCACCTGGCCCTCAGCTCCTGATGAAAAGAAACCCAAACCATCGGATTCACTTCAATTGCTCCTGGACCCACAATGACTCCCTCCCCCAGGCCTGTAGGAAAATTCAATTAAAGGGTCCATCTGTGAGGCAGCAGCTGAAGAGGAAAGACTGTGGGGTGGCCCACATTTTCATAAAAAGAGCCCTGCTCCACCCCTCTTCTGCTCCCTGCTCCTCCCCCTTTACTTATTAGATACAGCCCTTACCTCTAAACTGCAATTCTCTCCAATTAGGCTGGTTCCAGCAGCAGCTTTCATCTGCTAGTTTGAAATGCATGCAGGGTAAGGACCGAAACATCCCTTGGCCCCAGCACTTGCTGGGAGAGAGCAGGAGAAAACTCCACAAAGACTGACCGCAGAAGCCAGGGAACGGGCGGGCAGCCTCCTGGCCCAATTAATTCCAACACATCCTCTGGCTGCAGTTTTGTGCTAACTTGAGTTCCTTCCACAGGCTGTCTAGATTAATATGACCCGCTACAAATGAATAATAATAAGTATTGTCCACAGTCTGTGGGGTTGGCTGTGGGTAAAGTGTTCGCATGAGGACCTGAGTTTGAATCCCCAGCACTCATGTAAAACATTTGGTGGGGCCCATGATGGAATCTCAGCTCAAAGACAAAGGCACGAGGATTCTTGGAATTTACCGACTGACCAGCTGGTCTAGCCAAATCAGTGAGCTCCAGGTTCAGTGAGACACTCAGTCTCAAAAAAAAAAATTTAAGGTGGAGAGTGAGAGAGGAAAATGTCCAACATTGATCTCTGGCCTCCACATATGTATGCATAGGCACACGCGCACACACACATACACACCCACACACACACGTGCGTGCTCTCAAATATCAACAAAATTTTATTTATTTATTTATCTATTTATTATTCTGGACTCTGGTGAGAAGCAAAGAGAAAGGCAGTGGGGAAGGTTTAAAAGTGGTGATCTCTGGAGCAGACCTGTGCCCTTCCAAGTCTCCCAACTTGGGCTATTGCCCTGCATCCATATCTGTGTAGGAGGAAGGAACTGGACCAAGGTTCTGCCAGGGGGTGGAGCTTAGTTGCTCTGGCCAAGGGGTAGGTTAAAAAAAATCTGCTATCCCTTTACCAACGTCACATGCCAGTGCTTGTGGGGGAGCTATGTTAGGAGTAAAGGCTGGCCTTTGCCAGGACCTGGTCCGTCTTCTCTTCACATGCCCTTCAAATTAACCAGTGCACAGATGGTATCTGTGGGTGAGAATCCAGCAGTTTCTGCCAAGGCCTCTTGCTGGCACCCACAGCATCCTACAGACCCTTCAAGCAATGCCCTGACTATTCCGAGAACTCACTTTCTTTCTTCTGCTCTCCTATGGTGATTTTTCAGTCAGAGAAGGCTTGAAGAGGCAGTTCACTGCCTTCCTTGGCTACCTCAAGTGACAGTGAGTTGAACAGTGCAAAGTTCTGGTGTGGTGTGGCTGGGAATGGCATGCAGTTTCCACAGCGTCAGTTGCCATGGTGAAGAGTACCACAGACTGGGTGCCTTCAACAGCAGACATTTGTTCTCTCACAGCTCAGGGTATAGTGTCAGATGAAGGTGTCCTCTGTGTTGGTTTCTTCTAGATGACTGTTCTTTCCTTGTGTTTTCACAGTTTTGTGTGTGTGTGTGTGTGTGTGTGTGTGTGTGTGTTCTTTCCTCCTGAGGATATCTGTACTATTGAAGTGTTGGGTGATTAAAGTTCCTTCAGGTGACATTATTTTAACTTGATCATGGATAGAGTGAAATTGAGCAAAATACAATGATATACATGTATGAAAAATCATAATGAGGCCCACTGTTGTGTATACCAAGCAAACAAGCTATATCTCCACATAGCCATCTTCTGAGCTACTGAGTGTGAGAACCACAACTTACGACTTTGAAGATTATGGAATTCATCATACAGCAGCATGCCTCATGGGTCTGCCTAGAAGCTGATCCATTCTCAGAAGCTTAATCATGTCACCGCAGAGACTGGAGAGCTTTAAGGAGACATCAGCTCTCCAGAGGAGAGGAACCCTCTAGGAAAAGGCCTTTTCCAGTTAGTATTAGTGCACTTTTGTTTATTATGTGTAAAACTGTGTTGGTGGCATTACGTGTGACTTACATAATTGGGTAGGTGAGATCCTACTATGCGGCCACCACAAGTTTAATATTTACAGAATCCTCCAAATCTATTTCTCTCACACTTACGAGTGGGGAGACCTCAGTTCCTATTTCAGGTCCTTTCAGAACCCACCCATCTCACACGTGAGCTTGGAGTTCATTCCATCCCCTGAACCTTTGCATACTTTCCCCCTCTTTTTGAAAGGCCCTTTGCCTTCTTGTAAAACCATGGAACATTCCAGAAGGAAAACAGAGAAGGAATTCTTCTTATAAGCCCTCTGGTTTTTCTCCTGAGAGAAATGGTGCTGGGATAAATAAGTCATTGAGTATGGACACCTTCCCTTCACTTTCCTTGCTTATAGTTACTAACGACTCACTGGGAGGTGTTGCCACAGCAACATGCGTGAAGCATTGCCCTGGCCTCATTCCTTGAAGAGCATGGCCACTGTTCTTTGTCATGGTTCTCAAGAGCCCAAGAAAAGTGCTGTTTCCAACTGCTCTTCAGAGCACAAACCAGATGCATAGTAAGTCAAAGTAAGCAAGCCATTCCCATTGTCCACTGTGTCATCAGCTGAACTTGACACACTGACATCCTTGCCGTTTTCGAAGCCCGTTGATGCCAAACTGTTCCAGGAAAACATCAGTCCACACTTCCACCTTCAAGACTTCTGCTCTTTGAACGGGGCGGGGAATTATGGTGACCATGAACTCCAATATATTACTCACCCTGAACACCTTAGACTTTACACCTTGAACTTACTCCTCCTAGAAGACGCAAGACCAGATGGCTCTCTTTCAGACTGGTTAAGTTCCAAGTTGATTTTGCCCTTTTAAGTCATAGGACCTTCTTCATTTCCTTAATTTCCCTGGGCCTTTGTTGTTCATATACAAGATGAAGATAACGAGGAAGTAGACTTAGGCATGCAAGGAAACACGTGTACTGAGAGATAACCAACCAGAGCAAGAGCTGAGTAACAGCCCTCTCGGGTCTGCTCTTCCCACGTACGCAGGTCAGAGTTTTCAGTGGACAGAACTTACCATGACACAGTTTGTACCCAGGAGCTATAGAAAGGTTGGAGTTACCCAAGCTGCATGTATTTCTGGCAAAGCAATGCCCCTGTTCCCTCCTCATTAGAGCTATGTACTGCATAGAGATCACCTGTGGTGACTGAGAATCCAGACTAGAAAATGATGTGTGTTGACCATTCTTTCAGTACCCAAGAATGGGAACCACATGTGCTTCTTGTCTGTTCTGTGACCATGAACTTCAGCACTGTTGCTCTGTCCTCTGCTGATCTCCACTTTTGTCATACAAACAGGCCCCAAAGCACACATCACACAGTAAGAAGAGACTCACTGCCGTTTAGAACTGATACTCTTGGATCCCAAATGAGAGGCAGAATTGTTATTAATTTGCCTCCCATTTTTGGTTCTCAACAACAACAGACAAGCTTTAAATGCAATATGGAGGTATCCTCATAAATCTCAGACACGTTTGATGTAAGGATTTGAAATCTTGTGCTCAGCTTCCATCCATCAGTTCCATTCCTGACTTCCAGGCCATTCATTTCAGGAAGCATGAAATGAGCACCTCCTGGGCGCATGAAAATGTGCTGAGCTAGGTTCTCTAACAGATCATTTATCTGGGAGGTTTTCCAATGAGATTTTTTAACAAGAGTCACACCCGAGACTGTGGCAATGTATGAGATAACAGGAGAGGAGAATGTAGAAGGGACACTGTTCTCATTTGTGTGAAGTGACACAGACAGTGACGTGTGAAATCACAGAGATGAATCAATGACAAATGACACTGGGTATGTTGTTTGTATCTTACATTGTGAGGGTTTACTGTACTCAGCAATGCAACTAATTATACTGAAAGACAGATATCACAAAAAAGATAATCATCCGATAACAATATTAACAATACGGTTCTGTACCTTAAAGTGTATTGCTCATCCTCCACGTCCATGTGCATGCTTGTGTGTGCGCGCGCACACACACACACACATACACACACAGAGAGAGAGAGAGAGAGAGAGAGAGAGAGAGAGAGAGAGAGAGAGAGAGAGAGAGAGAGAGAGAGAGAGAGAGAAATCTAGGTCTGGGTTCACATGCATTGAAAACTGAGAACTGCTATAATTCTGCAATTTTAATCTTATTCCCAGTGATAAATTGACCATCCTGCCTCCATATCCCCCTTTGATGGTGAATAGCATGGATTTGAGGGTTATAAAGAGCCAGATTTCATCCAAGTCATTAATCTGGGCAACTCCTAGCTGGCACTAAATACCACATTGATTGTGTTTCATGAGCTGGACATGTCAATCACTCTACCTGTCCCCCAGGGAGAGGAAAGGGGTATGCTAGGGTCACCAAGTGTGACTGGAGGAGAATTGGTTCTGGTGCCCCATAGCATGGTGAAGGGGAACTATAGTCTCCAATGATCTACGGTGTATTTTAAAGTAACTGGAAGTGTATAGTTACCAATATATAGAAATGATTAATGTTTGAGGGTTAGGCATGCTAATTGTGCAGATTTGATCATTATATATTGTATGCATGCACTATATCACCCACTGTACCATGTCCTATAAATATGTACAAACATTTTGTCTCAACAAAAAAAAAATAAAAATGATTCTGGGGAGTCAGCGGGTAAAACCCTTCAAATAGAACACTTCAAATTAACACACTTGGATTCAGAAGTTTTTCTAGAAATGTCTAATAAAATACTTATGTACACACTCAAACATAATTGTGCAAGGATGCTCATAGCAACACTTCATATGGAATCAAAATAAGAAGAGCTTTAAGTGCCTTTCACAGACTACTTATATCCATGCACTGGTGTGTAGCTCAGTAGTAGGATGAAATGGAAGTTTCTGGGGTGAAAAGATGTTAGGGATAATTTTGATATGGGGATTCTTTTGCTCTAATTTTTGTTGAGTTTTTGGTTAGTATACAAAGAAATGAGTTTTATGGGTGGTTTTGCATGTGTGTGCGTGCACATGCATGTATGTGTGTGTGCTCGCATATGTATGCGTGCACGTGTGTATGATGTCCTTACTTTATTCCTATTCTACCATTTTCCTCTTCTTGCCTCTCTCATTTCTCTCACCATAAGACTCTCTTCTGCTTTCATGCCATACAAAGCTACCAGTTATTAAATAACACTCAGTAAAACTGTAAGCAATCTATCTATGCCATCTATGTCTATATTATTTTACCTATCATCTCTGTCTCTTTCTATGTCTTTCTCTCTATATATACATATATATATGTATATGTATGTATGTATATTTACACAAGCTAAATCTCTATGTGTTCCTACATGCACAAAAGCACACATGTGGTGCACAGAAATTCGAGAGCCTGGGATGGAAGGGTCATAGGAATGAGAAAGGACAACAATCATCCTTTCACTGAAAAATCCTGCATTGTTTGATACTTTTAAGGTCCCACAATACCTTTGTGAGCTTAAAAATAACTTTAAAAATGACAAAGAATATTAAATCTTACAGGGTTCATAAAGATCATTTGCTTGCCTTTTATTTAAGAAGAAGGAAACTTCATCCCTGCCTGGGCCAAGAACTTCAATGCCCCAGCTCCACCTCTTAGGCTTTTCTCTTCACTGTGTTTCTTTCAAGCTACTAGGCTTTGTATTGTTTACCTTCAGCCATTTGTCAAGGCTGTTTTCTTAGGTCTGGCTGTGCATACTTGACAAGCGGACTGTTCCTTACAACTCATTTAGCTGTTAGAGTTCATAGGATGAATACACCCTACACAGGACAAGATATCACAAATTAGGAAAACAATCCTTCCACAGTTTGTTTCCCCTAAGCAAACAGGCTCTGTATGTTTTAAATGAAGCTTTCACTGCAGCAGGTGTAACAGTGCGTGGGTCGTGGTGATTAGTGTGATAGCTGACAGAGTGACAGAGGCAGTTAGACAACATTGAGCTGTGAAGGGACTGTGAGAAAGGAGTCCTGTCTACACACTTTAGGGAGAACCATACTGTCGTTAGAGGTTGTGCTCCAGCAAACATGAATGACATGCACACTTAATTCCTATAAGCCACAGGACAAATACAATCCCATCTGAGAATGTTCGAGAAAAGGGCATACTGGTAAAGATTTAATTAGAAGGCTGTGGGATATGTATTTAGAACTGGCTTCCAAGAAGGTAAAATTAGAGTCAGATTTTATGAGGGTCAGAGAATTATTACTAAGAGACCCTCATAGCCCTCAGAGGCTTCCTGGGATCACAAGAAGAAAGAGGTAAATATCAGTGTGGACATCATCAGCCTGTGAGGCCAGGCAGCGGCCCAGACCGCAGACGAGTTCAAATGCAGCACACCATGGCATCTGCTCTGATGTCACTTCTGCCACAGACATAGCTCATCATTGGGAATGTCTGGGTGGAAGAGGAGCACATGCATATCCATGTCCTCTGTCTTTAGTGGACAGACCACCATATCCATTTCTAATGAACAAATGGTAAGCATGGGTCTACACTCCAATCCAGACTATGCTTTTATCATGGCACACACCCAGGGAGATTCTGTGGGCTGCACTCTGTGCAGACCTATGAAGTCCTGTCATGGCTGTCACCATCTTGAAAGCTCTGCTGATTGTCTCACAAAGAATCCCTGCCCATCCCATATCCTGGAAGTAAATAATAGCTATCTAATTGGACTGAGGCTTGCCCAACAACACAGAAACCACGCCCGGTACTGAAAACCTAGCAGACTATGGAGGGCGAGTGTAACAGTGAACCTTGTAAGAGAACTTCGTAATGCCACTTCAACAAACAAGAATGATGCTTAACTTTATTCTAAATACTTATCCTTGTCCTCACAGGTTAGTGGAGCTCCCACTCTTCATCAGACAGAGACCATCACAGCAAACCTCAACTGGTCAAAATGCAAAGAACAGCTGTTCGTAGGGTGCTCGGTCCCAATGAATATGTCTACGACACAACTCCCATACAAAAGGCTCAGGAAACATCATGGAAGACAGGGAAGAAAGATAGCGAGAGCCAGAGGGTCAGGAAATCTGCTGTGAGGCTGTGCCTCTTAGAAACAACAGGGAAGCTACGTCCATGAAACTTCAACACAGAACTGCCTAAACAAGATCTGAACAATGACAGTACCAACAGATATGCTAATGTGGAAGTCGGGGTTCTCAGAAGGCCTCAACTCTAGACAAAGGACTACAGGCAGCTAATGACAGCTGAGCAAGGAAGAATTAGTCTTCCCCAGGGATGAGCCCCTAATTGATTATCCAATGCCCTGTGTTCAGTCATGAAATCACACACACACACACACACACACACACACACACACACACACATATATATATATATATATACAAGTAACATTAAGTGGGCTCAGCAGGTTGTACTTATATATTTATTCATATACATATATACATATATATCAATAATAATTAAAGAAAAAGAGATTGAACTTGAGAGGAGGACATGGGGAGGGTTGGAGTGAAAAAAGGGAAGGGTGAGGGAGTGATGTGATTGCATTTTAATTAAAAAAGAATACAAAAGGCTATTCACAATTTATCTAAATAGATTCTGTTGTGACTTTAATTTTATCAGAATTATATATATACACATATATATGCCCACATATATATGTATATATATATAATTTATTTCACCAAATAGCACTACAAAATCATAAAGGAAAAAAATCCCCCTCACTTGCCCTATATATGCCTGAATTTTGTAATTCTGAGGCAACCAATTTAAATTATTTTAGCATCAGTTCCAGTATTTACTTCCAATTTTATAAGGAACTCTCTTATTCCTTATTGCTTTTTTCCTAATTTTGATATTATCTGCTAACTTTGTGTATGAAATATACATGGGAACTCTTGTACAGAAAATTTCAGATACCCACTTCCATGTACAACTATGCACATCCCTTCTCCATCCAGAACTATATGAAAACGCCAGATTAAGCTATGATTATATGTTCTAGGAAAGTTTTGTTCACAGTAGCAACACACCCTTCTTTATGGTTGTATTTTCTTTCTTACACAACTCTTTGTTTTTCCAGGAGTCACATAAGCCTTGTTTCTCTATTTGTTCCATCTCCCATGTGCCTATAATAATGCTTCTGTCAGATTTCCCAACAAAAGATCTTTAGAAGTCTTTGGAGATGCCCTCTGGGAGCCTCTGTCTCCCTCCTGCTCCTCTAAACTCGCTTCCTGCTATCATCCAGGTGGGCATGCACAGTATGCCATGGTGTACTAAAGGTCAAAGGACAGCTTTTGGGAGTTGGTTATCCCTGTCCACCATGTGAGTTCTGGGGACTAAACTCAGGTTGTCAGGCAGGCAACAAGAACCTTTGTGTGTCAGCCATTGTGCTGATCCTATTTTTATTTTCAAGTACAGTGTTACCTCTTTGACCACAGTGATTCTGTGCCAAGATACCAGTGAATGTCTGAAAGCACTATATCTTATGTGCTTTCCCTATATCTGCATACTCAGGAAAAATTGAATAAGCACAATGGACACAATAAGAGATTAACAACAACTACGAAATCAGTCATAGCAACATATTGTAATAAAAGTTATGCATTTGTGGCCTCTAGGACTAAGAGAAACCTGTGATCCTATTGTGTGTCAGACACATCTGCTCCAGGTTTTAGGGCTCTGGAGAGCAATGTGGTAAGGAATGACCTTGTCTTCATGGAGTATATGCTCTGACTTAGGAAGTGGGACAGAGAAGAGACTATTGAAGAATTGAAAAGGAAGTACAGTCTAAGAGGTAGGTATGTGAGGCCAGTAACATTGGAAAATCATTTAGCTTTTGATAGACATAACTATTTCACCTTAACAACTTGAGTCATGGAGGCTGAGGATATAGGTGGACAGGAAGATGATGACATCACATTTGTCAGAGGAAACCAGAAAGAAGATACAGAGCATTCTCTTTCCTTCTAATACTATGACATTGACTACTATAGTTTGAAGGTGTCCCTGAAATGGGCATTATAAACTTAGTTCCCAGTGCAACCGTTTTAGAGGTGAGACATTTCAGGGATTACTGGGTTATAGAGTTCTAGTGTCACCATCATAGGAGTGGATTAGTTATTGTAGGAGTGGGATCCTGATCAAGGATGAGTTTGGCCTCATTCTGTTCTCCTCCCTTCATGCTCACTTGCCCTTCTGCCTTCTGCAATGGGATGCTGATGCAGCAAGACCCTTGACGGACCTGGACCTCTTCCATCTTGACATCCCCAAGCCCCAGAACTATATTAAATAAGTCTCTGTTCATTATACATCATCCAATCTTAGACATTCTGTCTTTACAGCAAAAAGTAGAATGAGATGCTTCCTTGATATCAGTGTTGAAAAAACAGAAGGCAGAGGAAAGCAGTGCCACAAAATTTATGAATGAAAAAACACATTTACAAGAATGTTATATTATTCAGCTGTAAAGAAATACCAAATTTGGAGATAATTGAAGGGAGCTGGAAAACATCATGCTGAGTGAGGTAACCCAGGACCAGAAAGACAAATGTCGTACATTCTTGCTCATACATAGATCCTAACCATGAATCTGTAGATTTATGTGCTTAACTTGGAGTATCTCTAGAAGCCAGGAATGCAGACAGGATAGATTTGTGGGAAAGGGAGAAGAAAGATCTTAAGTGAGTTGGGGACAGTAAAACATAGATTACATGAAGGGGAACAAGGAAGAAACAGTAGGGATATAGGTTTAAGTGGGGGGATGGCAGGGTAAGGCAGAGAAGTTGGGATAACTAACATTAAGGATGTTTGGAAAGCCATATGAAAACCTACCATTTTATAAGTGTCATATATGATATATATATGCATATATAAAGTTTAATTGGAGTTAACCTATACAAAGATAATGCTCCTTCCAGAAGTTAAAAGTTGCCAAATAAACAGCCAGGTGTCAAGTGTGGGATACCTCTCCTGCAATTATTGGTGAAACTCCAGAACATGCCATTGCTATTTCTCTAGGCTGCCTGCCAGAACTTGATGGTAAGATACTATTACTGAAAATATCCCATACTTTGGCTACAGGAAGTGAGGAACTCAAATTGTCATTGACTAGGAAGCTTCCTCCATGCTGGCTAGCTCCATAGAATAAGAAGATGCTATGCAGGTTACTGGAAGAGAAAAGTCATCAACAATCTTACGCAGATGTGGGCTCTGTGAGCTACAGTAATGACCAGCATGGCAAGATACAGTCACAGGTACAATAGTGGCATGAATGTCATGAGAGCAACCAGTTACTTTATGATTGGATTTAAGTCCTACTCTACATGAAAGAACACATGACTGGTTCTGTAAACATGGGCAAGAACCCATGGCTGGGAGGTCATTGGACCCAGGGGCTAATCTACTTTTATTGCTTTGCTAAATGGACATAGTATCAAACTGCCCTCTAAATACAGGTCTCAGATGAGTGCAGCTCTCAGATCTCATTATAAGAGTTTATTTGTGTGGTTAAATGTGGTTAACTCAGAAACTTAGAACTGGTCAAAGTCCAGAGAATAAGTGTTTATGGAGTCCTTAGCCATAAGCAGAACATTTATCTAACAACCTATACCCCAAGGCTTAGGGGCCATCATGGATGAAGGGACAGAAAGGTCTTAAGAGGCTGGAAAAGCATGAAAGTGTCTTCTGGACATGACAGGACCACAGCACCCATGAACTCTCGGTAGCTGTGGTAGTCTGCATACAACCAAACCAGTCAACACCCCAGCAAAAAGAGTGGAGGTGTCTAAAGCCCTGTTCCTAGCTGAGGAGTGTGAACAGCTATGGCTTCTGCCGTAAGGAAAGTCAGTGATCTTTAGGGGTAGGTTGACCATGCTCCAGTACGTGGCTCCACACCCATGAGCGTATAAGAAGCACAAATCAGACTCTGTGGGTTATCATAAAAAGGGAACACAGTGTTGGGAGGGAGTTGGAGGCTTTGGAAAGAGGTTGGAGGGGACGGGGAGGGAGTTGGGGTGGGGTGGTAGGAGGGGTTAAGGGAAGGAGTGCAGAGCAAATATGATCAGACTACATTGTAGGAATGTGTGGAATTCTGAAAGAATAAAAGCATTACATTTAAAAAAATCATTAAAAGGAAAAGTTCCAGACTTATAAGCCAAAAAAGAAAGAAAACTGGAAATTTAAAAAATACTTGATATTACATGGTGATGGCAATGCTAAATATTAAAACTGTGAGAAGTGGTAAAAGTGGAGTCATGGTAAAATCAAAGCATAAAATGCCTCCATCATGAAGGAAGAAGGGCTAAAAATGAATGCCCTGAGTATCCATTTGAAAACACTGGCAAAAGGTGAAAAGAAAAAGGCAAGAGAGAGAGAGAGAATAAGAACACAAAAACTGAAACGGAAGCCAATGAGACAGGAAATACAAGCCAATGAAGATGAGCTATAACGCCTTCAGGGAGCTCTTTGGAAAGACCAAGAAAACAGATAACTGTCTGGCAAAGCCAATCGACAAAACAGAGAAGGAGAAAACACTAACCCAGTGATTAAACATGGACAGAATTCCAGATACAGCAGGCTCTAAACAGCCAGTGAGAAATACTGCCAGTGAGTTGAGTTCAGGTTGACAAACAAAAGATGAAGACAGCGTGGACTAAACAATATGCCCTCCAGTACTGCAGATGAATGAGATTAAAAATTCACTTTATAAAGCAATAGGGAGCCGGGCGTTGGTGGCGCACGCCTTTAATCCCAGCACTCGGGAGGCAGAGGCAGGCGGATCTCTGTGAGTTCGAGGCCAGCCTGATCTACAGAGCGAGTTCCAGGACAGCATCCAAAACAATACAGAGAAACCCCGTCTCGAAAAACCAAATAAATAAATAAATAGATAAATAAAAGCAATAGCGGTGGGGAGGTATGACAACAAGCAGTAGGCACGGTGAAGGTAGTAGGAACCTAAAAAAAAGAAATCCCGTCTTCAACCATAAATAGTAAGAGAGCAAACTAGAGTTGGGGCAAAGCTACATCCTCCGAAAGCTCTCCACACCCCCACCCCCAGCATGTGTCTCTCCCATCAAGGCTGTACCACCTCTGCACACAGCACAACCAGCCGAGGACCAGGCATTCCAATACTTGAGTCTACTGTGGATTTCTTTTTTTTTTTAATTTTTTAAAATTTATTTTAAATTAGAAACAGGTTTACCTCACATGTCAATCCTAGCTCCCTCTCCATCCTCTCCTCTCCTTTCCCCCTTCAACCCTCCCCAAACCCCTTCCCCAACCCCCACTCCACTCTACAAAGAGGGTGAGGCCCTTCATGGGGGATCTCGAAAATCTGTCATATGATCTGGGACAGGGCCTAGACCCTCCCCCATGTGTTCAGGCGGAGACAGCATCCCTTCACGTGGAATGGGCTCCCAAAGTCCATCCGGATGACAGGGCTAAATGCTGATTTATTGCCTCAGGCCCCAAAGGATGCTGAGGCCTCTTCACTGACACTCAATCTCTTAAAATACAAATATGTGTATGCTTTGATATAGGGTGCGTTTCGTGTGAGTGTCTGTTGTTCTTTAGAGGCCAGACTAACAGAGTATAATGCAGTTAAGCACTGATGAACACTTGCTTCAGTATGGTAGTTACCTCTAGTGATAAAGACAGGGGGCCATAAGTAAGTGTGAATCATAGGTTCTTTGGTAGGTTCAAGGGACAAGCACTGATTTATATCACATTTACATTTAGAAAAAAGAATTCTTACAGGAGCCAAGGATAAGCATTTTATGAACGAAAAGTCCAATTTTGTGTAGCAGAGGCCCCAAAAGAAACTTTGGAAAATAAAGCAAAGTCATAGGTGGGAGCAATGGCTCAAGTGGAGAAAAACAAAATTGAGATGGGACAAGCTCAGAGAAGGAAACACACGTGTGTCAGCTGGGTTCTCTGTGACTTGTGGTATGACAGTGATTTGGTATGGTGGAGGCTGAACTAGTATCAACTTGCCTTTGCCCTCTACTCTGCATCATGAAAGTCGTTGTTAGAGTGAAGTTCTCACTGCAACAGGGAACTCGTCAGGGTGGAGTGTGGCAATACCACTTATGGTCAGTGCTTCAGGCTGACATAATAAAACGCCCCTGGTGGGAGGGCTTGCATGCTATGTATTTATTTTTCGCATGGGATTAAATCTGGAAGTTCAACACCAAGTTATCAGGAAGGTTGGTTTCTCCTGGGTCCTGTCTTCCTGGCTTCCATATTACTGTTGTCTTCCTGCATCCTCCCAATGGTATTTCACTGTCTGAGTGTCTGTGGTGTTTCTTATAAGGACACCAGTCAGTTTGAATCAGGCAGGATCATACCTGAATGGCCTCATTTAGACTCATCATCTCATTAAAGCCAGACTCAGCATTCTGAGGTACTGGGAGTCGATACACATTTTGAGGAAACGTAGCTTAACCTATGATAGATCGAAAGAAGAGATTTCCAGCCCCAGGAACTTACCTGAAGAAAAGAGGGTTTTGTATGCCTTAGGTTGGGGTCAACACATATCCTGGTGGTTCTGATCCGGTAGCCCAGGATGTGGTAATTGGTCCACATAAGCTCTTAAAGAACAGCACTTTTGAAAGGTGTGGCTTTGTTGGAGTGGGTGTGGCCTTGTTGGAGGAAATGTGCCACTATGGAGGCCTCACCTATGCTCAAGCCACACCCAGTACCTCAGATCATTTCTGTTGCCTGAGCAGCACTATGTCTGTCAGCATGTCCCACCATGCTGTTAATGGACTGCACCTCTGAACTGAAAGCCACCCAATTAAATGCTTTCCTTTGTAAGAGTTGCTATGATCATGGTGTCTCTTCACAATAATAAAAACCCTAACTAAGACACAGGGTCAATATGAACCCCTGCAGGTACCCAAGAACCTGTGGATGGGAACTGACTGGAATCAACTGGGGACCCAGCCAACTGGACCAGGCCTCCTGAATACTTGTCCTCGGACATTTATTCCCCTACCATAGTCGTAGTGGAGAAAACAGACCCTAAGTCCCCAGGTCTCGTAGACACAGAGAATGAGGCTCTAGCATTATGTTCTCCCATGGGCCAATTGACTGGGACAGGCTGGTTTCACCAGTTTCTACACAAATGACAAGTCATTGTGTCCATGATCAATCACATTTCCTGAGCTATGTTTTTTTTTTCTAGGCTATGCCATAAAATTCGGTGTTTTAAACACATTGTAAGTTTAGACTTTGTGGTAACTCATTTTACCTTGACTAGACCACAGAGTGCCCAGATATTTTGTTACTCTGAATAGTTCTGGATGAGGTTAACATATAAATAAATAGACTATGACAGGTTGTCCATTAGATAGATTTTTTTCATGTGTATGGATAAACTGTCCACATACCCTCTTGTTAGCTCAATGAAAACAAATAAAGGAAAGGTAGTTTATAAAAAGAAAAAAGCTATTTGATTACTGCTAGTCTGGTGTGGGGTCTAATAACAATACCTAAATGAAAATAACAGTCCTATTCTCTACCCCAGATTATTCTTTTTAATTCAAGATGCGATTTTTCCCAGTAAAAGTTCAGCAATGGAGTTGCTAGGCTTTCCTTCAACTTTAATACTAAAGTTGTACTTAATCAGGAAATGGACCTCTGTTGTGTTTCAGAATCTTTTGTCACAACAGGATCTTTATTCAGAGACTCCTAGTACTTGTCAGGGATGGATGGCCTCCATGAGGCCAGTGGGGAACCAGCTCCCTTGTTGCACCATACTTCCAATTTGTAGGATTTTAGCAGTCCATAGGGTATCCTCAGCAGGCAAGGGGATGGATTCCAAATAGGGCTGGGCTGGCCTGAGTCACTGAGGAGACAGTGCAGCATGTGACCTGCCCAGACTCCTCCTTGATGCTCCTCTCCAGGTTCCCCAGTTGTGGGGATTAGAAGGCAATGCATTCACCATCTAGGACTCCAGTTTCCAAGGACACCTCAACGACTTCCTGAGCCCTGTGGGTGTCAGTATCCCGAGGTGAGCCTTCAGCCTTAATCACAGTTCTCCTTGGTAGCACTTAGGAAGGGAGTTGATGAATTTAACAAGAAACACATGTTTTCATTTAAATTACAATTAGCAATTAGAGAGTTAAGTGTGCCCTGGATAGAATACATAATCATTGTGGAGTCTGTGGAGCAGCTACTTTATTTTACATCCTGCTTTTATGTTTTACTTTATGATTTCAGAGCAAATTCACACGGAAGTGAAGAGTGAAGCCCTAGCTGAATGAAGCTGCTAGGCTGAGTCATTCTCCTTCTACAGAAAAAACGTAGAAGTGGAAGAGAAAACATTTAACACAATGTCAGCAATCTAAGTTGGTTCATTTGTTGGAGAGGGTTGTGTTAGAAATTATATGCTTCCTAGTAATGGTAGTTTGCATTTCCCTACTTACTGATTGGCATAATTATCTGAAAATCCACAAAAGGAGTAGCCAGCCATCATCTCCCTTTATATCTTCTGAAATATTGCATAATGAAATTAATATTACTTTATGTCTTTTAATGGAGTGGTTTTGCTTGCTTGTTTGTTTTGGTAAAGAGGAGAGCCAAGTAAAGTTGCCAACTCATACTATTTCAAAATTAAGTCAAGTGTGTCCAGATGTTAGAAATTCTGGGCAATGGAACCTGAAGGAAAAATCCACAGGGCAAATGGCCATTTCACACCCACCTATCCATAAAAGGTTCCTTCAACAAAACAGGTTGGCAGTCAAAGTGAATCCATAGCAAGAAAGCAGTTCCTAGTGAAAAAAACCCTCCCCCATAAGTTAAATAAAAGTAATCAAATAAAATCACCCCTGACAGGAGCACAGTAAGGAACCCAGTCAAGGCCAGGAACTGCACATAGCTTGGGAATATGCATGCATAACTCGTTGGTGTCATCTGAGAACCACAGCACTTTCTATATTTTAGCAAATCAGACACGGGTGAAGGGAGACTGCTCCTCAGGATCATGTCAGGAATCTGAGACTTTTGGCAGTGTTTAGTGATCCTGGCAAAGGGGCGGACAGTCACCTCTTAGTGCTGACCTGGGAGAGAATCTCTTCAGGGTCTCCTCAAAGAGCTGCAGGTGGGGGCTGCTGAAGATGGAGGAATCACAGTTTCGCTCTACGGTCTGTGTTTTATTTTAGTTTGTCTTACAGCCACATGGACCTTGTCACTCTCGACAACCCAGATTGGTTCCCTTTCCTTGTTTGCTAGGCTTCAGTAAATGTTTCTAGGTCAAAATATAAGAATAAACAGAATACAGTAAGTTTCCCTGTCCATAGCTCAGGGGACGCCACTGTTGGGTTCAAGTGAACGGATCCACCACAGGGTGAAACTTGGTGGGGATGCCAGACAGCCAGGTTCTGTTCCCTTCTCTCCATGCTGTTATTCATCTCCTGCAATTGTTTGTCTTGAGCATCTGAGACAGGGAGTAAATTTTCCTTGACACTCTGACAGCCCTCGTGGCACATCTGCATAAAGATGGGATTTATTTTGTTCATTATGACTGTTCCGGATTGCACAGGGCTTTATTTCACTCCCACAGACTAGTTCTGTTTTCATAAATTATCCAGCATGCTCCTCCCAGCCTAAGTGACCGGCAGTCTTCCGAGAAGACTGGTAAATAACCTGTGTGTTGCCTCTTCTTCTTCACTCTGGTTATTTCTGTCATAAAAGTTATGACATATCAGGCAGAGGGAGGATCAAGAAGGCTTCTAATAAATACTTTTCAACAAGCTCCAGACAAATCTAATAACACAGCCATGGACGCTTCAAAGAATCCTCTAAATGCTTCTGCAGCCCTGAGAGCTCAAAGGCGGACATACCTTTCTGCAGAAACCGGTGCCTCTTTCTGCTCCAAGCGTTTTGTTTTGTGGATAGGGATGGAAACTTCATTTTGCTCACTTATAAACTGGCTGGCTCTGCAACCATCTTTGTGTTCTTCACAATGGCTCTCCCCTTTGATTTTTTTCTTTAACATAAGGGATATGAATAGAAGTATTCCATAAGTGTGAAAACAAACAAGGGCTGTAGTATTCTGTGTAAAAGCACAACCCACGCAGGCTCAACATTGGTCAAGGCCATCCATGCTGCTTTCTTCTATCTCTTACTTTCTTTTATTTCTTCCTCAGGGTTTGGTATAAAAACCCTGCCTTAGAACCCAGGTCGTGTTTTCTGCTCAGGCTGCACCGGAGGGTGGGAGGAGGTTCCCTAGCATTATCTTAATGAAATATGTCTTTCTTATGGCAAGGAAAGGTTTGATGAGGAGAGGAGAACTGAGCATCAGGACCTGAGGCGGGACTATGAGATCTGAATCCAGCAAACACCTTCTGCCTCTTGTTTACAGGAGAAGCCCTGGTAACAGAGGCAATATTAGGATCCATTGAGGAGATGTTGTCATGTATCCAATATGATCTGAGCAGGGGGAAGAATCATTCTGTGACAGCAACCAGAATTGTCAAATTACTCATAATACATAAGACCTGCACTATTGTGACTCATCATGGACTACTGGACAAAAGTTCCTATGGTCTTGGGGTGCCAGGGTGGAGCAGAAATGAATCAAGAGGGGAAGGGAAGAAATCCACAGCCTTGCTTCTTCCTCCTCAGAGACCACCCTCCTCATTGTTCTCCATCTGCTGTGTCATGTCATGCTTTACATCAGCTGGGCAATGTTATGAGACCACAAAGAGCCTAACCAAGGCTCCCTAGGCTGTGAAGCATAAAGGGCAGCTCTCTCAGGTAACAGTTAGTTGGAACTATTTGGATTCTTGCCTTCTCCCAGGTGTTGCCCCAAAGCAAGGCTCTTTCCTTGGCTGCCTTGGCCCTCACCTCTGTTCCTAGTCTCCTGCCTTTTCAATGCACATGATGGTTGGCTCCTCTCACAGAGCCTACCAATGTCTGAGTATCAGGGTGGGGAGGTGGCTCAGTGGGTAAACTGCCTGTGTGAGGCCCTGAGTTTGGACCCAGAAGTCACTATCAACAGGGTAGTACATATGTGTAATACCAGCACTCCTACACTGAGATGGGGGTAGACACAGAATTCCTAGCCGCTCACAAGCCAGCTGGCCTGGCATTGAAGTGACCCTGCCTCAAACAAGGTAGAAGGCAAGAACAGACACTTGAAATTTTCCTCTGGCCTTAGCAAGAGAATGCTTGTCCTCACACATACAAGAATACACACACACACACACACACACACTCACACTCACACACACACACACACACACACACACACACACGGGGTGAGGGGGGAGACAGGCAGACACACATGTACAAGAGAAAGAGACAGACAGATGCATGAGAGAGAGATTTAGAAAGAAGTCTAGGAGCAGTCATTTTCAGCACAAGAAAATGTGCTAACTCTATCAGAACTGAAGATCACAGCGATCCATAAAGATTTGCAAAGATGAGTAACTAAGGGGAAGGGGAGGGGAGGGTGGTGTTTAGAAATGAGAACAGAAAAATATTTATATTCCTTATTCCTTTCTGAAATTACAGAAGAAGAAACTAATAATAATAGTAAATTTTTCAAGCTCATCCCATTAAGTCTTAGATATATCAGATACTGAATTTGACACTTTCATATGTTTTCATTGAATTTTCATAACTTTGTGAAACAAATAACATTTCCCTATTATTACAAGGTCAGGTGCAGACAGAAGTTGAATTTTTCTTCTTAAACAAAGTACACTGTGCCAGGAATTTTGGATATATTTGCATTACATTTTTACAGCTCTACAATATCTGTCAGATTATATCTACTTTCCAGGTATGGAAACTAAGGCAGCCGTTCTATTTTATAATAATGTAAAGGGCTTTTTGTTAAGGGCTCTTGAGCACTGGTTTGGAGAGCATCAAGGCCATACTGCTGGAAAATCAGCTATAAGCTAAGGTACTCTGGATCCTGCCTCCCTTTGTATGCTTTTCTGGAAGATTCTCTGAACCAATAGTCCTAGTATCATCCAATGGTAGTCACATGGAAAGAAAAAAGGGAATAAAGTCGGGGGTTTCATTTCACCAAAGCTCCAAAATACAGTACTCATTAATTAGGTACAACTAGGTGACAAGGAATACTAAATGGGACATTTTATTTTTAGCTCTCTCTCTGCCTGCCTGACTGCTCTGGGCTCTCTATGGTCTACCAGTAATAATGCTACTCTTAGAAGATGCTGTGTAATTTCCTTTCTTTGTCACTGAACAGTATTTATCGAGGGTCTACACGGATGCGCCATTGCCATGGAATATCATGGTAACTGCTGATCGATGAATGTATGGCTGGGGCCTCAGAGTTCCTGGGTACAAAGCTCAAGGTTCTGAAATAACGAGTGTTAGGAATCCCTTGCCCAGGGTCAGGCTGAGCCATCTGTCCTTGCGCAACCTGAAAGGCAGACAGATAGCCCTTCTTCATCGTGCACCCGCCTCCACAAAGCAACGGAACACTGGCGTGTACGTCTTCCCCAAACCACAGCCACAGCTGTTCCAGGTTTCCCCTAATCCATCCTCCAACAATACCAAGGCTTCACTTGTCCTGGAAACCTGAGTGCTGATGTGTCGCAAGCACTCAACTTCAAGGAAAACCCGTCCCCAGGTTCCGAGTCCTACGGAGAGTTTTCTTTTCTCCCGCAAGCCCTGGGGTGCGGCTGTGATATGAGGGGCAGCTTAGGAGGTGGCTAACCTCTCTGCCTTTTATGGCAGACATTTTCTGGTGAGGGGCAGGGCCCTGATGTGAGGGGTCCTCGGCCGCCCAGTGGTCGGGAAGTAGGGGGAACTGGCGATTTCTGTCATGGATGCTTGAAGCTGTGAACATCACAGGACCTGCCAGCTCCACATGCTTGTCACCCGACGCTGCTCACCTCTGACCAAAGGTCTCATGCTCTGAGGACGTGTCTGTATGGAACTGCACTTTCCTCTTCCTTTTTCCCAGGTCTCAGTCACAGTGTAAACTTCTCAAGGGAGAGATGAGATGCTTCATCTATTTTTAAGAGCAATCAAGCCCTGAGCCTAAGATATGAACAAGTGGGCAGTGTGCTCTACTCTCGAGGCTCCCACAGCTGCAGATTTATCTGGTATCAAAAGTACCGGGGGTGCAGGGACACACACACACACACACACACACACACACACCCTCACAGTTTTGTTTTTGTTTTGGGTTTTGTTTTGTTTTGTTTGCTTCCCGTTATTCCTAAACACAGTTCATAATTATTTTTACTCTATTTACATTGTATTAGTAATCTAGAGACAATTGTAAACTGTGGAAAGGGAGCTAAAAAGATGGCTCAGCAGATAAGAGCTTATACTGGTCTTGTAGAGGCCCTGAGTTCAGCTCCTAGTGCCTGTGTTGGGTAGGAATCTAATGACCTCTTCACACACACACACACACACACACACACACACACACACACACACACACACACACACACACACACGAATCTTTAAAACATTCTGGTGGGTGTAGGTAGGTTCTATGTGCCGTTTTCTAGGAGTGACCTGAACATTTATGGATTGAGGTATTCTCTAGGGTCTTGAAACCAAACTGCCAGAGATCCTGAGGGAGTCAGTGCTTGTTTATCATTATATAGAACTTAATTATAGGTAACCATTTGCTTAAACAGTCTCTGTTCGGCCCCGGGGAAGACAGAAGATGTTTTCCTTCCAAACGAATGCTACCAACTTTGCTTCCCAAGCCCTGTCACCATGAGAATCAGGAAAAATAGGTTGCTTTTCACTGAACCTGTGACTGTCTCTTTACAAGCACCTCAGACATGTTCAGGGGTGGCAGTCTTTTCTGGATGAACCAGTCACATTGCTCCTGGCTTTTCAGCCAACTAAAAGTTAACTTCTCACTGTGGTAACCATCGAGAATCCTTCCCTTCCAGTATTTGTGTCTTTGTAATTTTTATATCAGGGGTGTTTATGATGACTGTATATATGACAGAAGTCATGGTGAGGGACTTTGGGGGCCAAGGCACTGAAAGCCTTTTGTTTTCTCCTTGCTTTTGGGGATCACCTTCTCCTGACGAAGCTTCTTGTCAACAGTTAGCACTGGTTTAGAAAGCAAGTACATCTTCCTCAAGGTGTTCTTCCAGTGCTGTAACACCTCCAAATAGTTGTCATTGTGACTCTTAAATTTCTGGTTCATGGAAACCATGTGAGGTGATGAATATGTGTAGTTGTTTTAAGCCACGGAATATTAGTGTAATTGTTAGACAGTAATAAGTGACTGCTACACCCTCTGAACTGTTTCTACCTCACTTCTCTCTTCTTTTCATGATGTCTGGTTTGCGAGTTCAGGAGTGTGTGTGATCTTGATGGTAAAGAAGAAGGGTCTCAGGTCTATTTGGCACCCTGGAGCTACTTTAGTTTCCTTGGTGATTCAGATGGGGTGGGTCTAGTTTCTGGACTAGTTTCTCCCAATAAGGACTTAGTGATTTTTATAGTCCCTTCTCTTAGCAGAGAACCCAAACAGAGGGGAGAAATGTTATGCCCTCAGTGTTCAGTCTCTTGAGCTCGGCTTCTTGAAGGTTCTTCTGAGGCAATGGCCTCAAGGAAGAAGAGGCAAACAGGTGACCCTGTTCATTCCCTAGGCTGTAGAAAGTGAGATTCTCAGGAGAGAAGCAATCTGTAAGAGAAGTCCAGAATTTTGTGGTTTCTGTCTACTTCAGAGGACAGGCTTCTCATATATTTCAATACCTAGCATACTCAAGAATGGAGTAGACTTGCATGTGTTTGCAAAACCAAAACACAGCTGGGAGGTATAATTTTAGGTCCCTAGAGCCTTGGCAGTGTTTATCTATCTTGTGGAGTCTGCCCCAGAGCAGGACTAAGCTGGATTCATACACAGCCCTATGAGGAGAGCAGGAGGTACATTTTTATGCCTGGGTTTTCAGAAAATGGACACGAAGGCCATCTAGGACTCAGGGAATGGTCTCACTCTGGGCCTCAGATCCCTTGAGACTCTTCTTTAAAAGTCATCAGAAAAGGATGGTTAAGAGGGGGAAATTAGCAATATCAGGCTTGTTGGCTAACCAAGTGTGGCATTAAGGAAGAAAATGTCTGCCTTCAATAAGAGTTCCATGGAATGTTCTCCAACTTACCTGGGACAGTTAGAATAATGAGACTACTGGCTGATGGAAGCTTCTAGTAGAATCCTGCTACTTGAGTTTGGGCTGGGATCTATCATTGACTTAATTATGACTCCACGTGAATTATTTAACCTCTCTATGCCTGTTTGATTATCTATAAGATGATTCTAACAAGCATATATTGTGGACCAATGAAATGGCTCAGCAGGTAAAGGTGCTTGCCTACGTAAACTGAGTTAAGTCCTTGGATCCCATGGTAGAAAGAGGGAACTGATGACCCAAAGTTGTCTTTTGACTTCTACATGCATGCGACAGTATATGTGTACCCCCACTCAAACATCCACAGTGAACACAAATGCATACAACACACACACACACACACTTTGACACTCATATGAAAGGGCAAATGAGGTGATTCAGTTAAGTTGGAGGTGTGCTTGGCACAGAGCCAGTGACTACTGTTGTAATTAATGGGATATTCTGGTTTAAGGCATTTAGAATTAGTGATAGGACAAGAGACAGCAATGAGTAGCAGTCAAATATAGGAGCTCCCGTTCCTAAACAAAGACTTATAGACAACTAAAAGATGCTGAAATTGGAAGAAGTAGTCTTCCCCTGGGGATGAGCTCCCTAATTGGTTATTCAATATCAAGTGTTCAGTCCTGAAATCATATATATATATATATACAAGTAACATTAAATGAACTCAGCAAGGTGTGTGTGTGTGTGTGTGTGAGAGAGAGAGAGAGAGAGAGAGAGAGAGAGAGAGAGAGAGAGAGAGAGAGAGAGAAGCCAGGGATTTGAGAGAGAGAGGAGAATGGGAGGAGTTGGGGAAAGGAAAGAGAATGGAGGGAAATTATATTTTAATTTTTAAAAGTGTGGGACCCCTGGGGTTCTAAGTCTGTTGCACTATGAACTCGAACATTTCTGTTAAACTTTCTGTGCTCTCAGAATTATCATGGGAAAAATGCAGATGTTAAGTTGCAGTTGCAAGGATTAAGGAAGGTAACATGTGCCTATAACACACTCGGCAGAAAGCCTGTCATTGAGTAAGAACTTAGAAAGAGCTGACTGCTGTCATGCCTACCATCATGACTATGTGGATTCTCTTCTTTCAAAATCAAAGCCTGCAGGGGCCTTCACGGAGGGTTGAATGGGACTAGGCTCCATTTACTCTTGCTTTGACAAATCAGGGAGGAATTGTGGGCTCTCAAGGTACCTGTTCAGGTAAACAATAAATATTTATAGTCCATGCACACGGTTTCCAGGACTGGTCACTGCTATAAACACCTAATGCATTGTGCTGTGAGTTCTTGGGTAACCAGGGTTCGGATGTTACTGCCAGCTGAGAAGTCAGTCTAGCCCTGCCTGGTTTGTTACGCCAAAGCATAGCCATGATAGATGCACACTGGTGGGTGTAAAACATGACTGGTCTCAAGGGAGACCTGCCTCAGACAGTTGGAACTCCCTAGTATGATTCCAAGTGGTATCAAGATGACACATAAAATTGAGCTGATTTTCGAACCTGTTTCTACTACCCCTGGCCCTACTGTCACACACCTATGTTGTCAGTGGTAGCTGAGGTCCCTTCTGTGGTTTTTTCAACAGTCACTTCAGCACAACTATGGAGATGCAAGTGAAATTAAAAGACTCATTGCAAGCATAAATGCTGAAGAGGCTGAACATAAAGGAACCATGAGAGGAATGTCAGGGGTAGAAAGAGGGAGGCCAGAGGAAAGGAGAAAGAGAGGAAGGGGAAAAACAGAGAGATTGCACCCGTGACTGTGTTCCAGGGGACTTGTTGGGGCCAAGGAGCAGTACACAAGCAGAAGGCCAATGGTTGTGAGTGGGCTTTACCAGAAGGTTCAGATGTCACTGGGTCACAGTCATGTAGGAGCAAGAAAAAGGACTTGAGTCAGGGACCAACCTTATCACACTGGTGCATACCTGGTATCTGGATAGGTACTCAAAGACTGAAGTGTCAGGAGAATGTAACATTTGAAAACCTGACAACACAATGTGTCACCATGGCCAGCCTGCTGTATAGCCAGGACATGAGGCTGACAATAGTAGCACCCTTGGCTTCCTGCATCTTCCCTTAGTGTTTTCTGACCACAGGTCTCCCTCTCAGGAGGCCTCAGTGTGGGGCCAGTCTGACCTGAGCTAAGGAATCCATTTGTGTAGGGCATCACCTCTGAGAAGGAGGGGGTGGGGGTAGGGGGTGGGGAGTAGGCTGTAGTGGGGGTGGGGGTGGGGGGTGAAAGTAGGAACTTTGCGTCTGTGTCCATCAGTACCCTGTCTACTTCATCTGCCCGCTGCAGGTGTGCATCTGCCTGCCTTTCGACACGCCCCTTCTTCTGGAACAGTGTAGAGAAGGAGAAAGATGGCTGGAGAGGAGAAAGGATGCTTTACCCCGCTCAGTGAAGTCAGGCTCTTTCTAGAGCTGCTGATGCTCAGGGCCATAGTGCGAACTCTGCAGCCAGACTGAGTGATCAGAGGAGGATAACTGGGCCAGAGAGCAGAGATGCTTCCCTGAGAGCAGGAGAGGGAGGCAATAGATGCAGACATTGTCTTTCCTAGGGAAAGTAGAAGGCGAGGCCTCTTGTAGACAGTGTCCCTCTCTCTTCACGTTCAGTAGCTTTTCCTTGAAGTCAGTTAGAAACTGAACTCACGACGAACACTCCTGGGGTTCCTACATATCTGTCTATGCCTATCCATCTATTTATTTATTTACATCCCCACCCCCGCACCCTGTTCTTGAAACTTGTCTGGTTCAGGGTTTCAGCGGCTTGGTTAAGTATCTTGTAAGGAAATCATTTCTAATAAAGCTGGTGCGCTCGGGTTTATCGTTTCTAAGTGCGGGTCAGGATTTAGTTCGCTGTGTTAAACTCTCCGCGCTGCATGTGATTTGTCAAGCTTTGTCAGGAACAAAAAGTTCCGGGATGTGCAAAGCAGGACTGCTTGGTTTCCATGGAGATACTGCTAGTTGGGCTATGGAAATCCTGAAAAGGCCAGAGGATGAGTGACAATACAAGGATTTAGCGGCTGATCTGAAGAGCCAGGCTGAATTAATGAGATTTTTCATAGAGCGTTATTAGCAAGGCTCACACCATATGACTCTTAGGCCCTCTTTTTCCCAGCTGCAATCTTGGAAAACAGACATGGAAAGATTTAATTGCTGATAAAAAAAAGAAAACACCAAAACTAAACAAAACAAAGGACCACCTCCCCCCCAAAAAACCAAAATCCTCTAAGGTTATTTTAATTTACAACATTTTAAGGGTGCAATTTAAAAAACTGTTCTTTTCCCCCATCATTTGTTATTATTATAGCTGCATTTGAGGTAGTGTTTGCCCTTCATCTGCATGGAGATGGGACATTCAGCGGTACTTATTATATTGCACAGTTAATTCCCACATACTGTGAACACATTAACTGTTCAAAGTAGGTTATCTGGCATCCCATTTAGAGCCCAGGGAGAAATACCACGTCACCAGCTTCATCTCTCCTGGGGCAATATTAATTATTTATTATAGACTACTGATGTAAACTGTTATCTCTGGCAGGTCATGGTTTGTACCTGTGTCTATTCAGTGTTCTGGGATTTGGGAATTTGAATGTGGACTTCTGAAGACTAGCAATCTCTGTGGTTTGGGAGTGTGCTGCTGCATGTTGCCTCTGGTGCTGGTTGACACTAAGGAGAGGGACTTAGAAAAGTCTGTGTACCACCCTGCTCAGGCAATAATTGCCTTTAAAGTTTAAGAGCCGTTTTGGGATCATTGCAAGGACTAATGCTGTAGCCCCTAATTCCATCTCCTGTTGCTATTACTATTGTTATTACTATTTAAGAAGTTATGAACTGGTCTGTGTGCTTAGAAACATGGGTGTGATCAGCAAGGTTAGTTTTTAATTTTTAATAAGTTAGGCATGTAAACTCTTCATAAAACATCAATATCTGTCACCTCCAGAAATGATGCAGTGGTACATGGTGTCCTTTCTTGCTGCTCTACAGAAGGGCACATGCCCATCTGTTCTTAGAGATGGAAGACCATAATGTCCCTGCTGAATAATCCGCAGGAGAAATACGTGCTGTGGGCATTCCCCGGATTCCTGTACAGTAGGCTAATCCACTTAATCTCACTGCCAGATTCCCCAGGCGGGAATTTCACAGTCTCTTTTGATTTAGTGGTTTGTAAACTCTACAATTAAGTTCCTCTGCCTGCCTGTTACTGTATCTCTATTCCCTAGATGATTTCTTGAGGAACAAAATCAGGAAAGTTGAAATAGAGGTCAATGTGCCTTCATTCTTTCCCACCGTTTACTTTCTTTACCATTATTATTTTCAAATGTGTTGCTTTCTTCCCCTTTGTCTTCTATGTTATCATAGTAGCTTATTTAAATTATTGACTGTGCCCCCTCTGCTTTGCCCAACTGAAAAGATCCCAGATTTATCTTTGTGCCAGATTATATATTTCCAATCCTATTTAGCATCTAAAAATCCACTGTTCTGTGTGTCATCAGAAGGGTCTGGGAAGAACAAAGTTGAAGGAATCAAATTGTCTTGGCCTTGACACCTGCTTCTGGCATTTGTTAGTTTCGTGGGAGAGTCTCTTAGCCTGTCTGATATGATGTCCTCATCAGGAAGTAAAGGTTAAATGTGTTGCATATAGAAAGTGCCTATGTGCCTGCACATAGTAGACCCACAACAAAGTATGACAATGGTAGCTATCATTCCCATTAGAGTGCCTATTTACACAGCAGTGACTTGTTAGGAAGCATTTTATTAGAGCCCCTTTGACATGTGTTTTTGTGGCATCTCTGCTTAGATTGGGCTCTTGAAGTTAAGAGCCCAGGCTTTCCATTTATTTTGAAATTGCTCACTGCATTTAATTTCCGCTGTGGTCTGCTTGATTCCCTGCCTCCTAAAAATGTATATTGTCATAACCAATATACCTAAACTCATTTATATTCTCTCATCAGTGCTGCCATGGCAGGCACAAAAGGTGCTCTGATCCCTCAGGAGTAGGTGATACAGGCTGTTGCTATTGTTTTCTTTGGTGTGTGTGTGTGAATCTGGGGATCAACTCAGAGCCTTGCAAGTGCTACATAATCACTCTACCAGTAAGCTACATCCCTAGCTATGGTTTTCAAAAATTTATTAACCTAGCTATTTGTGTGTGTGTGTGTGTGTGTGTGTATGTGTGTGTGTGTGTGTATGTGTGTGCGCACGCATGTGGGTACACATGTGCTAAGTGGAGACCAAAGACTCACATCATATGTTTTCCCCAGTAGCTCTCCCCTTATTTTCTGAGACAGGCTATCACTGAATCTTGTCTGGATCTCACTGGCACTAGTCTATTCTTCTAGATGAGCTGGCCAGCTGCCTCCACGGTCTCTGTCTCCACCGTGCCAGTGCTGGATGACGGGCACTCGTCACCCAGGATGCCTGTGTGGGAGTTGCTGAGCCAGTCACCCCCTCATGCTTATGCAGCACATACTTTTCTGGCTGAGCCATCTCTCCTGCATCAGGGTTCTTCATGTTTTGAAATTATTCTTAAGCTATGTGTCTGTATACATGAGTACAGGCTGGAAGAGAGGATTAAATCCCTGGAACTGGAATTACAGGCAGCTGTGATCCAATCCATGTGGGCAGGTGATAGGACCTGAACCCTAGTCCTGATCTGGTTAAATTACACAAACTTATGGGACCCCAGACTCTTCATTAGTAAAATGAGGACATTAGTGTCTTTCCTGTCTAAGGTTTCTGTAGAAGATGAAATGGTACTGTGTGAATTTAAGGGAAATGCCTCCCTTATAAGAAGTGTTCAAAGAGTATCTACTTAATCATAACTTTGTGTTTGCTTTGAATTGAGAGCTTGACACCAGAAAAAATGAGGGAATAGGGAATTGCATGATTTCTCACCATCTCAGATTAATATGTTCTTCTAGTCTTTGAAGCTTCATCCAAGGCTTTCCTCTACTAATGGGAATAGGATGCCTGTGTGTATGATGGGCATGTTTTACAGTGGTCACCTAAACTAGAACCCAGTACTAGTAGACCCTTCACCCGGAGTTGTGACCAAGAATAACATCCTCAGAAATCCACAGGCCACCCCTAAGAGAGGAATAGCTGACATTCTATAGTGAAATACAGTGTCTTCTCTAATCATTTGCCTGTGGTAGGTACCACTGTGTCTTCCTAGGCAATCTAACTCTATGCGTTAAAAAGGAGTCTACTGATGCTCACCATTAGCAGAAGATGCTCCCTCACAGAAGGGAAAACTCCTGGTGGAACAGCTGTTTAAAGTTAGGATGTGTTTTGAGTGTGGGACCAGACAAAGGACATGATGATGTGAAGGCTAAGGCTGAAGGCTGGGCACAACAGTGTTCTAGGTGTTGTTTAGAAGGAGTGATGCCATTTGGCCATGTTGAGGTACTTCACACTTCGACATAAAATCTCATGGGGCTGAGACGTCAGGACTGAATTTCTAGACCAAAGTCAGCCAGTCTCCTCAGTTCAATTAGATGAAATGATAGAAGACACCTCACAGGTTCTGTGGAACCAGTGTTTGAGGGAATTCCAAGAGCAAGGGAGAGAGGAGACAGAAGATGAGGAGTAGGGAAAATACACAGCAGTCTCCTCCATTTCCTATGGTTTTAATATCCTGTGATCAATCATGCCTTGAAAATATTAAATATTATACCCAGAAGTAATTATTTACCGACTTTTAAATAACATTTATAAAGATATATTGCTATAACTGTTTTATTATGAATTGTTACTCTTATTATGAGTAATTCCTAGGTTAAAGTTTATTGTGATGGTAGATATACATAGGAAAGCTAGCTTTCTTTGGTTTCTCATGCTTGTGGCCTGCCCTTCTTTCCAATTGTTCACAGCCTACATGCTTGTAACAATGCACTGCACAAATTGAAGAGGCTAACCCATGAACTCTGCATCCTTCCAAGATGACCCCATGATTCCATTGTCTCACTCCACACCCTTGCTCTAATGCTCTAATGCTAGGTTTAGAAGAAGAAGAAGAAGAAGAAGAAGAAGAAGAAGAAGAAGAAGAAGAAGAAGAAGAAGAAGAAGAAGAAGAAGAAGAAGAAGAAGAAGAAGAAGAAGAAGAAGAGGCAGCCCCAACTGCTCATCACTTAAATAGCAGGTGTGTGTTGAAGAATGTTATCTAATTTAGAATCAGGTATTAATCCCAATTTTTTAAAGCTTTTTAACTGAGTAAATTATCTACCATCTCTAAGATACAGCTCACCTCTACAAAAGACAATTCTAAAATAGGAAGAGGCGGCTTCTCTCGTGAACTTTGGCCTTTCTCTTTATGCTGTTCTTATTTTCTTATAACTTAATTTTTGATGCCACAATTTCACTTTTCCATTCTTTTTGTTCTCTGCTAGACAAAGACACAAACAGAAACCCAATCTTCAGATACACTAATCAGCACTAATGGATGTTAATGATGATTTAAAGGGTTCGCCTCTCAAAGGGAGGTGAATTTTAATAAGTAAATTCAATTTCTTAGCTCAGAAATGATCATATGTCTAGTGTCTATCAGATTCTGTGATTCCTGTAGATTTGATCCTTTAACCCAGGCTTTCCCAAAATATGCACCCAGAAGGTCTGTAGCCAAATACAAATTTAAACTATGGCATGCCAAATTCTGTCTTTGCTCAATACAGAATATGAGGACCCAGATTAACCCTCATTCTCAGAGGAACAGCAAGATACACAAGTCATAAAAACCAGCAATATTCACGCCTTCTCACCAGGCGCCAAGACACAACTGTCAAAGGGGAGTATGATGAGCTCTCCCGTTTTCTGCCTAGAGAAAACTTCCAGGCTGTGGACATCTGCAAAGATCCCCTGTGAGTACACAAAAAAGATACAGATCAATGTGTAAATTTGAGAAAGTTACTTCAGAAGGGCAGAGGGCAATAACAGCTTAGGAATGAAAGAATGCGTTCTTCTCCAGGGTCCAGCCAAATAGTGTAGCCCTCATCAAGGAAACTTCTCTTCGTAACAGATGGAGACCATTACAGGAAGCCATAGCCCATCAAAATGTAGTTACGCGAACCCCAGTCTCAATGGATGCATCTACACCACAACTCCTGCACTCCAGGCTCAGGGATGATTGCTGAAGATGGGTGAAAAGACTGTAAGGAACAGGCCCTTACTGTGAGACTGTTTTTTAGGACTATCAGAAGCTACAATGTGACTGCCTAAGCCTGTTGCTGAACAAGAACAAGAGACGTGTTAGCATGAATGAGAGAAAACCTCAACTCTACTCAAAGAGCTATAGGCAACTAAGGAATACTAATAGTGGAAGAAATAATCTTCAGGGAAGAGCCACAAACTGGTTGTCCTGTACCTAATGGTCAGACCTGGAAATGTACATACAGGTAGCATTATACAGAATGATCAGGTAATACTTACACATTTAGGAATAAAGATATAGATACACACATACAAATATATAGGTAACATGTACACATATGCATATATGTAGGTAACAACAATTAATTTAAAAAGAGGTCACGAATTTGAAAGAGACCAAGGAAGTGTATATGGGAGGTTTTGGAGGGAGGAAAGGAAAGGAGAAATGACGTAATTGTAATCTCAAAGAAATAGGAGAAATAATAATAATAATAGAGTGTGAAAATGGTCATCTACATATTAGAGTATGAGTATTGGCTAATATGCTAAAAATAAATACACGAGTTTATATACATCTAAACTGACTTTTTATACTTGTTCTTAGTGAATAAATATAAAGGATTATGGTAAAAAAAAGAATATGAGAATAGTGGCTATTATATTTTCAATATGAAATACCCCTTTGAGTTTGTGAGTTAAGCACTTGGTAGCAGGTAGCCTTTCAAGGGCTTTTCCAGTAGGAACTTCACTGGCAGTAAAGAGATTAGGACAACCCCTTGAGGTTCAATCTGACCCCTGTTTCTGGTTGTTCTTTCTCTGCCTACTGGTGTCCTGTGAGGTAGACAGCCACACACCCACACTTCTATAAAGAGAGATGCTCTGCTAGCCTTCCCTACCATGACAAACTAAAGCCCTATGAAAGCATGAGCCAAAATATGTCCTTCTTACTTTAAATTCCTTTGCTCAGATGTTTTGGTCACAGTAACAGGAAAGTAACAGGGGCCAGACCTCTGTTACAAATTGATGGCAGATACATTCTGAGAAATGTATCACTGGGTGATTTCATCATGTGTGGATATCACAAAGTGTATCATCATATATGTGGTTTGAATTTGATAGAATATCATTATATGACACATTATTTGTGAACATTGCTACTCATAGATTTGATATAGTTAGCTAATATTAAGAATTGCACCCATGTAGTGAAGGATCTATGCATTAAGTGCTTGAAGAATAGTTTACTAAAATTGACTGAGTGCTGGACAAGTCTCAATATATCTCCAAGGATATAAAGGTATCAGACAGAATAAATTCTTTAACCACAGTAGAAATAGCAAAACCAAAACTAAAACACTTTAAATATTTGAAAATTATCAATGAATGTCTGTGTGACTAAAGGTGAGAAAATCATATGGAAATTTAAGAATATTTTGAACCAAAGAAAATTGAAAATATATATACATAGAAACTGTGGCATATAGTTAGAATAGTGTTAAGATAGAAATTTGTGCTTTTATTTGTTATTATTATCATTATTATTATTCTACCATATTATAACAATACCTAAGTTTCTCTTCCCTCCTGTTCCCCCACTCTCCTCACCATTTTCCCTCTCCCCTCTCCCCTAGATCCATGCCTCCTTCATCTTTCCTCGGAAAAGATCAGGCCTCTCAGGGACAACAAAAAAACACAGCATAATATGCTACACAAGACTGGGTACATACTATCACATCAAGGCTGTATTTAGTGACCCATTAGGAGGAAAAGTGTCTCATTAGTAGGCAAAAGAGTTAGTGAGTACCCCTGATTCCACTGTTAGGACTCCCACAAGAACACCAAGCTACTCAGCCATAACATATATGCAGGGGACCTAGGTTAGACCTCTACAGGCTCCTTGATCTCTGTTAACCCCCATGAGTCCTGGCCAATTGATTCTGTGAACCATGTTCTCTTGGTGTTCCTGACCCCTCTGGCTTCTTCGATCCTTCCTCCCCCTCCTCCGCAGGACTTCCCAAGCTCTGCCTAATTTAGACTGTGGTGCTCTGCATCTGCTCCTGCAGCTGCTGGATGGATGAAGTTTCTTTGGTCTCTTTGATGAGGATTCTGTCAGGCTCTGGATCCAGAACACTCTGCAGACAGGACAAACTGCGGGTCAAAGGTTTGGCAGCTGGGTTGGTGTCCCAATGCCTACACTTGAGGGCTAGCCTGGTTACAGAAGATAGCTGGTTCAGGATCCGCTGTGTCCCCCACTGCTAGTACTTGCTAGGGTTACTCTTGTAGATTCCATGGAGTTTTGCTTGCATTAGGTTTCCACCTTGCCCCCAATTCCAGTCGTTTCTCCCAGCATTTTCTCCCTCCCCACTCCCCAGTTGATGCCTCCTGCTCCCCCATTCCACCCACCCCCAGTTATCTATGAAATCTATTCTATTTCCCCTTCCCAGGGAGATCCTTGCATCCCCCTTGAAGTCCTCCTTGTTACTTATCCTCTCTGAGTCTGTGGGCTGTAGCATATTGGTTATCTTTTACTTTACATCAAATATCCATTAAAAAGTGAGTACATACCATGTTTGTCTTTCTAGGTCTCGGTTACCTCACTCAGGATTATTTTTTTCAAGTTCCAGCCATTTTCCTGCAAATTTCATAATGTCATTGTTTTTCACAGCTGAGTAATGCTTGATTGTGTAACTGTGCCACATTTTTAAAAAATCATTTTTCAGTTGAAGGACATGTAGTTTGTTTCCATTTTCTGACTATTATGAATAAAGCTTCTATGAACATAGTTGAGCAAGTGTCCTTGTGGTGTGACTGTGCATTCTTTGGGTATATGCCCAAAAGTGGTTTTGCTGGGTCTTGAGGTAGATTGAGTCCCAATTTTCTGAGAAACCTCCATATTGATTTCCAAAGTGGTTGTACAAGTTTGCACTCCCACCAGTGGTGGAGGAGTGCTCCCCTTGCTCCACATCCTTGCCAGCACGAGCTGTCACTTGTTTTTTGATCTTGGCTATTTTGACAGGTGTAAGATGAAATCTCCCAATAACTTTGATTTTCATTTCCCTGTTGGATAAGGATGTTGAAAATTTTTAAAGTGTTTTTTTTTAGCCAGTTGAGTTTCCTTTGTTGAGAATTCTCTATTCAGATCTATACCCCATTTTAAACTGAATTATTTAGCTTGTTGATGTCTAGTTTCTTGAGTTCTTTATATAGTCTGGATATTAGCCCTCTATTGGATGTGGGGTTAGTGAAAAATCTTTTCCCATTCTGTGGGGGTACATTTTTGTATTGACATTGTCCTTTGCTTTACAGAAGCTTTTCAGTTTCATAAGATCCCTATTTATTAATTGTTGATTTTGGTGCCTACACTATTGGTGTTTTGTTCAGGAAGTTGTCTCCTGTGCCAATGAGTTCAAGGTTTTCCCCCACTTTCTCTTCTTGAGATTCAGTGAATCTGGTTTTATGTTGAGGTCTTTGATCCACTTGGACTTGAGTTTTGTGACAGATACGGATTTATTGGCGTTTTTCTTTATGCAGTCATCCAGTTTGCATTTTAAATGCAAACATACATGTTGCATTGGTTGCAAACATATATAGTTATATGTTTCTATACGCAACCATTCAATTTATATATTTTAAATTCAAACATGCAAACACTTTAAAAAGTTGAGATTAATCAAATACATATTTTAAGCAACTAAAATAAATTAAAACAAAAAATAATGAAAATGTAAGAAAAATTAATAGCAAAAATCTGAGAAAGAAAACCAATGATGGGAAAAATCAACAAAATGAAATGTTTGGATGGACAGGTTGACAAGTCTGAGCCAAGAGAAAAAAAGAAGGCACAAGTTTTCAAAATGAAAAATGAGATGCCATCAAGTTCCAACAGACATATAAAAGGGGTTTATACTGACAAACTTGAACATTTTAAAGGAGAAAATTTCTTGAGAAGTATATAATTTAAAAAAAACACCGAGAGAAGTGAAGAAGCATGAATAATATACATCTATCTTAAAACTGCAAAATAAGAATCTTAACTTTGAAGGTAACTCCAGGCCCAGAAAACTTCAACCTGAAAGAATTAAGTTCTCCAGAGAAAAATGCGAGGAAGTATTTTCTGTCATCTCATTCTATGAGGTTGTCGTGACTTTGGTTTTAAAGTTGAGGAGAGTACTTTAAGGAAGATGAAACACCTGCAGGGGTTGCTCAGTGGTGGAACACTTCCTGGGCATGCATAAGGCTATAGACTTTATCTTTGGTCGGGGGTGGGGAGGTGAGTGGATGGAAGGCATAGCTCGTGTCATAAAAATAGGCTTGACATCAAGCAACTTTACCTGCTGAGCCATTTTGCTGGCCCTAGAAATGCTTTCTTAAAGACCTCTATACTTTTCAGAGCCCCACTAAGGGAAACTAAACAATATCTAAATAAACGAGGGACATACCATGTTCATTGACTCAACCATGTGATGTTAATAAAGACATCCTTTGCTCTCCTAAACATCTACGTGTAAAAAGTTTTAAATATGATTATAATGATGATATGGAAATGCAAAAGGCAAAAATACAGCCAAGATAATATTGTTTTTAAGTGAAAATAAAATATTGAATACTAGTATTTTAAAGTTATAATTAAGGAGGATAATATTGGCGGCAGATAAACCACTGGAACAGAATAACAACCAGACATAGATTTGTGTATTTAAATCATGGGACTCCTTCCAGAGCTGGGCTGCAGAGAAGGCACTCTGACAGAATACTGACATTTTTACCTGTGTCCTGAGTCCTTGAGTGTGTTCATGCTGCAAAAGGTCATTTAGTGCAATGTTCCAAAGCCAATTTGCTTATGCAATTAATTTTCATGATTGACAAATGGTTAAATGTGACCCTAGTACCAATTCCACATCCTTTGCCTTATGTTATGACTCCCTGAGACAGTAGCTGAATTTTACACTTACTGTTTTCACTCAGCTTCAGCTGCCCTAATCCATCTCCCTCAGCTCCAGGGTAGGCAAGTCCTTGCATTGATATTGGTCCCTAGCATTCTCATTATTTGAGACTGTCAATCAACACTAATAAAGTACTACATGAAGACCAGCTTAGGGACCTCTTTTTTTCTTGGATAAGTCTGTGATAGGAAAGAGCTAGTGTCCTCTACACAGATCTTTCACTGAAGGTAAAAGGACAATGGAGAGCAGGATTTCTGGATTGTTGTAGGGGTCTGTTCCATGTTGTCATTGTTGGGTATACTCCATGCTCTGAGCACTATACTAAGCACTTGAAGTGTGGTAACTTACTTTACATACACTGTTTACCTAATTTATTTATACATAACAATGGTGTGACATGAGAGTGTTATTTCTTCTGTGTTGCTGTGAGACAATGGATGCATGTTCAGTGAAGGAGTCCGCCAATCATCACACGGGTACCAAATGATGAAGAGTACACGGTAGGCAGGGTGTTTCTGGAGTCTTGCTCTTTACAAACTATGCAACATGCAAATGCGAAGTTTAACACTGTGTGCAGTCTCCTTCATTTCCTCAGTTTTCAAAGATATGAAGGAAGACCCCGAGCCTAAAGACAAGCTCTACAGACTCACTCCCTCTGTGTACGAGGCAGCAGAGGGCAGGGCTGGGACTGCACACCTCATGCCTCACAGTGAGGACCGACCCTTCTACAGCTCTTGCCTCATCAGAGGGATGGCTGCTCCCTAGGACAGCTGCATATTTTCTTGGGGTAAAAAAGAGAAAGTATCACAGAAAATGTACGTGTCGGTGAAGTTAGGGAATAGCGATGACTTTTTTGTTGTTTTGTTTTTTTAAGGGAAACATTTTCCCTTTGCTTGGCTTTCTTCTGGCATCCACCCTATTCCTTGCCAGAACTTTCCTTTTCTGAGCTCTGAGAGGTAAACTTAATAAAGACTGATGTCAATGACAAATTCTGTCAACTTCTAACTGTGGAAAATGGGCCAAGGAAAATAAATAAGACAAGGAATGATGGAGTGTATAAATAATGATGTGGACGCTGAGAGCAGAGGAGTTGCATGATGCTGGATGGGAAATAAACAGACTTTAGTGATGGCGGTTCCCTTCACCCGAGAGGACTGTAGAATGGTCCGTCCCTGTTGGTTTTAATTCCCAGGCACCTCTCAGGGTGGAAGTGCATGCCACAGGTTAAACTAAAACTGCTTATCCCAAAAAATCATTCTATAAGAAGCATATACCTTTTAGTTCAGTAACAAAAATGGTGCTGTATGTTTAAAAATATGGAATACATATAGAAAATCAGAGTCATGAAAAGCGTGTGATTTCATCACCCAGTGTGCCTGTTGTGAGTCATGCACAGACCCTTTTCCATCTCATATACATTGTCCTAATTCCTAAGATGCTAGTATTTCAATCAGACTGAATCTGCAAATATAGCGATATTTCCTTTGGTCTAAGAGACTGTTGCACTTATCACTCAGTGTCTACAGGAGGTTGGTTCCAGGACTCCCATACAGAAGCCAACATCTATGGAGGTTCAAGTCCTTTATATAAGATGGCATAGAGTGTGAATAGAACCTATATATTCACTTCAAGTGGACGTTAGATAACTCATAATACCCAATGCAATATGAATACTATATTTGTCATTTCTCTACTTATAGTATTGTGGGAAATGGAAACAGGAAAAAAAACTTTTACACCTTGCATTTCAAAACTTATTATAATTTGCCAATCAACAGGTTAATCCAACATAGATGTGAAGGCCAAATGTATTAATCTAGTGATATTGCCTACAAACAAATATGTGTAAAAATCATATTATATATTTAATTTTTCTCTCTATTGTTTTAGGTGTACATAAATTAAATTAGACATAATGCTAAAGAAAATTTACCATTTTAGACATTTTAAGTATATAATTTGGTGGCATTAAGTACATTCACAAGGCCATAGACCCATCACCACTGTCTATTTCTGGAATGTTTTTTATCAACCCAGATGGTAGCTCTGTATCATTAACCGTTACCTGCCCCTTCTGCTCCCCACCACACCTCAGACACTGCTGCTTCATTTCCTGCCTCCAAGAATCAGCCATCAAGATGGAATCATGCAGTAATTCGCCCTTCTGTCATTCACTGTAGCATGGTGTTTTCCAGCCATGTTATAATATGGACCAGAAGGATGGTGATCTTTGGATCTGAAAAGTATCCCATTGCTTATATGGCCCACATATTTGTTTGTCTACTCATCAGTCTGAGACATAGATTGTCTACTGTAGAGCTACTGAGAATATTGCTATCCCGAATAATGAGGCGAAAACATCTGTTTGTGCCCCTGCTTTCAGTTCCTTGGGGAATGTAGCTAGCAGTTGAATGCTAGGCTCATATGGCAATTCTGTGGTTATATTTTTGGGGAAACACCATTCTGTTTTTCACAGAGGCTGCAATATTTTACATTTTTTAGCAGCACATAAGAATTCCATTTTTCACAGCTTTATTGATATTCATTCATTTCTACTGTAATAGCCATCCTCCTGCATGTAAGGCACCATACTCAGTTTTTGAAACTTTATAATTATGTGTGTGGTAAATAAATGCATTCCTTCTATGATTCTTATGAACTACCATTTTAAAGACTATATATTATTCAGCTATATGTGAGTACATTCTTTAAAAAAACCCAACATTATTGAATATTTAGGTTGTCTGTAGGTTTCTTCTATCATAAATTATGAGGAAGTAAACATAGCATTTTAGACACAACATTATTTCATTGGTACAAATATGAATATATGCTGTATTTGAATCAAAGAAATGAGCATTAAGATATAACCCATAGTTCTAAAATACTTCTTTTTAGTTACAAAATGAAAGGCCACAAGCCCTTCAGTGTCTGAAACTCAAACCCCCACTGTTAACCCCAATGATTTTACTGGGGAATATTTACACCTGTGAAGTAGAGAAACTGCTTTGTAAATTTGGTCAATAAAATAGAAATGGCATCAGTCATGCCTTTTTCCAGATGACTTGACATTCCAAAATGAAGGAATTCTTTATTATACTTATCTGGAGTCGATGATCAACTTTCTTTCAAATATGTGTGATCACTTTCTTTCTGATTCAGTTTTTGTATATCTAATCTGCCATTCCTGTCTGAGATGTGGTAGGAATTTTTTTAATTTAAAAAATATGGAAGTAAATTCTTCATAATAGTGCTTTTTTGTGGTTATTTGAAACTGAATGTCCAGAAAATATATGATGTCTATGGAAAAGAATCAACATGCCTAAATGAGTACACCAAGTCTAAATTGTAGACATTTTCTGGAGAATTTTCCTTCCTCTGAAAAATTTTACAAAAGCATTGCATTTTGCTTCTCCTGGCTTATTAGGGTAGATGCTGCAATATTGATCAGAAAGTAGGCATGTGAGCAGCCCTACTAGCTGATTGGAACTACAGACTGAGTGTCTCCCATCTCAAAATAAAAATATGCCTTGTTCCAATATTCAAAACACCCTCAGTGCTGACACCAGCACCGTGAGTGGAAAATTCCGCAGCCAACCTCATATGATGTACGGTATTCAAAGCACAGGCGCACTGAAAATATCTAATGCAATTACTTTCAGGCTATGGGTATAAGGTATACATGAAACATAAATGAAGTTTGTGTTAGACTTGTGTCTCATCCCCAAGATACCTCATTATGAATCTGTAAATATTCCAAAATCTTACAAAAATCTCAACTCTGAAACTCTTCTGGTCTGTGCATTTTAGATAAGGGATGCTCGGTGTGTTCCTGCTTTATCTTAGTAGTCTCAGTAAAAAACAAAACAAATAAACAAACAAAACCCCCACAGTCCTATGTGGTGATTCCAATAAGTAACTACATACCCCTCAGCATCACTGGGACCTGCTAAAGCACCTATCACTGCTCCTACCCCAAGATTTTTAATCAGTGAGTATAGGCAGATCCTGAAAACCTGCCTGATTTCTAGATTGCTGTTGCTACTTAAGAGACCCTCATTATGGGCTGGGAATGTAGTTAGGTTGGTAGAGTACTTGCCTAGCATGCATGAGGCCCTGAGTTTGATGCCAAGTGCCGTATAAACCAAGGTGGTGGTAGTCCACGACTGTAATCCTCACGTTCAGGGGTAAAAGACAGAATCAAGAGCTCAAAGTTATCTTCAGCTACATACAGACTTTGACACCAGTGTGACCTAAGCGACACCCCCATTGTAAGAGACACTGTCCTAAACTGATGCTGCCTGTCACTTACATCAGGGTTATTACAGATGATAATTTAGGTGAGTTAAGAAAAACGAAGTAAAAGAAGATGAAGTTGCTGTACAACTTCTGACAGACATGACAAACCGCTGCTCACGAGGGCTGGAAATGTGTTTGTTTTCTGAAAACTACTGGAGTCCTCTGCATAGACTTGGCATAAGCAGACAACTAACTTCACTATACAGACCACGCAGCAATCTATGCTTGCTTCAGACACTACAGCAGCTCGTATTTATGATATATACGTAAACCCGCACTGGCTGACTGTCTTATACCCTTTTAGTAACTCGTCAAGTAAACACATCTTGAAGCAATGGTTTTATTTTGTATCACATCAAGGGATTTGACATCTGGCTACTCATTGTTGAGCAAGTCAAGGTTAGGAAATCTAATCTGAATGTGAGACAAAGATGTGTTTAGCAAGGACAGCAGATGTGGCAGAGTGTGAGACACCTGTGTGGTTCCTTATATGTCGCCTCTGGACTTGGTCATGAGAATTGATTTGGCACTGCAGAGTGATGGAGCCAAGGCATGTTGAGCACTTGGACATTGAACCTGACCTCTGACATGTCTCTTAGAAGATACAAAGGCTCCTAGATTATGAGGCGATGATGAATAGCTATGTAGAGAAAAATGACAGAGAAACGCAGTCCATCCTCCTGCTCCAGCCACAGTGAGGTCACCCTGCTGAGGATCTCAGCTATGCCATGAGTGCTGAAGAAAGGCTGAGCCCTGCTAACCACAGACTCCTGAGTAACGGGAGAGATTTGTTATAAAGCAATAGAAAACTGAGTCAGGAGGAATGGAAAGGCATAGGTTTTAAAATCTGAGAAACAGCAATCACCTATGGAGTCATTTCTGCTTTTGTTGTACCTGGGAGATACTTTTCTTGAAATCTGAGAGAGAAAAAAATGCTGTCAAGAAAAATAATATCCGAAATTCTTCAGTTGGCTCTTTGCAGTTGGATGATATGGAGGAGGTGTGGGGTGAGGGAGGGAGGCGGGGACAAGCAAATAGTAACCCAACACAAGATGGGGAGCGCTGGGAAGGGCAAGAGCGGAGAATGGGGCTGGGAGTGGCTGGGACAGCATTCCAGAACAGGTGACTCAGGGGATGGTTTAACCGCAAAGCTTCAGAAGAAAAAGTAACTAGGGAAGTGGGCAAAGGAAGGCAAGCTTTCCTTATTCGTTTTAAAACCTCAAAAACAGATCTTTTCAAGATAGAGGCAATCCATTCGGGCTTCCTTAAGCCACATCCTGAACATGTGGCCATCACTGTAACAGAGCACTCGTGTGACAAGGCAGCCTGTCTTCCCCCACCTCCAGAATTACTAGTGTCTACTGCCTTCCTGCCCCCCCCACACACTAACAACCTGGGGGTGATGAGGAAGAAAGTGTGGGAGCCATCCCAGGAGAATCAATCCCCGAGGAGAAGTGCTAACACGGTGAGGACATATGACGCTGAGCACTGTTTCCTAATTCTAAAGGAAGGCGAGTCTGGCGCTGGGCCAGGAGACAGAAAAGGCATGGAAGAAAGAACTGATTTGGAGCGGGCAGGATGAGTGTTTTCTGGCTTATTTAAAAACACAGATATAGAATCTGACTGCCAGATGGGACTGCTGAGGGAGATGGAATGTCAACAATGGAGTTAACCATGCTGAAGCATGAAAGGATGTATTTTGACAGTAGGGAAGCCAAAGCCATAGGAAGAATGCTTAGTGGATCGGGTGGGCTCATCTGATACTCAGTATTATATTTCCATTTCAGTCTCTTGGAGGCAAAAGGCAGAGGGTATTGGCTTGGACCTATATTAAAGAAAAATCACTACACGGTCCTTCAAACAACTTCAAGGCTACAGGGAAAATAAGTCAGCTGATTAACAGAAGGACCTTCTGGTGTGAGTTTACTGCATGTCAAATGTAGGGTGAGCACTGCGCTCCACACTGGACACCTGGGATGGAGGAACAGGATACAGTCCTTACCTCCCTGGAGCCTCCATTCTAACTGCCACATAAACATGCTGAGTATGGGGAGGCGGGCTAGGGTGGACCTCTGCTCTGGATGAAAATTCAGTGGCAGATGGGGAAGATCAGAAAGGTGGCTGTGGTGTGATAGGAAACTCATGGGCTAGCGAGCTTGGCATGCCTTGCTTTGTGACCTTTGACAAATGCCTGAGCCTCTCTGAGCATGCTTCACCTGCTCCAAGAAGTCTGCAGATAGGTGATGAGAGTACTTGTTTTATTAAATAGTGATGCAGAGTCTCTGAGGGAATGTGAGGTAGGAATTATCTGGAAGGAGGATGCACAGTGAGGCTTTAATGTAGGAAAGCTTTGAACTTTGTGCTGTTTGTGTGGGGTAATTCTCAAGAGACAAGGCTGCCTCCTGAACACAAATGTGGAACTTAAAAAGAGAAAAATCAGGAGAGGTGCTAACAAGAAGAGAGAGCAAGTATTGTTGCCCATTCACAGCATCAGGTGGCAAAGCCCAGAAGTTAAGCCTAGCAATGCTTCCCTGGCTTCTCCTTGGATGTGACATCATGTGTTGTGATGTTTATTGCAAGACATTCCAGGAATGAAGGATAGCACCATATCCAAGGTCAGAAAACCTAGAAAATAGTCCTTTGTTTAATTTTAACTCTCTCTATAAACAGTGACCTAATGTGATGACTGCTCGGTCTGGCCAGGCATCCCTGACCTCCACAATTTCCCTCCCTCTATCCTGAGTCAAATTGTCTGGCCTTCGTCCCACACATGGGATTCACAAATAAGCACGGGTGATTTGTGTGCTCAGCTCGCTTGAGAGGAGCAAAAACATGCCAGCAGAGCAAATACTCGAGGCGAGTCACCATCCTCTGCGGGAGGGAGCCTCCTCCTCATGTCACTGTGCGCAGTGTTGTCTCGAGAGGAAACAGGACAAAGCAAAGGACTCAACTGAGCTGTGGGTAACCAGCTGTCCTGAAGACAGCCCCTTGTTTTACCCCAGCTACAGATGTTACTTATATTTTTTTCTTTCATTCTTGGTAACATCCTCTCTGTATGCGTCATGAAAATTCATTAGCTTATGAATCCCATGTGAGGCAGGGGTACAGGTCCATCATTTGTGGTTTACTGTCTCAACACTCTAACAGGCCACAATAAAGGCCAAGTTCTACTTCATTTTCTAAGAGGTGGCACCTATGAAGACACAGGAATGTGAGATGGCGTTTCTGATCCCTCACGTGCGATCATGGGAGCTGAGTGTCTCATTGTGAGTCCACATGTGGAAGATGAGCTCCTGTTACTGAGACTGGTGATGGATGGAAATGAGATAGAGGAAGAGTCATGTGTGAGTGTGACAGGGTCCTGCCAGGTGTTGACTGAGAAGCATTCATCTAGGTTGGGGGTCAGACTGTTTCCTGGGACATGCTGGCAAGACATAATCTGTACTTTTTGCACCATCGGTACAGTTACTTGCCTGTGCCATGGGGCAAAAGCAGCAGTGGACATCTGCTGAGACAGGTGGTAACCTGGGCTTTGGTTCTCCAGCCTCACCTAGATCTAGAAGTGTGAATTCCTTTTGACCTCTTCCATGTTCCCATTTAGCTATGATGTCCCGGTAAGGAGGCCAGTTGGCCTGTTCCTCTTCCTTTGGCTCCTTACACACACACACACACACACACACACACACACACACACACACACACACACACCATCTGCTGGCATTGTTTGTCTGTTTGGACAGAGAAGCCTCATAAAGGTGAGGCCAGCAGGGATGATGACTTCAAGATACACATCTTCCTTGACAATTTCCTAAGTGTCAGGGATGGGAAAGGTTGATGTGGTAGGTGCTGAAACCTTGAGAGGTCACAAGGTGGCTAAGGTCATTCTTTGCTTTAGGATCATTTCCCCTCAACAAAATCTCCCCTTTTCCACCTCCCTCTTTCCAGTGTCTAATAATTTGAAAGTTGACTCTTCCTTTTACACTATTCTCTAAAGCTCTTTGTTTTCTGTTTACATGTTCTATCCCTTTACAATGTTCATGCTTTGAAGAACAGTCACTCCATTCAGTAGCCCACCCCAAAATCCCTAGTTTGCCACACCCATTTTAGCACTTTGGCCCCTCCACTGAGACCTTCAGTGAATCATGAAGGTCAGTATAGTGGTTAAGTGCTGGTCTCCTGGATTAGACTCTGAGTTTCAAATATAATCTGCCTGCCATGGCAACTAAATTCATTTACATCATAATTTATATAATATTTACATAATTCTTCCCAAGGAAATGAGCTGGCATCGTCTGGACTCCTGACCCCCCAAATCGACCTTTAAGCACCTGCAGAATTAAGCAAGAAAGACAGAGCCTAGGAAGTGACAAAGTGACAGCATGAGTGCTAAGGAAGGTAGTCTTGAATGTCTCATTTATAAAATAAGCATAGTAGATGTACCCTCTCATGCTATGTAGGTAAGCAAACGGGTATCAAGTGCGGATACCTTAAGTGAGTGGCGTATTAGAATCCATATGAATTTCATATGATTTCATTTTTCTCCAGAACTTCTTCACAGGGTCTTACATTGATAATACCTTTATGTCTTCACCTACATTTAGTGGAATTAGTTTAAATCCCAGCTCTTTTGAGATAGTTATGTAACACATAACTATGTGTAAGAACAGTTTCATAAAAACTATAATGGACCTGAAAATTCCAATGACCAAGTGATATCATATGCATGATGTCCCAGCACCAGGTTTTGTTTGTTTGTTTGTTTGAGAAGATGCTGTTGTAAGCACATCTATTACACTGCCTATACTATCACATTCAATGTGTGAATGATCATGTTACTGGTTTATATATTTAACCATTATTTTTAGGATGGCCCCCATATACGAGTGCGCGTGCACACGCGTGCACACACACATACACACACACATACACACTCTATTCCTTTTGCTAGCATCAGCAGGACATGTTCAGTGATCTATAGACAAGTGTAGACAGTAATCTACAGTCTTGCATATGACACTAATGTGTTTCACATGGGACAAAGTCATCTAATTCTCACTTTTCAGAATGAAAGAAGTCACATTGTAGTGACAGGTGGTTCTCCTGCTTCGAGTAGTAGGCATGGGGCAGACTGTATACCTTTTCAGTAGGAGAACCCATCAGGCATCTGGTTATAACATGGGGCACTGGTCCCCTGAAAACAGCTACTAGACTCCTCAGTCCTGTGTGTTACAGATGGCCAGAAGGCTGCCGAGCTGGGCTTAAGGAAGAAGCCGTGAGCCTCAGGAAGAGGGCTCAGCTAAACCAGACACTGTCCATCACATCACAGGGGACTGTCAGGTTAATTCCAACTTTAAACCCTCCAGAGAATGAGCACTGGGGGCAGCAGTGTCCCAGATGCTCCTTCACCTGCCTAAGGGATTGTGGGTGGATGAGCAAGACACTGAAGGCAGATGGCAGACAATGCTGTTTTCATCAACTCTGCTTTCCATCAGTTCCCTTAGCACAGCCTTCATCCCAACACTGCAAATGGGGGCTGCCAACACGGAAGCATCACAACCAGTTTTGGTGGGGAGGGTAGAGGACCACTTGCAGGCAACACTGAAGCAGGGAGGGTGGGGAAGAGATCAGACTTCTGGAAGTTTCCTTCTGGCCTCTTCTTCCAGGTCCCTTCAGTGTCCCTCTAACCGCCTTCCCTAGTACTCATGCTGTTACTTCCTCACTCCCTAGGCTCTGTCTTTCTTGCTTAATTCTGCAGGTGCTTAAAGGTCGACTTGGGGGGGGTCAGGAGTCCACACGATGCCAGCTCCTTTCCTTGGGAAGAATTAGAAACATGCGTGTAAGTAACTGCCTTTCCCTTCTAGTCCTATCTCCTGCAGTTACTCACAAAAGATACCACTGGACCTCTATTTCTACAGGACATACAAACATGAGGAGATGGGTTTGTCCATCTGTTCATTTTTTAAGGTTCTTACTGAAAAATAACAGATATTCAAAACAAAAAAAGAACAAGTCACAAATCTGATCAGCTTTCACAAAGAGAACACGTGTAAATGATCTGTACCAAAATGTAGCAACTTCATAAGCAGATTAGTTAATTTTAATATGACTAATGCTTTTTTAAAAAATGTTATTAGAGCCAAGAATTCCTTTCCTATAATTCGCACCAACTGTTTCAGCTCTAGGTATTTACACAAAATCACTACAATATTTTATTTAAAGTATTTTCATGCTTTTAAGTGTTGATCATCTTATAAAACTGACAACCTCCCCACACCAAGTCACATAACTTTAGCTATAGCACAGTGGTGTCATGTGGAGATTAACAGGCTTGGAGAGCTGCCTCATACGAAGAGATGTGAGAAGAACAAAAACAATATTCTGGTCTGGTCAATAGCAGCACAGAGAGAAAACAGAGCCAAGATGTTGTATTCTGCAAAGGAAGCCAAGTTTCTCTCTGCTTTATCATGCTGGAAATTCTGTGCCTTAGCTACTTTTCTATTGCGGTGCTAAGCCACCATTACCAACGCAACCTAACCAAAGAAGGGAGTTTATTGAGCTTACGGGTTCAGAGGGTGAGTCCATGACCATCATGGTGGTGAGCATGGCTTTGAGCAGGCCGGCATGATGCTGGAACAACCATAGGGCAGAGAAAGTGGTGGTGGGAAAGTAACTGGGAATGGCATGGGTTGTTGAAACCTCAATGCCCACCCCTAGTGACACACCACTCCAACAAGCCATGCTTCCTAATCCTTCCCAGACAGTTTCACCAATGAGGGACCAAGGATTCAAACAAATGAGCCCACAGAGGGGCATGCTCAAGGATGAGTACACCGGGAAGAGTGGTTCCAGCTGTTTCCAAGACTCAACCAATATTCACCCAGGAGCAAACCTGGGGAGCTCGTACACTCCAAGCTGCCCAGGATGGCTCACCAAAGCATACAGAGAACCAGGAGTAGAGAAAACGACACATATTAGATTTATATGCCTTGGTAATAGAAGAATTCCTTACTAATATCCAGGTACAATCTGAACACTATGTGGGCATTTGTAGACTGATGCTAGGTCTCCTTTAACAGCTGTAGTCTTGGAGCCGTGAAAAGAGCCTGGGGCCTGGGATGGGAGCCCAGTGACATCTCAGAACATATTAAACTTGAGAGCTTTAGATATAAGTTCTCTTCTGGATTCTTCTGTAATTGTGGACCTTTCTATATATGTGTTCTGAAAATCAGAGATTATCGGTCCCATGGGAGCCTCCTCCTCCTCTTCCTGCTTTTTGGCATCTTCATCTCCCATGCTGTCTATCTTCCTCCTAAAATATGGAGTCGGTTTAATGCAAAATATGAAAATAGGGCCATAACTTGTGTGTTCCTGATTACCGATTATATTAACATATGCATTTGTGTAGTTAATTAATATATTCTTGTCGTACTATTTCTTTTTAAATTTAATAGTTTGTGTGTGTGTGTGTGTGTATGTATGTGTGTGTGTAAGAATTACTTGAAAATAGAAGTGGTGTGATTGACTTCCTCCATGTATAAAAAACATTCCTGTGTTTGCTTCTTGAATATGTGTTTACAGCTTCTCCTATGTATAACTTCTAATCTTTGGTTTCCTGAATTGTAGCCACAGTCAAAAAAGAATTCATCTACTTCCTGTGGCCACATGTCTAACGCATTGCCTGTAGGCATGTTATTTTAACATCCCATAGACAGATCGCTATATTTTAATTGATCTTGGGTATTGCCAATGGAACACACAAAAAGTTTACCAGGAAAAAATATATGTAAGTTATTCAAAACTAACTTTGTAAGACTCATTACAATAAAGGAGACTAGTGGTTGGCTTGATGGAGTACAGTGGCATCTCAGAAGAGATAGCTCACAAGAGGATTCATTTTCGGGATAGATTGAGTGATTTTTAGGTGTGTCTTATATGAATGCAGACAGGTCGAGATTGGGCAAAATTATGACACAGTAGCATAGGACTGGTAGACACTGAGAGTAAGGGTCTACAGTGAGCTCTGATGAGGGATTTATTAGTCATGATAATAAGCTACTTTGGGGACTTTACAGTCTCGTTTTCCAGAACTTGGAAGCCAGTAGATGAAGCTCTATCCTGGAGTTGTTTAACACGGTAGCAGAAGGAAGTTAGATCAGTTCTGATGGGGTTGCAAATTTTGCTTAATTACAATTTCAGTACCCACAGAAATCATGGTTTTAACATTTTGCTTCTAACAGATCTGCTTCTGTAGTGGGCAGATTAGTGGGAAAGTGACAATAATGCTGGTAATGCGGTAGTTTAAATGCTCCTTCAGTGAATGCCCGGCTTGATTACGTAGCATATCTCAATCACTCCGACTTTTCATGCTTTCATTCTTTCCTCTCCAAGATGGTGTCTGAGTGTACAGGGAAAGGATGCCTCTTGTGTGCATGTACTCTGGGCAGATGGGAAGACATTAGTTCCCAGTCTTGGTTACAGGGGCCTCTAGGACAATGACCTGGGACACCTGCTTGCTACCTATCCCCGTGGAGTTTACAGTTGAAGTGTGTACTTAGAACATGATTTGTTTCTTCTTACTTGGTCAGGCTGCTGGTTCTTTCTAGGTAATTTGATGTCCCCCTTAGCAGCAGCCACTCACAGCATATTGTGATTCTTCATTCTGTTTCTAGCTAAAACTGCTTATTCCCCTTCCCCGGGGTTGGGACTTTCATAGTAGACCAAATGTCTCCATTCTAAGCCTCTGCTGTGGGTTTAAAGGGAGACTGTATTAGTTACTTTTCTAAATGCCTGACAAAATCAACTTAAAGAAGGAAGGGTGTGTTTTGGCTTAGAGCTTAAAGGTATAGCCCCCTGTGGTAGGAAAGTAATGGCTAAAGGAGTCTGAGGCAGCTGGTCATGTTGCCTTCAATGTGAAGAAAAAGAGGGTTTTGCAGCTTATTTTCTGCTTGCTGGTCTGGTCTACGACCACAGTACAGGAAATTCTACCATCTACACTTAGGGTATATCTTCCCTGCCCCATTAAACATTTCTGGAAACATCTTCTAGACACACTCCTGGATGTGTGTCCAAATTGATTCTAAAACTAAACAAGTTGATAATATAAAGGTTAACCACTCCAAAGATCAACCAAGTAAAAATCACAAGCACTTATTCTAAGTTTGCTCTGACAAGGGAGAAGTCAATTGTCACTCTCACTTGCCTTTTGGCCAGAACTCAAAGGTAAATGAGAAGAAGAAGGGACAAGACCTCATAGTGTGAAAAATGGAAGTCTGCCCCGATTAGTTTGTTTACCAGTGGAGTGGACGGCTAGATTACTTCAAAGTATGTTTTTATATTTAGTATTATAATAGCAGAGTACCACAACTAAGTAACTTATAAATAAATCTGTTTCTTGCGGTGATGGTGGCTGGAAATGCCGGGTGGAAAATGAAGGTGCCAGCAGCTACCTGGTGGCCCTCTTCATGCATCACTCTCTGACACAAGGCAAGAGGCTGAAAGAGGAAGGATTAAACAAGAGCTCAACTTATTTTAATAACAACTCCCCTCCTTAAACCATGTGCAAGGGCAGAGTCCTCATAACCTAACCACCTGTGAAATGCCCAAGGCTCAACACTGCTACATACTACACCTAAATTCCCACCCAGGAACATAAGGGGACATGTTCAAACCATTGTGAGGTTCATATTTTGTTTTGTTTGGTTAGAACCAAATTTGAAGGAAGGACAAAAATTGAAGGGGGTGTTAGTTATTAATCAAGTCTTTCCATTTTGTAGCAATTGTTGCAGAAGCTATTGTTTGGATTCCTTGGTTGATATTAGTGATGGTTACAAGAGACTTTCTTCAAGTCTAACTGGTAGCAGGTTGGAGTCACAGATTATTTATTGCATATGACAGGGCTTGTTTTTCTTGACAGCTAGCCAAACGCTATGAGTCAAAGCTCTTATATTTGAGTGTAGAAGGTCATTGCCCACTTGTACATTCTCTTGCCACTTGCATCCGGATAGGAACTAACCAAATAAGACAGAAGTGCAATCTGGGTTCTGTCAGTCCCACTCTGTCCCCCTAACCAGGCTGCTGTGCTTCATCCTGACTCGGGGAAGGAGCTCTCACCACCACAGGTAAGGCCAAGCTGTGCACCGAGCTCTCACCACCATTGGTAAAGCTGCCCTAGCTTCCATCCCTTTCCCTCTTTTATGGACTGTGCTTTCTAAACTGTGAGCCAAATTTAAACCTCTTGTCCCTTAAGTTGCTTCTATCGGGTATTTCGGCAAAATGATGAGAATAATAACATAAGATGTTTACAGTGTGCCTTTTATGGGGTACTTCTTCATCCTGATAGACAACCTAATAATTCTCATGTCTGTGACCACGTGTCCCTCTCAAAGGACACTTGTTTATATGGGAAAACACACTCTGTCAAATTTATTCCTGTCATTATAGTTACTCTATAGCAAAGCCCTGATCAAGAAGGACATTAGGTCTGGATGTTCAATCAGGTAAGACATGGAGGAAATAACTCAACAAAACACATAAACACATACAATAACAGAAGTGGTACATTACACAGAGATACCAGAAAGGAGGACAGCATATTATGCAGGGCCAGTGGGAAGTGGGTAACTGTCAGGAACACATGAATGCAGTTAATGAGCTTGTTGGAGACACCAGGGAGAAAAAGAGACCTTTAGGTTAAAGCTGTTGTTGGAGTCTATGGCATCATTCAGGGAGGGTTGTTGTAGGAACGTCAATTGATGTGATTAGAACAAGCCAGTTCTGGTTTACAGAGTTCTGCTATAGTATAACTGAGTAACACGATCTACGGAGTCCTCCTATAGTATAGCTGAGCAGCATGTTCTATGGAGTCCTGCTATAATATAGTTGAGCAGCATGGTCTACAGAGTCATGCTGTAGTATAGCAGAGTGTCATGGTCTATGGAGTCCTGCTGTAATATAGCTGAGCAGCAGGTTCTATGGAGTCCTGCTATAGTATAGCAGAGTGTCATGTTGAGTCCTGCTATAGTATAGCTGAGCAGCATGGTTTGTGGAGTCCTGCTGTAGTATAGCAGAGTTTCATGGTCTATGGAGTCCTGCTGTAGTATAGCAGAGTGTCAGGGTCTACAGAGTCCTCCTATAGCATGGCTGAGCAGCATGGTCTGTGGAGTCCTGCTGTAGAATAGCTGAGCAGGGTCACCATGGCACATCTGAGCAGAGCGTGCTGGGTGTGGGAGTCAGTGGATTGATTCATATGGGCTGTATCTAGCTCTGAATGGGAAGGCGGTCAGTGGGAGACAACTGTTTGAGTTGGACATTCTGATCATGCACCTAGAGGAACTAAGGAGAGGGAGGTGAACTAGAAACTACATTAAGGGAGGTTAAGTCCTGTATTGATTGGGTAAGAGAAAAATCCAGATGTATAGCAGGGCAGTATAAAATTATACCAACTCACTACACAGGCAAAGGAGGATATAAAAGAGTTCAAATCTGGGTCAAGAAAAAGTTTCCTTCCAAGACCATTACCTGATTTCAAGTCTTCCTCTTTGGGATATGGCACACCCACAGACCTCTGGGCAGATGATCTTGGAGCCAATTAGGAAGAAAGCCCTACACTTGAAAAACCCAAAGAGAAAATTGCATTCACAGTTTTTCTCTAAATATAGTTCCAATCACAGAAGGTAATTCTTCAAGATGTTCTCACAGAATTCTTTTGTCCTGACTTCCTTTAGGGGAGTAGAAGCTAATAGGGAGAAATGAAGCTATTCCTTATGCTCTGGTTAGAAATGATCTCTTCCTCTTCATCTTAACTGCTGGGATATAAAATTTCTTTCATATTTTTAGCCTAGGGCTCCGTCTTCTCAGAGGGGTCTCCATTGACTTTTCCATTTCTTCCCCATAATTTGAACTCCCCACATCCACGTACTTGAATCTTAATGGAAAATCGATCCATAACCCATCACTTTTGAGGATCCCCGCCTCTCATTTTATAACAAATTCTTTAGAGACTGCGTATGCACATAGACATGCACACATGTGCCTGCAATAATGGGCCCTCTATCCCTTTCTTGTCCTGATTGCTCTTACAGACGGCATGTAATAATAATTTTATATCTGGCTCTGGCTGTTATTTCATTCCTTCTAGTTCTAACCCATTATTTTACATTTTCAAGGGCTCATTATGACTCATTGGGCAGCCAAAGAAACATAATGAGTCCATGATGATTACGCATGGCGCTTGCTCCACAAATAGATATTAAACAGCTCATGAAATCTATAAATGTCCTTACTATCCTGGGTGTGTTATAAAGCTATGAATTGATAATTCGGATGAGTTTTTCATGCTCTAAAGCCTAGCTTTTTAATGTTTGCTTCTTAAAGATGCAAGTTATACACGTGAAGGGAAAAGAAGGCTTTCGGGGAAAGGAAAGAGAAATGGAAAAAAACACAAAGAAAAAAGAAAAAATTCAAAATAACATCAGCTCTTTCTCACAGCTGGTTGCCAGTTGTTCACATAAGAGATAACCAATAGTAGACACAAGTCACAGACTCAAAAGAGGTTTGCTGAGTGAGCAAACAAATTATATGTCTGCAATAGGGATTCAGTGTGGCCATTGGTTTGGGTAATAAGCTTCATTGACTGTTTACTCTGTGCCTGAACTGCATATGGATTCATTTACTATTTCTCAAAAAGGAAGATGGTCCTGACATTATTCCCCCAGATGGCAATACCAGAGGCCATCAAAGAATATCAACGTGCTTGCTGCATGTTGGCAAAAGGCCAATGATCAGAGGATTTGTATGCGGGTCCTTCTCCAGGGAAGAATAATTGAATTGGATATTCCTTCATGGTTTATTTAGGTAATGAATGGTTTCACTGACTACCAACTTGCCAAACCCAAATGCTTAGGTACAATCTAGCCTTGTATTCATCCGGGGTCCTCATCAAATTCCCTCTACTCTTCAGTTCTCATAGGTCCCACCCCCAGCTCCATCACCTACACCAAATTCCAAATTGCCCTTAACTCAGTCATGGAAAGAATTTGCCAACCAATCCCCTGACCCCCAGTCCTCCTTTCTCCCACACTAAATGCCAGCATAATGCTAGGAAAGGCATTCCTGATCAAGGGGCTCTTCACTTATGTACCTGCCAGTGAATTCTCTGGCTTGAGAGTAGAATGCAAGCATTTGCATATGGATCATTCCTGATCTGTCTCCCACTTCTACCCCCCCCATCCCCACACTTCTCATTGGTCCTTTCTTCCAGTCTCCTTGAATATTTGAATCTTCCATGACTCTGAGCTTCTGGAGGGCTCCCTAAAAGCATTTACCCTTTTGATCCTTCATGAACTGGCTACATAAAAGACTTATTCAAGACTTAGTTCTGATTTCCTCCTGACGTTATTCCTGCTCCCCCAACTGTTCTCATCACCTTCATGAACACATCACTCAAAAGTGAGATTTGTGCTGCTATTAGGCCAACAGAAAACAGGAGGCACCCTCTGCTCAGTCCATATCTGAGGACAGTTCATCTACAGGGGCCTAATTTTGAAGTTGTTAAAGGAGTTAATTGGGTACACAGGAACAGGCATGGACTTTGAGGCCAGCAGATTCAGCAGAGCTGTCACTAGGCTGAGGACAGAAAGAAGGAGGTAAAGGATAGAGTAAATGACTTTGGTGTGAGCAGTGAGATTTGATTGAGTTATTCTCCCAGGGAAAGAAATATGGGGTTCCCTGACTAGGCCTGAGAATTAAACTAAATGACATACTAATGAGTCAAAAACATATAGATTTCCATTTGATGCTTTTGATGCTCTTTTTATTGTTGTTATTATTGTCGTTGTTGTTTTAAAATTAGGTACAGGAGTCATTATAGGAAACAAATGAAGATCCAAAGGCGTGGGTAGGGTTAAGGAAGTACATACCATCTCAACAAAGAGCAGTCACCAGCGGTGATATGAGCACAAACACAAAAGGCCTTTGGGCTTTGGTAGTAAATTGTGGACAAGCAACTAGGAAATAGATGGAGGCAACTTTAATAGAAGATGCAGGGCCTTGTTCTGGTCTTATTTGCAAGGATTCTTCTGGGCATCAGCTACCTGTTTCTAGAGATGGGGATTGTCTCCTTTTCCTCATACAGGGAAGGCATCTTTCTTAGCAGAAATGAACGCAGTATTCAGATAGAAAGGCAGGTCAGAGAGCCTTATGTGCATCTACCATTGCTCAAGTGCCTTCAGCTCAAAATAATAAACAGAGCAATGTGGTGCATTTGGAGTAACATGTCCTGATTTGGAAGAAAAGGGTGAAGGATGGATCTGCAGGGTAAAGCATGCAACTGTGGCACAGCTCTACAATCACACATGCTCTGCAAAGCTATAGCAGCTTAGCTGCTGCAATCCTAAGTTGCTCTTCTCTTTGGAAGAAAGTTGAGCCGGTCACCTCTTTACCCATGCATGTTGAAGTGACTGCAATGTAACTATAGTTTCAATAAAATGAAATAGCAAAATTTCCAGTGTACACAGTGACAAAATGGGGACCTGGAGGATCATATAGTCTACTCCTTTTATTTCAGGGATAGACAAATGAAATGCCGGAGGCAAATAAATGTCTTGTCCCAGGATTACAATTAATAGCAGCAAGTGCAGGACTAGAGCTTCCTTTTGCTGATTCCCAGTCTTCCTCTACCATTTAATTTTTATCACACCATCTTAAGTTATTTCTTGGAAGGAAACTTTCCTCCCAAACCAAGAACCGTATGTTTTGGCAACAACAAAAAAAGAGACAGCAAGAAGGGTTGGATATGCCTGCTCTGATTCCTCTGCCAAAAGCAATTTCTGAGTTCTTTGGATAGCAGCACTTGTAAGCTCAGCGAAGTGCCACGAATTGGAGCCATGCAATGAAGTGCGGAGCCCAGGAATCACGTCTTTATACAAGCTACCCCTGGTGGTGGGCGGTGAGGCTGCCTTTGCTCTAACATCCTATTAGCGTGTTATCTTTAGCTTCCAGAGTCTTTCTTGGTTCCAAACCTACAGGCAGTGATGGCAAGTAGGAGGGAGACGAGGAAGCTGTTCCTTAGTGGGGAGGCAAAGCTGTTGATGCCTCCTCACTTGGTGATTAAAGCGCTGCTGTTGCCACTGCTGTCGCCACAGTTATTTTCTTCCAGGGAAATGGCTTCTGAGATGCGTGCACAGCAGCAAGTCATCCAGTGTACAGCACTTATCACAAGATTCAAAATCTCTTTTTATTTACCTGCCCTCACCGAATTGCACTCTTGATATCCTTGTGTATGCCTTTTGTCTGGGTAACCTCGGATCTTGCTCAAGTATCTACCGCACATGTGTGTGTAGGGCGGTATTCCAAAGAATAAGGGAGACGTTGGCTGATCTTGAGAGCATGGACACAGTGGTGCGGGGCTATAGCACAGGAGCTGGCATTGTTCTGAGCACTCACAGGTCCCTTCATTTCACAGACAGAAAGGTACTTCTACCAGCAACTGGCCAATGTAAGAATCCAGCAAGAGGATGTGCTTGCAACTCCACGTGAATGGGTGGATACAGCTCAAGTTTCCTAGCTTTAGGGAAGAAAGAGACCTGCGAGAATGCTGGCATCCTCATCAGAGAAATAGGCCATGGTTTCTAAGACTCCTGCTATTCAGGCCTCTAACAGCTATAAAGCCAATCCACAAACCTCCCACTAGGAAAGATCAAGAGAGAACTGTGTAGATTTAGGATCACAACCAATTTTGCTGCCAAAAGAAAACCAGCACTGAATATTTTAGTTTCCCAGAGGACATGCAATGTTGGAAAAATCATCCTCTATCTTGCATTACAAAAAAGCCAAAGGAAAATCAGGAGAAGTGTCATGTTCAGTGCACAGCCTTGCTACATATAGACAGGACTTTTTTATGTTCCTCCCTTTCTTTTTGGAGGTCTGAGGGAGAATTCCCACAGATGGGAAAGTGTGCAAGTCAGGGGGCTGTGGGAGAAGACAAGTGAGATTGTGGGATTACACTTAATTCATTAAAGTGTGTGCTTTATAAAAAACCATTTTGCCAAAAATGAGCTTTGTGGGAAGGAGAAGACAGCAGGGATGTGAATGCGTGGGGGAGAGGGAGGACTAAGAAGTGCCAAGAGAGAGGGAAGTCTTACTTGTTGTGGAGTGTTGAATCCCACATAAGAATATGTCATGAGCCAGTTCAGGGAAATTAGAATGCAAATTGGGAGAGTGCAAGTCTATTGGGTCCAGTTATTATTTATAGACATTATTTGTGCCCTATTTTTATAAGAACTTAAGAAAGTTTGGGGAAACCTGCTTTGCCTTCCTTTTCCGTGTCCTGTCTTTTCTAAAGCACAACAGTGGTGATATGACAGCAAGGCACTTTATTCTTTCCTCTTAATTCAGAGACCCCAGCTGCACCAGTGAAGGTGACAGATAAATACCAAGTGTCAGTAGCTCAACACAGCAGGACTGACGTCTCACAGGGAACAGTCTCAGGCAAGAATTCCTCGTGGGGACATGGCTTCCTTCTGTGCATCAACTTTGGGAGTGAGGCTCCATCACAGTTTGGATGGGTCCTCTCAAAAACCCGGGTGTTGCCAATGTGATATGGATAGCACGGATGTGATGGTGAAGGCCTTGGGACCAATGGCTGCTGCCATTCTGAGCACTCATGTGACTCTCCACTTCACCAGCTAAGGAAGGTCCTTAAGGGCCTTAATCAGGTGAGTAGGTATGAAGGATTTTGCCTTCTACAACTGAATTAGATGCCCTGGATTAGACAGGCTGGATAGAGACAGCTCATGCATTCTCACCCCTCTGGCTTTGAGCAAGTGAAGGCACAGAGTTCCTTCCTCTCCAGGATTCTGTAATTTGGAAGCAGAGACCAGGTTCTCATTAGACAACGAAACTGTCATCCCTTGTTCTTAGACTTTGCAGGTTTTAGGATGATAAGAAATTTTTTGTTGTTATTTATAACTTCCCAAATATCAAGTATTCTGTTATACTGGCTAAGGTAACACTAGCTACTATCACAACCTCCAAACTCCAGTAACTCAACATCAAAGAATTTGATTTTGAAAAACATACTAGAATGCCTCTTGTGTCATGTGACTGTATTGTTCTCCTGGGAACTGGAAGTCCTTGGAATCTGGTCCTGGAATGTGAAATAAAGGATGAGGAAGGTGTACATGCTCAGAGGTCACAGGTAGTAATTCTGCATGTATTCTATTGTTCTGACCCAGATGCCTGGGTGTTTTGGGACGAGAGTCTGATTAAGCAACAGAAATCAGTGATGAAGACAGATCCTAGCAGAAACATTTTACTAGATATGCAAGAGCTTACAATTTGAATAATAGACATGGACCCCTATACTATACTGCCTACTTAGAATGGCTGCTCTTGACAATAAGGAAGACAAAAAACAAAACAAAACAAAAATCATGGCCAGACTTCCTTTTCCACTGACCTTGAGTCTTTCCCCAAAGATAGCAAAGGAAAACTCTAATTTCTGTGAAATTTTCTTAATAAATGTGGATAAGGATGCTGTGGGCTTCATTTTACTGCTGCATCCTGTTATGTGTCTTTCCTCTGCTCCTTCTCCACCTCTGAAACTCACTCCACCCCTGAAACTCACACTGCTTCAGATATCAGCTTTTACTCTGTGTGATTTCCTCCTGTATCCATTATGCATATTTGTTTGCCATATGGGTCTCCTTTCTCAGACATTTGCTTAAAAAGCTTTGTCTTTATCAAAGAGTTTGCAAAATTCACAAACCAATGGGTGTGGCAACTTTGTTTTAAGAAATCTTCTGATAGGCAGGACCCCCCCCCATCCTCAGGACACCCTTGACTTTGGTAATACTCACCAGGAACCAAAGTATTTCCCTTCTTTGCTTATAAATCAAGGGATATTGGAGATAACTCACTCTTAGAGGTTCAGTAATTGAGATGAAGGGGCCTTAAGTGAAGCCTTGACTAGAGTTCCACAGCTAGTTTGTGAAGAAGGACACTTAGAAGCCAGGAATCTTGACTTCCTCTGGTGTTTTTTAAGTTCTGTTAAACAATCCTAATGACACATGGATTTGGGAGTCAACACCAGTAGGCACCCAAAAACATGAGACATACGCTTCTGTGATTATGCTCATGTGTGTGCATGTATGATGACATCTGGCATAAGCCATGTCATTTTCTTTCATCTTCCATTTATTTCATGTCTTACAGCATAAGTAGCCATTTTAGGTGGTCACGATATTTTCACCTAACTAGTTAGCAGGCTTCCCCCATTTTACAAAAGCTATATTTGACCTTGGTTATAATTGCATCATAAACCAAACTTATACGCACATTTACAAGATAATCAAAATCAGAAGACATAAATGCCATGGAAAAAACTGAAGAATACCTAAGCACATTGAAAGCTATACAGTTGCATGAATGGAATGGATCATCATAAGTCAAACCTATTCATATTGATCGAGAGAGCCAAGAAGATATAAACTCAAGACTAAGCTGTTTTGAAGACATTGACAAGCTGATTCTAAAATTAATATGGCAATGCCAAGTCATGAGCACAGCAGACACATTGCTGAAGAAAAAAACTAAGAGGCTACCATGAGTCCTTATAAAAAGTGGACCAGGAACTGAGGAATTTCTCAGTAGTAAAGTGTTTGACTGAAATTCATCATCTCTGGCTCTCACTCTCAGTCCTGAAATAAACATATTGCAAACAGAAGTGATTATGGACTGGAAACATGGGAAGGACTGAAATCCAGAAACAGACCCCTGCATATATGCATACTGGAGTTGACTTATGACATTATGATATCATGACAAAAGACCTATGTTTTCAATGGTGGAACTGGTTCAGTTTGATATCTATATAGAAAAATTTATCTTGACTTTAGCACACTCTCTGTATAAATATTAACTCCAAATGTGAGAGGAAAATAATATCTATTCTAGAAGAGAATTTTGTGTGCTTTTCCTGAGGAGCTGGGTGTTAGACATCTTGGGTTTTGGGGGCCATGACATCGATGCACTGTTGGTATGAACATTATATAAATGAATAAGCAGCATTGTGCCTAATAAAAGCAAACTTCTACTCAAAACCCCAGATAGTAAAATGGATTTGGACCACTGACTACAGGTAGTCAATCCCCATCACGGAAGATGATACAGGATGGCTCTGTGATCTTTGATTATGTTTTTTAAATGACAACAGGAGTATTAGTCATAAAAGCAATCTATAATGAATCCCTGTAAATCAGAGTAAAAATGGAAATCTACTGAGTGTACACAGTTAATTGTAGCACACGGGACTTACATAAAGCTCTTCCTCCCCTCCCCTCTGTGTGTGTGTGTGTGTTGTGTGTGTGTATGGGTGAACACACACGCATGTGCTGCATGTGTTTGTATGTATGTTTTTGCCTGTGGGTGTGTGCATGTGGAAGCCTAAGATTGAATCGTCCTTTATCATCTTTCACCTTATTTATTGAGGCAGAGTCTCTCAGTCAACTCACAGCTGTCAATATGACTAGCCATGTTAGCAGTTTGCTTTGGACTTTTCCTGTCTTTGCCTTTTGAGTCTGGAATTACAGGGGGGCTTCCATGGCTACCCTACATTTACATGGGTTTCTGGGGATTTCAACTTTGATCATTATACTTGGATAGCAAGGGCTTACTTGTCTAGCCATCTCCCCAGTCCTCATACTCTGGGTCTTTGGATTTTCAATCTGAAGCCTCCTATGTCATGTAAATGTGCGGTCAAATTAATTTGTTATTCTTTTCTCTTGCTCATTGTTTATCATTATAAGAATATTGTTCATGGTCCTTTATGATGGATAGAAAGGAGATCACCTGCTTTTCTACCCCTACAATAACAATGAAAACAGGAGAACTCCTATTAAATGCAAATATATTTGGAAATTTCCAAATGTGGTATAATTGAAAGTAATTAGACAAAAATCATGCTTAAGTTATAACTCTAGTGTATGTGACCCAAGTGTAAGTAAAATTAACACCATGTTTTTGAGTGAGCACACTGGTTATCTTTGGGGAGGAGATGATGGATGATTAACTGGAGGGGGTTTATATAGTGAGTTTCCTGGATATTGATGAGACCCAGGTGGTACTTACACAGGGGCCTTCATTTTATGATAGCTCCTAGAGCCATATGTGTCTGCTGTCTGTACTTTTCTATACTATACAATGTAACACGTTAAAGGCTTTTTAAAAATCCATTGAAGTTAAAAGAAAACCCACTATTGTGTCTTCCCTTTGTGTGTTTTAAACTCCGGAGAGTAGGACAGACACAAAAACTATAGAGACACTCAAGAAAGGTTGAGAATAAGAAAGAGGGGGGGGGAGGGAGAGAGGGAGGGAGGGAGGGAGGAAGACCAAAAAACAAACAAACAAAAAGCCGAAAACTCAGCTTTTATTCATGGTCTCTTTAGTCTGGCTCCATGATCCAACTGGCTGAGTATACGTAACCTAAAAGGCCACCCATGCTCATGGCCACTTCAGAAGAGAAGTAGTTCTAGACAGACCCAAAGAAGGTTGTCTCAGGATTATCGGGTCAAGAAAAGAGGTGCAGAAGTCAGAAGCCCTGTAAAGTGACTCTGTTCTGAGGCCGTGTCCTCCATTCCTGCCCGCATATTCAGTGAACTCTTGTAGGACATGGTTTTACACACAGAACAGTGACTCAGGCTTCTGCTTCTCTACAGACTGATGGGTTAGCAAACTACACTCCATGCCCTATTGTTCTTTTTCAGACTTGGTAGAAGAGAATATCACTCCAAAGCCTTTGGAACTTCCATTTTCAAGAGATAAACAGACTCTCAGTCACTCCAAACTGAACAGAAGAATTCCAGCCCCCGCATAGTTTCATCGTCCTTGAAGTCTTTATGCATCTTTGCCTCCTAGCAGCTTCTCCTCTGTCTTTGCTTCCCCTCCTCAGTGGTGAGCTACAGAGAAGCAAGTTGCTTTGGTAAACTCCATCATCTCCACCAAACACATGTTGCTGAACACTGGGTGACACAATGGGAAAATAGGCAAAGTGAGCTCCTTCTCCATTTATCTCACGACCTTAAAGTCCACACGGAAACACTGGTATCTAAGGAATAGGCCACCTCTCACACTGCCTGCCTCCTCTATAGGCATTCACGGGGTTGGTGGGAATCCAGAACCCTGTCGAGTGTTGAACTCCAGCGGAGTTTGTTCCAGCAGAGTTTTCTCCAGCCTGGTTTTACATTGCTCATTTGGCCCTGAAACAGCAGGTGTGATGTTCCTTACTTGTGAACATGTTTGCCCAAAGTAACCTCTGACCTACCAGAAATTGCTTGGCCTTTCTAAAATACACTGCAATTTTAACTTGCTCATTTTTAACCATCAAAAGATAATTAAAATACCACTGTTTTAATTAAAATACCATTATTGGCAAAACGGAAATCTCATTGTTTCCCACTTCTCCATTGCTACAATCTTCAAAAGTGTTGCTGAGGTGGGAATCGAAGACATTTCTCCCTCTAATCTCAACTCTAGTGAGTATGATGTTCCTCATCAGGCCTCCTAGACCTGAGGGCTAAGAGCACAGGCAAGGCCTCAGAGTACTTCCCTATAAGTCACAGACCTGTCACTACTTCCACAAGGCCAAGGCTGTTGCTGCCCATGGCCTCTTCTATCTTCTGTCTTACTCTCCTCTTTTCCGCACTCAGCTTCTCATCCATGACAAAACTTTGGAAGCACATTCCTTAGAAACTTAGATAGCCAAGTCCCTGAAATACTCTTCCTGCTGAGTTCTGATCACATGGACAGGATTCCCAGGAATCATTAGACCCAGGCAAACAAGGCAAAAGGAATCCCAGCTATTTTGGAAACGTTTTTGAATTGGTGACTACCATAAAAGGCCCATTAGCTTCTTTGGAAGTTTTGGCTGATGATGCCAGGAATGCACTGAATTAAGAAGACACGTAGATTTCCCCTTGGTGCTGACTTTGAGCTGAAATGGTCAAAATGATTCTAGAAAATGGGAAAATAGTTACAGGCTATTCATCTACAGCAAGGTCCTTTTGTTCACTAAGGATCTTTATTGACATGATGTAGGAAACCTGGTCCTTAAAGTCAAGAGAAGATGTCTGAGTTGAGGGGTGCTGGGTCAATCCTGGGTTTTGGGAGCCAACACTGTAGCTTGTACCTTGGCTGTTTTCCTTTGTTTGTTGTTGCTGGGAATCCCAGAAGCAAGCCCTCCTCAGGAACTTTGAGAAGTGCAAAGAAAAAGCAATCCTAGGACAGAGTAAATCTCACAGAAGGGCTCAGTGAGGAGACAACTGGGGTGTGACTTATACCATCTCCAAGTTTCCTTTGGACAGCCACTGTTGTCCTGCTGGGGGCTGAGCATTTCTGCCTACTCCTGCCTGTCATTCATTGGTTAAAATCCATCATTTATGGAAGAAATCTAACTCTCACCATTGCCCTTACCAGACAGTTTTGGGAACCAGAGCATAGTCCTCTGAGAAAGGGATATGGGGGTTACTTGGAATATCTGGAATGTCCACAAAAGGTACAGGTACAGTAGAAGCCTGAATGTGTCCCCTATCTCTCAAGTCTGTATGTAGAAGTCTCAGTCTCCAGTGCGAATATTGGGAGATGGGAGCCTTAGGATGGAATTCAAATTAAGTAAGGCCACAAGGGCGAGTCTCCAGTATGAGAGAACTGTTGGTCTTAAAGAAGAGGATGGGACAGCAGAGATGCCCCTCTCTGTCCATTCAGAGGAAGAGAGAAAGAGACATGTAAAGACATAGCCAGAAGGCATCCAGGAAGTGTTACCTGGAACTCTAGTGACATTTGATCTTGGATTTCTCAGCCTTCAGAACAGTAAGAAATGAGTATCTGCTGCTTAAGCCATGGGATCCATGGCATTTTGTATAAGATGATGGTAGACTGAGAAAGATGCAGTAACCCTCAGCTGCTCTGGCACAGTGTCTGTGAGAGAGCGCTGGTAAAACAGCCCACATTCACAGGTCCAGTGGGATTCAAGCGGCCACTCCTGATTTGTCCTTCCTTGGCCTCAGGCATCGGTCTAACAGTTGGGTCCACCTGTGAGTATAGGACAGGGACATCTGAAGCCACAGACTGTATTCTGTAGCAGAGGGTCAGTGCTTCTGGGGGCCTGGAGTCCAGCTGCTGGAGTCCAGACCTGGTATACCTCTCATTGGCCAACAACCTAGGGAGGAAGAGAGAAGCCCACTGCAGAAGGAATGCTGGTATCAGTTTTGTCTTCTCATCACTAGGGGACATGCAAGAAGGGTTAGGGTTAGAGTGGATCAGGGGGACTGAAATGGCTGCTTAGTTCAGCTGCACACCTTTCTAGTTCCGTCGGACACTAAGGAGCCCCCAGGTCTATGTCAAATCCTCTTCCTTGGACTAAAAATAATCACCCACACATGACAAGCATCAGAGTATTTTTAGCATACCTCAGGCGACCAACCTTCCTGTTAGCGTTCATCTCTTGTTCTCTCAGTCGGCTGCAAGAGCAACTGAAACTACCTGGAACTTTCCACCACAAACAGGCCACAGTGACCCCACGTGACATCTGACTGTGGATGCCAAAGGGACCTTGCAGCAGGAGATTAGAATCTCTAACTGACTTCAGCTTTCAGATGGCAGGAGACCAGGCATTCAGAGACAGTGAAGGCTTAGAAGTTCAGGGTGAATAGTTCCAGCATTTTGAGGGTCACTTGTGTGGTTTCCTGAAGAGGGTTCTAGGAACCAGAACGCAGGCCTGTTGAAATGTTCACAGCGGAAACCAAGGAAGTCTGTGACCCGGCCACACGGGCAGGCAGCTTTCAGGTGGCAAAGACATTTCACCCTGTGATGCCAGGCAGAGGGGGAAGAGAAATTATCCAACTGTCACCCACCGAAGAGAATTTTAGGGTTGGCAAGATAATCCATTAGAAAACAAAACATCTCTTCTTCCAAATGCATACGCATATTAGGTGAACACTGGGAAGCAACTCACATTTGCCTAGACAGCGATTCATTCCTGCTGAAGTTCCTGCTTCATAACTTGTCACCAGGCAGTAGTGTCATTTGCCCTCTTTGTGTTTACCATCATTCTGCAAAAGTAAGAGATGGGGAAAGGACAGGGTTGGACCAAGAATTCATGGTCCATACTACCAGGAGCTCAGAATTTATGGGAGGAAATATATGGGGAAAAGGAGTCCAGAACATTTTTTAGAGACCCAAGTGAGAGCCGACTGACTCTTGGGTGCTGTAACTACTCCGCTCATCCAAGTCTGTTAAAATGGCGGAGGCTCCGTCTGAAGAAACAAGCAAGAATCGAACTCCCAAGGTTAAAGTTCTTGACTTTGGTCTCAACCTTCCACTTACTATAGTTTTTCTGTTCTTGAGTAAGAAGAGGCATTCCTCTTAGTGTGCCAACATGACACCCCTTCTTTTCTCCCTGTGGAAAGCATAGAGACTGGGCAAGGTGGAGCCTGCCCAGAGATGGCGTACTGAGATGTGAGGTAATGATTGTTCCCTAGCTGTGGCTGGAACCAGAAAGAGCTTGATAGGGGCTGCAAAGAAGGCGGTTCTGGTTTCTAGATGGTTCTTTATGTTTGGCCTGTATATAAGCCAACCTTCAAAGGAAATATCAATATTAGACATGTTATATAATCCAAATTACAGTGTGTGTGTGTGTGTTTGTGTGTGTGTGTGTGTGTATGTGTGTGTGTGTGTGTGTGTGGAGGTGAGAGAGGACATGGGAAGTGGCTGCCAGTCATGATGGGCAATGAAACTCAACTACACCTTAACTGTTGAGCTGAGATTGCCATGATCACCACAAAGGAGGTAGCTTTTGGTCTTCACTACCCAAATAACTCAGGTTCTGTTTCCATCAGAGTTAGCACATCTGGGTTCCAGTTGTTACCAATGCTTTTGGGTTCAAGAACCGGCCCTGGTAGCTAGGTGCAGTCACTCAACCTCAGTGTGCCAATTAAAGAATAGTAAAAGGTAGAGAGAGAGGATTTATTCAGCATGGCCACATGAGAACAGATAAAGAGATCTTGTGGCAGCCCTCACAAGCCCCACACACACCCCTGCAGTCCATATTTAGAGGTTCTGACTTGAGATTTAGGTTTAAACAGAAGGCAAAAGGTGTGTGTAACTAAGCAGTCTACTGTGGTCCCACCCACCATGTCTCAGCTCCAATCCATCCTACAAGTGCTATGCTAAGTTCTCAGAACTGTGTGATATCTAGTTCATACTCTGGATAATACCAGGACACAGGCCTTTCCCTTCCTCCAGTACCAGGTTCCTGGAGAAGCTCCAGTCCCTTGGGCGATGGTTTTCTTAGTACTCTGATACCCTTGCAGTATCTTTCTTCTTGCTTTGTTGGGTGTCTCTTTTCTTGTTTGTGTTTTTGAGACCAGGACTGAAACTCACTATATAGGCCAGGTTGGTCTCAAACTCAGAGACCTACCTGCCTCTGCCTTCCAAATGCTGGGCTGAAAGGTGTGCATCACCATGCCTGGGCTATCGGTGTCTTTCTTTAGAATCTTTGCTTCTGCCAGGATGGTTGCACAGTTGCTTTCTGGCCACTAATGTGGTTGCTTACCTGGGCTCCATCTCTCTGCTTTCCTGGACCTGTTTCCAATTTGAAGATACGAGGCCCTTTCCATACAAAGGTCAAGGCAAGCTCAATGCTTAAGGTCATCCACACTTCCCAGGTGGGTGGGAAAACAGGGACTATTAAGCAGCTCAGCATATTCCATCCCTACCCCCTTTCCGCCCAGAGGCTTTGCTCAGGCCCTGTCTCCACGGCAAGTCCGTGTGTGCAGCAGCACATGTTTGACAAACAGATGAAACATTTGCATATAATGGCATTTTCACAGTGCTTACTATAAGCAGAGCGAACTCTTCTCCCACGGTGGTTAGGACAGGCTTTCCACCGGTGCATGTGAGAAGACAGATTATGCAACTCTTAGTGGGGGATAAAAAGCTTGAACAAAAAGCCTACATGTAGTAATATTTTAACCTGAGAGAAAAAAAAGACATACATGCTAATTTGGACACAGAAAACAAACTGTTGTGTCATTTACATTGGGAGAAACCTTGGTTGCTTGCTCCCAAATAAACGATCAGAATTATTGATGGCTAAGGTTAACATCCTTTTTCTAAAGTGAAAATACTGTATGCAATTAGATTAAAAAAGAGATCTGGGAAGAAAGGGTGACTGGAGTCACAGTGGAATCAACAAAGGCTCACTTTTATTTTATTAGCTGGCAATTAGAGGCATCCTTGGCATTGTACTCATGGTGCACAGCCGGCAGGATACTGCTGTACAAAGTCGTCTGTGACCCCTGTCTGGACTAATTGAGTGACAATAATAAACAATGGGTGATGGAACTCACAGGTCCCTGCAGGGAGCATGTTGAGGTCTTTCAAACAGCAGCCAGCAGAGTCATGTCCAAGGAGCCAAGTTGTTAAAAATCAAGCAAGTCTAGCGCAGTTTTGAAATAGAAATCACTCCTAAGGTATGGTCTGCAGCTGCCCCATTGTCAGTGGGAGGCTCTCGGCTCAGGGTTCTGTCCTAAGTGTCATCTAAAGGAAGGACAGTCCAAGCAGCGAGCTGAAGACTGCAAGTCAGTCAGACAGGGGGAGTAAATAGTACACACCAGATGTGTTCTGCACCATGCGGATGCTGAACAGGCAGACAAGGAAATAATCCTAAACCCAGCTGCCCACTCCCTCTTCTTCCCCCCTGTGCAGATAAAACAGAACCAAGTGAGACAGATAAACCCCAAGAAAAAGGGACAAGCTGCAGTCTCCAAGGAAGGTGTGTGAGAAGGTCGCTGCTGACCTAGTCTAGCAGCAAGGGCTTTGTCTTGGGAAGAAGGTGGACACCACCCTCTCCCGTACCCTCCTTCCTTTTCCCTCCGTGCTCTTCAGACTAAATTAAGTGGGAAGGTGAGCGGCTCCATTTTGCATCTTCGTTGTGACTTGGATCTGGAGCTGAGATCAGAAACTCCTCACAGGCTGTGATGAAATAGGAACTTGCCGGCCAGCTTAGAGAGAGACAAAAGTAAACAGCTTTTTCCTTGGCTAAAACTACAAATGTCCCTGTCCTGTCAGCAGTTTTGCTCTTTTAGAGTCAGGGATGCCATCAGAGGTTGATTTTTCTCATTGTCTCTCCCCTTAAATGAGCATTCTGCCTGGAATCTGTACTCTGAGGACAGCCACACTGAGACGAGGCGCCTGGATACTTCATGGCTTGCTAGCTCATCCCTCACCGTGCATCTCACCCCAGTTCCAGACATAAAAACCCTTAGACTCACAGGCACCGACTCCTGCTCTCTGGGAACTCTGCCTGCTCTTCCGAGCTGCCGCCATGAATCTGTAATACAGATCTTTCCTAACTCATGCCCCTGCAGTCTGGGAATTCCACTCTTCGGGTCCTAAGACAAGAACCAGAAGGCTACTAATTGGAAGCGGTTTGTGCTGGATGGACCCATTAAACTTCCTGACTACTGCATTGCATTGGCCCCGATGAATCTTTTGAAAGTTGAATGCAATCTGTTGATGTCTTTATTTCATCCTTTCTATCGAAGATTCTAGCAAGATAGGTGCTTAGGAGACACACTTACAAAGGTGACTCTTTACACCCTGGGGAGGGCAATGCTGACTACTGGTCTGATGAGGCTTGCTCATGAGGCCTTAAGTAGTTTCCTCTACCAGGGGCCAGGCTAAGATCAGCCAGTGTCTTTGAAGTCTTGAAGTCTTGCAAGGAAAGAATTGCAGTCTTCCCACATTCCCTTTCTAGGATCTCCAGATGGTGCCCTATAAAAACCACAAGTTAATAAGAGCAAAACAAACAGAAGTTTATTAACATGTGCATTGGGCTAACACATGGAAATACCCAGAGATAAGTACCCTCCCACAACATGCCAGCAACAAGAACATAGAGCATCTTAGGCTGAAACTGACTTCTGGTGAGAGATGCCAGCTGTGGAGAGCTGAGTGGGGCAGGGAGGTGAAGAGGGCTAGTCAGTGAGGTTTGACATACATGAGAGTTGACAAAGAACCTTCTCCTTCCTGGTGAGGAAAGAGACTCTTCAAACGGAAATTCCCGTTATAAATGCATTCCTTTACAAACGGAAAATGCACACACTGCATGTAGGGCCTTCCTTGTGTCTGCTGATTCTCCTTGACCTCTGGCTCAAAATATCCACACACTAAAGAGGCATTCGGGTAGAGGACTTACTCAGGAGCCACTCAGGACCCTCCTGCTATCACATCAACCCGACTCTCTTTTCGCTCGCTCATCTGCTTCCCTGCCTAAGTCCCTTTGATGTTGCTCTAACAGAATACCAGAGCTGGGTACCATAGAAAGAAAAGTGACTCTTGAGATTCAAAGGATGTTGCCAGCCTCTCCTTGCCTCTGGTCAGGACCTCATATGGTAAATGGTATCACTGTGGCAGAAATACTTGAAATGGTGACCATACACTGAGATGAGAAGTGAGAGCAACTTGGGCATGGGGTGGTCATGCTTACCCTGTTCAGAATAACCAGAGTCCCTAAGCTCTACTTTAATCTCGTCTGAAGCTAGCATGCTAAACGGCGTAATTTTCTTACGCTGAGCTCACCTCTTAAAGGAATATTGTTGCAGTCAGTAACTATCCTTCTTGTCCACTGCCCAGGAAAAATAGCCAAAGCCCTTTACCTTCCTGATTTTCCTCCATCTTGGACGCATCTCCATTAACTTTTGGAAAATATGTCTGTCAATTGATTTACATATTGTCTTGGTGACACTGCTGTGCCAGTTGCTTGTTTAAGGCCAATGTAGATGCCATTCTGCTGATACTGTTTTGTGTGTGATTAATACAAGTAGGCTTTGAGTGAAGCAGTTTATCCCTCAAAAGGTGGGCAGGCTTGGAAAACTGAATGACAGCAACAACAAATGATGATTAGCAAGCCAATACCAGACAAGAGGAGACTCGAGGAAGATAGGGTCTGTTTTAGGGGACATAGTCCATCATGGCAGGAAAGGTACAGTAGTCAGAATGAAAGTAGCTCATCATGCCATGACTGCAGCAGGAAACAGAGGGGGTGATTGCCCCTGCTCAACATGCTTTCTCCACGTTACTTAGTCTGGGACCCTAGCTCATGGGTAGGTGCAGCCCACATTTAGGGTGGGGTCCCCTGCCCCTTAGTTCTCTCTGGTGATCTCATAAACACAGCCAAAGGAGTGCTTCACTAATTCTCTAGATGTTACTTAATTCAAGTCAGAACCGACCATTACAGAGTCTGAAAATTCAATGGAATTTTCTACTATGTTTTGAACTTGTTTGGGCCCCTTTGCCCCCTCTAATTTCTCTCTTTGGGGATGGTAATATCACCCTTCTGTGTGTTCTATCACTATATTCTTAGAAGTGGTTAATGGGTCAGGTGCCATAGACTTGTAGCTGGCAAGAATGGTACCCCCAGAATAAACCAACTCTTCAATCTCATCCGTATTCATGTAGATGATGGAAATTTGAGGGTTAGAGTTTATACTGAAGTAGTTAAGACTGTCAAGGGCATTGGCATTGCATGCAATCATTTTGCATGTAAAAGAACACAAATTTTGGGCACCTAGGTGGTGGACTCATCACACAAATTCCTACATGGCTAGACTTAGAAATTAGAAGTGTGGGCTGGTGTGGTAGAATATTAGTTTAAGATGTGTTGCATATGTTTATGCTGAGGAAAATTTGTTTAATGATGCAAAGATGTGTTGCATTCTTCGATGTTGCATTTATTTAATTCTATGAAGCTGTGTTGAAACACCTGGTTAGTCTAATAAAGAGCTGAATGGCCAGTAGCAAGGCAGTAGAAAGGACAGGCAGGGCTGGCAGACAGAGAGAATAAATAGGAGAAATCGGGAAAGAAAATATCAAGGAGCAAAAAAAAAAAAAAAAAAAAAAAAAAGGAGAAGAAGGGAAGGAATTCAGGGGCCAGCCACCCAGCTACACAGCCAGACAAAGAATAAGAAGGAAAGAAAAGATACACCAAAATAGAGAAAGGTAACATCCCAGAGGCAAAAGTAGATGGAATAATTTCAGTTAAGAAAAGCTGGCTAGAAACAAGTCAAGATAAGACTGGACATTCATAAGTAATAATAAGTCTTCATGTGTATTTATTTGGGAGCTGGGTGGTGAGTACTCAAAAATGTCAGAGAGACTACAGACAAGTGGGCTGGCTCATTAGGTACGGGTATATATTGCTAACCTTGACCACCTAAGTGTTATCACCAGGACTTCATGGTAGGAGGAAAGAACCTACTCCAGCAAGTTGCCTTCTGCCCTCTAGATGTATGCCATGGCATGTACACACACACACACACACACACACACACACACACACACACAAAGATTCTTGCACAAAATAAAAATAAATGAGTGCTTAGAAACAGAAATAGGAGTTACTACAGGTCTAATAATTAGTCAAGGTGACTTCATCCTGGAACAGGGTGGGCTCATTACCCTATATGACTTGAGCATCCTTATAATAAAATATATCTTGACATAGATACATGTGAAAGCCTCATGTACAGGTTGGAGTTTGTCTGCAAAAGTGAAGGATCTACCAGAAGGCAGGAGAGAGGCCTGGAACAGATTTCTTCCTAGGGCCTTCAGTGGGAGCAGGGTCCTGCCAACTCCCTGTGTTTGGACTTATAGCCTTTAGAGCTGTGTGATAATAAATGTCTGCTTTCCTAAGCCACTTAATTTACGAAGGTGCTTTGTTACGGAAGCCCTGGAAATTGATTACTGTCCTTTCCTTGTCCCCTCTGCTTTGCATTCCACTCTGAGCCAACATTTGGAAATCTGTCACCCTTATACCACAAAACAGTGGCAGGAGGGCCTGCCTCCTGGCCTGTGCCTTTGACCTTCATGAGTTCTGGGCCTTTGCACGGTTCTTACATCTATGTGGTGGCCATGCTCAGGCATCGGATCAGGGAAGTATAAAAATTGAATCAAGTGTTAGGTGGCTGAAGAACATGGTCGTCTGAAATGTGCCCATTGCATGTCCACAGCACTGCAGGCAGGCACAGAAACAGAGCACAGTGGGAGAGCCACAGTCTGAAGTGTGTGTTCGAGACTGTGTATGGTAGGGTAGTGATACAGGGTACAGTGGTAGCAGTAGTCAGATCCTAGTGTGAGGGTGTCTGCAGGGAGTTTCCTCTCTCTCTCTCTCTCTCTCTCTCTCTCTCTCTCCCACCGTGTTATGTCTGTGTGTATGTGTGTGTGTGTGTGTGTGTGTGTGTGTGTGTGTGTATTGAGAAGACTGTTATCTCCTACTTAGCTTTGAATGGATGGATGTGGATTTAAAATTGATACTGGGTTAAAGGAGGAAACACAGGTTCATTTACTTGTGCTCGTGCAGTTATTCAAGAGTAACTCACAGAGACAAAGATTTGGAGATCAACCCAGCAAAAAGAGGTGAGACAAAGTTAAGGCATCAACAGGAAGGGATGGAAGAGTCTTGGGTTTCCTTGATGCCAGCAGGAATTTGCAGTCTGTCTCCCTCCTGAATTTGTAGGAAACTCTTCAGAGGGGAGTTTTGAGCCAGTAGAGTGCTGGAAGGCTCTACTTTAGTTAGATCAGGTAAGTTATGGTAAGATTTTAATTGTGTTTACTTTAAAATAATATTTAGGCCAAAATAACTACCCCTTCAATACATATATGGATATATACATGTATGTATACATGCACATCACACACACAAGCACACACACACACACACACATACACACACACACACACACACACCTAGAGTAGCTGGACAGCCATTTTTCCAATAGTGTTGAGCACTCTGATTCTGGAGCACACATTATGCTGTCTTCACCTTCCAGGTCAGGAGTGAACCAGCGTCAGACGGGGCCCATACTTGCACCATTTATTGTAGTCATTCAAACCACCCTCTCTCTGCCTCTTCCTCCACTTACCTCTGCCCTTTCCCAAGACTCCGGAAGGCAGAAGAGCCGGGTGTATCTATCTGCAGGATAGTTCCTCACACCTTCAGAATCTTTGTCCACTTGCAAGCTTCCCCAAGGAGTCTCAAAAGCAGCAGCAAAGGAGAGCAGGCAGTTCAGATGGCTCACACTCCTGTGTGAGCCTGCTTGGGCAAGAGCCAGACATATCTGGGTTCTAACATCACTTGCATCCCAAAATTTGGGAAACTTGGGGATATAAACTCCCTTGCCGTGTCCCCAGTGCAATGTAAAAGTCTCTACACAGTGAGGGGGCCCCAGTGATTCTTCACAGTGCTCACAGAGATTGTTCCAGCCTAAGGCTATTTCTCCTTCCCTCCCCTTTGGGGTGAGCGCAGATGAACCACTCCCCAGAGCTCTGCATCTCATCCCAGGCTCTGCTGCAATGTCTGCAGCTTTTCTTGTACCCCACACCAGGCCCGCCCCATCCAGCAGGGTTGCCTGCTTTAGCTGGGCTTTCACCCACACAGAAAACATTGCTGAAAACTGCTGCTGAGAAAGCCTTTTGTCAAGAAAAGGTGACTTCTCTTAAGAATGGGCGAATTTCAGAAGGGGGAAAACATCCCTAGTCAAATCTGTGGCCAAGTCCCCATGGATGTTTTGGTTTACGTGGTTCACTGCTTCTGCTACTGTCTATCCCGCACTGGGATAGGTGCTTTGAGTAGACGTCTTTGCTGACACAGATCCCTTCGCTTTGTGAATAGCGCGATTACTAAACAATGAAGCCATTACATAAGGAGCAAGGGCTGGCTGGAGCCAACAAATCTGTACTCTAGGTTTACAGAGCTATAATTATCCAAAGTTTTAAAACACAATGATGTCTGCTGAAAAGGAACATCTGGGAGGGAACCAAGCCATCCCCATTAAAGGCACCGTGCGCATCCCACAGATTGGATGGCTCCAAGTTAATGGGGTGGCGATTTTTTTCAGATGTCACTCAAGTTAACAAATGTGCCGAAAGGTTTAAGCAGAACAAATGTGCAGAGGAGAAAATTCCAGATCAAGGAAAGGTTTATAAGATCAGCTAGAGCTTGGCGGCCAAAAGCATTCCAGGCTGCTGTGCTGAACATCATGAAGAGAAAGCAACACTTTAGGAGGAGTTTTCCCACATGAAAACGAAAGCCTTTTCCAGTTGTCATTCCATTTCAAAATAAACATTTAGCCTCCAGAGGACCCGCGTGAAAGAGCAGGGCAGAATAGGGTGGTGTCCTATGGGACTCAGGGTTAGGAGAGGGGTGCTGGTCCTGGGTCTACTAGTAGTTCTGGGAGATCGCAATCTTTTTTATTTAAATTTAAATTAGAAACAAGGTTGCTTCACATATCAATTCCAGGTCCCTCTCCCTTTCCCTCCCCTCCTCCCACGCCCTCCCACCAACCCCTCCAATATCCCCTCATTTCCCCAGGGAGGGTGAGGCGATTGGAATCTTGATAAATAGATTTGGTCCAGGTGGCAACATTGCACCTTGATTTGAAGGTGTAAGTTAACACCATGCTCTCTTCCATAGCGATCTTTCCTGAATCAAGGTATAGTTCCCATGCTTAGGGCCCCTCTGGATGTTTTCCAGTCTGCAGTTTACGTAGCCAGTTTCTTTTGCTGAGTGCATTTCTTCTAAGTGAACAATTAACTGAAAAGAACAAATCAGACCGAAGGATCACAAGGTCACTGTCTTCTGCCTAGGAGAATGACTGCTTTTTGCTTGTTTTTGTTCTTGAGACAAGGTCTCACTATGTAGCCCAGTTTGGTCTGGAACCTTCCCTGATAGCCTAGGCTATCCTCAAGCTCTAGCTGCTCCTGCCTTGGCCTCCCAGGTCACAGACATGAGACCTAGGAGATGATTGTTTTAGAGGAGCAAGTCTTGTGGGGTAGGAGGTGAAGGGCGCTGGAAGAGGAACATTCTTCTTCTATCCCATCTTGCAGGGCACCGGGGCACTGTCACCAATGAGGCTGGCATGCTCCTGAAGCAGAAGTCTGACATCATTTTGGAAACCCTAAGGTACACAGCAGTGCCGGCAGTCAGGAATGTCTCCTGCTTTCCTCTAGGCACCTCCATTCTTCTGTGGAACCCCTTCCTCACCTTCAGTCCCCTGCTATTTCCCTTTCTGGTTGTCTTTCCCAAAACATGAGGATGGAGCTCATGCTAGCTTTCACTGATTTGTTCACTAAAGGAGTGAACAAGTTCGAGTAGTTTATCAACTTCCCCATAGGTGTTTGCATCTTGATTGCTCTAACAGCAATATTGGAGCATCATGAAAATAAAAGCAATAGTTACCAATAGAGCCATCCTAACACCATTGGAGCAAGCCTATTTGTCTCTAACCTCTCTCCTGCATCCTCTACACCGCCGTGTTAGATATTTGCCCATTTCTAATACTTCCATCCATATGCAGATCACCTCTGCTTTCCTCGGAAGCTTTTGCTAGAAATTCTGGATTCTAATGCACAGTGCTGTGGGCTGAGTTTCTTTGCTCCCTACCTTATTTATTTGTGTGTGTGTGTGTGTGTGTGTGTGTGTGTGAGTGTGCAGGCACACGTATGTCATAATGCACACATGGAGGTCAGAGGAAAGGTTTTGTGAGTCTTTTCTGTCCTTCCATTTTGTTGAGCAAGGTTTCTCATTTCTGCTTCCATGCCATACACTCCAGGCCAGCTGGCCCATCAGCTGGCCCATTCTCCTGTCTCCACCTCCCATCTTGCTGTAGAATGCTGAGTTTGCAGTTGGGCACCTCCACTTCCAACTTTTATGAAGGTTCCAGGGAGCAAACTGTGGCTCCCTGGTCTTCACAGACAGTACCTTGCTGAGCTATCTTCCTGGCATTCTAAGTTCTTAGGCTGGAGTCTTACCTCCCTATAAGACTGTATTTGGAGAGAAGGTTGGTAAAGAGGTAATTAAGGGTGTGCAAGGGTCTCAAGGATGAGGCCTGCAGGAATCCTTAGAAGGAGAGTCACCACAGATGTCTTCCTCCTCCATGTCCACATGAAGAATAGAGAGAATGTAGTCACCTGCAAACCAAGGGGAGAAGCCTCAACTGAAACAAAATCTTCAGATGCCTCCAGTTTTCCAAATAATGAGAAAATGAACTTCTGAGTTGGAAATAACAGTGCATTCTGGTTATCTTAGGATTCAAGAAGCTACAGCAGGGGGGGTCATGAGATTATGACTACCAGGCAGGTCTGGGCTACAATGTGAGACTTCATCTCAAAAAATATATATTTCTAATTAGTTAATTCCTGTTGTTGAAGCTACCCAGTCTGCAGTATTTTGGTATGGCAACCTAGTAACTGGCTTCTAAGATGTTTGGGTTAAACGACAAGAAAGAACAAGGTAGCTTTTGCTATCCAGGAGCTAGCCTGGCTATTCTCCCACAGAATGTGAATACTGAGTGTCAAACCAAGACAGACCCATGCCAAAGCTGTGATGCACCTGGGAAAAAGCAAGACCACTGCAAACAACCATGTCAGAATCCAGACAACCACAAGATGCTGTATGGCCATAGACATGACCTTGCTCTCCTAAGGATGGCTCCTTCCTGGCCAGTTTTACCTTTAGCTCTAGGCCTTACTTTTCCTGGACATTTAGTCATAGACTCCCTCTTACTTCCTAAAGCATCTAACTCAGTGAGACTTAACTCTTTAAATCCTTCTTGGAGACAACTAACACTACCCCAAAATCTATCCCAAGACCTTTCAGGAATCATGTGATTGAGTCGCCACATGGTTCCTTCTGATTTTTAGCCAGTGTGGATGTGCTGTGTACCCTAGTGGCAGACAAGACTGCAGGCCGTTGACAAAGCTGGGGCACGTTGACAGCTTTTTATGGCTATTGAGCGATTCTTATCAAAGCAACAGGTCTGTTTTTGTTGCTTTGACAATTTTGGCACAACCTAGACAGACATTTGAGCATCACGGTCTTTTTCAGTGAATTTGATGCTGCACAGTGTATCCTGTTTAATTGTGTGTGGCGTGGATTTGGAGGAGACAGAAGGAAAAGGACACATAAAGACAGATGTTAAGAGTGGGAGCAATACCGCTGTAAGCCAGGGAACGCTGGCCTGAGGTTGAGAAGGGGCAATAAATGGTTCTTCCTTGTAGCCTTTGAAGGTCTTATGGATTTGTCAGTACCTTTGGGGTTTTGCTTCCCTGTAGAACTTGAAGAGGGGAAGATTTCTTATGTTTTTAAACTGTTTACTGTGACTTGCTAAGGGATCCTGACCCAAAAAAAAAAAAAAAAGACAGTTAATGTGGCTTTTAAACAGAGTGACAGTTGTGTTGGAAAGAAATTCAAACCACACAGTGGGAAAACCTCCACTGATTGCCTTGGAGAGATTGTTGGTAGAAGTGTGAACATTAAGGAGCCTGTGCTAAGGGCCCCAAAAGGAGAGGGGGGACTGAAGATAAGTCTATCACCTCAGAGAAGACACACTGTCGTGATCTGAATGTTGGTAGAAATATGGATGCCAAAGGCATTTCCGGTGAAAACTAGAAAATTATGAATGTATTTTTTTGACCCTGGGTCAGCAAAATGGCTCAGTGGGCAAAAGTGCTTGCTGTACAGGCATGGTGAGCTGCGTTTGAACACTAGAACCCATGGTGGAAGGAGGGAACAGACTCCAAAAAGTTTCCACTGACCTTCCACTGCCTCCACACGTCTCTGCCCCCACATACAGGCAGGCACACACACACACACTCATATGCACTCATATGCACTCACATGCTCACACACACACACGCACATACATGCACAGGTACACACACTAGTAATAATAATAAATAAGATAAAAGCTGAAATCCCATTCTTGTTATAAGCATCAGGAACTTGACTGAATTTGTTCTGCTGTTGGGTGGAGACAGAACTTATGACAATGAACTTGGATATTGAACGCATGAGATTTCCAAACAAGGTATGGGAAGTGTTACCTGATTTCCCTTTACAGTTTATAGTAAGATGTCAGAGGAAAGGTAAATAGAGCAAGAAAGTATTAAGCAAAAGTGAACTAGCTTGTGCTTAATGATTATGAAAATTCTCACCAAAATACAAAAAGTAAAAATATGAAAAAGCATGTGTAGCACAGGCCTACCTCTAACTTAATATGTAGCCCAGGTTGACCTTGAACTTCTGATCATCCTGGCTATCTTCCAAGTTCTGGCATTATAGGCATGAACCTCTGGATTATGAGGTACTAAGGATTCAGCTCAGGGCTTTGTACATGACAAGCAAGACCTCTACCAATTGATATACATCGTCATGCCAAGAATGGATACGATACTAGAGAGAACACAAGGCTTGGGGTAGATAACATTTATAGAGATTAAGTAAAGGAGTGTGTCTTGAGGATCCAACCAGAAACACAACACACAAGTCAGTTTATCCTACACACACACACACACACACACACACACACACACACACACACACATATTCTCTTGCCTACTGACTTGCACTCCCCTGTGAAATAGTGAAATGTGTGGAAGATCAACAAGGATTTGAAGAATGTGATTGATATCTGCAGATGAACTGGCAGCCTGGGAAAGCTAATTTAAATAATTAAATGATGAGCTATGGAACTCATTGAACTGATAATATTTACATGTGATTTTGGTCTTACAGTTGATGCCAGATTGCACTCAGACATTAGGATTGAGTTAAGAGTCTTGAGATGGCATGAGTATATTGCACATAAGGGGAAGATATGAATTTGGAGGCTAGAGAATGGACTAGAATTGACAAGTATTTCCTATCTCCTCTAATCACGTTCAAGTCTCCATACCAGGTACCTGAGTATGTGACTAGTTTTGAAAACTAGTCTTTACAAATATAACCAAAGTATGACAAAGTTATACTGAATTGTGATGAGCCTCCAAGCCAATGACTAGACTGTATGAAATAAGGGCTTGTGACCTCATTAAGAAAAGACACAGATCTCTGTGAGTTCGAGGCCAGCTTGGTCTGCAGAGCAAGTTCCAGGACAACCTCCAAAGCAATACAGAGAAACCCTGACTCGAAACAAAACAAAATGAAAGGAAACAAAAAAGACACAGACACAAAGAAGGCAGTGTAAGGATGGAAGAGAGACGGATGGGATAAGCCAAGACATATCAAGTGTCTCCGGGAGCCACCGGAAGTGAGGAAGACATGGGAAGGATTCTTCCCTCAAGCATCTGGAGGAACATGAACCTGTAGTCACCTAAGTTTCAGATTTTCAGCCTTCAGAACTTCAAGAAAGTAAATGTCTGGTCTCTAAAATATATTAAAAAGTGTGTGCGTATGCGTGTCGAGGAGAGGGGGGTAACGACCAAAGTACAATGATAGAAGTATGAAACTGTAGGAAATTGTATTTTTGCCCTCTACTAAAGGAAGGTCATAGCGGCCCGGAAAGTGGGAGAGGTATCTGAAGGTCTGTGGTGGTGTAAGACTGTTTTCCACTCCTCCTTCTGATGTGAGTTCTCTGACCCAGAACTTGGAATCCTGATAAGAGACACAATGCTGCGCACATACAACATCAACAACAAAAACAATAAAACAGGAAGTATCCAGGGCAACTACAACCCTCATTTCTGTAACTGGTTGTGCAAATGTAGCTGAGTTTCGTGACTCCCTTTTCCTACTACCCATTCTTTATCCCCTTTCCCTCCAATAATTGGTGACGGTTTTTTTTTTTTACATGGTGATATGATGCAAGCCTTCCTTCCTGGAGGATCTAAGGCACTGGTGGTCCCAACAAGCTTGGGTTATAAGTTTTCATTACCTTTAATCATACTGCCTGATAACATTAAAAGGTACTGTAAAGAATGCCTTGTGTCCAGACACACTTTTCCTTTCTTTCTTTCTTTCTTTCTTTCTTTTTTTTTTTTTTTTTTTGGTGTTTTGAGACAGGGTTTCTCTGTATTGTTTGGAGACTGTCCTAGAACTCACTCTGTAGATCAGGCTGGCCTCGAACTCACAGAGATCCACCTGTCTCTGTCTCCCTAGTGCAGGGATTAAAGGCATGTGCCACCAACACCCAACAACACACTTTTTCTTCAGAGGATGTGAATTAGGGATGCAATCTTCCCCCCTAATAGTTGGGGTCAGTCACTCTAGAGAGCACAGTAGGGTCTTTACCAATTGATTCTGAAGCATGAGGTGTACAGAGTGGCTGGGTGACCATCTTAACTTCCAATTCAATGCAATGACAGTTTTGTCTCTTGGTGTCAGTGTTTGTCCCTCTGAAACTAAGATTTCTGAACCAGTACAGCATAACTCATGGAAACAGAAAGCAAACTTTGCTAGTGGGTCCCTATGGGTACTCACCGCCCTTGATTCCTGGGCCGATGAATGGTGCCCGTGGGAGAAACAGCCCCACATACTGAGTGCTGATTAAGAGCATCTGCGGCCTTCTGGAGAACCTAGCTCTAGCTCAGCAAGGTATTGCTGCCTTGCTGGTGCTGTAACTGAGTCTTTCAAAGGTCATTCCACCTCTCTGTTAGGCCAGCTGCTTCACGGTTGTGGGTAGTGCAGTAAGATCATAACCTCCATAAACATATGTGCGTTAATGTGCCTCCTGGATCAGAAATAATGACGTGTGGAATACATACTGTTATGAGATCGAAAACATAAGTCCACTGGTGCTCATGTTAGGAGAAGTATTCTCCATAGGAGCTTGTCAAAGGTTAAACACAAAAACAAAATACCACCTCTGTCTTCCACTGACACCTCAAGTATCATGGGACCTACTATCACAGCCCAAGTAGCCGAACATTGACTAGTACCTTTTCTTGTTCTGAGAAACCTTCAAAACTAGACACCTTCTGGTTCACTAGGTAGATTTCTCACATGAGAAATGTGTTGCCTCTAACATCCAAAGATGCCTAATAGGCTCCTCCTTGGTGGTAGGAGGGGGCTCACATGCAGTATCCTTTATGTTTGGGGAGAAATGTATGAGCTGAATCCATGGGAATTTCACAGGGGTCAAAGGTCTCCAAATATTTATCAGATTTACTTCTGTATACTAAAATACAAATCATAAGAATGAGCCTAAAGTAGCTGTTTTATTGTTGTTATTGTCTGAACCACTGGCTCCAATCAGAACATTATCATCAACGTAATAGGATAATGTGACATCTTTGGAAGGAAAACGACGATTGAGATTCCCCATGAAACAATTTATGAAATCATCTGGAGAGTTGGACATCTCAGAGGCAAGATAGCAAAAGTGTATGGTGAACTGCTTCTGTTGGTCCTTTCTGATAGATATGAAGAAAAGCAGATTGGTCAAACTGGTTGCCGCATGCCAGATACAAGACATGTTCATTTCTTCAAGCAAGGAAGCCCCAGCAGGTGTGCAGCAGCTGTAATGACAGTCACCACCTGGTCATGCTTTTGATAATCCAGCATCATTCTCCTGGATCCAGCTGCCTTCTGCATGGTGTCAGCAGGCAAGGTAAGTGGGAATCTGATGGAAATCCTCACCCCTTCATTTTGAAAGTTCCAGATGTTAGCACTAATCTCTGAAACCCCCCCCCCACAGACGTGGCATTGCTTTTGATTTATTTTTCCAAGGCAGGGGAAGTTCTAGTGGTTTTCTCTTGATCTCCCTCATTCTATTGGCCCACATTTTAAGATTAGTGAATCAGCGTGGAGGTGGGGAGGTCCTGCCAGCTGCCGAGTGTGTCCATTCCAATTATGCATTTTAGACCTGCGGAAATAATCATAGGATGGGTCCAGAGAACCACTGAGCCATTGTGGGACAGAACTGAAGGAAAACACTATTACTTAATCCATAAGTTACTTCCTTCCATAAGCCCCTATTCCAACTGGTTTCCCTGGATTCAGATTCAATTCATACCCAGTGTTCGGCAGTATCCAAAAGCTCTGATTATTTCATTTTTCTCAATGTACACTTAACCCTAGTAGAAGGTTAGATGTCCCTTTGGGGAAGGCTAGGAGAAAGATTAACAACATAAATCTTTGTCAGTGTACCAGGGTCTTTCCTCAAGGGGACCAGCTTCTCCATCACTCGGAGGGCTCTGAATCTGTAAACCGGATTGATTCTGGGAACTGATTGAGAGGCCGCGCCCCTTGTTATAGCTCAGTTTTTATATTTTAAGTATTATAGTTCAAATCAGACCCTCTGAGTTGGGGGTGAGTAGGATGAATATGATAATCCCTTCAGCACAGCCATCTCCCTAAAGTTTAAATCTGTTAAAAAGTAACTCTTTGGCAAGTTCATATATGCATATACTGAGTTTGGGGTATTTTCACTCCCTCTCCATCACCTTCTCTCACTCCCTTGACTGCCTCCCACTTTGATGTATGTTCTCCTCCTTCTTGGACTCACTGAGTTTAATCATGACTGTGTGCATGGGGGCTTATTTACAGGAACATGGACAACTTATCAGCAGCTACATCCCTGCAGAAAATGATGCCCCTACCACCAGCACACACTAAGGGCCCATAATCCTCCACAGAATGGTAAGGCCTCATAAGCCTCCTCTCCCATGCATGATGCAATGGAGGCACACCCAATGTTGTACAGATATCCACAGCTGCAGTGAGTTCATGTATGCAATAGCCATGTCATGTCCGGAGGATGCGACTTCTCAGCTCTCCTCCCCAACCTCGGGCTCTCACATGTGTTCTCTTGCATTGTGTTCCTTGAGCCTTGGCAGGAGGGACATAGACATTCCATTTAGGGCTGAGCATTGCACATCACTATCAGCCTTTTGACCAGTGATGAGTTTCAGCTCTTATTGTTATCACCCCATGCCAAAAGAAAAAAAAAAAAGAAATTCCTTCAGTGAAGGCTGGAAGCAATACTCATCCATTGATATAAACATACGCATTTTCCAGGAAGTCTGACAATACATTCATCATGTCCGTTTCCCCCTATTTATCTTTTAGGCTTTTTTCCTCTGTGTTAAACTTTGTTCTGTGATTCACTTTGGTGCAAAAAAAATCCTTGTTTGCTAGGATTATTCTGCCCATATGATAAAACTTCAGTGGAAGCTATGGTTTGGATGCTTCTTGTCTGTCAGAGGCTCCCATGTCAGAGGTGTAGTCCCCAGTATGGCCATGGGAAAGGTTGCAAAATCTTTATGAGATGGAGCCATTTGGAAGGCACCGGAAGTGTCCCCTCAGAAAAAAATTAATGTAGTTCTCATGGGACTCAAGTTAGTTCTTGTTCTGAGAAGACCGTAAGTGAAACAAGGCCATAAAGTTAGAACCATGAAGTATTTCCCAGTTCCTCTTGAGCCGTAGACCATGGGGTTTAAGATCCTGGCTCCTTGGCTGCCTGAGAACATTCCTGAAGTGTGTTCTGCACAGGTTTCTAGACTTTTGCTTGGCCCTCAGTGACAACAGAGCTCAGCTACCTGCTGTGATAGCTGCTTCATAACACATCTCTCTTCTCTACCGGTTTCTACCTATAATCCCATCTCCCCGCCGTCAGCTGAATTGTGGACTCCCCAAATTCAGCACAGACATGTCTCGAAATTCTTAAGCTGGAATCTTTAACCCCTGACCACAGAAGGGCTGTATTTAGAGATGGAGTATTTAAAGGGGCAATGGGATTTAAAAGAGATCATGTGTGTGGGCTGTAGTTCAATCTAATTGGTGTGCTTCTAAGGAGAGACAAGGACACACAGGGAAGCCCAGAGTGAGACGCTGGGAAGACACAGTGGGGAGAGGACTATCTGCAAGGTACAGAGGGACATCAGGAGAAAGCAACCTTCTGACACTCTGATCTTAAGTTGCAGCCCCCAGAACTGTGAGGATGGACATTTTTGTTTGATCCACCCAATCTGTGATACTTTGCTGTATCAGTTTGCGCTAATTAGTTCATTCCTAATAAACTACTTGCCCTTGAATTGGCTCAAGGTCTGTATCTGGGGACCTCAATCTAATATTCAAAGGTTATTGGGTTTTTTTCAGCTTTTTTCCTTTCCTAATATATTTAATTTTGCTATGAATTCCCTTCGAGGCATGTTTAATGCTTTGACATGTAACATTTTATAGTATAATGACAAGAATTTGTAGGACAATAGGAAGCTTTGATAGACTATCATTGTTTACTTTGAAATAGTTTCTAGATCCCAGTGTAACTTCTCTAAAGCATAATTATAACTTGGAAGGCCTCATATCAGATGTATGTGTGCTCCATAATATGTGTCACTTAAGCCTGATGACTAGAATTAGTCACAAAGGAGCCAGAAGCACAGCTCAGTGTGCTTGCCTGTAACATCCCTGCTTTTACAGTTTTTTCATAGGCACCACAATTTCTTCACTATACTAGTTCCTTTTACTGCTGTGAGAAGACACCATAACGCAGGCATCTTATAAAAGAAAGTGTTATTTAGGGCTTACAGACATAGCAGCAAGCATGACAGCAGGCAGCTGGGCCTGGTGCTGGAGCAGTAGCTGAGAGCCTACATCTTGAGACACAACCATGACACAGAGACAAAGATACTGTGGATGATGTGAGTCTATTGAAACCTCGAAGCCATCACCCAGTGACATACCTCTTCTAAGAAGGGTACACCTCCTAATCCTTCCCAAGCAGTTCCACCAAATGAGGACCAAGTGCTTAAATATATGAGCCCATTCTGGACATTTTCATTCAAACCATCACATTAACCAGAGACAATAAGCCTGGAGTGGAATCCTTAGACTTTCTTACCACACATTTTCTGTTTTATTGTGACTTCTTGTCCTGCTCTCTGAAGTGGTTTTATCCATAAGTATTGCCCATACAACTCATAATTCTTTTGTATTATCAGACTTCTACATTTTTTGGACAACTATTAAGTTTTTCTTCCTAATTATATTTATTTATTTTATTTTGGGGCGGTGGGAAATGGTGGGTGCCACAGCTCATATGCAGAGGTTAGAGTAAAATATGCACAGATTGATTCTCTCCTTCTACCATGTTGGCATCAGTGATGAAACTCAGATCCTTAACCTTGGTGACAAGTATATTTACCTGCTAAGCTATCTTGTTTGCCCCATTACAGTTTTAACTTGCATTTCATTGACAAACAGGATGCTTAGATCTCATTTCTTTTTTTTGTTGTTGTTTTGTTTAAATTAGTAATAAGCCCACTTTACATGTCAATTAGATCTCATTTCTATCACTTGACCCATGTCAGGGTCTAGTCTATACATTTTATCCTCAAAACAAATGTTTGTACTTTTTTCTGATTTTAATAATAACTGCGTCTATATATTCTACTTTATCAGAATTGACGGTTCATTTTCCAGTAGGTCAAGAAACAATTTTCTGTTTGAAAGAATCCATGTACTTTTGTGAATACTCACATTTATCTAGGGACCCAAGATGAATTTAAAAATAAACTAGGACTTTCTTAGGGTTAGAAAACTCCTTCTGTAAGGGGCCATAGCAAATATTTTCCTCGTCTGGCAGCCATGTGGTCTCTGTTGTGACTGCACAACTCTGTCAATATGGCGCAAAGACGGCCACGTGCAGTATGCTGTGACAGTGCTTTGACACAATGCTACTTGTGGACATTAAAATATAAACGTAAATTTTAGAAAACATGTATGTGTCACAAACTACAACTTTTGTCTCTTCCCCAAGCATTAAAAAATATTCTTACAGGCCATGTAAAATCAGGTAATGGGCTATATTATGGTGTGACTCAAAATGTCTTCCAGGCCAGTGAGTTTGCACACCTGGTCCTCACCCAGGGGTGGTGTCTTAAGAGTTTGTGGAAGTTTTGGTAGGTGCTGCCTGGCTGATGGAGACAACTCAATGGGAACATGCTTGAGCATCATGGCCTGGCCCTGCATCTACTGCTGCTCTCTGCTTTCTGGTCCATCTGCCCTGTGAAGAGCTATGTTGTATGCTTCTGCCACAACAGATCCATTCTGCAGTCTGCCCTCCCACGGTGAATGCACCCTGTAAAACCCGGGCCCTGCAACTCCACTTCCTTTAGATTGCTTTTGTTAGTTATTTTGTCACAGAAACAAGGAAAAACATATCAAGGGATATTTGGCTCACGGGATCTATCTTTACAAGGCCTGAAATGCATCAAAATTTGACCTTAGAATTACAAAATAGAGCATTCCTCCTGCTAATGCACTCCCATTGCAGGCAACAGATACTGGAGACCTTAACCAAGTCTCCCTAACCACTCTCTCCACTCTCAGGCCTTACATGGATTTTACTACAGGCTATCATCATCATTGACTGATGAAACAGCCTTCCAACACGTATTATGCATTCTGTCTGCTTAGCTGTTTCAGGTTGTGAATCACCAGACCCAAGGCCCCACTCACCAATGGTTCATGCGCAAATACTTGTGATAAGCGATTTGTTTTGGACATGGAGTATTGTGTAGCATGCAGGAAGGAGAGGTGATTCAGCAATGCCAATGAATTGTTTATAAGAAAAAGTAGTGATGCCTGCAATAAGCATGAAATGCCTCTTTGGAGGGTGGTTATTGTGGGCAAGGTAGTTGTAGAGCGCAAAACAAAGAAAGGCTTTGGAACTGTGAGAAGCTGAAAACGAGCTCCCAACGCTGATCTGGGGCACGTACGAGTTACACAAATGGCATACGAGTCGTCAGACATGTCCGTACCCCAGATATCTGGCTCAGGAAGACTGCCCTTGAACTTGACGTTCTCTGAAGTGCTCTGGAGTCTACGCTGTGTGTGGTTGGGTGCTCACTTCTGTCTCTCGCTCAGATAGCAAGTCGCTCTTACATTGTTGGGGGTCTTGTGGTTGTTGTTTGTTCTTAAGTCTGCATCTTTCCAAACCAGGGTAGGGTTCAGACAGACATTCCAACCTTTTCACAATCACTCTGGCTTTGCTTTTGGCTGCGTTCAGTTTTGTTTGGGTGCAGCATACTTACTGTCAACACAGGCCCTTGCAGAATGAATGCTCAGATCCTGCATCATCCCAAGAGCTTGGCAGCCCCCCTTTCTTGGGCCAGTTGGAATCAGTTATTTCCAAGGTGAGAAAGTAAGAAGTATATGGGTACAGGTGTCAAAGCAAGTGTTTTCCTTCTTCTTCAACTCCAGTTTGTGGCGACATTTCTGTTAAGAAAAGGAGCCAGCCCCCCCCCCTTTGCTTTCACTAGCTCCCGGAGAGTTCTGACGTCTTTCCCTGGGTTTTTACTCATAATTTGCAGTAGTGTAGGGAGGGACCTGTCACCAGTCATTACACAAGAAACTGAAGCTGGTGACTCTCCAAGGGAAGGGGTCAGGAGCTTTGTGGTTATGGGCTCTGTAAAATTCTTAATTTTTGTTTTAAGAACATGTCCCCTCATTTTGTGCCTAGACCACCATCATGCTTTCCGGCCACACAAGAGAGAGATCCTTACCAATGAAAGATTCTAACAGTATTTCTGGGGTACCAAGGAAGCCCCAGGTAAGTATTCTTCTTTGCCGTTGAACCCTATTGAACCCTATTTGGTGCCAATTCAATTGCTTATACTTTTAAGGTTTAAAACAACTATATTGGGTGAGGGGGTGTACATGGATACAGAGTATGGGGAAGTCAGAAAACAGCGTTCAGGAGACATCTCTCTCTTCCCATCATGTGAGTCCCAACAATCAGACTTGGGTTTGGCAACAAGTACCTTTACCCACTGTCTTGCCAGCCTGACACATTAGGACTTAATCCTAGCCTACCAGCTGTCTGGCAATCATTGTTATGTGAGAATTGAAATAATGGGGAAACTAGCAGCAGAATTGACCAGTTGTTAAAATATCCTATACCTAGCCTCACTTGCTCTGGAGAGCATCATTTAATTTAGGGCCTTTCCTACCATGTGTTTTGGCCACCTGCATGTGCAGCAGCATGTTACAGAGTCACCATTCTAGGATGTTATTTGACCTCCATAGAGTTGGTGAAGTCAAGGACAGTCAGTAAAGTAAGCTTGACTCTCCCCAGACAGGAGCGTGCTTCACAAGGAATCCTTTGTATCAGCTGGGACACTCCCATCGCCATGTCCAGGGAAAGTTCACATGACCTCATTTCCCTCTCTTAATGTGACTAACTTAAGCACAAGACAGAAATATTCTTAGGAGATATATGGCTTCCTCCTACTCAGAGCTGGCCTCGAATGGAGGAACGGGGCCCCTGGGGTCAAAGCAAGACCTCACGAACTCTGGCCATTCTAAGACAAACAATGAAGACCTTATTCTAAATTGAGTTTGTAAGTAAAGGTTTTCCTGCAGACTTCCTTCCTCTTGCTCACTGCCCAGTGATACTGTGCCCTGGTGTCCCCACCCCCGTCCCTTGTCTGTCATTTTCTTCAAATGGCCTTCTCTTCTTAGATTTTTCTTCCATAATTCTGCACAAGGGAAAAAGACAAATAGAATGTCTTTTCTCTTACAACTTGCTACCCATCAGACTGGAAGGAGAGGTGAGACTGGTAAAATGAAAACCGTGTTTTGGTCTCTGTGTTCGACATTGGGAACTAACTGGAATTACTTAGTCCTTAGAGTGGGAAATCCCTTGTTGGGACTGAAGGTTTTAGCAGAAGAGGAGGAAATTCTTGAGTTGGCATGCCTTTGCTCTGTCTTACCAAGTGACGCCTTCTGCTACATTAGAATACAGCAAGGGGACTAGAGGGATGGCTCAGTTGTTAAAGGCTAGACTCACAACCAAAAACTTAAGAATGCAGAAAAGAAAAAAAAAAGGGCCATCAGTAGGTACCGTTCTACTTCCCAGCCTCCAGAACTGGATTCTTTATAAATGATGCAGTCTGTGGTATTCAGTTATTGCAACAGAAAACAGACTCAGAGGGCCTTGCTGACACATAATCATGTCTAGGACCAAGCAAGGTCTCTCCCATGCTTAGGAAGTCACCAAGCTGCACCAACACTTCTAGGTGGAGTTGTTGTGTTGCACTAAAATCCGTAAGCCCTAAAGCCCACACAGCTTGTTTAAGGTAGAAACTCCTATCAAACGTTCATTGTATCAGACTATCCTTCAGTAATGCCATTGCCATGCCACCTCCACTGCCCCACTCTTGACACAAGGAAGGCTCTCTGGCAAGAAAACTGGAAAAGAGGCATACATAGCGTGTGAAGTGGGGAGAAGCTGGCTTCTGCGTAAACACATTCTTCCTTCTGATCAGTTGGCAAGAGCAATAGACTGTCTCCAACCCACAACTGTCAGGTGTGGAGACCCCGGGTACCAACGCTCATCCTTCTTCCAGCAAACGAGATCTCTTATGTCACCAACAGAGAACAGTGTGTGTGCCACCTTCCTTAGTTATTGTTTGTTTGTCTGTATGGAGATATGTAGGCCACATCTGCCTCAAATTTACAGCCCCTCTTCCTCTGCTTCCCAGGTGCTGGGTGCTACACAGTTCATTTGTGGAACCAACACAGTCATATTTGTCTATTCCTGAAACATACCTTTTCTCTTTTCCATGAACATAAGATAAAACCATCAGCATGCACCCACATTGCATAAAAAATGAATGTGTGTGCATTAAATGTGGTGAGTCTCCACTAAGGCAACAAGGTGATGGGAAATTTTTCTCTCCTGGTCTTTGAGAACCCAGGAAAAATGCTTATAATGTTCTAAATTTTATAATAGTTTGTGAGAAGTAGAACTGTGGTCCTCCCAATGCATCATTGAAGCAGGGTCTCCTATAGCTCAGACTGTCTTTGAACTCCTGATTCGCCTACTTCCCAAGTGCTAGTATAACGAGGCTGCTCCATCATGCTGGCTCAGCATTTGAGCTTATCAAGCCCTCTGGTCCAGGAACCAGCTACCAAAACGATTCTCCCCTGGAAAGATGGCACTAGTCGAACGCCTTCTCCTCTGGGCCTGAGCCTTCTTCCTGTTCCCTAGCCAACCTGGCTGCCAAAATGGTTGGCAGCACCCAGGTGTGATGCCAGGTAGTGCCCTTCCCTTTCCATCATGTGCTCTGCTGGCCCCCTCTGAGCATAGCTTGCACCCATCTGCTCCTCTCACCCTTCCATGCTGAAGAAGTAGGTGTTGTTTTGTCCCCTGGAGGAAGCCCATATTGTTCTATTCCTACCACAGAAGAAACTAGTCAGGAGCAACAAGGAAAAATATGGAGTGTAAGCCTGCATTTCCAGGTCATCAACATGCAGGCGAACATGCATGAAAGTGAGTGCTAATGTGCTGCATGATTCAGTGTTTGCAAGACTCCCAACCCATTTCCCATAAGCCACCCCCCACGTCACGTGGCAATAAATTCTAATTGCAACCCGTGCATGATGGTTGAACCAGCCAACTAGTGATCAAAGAAAATAACAAAATAAAAACAACTCAGAGATGGAGATAACTACCGTGTCCTAATTAACTGGCAAAGTCATTTACAAGCAGGATCATTGGGGTGACTCTGGCATTTGAAGCAATTAGAACAGGTCTGGTTTTCTTATTGTAACATTGATAGTTGCTACTGCCACCTCTCACAAATAATAGTAAAATTCTTAGTTATGAAAGTAGACCCAGCCTATGCACTAAAATAGACTTGGGTTATATAGGTTTTAGGTTATACTTTTTGCTTTGGGCTTTTTGTTTTATCTTGGGTTTTTGGAAATCCGTTAAAATAGTGTTAGACTTCTGCAATTGTTAGCAAAGCCAGAAAGGACTCCAATTTGGGGACATTCTCTGTTATATATTGAATTATATCCCTCATCAGCAATTATTTCATTCATAGGTGTGAGCCATTGACTTTTGTACTTTGAAATGAACCCAAGCATTGGAGAGCAAGACCAGATAAATAGGCCAATGTCTCATCTCACGCTGACTCTTTTCTCTCTATTATTTTCTTCCTCTCATCTTCACCGTCCTGTTTTTCCCTGAGTGCATCTGAATGTGTGGTAGAAAGGAGAAGCAGTCTGCTTTTAACCACTGTGTAAAAGTTCACAATGAATTAAAAATGCCCAACGGAGAATTCTGGTTAGAATAAATAGAATGTAATGTTTGTCTAGTTCTTCTTTCTTGAGAGGGTGTCTCGACTCCAGCTCATTCTCTTTAATTGAGTATTGTTAGCTACCTGGTATTAGGGAAATATCCCCCAGCAGATTTCAGCCCAGAACAAATATTTACAGTTAAGCAGTAAACCCCAGAAAGTGGCTTTGGAGATGGGCATTGGCGAAAGGGGGTATAAAACAACTCAGATTGTGTTCTGGACTTAGCCCTGCATGTGAAGACATTGCCGTAAAACCATTGGAGATGTTCATGCAATGTTTATTGGAAGAGTGCTGGCCTCCGTTAGGCCGAGGTAGAGGGTTAAAAGGCTCTGGGGGCTGGGATGTCACAGCACTAATGGGCACAATTTTTACAGACAGAAGGGCCAAGCCTTCGTCATAGTGGTAAATCTGTAGTGACAGACGTTTGTTCTATATTTGTGAATGACCTGATTTGGCATGCATGCAGCTCGTTCTACTGACAATAATGGTAACATGGTGTGAGGGGGAGAGAAGAAAGGAGAAGGGATGGGGAGGGGGGCGTGGTGGAGGGAGGAGAGAGATCCAGGCAGAGAGAAAGGGAGAAGGGGAACTGCCCATGTCAAACAGTTGGAGATCAGGAGCAACTGAGGGTGACCTAAAGAGAAGCTGTCCTTAGCGTCTGGTTGTTTTAATTTGGAAGGAAGCTTATGTTTATTCCTAATTGATTTGGGGGGATGGCCTTCCCTCCCTCTCTGCTCCTTCCTTCCCTCTCCCTCTCCCCTGCAGTCTCTAGGGAAGGGATTCAGAACAGCTGTCAGGCCATGCTAAGTGGATGCTTCTGCATCCAGAAATCTCCTATAATTTGCAACATTTGATTAGCCGTCCACTGTCTGCCTTGGTCCTGCAACCCATGGGCGTTTCAGGTAGGAGAGTAACTGGCCCGAAGTGATGAGAACAATGAAAGGCTGCCAGTCACTGGAAGGGAAATGCACACGATCCCTGCTTCCTCCCCATCTTTCAAGCCATCTCCCGTTTAAAGTAGCAGATATAACGCATAATATGAGCATGGCACCCAAAGATACCTCCAGAGGAAAGAGACAGAGAGACAGACAGAGACAGAGACAGATTAGATGAAGGGAGTAAGTATGGAATACTCAGAACTGCACAGATCCCTTCAAATATGCCACCCATCTCTGCTTTCGTCCATCCGTCCATCCACCTGTCCATCCATCCATCCATCCATCCATCCATCCATCCACCTATCCATCTTCCAGCTCTGCCTATGCAATTTTCTTCTCAGGTAGCCATCTAAAAATTGTATCTGGTGCTAAGATTTGCTTCTTTTCCTTCAGAGACACCCCATAAGGATTAAGATACGCTACCACTGAGGACACGAGTGCTTTAAAACCTGCAAGCACCTTTGTACACACTGGAGCGGGGGCTACAGAGGACAGATCATAAGGAGAAAACCCACTGAATTCCATTTCAGGGGTAGGGTTCAGTTCAGTGTCTTGAAGCAATAATGCTTCATTTTCCACCCTTCCCGCCCACAGTGCACCAAAGTGGGAGTATCCAGGAAGGAATTGATTCTTCCCTTGGCCACATAAAGGGCAGCCTTCTGAATTACTTGTGAAGTGTAACAGCTGTGAAAATGGAGGAGGAGGAAGATGAGGAGGAGGAGGGGGAGGAGGGGAAAGTGGAGGAGGAGGAGGGGGAGGAAGAAAACATCAATTCCCATGGCTGACGTTGGGAAGTTCTTGGGAGAGAATGGGAGTAAGACATGTGAGGTGACAGCTCATTCAACATAACTTGAGTGCTTACGAAAGAGATCAAAGGTACAGCTCCGAACTCACCAACATGACAATCCAAATGGGGAGACACACGAAAGGACTAATAATGCTAAATAAAACCATGCATATAGAACCAAAGTGACCAGGCTACCACGAGGTCCCCATAGATGCTATCTGCCTTTCACCTAAAAGGAAGCAAATTAATTTTTCTAGACTTTTTATTATTTTATATGCATGAGTGTTTTGTGTGCATGTGTGTATGTGCACTATAAGTGTGCCTGGTGCCCATGGAGGTCAGAAGAGGGCATCAGATTCCCTGGGACCGGAGTGACAGATGATTGTGAGCTGCCATGTGGGTGCTGAGAATTGAACTCAGGTCCTCTGCAAGATTAACAAGTGTCCTTAACACCTGAGCCAGCTCTCCAACCCAAACAAAGCAAATTAAACAATGGCTTTGTGTGTCTCCTGACCTGATTATTCCTCCTTCACCAATCTCTGTTTAACTTCCCAGGCTCTTTGAGGCTTTTGTGGGTAAATGACACCAGAGAGATCTCTTAGAGTTGTCTCTACTCTTCTGTACTAGGTCAGACAGCATCGGGAAGCGATTCGTGTCCACCTAAAAATGTGCCATTATTGGGGTCTAGGAGAGGGGTTTTCATAGAATAAAGTTCAGAATGAGTAACTCTCCTGAACAAGTACTACAGCAAGATGTCCCCTCAACACAGCATGGCTGCTGCCCTTGCAAGAGGAGGAAGCTTCAGACTCAGAGAAGCAAGTGCACAGACAAAGGGTGTCGGTGTGAGAATGGAGCTGAAGACTGTGGTTCAGACAGCAGATCTAGTTCCCAACTCTGAGGTAAAGTATTCCTTAAGTTACAGGTTTAGGTGGCACGATCTTATGTTACACCCACAATGAGTCAAATAACCTGGGGGTTATCTGAGTTCATGTCTCAGCCATGCTGTTGGTCGATTGTAGCTCTGAGAAAGTCAGTAAAACATCATTGATGTTACTACTTCACTCCTTTGAAAAAAAAGATAGAACACATACCATCTGCCTGAATTTTATATGTGACACTTTATGGGAAAGCCGGAGGTCAATAACCAGGCAGAAGTCAATACAGGTGACTATGACTGTCACTGTAAGAGACCTGAGTACTGCCTGGGTTGAAAACCAATACAAATGCTAATGGTCAATTTTTTTCTTCACCTTCATCCTTGTAGGCAGAGTCCTGGTTTGGGGTTTGTATTACCCTGTTCTTTAAGAAGAAGCCACCCTCAGCAGTCCTGATAAAACTACTTTCTAAGATGCCACACTGATACACTGTAACCTACTCCATCACTTGGCTTAGAAAATCAATCTTTCAAGGAAGGATTCCAAAAGTTCTCATTCGATGGCAGGATCACAAGTTTGGTTTTTTAAATTCATTTTTCCCCCTTGAGCTCTTCCTGGAACATGTCCATCTCTCAAACACCGTGGTCCCTTTCTTTCTAGCCCCAAGAATATATTTATTGCCTTGTCCAGGGCCATTCCTTTGATTCTGAACGAAGGCAAACCATGATGCTAGCCTGCTAGATCCACAAGCAGCTGGGAGGTCGGATGGACCCTCCCAGGGTGCAGTGGGCTCTCATGTAACCTAGGGCCAGGCATCAGGGTGGATCCCAGAAGTTGGCAGCAGACCCCCGGGAGCCAGCTGTGTCGTCTGGACTTCTGTGTCAGTCACATTAAACAGAGATGGTCTTTCACTTACTCCCCGTTTGTCACAGGCCTCGCCCCAGAAAGTCTCCTTTCCTAAGGACTGGATTCAGGTCTCTGTTTGGCCTGGTGTCCCAGTCCCAATGCTGCCTTGCTCCTCTGGAACGTCAAATCACCTGTTTGGCAATGTGACCTCAAGTCAGGCGGGCCCCAGTCTACCCGTCTCCAGCCTCCTGCACCGGCTCTCGCCCTCTCGCCTCTTCAGAACTAAGCGAGTATGGTTTTCCAAATATAATTTTGCAGCCGGTATGTTAGTTGGGGCTTCTAATGAGGCATAGTAATTGCTTCTGCTACTTTCCAAAATGAAAATGAACCTCCAAAGAGCAGCTGGCTCCTTGCAATGCTCTCCTCCCTCCTGCTCTGCATGGTGCATTCCTCCTAGTCACTCAGAGCTTAGCCTTGCCTGCCTGAGCTGAGGGCAGGGCCTGGGGGAGATCTGGGAGGAATGTGTGGATGGCAAGGAAACGGGGTTCAGTGCTGGGATAAGAGGGCTATTGTGTGCTTTATTATATTGATGGGAAAAGAGAAGGAGGAGGCCGAGGAGGGAAAGGTCTGGCTTTCCTTTTGATTCACAAGATGCCCAGTATATGTGGTACTTATCAGTGTTTCTGAAAAGATGACCAAGTGTTTAGATGATGGGAAGATGTTTCTGCCTGCCTCCTTTTTTCCAAGAATCACCCTGAAGCAATAAAGGGAACAAGAAGCAATAACACAACCATCACATTCTGTAGGGTCAGAACACATCTGTCAACTGAAACTATAGAACGCTGAGATGAGAAACAGATGGAGGAGCGGTAAGCCACTCAGTGGAGCTATGGAAAATCAGACCCAAGAGTCAGGGGACACTATTGTGGATCAAGCCATCCCTTCCACAGGAAGCAGGGGTGTCTGAGCAGTTTGCAGGCTTGCTATTTAGTCAGATTAGGGTCTAGCATCAGTGGAAGTCCTGAGATACTGAGACAGAAATTGGTGAGGAGGACCTTCTAGTCCCTGGCTCTTCACAACAGCAATAGACTTGGACGCCAAGGGAATGAAGAACAAGGCCATTTGTCCTAGATAACCACCAAAAAGTAACTCTGTCAACATATGCTGCACTCCAAAGTCCTAACTACTTATTGTGTCGCTTTCCCTTGGGACACTTGAATAAAACATCTCTTCATCCCAGAAAGGGCACCATGAACATGCCAAAGAAATGACTCCATCTAAGTCGAGCTTGCTGAACCGATGAGTGAATTGAGCTTATTTACAGTGACACGAGTGTGGGGTTGCTTGAAGGCTCGTGGGTGACCCCAAATAACTGTACTACAAACAAATCCCATCCCAGTTTGGGTAATGGTCTTCCAAAAACTACATAGAAGGAATTCTCCTTTCAGTCAACCTTGCATTTCCTGTGTAATCCAAACACCTTTTCCCAGAGTCCCTGTAAGTAGCTGAGTGCTGGGCAGGAGTGGGTGTTTGGAATCCCAGGTGACATGATAGCCTTCTCCAGTCCCTCCTGCAAAAAAAAAGAAGCAAAGGAGAGGAGCAAGCTATAAACTCAGGTCCATACCCAGTAATCCACTTCCTCAAACTAATCCACTTTCTATGCTCTATAACGTCCCCAAATATCACTACCAGCAGAGACTGTGGGGGGATGTGTTTCCCTTCGGACTGTAGCAGGCATCAAGGAAATACATCTCCTTCCGTCTCCTACCCCATCTGCTACTGGATGCTGCCTGTGCCTACACCATCCAGAGCAGCCTTCAGACCCTACCCATAATGCTTCATTGGAATGTGGGCACAAAAGTCATCAGCCTGCTAGATACTGTGGAAGTGCAGGAGTTCAAGAAGATTGTGCCTGTCCTCAAGATTCCAAAAGCAAGTCACTGCCACCACTGCACCTGGACCACAGAGTAAAATCCTGTCTCAAAAACAAACAAGAAAAAAATATATAGAGGTTCTCACTTCATTCAATTATCACATCTGTTTCATTAAATTATAAAGTTACTATAATTTAATGAAAGTTTGGTGGAATTCTTGTTTTTATACTTCCCATGCACAGCAATGTATGGAGCCTATGCCAGCAGTGCAGTAAGCATTTGATGAACAAAGGGGAGAATCAACCAATCAGAAGGATGCTGCAGAGTATGGAGAGCTGGAAAGGCTGGAGAGTACCATCAGAAAGGATGCCAACACTCAGCAATTCTCTAAAATCCATGGAGACTCCTACAAGTCAAGACGCTCCCAAAAGGAGAACAACTCTGGAGAGCGCGTGGCAGTCAGACTTGCTAATCAACTTTGGAGTGACAAAGCGTATTATGAGTGCTGTGGGAATGCCAAAGTAGGCCATCCCAGGAAGCAAGTAAAAAGGCAGTTCTAGAAATATAGCAGGAAAATATGTTCAGCCCCAGGTGTTGCTTTTTTACATTAGACTTGTGTCTTGCAGAGACAGGGCAACCCATTCAAAACTCTTGAGTTTTATTAGAGTTTGATCTGTTATTGACTTTAATTCACAACCCAGCCAACAGTTCTGACTGTTGGTCAATGGTGTTCTGAAAAGGGTGAAATTCTTTGCTCCTAATGGATAGATACCCAAAACATGAGTTCATCTGTTATCCATGTAGACAGATTGATTGTTTCAGTTAATTTCATGGTTTCTGTCGCCATATATCTGAGAAGAAGCAACTTAAGGGAGGAAGGGTTTATTTTGGTTTAGAAGTTGAGGGTGTAGTCCATCATGCTGGGGAAGGCACTGAGGCGGGCAGCACCAGGGTGGCAGGGCATGGAGCTGGGACCTCCCCCCTCCTCCCAGAATAGGAGGCAGAAATCAGACAAGAAATGAGGCCTGACTATAGAATATCAAGATCAGCCCCTAGTGACCCACTTCATCCCATGAGGGTCTACCTGCTAAGGTTCCACAGCCTCCCGAAACAAAGCCACCAATGGGGACCAGGTGTTCAGACTCATGAGCTTATGGAGAACATTTCACATCCAGGCCATAACATTTAGACAGGGACAAATATGACATATACAAAAGGAAACAACTTTAGGAAACTGTCCACGCTATTGACAGATAAATTGAACTGACCACTGATTTCTCATCAACAAAGTTTCACAAGCAATCATCAAGCAGTTAGGTACTGTCCAAGGCAGGTGATATGGGGTCACCAACCATTCAGTGGGGAGTAAACAGGTGACATTTCTACTCTACAGGCTTTGGAAACAGGGGCTGTGGTGGTTTGACTAGAAATGTCCCCATAGGCTCATGTATTTGACTGCTTGAGAGGGCCTAGGAGATGTGTCCTTGTCGGAGGAAGTGTGTCACTGGGGGGTGAGCTTTGGAGTTTCAAAAACTCAATCCAGGCCCTGTGTCTCTCTCTTCCTGCTGTCTGCAGATCTGGATGTAGAACTCTCAACTTCTCCAGCACCATGTCTGCCTTCCTGCCCCCACACTCCCTGCCATGACGACAAAATCTGAAACTGTATGCAATCCCTAATTAAATGCTTTCCTTTGTAAGAGTTGCCTTGGTCATGGTGTCTCTTCACAGCAATAGAACAGTGACTAAGACAGGGACTTACACTGGCATTCATTTATTTAACTAACTGGTACTTTCTACTGTTTCAGTTTCCTGCAGTCAAGTGCAGCCTATATATTGAGAGAGAGAGAGAGAGAGAGAGAGAGAGAGAGAGAGAGAGAGAGAGAGAGAGAGAGAGAGAGAGAGAGAGAGGAAAATTCTAGAAATAATTTGTTGGTTCTAAAGTGAACACTTCTGAGTAGTATGATGAAATATGTCACATTTCACTCTGACCTCCTTGGAATATGAATCATCCCTCTCCCCAGAACATCCACACTCTGTATACCTGCCATTTAGCTCAGTATCAAATTTCCAGTCATGATAGCCCAGTTCTAGAGTCCTTATTTTACTTAATGCTCTCAAAGTACAAGAATTCTAATGTTGGCAATTCAGATGTGCCAAAGAGAAGCCATGAAATGTTTCCTGCAAGTCAAGAGGTGAAAATTCTCAGTAAAGGGTGGGAAAAATCGTATGCTACAATGGTTATGAGCTATGGTAAGGACTGATAATGTATGCATAAAATTGTGGGGAAAAAAGAAGTTTGTGCTAATTTTTCCATTGCATCTCAAACTGTCAACATCACGACCACAGTATCTGACAGCAGCTAAGTTAACAAGGAACTTGTGCAGGGTTACAGGACTCAGAACTATAGATGGGGGTCTTGGAATAAGGGGGAACTCGCATATATTTATTTGTTTCCAGAGACTCTTAGACTTGCCTGTCACTTATCAGAAGTGCTGGCCTATATAGATTTCTTAGTCACAAACTAGTTTTGTGTTATTTCTGAAATCAGTTTCTATAACCAGAGCAGTACCATCCCTCAGTATCTTTGTCTACCCAGATATGAAATCCCTCCCACTAGAGATGAGTCAGGTTTTTCTCAAACTGCCCTCTTTTGTTTTTAGCTCCGAAATTAAGCATTTGATATTTACTCATCACACTTGAAGAATTTCCCTTTACAATTGAAAGTGAAAACATGTGAGAGAGTCACATCCAATAGAAGCTCCATCTAACAATGGCGTTTCCATATTTATACTGTTTCCATGCCCCGAACCAGGTATTGGAATGAACATAAGGGTCTGGAACTAGCAAGGCTGGGCCAGTTGGGTTCTGGTACAAAGTGAGACACATGCAGAGAACTGAAGTTTATTTGAATGATGACTAAGAAACAAGCAAGGCCAGCAGCTTCATAATTAATACAGCATCTTGTGTGTTATTTGGGGACTACCACGCAGCAGAGCCCAGGCGACTGGTAGGGGAAAACCAAAGTGGCTGGCAAGGAAAAGGCCATGATACTTGATGGGAAAGTATCAAGGAAGAAATAAACCAGGTCTAATGGATTTGCTCAGTGAGAAAGGCTTGGTTATTATAAGGGATCAATCTAAAAAGAGTCCAGATTTGATGTCTTAGATACACCTATTGAGTCAGCACCCATCGATCGCCTGCCTGAGTCCTGTAAAGCAGTAGAAATGGGAGAGGGAGTTTTAAACAAAGACTAAAATTGCTTTTCTTTCTTCCTTCCATTTATGTCTTTTGGGGTGTGTTTGTGAGATAGGGATCTCATATATCCCAGGCTGGTCTGGAATGTACTAGGTATATTCCAGGATGGCCTTAAATTTATGATCCTCCTGCCTCTACCTCCTGAGAGCTGCAATTGCACACAAGTATCACCATATCTAGATTGTGTGCTGTTGATGACAGAGCAAGCCAGGCAAGCACTCTACCCATGGAGCTAAGCCCCAGATCAAGAACAATTTCTTTAAACTTCTAGGATCTTGAGGCCTGAGGAGCACTGCTTTCAAACCAAAGCATGCATGCATCCTACCATGTTGCCAGACATTGGTCCAAGCATTCATGGATTAGGCATGCTGTTGCCTGGGTGTGTCCATATACAAAACCATAAAGTATGAAGCCACAGAGAGGGGTTAAATGATTCATCTGAGATTGTAAAGACAACGGCAGTGAGTTAAGGGCTTGAGTCCAATGTTTTTGTTTAGCTCTGCTTTTATAATCCTATTATGCCACCCGGGGAAAGAAAAGGCATACACCCAAACAATGAAATCTGAATATTTTACAGAACTCCGTCTGTTTCTCCATTTTAATGGTTGGAGGCTTGAGAATTGGCTTATTAGATCTTTTAATTTTTCTAGCTATGATTTTATAGGAAGAGAAATATTAGCTTTGGGGGCAGTAATGTGGATTAAATTAATACAGTTTCATATCAAATGACCGCAGCTAATATAATGTGAAATTCAACTTTAAAGTTGAATTTAGAGTCTGTGAGACACATTGTACTAATCAGAAATATATAATAAAATGAGATCATTGTGTTTTAAACAGGGACTTGAAAAATATTGACCCAATATTTTGAACATAGAAGGAAACAAAAATGGTAACAGGAAAGTTCCAGAAGTTTACAAGTAATGTTAGGGGAGTCTGATACCTCATCCTGGAGGAAAGAAAGCTGAGGACAAGCCTGGGGGTGGACTTGAAGGCCCCCTGGCTAAGAGGAGCCTCTCTCCTCCACAGGGAAGACAGCAAGGGAAGGCTTTCAATGCACAGGGAGAGGTCTGTTGTGATGGTATTGGCAGGTATTCTTCTCTGGGACATTCTTTAGGCAGTGCAGATACATAAAGATTAAACATAGCTCATATCAAGTGCTCACTCTAGGGAGGAAACACTAGCTATCAGGACGTATTTGAGGGTCCCGCAGTCTCTGTTACCATTTTGGAAAGCATCAGTTCATTGCCATATGGTGGAAGCTAAGCCAACGAATCAGGACAGGGAGGGCAGAGAAGCAGGGCGTCACTTTCTGTAATTGTTGGGATAATCTCTGTGAATGCACCCACCCTACCGTGCTCTTGCCCAGGCCTTTTTAGAATACTGTTCCACACCCTCCTCCTATGCCTTCATTGGTCCAACCAGAGATGCCTAGAAGCCATCTGTTCCCATAGTGACAATCTATGAATGTAGAGTGGAAATAAGACAGGACACTAAAAATTTAAAACTATCAGCCCAACTTCATAATATGGATAATACGCTGCAATAATCATCCAACACACAATAGAATTCTGAGTCCGAGTGATTGTCACAAATCGCAGGCCTCGTGCTACGCCCTTTCTCTTATCACAGAAGGACTCTGAAGCAGGTCGCAGTAGGACATGTGAGTAGCTTGCAACTGGAGGCAGGAGCTCCATCCCGGTGGGGGTTTTGGTAAGACCCATAACCACACGAAAGCTGACTTGGATGGCGCACACAGGGATACCCAGCCTAACCCTCAGTGTGGGCACAACGTTAGAACAAGACACTACTAACTATCCACTTCCACCTTCCAGGCTCTCTTGTCCTCTGAGTCACGTGCAGAGATAATGCATCATTTCTATCACTGAAGCTCTAGACTTCAGAGATCATAGCTATTTTCATCTTAAAACAAAACAAACGAAAAGGAAAGTTCCAGAAAAAAAAATGATGGCTGTTCATTTTAACAGACCAGAAAGTACCAATACTCTATAGACTGAAAGAGTTCTTTATGCCTGAGCAAAGATTTTCATTTAATTAGCCTCAAAGAATGACATCATGAGAACGTTAATCCAAAACCTCACAGAGGTCTGTTCACTAGCTGTTAACAAGACAAACAACTGAACAAGTGGCCTTGGCAACAAAACTCCAAGTCACCACTTTCCCAGATGCCCTAAAAGTCTTGGACAACAACTCCTCAACTTGTCATATTCACTTTCTAAAGGAAGGAAGTGAGCAACTCATACCATCTCCCTGGTTCAGGCCCTCACCAGTTTCCTTTCTGTCTACAACTTTCACAGTCTGTGTAGTCATTTGTTGGAAAACAACTATGGGCTGGTGAAGGGACATGCTTGAGGGTTCAAGGATTTAGCTTGGACTGGGTATTGGTCATTTGAAATGTTGGTGACCGGGTCTCTAGAGACCAGCTGCTTAACTTGCAGCCAAACATCTCTGGCAGTAATCCTGGGCCTGCACATCCAGGCTTCTGTGCCTCCATCACAGGCTTTGGAGGAGGAAGAAACACACCTGATCTTCATGCCTAAGGCAATGAAGTCTAAGGCAACCAGAGAGTAGCCATGTTGGCCTCTTGGAGTGGTTATCATCCAGTCAGCCTGTCTTGACTGATTTTCTGTCACGTGCCCACTGCAGAAAGCCTAAAATAACTTAGGCTGGGAAAACAACTTACAACGACAGACTTGGAGAAGTCACTGAAAGGCTTCCTTAGCTCTGTGTAAGACTTCAGAAACTGGCCACATAGGGTCAAACCTGGGGGCTTGGTTAATCCCAGCATTTTTAAATGATTTTTTAAACAATTTTTTTAACGTTGAAGGAAGTAGATCATTGGCAGTATGTCTTGGGTGTTATTTGTTATCTTAGTGTCCTCTCTGTTTCTATTTTTGCTTCCTGGATTCGAAAGGGCAAACATCTTTCTTCTATCACACCCTTCCTCCCTGATGTCCGTACTTTATCATAGGTCTAAAGGTAGCACAGCCAGATGACCATGCACTGAAACCTCTTAAACCATGAGCTGAAATATGTCTCTTCCCTCTAAACAATAACCATGGCTGTTCACGTGAAAAGTAGAAAACAAGCAACAAGAACCATAGTTAGAGGTAGAGCCTCAACCATGACTTCTAACCAAAAGAATTAGAGAACAACAATGGAAAATTAAGTAAGCTCCAAAATAGGGAAGGATAGTAGTGTGGGATAGTTAAAATTTTCTCCTTTCTCATGGAATTTCATTCCTGGTACGGTCCTCTTGAGATTCTTTCTCTACTCTTCCAGTGACTGTCGCCAACCTGCCCACATCTTACTTCTCTCTTTTTCCCTGTAAAGCCCAGCTCACTGCTCAGTCCAGCCCTCTCTTGCCCGTCTCTTTCTCACCTTCCTGAATTTGATTCCACCAGTGTGGTAACTGGCTCTGGTGATCTATTATTTATGATTTATTAAAGCTTGCCTGACGATTCAGAATGCAAAGCTAGTCACAAGCCATAGAGGTCAGGCAATAGTGATATACACCTTTAATCCCAGCAGCCACACTATCGAGCCATAGAGCCTGGCAGTGGTGGCACACATGTTTAATCCCAGGATTCGACAGACAGGGAGATGGAGCTCTCTGAGTTCTAGGCCACCATGTCCTAGCAAGACTGAAGAGTAACAGAGATCACACTTTTGATCCCAGCACTTGGGATCACACGCCTTTAAACCCAGCACTAGGAAGATGGAGACAGGAGTGATACGGCTGGGAAGAGAAAGGAATATAAGGAGGAGGAGACAGGAACTGAGAGCTTTTGCCTCTGAGGATTCACAAAGACACGATTTCCATTTCAGCTGGGTAGAGGTAAGATCTACTGACTCAGCTGCTTTGCTTCTCCAATCTTCAGCTTGAAGCTTGAACCCCAATATCTGTCTCTGGGTTTTTATTATTCATGTTATAACTGGCTAGTTTTTGGTGTTTTTTTGTTTGTTTGTTTGTTTGGATTTTGGTGGTTGTTTATTTGTCTGTTTTATCAATTTGATGCAAGTTAGAGTCATCTGGCAAGAGGGAACCTCAACTGAGAAGATACCTCCATCAGATTGCCCAGTAAAAAGTCTGTGGGGACATTTCCATGATTGGTGATTTATATGAATGATGCCACCACTGGTCCTAGAAGGTAAGGTATACGGAAGCTAGTCGAACATGAGCCCAGGAGCAAGCCAGGAAAGAGAATTCATCCATGTTCTCTACTCTAGTTCCAGCTTCCAGTTTCCTGCTTGAGTTCCTGCTCTGACCTTCCTCAGTGGTGGACTGTGATTAGGATGTGGCAGCAAGCAAACCTTCTCCTCTCCAAGGTGCTTTTGGCCATGGTCTTTATCACAGCACTAGAGAGCTAACTAGGAGAAATATAAACTCTGTCCTCATCACTGGGCATCCCACCTCATCTATCTGTTTCCCTCACTTAAATCCTCTGTCCCAATTCTGCAAGTCTGAGGACCAAAGAATTACACAGAATTCTTTGAAACAGATGTTAAGGGGGAAAAGTCATAGGTATTGCTGGTATTTTTTTTTCTGTCACATATGAAAGGATCTAACATACTGCCTAGTCCCTAATAAGGAACAGTATCACCAAATAATTCATAATATAGTTGATAGTGCACATGTGACTTGAACTGCAGAATTTCCCCAGCAATATCAGCTTCCAATGTGTCCGTTATTGAGACTCTTATTATTGACGTAAGTATTCTTCTCTCCCGTTCTGCTTTCCTTTTACACATCTCATCTCCTTCAAGGGCATTCAAGGATGAAGATGTTTTGGGAGGAGAAGGTGGTAGTAGAGTATGGTTTGTCTAGTTTTGTTCAAGTGTAGTCATAAGCGGGGCTCTCAAATGAGGTAGGAGACAGTAGCAGACATTTGGTGGAACACTGTGCACTTGACATGTAATCAACCCCCTTTCTCACTGTAACCAGAATGCAGGGTATGTACATAATTGTACTGGAATTTTCTGCATGTTATTTATTTTACCTAGGCAAATACAGCTACGTATATCAAGGAGAGATGAACTGAAGACTAGAAGAGAAAGGGTGTGTTTATTATGACTGGTGCCATTTATGGGTGTATTTACTATGACTGATGCAATTTACTATGACTTGAGTATTTACTATGACTGGCTTTTCACATCCATTCATTAAACTTGAATGCAAGCCCTTTTTCTGTTCCACAGATGATCCTCATGGTGTTAGCATCTCACTTTTAATCTATAATTAAATGTATAGTGCAGTTTTTCCCCTTAAGATAATTCAAAACAACTAAAGATGAGAATTTTGTTATTCTTACAATTAGAGAACATCTTAGTCATGTTGGGCCCCATGACCCCCCATAAACCTTTGCTCAGGGTTATATTGGCAATCATCAGGAACCATGGTGTGTGTTCAGCCAACTCTTCCTAATATGGTCACACTGGCTTTTTGTTTAGTTGGTTTTAATTGTCATCTATTCTAATGACCACCGTGCCTTTCCAATAGTTCAGACTCTGCTCTGGTCCCTTGTTGGCCTAGTAAACTATCATCATCTTGCTACAGAGAAATTTATATGCAGTAAAAGTAGCATTCTGCATAATTTTAGAATGGTCAATGACATCTTCATTTTCTAGAGCCAAAAATGGCGATCCAAAGAGTGTGCCATGTCTAAGATCATGAAGGTAGGTTCTTGTCACTGGCCTAACTAACTCTACCTTGTCCCTCTCTGGCTCTTCTTTTGCCTCCTTAACCTTTTGTTTTGAGTTATCTTGATTTTGAACAATAGGACTGCTCTAGAAACATCTTTGTGACATGAGTCTCATATAAACAGTGGGCAAGCCTGAAGAAGAGACTGTTTCTACCTCCAGAGAGCTAGGATTACAGGTGTGTGCTACCACACTCAGCTTCTGTGGTAGTGTGCTACCACACTCAGCTTCTGTGGTAGTGGTGGTGGAGAACAGTTATCAGGTGAGCTGTTGCCCAGCCATACTCATTGCTGTAATGGGCATACTGGGACAGATGACTGAGCCTATCCTGCCAGGGATGCCAGAGTCCAGATTCTTTGCCTAAAATCTTTGGTTACCAGCACGCAGAAGATTGAGTTGGGACTTCGCAGCACCCAACAGCACCATTTTGTGTTCATATTCATGCTGTGTCCATCAGTCCCCATACTCAGCAGTCCCCCTGACCCATCAGTCCCCACACCCAGCTGCCTCATCCTTTGCTTAGAACTTAGACCAGTTTTTTAAAAATTGTATAAGAATGACAAGTGGCAGGCAAACCACTGAGAATAAGTGGGAGCTTACATTGTCTTCACTGGGAAATGTATGACAAGGGCCATGGCTGCTTCGTTGGCTTCTAGTGATGGTGCTGGGCCTCCTGTGGGCAAGGATGTCAGCTTTGTTTTAAATCTACATTACTGCCCCATGATATAGTATCACTGGCCATTTCAGGGGTTCAATTCCTTCACTCATGGGGGAGCCTCCAGGATAGGAGAGAGACCCTCAGTCATAATGTCCAATGTCACCCTGTTTGACATCAAAACCAGCTGAAGACTGTGCTGCAAAATGTTTTCCTTTCTCAGGATGCTAATGAGGACCAGATCACACCGATGGGTGTGCATGGCCGTGGCAGGCTCTGCTGAGGAGTGTTTTAATGAGCCTATCTGTAATGAGGGCTCGATGCTCACTTCTGTCTACACAGCAGCCCCCCTTTAAAGATGTCTCCCCCTCCTCTCACCCCCTTCTCAGCCCTGGCTTTAATTCTCTTAAACAGTAACATTAATTGGCTGTTAAGTAAAATAGGAGCAAGCACAATAGATTTATGATATTTTGAAAGGCTATACCAGTTTTCGAGTGTTGAGAAAAACAAGCTTGGCTTTTATGAGGCGATTATGATTTAGTGTTTTCTTTTGCCCTGTTGAGTCTGTGGGCTGCCTCTCAAAAGGATCTGGGATGACTGTCAGAGCCAAGATTTACAGTCAAGCCTTTTCAACAGATAAGAAGTTTATTGTTTTGTTGTTGTTGTTGTTGTTACGGAAGCAATATTTCCTTCTGCAGTTCTGTGCTGCCGGGTTTTGGGGTCTTTCTCTCCTCCCTTTGAAATGGCCTCTATAAATTACTCCTCCTGATAAGGCTGCTGGATCATCAAAATGGGATTGTTTTTGCAAGCAATCATGGAAAGCATGTCAGTTTAGATAAGTTCTACCCCTCTCCCCAAAGCAGGGAATTTCCACCACTTCAATTTTTTGCCCTTTCCAAAGTCTCAGAGATCGCCCACATCTGACATGCTTGAGGAGTGAGAATTTTTTTCTTATTTCTTTTTTTTTCATATATTTTTTATTTAACTTTTTACACATGTCACTTTCAGTTCCCTCTCCCTCCCCTTCTCCTCCACCCCCCAATCCTCCCAACTCCTCACCCCTACTCCATTCCCCCTTCGCTCCCCAGGGAGAACAAGGGCTTCCATGTGGGATTTTCAGAGTCCATCACATCATCCTGGGAAGGGCCTAGATTCTTCCCCATGTGTCCAGGCTGAGAGAGCATCCCTCCACGTGGTATGGGTTCCCAGAGTCCCTCTGTATGCCAGGAATAAATACTGCTCTACTGTCTAAGGTCCCACAGATTGCCAAGGCCTCCTCTCTGTCACCCAGGTTCGGTGGGAGTCATCAGTCTGGGGTCCATGTGTTCCCCCTTGTTTAGGTCAGCTGCCTCTGTGGGTTTCGCCAGCCCGATCTTGATTGCTTTGGTCATCACTCCTCTTTGCAACTGGAGTGAGAATTTTAAGTTCCTTCTTCCTACATGTGCTCACACCCTACCTCACAGAAATCCAAACTGTGTTTATCTCTTGTCTTCTAGGGGCACAGACCCTAGGATTTTGGCGCTGTCTCTTCTGAGACCGTGAGACTGAGGTAGTTTCCTTGTCTCTAGGAGTCTCCCCCAGCCCAGGCCAGCATTTCTTAATTAGTGAAACAAGGCAGAAGGTGTGTGGTGTCTAAGGCTTCCCTGCTTACCTATATACGATCCAACTGTGATATTTTAACTCACAAGGGGAGTGTGTGTGTATGCGTGTGTGTGCGTGTGTGTGTGCGTGCGTGCGTGCGTGTGTGTGTGTGTGTGTGTGTGTGTGTGTGTGTGTGTGTGTGTGTGTAAAGCTGATAGAAACGGGGAAAAGGATAAAGGATGGTTGAAGTGTATCCCCTGTATTTCATAGGTAGGACACTTACTACCCGAACTCACATGTTAATGGTATTTGAAGTTGTGAGTCTTTGGGAAATAATTAGAGTAATTAGCATTAGATGGGCCATGTGGGGGGTCCCCTCCATGGCATCAGTGACTTCCAGACAAGAGGGGAAAGTCTGTGCGTTGACACAAGTTATGGTGTTAGGATGCAACAAGACAACACCACCAGATACCAGCTTGCTGCTTTTCTTGGACTTTCCAGCCTCCTGAACTATAAGCCAAATAAACCTCTACCCCTTATCAATGAATAGATCCATGGTGCTCAGATATAGCAGCAGAGCTGGGATTAAGACAACCTGACAAAGACTGTGACCATAACCAGACTTACTCTGACTCCCCAAGCCCATTAATCTTGATCTATAGGGTCCTTCTTGGTTAATTTTAGCAGGACTGTATCCAGGATCTGAGCGCCACTGTCCACTCCCCACCCCTGGGATCCCTGGGATTTTAGACACTTAGTCATGCCCAATTTTTTACATGGGTGCTGGGGATTCAAGCTCTGGTCTTTGTATTTGTACAGCAAGCTCTCTTTCCCACTGAGCATCTCCCCAGGCTGGCAGGCTTCTCAATTTACAAAGCATCCCCTACTTTTAACATCTGAACAGTTTCCTCCTGTCTGTCATTCCCCCAAGTGATAGCTGATCATCTTGACCTGTTTCCAGCAGGAGTCTTGTTGGGTCAGGCTAACTCCTTTCATGTGTCAGCATTTTCTATCCATACCACCCCTCCCCATGCTCCTTATCTGTAAAAAAAAATACCCATTTTTTCCTTGTGTTCAGAGTTGAGTGCAATCCCTCCCCCGTGTTGCAGGAACCCATTACAGCAGTCCCTTCCTGAGTAGTCTCTCTTACTGTTGTTGGCAGGTCTCAAAATAACTTTCTCTAACAGATGCTGGGAATAACACTTTTCTTTAAACAACAAGTTAATGAAAGTGTCTGACAGAAAAAGACCCATTCCCCCACGCTTCTTCATTTCCAACACAAACCTCTCTAGAGCGATCTTGTCATTGCAGCCGCCATTCCCAAGAGAGGATATAACCATGGCTTATGTTGGGGAGGAAGAGAGAGGGGGGAGAGAAAGGGAATAAATGCCACGTCAAGGTCAGCAGCTTTCAATACAGGCTTAGACTCATTATCCAATTGAGGAATGTTTTTGGCTCTGTTTTATTTGTGCTCTGTCTTGCTGGGAAGTTCTAGGTGGTTGTGTTTGACAAGTTAGAGGACACATTTATGGTCCCGGCTTGCCTACTCTCTAATATCTTTAGGGAACGAGTCACTGAGTGGCTCAGATCTGAGTCTAGACATGGCATAGGAACATTTGATTACATTGCATATTACATAGGAAGAATCCAGACTTGTAGGTTGAATATGGCTCTTTAACCTGTGGATTATTTTGAGCGGAAGGTTCTAGGAAACACAGCCAGGGCTGGAGTGGTTGCTGTCTTCTCTGCTTAAGCTCAGGTGTCACCCTTAGGGAGTTCATTAACCAGCAAGGGCAAGTCTTACCAGAGGAGGGGAGAATAGAAGACAACACCAAGGAATGGTCCTCTTTTCAAAACCCAGATGCTGCCAGTGTGGTGAAAGGAAGGGACAGGGTCTTTCAGAGAAGACAAAATCATGAGAGATGTCTCTCTCAAGACAGAGGTTACATATATTTATAAAAGGGTTTCAGAGAGAGGTCACCTTCATCCATCTCTTCTGCCCTGTGATGACACAGCATCATTCCCTCTTACCTTTCCTCCATGTAAAGACACAGCCATGAGATTGCATCCATGTAAAGACACAGCCACAATATACCATCCATGTAAAGACACAGACACAAGATTCCATCCATGTAAAGACACAGCCATGAGATGCCATCATGTAAAGACACAGCCACAGGATGCCATCTATGTAAAGACACAGACATGAGATGCCATCCATGTACAGACACAGCCATGAGATGCCTTCTTGGAAGCAGAGTGAGAGTTCACCAGACACCACATCGGTCAGCACCTTGACCTTGGACTGTCCAGTGTCTTCAATGGTCAGAAATAACTGTTTGTTCTTTACAAATCACCAGACTGTGGTATTTTATCATAGCAACACAAAAAGACGGACACTTCCCTAGACAAACAGGCACAAACCACATCTCTGATGTTTTCCTAAGATTCTTCTACTTACTCTTGTAGTGCATTACATGTTCCACACCCCCAGCCCATGTCCCCATGAAGCTAGCATGTAAACTCTTCAATCTCACAGCCTTATAAGGTATCTACAGTATTTTGTCTGTGCATATAGTAAGTTTGTATACCTTTTCTCTTCCTCTTCCTCTTCTTGTTTGTTTTGTTTTTTCAGACAAGGTTTCTCTGTGTAGCCCTGGTAGGCCTGGAACTCACTCTGTAGACCAGGCTAACCTCAAACTCAGCGATCTTCCAGCCTGTGCCTCCCAAGTAGGCATGTGTCACCACTGCACAGCTTTTTCTCTGTTAATCTGTTTTCAGTGTGTTTCCTAGACTTCCCATTAAGCCTAGGCAAATGGAGAAGAAGTCTACTTGTGTGTGTGTGTGTGTGTGTGTGTGTGTGTGTGTGGTGTATGTATGTCTGTGTGTGCTCAGTACATATTATACACAGCACTGTGGAGTGTGAAATGCATCAGTGGCATCATGTGTTATTATACAGCTGGATATTATGATATAATTTATTATATGTACAATGTATTGAATATTTTTATGAGCCATACCCATTATTAAGTAGTTTTCTTATGTTTTCTCATTTATTTCAGCTTATTCAAATAACAATTATTCAAATAGTAATCCCAAACAAAATCTGATGTTGGTTATTTCTTCACTATGTTTCTCCTGTTTTCAGAATAAAGAAGCTAAGGTACCTGGAAAAAGCTGCACCCAGGATGCCCTCAAAAAAAGAAATAAAAACAATGAACCAGGAATTGTTATCAGTTTTAACTATTTCTTTCCCTGCACCCCTTGCAGCCCTAACCAAACACACAAACAAACCCTTGAAGGTCTAGTAGAGAATAATTCAAGAATTCAATTATATTCTTAAAAAAAAAACCAACTTTCCAGTCAGAATAATTGGCTTTGGATGTTCCTTTTCTCAGAGACTTTCTCCCATGTGCCAATTTCTCTAACACATAGATAATTTATGAAAACATTGTAGACACTTTTTAATAATTAAGTGATGGATAATAGGAACTTTTAAAATAAGCTGTGAGTGCATAGAAAAGGAATGAGGAGTGAGACTGTTAGTCCTCTACATATTTATTTGAAATGAGCCAAATCGCTACCTATTTACAATCCTATTCTGCAGGGCCAGAGATCCCCCAAAAGTTATCTTGATTTTCTAGGCAGGTTCTTTTCCAACACACGCGTGGGAGCCTCAGTCAGTCATAGGAAGAACCAGACATTCACCCCAGCATATATCATCTCCCCTATTCTCTCTGAATCACAGTGCAAACAATAACACAGGTAAAATTAGCCACGACACTAATTATGGAGCGCCAGTGTGTAAAGGATATAGAAAGATAAATGGCAGATGCTGGGCATGTTATGTCATATCTTGTAATCTCTCTGGCTGCCAGAGTTCAGAAACAAAGGGAGAACTGTGCTCTGTTTGTCTAACATGCTCCATATCACAAATTGGAAATCCTTCCCTAATTAAGATATTGTTATGTGTCTTTTGTTAGCAGTTTTTAACAATGTTAATTAGGAGGTTACAGTGATTATTGTTCATCTAGGAAAGAATTAGGGGATTTGCACTGGTGCTCTGGGAGAACCTCAGATCAGGGGTGTCTTTGCAGGGAGGGAGGTGTTCGAAGAATGGAACAGTGGGGAGAGGAGAAGGTTCCAGCATCCCAAGCATCAGTCTGCAGTGCTAGGCAAAGCTTGAAGAAGTGTTCAGCTGAGTTCAGAATCTGTGAGGCATCCCTGGTGTTCGTGATTATGTGGGATGATGGCATGACTCTTTTAAAGGGATTTATTATGTCTGTCTGTCTGTCTGTCTGTCTATTGGTTTTTCTTTTTTCCTTTTCTTTTTCTTTTCCTTCCTTCTTTTTTTCTTTCTTTCTTTCTTTTATTTATTTATTTTTTTTTGAGACAGGGTTTCTCTGTAGCTTTGGAGCCTGTCCTGGCACTTACTCTGTTACTCTGTCGACCAGGCTGGCCTCGAACTCACATAAATCTGCCTGTCTCTGCCTCTTGAGTGCTGGGATTAAAGGCGTGTGCTACCACCGCCTGGCTTGTTTATTGGTTTTTCAAGACAAGGCTTCTCTGTGTAGACCTGACTCACTCTGTAGACCACGTAGGCCTCCAACTCACAGAGATCTGCCTCCCACATCCCCAGTGCTGGGATTAAGGGTGTGCACCACCACTGCTCAGCTTTTAAAGGGTTCTTATCCTGATGATAATTCAGGTGAGTGTTGTTAGAGCACTCTTTGATTTTCTGGGTCTCTTAGGCTAAGTGAGGTGTCCTCCTGTGGGAAGACAATGTGTTGTCATACGCACTGTATTTCAAAGGTTTCTTAAGTTAGAATGTGTAGCAGCAGAAACGGCTTGGCTTTTGATGTTGTATCTCTCAACACACATGCACCACACACACACACACACCACACACACACACCATACACCATACACCACACACACACACACACACACCCCACACACACACACCACACACCACACACACACACCACACACACACACACACCACACCACACACACACCACACACACACACACCATACACACACACACCACACACACACACACATACACACACACCACACACCACACACACACACACCACACACCACACACACACACATACACACACACCACACACCACACACACACACCACACACCACACACACACACACCACACACACACCACACACCACACACACACACATACACACACACCACACACCACACACACACACACCACACACACACACACCACACACACACACATACACACACACCACATACCACACACACACACACCACACACCACACACACACACACCACACACACACACACCACACACACACACACCACACATACACACACACCACACACCACACACCACACACACACACACCACACACACACACATACACACACACCACACACACACCACACACACACACCACACACCACACACCACACACACACACACACCACACACACACCACACACACACACACACCACACACCACACACACACACCACACACCACACACACACACACACATACACACACACCACACACCACACACACACACACCACACACACACACATACACACACACCACACACACACCACACACACACACCACACACCACACACACACACACTACACACCACACACACACCACACACCACACACACACACACACCACACACACACACCACACACCACACACACACACACCACACACCACACACACACACACACCATACACCATACACCGCATACACACACACACACACACACACACACACAGAGAACCAAATAGGTAATAAGGTTTCTTTTTTTCTTTTCTTTCCGTTCCCCCCCCCCCACTCTGTCTGATGCTTTTGGGGATGGTGTAATTAAAAGGGAAGAGGGGAGGTTGGAAGAAAGGTCAAGAAAGAAGAAAGGAAGGAAAGCAGGGAGGAGCAGAGAGGGGAGGGAAGCAGGCAGGGAGGACCGATTGGAGGCAAAGAGAAGGGGAGGGAAGAAGAGAAGCCTTTCTCTCTCATTTGGTACTCCATGACTGCAGAAGCGGAAACCACATGCATTTTCAGAAGAAACCAAAGTGTGTATTTGAAAAAGTTTCTCCATGAAACTGTCAAAATCCTGCAATTGCTCTGAGAGCCTCATTCTTTCTCTAGGCAAAGGTCGCTGCAGAGAAGTGGGCAGGCATCCATTAAGGTGAGGTGTTGGGTTGGAAGTTGAACAGGGAGACTCTCATCAGTTCTACGTTGGGCTCACCAGTGGTTTCCCAATTCAAACTTAACTAAACATCACACCAGCTTGGAAATGTCACTGGATTGCTAAGTGCAAGTATCCAACATTAAAGGGAAATCCCTAACACATACCCAGAGGTGGCTCTGTGCCCAGCCCTGTGCAAGGTGCTTTACATAAACCCAATCACAGCTAGTGCTTAGCTTTAATCAGAAGGGCTCTAAGGCCAATTTGAATGGCTCTCAAGTCTCCTTTATCCCTGGGGTGATGGAGGGAAGCATGGGCTGGGAAAATAAAAAGCCCCTTTATTTCTGTAACCTCACAGACCACCCACCCCAGCAGTTTGTGCTTTGTGACAAAAAAAAAAGCTTTTGAATTAACAAGGTAAGAATTTGATGAAATATTGGTGAAATAAATGATCCCCATAAATCAGAAAACAAATATAGAAGAAGTTGTCTTGTACAGTTATGATGTCTGTAGTTGAACAGAGATAGTGTTGTATCATGCAGGCTTTAGTTAGTTAAAGCCACAACAGAAGTAACTCTAAGGGGAAATTAATTTTCAAAACCCCACCATCAGGCAGTATTCTCATAACCAAGGTCAGAAATAAGTATTTTGGGGGGCATTCATTAGTGAAAGGTAATCTAAGAGTCATATCCTATGTTTAAAAATAGAGGTAAATAAGTAATTAGTTCCAGCAATCTGTGGCACAATAGAGTGACTGAAACTGCAGCAATGTGTATTTCCAAGTGTCTGGAGGAACCCAAAGGTTACCAGCACATACCACATGATAAATAAACATTCTCAAGTGTTATGGTGGCAGTAAAAGCCCATTAAGGAAAAACATGTGGTCAAGAGAATAAACTCTCTGACCTGGATGGAGACCTGACATTCCAGTTGGGTCAGGTTGCTCACTTGGCTAAGGAACCACCCCCTAGGAAGGCAGGCTCACCTGTAGCCATGCTGAAAAGAGGTGGAAAAATTAGTCCTTTAACAAGATGCTATACCTTTCTTTCCCAGAATCCCCAAACTAGTACAAAGGCTCATGGGCACAGCTATGCCCCCTTGCAAGTCTGCCTGCTTTTCAGAAAAGCAGGATTTGTTTTCTATTTCCTTTTCAAGAATGATTTCTCCATCACTTTGGGCTTCTTTACCCTTTCTCTGAAGCTTCCCTCCCCACCAGGTGGCTGAAGACTGTGACTTTCCACACCCTTCTCTCCTCCACTCTTAGGGCCACCGGTGAGAGTTATGACTTGCCTGTCCTGAACATACCTTGTAAACACAAAGTGAATTATTGTGTTATAACCGGTGGTTGCATATACATATTCTAGCAAGGAAATGGGTTTTAAATACTGTAACACTGAAAAAACAGGTGTTAGCTCATCACCGGAAGGGCAGAGACCCTGGTAAATGAAGATCAAGGCATGAAGCACATGTGACCACTCCCCTGGGGTGAACACCTTCTATCTGGAGCATACAGGGGCATACATGGGGCATGAGGACTTCCATCCAATTCCCAGTGTAAGATTAGGAAAGCAGAGCGACACAGCAGTATGTCTCCCTTTGGGCCCATCCCTCTCTGGGAAGTTTTTTGCTTTTTTCACATTGTTTCTCCATAAATCTACACCCATTCTGCTCACTCACATTCCTGTTTCCTTGTTCCTTTTGGAAGCCACCAGCTTCAGGGTGGCTTCAATCAACAGCACTGTACAGCCCACAAATCAAGCTCACCTTGTGCAGAGAAAGTCTCTGCTGCCCTCAGGAAACCCTAGCAGAGGGATGAGCCCAATTCCCTTATTGTGTCTTTGTGCTCCAGGTGCCCACCTCTGCATAGTTAATGCCAAACACAAGGAACCACTCAATGTAAGTTGTTGAATGAGTAATGAAAACCACTCTGTCTCAACCGGGAGAAATAGTGGGGAATAGGAACATACAGACACACACACACACACACACACACACACACACACACACACACACACACACACACACACCTCTACCCTCTTTTTCAGAGTCCCAGACAGAACTCTTTGCTGGTCTGAACCCTTCAAAACCAAAAAACCATCAACTTCCATTCAGAACTCTTGAGCATTTTAAAGAAGGAGGAGGGTCCACTTCTCCAACTGTCTTTATCCAGGGACAACAGAAACAGGCCTGGCAGGGAACCATAAGCTCACCAGAATTTAGGAGCCTGATGCCTTGCATCAGAGAGAACTTGCTGGCTATGAAATGCTGATGGTTCATTACCATGACAAAGGTTGTAACAACTGGACAGGAAGCCGAACAAAAGACATCCAGCACTCTATTTGCAAGTCCGGGATTGTGTTTGTAATCTCTTTTTGCAGGAGAAAGAGACCACCAGTAAAAGGCTCAAACACAATAGGAAGTTGGATCCACAATGCTGAGACACCAGAGGGATCAGCCTAGGACACATCTCTCATACTCTCCCTTTCTCTCTCTCTCCTCTCTGTCTCTCTGTCACACAGATACACACACTCTCACAGAGTATGTGTATATATATATTTTTTTCTCTGTGTGTACACAGTGCATAGAGTAATCATTGTCATGGGTAAGGGTTTAACATTCTTGACCTATTCAGAGCCTTTTTAAAAAATACATGCAACATGCTTAGAATGCCAACGGGAAGTGGGGAAGCATTGCAGGAGAAATGAATAGTGTGTTTTCACTGAACAGAGCAAACCTCTTTAATTTGTCTGAGAGTAAAGCTAACACTGTGACCTGCTAAGTAAGGCTCCATGAGCATGATTAATAATGCAGAAGAGGAAGGCTTAGGAGTGATTGTGTTGGATGGGTTCCGGGAGGCAGTAATTATTGCAAAAATCACTGACGGTTTTGGTTAATAAGTGATACAAATCGTACATACAGGTCAGACTGCTGTTCTTTGGAGTCCTCCCTCTCCCATGGCAGTTGAACCCTGCAAGTTTTGATTCCCCATCATGTCACCCCCTTTTGTTACCTATGGAGCTGGTGTTCTATAGCTGGGATTTATAGGGTAACAGGGACTATTCAAGAAGGCTCTATTGCCATTGCTTCTATTTAGCTGGGACTGGGAGATGAAACCTACAATCTATTCTATTGTCCTATTGCAAGCCAGGCTCTTAATTGGCACGTTGATGTCAGTATTTAAAGAGAAGCATGATGGTAGCTCAGATGTGGGCCATTGAGGGGGCAGAAGTGACTTCACCTCCAGATTAATCCTGCCTGGGAATTCTTTTCTGTGCTATTGCTGTCCCTGGTTCACAGAAAATGTATGTTGCTGCTAGTGAAGGGACAGGTAAAGCTGCCCCAGAATTATCATGTGACAGTTAATATTGAATGTTGATCATGTGCCTTGAGGCATCCATGTATCTCTTCCCTTCAACCTCCTTGGCCCCTGTTAATCATTAACAATATTGGCACATACCCTACTTTCCCATTCTGTTTCCTCTGGTTTCTGTCTTGCTAGGTGCACAGATGTCAGTTTGTCGATAGCATTTATGCTTACCCTCATACAAACACCAGAGAAAGAGGCTTTGGTCTCATCCTTGAGCCATTTGAAGTAACAAACATTTATTGAGCAACTCAGTGTAACAATGAAGTAATTCAATGCAGCAAACATCAATGGAACCTCCGACTGTAGTTATCGAAGGTCAACAACCACTCTGTGACTTTCATAATGAAGTCATGGCTACCCTTGTAGTTAGCACAGTAGTGTGTAGTTAAGCCTACTAGTGGTGTCTAGGAAGCTTGGTGCAACTAAGAGTGTCTATTACAGGAGACCAGACTGTACCTCCCCTAAACACACTTGGTCCTCCACATACCTGAGTTCCACATCCAGACTCTCAGCCAACCTTGCAAATATTTGGGGGAGGAAAGAAAGGAGTTGAATCTGCACCGATTATAAGCAGACTTTTTTTCTGTGTGGTTACTGCCTAAAAATGCAATATGGTAGCTATTGACATAGTATCTACATCATGTTTAGGTATTTATAATCATTTACTGGTTAAGATATGTGGTACATACATTTTGTTATATGTAAATACTATGCTATTGTCAATGTCAAAACAAAGCACAGCTCTCAGCTCAGAGAGTATAGTTTCTTTTGGAGTCAAATAGAAGTGACCACGGCCAGAGAACACAGATACTTAAATGCCAATACAGTAACAGCTTCATGAAGGTTTTCTAATAACAGAACAGAGAAAGTCACAAATCAACACACATTGACATGAAATATCCAGTAGAAGGGTTTGAGGAGAAATCAATGCCTCAGAGACTACCTGATATTCTTAGCTTTGGGGCAGGTAGAAGCGCAAGGTTTGTTCATACATTCAAAATGATTTAACTAATAGTCACAGGTTGTGCGCACAGAGGTGCACAATAAATGACTATGAAGAGGGCTAAAGATAGTCCACGAGGTTTCGGCTCTGGCCCTGCAACATGCTAATCATCATTCAAATTCTAACCAGTCAGCCTTGTTGAATGTTTACTGTGAGTGTAGCTTCTTCCAGGGACTGTCAGTTAATGCTTTAATAGAAGGGACTTGGGCATCTTGTCATTTTGTCATCTGTGGGCTATTCTGGAGCAATTGTGTTGGCATAAGGATTATTTTGAAGAGCTGTCGGTAGAGAGGCTCTAAAAATGAAGATGTTACCCACTGGCAAGGAAAAGGCACTCTGACGGAGATCTGCATTTGTAGTCCCCATGCCTCTCAGTACCAGGAAAAGAGGGGTGGCTATTACTCACCAGCCAGTGGAGTAATGTCAGTCGTGACGGTGTGGGCACATCTGTATAGCAAGCCTTACCCAATAGGTTATCATGCCCTTCCCAGATAGCTCCCTGGCACCAGGCCTCGAATGCTTCTTTGTTTCAGTATTAGATGATATTTAAATCAGTTCATGAGACTTACTTATTCTCTCTGGGTGCCTTTTGATGTATGCATGAGGCCTGCATGTTATTAAACTTCTGTTTTTCTCTTATTGATGAATCTTTTGTCACAGGAATCCATCCTATCTCAGCACTAGGAAATACAAAGCCAATCATTGTTTCTCTGCTACCCTAGTTACGAGGACCAAGCATTCTACAGGTCATGTCCACTCTCAGGAGCACCTGTCCGCCACCTTGAAAGCTGTCTTAAAGCTTGTCCCGAGATTTTCTCATCTGAACAGATGGAAGGATGGCTGTGGGGAGTAAATCTCTGCTATCGAAGTCTTGACGGATGTATTACAGAACTAAGACATCCACCCACTCCATCATTAGCTTCGGATTTTACCCAGCTTCCCAAACCTCTGCCACCAAGGGCCATTAGCTCAGTTTGTACATCTGTATACATTCTTTTAAAAATCATCTACCCCTATGTCACCTTTCTTGCAGATTATACAGTTTACATTTTAATTAATCTATCCGTGTGTGTGTGTGTGTGTGTGTGAGAGAGAGAGAGAGAGAGAGAGAGAGAAAGAAAGACAGAGAGAGACAGAGAAAGAGAGAGAGACAGAGAGAGAGACAAAGAGACAGAGAAGCAGAGAGAGAGAGACAGCGAGAAAGAGAGACAGACAGACAGACAGAGAGAGAGAGAGAGAGAGAGAGAGAGAGAGAGAGAGAGAGAGAGAGAGAGAGAGAGAGCGGCATGTGCTCCACAGATATAAGAAGACAACCCTGTAGGGTTACTTCTCACCTTCCACTTTTCCACGAGTTCCAGGGATTGAACTCGGGCTTGTGTGGTAAGCACCTTTGCCTGCTGAGCTGTATCACTGGCCCAGCAGTAAACGTTTTACAGGAAATGCCACATCACCGAAAGGAGATAGTTGAAAATGTTCTGTGAAAAGAAGCTCCTTCAAAACTAGAGTTAGGGCTGAGCTGCTTTTGTTTTGCTCCTCAGATTTAGTCAAGCTTAATTCTCCTAACAGAATTCATGGGTAAAATATATGATGTCAGTATCTATTTGAAATATGTTATTAAAATAACCTCACCTTTCTGAAGAAGAGCCTGCTCATAGGCATCAAAAATCCCTTCAAAATTATGCCTGCCATTAGGTTCAGTGGTAGAGTGCTTGCCTAGTGTGTACTAGGTTCTAGATTTGGTCCCCAACACTACTCTCTCTCTCTCTCTCACACACACACACACACACCACACACACACTCACATATGCACACACACACACACACACTTAGTAACCTGCTTTCTAGTGATTTATTGGAGGACAATAACTGGACAAGTAGAAAAAGATGTGTGATTAGTGTAGACTTGTTTATGATGGGAGCAGATTAGAGGCTTAATGTGTAGTTATAATTTGTTGAAGAATGGTATGTCAGTTCTATTATAATAGAAAAAAATATTGCCTTGAAGTAATTCACATAGCATATGGTCAACAGTAAAAATCAAGTCAGTAAATAGTCTCTGCATCATGAGGAGCCGTACATCATTATGAACTATGCCTCTTTGGCATATTTCTTTTGCGTTTGTTTGAGCTACTGCTAACCATACTTTCCCTGCTCATGTTCTAACTTTCCTCTTCTACCTGGAAGCCCTAAACCCCTTTCCTTTGCTTGAACTAGATAGTACACAAATCCCATGTCTCAGAACTCATTCCCTTGTGTTTCTTACCTCTGTGTGCTCCCATGAGTGAGCATATTACACATCTTAAGCTGCTTTGATGATTATAGATGGTTCACATCTGTAATCTCAGCACACGGAAGGCAGATCTCTGAGTTCCAGGCCAGCCTGGCCTACAGATAGTTCCAAGACAGCCAGGGTTACACAGAGAAACCCTGTTTTGGAAAATAAATAAATAAATGAACAAACAAACAAACAAAGCACTGCCTTTCTTCTTGGAGTTTAATTTCACCAGTCTAAAATTTTAGGGCTCCAGGTGAAGAGCCCAACACAGAGGAAGATTTTTTTGTCCCCTATATATGAACCCATTTTGTGTAAGAAAAAGATGACAATATTACACATAAAAATTAGCAGCAGTCATTTTGGGATGATGTGATTATAAGTAAGCTTTATTTTGTTTAAAATGAGTCCCAATTTTCTGAAGTAGTCATGTATTCTTTGTTTATTTTTTGAACAACAATGAAAACAATGCCCAAAAGAAGGTATCAAAAATTTTCCTCCCCCCTTCCTCCTTCTCTCTTTTTCTCTCCTGTCCCTCTGTCTGTTTATGTGATTGTCTGTCTCCCTGCCATACACACACTGCCCTATTGTTTCATTTTTCTGGCAAATGTAACCAATATCCCAGATCAGCACAAAGTTATTAGCATGGGAAACTATAATGCCTTCAGCACGGACCATTGGAGACAAAAGTAACACTGATTGGTGTTGAGTTTGTTTGGAGACAGGTTCTCACTATGTATACAAGGCTGGTTTGGAGCATTAGAAGTTATTTAAGGTCTCATTGTATAGCTAAGGCTACTCTTAAATTTATGATCTTTCTCCTTCTGCTTCTGAGTACTGGGATTACAAAGTGTGGAGGTCACCACACCCACTTCCATGTGTTTCTCTTCCTGGTAGCTATACCAGGACCCTGGGAAAGGACACAAGGATTTTCTAGAGGCTAATACCCTAATTCTTAACCAGGAATTCCATGACACAAAACTGTCCCCAAGAAAACTCATATCCAAGGACAGATTGGCTCCTATCACAGGAGAGACCCCCCAAAGATCAGCAATGTATCCAGGGAGTAGCTTATCACACATTCTTTCGTGGGCTCTCACCTGGAGATGTTACCTGCCTAGTAAGACATTTGTCCATCACATATGTCTTCCACTCACTCACTCACTCACTCACTCACTCACTCACTCACTTGTTGTTGGATTATCTGGAGTAACTACAAGGGTTTTTTAGGTCTACAATGTGTCAACCATATCCTAGGTCCCAGGATCTAGAATAGAGGCTGTATCATTGAGCCCATGTGTTTAATGACCCACTTGTCATGTAAGGGTATAAACAGCTTCACATGGCTCCACCTCAAGCAGGGTTTCTTTCTATGTTCTGGCCTACGATTCATAATGATTCCTTTTACTCTAGGACTCCATATTCATGTGCCTTCTAGAGTAATGAGGCCAGGCTCAAACACCATTTGAATGGAAATCAAAACTGCCTCACCAAGTGTGAGTCAGTTCCTACCTTGTTTGTTGAACATCTGGCAAGTTCTATTATGATATTCTGCTCCTCATGTTTGGACCCTACATCTGTTAGTTTGTTTGAGACAGGGTCTCACATTGCCCAAGCTGGCCTCAGATTCACTACGTTGACAAGAATGACTTTGAATTCTGAATCTTCCTGCCTCTATTTCCTGAGTGGTAGGATTATAGATGTGCACTACCTTGCCTGGATCATGGTCCCTTTCAACGTGTACTTTCCAGACTTCAACAATTCTGGGCTAAAATGATGGTCTTGTGAGGGTCCCAGCCCATCCCTGCTTCACCACAACCTCCAGAACCTCTTCCTCTTATAGATCAAACAGCCAGAGATTTCGTTTTCTTCAAGAGGCTAGCAGGCCCCCAATGTCAGTGATAAGTAGTTATAGAAAATGAGCATCATCCATTCTACCTCTTAAGATTAAAGAATGGAAATCCGAGGGAGGAAGTGAGGCAAACTAGATTGTTGGTGATGGGGGCAAGGAAAACAGAGACTGACTAGGCAGTGGCTAGAGGCTGAGACATCATAGAACTGGGGGACAGCAGTACAGCATGTGGCCGCTCATCCCAAACTGACTGGAACCAACATGGTTGACCGATAACCTCTAAATATCCTTTATTCATTGTAATGGCGTCTCCACCCAATTAGCCTCTATTAGGTACCTGACACCATGGCACATCCAAAAGTCCTACATGAGAACAGAAAAGGGAAATCCAATCTATTCCAGGAAAATACTGACTCACTTCTGAAACGTTCTGCCTTCTCCAAGTTTAGCTCACAAACAATCCTCTATTCAATTAAAGTTCTCTACACCCAAGACAAAATATCCCAAATCCAGCAACGTGAGTCAAGAGGATGGAACTAAAGTCCTTTATTACACAATTGACAAAGGGGTACCTGGTACCTGCTAGAAACTGAACCAACCGTTACTGAGTAAATGGATGCAAGGAGGGATAAACAAGAGCTTTTCAAAGATGTGAACTCAAGTTAGTTCAGAAGTGGTGACCCAGCTCTGGAAGCTGTCAGGTACATCAGGCAGGCATGGGAGAGCCATTCTCCCCAAAGCTTGTCAGGTATGGGAGAGCCATTCTCCCCAACGCTTGTCCAACCCTTCCCACCACCTGCAGCAGACCACACAGCAGCTCAGCCTCACATCACCCCGGGCCATACACGTCAACTACGGTGGTCCCAGTCACCAAAGCCAAGAAAGCAGGGGAAATGTGTGCCGTGAAATAGCACAAACTTCTTCAATGGTAAAAACAGGGCACAAAAATCTATAGAGTTAGGCAGAGAATTGAAGACATGCAAGGAACAATGTTTTTGTGCACGCTCTAAATAAGATCACATAAGAAGTGGTAAACAGTAGAGAGGAAATATACATTTGGGATGAAGGCAAATCAATGTCTGTCTGTCTTCCTGTTTCTTCCTGTTCCCTCGCTCTCCTACTTGGTGTCTTCTCAAGTCACATTTTTGCAGAAAGCCCAGGGAGACAATCTATTTAGTGAACCATTCACGTCTAACATTGCTGCACGTTTATAGAAAGTCGATTTCTTTTATGCTTCTCCTAGCAGGGAGCACATGTTTCTCTTGGCCTCCGACCTTCTTTTCACTTGTTTCCACCCTGTATTTCTTCTTTCCCTGCCACTCAATGTGGTAGATGCTATGGTTATCATCAATACATGCTTGGGTTTCTGAGAACATAGCCTAACAGTTTGAGTAAAGGTACCGAATGATATGACATAACGGTACAGAAGGCCAAGTCTCTCTTTGGAAGCAGAAGGAAAGACAAAAGACCATGTGAGTAGGGCCAGCATCATGAAATTCAAAGGCAAGATGGAGCAGGAATGATTAGGAAAGTCTGCAATAAACACAATACTTGTTGGAAATGCACATCCTGCATATAAACAGAACTCATGGATGTTTAACTACTGAAGAGATGTGTTTAAAGGAATCCCTTGGGGAATTCTAGGCAGCAGCAAGTCTAAATTCTGCAGGGAGGGTGGGAAACTCAGGCAGGATTTGACGTTACAGTCTTGAGGCCGACTTCCTCTTCTGGGAAATCTCCCAGGGGCAAGCATTCAGCAGAATGTATGTTGCTGTGACAAAATCCCTGATGAAACCCTCTTAAAGAAGAGTGTTTTGGCTCCCCATTCAAAGGTACAGTCCACTATGTCAGGGAAGACGTGGTGGCAAGGACATGAGGCAGCTGTTGTAAATTTGGGGTCAGAATGAGATTATGCCATTCACTTTTTCTTTTTATCCTGTCTAGGACATGTAGGTTGACATGGAATGGTGTCGCCCACATTCAGCATGGGTCTTCTCAATTAAACCTTTCTGGAAACATCCTCTTAGACATGGCCAGAGGTAAGTCTCCTAAGGGACTCTTAAATCCCATCAAGTTGACTATCAAGATGGAGCTGGCAACTCCTCCATCCCTGACTGAAGTGGAGAAAGAGGTCACCACAGGGTCATTGTTCCAGAATCCCCCATCCTCTTCTCCTCCCTTATTTTCCCTTTTACGTTCCTGGTGAAACATCCACAGCAGCTCCTGCTGGTTATTCTTTCCTTATGGTCTCTTCCTCCATATCCTCCAAATCCCTCCACTCTCCTTGTGTCCCTTATACAGTTTGCTGTGCCATCTCCTTTGCCTGACCCTTTAAAATTATTAGCATTTGGGGTTAAAGGCATGTGCCACCACTGCCCAATGAATTTCAGCCTAATCTACAGAGAGAGCTCCAGGACAAGCTCTAAAGCTACAGAGAAACCCTGTCTCAAATATATATAATTAGCATTTGGAGAAACAACCCTAGATCTACTGGTATGAGCTGGAGGAGTCTCCTCTGTAACCTCTCTTAGCTGTGTTTGGTGAGGGGCATGCTGGCACCAGTCCAAATGTATGCCTAAATAATGAGCACACCGGGGTCAGAAAATTAAAACACAGCATGGATTGCTGAAGTCACAATTTTATTGTCAGTGATTGCCTGGTAGCTCTGCATATCGAGAAAATCTTCACAGCTTCTTCCATTTTCCATGGCTTGGTTAATGTGAAAGTAATTCCAGCAGTAAATATTTTGTCCCCACCCACAACCTATCCTACCTCTTTTTTTCCAACCAGGCAAATCGAATCACAACTATGAAGAATGACATCTATAGGAAGGTTCTTGGAAATCATCCATCTGAACCGAATTCACACTGCCCAGATAAGATAAACTCGGGCAGGGAATTGTTAAAGGTTACAGAGCTGTCAGGAAACAGACTTGAGGGAAAGGGAAGTTCCTGACTCCAGCCCAACAGGTAGAGATGTCCCCCAGTTTGGAGGATTCAGTCAATAAGAAGGACAGATGAGGCCAAGGAGATGGGTTAACCAGTAAAGTGCTTGTCACACAAACACAAGGACCTGAGTTTGAATCCACATAAAGAGGTGGGTGTCAGATTCAGCAGCTGTCGAGGACCATGTGTAGATCCATGGTCCCATCTCAGCCGGGGTCTGTGTTGAAGTCTGAGGCCCGTGTTGCCACCAAAGGTTACATGGAAGCCCATTGTCAGGGTCACAACCTGTGTGGCCTTGTTGGTGTCCAGGAGGCATGCTACCAGAGCCATTCTGAGTGGCCTGAGCTACTACCTGGAGTCAGGATGTCATCCGAGCTGAAGCTGCTGCCGAGGGCAATGTCTGGGTCTGTGGTCCTGATGCAGCTGGGGTCTGTGTTGATGTCTGTGGCCCATATCACCTCAGAGGGCCATAGGAACTATGTGTGATGAAATCAGAGGGCCATGCTGAGCTAGCCCTACCCTTTGCTGGTCCTGGGAAAGCTGGTCTTGCCACATGTTGGACTCTGCAGCAAGACAGCCACCTTCCCACTGCAACTCTGGAGAGATGACCCCAGCCCTCACCATGGGAGAAGGAGAACTGACCCTGGTGACAAGGGCATAGGGGAGCTGACTATGCCCCCTGTCTGAGGGGGCAGCCCTAGTGGCCTAGACTGACCAGCTCAACTACCACCTTAGCTGGGCCTGGAGTTGGCCCACCCTAACATCTATCCCATCTAGCACCTGCTGGAGCTCCTTGTCAAGGGACTGGTCCTGTAAAACAATCTGCAGGATCTCCATGACTAAGGACAGCAGCAGGATATCGGAGAGGCATTTCAGTGAGGGTGGTGTACCAGAAACCAGAGGCCTTGAACAAACCAAAGATTCACTGCAATGAACATTTGCAAGTAAAGCTGATGGGGCAAAAGGGTACACTGTGACACACCACTCCCAATGTCACCAGGATGAATGAAGAGGTGTTGGAAGGGTGGGAAAGATGGAGGAGTGAAGAGGCTTTTGTTTGTTTTTATTTCCATTTTTCTTTTAAGTTTTGTTCATTTACTTGCTTGTTTTGTTTTGGATTGATCTAATTTTTTAAATTTTCTTTTTGGGGGCACTAAAGGGATGAGGGGAGTTTATGGGAGACTGAGAGGTGAGCAGAATTGGGGTGTATAGTATGAAACCCCCAAAGAGTCAATAAAGACATTATGTTAATAATAATAATAATAATAATAATAATAATAATAAAAGCTGTATGTAACATCTTGTGCCTATAATCCTAACCCCAAGGAAGCAGAGACAGGAGGATTACTGGGGTTCACTGGCCAGTTATTCTGGTCAAATCAGTAAATTCTAGGTTCAGTGAAGACTTCATATCAAAAGATAAGGTGGAGAGAACTTGAAGAAGACACCCGGCACTGACTTCTCAACTCCAGATGCATGTGCACACATGTGCATGTATGTACACCCACTCCCAAGAACAGGGCAGAGATTCCTTTATTTCCTTTGTCAGACGATGAAGCAATCTCAAGGCTTCATGGGGAGCAAAGCGGGGAAACCAGGTCTCTTCCTCACGATGCTGCCTTTTGCTAAGCATGAGTAGCTGCTGCCTTGTTCAAATTTCAAGTGGAACCAAATTGTGTTTGGTGACAACTTACATCTGCAGAACATGTCTGTCATGAGATAGTGACACTTTAAGAACAGCTGTCACAGGTCTGGTGCTCTTCAAGGTCATAGTCAGAGCCCTCATGTTCCAACAAGTTCCCTAAAGCTCTACTTCTGAACATTGTGTTGGAGACCAAGATGTCAACACATAAGTCACACTCCATCTCTAACCCACAACAGATTTCCGTGCCTGGTTCATACTTAACCACTTCCTTCCATCCTCAATGCATTGCCCTTGCTTAGTTCTACTTCAGGCAGCACAATAGCCTCCAACAGGATGGCTGGCCTTAACCACTCTATGTTCTAATCTGCATTCTGTGCTGCAGTTAGAGAGAACATTGTGTGTGTGTGTGTGGGGGGGTGTTACACTTGAGTATGGAGGACAGAGGACAACCTTGAGTGTTGGGCCTCAGGAGACACCCACCTTATTTTTTGAGACTGGGTCTCCACTGAACTTGAGGCTGACCAATTGACTTAATTGTTTGGCCTAGCAAATGCCAGGAATCCACCACCCTCTACCTTCTTAGCGCTAGGGCTGTGGGTGCTGTGCTGCCTCCCTGGGGTTTTTATGTGAGTGCTGGGGATCCAACTCAGATCCTCAGGTTTTCACTAAAAACAAAATAAAACCAAAAAAAAAAAAGCACTTGAAATACTGATCTCCTGGTCCCCCGCAAGATCTCTCCCGAGCAATCAGCCCCATATAACAGAATGTATTTATAAATTGCGTGCACGTATACTTGCTCCCATATTAAGTGTATATGTGAGAAATCTATTAGAAGATTTTAAAGGCTGTGTTTTAAACAACGTGATTAAAGGACCTAATATTTCCCTCACATTCTCAAGCTTTAGAGAAAATTATTCAGCAAGGCAAAACTGATACTCCCCTTTCTAAAAAGCAGCATTGTCCTCGAATGAAAGTCCAATGGGAAGCAAGGTCAAGGCCCTTCCAGATGTGACTCTGCTTTTCCTGTAGTCTCGATCCTATTTCCCAGCTCCATTTAAGTCATTTTCCTTTCCATTTCCTCCTCTTCATAGCCCAGGAGACCATCAGCTCCCTGAGAGCAAACCCTGGGGGTAGTTGAATAGTTACTTCTCCAGGGTCATCAAGGCATGGAATGAATCAGTAGCCATTGGTTAAGTGAGCTGCCAGTATCTGAGCTCAGGCCAAAGGTTTCTACTGAAAAGAAAATACTGAATGTAAGTAGGCAGTTCTTATTCAGAACTCATGAGTGTGATGTGCTTGACACCCACTTTCTTTTTTAAAACTGCCCCCACTCCTTCCTATTCCCATTCAGAAAAGTCACTCAGCCTTTTGAGTCTAAGCTGTCTCTTAATTTAGTAAATAACAGCATTCACCCAGCAATAAAGCCTTTAACTGGGTGGTATCTACATGAGATATCTCTCATTTACATAAGGAGTCTGTGACTCTCGTAGTCCCTTACAGATGTTCCCGGTCAACAGGGTAATCACTCATCTACCTGAAGATAGATGCTGCCAAGGAGGAAAACAGCTACTTCTTGTACTTCGTTTGTTCTTCGTCTACAGCAGCCCAAGGTCAATATCACCAAGATGGCTACTCTGACATCCCCAGGCTTCCTGCAGCTCAGATCTGACATTGGAACAGAACGGTGTTATGGCCCTTTCTGTGCACGGTAAGCACAGGTCACTGAAGCTTCCTGGGCTCAGTCCAGGGCACATGCTTTATGATTTCCCAATTCTAGAAGCATGTCCCAGCGTGTGTGGTGAGGTATTGAAGGTTGTCTCATTGCGTATAAACAACAGCTCAGGCGTCTTGTCAAGGACTTGTTTATAAGAGTTGATCCCAAGAAGTGGCCATGAGAAGAAGACTGTAGTTTCAACTTCCCAGCTACTCCACAGGAAACAGTTATTGAAGGTGGCTGGGATGTATCAAAATCAAATGCAGCAGCCCCCTGGTGTGTGTATTACTCTAAACTGAAGGTCTTTGAGACCAGAAGACTCTGGAAGAGGGTTTACTCTGTTCATTTCTGTCTGTTTGAAAGAGACAAAAGGGGGCTGGTGAGAGAGCTCAGAAGTTAAGAGCTCTTATGGAGGACTGGGGTTCAGTTTCCTGTACCCACATCAGGCAGCTTACAACCACCTACCGAGTCAGTGCCAGGAGATCCAACACCCTCCTCTGGCTTCTGTAGGCACTGCCATATGAAACACGAACACACACACACACACACACACACACACACACTAAAATTAAAAGCTTAAGAACATGAACTTACAGAAAATGGTAAAACAATTTCTTTTTTTATGATTTTTTTATTCTTTTTTTTTAAATTTAGATAAGAAACAAGGTTGCTTCACAAGTCAGTTCCAGGTCCCTCTCCTTTTCCCTCCCCTCCTCCCGTGCCCTCCCCCCCCGTTATCCTCTCATTCCCCCAGGGAGGGTGAGGCCCTCCATGGGGGTGTCCATAGTCTGTCATTTCATATAGGGCAGGGCCTAGACCCTTCCCCAAGAGTTCAGGGTGAGAGTGCACCTCACATTGTTCTATGGGAGTCCAAAGTCCGTGTGTATACTTGGTATGGGTACTGATCTGCTGCCCAAGGCTCAATAGATTACCTAGGCCTCCTCACTGACACCCAGATTCAGGGGTCTTGATCAGTCCCATGCTGGATTCCCAGGCTGATGCCTGGGATTCAAGAGTTAACCTTTGTCTGGTCAGCTGTTTCTGGGGTTAAACCAGCCCAGTCTTAATCCCTTTGATCATCAGTCCTCCCTCTCTGATACTGGCTTTCTTGAGTTCAGCTCAGTACTTAACCAGCCACTAAATGTAGTTTCTGTTTCCCAGACTCTCTGGCCATAGGATTGTAGGCTGGCACTCCCCAGATCTATGTCTAAAATCCATATATGAGAGAGTACATGCCATGTTTCTCTTTTTGTGACTGGGTTACCTCACTCAGGATGGTTTCTTCTAGTGTCATCCATTTGCCTGCGAATCTCATGATTCCATTATTTTTTTCTGCTGAATAGTACTCCATTGTGTAGATGTACCACATTTTCTCTATCCACTCTTCGGGTGAGGGACATCTAGGTTGCTTCCAAGTTCTGGCTATTACAAATAAAGCTGCTATGAACATAGTGGAACAGACATCTTTGTTGTATGAATGGGCATCTTTTGGATATATGCCTAAGAGTGGAGTTGCTGGGTCTTGTGGTAGGTTTATGAAAGCAGTGCTACGGGGGAAGTTCATAGCACTAAGTGCTCACATGAAGAAACAGGAAAACAGTTATACCAGAGAATTAACATCACAGCTAAAAGCTCTAGAACACAAAGAAGCAAACTCCCCAGGAGGAGTAGACGCCAGGAAATAATCAAATTGAGGGCTGAAATCAACAAAGTAGAAACCAGGAAAACAATACAAAGAATCAATGCAACGAAGAGTTGGTTCTTTGAGAAAATCAACAAGATAGACAAACCTTTGTCCAAACTTACCAAACAGCAGAGAGTGAACACGCAAATTAACAAAATCAGAAATGAAAAGGGGGACATAACAACAGACTCTGAGGAAATCCCGAGAATCATTAGGTCATACTTTGAAAACCTGTACTCCACAAAATTCGAAAATTTAAAGGAAATGGATGACTTCCTGGACAGCTATCATTTGCCAAAACTAAATCAAGAACAGATAAGCAATTTAAATAGACCTATAACCCCTATGGAAATAGAAGCTGTCATCAAAAGTCTCCCAACCAAAAAAAGTCCAGGTCCAGATGGCCTCAGTGCAGAATTCTACCACAAATTCAAAGAACAGCTTATACCAATTCTTCTCAAAGTGTTCCACACAATAGAAGCAGAAGGGTCTTTGCCAAACTCTTTCTATGAGGCTTCAATAACCTTGATCCCCAAGCCACACAAAGATACAACCAAGAAAGAGAACTTCAGACCAATATCCCTCATGAACATTGATGCAAAAATACTCAATAAAATACTGGCAAATCGGATCCAAGAACACATCAAAACAATCATTCACCACGATCAAGTAGGTTTCATCCCAGGGATGCAGGGATGGTTCAACATACGAAAATCCATCAACGTAATCCACCATATAAACAAGCTGAAAAACAAAAATCACATGATCATCTCACTAGATGCTGAAAAAGCCTTTGACAAAATCCAACACCCCTTCATGATAAAGGTCTTGGAGAGATCTGGGATAACAGGGACATACTTAAACATAATAAAAGCCATATACAGTAAACCAACAGCCAACATCAAACTAAATGGACAGAAACTCAACGCAATTCCTCTAAAATCACGAGAAAACAATTTCTTAGTAAAAATAGAGACAATCGGTTGCTTTTAGTTCACTTCCTGGGATCCCATAACTGGATCGTCAGCTGGGCACTTTGTCATCAACTATCGTTTGCTTCCTGATATTGGTGTGGGCACATGTTCATGGTAGAGACTGTAGAAGTGAAAATGGAGACACGGAGCCTGAATTCCAAGCAAAAGTTTGAATTAGAAAGGAAGGGGAATTGAGGAAGGGACGGCACTAACTGTGTACATTCAGACCGCCAGTCAACAGATGACAAGAACAGGCTGTTTATCAGGCTCTGGGAGTGGTCAGAGGTCTTGTCACTTTTTAATAGTCATCAGGCTAGAGTGAAGAGATTTTTCCATGTATGATGTAGGGGCCACTTGGTCACTAGAGACATCATGACATAGCTTGCACCCAGTGGAAAGATGAGGACCTTCTCGTATTTTGACAAGGGAGTAAAGGAGCTATTCTTGGCTGGTAGTGCATTAAACCTCTAGACTCTTATCCCCCAGAGGCATAAGAGACAATTTCTATTTCATTGGTGACCTTCATCTTCTAAATGGAATAATTTGCAAACTATTGCCTATCCACTCATCCATTCATTTCCCTAACATTCATTAAGTACCATTCAGAACTCACTTACAGACCCCCACCCCCATCCATGAACGAGGGTCTCCCAGTCTCTGGGATGCAGGACATTATTAAATATTCGCCTTTCTGCCCTGCCTCCACGCATGTTAACTAAATCTCTGTTCTCTTCTGTCATGAATTCATTAGCTGTCAGCTTATCCCAGCAAACCTTCTGAGGGGGCAGGGAAAGGCTTCCTCCCCAGCCCCACAGTACAATGAGTCCTGGAAGCAACGAGTCAGGCAGCCAGCTAGCAGTCCACACAGGCAGCCATGACTTCTGACCCATCCACTGCTCCGTTCTCTGGAGAGGAGGGGCATTCAGCAAGAAGGCCTGAGCTCCACTCTGGATTCTGTTGGTGCTGTAGGAAACATCGAGTTCAAAAGCCCCGAAGGGCGAAGTCCTTGCCCATCTGCTAGAAGCAACATGCCCAAGTAGCAGGCAGTGTCCTAAATGCCCACGTGGTGATCTGAGACAAAGAAGTGGTCGGTATGGATGACCCACTTGTCACTTCTTTCCAGGTGACACTTCTTTTCATTCAACAGGCACCATGTTCACATAGTGGAAAGATTGACTTTTAAAAATCTACAAGGGCTGAGAAGTAGCTCAGAAGTTAAGAGCACTTATCGTTCTTCCAGAGGACCTGAGTTTGATTCCCACCATTCCTGTCAGGTTGCTCACAACTACCTGTAACTCAAGCTCCAGGGTATCCGATGCCTTCTTCTGGTCTCCATAGACAGCACACGTATACAACACACACACACACACACACACACACACACACACACACACACACAATTGAAAATGTCATGCAAAGTACTATGGATTACAGGTATGTGCTGCCATACATGACAAGAACAGCAGTTGTGATGTGTAACTTATCTGAGGACACTATAGCCAAATGATGCTTCCTTTCGCTACTTAATTTTAGGTTTTATTTTTACGTGTGTGTGTGTGTGTGTGTGTGTGTGTGTGTGTGTGTCTATGTGACTATAAGTCATGCATGTGCTGGTGCCCACAGAAGCCAGATGACACCATTGGATTCCGTGAAACTGCAGTTATGGGTGGTGGTGAGTCCACTGATGTACATGCTGCAAACTTAACTAGGGTCCTCTGGAAAAACAGCAAGAACTCTGATGTCTGAGTCTTGTCTCTAGCCCTCCACAGCTTTTCAGAGTAGAAAACAATTACGATTAAGAACCCTACTTAATTGGCAGTTTTTAAAGACCCAAATGAAGTCATAAAGTGTGTGTGTGTGTGTGTGTGTGTGTGTGTGTGTGTGTGTGTGTGTCAATGCAACTAGAGACAGCTCTGAACCACTGCCAGCATGAAGGGTCTCTCAGTCTGTGGGGACTCCACTCAAGCAGGACTGGATTTACGGCAACATTGCATGGAAGAATTTTAGGATGAGCCAGCGTGGAGCAGAGCTGTAGTTTACTGAGAAAGAGTCCCTAACAGATTTAATAGAGGGATGTTCAAGGAAGGACCAAGATGTACCTGGGTGCAGGCATGGGCTTCTCTTGACAGAGTCACAGTTAGGTGGTTCACTAGAAGGTATGATTGAAGAAGCTTTTGGAATTTTCTTCTTCATCGTGTTTCTAAGGGACCACCCCTCTCTATTTCTATTCCCTGTTTTGTTAATTGAGACTACAGGGACTCTCCCTAGAGGCATTGCTTGGGGTTACTAGTCCATAAGATAAATCAGAAGCCTCCAGGGTTGTGCAGAGGGCGGGGTGTGGTGAGGGGGTGGGGGGTGTGGTGGCAGTAGTGGTGGTGATTAAGATTTGTCCTTTTATTGTAAGTGAAGTTTCCAGTGAGAGACCTAGACTTTTCAGGTTTGCATCTGGGAAGAGAGAACGGCCATAAACAAAATGTCATCAATCCTGTTGTCTTCCTGATGCTCAGCTGATGAGAGGCCTTACCCAGACCCCTGGGTACTGGCTCCTTTGCCGTCTCATGCTCCTAGAATTTTCCCTTTGCTTGTGTTTCTATCCCACCTTAATGGCATCATCTAAAGGTCTTATGAAAATACAGTACAAAGACGGGGAAACAGAGGCGTTTTCTCCATGGAAGCAGCAGAGTTTGTTTCCCAAGTTGATGAAATTCTAATACAAAAACAAAACAGTCATTCAGTTTGAGCAACAATGTCAGATATGGTGCAAAAATTCACAAACCATGGAAATCAACATGAATAGTTAGAAGCTTAGTCCATTATCTACTTCTCTTATTCCACACTGAGCCACGCATTAAAAGGAAAGACGGCCTGAGATAGGAGAGGAAGGTGTCACTGTGCCTTCTAAACACTGTAAAATTCCTGACTTTGAGAGTCATTGGAATTTTTCCTTAAGGGAATGTTTTGGAGCTCAAAATGCAAAATCCTTCTGTTTTCTTCGAGAAAGTGCAAGTAGGCATGTGTATCTGTTTAAAACTAAATGGCATTTGGGGCTTAAGTGTTTGGGTTCACGAAAAGTGAATACACCATATGGTCTATCCTAGAATAAGTAATTACAGACTTATTAAAAATACATGCTAATTTTACTCACCAACACTCCATGATAATAGCTTCCTCCGGATCTAATCCATTCTGTTGATTATGCTTATCTATTTCTGGTACAAGGACTTCTTATCCTGAACAAAATGCACATTGACCTAGCCTCCCGATAGCCAAAGATCCAATCACAACCTTGAATGGTCAACGATTCAAGGCAATCCCGGTTGCTTCTAAAGCTCTTATTGAAAACCAAAGGACCTAGCAGAAAAGAGGCTTGTTGCTTCCCTGACCCCTCAAACCTGATACACAACAACCCAAACCCTGATAATTGCCCTGGAAACTAGGCAGCACTTCCTTGAGCACTAAGCAAGAAAACCACTATATTTGAACGTGGTGGGCAAGTCTTATCCCTATTTTGTTTGGGGAACTAACCTTGATATTGCTTCTAACAGCAGAAGCCCAGATTGCTTATCTGTGCTTTCAGGGGTTGATTTGTTTGTTCTGGAGAGATGGATCGGTCAGCCATTAAAGTGCCTGCTGCACAAATACGAGGACAGAGTTTGATACACAGCACCAATATAGGAAAAGATGGGCATGGTGACAGGCATTGATATCCTAGCTCTGAGGTGTCAGAGATGGGCAAATCCTTACAGCTGCTTATCCAAATCAGACAGTTCCAGGCCAGGGAGACACTTTCTCAAAAACAGAGAAAGAAAAGAAAAGAAAGGAAAAGAAGAGAAAAGCCAGCATACAGTGTCCTAGGGAAAAAGCCAGGGGTTGCCATCTGCTCTCCATACGCCCCTCTGCACACATGCACAGCCCTCTGATGCAGCAGATTTGGGGTGGGACTTGAGTGTACAGATTTTTTTTTAATTTATTTTGTTTTTCAAGACAGGGTTTCTCTGTGTAGCTCTGGCTGTCCTGGAACTCACTCTGTAGACCAGGCTGGCCCTGAATTCAGAGATCCACCTGCCTCTGCCTCCTGAGTGCTGGGATTCAAGGTGTGCGCCACCACCGCCTGATGAGCTTCTGCATTTCTAACCAGTGCCTTGGTGATGGTGTTATTGCAAGTCTAGGGACCACCTTTCAGGAGCAAGGACTTTGCTCACTAGAGTCTCTGAAGCTGGTACACACACACACACACACACATACACACACACACACACACACACACACACTCAAGTTTGTGAATGGACCAACTGGCAGCATTAGAATACTATTAATGGATTGCTTGTTTATTTATTTTTTTGAAACTAGGTCTCACTATGTAGCTCTGAATGGCCTCCTGCCTCTGTTTCCTGAGTAGTGAGATTATAGCTATAAGTCACCACACTCACCTTAAGCTCTATTTTCTTTGTCTTTCTTTGTTTTTCTTTCTGCTATAAAGTCCTGACTGTCCTTAGGTACCATTCTTGAATATAAACACAGAATGCTTTGAGATCAATATGCCATCAAAATTTTGTTGCTTCTGATAACGTGATACAAACTGTGATGTTTTGAATAAAAATGTCCCCCATATGTTTATATATTTGAGTGCTTAGTCATCATGGGGTGACACTGCTTAAGAAGGATTAGGAGGTGTGGCCTAGTTGGATTAGGTGTGGTCTTGTTGGAGGAAGTGTGTCACTGGGGGTGAGCTTTGAGGTTTCAAATGCTCAAGCCAGGCTCAGTGTCTCTCTCTTCCTGTTGCCTGAAGATACAAATGTAGAATTCTCAGCTATTTCTTCAGCACCATGTTTGTCTTCATTCTGCCATGCTTCCCTCCATGATGACAATGGACTAAACGCCTGAAACTGGAAACAAGTCCAAACTAAATGCTTTCTTTTGTAAGAGTTGCTGTGGTCATGGTACCTCTTTATGGCCAATAGAACATTGACTAAGACACAAGCCAACACCATCTTTCTGTTTTGAAATGAAAAAGAGAAGACAAGACAAGACAAGACAAGAAAGAAACCAAAGCAACATTCTAGCACTGCCACATTTTGAACACATTATGCAATGATTTTGAATTAGCCTTTGGTCACTGAAAGTTCAGAAATCTTTTACTCCTGGCACACTTTTCATGGCCCTCACAGTTTGTTATGCTATATCTTACATGTGCATACATCCTAGATGAGGTCATAATTCACAGTTCAGGAAGCTAGGCCTTAGAGTCACATGCATGATCTACAGAACTTGCTATATGGTGGAAACCCTTGCTGGTGCTTCCCATGTTTTCTGAAGCATCTTCTCACGGCTGGCATTACCTCATGCCTTCCTCCCTTCTTTCCTTCCTTCCTTCCTTCCTTCATCTCAGCTAAGGTGGTCTTATAACCTAGAGTCCGGACCCCTTTTCTGAGAACTACTCTTGAGACCCACTTACTTTCCCCGGGTATCTTCAGTGTGTGTGACAGGTATACCTATTCATGTTGATACAAAAACACAGGTCTTATCTTAAGGGGGAGAAGAGATGGTTTATTCTGGAGACAAATATGAATGAGCATAGCCCTAGAAAACATTCCGTTTGTTCCAAATTCAATGTTGATAACAATTTCACCAGGTTTTAGAGAATCAGAACAAAGAAAATCATAAATCAAGATACTTTCCAAACACATTGGAGGAAGCATTGTGGGGGTTACAGCAAAGCCACTAAGTCTTTGCTGTCAGCCTCAGATGCTGTCAGAGGTCATTCTTAGCCTTTTGGATGGTGGAAACTAGTGGTCTGCTTAGTTACTATATCCTCCAAGTTTTCATCTGTTAGTCACAAAGGTGGTAGGACTGTCACAGAGATGGGGTAGGACAGTCTGCTAAAGATTTTTCCTCTTCCCCTGCACTATGGTAAGATGTAGTGGGCTAACAAAAGCCTTATGGTAGTAGTCATGGCTCTGGAGTGGGTGTGTCTAGTGGGACTTCTAGTCAAGACTTTTGTTTTAAGGAGGTCATAAATCCAGGACTGAGTGTGGTTAAAAAAAGAAATAGCATGTCTAAATGAAATTCTTCCTTCATTACTTCCCCATGGTCCAGATTTCACTTTCTTTCCCAGCCCTGTTCCCATTTTGGTAGGAAAGAATGCTTAAGTCAGCAAAAAGGTTACTATCCCAGCGATTCTGTTGTTGTGCACAGTGATTCTCAAGGGGCCAGAACGGAACCTCAGAGGTGAGAGAGAGAGAAAGGCACAGGCAATATCCCACCAGCTGTGTTTAAGAACCTTTCAGAGTGTCCCAGGAGAAGTGCAGCTTTGAATCTACCAGGACTTGGCGTTTCTTTTCTCCCCAGTGATCATTTGTTTCCAAGCTCCTATAAGGTTGGAATGTTGCCTTTGATGGGAACTGGAAGATGGTGATTGTTGTCCCTATAAATGGGGCCCAGAGGTCAATGGAGAGAAGATCTGTAGTGCAGTGACTGGGATCCCCAGGAGCTGACATGTGCAATCATGTGATCTCCCATTACCTGAGTCCTGTGTTAGCAAGTCTGTCATCATCTATTGGCAGTCCATATTTAAAGGGCCAAAGCAAAGTATCAAGCCTATTTTCTTTTTTTTAAAGTACATTTATTTACTCATGTGTTTATTTGCTCAGTTTCTCTCCGTCTCCCCGGTGTGTGTGTGTGTGTGTGTGTGTGTGTGTGTGTGTGTGTGTAGAGATTGAAAGACAACTTACAGGAGACACTTCTCTGCTACTATTCTATATGTCCAAGAGACGGAACGCATGTCGCCATGCTTGGCAGCAGGCACCTTTACCCACAGCCATTGCCCTGGCCCCTGATTGTTTTGGTTTGTCTCACCTCCCTTTTTGTCCCAGTTTCACCATTGTTTATGGTGGTGTCAAACCTTCAAAAGTTCCTTAACCAGAGGACCCTAAAACCCTGCATTGCAGGCATGTAGGGAAAGGATGGTGGTGTGCTTCATTTCCTTTAGTTATTGTACCAAAAGTAATAACCAACTCCAAGAAGCAGAGCCAGTAGCTGGCAAGACACCAGTGCAGGCTCCAGAGGTGACTATGGCAAGTAGAGAAAGCAAAGCATCTACTAGTCAGCATGGGTCTAGAAAGCAGTCGTCTGCAGTAGTCGTATTGACCAAGCAGCATCTAGAATCACATGGTTTCAATGATGGCATTTTGAATACTGTGTCTTCCCAAAGCAGCTCCAGTGAGCTTATTTGTCACATAGCTAAAGAAAGTTGAGGAGGGGTTGCTAGGTCTAAAATGAATACAGTCAACCATTTGGAAAGAGAGTATGCCTTCATTTGAATTAAGTGTGTGTGTGCATGTGTGTGTGCGAGTGTGTGTGTGTGTGTGTGTGTGTGTGTGTGTTGCTAGGGATCAGACTCAGTGCCTTGTATATTCTAAATACATGTTCTACCATTGAGCTGCTGCCTGGTCCTTAAATTAATTTGTGTTCATGTGAGTGTATGCTCATGAACACATGTGAGTGTGTGCTTGCACGTGGGCATACATATGCATGAGCTGGTGAGTGGAAGCCAGAGGTCAATCTTGGGTACCGGCTTTGCTATGCACCCTACTTTTCAAGTGAGGCTCACTCACTGGACCTGGAGCTCATGGATTTCACTAGACTGCCTGACTCAATGAGTTCCAGGGACCCATCTATTCTCCATGGCCCAAGGCAGGGGTCAGACATACATGACATTGTGGTCAGCTTTTACATGGATGCTGGAGACCCAGATTGCAGTCCTCATGCTTGCATGGCAGGCACTTTATTGACTGTGTCATCTCCCCAAGTCCTTGAATTAATTTTTATAAAGCATGCTAACTAAGGAATTTGCTACAAGAAATCTTGATAATTATGTTACATACTCAGATGCTATAAACTCGGAGATGAATGGGACCCTAATAAGGAAAATTGGCTAAATGAAGCTGAAATTACAATCTCTACAAACATCATATCATATGTACAACACTCACAGAAGTGAAGATTTCCAAATTACATCTCTTCACCCAAACTTTCACCAAACAAAGCCACTATGTTATAATTAATACAAATTCCAAAATTTGAACCCTACATAAGCAATTTTCACTGTGTAGCTAAGAACAGGGTACATTATTATTTAGGGCTTATGTACAGACATTATTCTCAAAATATTAGTGTCTATAATTTCAAAACTATTCAAAATAGTACTGAACACTTTGTATGCAGATTGCATTATGTTGAAAACCACTACCCTGAACCTATTTAGCTTTTTATTTACTGGTCCTCAAATCCTACCTCCTACTCCTGTCTTTCTGTATGTGGGTATGATCTGACTACCATTAAGGATGTGTTTCTTTCTCACACACAAGTGTCGTGCACAGTAACAACACACACAGTCTCTCTTCTCCTAAGAACTCATTTTTCCTTGGTGACTGAGTTGAGTTCTTTGATCCACAAATAATATCATCATGCTGTAAAACAGCCTAGAAGAGTGAAAATGTAGTTTCCTGTCTATGTTTATTTCTCAGCTGAGACCGACCTCCTGTAACAAAATTTGAGTTAACAAGAGAAAAACACAATGTTGCTTATTGTTGTGTGTATTTTACAGATTCATAGGAGGAGGAAAATGAATTGTCCTCAGTTCTTTGAATTCGGGTTTACCTGGCATCTTCAGCAGAGAAGGAAAAGGACTTGGAGTCTCTAGGAGCAGCAACCTAGGAAAAGGCAAATGATTGGCCAAGACAAGACTGGTTAGTAAATTTGAAGAATCTTTATTACCATGGAGTGAAGGGGTGGAGGTGGAGTGAGGGGGAGCCTGGGTGCCACAGCATGCCTGTGAGGGTCAGAGAACAACTTTGGGGAATTTCACCATGGCTTCAGGAAAACTCAAGTCACATAGCCCTTTTATCCACTGAACCATCTCAACAGCCCTGCTTAGTGAGTCTTGATATGTAGATTCCTCTGGTAGCATCTTCAGAGTGAAGAGGGTCCCCAAATTGTTTTTGATGATCAACTTTTTGTTTTGTTTTTCCACAGGGTTTCTCTATGTAGCCCTCACTGTCCTGGAACTCGCTCTGGCATCAATATCACTGAGATCCTCCAGTCTCTGCCTTTTGAGTGCTGGGATAAAAAAGCATGCGCTGCTGCCTAGCAAGATAATTTATCCTTCTTAACAGAGGAGGGACACCTTTGTCTTTGTAAATTTGTCTTGATTTGGAGGTAAATGAGAGAGAGAGAGAATTAAGAGCTTTTGGGGGTTGTTTATTCTCAATTCCTCATGAGGCAAGTTGGGTAGACATTACATGTCTGGCCCTATACAAAAACTGGTTCAGAATGGTCACAGCTCTCCCCAGCTCCCAGTTTATATGAGACATGCTGAGGTTAGCCATCAGCCTTGTGGCACCAGTGGGTGTTGTGTGACATCATTCCTGGGGAGACAGTTAACAAATGTCCACACACAGGGAACTGATGACAATAACATCAAAGTCCTTGACTGAATTTATTGAGGTTACTTACTAGAGTGTGGGTGAGGGTTGCTAATAGGAGTGGGGTGACTCAGAGGCAGGAGAATCCATCACTGATAGCCAAGCCACCCAGCAGGGGTGAGGACTCCTGAAGGCTGGAATCCTGGGGCTCTCTAAACAACTGGCAGGCAAGTAACTCCTTATGGAGGAGAGTCTTGCCAGCAGCTGGGCCGATCTGAGTCTGCTCAGCAGTCCTCACGTAACCTGGAGGAGGGAACAGCCTTGCACATCTGGTCAGTTTCAAGGACTTTTTGGAGTTATGAGAGCTTTACTACCAAAGGTTTAGCAGGTTCCCCTCCAGGATGGGATGTTTCAACTCAGAGGAAATTGCTGCACAGCAACACTGGAGGGTCATGGAGCATTTAGAAGGTGGGGACCCCCAGAAAGAAGTTAGAGCACTGGGGATGTAGCGGAAGTGGGTCTCGAGACCCTGATTCCGTCTTGTCTCTCTCTTTGTCCCACCACATGCTTAAGTCATGATGATGTGCCTTGCACAGGCTCAAAGGCAGCAGAGCCCATCAGCCATGGATTGAAACCTCTTAAACCATGAGCGTAAACAATACCCACCCCCAGCACACACACTGATAATGCCAGGTGTGTTGTAACAGCAAACCAGGCTTTTGTTGTCATACCAATTCTTCTCCTGGTTTGTGGGGAAGCAGAATCCTGGAAAACCAAAGCTAAGCTCATTGTTGTTTTCTATTTTGAAAATAAGAAATAAACTCAAAGAGTTTAGCTGTTTTTGCTGGTAGACCCACTTTGGGTTTGTTTGTTTGTTGTTGGGGGGAGGCAGTGAAAAGAGCCATGTGTACAGTGGCAGGAGATCAGAAAACCCCATTGTCTTCATTTCTTCCCTAATTATTAAAGTATGTCCTGGCTAGCTATCTGGAGTTGACCAGACTCCCCATGCTTCTGCTTGCTTTTGTCCCATTTAGTTTGTTCTTCTGGGTCTGGGGAAACCTTAGCCTCAGTTCTGGGTCACTGCACTGTCCCAACAATGACAGTAGATTTCACTCTAGGTCTATTTGACCTAGAGGAGAGCTTGCTGGAGGGTCTGAGCATTCCCTTCCTAAGGGGAGGACCCATAGTTCCTGAATTCATCCAAAGAACACTCCTCTCTGTTTGTCCTCCCGCCTCTCTTCATATCTGACGTCTCCTTTTTGAATGCTCATTTTCTAATTAAGCATCATTCATGACAGATGGTATTGTGGGCTAATTAATAGACACGTTGGGAGTGCCCTACAGCACCTGGGGTGTGTATGCCTCAGGAAGGTACCCTGCTTCTATGGGAATGTTCCATGGGATCTCAAAGTGGAACAAAAGGAATACACGTGCAACAGGGATTTGCACCAGAAAAGAAGGAAGAGAGAGAGAGAGAGAGAGAGAGAGAGAGAGAGAGAGAGAGAGAGAGAGAGAGAGAAAGGTAGAGGGAGACTTAGAACTAACAGTTCATATGGTGGAGTTGCTTTTAAAATAAAGGAGTCCCTTTCTCTGCAGTATAGTGCATGCAAAACTCTCATTTCATACCTGGGACCCAAGTCATCCTCCGTTCAGTGCATTCATACTGTGTGTGTTATCTGCTCTATTGAAGCTCAGAAGGGGGGTGGCGAGGAGGAGAGGGAATAGAGATAGAGGAGAGAGAGGAGAGAAAGGAGAGAGAGGGGAAAGAGAGAGGAGAGAGAAGATAGAGAGGAGGGAGACAGAGACAGAGAACATATCATGGTAGGGTGTGGTGGAACAGAGGTGCTCCATAGTGGTGACCAGGAATCAAAGATGAGAAGATGCCCAGCGCTTCACTCTCCCCTTCAAGAAGAGAGCTCTACTGACCTGACCAGGGTTTACCTCCAAAAGTCCCCATCACCTCCCAATACAACACAGGCCAAGGACCAAAGAGCCAGTCCTTAACATGTGGGGCCAGGGGGTGGGTGGGGGCAACACTTCTGAACCAAACTGTAACAAGCATGGGGTTGGGATTGATGAGCAGAATAAAAGGAAGTCTCTACAACCACGAGTTAACAGAAGGCTTTCTCCTTGTAAATTGATTGTCTCAAGTATTCTGTCAGAGGATCAGGAGGCTGACACATACCCCTGTTCCTCCTCCAGGGGAGGGAGGCAAGGTCTCCTCTCTGCAGGGAAAAGAAGGAATGCTTCAGCTAGCAGCCTCCAAGCTACTTGTAAGATTTTTTCTAACAGCAATCAGAGCTCTGCCCCCATTTCAGCTGCAGCTCTAACGCCCTTGGTAAGTGCTCCTACCCATCCACTTTCGTGCCCAAAGTTGCTAGTGGTTTCTCTCTCTCTTAGTCATAGGAGGCAGGCGGAGCAGCTGGGCAAATGAGCTGACTTGCCTTGGGAGGGCCCATGGCTCTCCTCTCTGCCATCCTTTTCCTGTTGTAGTGTGTCTCCCTGCTCATGTTCATTATGCCATTCATTCGCCATCCATAAGTAAATGTGCCCATTTCAAACAAACAAACAAGATACATACAAAACAGCTACCCATGGGTAAACTTTGGAGTGGGTCCTGACCCCAGTTCACTAAAAATCTACAAGTGGTAGGATGGGATTGGCACAGCTGGAATACTAGGCTGACCGGTGGCTCGTTCCCACTCTGCTCTCCCAGCTTCTCACAGGGCTCCTCTGCTCACTGCACTGAGGATCGGAATGCTGGGGTGAACCTAGACCTGGAGGACCTGGAACAGGTTATTCGGCCTCTTAAACTTCAATTCACCACTCTGTAAAATGAGCACCTGCTGACACATGCCAGCAAGGTTACTCTTACTGGGCATTGAGGTGATGTTTGGTCAGTGCAAACATCTGTACAAATAATTTGAATTTTGTCTGAAGTCCAAAATTTCTCTTATCTGTGAAATATGGTTTTCTTCAATGTTACTCAGTATTTTCCTTCATTTTATTTGAAAAAGAGATTATTACCTTAGACCAAATGTGTTAGTTGCTTCTTCTTCTTCTTCTTCTTCTTCTTCTTCTTCTTCTTCTTCTTCTTCTTCTTCTTCTTCTTCTTCTTCTTCTTCTTCTTCTTCTCCTTCTCCTTCTCCTTCTCCTTCTCCTTCTCCTCCTCCTCCTCCTCCTCCTCCTCCTCCTCCTCCTCCTCCTCCTCCCTCCCTCCCTCCCTCTCCTCCTTCTTCTTTTTTTAGACCTGGTCTCAAGTATCCCATACTGGCCTTGAACTTACTGTATAGACAAGTATGACCTGGAACCTCTGATTCTCTTGCCTCTGTCTCCAGAGCACTAAGGTTACAGACATGTGCCACCACTCACTGTTGTGCAGGGTTCAAACACTGATCTTTACAGGTACTAGACAAATATTCGACAAACTCAGTTACAAATCCCGCTTAAATTGCTTTTCCATTGCTGTGATCAAATATCTGAAAAGAAGCACTTTAAGAGAGAAAAGATTGGTGGGGGAGGAGGGAGGGAGAGGGAACTGAAAGCAACATGCATAAAAAGTTAAATAAAAAATATATTTAAAAAAAGAGAGAGAAAAGATTAATTTTGGCTCATGATCTGAAGGGATGTAGTCTTTCATGGAAACAAAGACATGTTGGTGGGAGTGTGAGGTGGCCTGTCATGCCGAGTCCACAGTCAGGAAGCAGAGGGAAATGAATGGTGGTGTCCATACTTGATTTATTTTTATAATTTTTCTTGGGACTCCACCCACGGCATGGCACCGCCCACATTCAGAATGGATAGTCCTTTCTCCGTCAGTCCTCTGGGGACACACTCAAAGACACACCCAGAAGTATGGCTCCTACACGATTCAAAAATCCAATTAAGTTAAAGATTAACTGCCACAGTAATCTAACTCAACCATCGCAGACCAATGACAAGTGAAGCAGTGAACTAGAAAAACCTAAGGAATGAATAAACAGGGGGGCAGATGCCAGTCAAGGGTACAGCTCAGACTGGCAGCCAGTTCCTTAGAAGAGAATCCCTTTAGGATAAGTCAACTTGAACTTTCTCTGACGAGACGTAGTCACAACAAGAATGGGGCAGTACTCTTTTGCTGGCTTTTGGCCATCCCAGCTCTGGGAAGTGTGGTCAGTCTCTTTAACTGAACTTGGCATCCGGAAATGAAGCCCAGCCTCTTTAGCAGGAGGAAGAGTTTGCCTCTCCGCCCACTAAACTGTTTGCAAAAGAAAAGAAAGCAGTGTAAATATTTGAACATCAGAAAATAAATAATGATCATAAATAATGCAGTCCTCGTCCAATGTTTGCCCGCAGCCATCGACAAGCTGCCGTGGGAAGTGGGCTCCTCACAGCAGTATCCACAAGCCAGCAGCTGGGTGAGGGTTGCCAGGGCAGTGCTCGCCACCATTGCCAGGCTCTCTGCACATCGGGGTACATCCACTGGGAAGGAGTAACTTTTTCTAGTGCTTACACGGTATCATGCTGAGATCTGGGCCCTCTCTGTGTTTGGTGAAGGCAAGAGAAGCCACTGGTTTACTCCTGGCAGGTCTCATGCCATCCGAGTTATCCGTCCAGCTTCCTCTTTCAGGCATCATATGGGGTAGAGATAGCAAAACCCTTTGAAGTCAACTCAAACTCAAATGACCCTCAAGTCCCTATGCAAATGACTTTGTATAAATGACAAAATTCCCCTGAGCTCTAGCTTACCATTCACAAAATGGGCCTAGCAGAAGCCACAGTGTGGACCCTGTTCAAGGTTTAGACACAGTGTAATTCATGTACTTGGAACAAAATGGCCACAGTCATTTGCAGTCAGCAAATTGCAAAGAAGAATTTAGGAGCTTCTTGGAAAAAGAAAAAACAAAATCAAAACTTTTGTACCTGGCCTACCCCTGAAATACATTGCACCAACTGGAGAGTGTTTTAAAAGCCATGTCCAAGTAATAATTCTAAAAATATAGCCTCCCCAAACAGAAATGCATTGCATCCACTTCTGACTTTACTCTTTATAAAAACCCAAGCAGATCCACTGGACTAGGGGGAGAGAATTCATTCTGCGGTTTCTTGTTGTGTGTTGCCTTCCCAGGGAAAATAACTCAACATACCTCCAGATCTGGCAGGCAGCCATGTCTCTTGCAGAACTGAGTCTCATGAACAAAGAAGAGTTTCCACAGATGACCCATCAGTCAGTGGCACATGAGCAGTGAGAATCTGTTAGCCAGCCCATCCATCACTGGAGAGCCAGGGTACTCTGAGAAAAGCAAGCCAACACCTCAAACTTCCAAAATCAAACTTGGGCGCATTTTGTTTGAGGGGATCAAATGGAGTAGTTGAGTTGATGAAATGCCACAAATGAGAAGGTACCAGACTCCATGTGGTCCCCTATTTAGACAGAGGGGTAAATCAAAACCCAGAGCATTACACAGCTTGCTTAGTGACAGAACCAGTGATGCAGCCCATGTTTTCTGACCTTCGGCCACTGGGAAGACATTTCTTCTATAGCCAAGTCAGATGTTTTCCTGGATTCCCCTGAGGGTCCAGGAAAGGAGTAAAAGCTTAAGTTTCTGTGGCCGTACGCTCCTTAGATTACACTTTACACGAGACGGCCCCACCCAGGGATGTGAAGTGTGCAATAGGACAGCATTACCTGGCTTCCTGACCTTCTGGCTTTCTGTGTGGCTCTGTGTCTCTATGCCAGCATGGTGCTCAGCATATTGCAGGAATTCAATGAGTGTTAACCGAGTGAACAAATTTTAAGTGTACACTGTCAAATCTTGTTAGTTTAAACAATGCAACCAGCATGACCTTTGGCAGATGAGAAAGGCTAGCGGGGTACGGGGGTGGGTAGCATATAGAGTCACTGTATAAATAAGGGTCTCATCAAGGAGAAGGAATGAGTCTCCACTCCTGCCTTCACCACCGGGCTGCCCAGTGACCCAGGATAAATTATTTACCCTTCCTCAACGTTGTGTCTCTCAACTGTAAAATGAGACAAAGCGACTCTTCTATGGAGTTTTATGAAGACAACAGAACAATAGTTACTGAATGCTTGTCCTTGGACTTTGTGCACACCGTGGGTTCAGCAAATAAAAAACAGAAGCACAGAGAAGAGACAGCGTGGAGACCTGATGGACTGACTGCAAGAAAGTACTAGAACCATGGCCACACACACAACCCACACCCCCATCTCTCTTGCTTCCTGGCCGCCATGAAGTGAGCAACTTTGATGCACCACATACCCCCATGCCCTGATGCTTGCTTCTTCTTGACCCTCCCAAAGGCAGTCAGTCAGCCATGGGATGAAACTGCCGAAACCATGACCCAAAATCAATCTTTCATCAAGTTGATTTTCCAGAGTATTTTGTCACAGTGCCTCAGTTGCAAAGCTGACAAACACATTCATATTCTGAAGTACTGTACTTACTGTATGTCACATTCTGAGGCACTTCATGTCACATCCTGAGATGCTGCATGTACTGTATGTCACATTCTGAGGCTTTGTGTATACTATACATCACATCCTAAGGTGATATGTATACTATATGTCACGTTCTGAAATCCGTTGTGTGGTTTATGTCATATTTGATGTTACAATTTCAAACTAGAAATTTTGAGGAAACACAAGTCAGTCTGTAATACCAATTTTTCTCTCATTTAGACTGATTATATTTCCTTGCACTCTTTCAGAAAGGTCACAATATTTAAGCACTGTGCTGGGAATATAAGCAGTCTCATTTAGTTGTCACAATAGCCTATGTATTACTCGCAGGAATAGTTCTCTCTCTCTCTCTCTCTCTCTCTCTCTCTCTCTCTCTCTCTCTCTCTCTCTCTCTCTCTCGTAGCTCAGATGGCCTCAAACTCATTGTAGCAAGAATGAGCTGATTTTTTTCCAGTCTTCACACCTCCACCTCCCTGGTGCTGGAATTACAGGTGTGTGCCACCCCCCCCCCAGTCGTATGTGATGCTCAGGACTGAACCCAGAGCCCGGTGCATGCTAGCCAAGCCTTCTACCAACAGCTATTTCCCCAGCCCAGGGAACAGGCTCTCTGGAAGGTTCAATGACAATATCTAAAGTCAAAGAATTAATTATTATTAATTATTATAGGTGAAGCTAACAATCAAAGTGGGTCCCACTTCTCAATGTAACACCGACCCTCTCTTTCTAGAACTTGGTTTCCCTTTTTAGCAAAGTGGGTCACTTTAAGATTGCAGCCCCAGAAATCTGAGGACATGGTCTTATTTTGAGAAAGAATTGTCGCAGAGGCAAAGAGGTTTAGAATCCTAAGGAGGACATTACCATGGGTCCTCTGTTATGAGATAAAGACAGTGTCTCGCGACTCACAGAGGAGGCAAAGATGGGGTGGCAATGGGGAGATGAAGACAAAGATTGGAGAGATGATGCATGAACCCTAGAAAACTAGAAGCCTCCAGAAGCCTCCGGAGGCTGAAGGAGGCACCTGGGGACTGTCCACATGGCTCCCAATGCCCTCAGCCTGGATTTCTAGCCTCCAGGAGTTGTTCCTCAAGCCCCATGTGTTAGATAGACTCCTTTGTTACAGCACCCACGGAGAAACCCTGCTACATGGAGCTCCTGGTTCATTTCATGTCTCATACACAATCATGCTTTCCTGACATTTCCTGATGACAGTCCAAGAATCATTAGCTTCTCATCCCAGCTGGGTTACCCGAGTTCCTCCGTGCTGTCACAGACCATGCTGCCTGCAGACAAAGTCTTGGGAGGTATCCGGTGTCTGCAATCAGGAGGACTTGGGTTGTCCAACTGCAGACAGAAAAGGGGCAGGGGCTGAAGGTAGGGATGCAGGTTGGCAAATGCTCCACATCTTTTCTACGACCTGCAAGGTCCCTTCCCCAGCCTAGGTTGTTGAACTTGAACAGGTAGGGTCCCTGCCTTTACTCACTGAGAACTCATGGAGCATCTTTGGAGTCAGGCTGCTGCCTTGGGTTGCCCATGGCATCTTTGTTGGAGAGAACCACAGCTTTGGACAGAGAAACGTCTGCAGGAAGGGGCCTCTCAGAGTCAGCACCTTATTATTTCTCAGAAACGCACAAGGGAGCCCGGTTTCCAGACACATGCACAGCCAGAGATGATCCAAGCCCTCAGTGTCCCAGCACTTGGTGCCTGTGACTCTCTATAATGCCCAAGCTTTATAAGACAGCTCATAAGCCTCTCTGTGTATTGGTGGGGGAGGCATTCCTCCCCCGACTTGGACTCATCTTTCCTTTTTAAAGCTCTCCCCTCAGCCCAGCGTGCTCTTCATTCAGACTGACAATAGCCAGGGCAATAATGAGGTGGCAGCGGGAAGAGCCACAGTTTAATAAAGCCGGGGCCTAGCTGCCTCCCACTCCCACACTAGGGCTCCAATGAAGCCTTCTCAGCGTTTTGAGGCTGTGGTTTCCACCCTGGTGTCTGTGAATGCCTTTCCAACTGAAAGGACTCTTTATTTGTTCTGTAGGATGCAGTTAAAAGTGGCCAGAGATTTCAACTGCCTGGAGAGGTGCTGAGGGGAGTCAGATGGTAAAACTTCGGCACAATCAGGCAACAGGTCACACTGGGAGATCCCAGAATCTGGAAGGTTCTAGAAGTTTCTAGATCATGTTCTTGAAGAAAGGTATGAGTGTAGGTTTTTATCCCTAGCTTAAACCATAGCTAATGTATTACTTGGGACTCTATATAAAAGCTGTCTTTTTACTGTTCTATGAAATAACTGGTAGAACAAAACAGGAACCCCTTAGAAGCAAGTCTTTGTAAATACCAGCGTCTGATAGCACTTTAGAGGATGTGAGCCGAGAGCTTTCGTCACCTCTGTGTGTTTACTCAGTAAACTGCTTATGCTGTCACTACGTGTGGTTTTAGAAAGTGTTTTCTGGGATGTTTTTATAAAGTGTGACTTAGAAAAAAAATCACAAAGCCATATATGCCATTGGTTAAAACTCCAAGCACTCAGGAAGTGTAGGGTTTAGAAACGGAAAGACTCCTGGAATCCCTCCCTTCCAAGATCTTGCTGATGTGTGTGAGGTTTTTGCTTGATTTTTCCTTCTTAGTCCTGGGGAAATTAAAAACTGTCTGGAGGGGAAAGCACTCCAGTTCTCCTTCACATACCTCACTATTCTCCACCCAATAAATACCAACTTGAACCAGGCCCCTGGTGTCTTCGGCTGGTGTGAATGAAGGGCCAATGAGTCACTGTGACTTCAGGGTATATGTTACAGCCACAGCGTACTCGCTCCAATTCCAGGGTCGGGGCCCTTACACCTCAACTTAGTTGTATGTTGGATAAGACGTTGAAGGGAGTAACTGAGATTTAAGAAGTTCGTAAGGGTGAGGTATTGATATAACAAAACATATTTTTAGGGAGAGGCATGAGGCAGAGGGGGTTACTCAGTGGTAGAGAACTTATTTTTGTAGCATGTCTGAGGGCCTGCTCTCCTTAGCTAGCACCACAAAGACCCAACCAAAACATAAACAGACAAACAAACAAATACCACCAATGAGTCATAAAACCCTTTACTGTTTCTAACAAGTGTGAACGGAGGTGACTGGGTGAACACAGCAGGAAGGCAGCTGACAAGAGAGACCCCTCCCTGCCGCCAGCACCTCAGAAGGCTGCCTTCCTGATCTCCCACTTCCCAGCTTCCAGATGGAGAGAAATAAATATCTGCTTTTGAAACCCCCAGCCCATGGTATTGTTCTGACAGGTCAAACTGACTGACGTAAAATGGGGTGTGGAGGGAGGGCGTCATCACAGCCCATGTAGTGATGCCCTGCCCTTGCCTCTTCCGGTCTTTGGTAAAGTCACTTTTCTTTGCTTATTGTCACTAGTAGCACTCTAGAAAGAGGAGTGGCGTGTTGCTTTATAGACACACATACCAGGACTCAGCATTTCTCTTGGCACCGGAACTTTGGCTTTCCCTTATTTTAATGATCCTCATGGTCCTCACATACTCCTGACCTTGACCACAGTGGAAGCGAACTCCAGACTATAGACATTGATGCTGTTCTTCAAGCCCTCCGCCAGCAGGACTCACACACAAATATGCTTACCAGAGACAGTGGAAAGGTAAGCAAGCTATTACCTCTGATCACTTTGAAAGCATTCATTCTTACACGTTGCAAGTTTGCACCATATGTAATATTTGTGTGATTGGTGACATAGTCACTTTCCTTCCCTGTTATCCCTACAGGATCTGTGTGGGGGGCTAAGACTGACCCCACCAACTTTGGAACACACAGATACTGCAAACAGCAACAGCACAAGGCTCGTATATGAGCCAAAAATAAACTATGTCCCAGGAGACATGCGGAGTTGAAGGAAAGATGTCGAGGTTTTGCTGTCAATCTTTAGTACAAACACAACTAATACCACTTAGGTGTTATTCCAAGATGCGTAATTTTGTTTAAAAATAAGTAGGAGTGGGGATAAGGGCAAACTGGAAGTTGCTGAATGAAAAGGCAGCCTAGAGCCCACGTCAGTACATCTCAGGCCTTTCTTCTGTGACCCAAAGTAGAGTTGATGTTGCCACCCTGAAGTATTTGCATAGGTTCACAGATAGATGGATAGGCATGTGCCCACCCCCACCATATTTAAGGCAATCTCTTCCCTGAACAATAACTAGTATCTAGGCTAGTTTATTTCATTTAAAATATTGAGAACTAAATTGACTTGCAGGCAGTAGCATTTGTTAGTATTTTTCTGAGGGGGCAGAAAAGGACAGTTTTCAATTAGGGACAAAGGTTTGTCAGAGAGAGCCCAGGAGACTAGGTAAGATACTATATTTGGAGTTCTGTAATGGAACTGGGTTCAGGTGGCAGCCTTTTTATTTCTTAGGTCATCTGAACTCTCTGTCCAGTAGGGAAAATGAAACTTTCCCCCTGGGGTTGAAATAAAGGCTTTGAAAGACAAATTATGCAAGATACTTAGCACAACTCTCCACAAACTGTAGACGGCTCAAGAGACAGTTGTTGCTATAAATGGGCCAACACCCCAAAGTCATGAAGCCCCTTCCTGTTCCTGCAGGAAACTGGCCCTGTATGGTGAGGACAGACAGTGACAGCTACCTCAGATGTGCCTCTGTGTTGTGGGTGAGAGGGTGCTCACTGATAATCATAAACAGAATATCATAAAATAGGCTCATTCCAAAACAGACTCGTAAGTGGCGTGATTCTTGATCCTGGAACTCTATTGTTATTTTTGTTTCATTCTTGAGTAGCAGTACCTTTCTGGAAAGGGACAGCAGGAGGCTGGAGTTCTAACCTGTTTCGGAGGCTAATTCTCTATGTGAGTTTCTGTAAGCATTTATTTCATCTTTATGTGCTGGCCGGTTCTTGTGATAATAGGATGAGAATCATAATGCCTGCCCACTGTGTCTCCCAGGAAGGTTGAAAGGCCCTGAGTACATTAAAAACACAGAGAGGCTTTAAACCTCTGGTGGATAGGCATATTATCAATACAAAGGTTTAACTATTTATTATTACCATCTATCTTTCCTGGGAAATCTATTGTGCAGATTCACAGTTAGCACTTTATCTTTTTTCTTCTTCGTCCCCTTTAAAGAATAAAATTCACTTCTAACTATCTTTTGAAAGCAAATTTGGTCATCTGATTAATAGGAATGGAGGACACAAACTTCTCAATCAAAGTGCTTTTGAATAATTCAATGCCTGATATTAAAAGCTGAGAATCACTGCCTGGTGTGGTTTCCTCTGCATTGCGAAGAAAATCTGATCTGACTGTCCACACGAAGGACACCTCACCTGACTGGCTACTCAGCTACTCTGCTTCTTGGGTCCCAGTCTCTCTCTAATACCAGCCTTTGCCGGGCGGTGGTGGCGCACGCCTTTAATCCCAGCACTCGGGAGGCAGAGGCAGGCGGATCTCTGTGAGTTCGAGGCCGGGCTGGACCGATAGCCTCTGAAACAATACAGAGAAACCCTGTCTCGTAAAAACCAATAAATAAATAAATAAATAAATAAATAAATAAATAAATAAATAAAAATACCAGCCTTCTAGCCCCACAGTTTGTGTAGTTATCAGAGCCCTAGCCAGGACTACTCCAATCTGGAGATCCATTAGGACCTCAGGTGGAGGACCTTGGGGAAAGAATTGGTTGATTCGTTGGTTGGTTGGTTGGTTGGTTGGTTGGTTGGTTGCTTGCTTGCTTGGTTTGATTGCTTTGTTGGTTGGCTTGATTTTTTGGTTGGTTGGCTGGTTGGTTGGTTGGTTGGTTGGTTGGTTGGTTGGTTGGTTGGTTTGATTGACCGGTTGGTTAGTCAGTTTGATTGGTTGATTGGTTGTTTGGTTGGTTTCCCTTTCGTCTTTCTTTTGAAATAGAGATCTCATGCATCTCAGGTTGGCCTTCACCAGGCTATGTAGCCTATGATGAACTTCTGATCTCCATACCTCCATCTGGTTTTAGGCAGGGCTGGGGATCAAACCTGGGGATTGGGGCCTGCTAGGCATCAAGGCATATCTCTTCCAAACAGGCCTTCCAGAATAGAGCCTTTTGTAAATCAACACAAACTCTCTATGTAGATTGATTGAGACTTCCTACCAAATGAAAACCCTTAGGGAAACAGAGAGTCAGGCAGTGGCTCTGTAGGAACTTTATGCATGTGATCCCAAACACAGTGCAGACACCTGCATAAAATGAACCATCTGAACCCATCGTCTTGCCCATGGGTGGCTCAGAATCCTCAAAGCATTGAAGGGATTAGGACACAGAGCTGTTATCTTCTTTTCCCTTTGATGGAAGAATTCCTGCAGTCCTAAGGACATGGTCCTGGGTGCATGGGACCTGGCTTAGCCTCCAAGGGACTTGAAAGCCAGGAGGGCAAATTCCAGTGTTCTGTTTTCAAAGAATGATTGCATGAGATGGGGGTGGTCACCTGCTGCTGCTCAAAAGCACCTGCTCATGTTTCCTTCCTTTGCCATTCCTTCCCACCTCTAACATCTTCCTTCCCCACTCTGTGTCCTCCTCTTCTCTGTTCCCACACCCAGGCTCTGCATAGTTTTCTCATAGACTCCAGCTGTGCTGCGCATCTATAATTATCCCCTGACATCAGTGTTCTAATTCACTTCATCCTTCCAGAGTCTTCTGGCTTTCTTTCTTGTTTACCAACTTCCTTCCATCTTAAGGGCAAGATAAATGAGACTCCAGATGGTAACTCTTTTCTTGTAGAAATGCTGTCTTCAAAGCTTCAGAGCAAAGGTCCCAGCATCTTCAGTACACTCTCTTACGCTGAGGCCTCTGCAGTCCTTGTCAATGCTACTTTTGGTTCAGCAGTCCAGAGGGATCTAAGGACTCCACTGATGGCCCCCAACATACAATGCTTCACATTGGTTTGGCTTGGTTTGGTCTGGCCCTTACGTTAGCTCAATAGAAATTGAGTTTGGATCTTTTCGGGAGTATTAACAAATTCTTTCTTCCTTCTCCCTTCCTCCCCCATTTCTGATAACGAAAACAACTGACACCAGGCAGGTTGTTGAGATGTTTTGTGGGTGAAGTGTATCCTATTAATTTTCCCCCTAAATCTTTCGAGATTTATTTTATTTTATGTGTGTGAGCATTTTTGCCTGCAGATGTAGACCACATGAATGCCTGGTGACATCTGAAGCCTCAATTCCTCAGACTTGGACAGCAGGTGACTTTATCCACTGGCTCATGTCGCTGGTGGCAATTTCCTTAGTTTTATAAAGACCTCATCATACCCAGTCAAGGGTATACCTTACTCCAATATAGCATGATAACAAGCAAATTACATTGCAACAGTTATTTTCAAAGTCATGTCCTAGAGGTAAGTAATTCATGTGTGAATTTGGGGCAAGTTAAACCAACCATTGGAATTCACTGATCTCCAAAAATCTCATCATGGAATCCCAACAAAAAATTCTTGAATAGTAGGGGAGTGATGGCACACACCTTTAATCCCAGCACTCAGAAGGCAGAGGCAAGGGGATCTCTGAGTTTGAAGCCTGTCTTGTCTTCAGAGTGAGTTCCAGGATTGCAAGGGCTACGCAGAGAAAATCTGTCTTAAAAACAAAAAACAAAACAAAACAACAAAGAAAAGTAAGCCATACTGATAAAGATGTGTTGGGGAAGTCTTATGCTAATAAAGCACTGTGTGGCCAATAGGAATCTAGATAGGTGGGGCTAGGAATCCAGGAGGATTCTGGGTAGGAGAAACACAAGAGAGTCGACATGTGACGCCATAGGGGTAAGAAGCCGGGAACTATTCTCCGGTAAGAAACATACTTAGATTAACAATTATGGGGTAATTACTTAAGGCAGAGCTAGCCAGTAAGGGACAAGCAAAGCCAACAGCTTCATAATTAATATAGCCTCCTGTGTGTTTATTTGGGACTCATGCGGATCTAGAACCAGGCTGGCGCGGCAGAGCCCAGGTGACTGGCGGGGGATAAACCAAAGCGGCTAGCAAAGAAAAAGCTTCTCTTAACATAATGGTGATCAGGAGTGGGATTGAATTTCCACGTAGAATGACAAAAGCTTTAAAGGAATTTTAGAAACAGAAGAATGGAGAGAAGCACAGATTATTGGTAGCAGCATTTTTCTCAGGTGTGCTCTGTTTTGCTATCGACAAGCTGAGATTCACGTGGCTCGCTTACCAGAGTCTTCCTGACTCGGCATAAAAAAAAAAAAAAAGAAAGAAAGAAAAAAACAACAACAAGGTTGTTTTAAGAGACTCTGCTAACGATTGAAAAGTTGTACGTACAGCTGGAAGTGGCAGCTTTTGCTGGAGGTCAGCATGGACTGAGGCGGTAAACTGGAGTCACGCTTACGCCCGCCATCTTGAAACGGCAGTTTAAAACAGCCGCGGTTTTACAGATAAGACACGTGGCCAGAAAAACATAAAGATTTACAGTAAAGTCAGACTTAAATGAAGAAAACCCTCTAAAGGTTTACAGTGTGTTTAAAAATATACGTGAGATTGAGAGAGAAAATGAAACGGCAAAGTGGTAAATAAATACAAAAGCTGGCGTTGTGGTGGCACACGCCGGTAGGAATTGCTCCAGAGGCAGAGGCAGGCAGATTTCCAAAGAGAAACCCTGTCTCAGAGAAAAAGAAATAAAAGTGAAAGAAATAAAGTAATAATAAATAAATAAGCCACGTAAAGATGGAAAATACACAGAGAGTCTGGATACTGTATGCTATTGTGTTTTTCAGTTTTTTCATTGCTAAGGAAGGAACAGCTACTGAAGTACACTTGATTATAAATGCTGCTAAATTAATCCAACTTCTATCTTTTGAAAATGCCTTGACTTCAAAATTTAAGTATAAGGATATGTTACTTGGAAAAGGAGAATTTGCTTATGTTTCTACAGAAAATGAAAAGCTGAGAATTCCTTCCAGGCTTCTGTGGTTTCACGAACCAAGACCCCCGGAAGCAGTGGACCAGGTGTTCCAACAATTGAGACAGCTAAGATGATGCAGCTTTACAGACCACGAAAATAAGGACTTATACAGGTTTCTGAGTTTTGTCATGATCCCCATGGTATGAAGAGCGCCCCCTTCCAGCAGGAAGCAGTTTGGAATGAGCGACGTCCCAATTCCCATCTTGTTTATAAATCTTTGTTTTCATTTAAATGGGATTGTTTATAATTGGCTAGTGATCACAGCCAATCTTTTTTAATGGTAAAAAGGGGAATTATGGTATGGGTATTGTTTTTCATTTATTCATACCAATTCAAGGTCAATTTTGTGATGCTTATATTTCTCCTCTTGATTAAGTATTGTGCTTATACTGATCTTTTACAACGTAATGCATAATTGAATACAGACTATAGATAGTTACTTATAATAGAATTTCTAGTTACATAAGTTAGGTTTCTAGATATACAGAAATATATTTGAGATGGACAGTCTTCAAACCTCTCAAAGACCTTCAGAACATGGCATTTAAAATGGTTTAGGGTTTGTCTTGACAATGAGAAATGTCTGCTCCTGGCAGCACCAATTACGTCTGAGAGGAAGATGGGCATCGAAGAAACTCGTTATAAAGTTTGCTTTCAACATGGCAAGATTAGCCATTTGGGCAAGAAACTGCTCTTGCCTAGATTGTTTGACTGTTGTTGTATCATCTGGACATGCAGGACCCACAGGAAAGTGACTACTGAACTCAGTCTTACAGGGTTCCTGCTTGATGAAGAGTCTACGAGACTTTCTGCAGGACAAAGAAAAATGACTGACAGACTGCCAACGCAGATGGACAGTTTGAAATTTCCTGCTTTGCTGAGAAGTGTTCCAGACACATTGTGGCCTATGGGCTGAAGATGGATGCCCCAACGTTACAGAGGAACTTCGGGTGACTGTCCAGGCAGTAAGATGTCTCTGTCAATCCTAGTGTTTATATATTATCCTTCTGTGGTCTTTGATGGAGTTGAAGACAGATAGTTATAATTATAGTTTTCCTTAGTTATGATAAAAGATAAGCTACATATAGGACTTTGGACTCACAAGGATGGGATGGGTGATATTTTCTTTAAATCTTGCTAAAATATTGTAACTATGTTCTTACTTGATAACTGTTCTGTTATATACAATTTGACTGTGTTAAAGTTAAGACCTTTCTTTTTGTTTAAACAGAAAAGAGGAGATGTTGGGGAAGTCTTATGCTAATAAAGCACTGTGTGGCCAATAGGAATCTAGATAGGTGGGGCTAGGAATCCAGGAGGATTCTGGGTAGGAGAAACACAAGAGAGTCGACATGTGACGCCATAGGGGTAAGAAGCCGGGAACTATTCTCCGGTAAGAAACATACTTAGATTAACAATTATGGGGTAATTACTTAAGGCAGAGCTAGCCAGTAAGGGACAAGCAAGACCAACAGCTTCATAATTAATATAGCCTCCTGTGTGTTTATTTGGGACTCATGCGGATCTAGAACCAGGCTGGCGCGGCAGAGCCCAGGTGACTGGCGGGGGATAAACCAAAGCGGCTAGCAAAGAAAAAGCTTCTCTTAACAAAGATGGCTCTAACTCACCCTTAATTAGTCTCATGTGTTTATTATGTAGTCCATTTAAAAATACAGACCTATTACTTGCCAATGGGGAGAACCCCATGGAAACAGAAAGTTAAAAAATAAGTTTGAGGCCTGCCTGATTGGTCTACTGAGTGAGTTCCAGGATGGCCAGGGCTATACAGAGAAACACTGTCTCAAAAACCAAAACAATCCAACCAAAAAACCAAACCAAACAAAACACTTTTGAGCACAAAGGAAAATATGCATGCATTTATGTGCGTGCAAATTATTTACACGAACCTTTGCTCTAGTAGACATTATTCCACTGACTTAGATCAGTTCCCCCAGAGAATAGGATCTGTACTCTGAGATTTGTGCACAAATACCTTGGGCAGAGAGGGCAGGCTGAGGCTGTGAGAAAGAGATCTCCAGCAGATGGCATGGAGAGCTCTCATGATCCCTCAGGAGCCCAGGTGCTCAGTGGTCCTTCAGAGCTGCTCCAGTTGAGGCAAGGGAGTTGGCTAATCACATGTTGACCAGCCATCATTGCACACTGGCTGCCCATTATGGACTCAGGGAAATTTCCTGGGAGTCACTCAACTGGGAGCCTTTGGTAGCCAACTGGCCTTCTGTAACTTATTACAGTGTTTAACTTTGGCCCTTCGTAAGTGGAAGGTCCAAAAGGACAACCAGAAGATAAAAGAGTGGAGAGATAGATGTTTATTATGTGTAGCAAGTTAGAAGCAGACAGGAAACCATTTTCAAAATGCTGCCTCCTTAGCAAGCAAAGCAGGAGGCTTCTAAAGAAAGTTCATACATATTCACGTAGGAAACATCCATAATCATGTATGGCGGCAGACCCATTCTTTAGCAGGCTCAGTTGAAGTCATGCTTCTTCCCATGTTCTCCATTCAAAAAATTATTGACAGAATGTTTCTAGGCAGAGAAATTAGGGCTCTGATGAGCCAAGTTTAAGTCACCTAAAAGGATGCGGGCAGTGTGACTTGGTGAGGTTAGCTAGCTCCTTGTAAGTTTCTCTGGGGGCTTGACATGAGACAAGAAGCAATGGAAGAAGTAGGCCTTTAGTTGTTCAAGGGCAGTGGCTTTTTAATTCCATGAACTTAGGCCTGGTTGTCTCTGAAATAACTAGTCCAGCAGTCCAAACAGCATTAGCACAAAATAGACTCTCAGCAAGGAAGTAAAGTTAAAAGTAAGTAGAAGGTTTTCCATTTTCCAGGATACTGTGAGCCTTGCCCATTCCCTGATATAAACAAAATCCACCTTCTTTCCAGTGTCGGGTCATAAATGGCATACATTTTATGTTAATAAGGCCCGGCAGTTGGTACCCATTCCATCCCCTCATTTCATTACACATACTTGCTTTTAGCAGATTCCCTAAACTCATGGCAATTACTGGTGGATGTCCTGGTTGTTTCTATCAACCTGACAGAAGCCTAGGCATATCTGGGGGAAAGGAATCTTAATTAAGAAAATGCCTCCATATGGCTGGCCTTCAGCAAGCCTGGGGTGCATTTTCTCGATTGGTGATTGATGGGGGAGGGCCCAACCCTCTGTGGGTGGGGCCACCCCTGGACAGGTTGCCCTGGGTTGTATGAGAGAGCAGGCTGAGCAAGCCGTGGGGAGCAAGACAGTAAGCAGCACCCCTCCACGGCCTCTGCATCACCTCACTTTTGAGTTCCCGCCTGACCTCCCTCAGGAGGATTGCCACCTGAGACTTCATAAGCTGAAGTAAACCCTTTCCTCCCCAAGCTGATTTTGATCAGTGTTTTTATCACAGCAATAGAAAGCAAACCAAGACAGTGGGTACAAGGATATCTTATTCCATTTAATTAAAAAGGTTGAAAGTTTTTCTCTTTCAGGAACTGCAAAACCATAGCTTGGTCTGTCAATTCTTTCCATTTGATGGTTCTGATTTGCCATGAACATTACCAAGGGAAAAAGCCAGACGAATCCTTTTATTTCACTTGCCCTTATTGTTAAAAATAACTAATTTTGGAAGTCACAGACCTGTCCAATACATTGTTAGTCTCCCACTAGGTTTGCTGAGGATAACACTGCTGCCATGTGGGTGGCAATTCTAATAGTTGCCTAGGTAATTTTTCAGGGACTTGAAGGCCACTTTTGTGGAAAACACCAACCCTTCCCTTGGACCTGCAGATGACTGGAGCAGGATGAAAGGCTTGACATCTCTGTCTTCATTCTGTGTCTGTCTCCTTTGCAGCCGCAATCTTTTAGCTACAGAGACCGACCAGCTGCCTCAAATGAAAACTCCAGATTGTAAATTAAATGAAAAGAGGTGTCACCCGAGTTCCTAGAAGATCTCTGCCTAGTCCCCAAAACACATGAATAACCCCTCTGTTGTTAGCTGACCTTTCTCCTTCACTGCCCACATCCAACATCTGTAACTGTTCAAGTCCCTGGAATGGAGAGTGACTTAAGGCAAGAAGTCCCCTTCTCCATTTTCCAGCCACTGAATAAAGTTATTTCTTTGTTCTGTGGTCCTGGGTAGCTGGCATTATAGAGGGGCAGCAGAATTAACCCCATTTGTGTTATACCATTTGTATTTATGATTACTTAACCCTGATTTACCTTAAGCTGAGTAAAACCTGATTACCACACCCATCTTTCCCTCTCTGATGCTCATCCCTTCTTCGTGTGCTGGGGTACTTCCTGAGGCACATCTAAAACTGTCTATTTACAAATGAAAGATTTGGAGTCTCAGGTCTACTATGGTAATGCATTAGTTATGCATGCTTTGGGATGGATTTTTTTAATTGTGCATGCATGCATGTACTCTCTCTCTCTCTCTCTCACACACACACACACACACACACGACAGATTTTTTTCTTCTGCTTGGAATTCATTCACTAATTCATTTGTTAATTTCTCACCAATAGATTTGAATCTGAAATTTCTCATTTTGGACGCTTGGTCTCCACTTGGCAGTGCCAATTTGAAAGGTTGGAGAACTTTTAGGAGGTGATGTATAGTTGGAGAAATTAGTTCACTGGGGTGTTCCTTCAGAGGCTGTATCTTTTTCCTAGGTCCTTAACCTCCCTCCTTCCTTGCTGCCAGGAGGTGAGCAATAGTGTTCCACCATGTACTCCTGCCATGTCCTCCAAGCAACATGCAGCTGACCATGAGCTGGAACCTCTGAAACTGTGAGCAGAAGTAGATCTCTTTACTTCATTTTCTCAAGTGTTTAGTCAAGTTAATGCAAGTAAATTAACAGCAGGTGGGTAGCTCTAGGACTGCGTGGCCAAGCACTTACAGCAGGCTTTGGAACACAGGTTCCATCCTGAGTTGTCTAGGAAATGGTGAGGTGGGAGGGGACTAAGTTGCTCAAGCAGGTAGAAGATGGCCCAGACTGTGAGAGCTATGATTGGGGCATGAGCTCTGGCTGATCTGAAAATAGAAACAGCACTTATAGGCAAATCTTCTGAACTCTAGGAACCGACTCACCTAGGAGGGCCAGTGCCTCCACAGCAAACGTGTCCCCGGGATACAGAAACATCAGCATAAGAGAATGTGACAATATATGATTATCTTAATAGAACCAAAAGAATGATAATCACAGTGCTTCATTAATTTACACCATTTCCCCCCATGTCACTACCGTGTTCCAGTTTTTCTTCACAAGGTTATTTCTCTGTTAGATGGTCTCCTCTCAGGCAACTCATGACCTCCTCTCTGCCACCTTACATTGACTTTTATGGGGCAAGACACAAAAGTATGTTGTTCACAGTTACGCATCCATTCCTCTGTGGATTGAAGGAAGAGGCCAAGTCTTAGGCATTTTGGTCATCTCATTCTCCACAGTACTTTACAAATCATCAGGAATCAACACACATTTGTTAAAAATGCTGATCAAGTAACATGACTTGTGGTGTTATGTCTAGATTCTTTTAGGGCCAACAAAAAGAAAACTCCATTGTACAAAGGTTACACTACGAAAAATGAAGAGCTGTTACAACATATGTTTGTTTGAGATAGTACACTGGAGTGACATCAGAGGATCAGTAGGGTTTAATTTGGGTATTATGATGGCACTTAAGCCAGTAATTTTTAGTATGCACCAATTCTGTTCTATAATAGTTTTATCTTCCTACTATCTCCCCAAAGCAAATATATCCATGGAGAAACTACTTTAAAAGTTCATTTTTGGTTGGCCCTCATACCCCTAAACACGATGTATATACGTGAACTGGTTGGGACTCTGTGTACATGAACTCTGTTTAGAATCAAAGCAGTTGGGCCTGGTGGCATTTCTTTCTTTCCCCACACCTAAGAAGAAAGGCCAACCCAGACATGGAGAGAACAGGAAATAAGTCAAACTTGGGCTCAAATACAGAATGAAGCTGACCTCATAGTTAAACTCCCAGTTGGGATCCTACTTAATGCAGGAGGAAGAAAAATCTGGTGGAGTTGAATGAAAGAGAGGATCACTTCAGCCGGGAGAAACCAAATTAAGGACAAGCCTACCTGGGAACACGAAATGTCATAGTCCACAACAACTGCACCATGTTGGTTAATGACATACTACACCATGGCCAATGAGAATAGCTCCTTTTTTGGAGAATGCCACTTTCTCCCATCCCCAAAGTAAGGGTGGGTGGAATATGGGAGAACAGGAAGCTTCTCCTGGAAGCAGATAGAATGTCATCCCCCCTCTAGCAATGTTGTGTGTGCTCACTCAGGAGGCTCCACCTCTTTCTTTATTCTCCATTCTGACTACCACCCTTAAAAATCATATCCCTCTATGGTGAAAGTGGGTGACATGCTAAGGATTCCATCTCCACAAAGAATAGAATGTGTTTTTGAAATGAGCCAACATACACATGGCACAGCCCTGCGGTGCTTAAGCAACTGCTCATTCAACTAGGCAAAAAAAATGTTCATAGGTCTTGAAAAATAAAGCCAGCTACAGCCTATGGACACATACACCCACATTTCACGTAAAAACATGCCCATCCTTTCTGAGAGGTGCTAGACACGTGCACACTCAGCCTCTTATATGTAAGAGTCCTACATCCCTGAATCTGACCCACCATAGTTTAAAAATTTTGAAAAACTATTTGAGCCTTATTGAACATGTGTACATTGTTTTCTTGCTCTTATTCCCTAGGTAATATAGCATTAGAATTGTTTGCATGATGTTAAGTATTATTGTGAGTAATCGATGTTTTATGATATCCTGGAGGATGTGTGCAGGTTACATGCAAATACCACACATTTTATGGAAGTGATTTGAGCATGTGAAATTCTGATTTTCGGTCATGGAGTCATTCTCCCTCAGGTAGAGTGATAGTTGCATATCCTTGCATTCAGAGCACCCAGTGCTGTATTTTTCCAACACAGACTCAGCCATTTCCTTTAGTTATGAAGTGCCCCGGACTTTTTTCCAGTGTTTGCTTCACGGGGTTTTTCAGTAGAGTTTTTAGGGAAAAAACTTGGGCGCTGGACACCCCAACAAGCTAGGCTCAGCCACCCATCCTAACATACCAACCAAAGAGATGTGTAATGGTGAGAACAGAAAGATTTTTTCAGTATGTGTCTGTTGGAAAAAATGAAGGGGTGCATGACATCTCCCCAAGTCAGTCATGGGTTACTGACATGAGGTTTACCTTTTAATAAAAGGACAGGAGGTATGCATAATTAGGCAAATCTGATAACAGTGTGGTGCAGCCCATCTTTGATCCACCATGGTCTTTGTCCTGCAAGGTGACCCCACAAGTTGTGAACTTGCCAACATTGCTTTGCCTTTGAGGAGAATTGTCCTCAACTAAAGGGCCTGTCCTGTGAGGCTTGGTTCTTTGTGGTATTTTAGATAAGTCAAGAAGAAAGGGCATTGTTAAGGACAATAGATATGCTGTGCTGTCCTCCAAAGGCCAGACATAGAATGAAGGCAGAAGCACCAGGCTTTCGTCTTGCTTGTCCTCACCTGGTAAGCTCATGTGAGGAGTCCATGCCTAGCAGAAACCACCTAAGTCCCTGTTTCATAGTCTCCTAGAAAACCTTTTTGGGGGGATAAACTGAGTTCATCAGATTCTATTCAGTCAGCTAAGGCGGTGTCCTCCCTTTTCTCCTTCTGTGTTTTGTGTCCCAAATGCTGACATTTGTATAAACACCTTTTTAGACCAATGCTGAAAGAGGAGTGCTCACTCTGCCTTTCACTAGTCTGTGTTCACTCCCTATAATTTGGGTTTCATGCTTTCTTACTGAGAAGTGCTCATGGTGATACTGAGGATGTGATGGTCCATAGATAGAATGTCTCATCTGCTTCCCAGGTTTTGCTACACATCAGAGACCTCCTTGTTCAGGTCATTTTTCTTTCCACGGTGGTAACAGTCACTTTTTAGAAGACTCATTCTTTCACACAGATAAGGGTGCCTTGCTTAGCATAGATATTCTCTGCAGAACCTGAAAGTTATTGAGCATGTTATAACATATCTAACCCCACCGTAATAAGAAGTTAATTGTTTCACCCAACACAAGTGCACATTAATTTTGTATTATGTTCAAGTATTTAGACATGGGTCTGTGTACACATATATCCACAACATAATCAAATACCTAAATTAAAAATGGCAAGCTGGAAAAGGAAAATTATAAATGCAAAGGTGTGACTGCAGAGAAAATAGCCAATTTAGAGAAGAGGTTGGCCTTTAATTGGCCAAGTTAAACAGGCGCAATTACTACTAACTTGATCCCCAAAGATCAGCTCTAATCAAATCATGTTTAACTTGGCTGGTTAAATTGCAGACAACACACCCCTCTTCTGATTTGGTTCGTTTGGCTAACATATGGCCTTTCTGTGGCTGACTTTTCCCTTCCTGTGACTAGAAACTCCATGGATTAGGAAACTCAGTACCTAGTTGTTGTTGTTGTTTTAATGGCAATTTGTGTCCATGGGGCTTTGTCTTTGTTTTTGTTTTTGTTTTAAGCACTCTCTGGCAGAACTCCGTGAGCACACAGTCATCATAAATCTGTTATGAAGTAAGAATTTGTCAAAGGTCTTTCAAAGTCCTTGTCTCAGTATCACAATTTGCTTTTGCTATGAGTGACAGCTGAAGAGAAAGATTTTGTTTGTAGGTTTTGTTTGCTTCTGTGCTATGGGCACGGTGTTTTTGGTATCCTAACCTCTTGCATTATGGAGAGATGGGCAATTTAACGTATACTCTGCATTTTAAGTTAGCCAGCCCAAGGATACTTCACAGTCCCACAGAGCACAAAGAAGCATGCTTAAATGTTTGTGTCCATTTCTGTCAGTGTCTGACGTCAGAGAAAGCTGGTTTCTCAGTTATAATGGTCAGCTGTGTGCATGCTGGATGAACAGACATCTAAAATCATACATGCCACCATGGACACATCACCCTAAAACACAGGAAATCACTTTCTTTGGTAAATAAACACGCGTGCACGCATGTATACAAGCATACGTCTGTTTACTGAAGAAAAGTGAATAATTATTCAAGTGATTATCACATGCTGTGTTCTCTAGTAGGCCCTGAACAAAGCAAAGCAAAACAAAACCAAAAAAAGAAAAAACTTTTGTCTCTTCAAAGTCTGTGGCACTTGCAGTCTGCCTGGGCTGGGTTATTAGCACTGCAGAAAATCAGGAGCAAAGTGGCCTCAGATCCTATTTCAGCTCCCCTGCCTGCTCTTAATTCATACTATAGGTATGGCTGGTCTTCAGCATCCCTCCTTCCCTTCCTCCCTCCCTCCCTCCCTCCCTCTCTCCTTTCCTCCCTCCCTCTCTCCCTCCCCCGCTCCTCGTGTCTCACTGTCAACTCACTCTATTTGTCCTCCCCTTCGCAGCGATGTCCCCTCTCCAATCTCAGTCTCAACTGCCCTTGTTCTCTTTCCAATCTCAAAGTGAACTCTAAGGGAAGAGCTAATTAGTCCATGCTAGTTATAAGGAAATGCCTAGTAGGAAGGCTCCGTGGTAGCTGTCCCATGGCAATTAGCCTTGAGGTAGAACCAGTAGAACTCAGTCCATGGAAGAGAAACAATGTTCAGATATCTTCATAGTTATTATTTGCTTGTGAATAAGCCACAGCTATCAAGCCTGAGTTTTATGCCTTTGTATTCTATTCTACCAAGTCAAGGCCTGCTCTCAGATGGGAAACCATGTATGAGGAGTGTACCTTGAGACATGAGAGTGATATTCTGGTTCTGCACCTTGGTCACCAGGATTCTCCATTCTGTGCACTTATTATCAAAAGTGATATCCTGACGGTGAACCTTTATTTGATATATTATTCTTAGGGACCCAAGCCTGTAGTCTAAAATAATAAATTCTGTGAATTAGCATATTGCCCTGCTATGAAGTTTGGACTTAAAGTAACACATGTACAACAAGTAACTATGTGCTAAATGTCTCTAAGTCATGTTGATCATTAAGCATGCAAGAGAGACAACCAATAAAAATAGTCAATAAATAATAAATGGAGCATGAGGATCTGAAATCCCAAGAGTGTCAATAATAGACTCTATACTATAAATAATAATTTTACAACTAGGATGAATTTATTTCCCTCTGGTATTCAGGAGATGGAATATGATGACATTTGTTGCTGGGAATGTCTGAGATCACAAACATTTTCTATTACTGTTTTTCCAACAAAATATTACCCAAAGTTTATAGATTTTAAAAGGAAACCCATTTTATCAAAGTCAAGAGGCAAACCATACTTTGTAGTGGACATCTGCAATGCTAACCCTTGAAAGGTTAAGGCAGAAATAGGCCAGCCTGGGCTATATGACAAACCATCTTTTAAAAACTGATGACAAGATGTTGAGCCCTCCACCTGTCATGCATGGGCACACATGCACCCTCCACTGTGAATACCATGGTGCTGTGGCTCCTGATGGGCCTTCATGGAGCAGTCAGAGCACTGCTGCCCTATGTAATATTTGTCCTAGTGGAGTCTGAAGCACTAATAGTCAGACTCGGCTCAGTGCCTAAGCTATATGTCCATAATTAATTCCAGGCAGAAAAATCTAAAAATGGCTTTGGAAAAGAGGAAGAAAACTGTGCCTGTGAATGTCCATGTGACATACTGGGAATCTTGAGCAAGCTACTTAAGCTCTTGTATTTCTCAGATTTGTCCCATGCTCTTGCTCATAAGTCTATCAATAGATTTCAACAAATGAACTCTGTCTCTAACCTTTTATGCAGATGTTCTGTGTTACCCTGTATTAAAAAATACACTCCAAAGACAAATACAAGATGACTAAAATTCTTTCCCATGAACATTCATTTTAATGGACAATAAATAAAAGAAGAAACAAGGTCATAGTACAAAATACAGTCTATCATTTTCAATGACTCTGAGTCATCTTTCATGAACAAGTTACCTCTGGTTGACAGAACCAGTTCTTATATTTTAAAAGGTCAAATGTCTTAGACTGCTAAGGTTTTCTGTTGTTATAGCAAAGTACTTGAGACTGAATAATTTATAATGAATAGAAGTCTACATGGCTTATAGTTATAGAGGCTGAGAAATCTGAGAGCCTGAAGTTAGGATCTGGCTGGGGTCTTCTTGCTGCAACATAACACAGTGCATCCCATGGTAAACATGGGCAAACGTGTTGGTCCAGGTGTCTCGTAATCCTTGCAAAACCTGTAGGTCATCATAAAGCCCCAAACACACACCCTCATCTAATACTAACTACTCCCAGAGGCTCTGTCTTCAATTGTTATTCACAAAATGTGGGGATTAAAGTTCCCAGCCCTGAAGTTCTGGAGGACAGGGTCAAGCCAAAGAAACTGCCATCCATACACAAAGGACAGGAACCCAAGAATGGGATCAGAGTCTAATGCCAACCACTCTATGCACTGACCTTTGCTCCCTCTTTCTCTGGATTTCCAAAGAAGTCAACAAAGGGGGCCCAACTAGAGCACTGTTGGACAATAAGAACCCATCACTGGGGTTAGACCAAAGCAGGGTAATATTGATAAATAACTCCATGCACGCACACACCATTCACTAGATGATAATATGAGACAATGGTGAAATACAGAACTCTGAGAGGTACATCAAACACACCCAGTCACTTTCTGCCCCAAGTTACCATGTCCAACTCCTACCAACGTTCCTTATCTTCAAGTCTCCTGTTTGCTTGGTTATGGCCTTTTCACTCAAGTCTTCATGATCAGAAACAAGAAGTTTGAGAATATTGTTCCACCTGCACAGAAGTTATTATGTACTCTGAGTAGGAATAAAATGGGAATGAAATCCTAGGTCAGCAAGCATGCTGAAATATGCTTCAAGATGGTTCCAAATATGTTTACATGTCATTCAGCTCATCCTTGACTAAACCCTGCCTTTTGGGGAAGATAGTTTGTTAAATCTTATTAGAACAACTTTGGTGCTATTAATTTGTGGAATTATTTGAGAATTGGCCCTGTTTAATTAACTCAGGTAATTGAAATTTCCTGATATAAGATTAAAAATGTTCACCTTGACATTCGATTTTATAGGTTGTGTAGGTCAAGTGAATAATCAGGGCAGTTTGTATAATTTAAGATCCTCTACCTGAAGAAAGGAGAAAATCACAATGTCTTATTTCTTCTAAACAATACTGAACAGTGGATATGGGGGTGCATGCCTAAAATCACCACAGTCAGGAAACTAAATCAGAAGATCTGGAGCTCAATACCAGCCTTAGCTGTACAGCAAGACCGTCTAGAAATAAGTCCTAAAATGGATCACTTAGTCATTCAACACTTATCAAACTACTGTATGCCAGGTATTGCCATAGACACTCAGCAGAGAGAAAATAGTTACTCAGAACTTTGTGAATTTTTGGTTCTATTTATTTATTTATTTATTTATTTTAATTTTTGAGGTAGGGGGTCTCACTATGTACGTCTGACTAGCCTGGACTTGCTCTTGTAGCCCAGGCTGGCCTCAGTCACAGGCTTACATCGTGACACCCAGCTCCTCTTGTGAATGCTTTTGTGAGGTTATTTTAGATGTAGGCATCATTGGGTAAAGAAGGGTAGAGCCGAAAAGTTACATTCGGACACACCTCACACTTTAGTGCAGCTATTACATAACAGAAACAAAAACTCTGGTCTGTCAGCAGCAATTGTCAGTAAAACAAAATGGTCACCCAAACAGAATTGGTAGGAGCAATTGTCTAGACTTAATAAATCCTGATAACAGTAGTGCTTTTACACCAGAAATCTCATCTGAATTTAATATTTGGTGACCAAAAAAAATGTCATCAAATAAAATAGGGAAGGAAATCACTCTGACTCTAAAAGGCATGAGGGATTATCCCTGTATCTCAGTGAGACTCAATCTTCTCCTTGGGAATATGAAAGAAAGAAGTCATTCCCACGCCATACCACCACCTTGGATCTCATCCTCATGTATGATCACTTTCTTCTGAGGACACGGTTGTCTGTTCCCCTACCCTGTTCCAAGTGCCTTGTTTGGCTACAAAGTCTAGAAGACACTCAGAAGTATGTGCTGAAAGACAGTATGCATCCTGAGGGTGAGGTCAGCATGCACGCCGATTCGTCAGTGCTGGGAATCTCTGTTCTAAGGGGGAACAGAGTTTGCTTGGACTTTGCTTGACCGCTTTTCAAGGGATACTAAACTGCCTCTGAGGAAGATCTTTAACCTTTGAAAGACCCAAGAGCTTGGTGTTTCACCCTCATCTCCTGACACTCCCAAACCAGGCTTCAACGGGAACTTCACCACGTTTCTGAGATTGTGGTTCACCTATATAGTAGAGAGGTACAGTTGGCAGCATCAGGCAGCTACAGTCCGTGCTAGCCCATTTAGTCTAGTCTGACAGTGAAACAAGCTCTCTTAAATAATGCATGACAAGGATAGAAATCCATAAGGACCACACTGAAGAGAGGATCTAGACAACCCCCAGCATAGCCATGTGAGTCATGTTCCCTTCATCTTGGGTCAGGCCTTCTCTGCTACTTTTAGATAGTGAATTCTTTCCCAGCTACTGACCCCAGCATTTCTTTATCCAAAGACTACTGCAGTTTCCTTCAAGGAGGTGTTTGTTACTATCAATTCCAGACTCACTGATGTAATGAGCTCCCGTTGAAGGAAAAAGCCTTTTCCAACACGGTTCCTTCAGAACAACTGCCCTTGTCAGCTACCTGTGACATCTCTGACACCCAGTTTCTTCCTGTCACACCAACCAGATGGCAGCATCATGTCTGAGATCCACAAACCTGACCTACTCACCAAGGGGTTGTATTAACTCTTTCTGGGGAGATATGAACAACTGTTTACCTCAGATGGGACCCAAGAACAAATCAAAAGGTGATTCTACCAGAATTCAACTTGGAGAACCAATGAGTTTATTGGGCTTGCTTACAAATCCTGGGCGATTGATCACTGGCAGGAATGTGAATGTGACTGACTCTCAAACAGCCACATCATCTCAAAGTCCTGCCCCATCCTGGATAGAGACTTCACAGGGCTCCCCTTTCAGGTAATCGTCCCTTCCTATGTATCCTACCATCTTCCCAATTCGTTTGCAGCGTGGAGAGAGGCAGGAGGGGAATCAGCTGAAGTCCTAGATGAAGGTCTCCTGACCCTCCCCTCCATCTACTCCATCTGATACATAATGTCAGTAGCTCCACGACATTATCGCAGAGTGTCTGTTTCTGTTTTATTCTGCTCTAGCTGCCGCGGTTACTGGACCAGGTTAATATCTACTCCAAGATGGCCTCGTGTTATACTCAGAGATAAAAGTATCGTGCTGGACTCCCAGACACGGTCATGTCTACCACCCATTCTCATCAGTCAGTGCGGCGTTCAACTATGTTTTGTCCCAGACAGTGACTCACTGAGCTCCCCTCTGAAAGCCAGCTGCTGAGCAATAAGAACTGGATCCTTACATCTCTGCATCATTGCCCAAATCAAACTGCACAGAGGCTCTGTGAGGACCACACAGTCTGCCACCATGTCTAAAGTGTTTCCTTTATTTCCCTTCAGGGACATTAATGTATTTCTTTTGTCTAGCCCTCCATGAATGCCCTATTGTAGCCCACAAGGAGAGATGACTAACCTTAGTACACATGAATTCCAAGGTTTTATTGTCTATCTGGCCAAGTCAGACACAGATACCATATGCTAAGTCCTTCTCACTTCTTGAAAGCCAACATTATCCTGTTGTCACCTGGATCTGGCTAATCATATCTGATGGAGGATACAGTCATGTGTCACACTTAACTGTCAATGGCTAGGTGCTGGGTATCAGATAGTATGAAACTGAAATGGATCCCCAGGCCTGGCAGGAAGACATGCTTAATGTGTTTATATGCATATATGTGTATAGACTGGTGTGTATATGCTCACACATGTCTGAAAGGATATGTATATTAAGAGGAAAGATTTAAAAAAGACATTTCTAGGAAATGACAGATCTTTAGAAGTACCAGAGAACCCAGGGTGTCTATGTCTAATGAAAAGTCATTAGTAGATGTCCTAGTAAGTTTTTATTGCCAGTGCAACCAAGAGTCATGGGAAGAGGGAACCTCAACTGAAAAATTACTTGAGACAGATTGACCTGTGGGCATGTCTGCAGGGACAATCTTGACAGATGATTGATGTGAGAGGCCTGGCCCACTGTGGGCAGCGTCCTCTCTATATAAGAAAGTCAGTTGAGCACGAGGCAGCGAGGGAGCGAGAGGGCAGGTTTCTCTGTGGTTTCTGCTTCAAATCCCTGCCCTGACTTCCCTAGACGATGACCTGTGACCTGGAAGTGTAAGCTAAGAGAAATCCTTGCACCTGAAGTTGCTTTTGATCAGAGTGTTTATCACACTAGTTTTAAAACAAGCAAGTACCACGGGGAGAGTCTTTGAAATGTATCTGAGGTTGGGAGGCTGCTCCTGCAGAGGGGACACGTTTGCCTCACTTCCGCCTCTCCTCCTTCCCACAGGGCCATCCTCCTACAAGGGAGAGGACCTGCCCTCCCATACGCCAGCACAAGGAAGCCCTTTGACACCAAAGCATTCAGAAGTTAGAGAGAGATGGCCTGGCTTCCTGAGCGCCTGACGTGGTGAGCCCTGGGCAAGAGAGCCTCTCTCCTGGGTGACTATTCACACAGACACCGCTGGAAAGTCCCGTGGTCCATCCTCAGCCTGGGATAGGCCAGCCCTGACAAATGCCAAGTGCTGTTGAGAAGCAGCAGGGTGGGAAATGAACTGAGTAGCCCCTGGGATGCAGGAGCAGCAAACTTTGCTGGAACAAAATTGCCAGTTAATCAACTGTCAGAAAGACAACCAAGGTTGCTTGTTCCCAAGGAGTATGAATGGCATTTCTTTTTTAATTTTAAGTAATTCCAGGTCCAGAGAAAAGTTGAACTAGAATGAAAATTCCCATAATGACCTCACCCATTATCCCCAACTGTTAATATTCTGGCTTTACCAAAATTTCTTCATATTTTCTCTGATTATACATATGTTCTAATTTTAAATTATATCTAACATATGTTTGTCAAGCAGGGTCTCACTGTGTTGTCCAGGCTGGTCTGGAACTCCCTATGTAGCGAGTGTGGTTTTGAACAAACCAAATCAGTTACTCTACTGCTTTTATTCCAAAATTGTGATATTCTTATGCTTTGGGCCTCAGTCAAGGTACACTAGCCTGGAGCTGACCGATGTCCCAAAGGCAGGAAGAATCAAGAATCTCCCTCCCAGGAGCTAGACGCAGAGCCCAACAGACTCCTCGTTTCTACTGAGATTCTTTGAGGGAGAAGAAACAGAAGCAAATGGTGGCCTGGGATACAGTGGGGAAGCATGGAAAGGAAGGGAAGAAGCCCTTGAGTTCCCTAGGATTTTATGCTTCCTGGTTTCAGTGCGAACCAAGACTGTAACACACAGTCATAGAGGATGTGGCTTGCGTGCTTGGCACACACAAAGACCTGCATTCAATCTCCCACAATGTGAAAAGAAAACCATGCACTTTTAGTCTTGTGTTGGGTTGGCTGGCTGGTGTCCACCCAAATTTGTATCCACTGGGAACCTCAGAATATGGTTTTACTTTGAAATATAATATTTACCAATATGATTAATTAAGGGTCTTAAGATGAAAGTATTCTGGATTGAAGATGGCCCTTAAATTCGGTGCCTAGTGTTCCTAAAAGAAAAGAACACCAGGCCCAGAAAAGGTCACGTGACACAAGCAGCTAGTCCGGCCTCTAGAAGATAAACGCAGCAAAGATTCACCCCTTAAGCCTCCGGGGGGCCAACAACTTGACTTTGGATTTTGTGCTCTCAAGCCACCTAGCTTATGGTCCTAGGTTATGAGAGCCACGGGAAATGAAGGCAGGTCCCTCCTGGGTCCACCTGCAGCACTGCCCTTGGATTCAGACTAAAGGGGGCTCTTGCTTGAGCCTTCTGCTTTAAGATCCCTGATTCACCTCCTAGTTACTGTTTAATTGCTGTGGAGAGAAGCCATGACCCAACAGCTCATCAGCTGGGGACTAGGCTTGCAAATACACTAGCCAATGGGAGGCGAGGTATTCTCACTCAAACCACCGCATCATCCAAGCCATCCCATGGGGATAAAAGACGTGTCCATCAAAAAGCTGTGCCATCCCCTCTTAGTCACAGGTCCCTTGTATCCACCAACAGCCAGAGAGGTCTTGGGGACTACTGAAAACTCAGTCTCCATACCTGCCCTCTAAGGGATATTCCACATTGCTGGTCTGGGCACTCTGCACCCTTAGGCCGGGGAGGGGAGGGGCGGGGGCGTAACAATGGGATTCAGTGTAGCCCGAGTGCATGAGCTGGTGACACTACTTCCGTACAATGTTTAAACAAAGTTCTTTGAATGTGGGCAAGTAGAAGATGAGAAGGAGAGTGGGTTAGAGCAAAGCCAGGGCCTACCTCTCTGCTAACTGTATTTCAAGAACTTTCTGAGAAGTCCGGTGCTCCAGGCTGATTTAAGGGAACACTTGAATATGCCAGAGAACAATGTTAAACTCTTTGTCAGCTAGGTGTAAATGGTTTAAGTAGTTTTAGATCTTTAGAACTAAGAATTTCAAGGACATGGCTGTCCAGTGTTGCTTCTCCCTCTTATCCCATGAGACAAGCTAATATTTATGTCACCAACTCTCCTTTGTTTTGGGTAAGCTGGCATGTCTTGGTTTCTGTTTCGTCCCTCTATAGAATGTTGTTATCTTTACCATTATGGACATTTGTGTTGACTTTAGCTTTTGGTTTGTTATGGCTTTGATAAATATTACCAAAAGCCCCAAATGTTAAATGCCCAGCCTGTGGCATCACGGGAAAATTGCGGTAATCATTAGGGGGTGAGCCAGTCGTCAGCGGAAGTTAGGCTATTGATGGGCGTGCCTTGAAGGGATATTGAGACATTGGCTCCCTTTGTCCTCCTTTTTGCCTCTCTGCTCCCTCAGGGGAGCAGCTCTGTGCGCTACACGTTCCCACCCCGACATGTTGCTGCACTATAGGCACCAAAGGAGCTGAGGTGACTTACTGAGGCCTGCAATCTCTGACACTGTAAACCCAAATGAACTTCCTCCTTTTAAAGTTATCCCAGCATTTTGTTAAATACAGAAAACTACCACAGAACAGTCGTAAGTTAGACTGCTGTGAACATCCAGTGCATACAATTTCATACAGCTCCAGCTACTTCAGTTAGATAAAGTACTCAAAAGGGGGGTTTCTGAACCTATGGGTGTACAGGTTTTTAAGAATTTTATATGGAGAAATCCCCTCCCTACATGAATTATGAAAGAGAAAGTCTAGTCTCTCCATCACTGACGAAGTTTTTTAAAAGTCCTCAAGATCTCTTTATTTTTGCAATGCTAGCAGCCAAATCCAGGACTTCAAACAAACAATCAATCACCACCCTACATTTTTGACCTGGGTTGCTTATAAACTTCAAGTGCACTGAATTTTATCATAAATGAGTTAATCTCATCACTTTTCCAATAAATGGAACATTCTAGAAAATATTCTGTCCCAAGTATAAGATATACAGGATGTGCTGAGCATATTTGTCAGGAAGAGACAGTCGAAGACAGAAAAGGCATTCTTCGCTTACCTCCCAGCTGTGTTCAGGGTCAAGCTGCCTCCATCCCAGAGACGGTAGCCTCCTGCTCTGGAGCATGTCACTGAAGGCCACCTTCAAACATCGGCTCTGAGGGAGACTCATGTCTGTCCGCACCAGCCCACCCCCCACCCCCACAGCAGGGTTTCTACCTGTGACCTTGTGACTTCACTTTGCTTCCTGAAGAGCTCAAGGGGATATTAATGGTGATGCGATGGAAGGACACGAGCATCTTTCTCCCGAGAATCAGGGTAGCTTGTGTCGTTGCCAGGACAAGAGTGGAAGTGCAGGTCGGGTGGCAGAGTGAGCAGCCTGCGTGTGACGCTTCAGGCGTCACAGGTGCAGGATAGGAACTTCTCCCAAAGTATGTGACAGGGCCTCTGTGACTCACAGAAGGAGTGGGGGGGCATTAGTTCCAGACTAAGAGAAATTGAAAACCAAAACTATTAGTCATCAACTTGCTTCAACCTCATATTTTTAAGGGTTTTTTATCTACTTTTATGTGTGTAGGTGTTTTATATGAATGTCTTTATGTGCCTAGTGCCTGAAGAAGCCAGAGATGGATTTAGAGCCCTTGGAGCTAGAATTCCAGAGGACTGTGAGACAACATATGGGTGCTGAGGACCAAATCCAGATCCTCTGCAAGAGCAGTGAATGCTCTTGACTGAAATATCTCTCCGTCTCTGTCACCCACATATTCCTTCCAGGCTTTCTCTGCCTCCCCTGCTCCCCCCCCCACCAACAGGCTGCACATCATTCCTTAGCCCATCTGTCTATGGAAACAAAATTGCATTTATAGTCCTTTACCCCAGCAGAGTAGCCTAAAGCCAGCATGGCTTTCTGCTCTTCAAGCTGGGTTTACTCTTGATTGTTCTCGATGGTGTTGAATTTGTGAATGGGCTTTAAAAGAGACAAGAAAACTCTAATAGGAAATTGTAGCTTGGGGTTACTGAGTGGAAAAGGACACACACGCACATGTGTGTATGCATGTGTATGCAAAGTATTGAGGTGTGTGTGTGTGTGTGTGTGTGTCTCCGTTGCCATCCTATCAATTGGTGGCAAATGGATAACGATCTCAAAATTGCAGATGTGTAACTACAGCCGTGTCCATGATGTGTGCTCTCTGTCTTACTGGCTCACTTATTTTAGTAATCTTTGATAAGTTAATTGTATCCTTGAATGGAATATCACAGTCAATACCACTTTTATGTATTAGGAAGGACATTTTCACAAAACAGCACTTAAGCAGAACTATTCTGGGCATTAGAAAGACCTGTCATTTGAAAGATCAGAGGCTTACCCATGTCCCCATCCGTAGTTACATGTGGCAGCCACAAACTCAGCTCACCCATGACTGCAATGAGAGGATAGCTTTCTTCACTTCCCTTGAACCTGATTTCTCTTCAGGGCTGGCATCTGCCTAGGTGCAGAACTCATTTGCGGTCAGTTCAGGATTTCCCCATCTCCCATATAATGCCAGAGTGATGATGCCCAATGGGACTGGGGTACCCATCGACATCCATATCAGAGTCCTCCAGCATCCTAACCATCCCACTTCCGACACTCAGGTATCCAGCAGCGTGGGCCCTCGTAGTGATGGCTTGGGCTGAGCAGAGTGTTTCAGCTAACAGACAGGCTCTTTTCAGGGCAGCCCTCATACATGCATGATCCATGCAGGAATAGAAAGAATCACATTCTTATTCCCAACTTGGGACAACTCTGAAAGCCCACTGCTGCTTTTGAGAGTTCCCTGTGGTCTACAGAGGTCCTTCCTTGAGACTGCTCCATAGCCCGTCTGTCTCTATCCAGTTCTGCTTAAGTTCCACTAATATTAGATGCTTCCACCAGTGGTTGTATCCTGGCCCTGTGCAGAGGTAGAAATACATCCGTAATTCCCCTGTGAACTTCCTGTATGTCAATGAAGACAGATGCAGTTAGCTAGGGATGGAAACTCCAGAGACACACTGTGCATTACTAAACCAATTCTGATGTTGTTAGAGGTGCCATTCCAGACCAGATACGTTCTGCCTCTGTACCTCAGCTTTCCCATCTGTGTAATTGGGGTAATGATATTGTTCTCATCTTACTAAAAAGGAGAGAAAAATGAGAAATAAGAGCATGCATTAAATAGGGCCTAGCACACGGAAAGTTCTGAGTGAAGGTTGGCTGTTCTATAACATGCACAGATCTTTGGGCTTTTTAGAGGGTGTCCTTGTTGGCTTTAACATGACACCTAGAGTCATCTGAGAGAAGAGTTTTAGTGGAGGAGTTGGCTAGATCAGATTGACCTGTGGGTATGTCTATGGGGAATTCATTGATAATTAATTGACATAACAAAGCCCAGCCCACTGTGGGTGATACCATCCCTAGGAAGATGGTCTTATATCATACCGGAAAACTCACACATATACACCAGGTGCCCACAAGATAACCAGCCAGCAGCATTCTCTGTGGTCCCTGCTGTGCTTCTTGGATGGGAAGGGATGCAAGGCAGTGTGGAATGGCAAGCAGATTTTCCTTCAAGTTTCTGCCTTGATACCTTCAGTGATGGACCGCAACTTGGAGTTGTAAATAAACCTAAATTGCAACAGAAACGAAACTTGAACAGAGGGCAAGAGTTGAGAAAATCAACTGCCATAAAAAGAGCTCATGTGTCGCCTTGATCTTTGCTTCTGAGATAATGAACTCGGAAAGGTCTAGATGACCATTTAAAAGGAAGAACAAGTAAGGGGTGCAGAGAGGAAACTTCTAATATCTCAAAACATCATCCTTGTATTAGGCTGAGATCTTTTTGCATTGGAGTGAACTTGTGCACAGAAATTGCTGTCTAGTTATTTTGAGAAAGACTTCCATTATAGTCAGAGATCCTAATATTTGGTGACTAGTTTCAGATCTAGAAAGTGGTTCTACTCAAATGTCAAGCTCTAAAGCTATGAATTAGGCTGTTCCAAATCAGAGTAGGAAGACAGGAGAGAGGACTGCATTGAATCAATCGAAATAGTACACAAATAGGTCCTTTAGTGAAGAGACGGAAACAGGGATTGGGCTTTTGCAAACATACCAATGAATCTTCCCTGTGATCATCAGTTTTCATTGGAATTTGAGTGGGCTGAGAAGCACCCAAGAGGTTGCTGAGGAATGGCTCCGGGTGTTCCTGTCGAGGCTGTTTCTAGAGAAGACCTGCCCCGATTGGACAGCATCATCCTCCGAGCAGGGAATTCAGACAAAAGAGGGAAAAGCGAGCCCTGAGGGGAGCGTGCTTGCCCTCCCTCCTTCTCTCTTCATCCTGTTTACCATTATACCTTTGTCATCTGTTCTTATCACCACGATGTCCTGTCCAAACACATGTGGCTAAGTGTCGTGGGACTGACCCCTGGAAACCATAAGCCAAAATAAATTCTCTCTCTTTTTTGTAAGTTGTTTGTGTCAGGCCCTTTGTTGCATTGATGAGAAAGACAAATAATACACTCCCTAATGTAAAACTTTGCTTTGATGGTCTTGGTCTCCCTAGCAGTAAAACAGTAAGTCCTCTTTCTCCTTGGCAGGTGCCTAAGACGCTTAACTCTCACCTCGCAGGAAACCTTACCTCCCTATATGAGACTGAAGCCTGAGGAATCGCCAGCTAATTGAAAAACAAGTCTGAGATACTTACCCCTGCTAACCTCACAGCTGTACGAACCATGCAGTTCTAAAGCCAGCAACTTTGGGGGGAGGCACCATATTGACAATGGCACTAGAAGTATGGCTTGGCTTTGGAATAAAATATTTATAATCCCTCTCTGGGGGAAGTGAGCTTAGCAGAATGAATCCATGGGCTTCAGCTCTCCTGAGGTATTTTTCTCATTCTCCCTGGCACGGATAAAATCTAAACTGTACTTAAGAAACGGTGTTAAATGTGTTAGTTGACTGAATCTGGCATTTATAATGCAATTTAGCAAAGTTTTATATTGACAGCATGACATTTTTAAAGGGCCCTTTCTGATTAACAAGGTTCAGAATCACTCCCTTGATTATGCTCGCAGAGGAGTATAAAACGCTACAGGCTCCAAGAGCAATGAATCGGGGCTCTGTTAGCATTAGATGCATTTTGCTTTCTTAGTCACCATTTCCAGGGAGGATCAGACTGCTCCTGCATGTTTTCCTGACAGAAGAAAATCTGTTTTCTCACTTAGTGGGGACTGCCTGTGGGGAACAGGCCTCACTAGGCAGAGGAGATGTGTTCACTCCAAGTCAAGGCCAGCAAACCTGTCCATAGAAGCTCCATGTTGCCTTCGGTTGTCCCATATAGACAAAGCCTGTCTAAGAAATCCTGCGAAAGGCAGATATCTTTCCAAAGGGCAAATTGGGAATGGTTTGAATTTATCTTAGCGTCATTACTGTTACTGTGAGTGTCTTCTGCTTATGCCCTAAGTACGTAACAATTTCATTTGGATCTCAAGGTGGAACGAAAAACACATCAGGAGTCTTTGTACCAATGGAATAAATGCAGCTTAAGAGGGTAGTATAAATCATCCTGATTCGCTCCCAGAAGACACCACTGTGAGCTCTAGCCCCTTGTCACGATGCTGTGCTGAGCGCCTGACCAAATGGAAGACACTGTGGAAGGCACTGCCACCTTTGTGTGCATGTGTATAAATGCTCCTAATATAAACTTTTGTTCTAGCCATATTTAAGTGTGTCACTCAAGGGCTTGAATGTGTTCCTGTTATGAGACCATCACCACCATCCAAACTTTTCAACACCCCAAACTAAAACCTTGTGCACATTCAACAGTGACTTTCCCTTCCCAGCTCCCATGGTCCTGCTAACTGTTCTACTCGCTGCCTCTGAATTTGATTATTTTGGGTTCTCTATGTCAGCAGAGTCACACGTTGTTTATCCTTTTGTGCCTGGCTTTCTTCTTGGAGCACCACGCCACCACTCACCCATGTCACAGCATGTGTCAGAACTGTCATCTTGTGAATGCTGAGCAAATTCACTCTAGGCAAGTGCAGCTTCCCGCCAGCCCCTTGTCCGCCCACAGACACTTGAGTTGTGTCCACCTAGCAAACAATGCTATCACAAACACGAATGTGTGTAAGTACATATGTTCAGGTGTGCAAACTGTCTCACCTCGATTGTGATGGTGGCCCTGTAACTGAGATACAGCACCCATTTCCCAGGAGAGGAAAGGGATGTCTGCAGAGATAAGATGTACAAGGTCCCACTCCTGGTAGGTGGCAGTTCTGGGGTTGTGAAGCCATGTCTACTCACCGTCCTCTCCACCTCTGTCCCCTGGTTCACTTCCATCCATCCATGTGTGATGTCCACCCAGCAGTAATCTTTCACTAGATGTCAAGTGTCCTTCAAAACAGTGTCTTCATCACCAGCTGTGTGGTAAATTTTCCTACTGATGACTTAGCAAGGATCTGGTAAGGTGCAATATTCCCAGACTTCAGATTCCAATATTTCAAGATTCCAAGATTCTAGAGAGGTTTCAGATGTCACATGGCCCTCCCTCAGCTGACAGATAATTAATGACCTGTAAAACAGCAGATGATTCCTGCACGCACCAGAATACTGGAGTCTATCTTAACAGAGATGTGGAAGCCCTTCCAGGCTCAAAGCCATAGGTCAGTCTACTCAAGATTATGAGATGACAGACCACCCCAGGTAGGTATGGTGGCATCTGGGTATCACTCCTGTGGTGGTTTGAATAGGAATGGCCCCCATAGACTCATGTGTTTGAATGCTTGGCTCATAGAGAGTGACACTATTAGGAGGTATGTCCTTGTTGAAGTGAGTGAGACCTTGTTGGAGAAGTATGTCACTGTGGGGGAGGCTTTGAGGTCTCATATGCTCAAGCTATGACCAGTGTGGCGCACAGTCTCCTTCTGCTGCCTTTCTCAAGCACCATGTCTGCCTTCATGTTGCCTTGTTTGCCACCATGATGATAATGGACTCAACCTCTAAACTGCAAGCCAGCATCAATTAAATGTTTCCCTTTATAAGAACTGCCGTGGTCATGGTGTCTCCTCACAACAATAGAAATCCTAACTAAGACAGCTTCCTCCATTAAAGCTTGCCATAGGCTTAGGGAAAAGGAAACTGACATTTCATTTCTAGCCTGTGGACCCTTACTGATATTTTGAGAACTATCTCTCCTAATTAATAGAAAGTTTAATGTATCTGAATATTTATGACCAGGTCCAACAAAATGACTCTATTTGCTGATTTGGGAGCGGGGTGGGTACAGGGTCTAATGTATGAGCTCAGGATGCCTTCCAACTCACTTCATAGTCAGTAATGACCCTGAACTTCTGATCCCCCTGCCTGGAAGAATACTGGGATTACAAACATACAGTTTATTCAGTGCTGGGGATGGAACCCAGGGCCTCATGCTTGCTAGACGAACACTGTACCAACTGGGTTACCCCCAACTCCAGATCCTACTGCTGTCACTTTTGTTTCAAAACAAGAAAAAGAGGAAGCAGGAGACAGAAGTCACAAGCAAGGGGGTGAGCTAGCTGCTGCCTGCCCGCCGCACCCTGGTGTGTCAGTCAGTATGACTGTGAACCAGTTAGAGGAGCTGCCCTCAAAGGGATTCAGAATGTGCCCTGTGGTTATCGGTTATCCATCCCAAAGAAAAAAGGGAAAGACACTCCTCCCTGACAGCTTAAGCCCCCAGGCCTCAGAGAACATCACTCATGTGACATTCTGCAATGAGAATGGGGTGGGAGGGCTCCTGGCAACATTGGAGGCAGGCTATCATTTACTGCAGATGTGGCTACAGAGAAAGACAACATGTTAGGTGAAAAGCTGGTTAATGATGAGGGTTCCCCAGATTGGACCATCTGTTTGTCAGCCTACCTGTACCTTGTGGGACAGGAACAGAGAAACCCAGCTATTGTAGCATTCCTCTTGGACCTCTCTATCACTACAGGCTGTGGGCCAGCTTTTAGAAATATGATATACATAGATTTTGATATGTATTGAGAATACACGTATATATGAAAATGATGCAGTGAAACCCATTTCTTTGTAAGCTAACCAAAAAATTAATAAATTGAAAATGAAAAATCCATGAAAACAAAGAGATCAGATGACTGTGGGGTTCCTCCCACCTCTAATATCCTGTGCCTGGAGTCAGCAGTATTAACAATTTGGAACTGGGCCTGAGAAACCCTGGGAGGGAGGGGGTTGATAATACACCCCGAGGACCGTGGCGGCAGTAGTTCCTGGGAAACAAGCTCCTAGGCATGTTGTTTTTGACCAGCCCAGGATACACAGCTCTAAGATGAGACCCCTAGATCCAGGGCCAGTGAAAGACCTAGGCAGCCCATCCTTCCCATCATCTCTTTGCATGCCATACACACTGTAGCTCCCCCAGCTCAAAGCCTCTCCTGCCCAAATGTCATAGTGAAGGCTCTATATGCATCTCCATTCCAGGTACTTCCTGCAGAAGAGTGTATTCCTTAGCTGTTAAATGAAAGCTTTGACGGAATGCAAGGCCACAGAATATAAGCCATGTATGAGTGGGGACCTGTCTTCCTGGATGTCCCTGGCTTTGTGTGTGTATAGATGCACACCTGTGTGTGTTCACACGTGTAGTATGAGCCTAAGCACTTTAAAGTAGTGCAAAATGCCATCAAGGGAAGTCTTGCCAATCAATATTCACTTTTTGTTCTAGAAACAATAGCAAAGGACAGTCAGGGAGTGAAAGTCTCTCACCTGGAATGGACTGATGTTCTTCTTCCTGGATACCAAAACCGGGCTGTCTATGAGGCTCGGGCATAATGCACTGATTGGTTGGATAGTTGTATGATTAAGCTGAAGATAGGTGATATCCAACACAGGCAGTGTCCCCCCATTGATGTCCCCCAGATTAGATAAATGGAACCTCCCTAGCATATCAAGGATACTGCCAGCAAAAACATACACAAAAATATATACATAAGCAGAAAGAACCTTGTCCTATTATGGGATGTTACTGAGGGTGAAGGGCCTTAGACCCCAGTAGTAAATTGCCTTCAACACCAGTGCACCTATTTCTCATGTCTATGCTGCCTAGGGATTTGGGGCTGAGGCAAACACCAGTCCTCTCTGTTAATTTTGAAGCTAAAATGTGACTTCACTACTGTCTAACACAGGAAACAGACTCACAAGGATGTTCCAAAGATTGTTGTCAGCACACTTCTTAGCCCAAGTTGGCAGAATGAAAGCTGTGATGTAAAGGAAGGGATCTCAGCTTTGGAAAGGAAACCAGAGCCTTATCCAGGAGAGGCTTTGTGAGGTAATCACATTCACATGCTGCTCTTTCTGATGCTAGGTGATGGAGCCTTTTCTAGAAGTTTCGTATGGATGAACACAATGGATCCTAACCAAAGCTTCTGGTCTGTGGGTTGTAAAAATGATGCCAAGGCCTTTTGAGGTTGAATGGCTTGTGCAAGGACACAAACGGGTGGTACAGAGTCCAGGCATGGACACTCCATATTCCGCAGTCAGCAAGCCTCTTAAAAGGGCAACCTGGTGTATTTTAAGAAAAGATAGTTTGAGCCTTAATTTTTCACCATGAAAATAAATGTGTCCACTTCCTTGGGTACTGGAAGAAAGGTTGTGCAAATTATTTCCTGTGTGCCTGGTTTTGCTTTGTATGACTGCTTATTATTCTTAATATGACCCCTGGGAAAACAGGAGACAGTGGGCTTTAGGAGGAAGGCATGCATTGCAGAAGGTAACCTGTCAATAGCCTCCCTTGCATGCCCTACAGGAGGCGTGGTAAATTCTTGCTATGGTTTGAATGACTCCTCAAGTCAATCTCCAAGTTCATTTGTTAATGGCAACAGGAGGTGAGAGGCCTTTGAGAGGTAACCAGAATAAGATGAGGTCCCAAGAGTGAGGTACTGTGTCTTTGTGAGACAATGAATGCCCAAGCTAGCATTCTCTCCACCATGATATGAGTAGTGTAAGGTATTCCACAGCTAGCACCATGCTCTTGAATTTCCCAGCCTACAAAACCAAGAAATAAATTCATTTTCTTTATAAATTTCCCTTTAACAGTATTTTATTACAGGGATAGGAAATGCAGTCTGGCTCGTCCCCCCCAGCCCCTAATTCCATGAGCCATCAGAGGTCAGAGAACAACTCATAGAATCAATTATACCAGGTGGGTCCTAGGGACTGAACGTAGGTCATCAGCCTTGACTGAACCACCTAGGCAGCTCCTCATTGGTCATTGCTCCTTATTTATAAATAGTTTTTAAGAGCAGAAATTTTAATATACCGAGGATGATATTGACAGATGTTCCATAGGCAATATTCCAGCAGTCCTTGGAAGTCTCATCCCTTCTCACCTCCTTGAAGCTCAAGAAGAAATATCTTCTTCCATCCCACACCCCTTTCCCAGGAATCATTCAGGTTCCCTGACCAAGGACAGGGAAAATCTTCAGCCTCATTTTCTCTAATAATGAACAATATTGGGTCAAATTTCTGTCGTGATAAATAAGTACTGGAGGCAATTAACTTGTGAAAAACATAGGTTTATTTGGACTCAAAGTTTCCAATCCAGGATGAGGCCAACCCTTTGCCTTTAGGCCTCTGGTGGGAGCCAAGTGATAATACCAGAAAGCATGTGGTAAAATAAACTGTATCTCATTGGAAGGAAGTAAAAGAGGAAGAGGCCAGAGTCCCATAATGCCCTGCAAAGGCATACCCTCAAAAGCCCCTACCAGAAAGATTAATTTATAAATTAGTCACAGTAAGAGATGAGCACTTAAATTAAACAGTTTTAGCAATCTACTGTAACAAAGGTTATATGAACACGGCCTCTCTCAAAATACCCCAGTGTCCTGTGCTTGCATTTCCTTGTGCTTGTGTGAAATGACACATAGCAATCATTTCTTTGGGATATCTCAACTGCCAACAACAGTACTCTTGTGTTTTGGGTGCACTGTTATAAAAAGAAAATGAGGGTTACTTGATCTGATAGTCAATATGGCTTCCAAGCAATGACTGGGTTAGTAGTGCACGCAGCAGGAATACAGGAAATGGGGAGGTGAGTCACATCTTAGCTGAGGTCAAGCAAGAGGACGCTACAGCTTGAGTTTCATCATGTGTCTCAGAATGGCATGCAATTAAAAGTCCGTTAATTACTTATTTATGGAAACCTCCATTTAATGTGTTTGGAACATGGTTGACTCTTAGGATCTGAAGCTTTGGAAAGAGAAACCAGGAGGCTGCTGTACAGATTTCCAGAAGAAGAAGTCTTTGCTTCATTAGTTCGCTGGTGTACATAAGGCTTTTAGAACAGTGCCCAGTGAACAACAATTCTTTAAAATATTTGTTGAATGAATATTTGCCCACTGAACAAACACTCCAGAGATAGAATGGCTTCAAAACCAGCAGGTCCCAGATCCATACACCACCTCTATCACTTACTATTTTTCTTCTTATAAATTACTTATAGTTTCCTATATTACTCCCTTAATCCTAAAGCAGAGAAATGCCTAGTTTACCAGGGATGGTCTCATGGGTTAAGAATGGTCTATACAAAGAGTGCATGTAACAAAGAAGAAGGGAACAAGTGTCTTGGCGTCTTAGATGCTGGATTGAGGACGTGAAGTTAGAGGGTCTGGCAGACTCTCCATGGAGCACAGCACCATATGATGCGGATGAACTTGAAAATGTAATGTGCCACATGGAATCTAACATCCCAGAGAAGAGACAGAGTGTGTGACATAGGGCTCTAGTGATCGTTACCCAGAAACTTACCCTTCTGTCTGTGCCCTTGTAACAAATGATCATTATTGGCTCACTGTTCTCCTCTCATTGTACTGAAACTCACAATCAGCTAGTTATACAGCACATTTCCTCTTCCCTCTTCCTCCTCCTTTTCCAACTTCATAATACACATCCTGAGGATTGGTGATCCCAAGCCAGACCCACCTAGAGAGTGCACATTTATCCTCAGTGGGAATTGCTCGGCTAAGTTACAGTCTCCAGATGTGCAAAGCGTTGTGTTTTGCCTGTGAAGAAAAGAGGAAAGTATATACCAATTGTATGTACATAAATAGCCCTCCCTGCAAGATCAAACTATTCCCACCATGTCAACACTGACAGTTTGTTTGCACCAGCATGGCTTAGGTAGAATTTGTATCAGTATAAATATTACTTTAGCTTTACTGCTAATTATATCAACATAAAGTTAATTTATAGTGATAATCACCATCATAATGTGTTGCTGCCAAACATCCCCACTGATATTTTGCAGTCTAGTGTACACTCAGCCATTAGCAATCACAGAAATGCACCCATCGCTCATTGTAATATCGGCTAAAGAATTTCCCTAATTGTCTTCTTCCTGAAGTCCACAGGAAGCAAGAACAATGGAAGACTAGACAAAGTTCCGTTGCTTTATTGAAACAATCTCTTTTTTCACAACATCCTATATAGTTAAGTCCAGGTTGTGAAGGAGAACTTGTTCATTCCCCCAATATGGTATCATTCCCCCAGTATGTTATCAATATCAAGTTCAGTTTGGAGCACATTAATTGAGTCACAACTGTCACAGTCAAATGCCAAATAGTACTTACCGTCCATGATGCACCACCTTTAAACCCTCACGTCAATAGTTTTTTTTAATTCTGCTGGTTCCTGTGAACTTTTTCTATCTTTTAATTTAAGAGATTCAAGGTGTTTTTGTGATGTAAGTCATTGCTCCAAGTCATTCCTTGGAGAGCCCTCTGTGGTAAGTCAGTGGACTGCTGTGGATGTCAACTTTTCCTCATTTTTGCACCATGAGGCAATAGGCCTAACTTTGTTTAGGGGATGCCCCACCGAACTCTCAGTATGTATTATTTTCACACAGCAGACTCCTCCCCCCAGGTTGCAGGCATGAGGTATGTGGGCTAGGATCATGGAGTCTCCATCACAGTGAATAGTCCATGGGTCAACACATAAGCCAATCTAGTCAGTTATTGAGATTCAAGCTTCAGAAGCAAATTGTTTTCTCCTGTGACTGGGTAACAGGCTCATGGAAGATGTTGTGGGGTACTCCCCTGATCTCAGTAGAAACTCCAAGAATAAGGCATCTTACAGAAAAGAGCCTGGGGAAACTGAGAGCAGGATAGTGGACTTCATGACATTTGAGCTTTCAGATAACATTGCACTTGACACTAGCTCTTTTCCTGATTTTCAAATGAGAGATGTCAAGAATCTATTTTGCTTAATACTCCTATTGGATGCAGGAAGTAAGTAGGTACTGAGAGGATTAGACCCATTCTAAGATTGAAAAATGGACAGAAAGAAAGGGCACCTTATCAGTATAAGAGTCATACAGAACCAGGTGGCGGTGGCACACACCTTTAATCCCAGAACTTCAGAGGCAGAGGCAAGCAGATCTCTCTGGGTTCAAGACTAGTCTGATCTACAAAGTAAGTTCTAGGACAGCCAGAGCTGTTACACAGAGAAACTCTGTCTCAAAAACAATAAATAAAGGAAGGAAGAAGGAAGGGAAAGGAAGAAAGAAAGAAGGAAGGAAAGAAAGGAAGGAGGGAAGGAAGGAAGGAAGGAAGGAAGGAAGGAAGGAAGGAAGGAAGGAAGGAAGGAAGGAAGGAAGGAAAAAGAGTCATATGGATAAAATACATAGAATCCTGAACATTCAGTTATGGTTTGGATACAAAATCGTCCTTGTAGGCTTATGTGCTATAACTCTTGTTCCTCAGTGGGTGCCGCTCTTCTTGGAGGCTGCAGAAGCTTTAGGAGCTGGGACCTCTCTTAGAAGCAGGTGGCTGGTGAGTGTGTGAGGGGTGGGGAAGTCTTAGGGGTCACAGTTCAGCCTTGTTTCCAGCTTCCTGGCCCATCAGTATGTGAGCAATTGTCCTCAAAGTCTGAATGCCACAGTTCAGAGCTACCAAGGTCCATGCCATACCTCCTATGCCATGACCAGTCTGCAGCCTCTCAAAGCCTGAGCTCACACATGCCTTTCCTCCTCTGCGTTGCCTCTGTCAGGCATTTTGTCATAGCAACAAGAAAAGGAACTCATAGGCTTCCCAAAGTGCCCTGTAAATATAGAGGACTTTCAATGATGCTTAGAAACTTGGCAGGAATTCCTGGTATAGAAATGGATGTCTTCTGCTTTTCAAATATTTCGGGGTCTCCACTTGAATCCCTAGCAAAGAGGGCAAATCTCTGTGTAGACAAACAGAAGCCAGAGGTGCAAGGAACTGGGCAGAGGAGGGTAGTATATGTATATGTAGTATATGTAGAATCTATGTGATAATCAATTCTAAATCCAGAAAAGAAAATATGAAAACTAGATTCATACAACCCTTTTGTCCTCAATAAATGGAGTTGAATATGCCAAGCTAAGTAAGTGGGAGAAAAAATCAAATCCTGGGGGCTTTTGAAGATGCCATTTTTCATCTCTAAATCTGTACTCCCAGCATCCAGCCTGCCGCTCAGTGTAGTGTCGGGGCATGTTATCTGTCATGGTCCCCCCAATTAGCACTTTGAATGCAACCACAACAATGGGGACCATGCCCTCTATCTGCCATGGGCGGCCTGGTTTCTACAATTAAGCTGAAGTTCAGGTTTTGGCTAATAGCGAGCAAAGAATGTGACGGCAAGGGAATGTGTATTCATTAGCTCGTGCTAATGGGTGCTAGAACCAGCCCTGCCACCAGCCTGCCAGTGTGAGAGCCAGGCATGTGGTGTCACTCTGATCTCAGAGTGTCTGCAGGTTTATTTCACAACATTGCTGAGGCCTGCCAGTTATGTGATCAGGACCAGTTTTAAGGGAAAAGAAAAGGATAATTTGTTTTAAGTGCCAGGCTTCAGTCTCCGTATTCTATGAAACAGTCATTAATTATCAATACAAGGCTGATGGTATTATTATGAGGCCTGTGTGCTTACAGGAACTGTTCCTTAGATTGCACTCAGCATTTGGTGAGTGTAGAGAAAATAAGGACCTTTTATTTACGTAAGGCAAATGGTAATTATCACATTAGCCTGATGTTTCTGAAAAGATAGGTCACTGTAAAGAAAGAATTTGGACCAACTACAGGCATCTCCCACTGTAGCATCCACACTCCCGCTTAGATACCACAATCCTCACAAGCTGGAGACTCATATAAAATGGCACACTGTTGGCATAGAACCTGTGTGTAGTCTCCTGCCTACTTTAAGTTGTCCCTAGGTTACTTATGACCCCTACTACAATGCAAAGACTGTGTAAATAGCTGTGATCCCATATTGTTTAAAGAATAATGATAAAGAAAACTATATATATACATTCAGGATCCTTTCATTCTTTTTATTTATTTTTTACAAATGTTTTCAATCCATGGTTGATTTGTTCCCAGGGTGGAAAATCCATGAGAGCAAGCTCCATCTGTACCACACTGGACAACAGCTAATGTGGAGCTGGTCGGGAGGCAGAGGCAGGTGGATCTCTGTGAGTTCAAGGCCAGCGTGGTCTACAGAATGAGTATCAGTATAGGCTCCAAGCTACACAGAGAAACCCTGTCTCAAAAAAAACCAAAATAAAAATAATAATAATAAAATAATAATAGTGGCTGTGGAAAGAACGAAGCTGTTTTGCTCATGGCCAAAAGCTATTGCTATTCACATTGCCATTCTTTCAACACAGAAGTAGTGAGTGCTGGCGCTGGAGAGACAGGTCAGTCAACAAAGTGTGTGTTGTGTAAGCTTGAGAACCTGAGATCCCTAAAATCCATGTGAATGAACAAACAGCTGAGGATGGTGGTGTGCATTGTTAATCTCAGTGCTTGGGAGGTAGATACAGGGCTCACTAGTCACTCAGTCTAGAGAAATCAAAGAGTTCCAGGCCAGTGAGAGATTACTTCATAATAGAAAAAAGAAAGAGAGAGAAAAAAAAGAAAAGACACCTGGTTCTCTTATCCATGCACACGTACACATGTATATGCAGTTGCACACACATGCACATCCACACAAACATGCCCCCAAACACATATGCACTGGGCACCTACCAAGTGCCAAGCACTCTAGTAGCTGTGCTATGTTTGATATTAAACAAAGTAGGATCCTCCCCCGCCCCCTCCCCAGACTTCTGCCCATTTGGAGAGTTAGATCTCAGGAGACAGACCCTAGTTGGGTTTCATGTAAAGAAAAAAATTGTCATGGAGCATTTGCTACTCCATAGCGAGTCTTTGACTATCTCTCATAGGCAGGTCATTCACTCTTAGGCATTAGTGACCTAGAAAAAGTCCTGAAGGTCATGTAAACAGCATGTTTGAGCATTTGGGATTGCAAGGATTAACCTCCAGGCATTGGCACAGACTTTGTTCTTTCTAGGTCAGTTGGATAAAGCAAGCACACAGCCCCTGATCCTCTTTGTCCCAGTTAGACCATTATTCTCTATTGCACTGCCAGGGATAGCACTCAACCCTGGTGCCAGTTAGATGTCTTGCTGGGCCAAGACAGGGAACACACACGGGCAGTGCATAGATGAGACAATGCTTGCTATGCCTGTAGAACAGACAGCTTAAAATATATGGTCCAAACATAATGAGTCATTTTTCAAAAACAAGAATTCTTGTGCAATCCCACTGAACAGATATACGGACCATGCAAATCTATGGTGATGTTAAAGTCATCTGTCGGGGATGGTGGGGGGGGGCTGTCATGTAGGTCGGACTCTGTATTACAGCAGCTGCAGATGTGTTCCTAAATTGATGCTTCCATTTTAACTATTAATAACGTGGAGTCAAGTCCCAACTTCCCTCCAGAGTACCATCTATTCCAAATTAATTTATTAAAAATGCATTCTAGTCATTAGTGCTAGGCAGATTTATGAAAATCGGATCATCAAGGATCTACAGACATGTGAACTCTGATGTTCAGGCCATGCTTTCTATTATTTATCTAGAATTCTGATCGTATGTGTCCATCCTTGTAGATAACCTCGCTGGAAGTTACTTATTTCTCTCGATCCATTTCTTTGGTGATATGGCTTTCCAGCAATCACTGACAGGTAGCAGTTGACACTGGTCTAGATTAACTTCAGTTTAGGCTGAGAGTAAGTGAAGGCACTGTTCAGATTTGTGTGGATGTATTTGTTAAATGTTCAGGGGATGCTGCAAGTTTCCTCATTTTCCAGTGATGAATCTTTGGGCTTTTAATTTTTTTTTTGACTGGCATTTTTACTACTTTTGTTTCCTTTTGTAGGTTGTGCACTGATTTCTTGGCAGCTGGCAACACCAGCTATAAAATATATTTCTAAAGGGAAAGCTTAATAACTTAGAATCTTGTATGGGTTTCTTTATTAACTATTTCATCAATGAACAATGGGTTATGTTAATAAAAAGATAAATGAAAAAAAGCCCCCAAAGACTCTTTGCTTTCAGCCAGCAATCATAAGAAGAGTTAATAAAGAGCCAGCCCTTCATGAGGGAAATGTGTTTTCCTTGAAATTGCATAATCCATAGAGTTATGTCCTTGAACACCCTTTCTCCAAAATGCATGGGACCTATTTGGGTTTACTCTTTATCTTAGTGTTATTAGTGGAAAGAAGGGAAATACAGAATTTTAGAAGTGGGAAGGATTCATGTACAGTTCTACAGTGCATTAAATGTTTCTTTAACTTCGGCTGTGTTTCAGGGTTTCCATTAGACAATGGAGATGCTGCAGAAACTAGTGTGAGTTATTTTCCTGCCTAAAGTTTTCATAATTTAGATGCATGTTGTGTGTATGTGTGCATGTGTGCTTGTGTGTGTGTGTGTGTGTGTGTGTGTGTGTCAGAAGAGACAATTGCCTAAGGAGACAAGAAGTGCAGATGTGCCGATGTGCTAGTTACCATAGGATAGCAGACACATAATGAGGGAGGAAACCCAGAGAGTTTCCTTTCTAAGAAAGCAGTGTCCCGAGTCTGTCTCGGAATCATTGAGGTAGACTCTCCAGAGCGGGAGGAACAAAGCTGCATTTTTAAAAAGTGCTTTCTGGTTAGCTGAGGTGTAGATGATTTGCTTTAGCCCAGAACTTGAGAAGCTGAACTAAGAGGATTTCTGCAAGTTTAAGGTCAGCCTGGGCTACAGAGTAAGTTCATAGCTATAGTATGAGGACTTGTGTCAAAAAAACAGAAAGAAAATGGAATAAAATGTTTTCTCCATTGTTCTGGTGGTTGGGCCAAGTTGGTATCATTTGTTCTAGTTTACCCAGGGCGCAGACACTGATCAGGTGGATCTGTAAGGGCAATTGTCTCTCAAGCTAAAATTTGAATGTTGGCAGGGGGCTTTCCAGGCTCCTAGGGAAGACCGTGGACCTGGCTCAGTTCTGGGTTTCTTGTCTGCAATATTCTCTGCCATGTAACCCACAACAACATTGGCAGACTAAAGCTGAAGGGTCATAGTACCCAGAGCCAAGTGAGCCTGTGTGTTCCTCTCTGGGCAGGGACCTAAGCAATGAACCTAGAGAAAAGCTTAGACAGGAAGGCACAGGGCTGTCTGATGTCATCCCAAAGCATTGGATATCTCCATGGGATCACACACAGAGTTCCCTGTTCACAGCAATTCCAAAGAGCCACGTGCTTTTTTTCACTTTGAACTCTGGGTAAAAGGAGAAAAGACAATAAAACCAGGCGAGCCTTTTCAAAAACTGCCCAGGCTGAGACTTTCAAAGCTCCGAGAAAAGGATTCTCTACTCTTTAGAAGTATGCGACATAATATTTAGTAACATTTTTTAGAAATCCATATTTTGAAAGGTCTGACCAACATAGGTCAGTTTCTGAGTTACTGGTTTGATATTCAGGCATCCTGGAATAGCCAATCCCATGTTCTAAACACAACTCCTTGACTCCTTGCTCGTCTTGCTGTTTTCATTTTTTGTTCTGACATACATGAACATCACAGTGTTGATTATCCCTGACCTTTATAAAACACTTTTTAATGCTATATTAACAAACTTTGATTTCTGTTCAATTCGTTTTATTCCCCATGACTGCACTTGCTGCACTCAATCAGAACGCAGATGTAGTAGTATAAATGAGTTATGAAAACATTCACTGGGGAACTTGACAATTTATTTCACATACACCCAAATTCACTAAACAGAATTTCAGAGATATTAAATTTTTTCACACCAACGGGAGGTAGAAAGAGTATTACTCTTCAAATGAGTTTCCTCTACACAGAGTCTTCCTTTGTTCCAATCACAATATTAGATGTCAAAACCTTAGATCCTTGGGTAGAGGAGCGTGTCTCCCTCGTGGCTGGGGACTCAATTTATGTGGATATGAATAAGATTTATGATGTGTAATAAACATTTCTAAAATGTGGCAAAAGAGCGAAGATTTAAAGACACTCACTAATTTAGGATGACATTTGGAACATTCACAGTCTTTGGAGCAATCCATATTTCAGGTCCAGATACAGGATTCCAGGCAGGATGCCTATTATGAAATGAAAATCATGTGTGTACCTTTCTCTCTCTTTGCCTGGCCCTCATTTCCATTACTGCTACTCAGTAGCTGTCCCATTCATCAGTGTTTAGTGGTGTCTTTATGTTCAGCACCTAAATGTTAAACAAATTAGACTCTTAATATATGAGGTATGACCATGAGGTCTAAAAGGACTTAAGAAAAAAAACACATGTGGAGAAAAAAGGTTGGCAGAGCTTCACCATGGCTACTTTGTTAGAATTCTCCATTCTCTAGGGCTGATTTTGACAGAGATCTAGGGTTGGCTTTTGTTTGTTTTGTTTTGTTTTTTGTGGGAGGGGAGGCATGTCTATTCTGTTTCTCTGACATGGAATTCTATACAGGTAAAATTATACAATTAACCAGGAAAACATGTGATGAATTTGGAAAGTTGGTGCTTGGCCAATTTTCACACATCTGATTCACCAGGCAGTCTTCATTCATCAGCTAATAAGGACTTAGGTAAACCCAGTTTAGTCTGGGCCCAGCCCTTCCATCCATTTTTGGTCTCACCTGGATGTCAGCCCTCAGAGTTGGCCTGGCACTCTCCATTTAAGACCTCTTTTATTTCCAACACAAAATAGTCTCGTGTTGTTAAATGGTCTCTAATTTTTCTAATAGTAGACAGGAGTGTTTCTTGCTGGTTTTTAGTAAGTATGCTTTATTTCACCTCCTTCATCTGCTCCCAGTTGACTTTGGTTGCATTTACTTGCACAGAAGGGAGGGGCTAGGATTACCCTAAAAGCCAAGTGCTTGGAGTAGCCCTAATGATCTCATGGGGTGTTGTGTGTAATGCAAACCCCAGGTCCCCCTCCCCCATTCTGTGGAGATGCCAGTCTCGTGATTGACACGGACTCAAGCACTTATGGCTGCTTTACACTGTGTCATTTCCTCTCTCCCTTTAATTACACAGGAGAAGGCAAACCCAGAACATTGGAGGCCTGGCTTTCGGGAAGCATACAACCTGCCAAGGAGCAGGTCACAACAGTACCTTGTCCCTCTGAGGTCTAAGTTCCTTCAGAGAAGGAGTCCATGACAAGCCTTGGTGTGGGCTGATCTCTGCATTTTTACACACACACACACACACACACACACACAAAGAAACTATAGTGATTAATTATGGTCAGCCTTAGAAAAGAATTTAAGTCATCCTGGGGAGTCCTATAACGCTCAATTGCCATATTACAGACAACTATTTTCTCTCTTCTCACCCACTAGCACCTTATACTCTATACATGGAGGGTTTATGACAGTCCCATGGACTTGCTTCCATGGGAAGTTCTCACTGCAGTTTCACCCAGATCCTGTCACAGGCTCATAAGCAAATGGAAGTTAAGTCAAAGTTACGTCAGATTCTCATAATCAACATGGTATTCAGATCTGGAAGCATGAGAAACAAGTCAAGGATGCATAGATTACACTGATGCTGTATCTGTTTGGAGGTCTGCAGAGGTCTGCAGAACCAGTAGAATGTGTGCGTGATTGTACGTAGACATTGATTTATCTTGGTGCACATCATCAGAAGTTGGAACTGCATCATGGATGGTGGTGTGGAGAGCTAGAGAAAGCAGTAGGTGCTCAATATAAGAAAGTGAATGTCTCAGAATAACTCGTGATGCATCCTCCGTCTCCAGTAAGGACTAGAACTGGGTCTCTGATGTGAGTCCTTGCTTAAAGATGGAAAAAGAATCTGGGGTCTGATAACCAAAGGTCATGGTACCAGGAAGAGCAATATCACTCATGCACTTCCACTTTCTTCCCCATTTTCTTCAATCTAGGGGACTAAAGTTTCAGCACATCAATTCTCGGGGTCATATTCAAACTACACCAATAGATGAATGGATATAGAAACCATGGTATATCCAGACAATAGAATTGTATTTAGCATGCAAAATAAATGAGCAGTTGGGCTGGGAAAGGATCTGAGATTGGATTCCCAGCAACCACATGAAAAGTGCAGACACAGCAAAAGATGCCTGAAGCCCCAGGAGGTAGGATGTGGAGACAGGAGAGCCTGTGGGGTTACTGGTCAACCAGTCTCGCTGAGTCAGTGAGTTCAGATTCAGAGAGAAAGTGCTAAAGACACCTGACCTCCAGCTTCTAGTCTTCTTGTGCATGCACACTCATGTGTTCATACACACAGAGAGAGAGAGAGAGAGAGAGAGAGAGAGAGAGAGAGAGAGAGAGAGAGAGAAGGGAGGAGGGAGAAAGAGAAACAAGTGATGGAGTCATAAAATGACTAAGACATTTAAATACATATTTGAAGTGAAAGAAGCCAATCTGAAGATGACACACTCTGAATGTCAACTATATGATACCCTTAAAAAATGGTACAGCTATGAAGGCAACAAAACAATCTCTGGTGGCCATAGACTTGTAGGCAGAGAAGGAGAAATGGGAAGAACAGCATTTTTAGGACAGTGAAGCCTCTCAGTATCATGTTAATGTTGAGTACATATCGTTATTCTTTCTTCCCCTTATCAATAGAATGTGTCACGCCAAGAGGGAACTCTAAACTATGGACACAGGATAATATGGTGCATGGACTCTGGGTCAGCAGGTAAAACAAATGTGCCATTTCAATGGGGATGTCGCTAAAAGTAGTGGCTATGCTTGTGTAGAGCCTCAAAGTTCAGGAAACTCTCTACCGTCTGCTCGGTTTTGTTGTGACTACCCAACTGCCCTTAAAAATGAAATCATTTTCTCTTTAAATTAAAAGGGTCAATCCTGCAGTATATTTCAACTAGGAGTGGAATTGTAGCCCCAGAAGGAAGGGTGGGAGGCTGTGAAACTCATCTGGCTGAAATCCCTGTGGGCACTAATGGGAGAGAGTACTGGGTGCACTTCCTTCATCCATTAATTGCTTTGATAAAACCGCAAAAGCCTCCTAATGTTTTTCTTGACGTCAGAGCTCCCCCTTGGAGAAATAAACCCATTGCCACACCACAGCTAAAGGTGGACTATGAACCTTGATGAAATCAATTAGACAAAGCCCAGAAAACAACTTGCCTCTGTTTCACGAAAGTTCCCTTGGTTGTTCCTTCCCCCAGGGGAGAGTACTTTATGTGTATGTAGAGCTATGGGGTTTCCCATGGATGTTTCTAATGTGGTCTCTGAAGCCAAGCAGCAAGGCTAAATTGGGTGAAGAATGAAGACTTCCTGCTAAATATTTCTCCAAGTCCCCATTTCCTTGAGTAGCCCATTTCCTGATACTAGCTGCTATAGCTCCTGACCTTCCAGAGAGACTGCTCACTGCTAAAGGCAGAAGGAATGTAGGTTGAGCAAGGTTGAAACAATTCTAAAGAATGAGGTTTACCAGATGTCTCTAGAGAAAATGTAAACTCTTGATGCAATAGTGTCAACCAAAAGAGTGCATGCGCTGGGCCAGAGTGACATCTCAACAATTCAGATTATGTACCACTCTTCTAGAGAACAAGTTCTGGCGCCAGCACCCACTTCCTGGGTGGCTCCTAAATACCTGTAGTTCCCAGTCTGAGCTCCAAGAAGCCCTGAGTTCATAGAAAAATAAAATAAAAAGCAAAAAACCTCAGCAGTCTGGGTCACTCCCAGGATTAGGCAGCAGAAGTCTGACTCATGTGTTTTCAATGATCAGTCTCTCATCTTATTTGTATACAGCTATGTGTCCACCTATGAGTCGAAGAGTTATTCATTTGTTAAACCATTAAATCATTAAATATCTGCTCAGTACTTTCTATATGACAATCCCAGGCTAAGCTCTAGGAAGAATTACAATAATAAATTAGATGGCTTTCTGCAGTCTCATCAACATATTTTTCAGCATGACTTGTGTGTATATAGGGGAGGGAAAGGGAGGGGGTATTATGATTTGATTTGCCCTTGTTTCATTTGGCTTGGCAAGGTATAATTTCTATCATTTGTTCTAGTCACCAATAAAATGCCTCTATGCTTTCACAGTCCTTCCAGACCAAGAATTTTGTTTGTTTACTTTGGTTCTCTGTTTGCTCTAGTTTTTTTCTTTCAGCATTCAAGATTATGGTTGGTTTTTAGTAGTTGTGTATTATATCTCTGTTGTTATGAACAAAAGGATCCAGGGGCATTCAAATGATGGACTCTAGATCAATCATATCCAACAAGGGGTTCTTGCCTTTATCTCTTTCATGGGGTAAAAACTAATGAAAATAAATAACAGAAATTAAGGAGCTAGGGTAGGAGGTTTTCTGCAAGTTCAAGGACAGCCTGGGATACCCAGTAAGAACTTGTCTTAAAGCAAGGGGTGGACCAGTTCAGCAGATTTTAAGACTTCCCAATTCCTTTTCCCCAATTTCCTCACTCCAAAGTTCTAGCTTTGACTCAAAAAGCATAACAGTGTGCCTGAAATTCACTAGACCAAGAGTTTGGTCATAGCAGGTTCTAGAAATCATTGAGAGATGCCAAAGTGTCCCAGGCCTAGCAGTAGCCTGGTGCTGGAGCAGAGAAGGGGTGTGACTGACCATGGGCTGGAAGAATGAGCAAGCCAGACTCTCCCCATCCCACTTTGCTCTCTTCTTTCTATTTCCATTGCCAAAACAGCCAGAAAAGGGGGCAAGACCAGGTGAAGCCATCCATGGGATCAGCCTTGAGAGCATAGGAGGCTCTGATGGAGAAAGTCAAGCAAAATAATTGATTCAGCCATTCTTGGCGGTGAATCTCATATTAACATGGTTAAATATAAAACATTGGAAAACATTGTTTTGAGCTGTGTTTTTGGCACTGGGTTCCTCCTGATCAGGCTAAAAATCAAAATGGAGTCACTTATGCTAAAAACCTCAGGTAAGTTCAAATTATCTAATATTCTGAGAATTCAGGAAAGGTTGACAGTCAAATTTCTCCATAGGCCAGGTTCAAAGGCAACAACAGGGAACCTCCTTCTACTTTGTCCTCACAGAAAATGGAGCCCGGAATGACCTGATGTCCAGCAGGCTGTACTAATCTACCTCTCTGTACCCCCAGCCCCGCCTTGTTAGGAAAAGAGCTTGGAGAGGACAATCTGCTTCCAGTTACTAGTTTCTGATTTCTTCAGCTTTTTCTGTCTATAAAACTAACAAACTCCATGCTGTTCACTTATTCTCTTGCTTATTTTGTGGATGAAGTCTTGCCCAATTCTAGAGCTTAAATGAAGGCAGTTAAGATCACTCAACTAAATTGTTGGGTTTTTACACCTTTATACTATTAATAAATGCTAGTATCAGCCAATGAAATTGGTCATATCACTGTCACAGTCACTGGTTCTAATTTCTGTTGTTGTTAAACCTGGGATTGCTTCATGTGGTTTATTATTGCTTTGTAGGGTCTCTCTCACTCACTCTCTCTCTCTCTCTCTCTCTCTCTCTCTCTCTCTCTCTCTCTGTGTGTGTGTGTGTAGGGTTGTGTGGATGGTATATGTGTGGTTGTTCTAGTGTATTTTCTACAGCTGTAATAAGCACCATGGCCAAAAGCAACTTGAGGAAGAAAGGGTTTATTTCAGTTATAACTCCCTCTGCCACTAAGGGAAGTCGGGGCAGGAACTCAAGGCAGAAACCTGGAGGCAGGAACTGAAGTAGTTATCACAGAGGATTGCTCCTACTGGCTTGCTGCTGTGGCTCACTCAGTTTGATTTTCTATACAACTCACAACCACCTGCCCAAGGGCAGCACTGCCCACAATGAGCTAAGCCATCCCACACCAATCATTAATCAAGAAAACGCCCCCACAGGCTTACCTAGAGGCCAATCTGATGGAGGCATCTTCTCAGCTGAGGTTCCCTCTTCCCAGATGACTCTAGCTCAGTGGTTCCTGACCTTCCTCGTGTTGGGACCCTATAATAGAGTTCCTCATACAGTGACCCCAACCATAATATTATTTTCATGCCACTTCATAGCTGTAGCTTTGCTGCTGATATGAATTGTAATGCAAACATTTGGTTTTCCAATGGAGTTGGGCAACCCTAAAGGGGTTGTCGCCCACAGATTGAGAACCAATGCTCTAAAATTTATCAAGCTGATAAAAAACAAACAAAAAAACTAGCATGATGATTGCTTTAATTAGGGTTTCTATTGCTTCAATAAAACAGACCAAAAAAGCAACTTGGGGAGGAAATCATTTATTAGGCTTACACTTCCACATCACAGTCCATCACTGAAGCAAGTCAGGATGGGAACTCAAGCAGGGCTGGAACCTGGAGGCAGGAGCTGATGTAGAGGCCTTGGAGGGACTCTGTTGACTGGCTTGCTCAGCAGTTTTCTTATGGAACCTAGGACCACCAGCTCAGGGATGGCACCACCCATAATGGGCTGGACCCTCCCTATCCATTACTAATGAAGAAAATATTCTACAGGTCTGGGTACAATCCAATCCTTTTTGTTGTTGTTGTTTTAGCTTGGTGTTTTGTTTGTTTTTGTTTTTGTTTTGTTTTGTTTTTTTGAGACAAGGTTTCACTGCTTAGCTCTGTCCTAGAACTTTCTCTGTAGACCAGACTGGCCTCGAACTCATAGAGACCCACCTGCCTCTGCCTCCCGAGTGCTGGAATTAAAGGCATGTGCCACCACTACCGGGCTTGCAATTCAATCTTATGGGGCTTTTTTTTTAATTTCATTTTACATTTGAGGTTCCCTACTCCCAGGTGACTTTGGTTGTGTCAAGTTGACATAAAACCAGCCAGCCCTGTGAGGTATGCGGACACTGTGTGTGCTGTGTAAGCACACAGAGGCCAGAGGAAGTCATCTGTTGTTCAGATCCCTCTTTATTTCCTTGAAGCAGGATCTCTCACTAAACTTGGGGCTAGGTTGGTGGGCAACAAGCTTCACACCCTCTGTCTCAACCTGACAGCACTGGGGTAGGTACAGGCTGATGCATGGCCATGCTCAGTTTTCTATGTGGGTAACTACTAGACTTAAACTCAGGTTCTCATGCTTGTACCTAGTGCCAACTTCCCAACCCTCCTGTGCTCTTCATAGGGCCTGAGTTTCTGTCACCATTTTCTCTTAAGCAACTGATGATTTCTCAAGTGACCAGGCAGACAATGGCTGAGATCTGATGCAGGTTTGAAATCCACTGTCTGGAGCTCGTCTCCCATCGTGGGAAGGACAGAAGAGCCCGAACTCCTAAGCAGGGCTGTAACAATCCTCCTAAGTATTGTTCTTCCAGAACAACTCAACTATGCAGAATGAGCAAATGTGGAATTCTAAAAAGAAAAAAGAAACTTTAGTAATATGCACCAGCTCTGACTTAACAAGCAGGGCATATTGTGGCTACCCTGTTAAAAATTCGCTGATCATTTTCACAACTTAGTTATTCTCGATGCCTATTTCCTTTCCAGGGAAAGAGAAGGGATAAAAGAATTTCAGCATTTTTTCTCTTTACTGAATGCTTTTTACATTACTCCTGAAGCCCATTTCCATGTACAGAGTATATTTAAGGAGTTGCCTTCTAATTAAAGAGGTAAACATATCTAATTTCCTATAGACTTTTAAAACATTTTCTTTATCTCGATGTGTATATTTCTGCTCTAATTGAAATTCTTAAATAGTCACTTTCTGAACTGTCAAAATTGTAAAGCTGTTGATGGGTGCAGCTCTGGGGTTTCTATGGTAACCACTTTCATTGCCTAGGAGACACTGGTCTGCTGATGCTACCGCTGAACTGGCTCAAATCTTGAAAACTTGGTGGTACCCAAAAATGTGCATGTCCTGAAAGTTTAGCAAGCTTTTATTTCTAATGGCTGGCATCAAGTGTGGTTGTATCAGGCTGAGATACCTGTTTAACCTGAAGCGCTTCATTGTGTTGATGATAGGATATCTAACAACCATCTCACACTACCAGGTCCTATTTGGACAGAGATCATTCGTATGAATAATTCTCAAGTAATATTTCCACCATTCACTTTAGCTGGAATGGAAGGTGAGCCAGGATGACAGAATTTTAGTTAATTCATAGGACAGCAAGATGTTCCTACGTACAAGTAAATGAATGGGTGGGTACACAGACAATCAAACAAGTGTGCTGCGTTCTCTCTGTCTCTCTCTCATCAATGAATCTGTCTATCTTTCTCTATCTCTTCTTTTGTATTTCTATGTTTTTTCTTTCTCTCTCCTGGCCAAAGACACAGAGACACTGGAAGTTGTAAGCATTGTGGTTTGCTATACATTCTCCTTGTTTCTTGGAATGTGGCCCCACCATTTCTAAGACCTCTCCTGTTCAACTGTTATTGGGAAAGTTGCATTAAAAATAAATCATTTCTTGATCATTGGTTTTCCTGGTGAGTGGTTGAAAATTGAATTAGAGGGAGGGAATTCAGCTCTCTCTCTCTCTCTCTCTCTCTCTCTCTCTCTCTCTCTCTCTCTCTCCTCCAAGAAACTCAAGTTTCTTCTAATTACATCCTGAGGAACATTTAGCCAGGGTGGTCCATTTTAAAGCAGTCACATTTAAAGCGATTTTTGCACCAAATGAGTTTGCTTTTAGATGAGTTTGGCTGGCTCAAGAATCCATCACCACATGCAAATGTGGTGATAAATAAAGCTTTGGCTGCATTGTAGGGATGGGGAGCATTTCAGAAACTGATGTTAGCGCTGTCTGCTAAGTGAAATGGCATCCCTTGAACACTCCTCATATTTAAACATTTAAATGTATGCCACTGAGTCCAACGCATCCATTTGATGTGCGTCAATTCATGAGTAACACAAAATAACATGAGGAGGTGTGAGTTTTCCCTCACAAGTTAGCACTGGTGAAAATACGAGGGTGAGGGGAAGAACATGAGGAGATGGTTCCCCATGCTTATAAGGAATCATTTCAAAGTCGCTAACAGGTGGAATGGGAGCGACTGGGAGTCAATTGTACCATGTCTCTTTGGGATCTGAAGCTGTTAGCATTCTTAGCCTTGGTTCCTCGTGGAAGACAGACACCAGGAAAAGGGAGGGATCTCAGAGGTATGATTAGCAAGTTCATGGGCTTTTAAACCAAACTTCCATACATCAAACAGGATTGATGCTTACCTGTTGATAGCTGACCTAACTGTTAAAGTGTAATTGCTCTTGGTCAATTGTATTCAGCAATGACAATATTCCCAAGTTGTCTTCAAAGATTGCAACATATCCAAGACATGTATTTTTAATTATCTACCAACTCTATTCTTTCTTTCCGATTAGTAATTTACAGAAGCTGAATGTGTAGCTTCCACAATAATAAAAAAATTACCCTGGGCATAGGGGTTACCCAGTTAGTGACTTCCAGGTGTGGCCATATGGCTGGGTTCTCAGTGGAAAATGAAAACACTCTGGATTACTTCCAGACATGGTGGAAGATATTGCACAAGAGTTCCTCCAGGACCTTTTCCCAGCTTCCGGAGACACAGAAACCAGCAAGAGCACTTAAAGGAGGAGCCTGGATCCCTGAATAACTTCATCTACTGATTTGCCCTGTCAACCAGGTTCATACCTCTGGAATTTGTTGAGAGTGTAAAATTCTTCCTTAAAATTTTTTTAACTAGAAAAAAAGGATAAATACTTTTATACCATTATACTTTTATACACAGGCACTGAAAGTGGTGATTATAATTAGAACCAAGATCTACTTTTGTAAGTAAATCCTTCTTAGAAGTTTTGGAGGGAGTCTTTTTCTTTTAAAAATAATTTATTTTATCGTTTTCAGTGTGTGTGTGTGTGTGTCCACATGCATGTGCTTGTGAGTGTTGGTGACCAGTGGGCTGGAAGTGTCAGAGTTACAGATAATGGTGAGTTACCTGATGTGAGTGTGAGGGATCAAGGGAAGCTTAGGTGGTCCAGGAAAGCAATACATGCTCCTAACCCCTAAGCCATCTCTCTGCCCCAATAAGGAACTCTCTTCTCTTTACAGTCTCTGCATTGGACTCCCACAGTAAGCCAAGCAGAGAGGGTATGACAGGATGACACATGCAAATGCCAGACGAACACTGGCCACGCAAATAGGGTCCACTATCATAATTTCTAATACGGGACATGAGCCTTTCAATTAATTTTTTAAGTTGGCTCTTACCTTAACATTCTTCTGTATATAATAGAATTCTGCATAACTGAGATGAGTCTGAGGTTGTTTTTCCAGGTTTTCTCACCCAAATACAAACTGCTCAGAGAACTGTCTACACAGTATGAACTACAGTTCTGAACTACAACAGTTTATTACTTGCTGTGATGCTATGAAGTGCTTGGCTTTGCCGGGAGGCTCTTCTGCTACAAGGAGTACAGCCATATCCAGTAGGCACTGTGTCAGGACCTGTAGCATCCAAGCAGCTTCTCTACCTTCAAGTTCTCCCCGACTATAGTTCCCGCTCATCCAAACACCTAACTTGAGCATCCTAGAAACTTGGCTGCCTCTGTCTCTTTTAAAGATGTAGGCATTGGAAGGTCACTTTTATTGGCGAATATATATATATATTCAAGAGGTGAGGGGGAGATCCAACTCATGGCAGAACAGCTTGTATTTACAAAGGAGAAAAGCATTGAAGGCACTTACAGTGTACCTACTAGAGGGCATTGTAATATAACAAAGAATATTTCTGTTCTTTATCCCGGGTTTCTAGAACAGAGCTTCAAAAACTCTTGGATTTTGTAGAGTGACACGTGTCTAATGTCTTTTGTTGTTTGTAACAAGCTCCTTTCTATCAGAACTGAGCATATGCTAATGAAGTGACTCTTTTTACAGAGCTCTCAGACAGCATTAGGGTAATCCCCAGACAAAAACAACTACAGGGTTAGAAGTTTGGAATTTCAGCCCCGCCTCCCAATGTCCTGAGATGGGAGAGGGACCGGAGGTTGAATTCAATTACTAAATAACCTCCAATTAAATCAATTATGCCTATATAATGAAACCTTCATCCAAATTCCTGAAAACATGGAGGCTCAGACAGTTCCTGGCTGTAGCACACATCCTTGTCATGGATTTCATGAAGAGCTTGACACCGAGCCTCCAGTCCTCTAGACCTCACTCCATGAAACTTTTCATCTGGTTATTAATTTGTTTGCTTCCTGATGAAATAACAACAAGATGGTGAATGAGACGGCTTAGTGGGTAAAAGAAGTTTGCAACTCTGCCTGCAGACCCAAGTTTGATACCCAGGAGCTACATAGTGGAAAGACAGGACTGACTCCAGAAAGTTGTCTCTGACCTCCACACATGTGCCATGACACACATGTGCCCACCCACATTCACACATACACATACATACACACAAAGAAAAAAGGAAGGAAGGAAGGAAGGAAGGAAGGAAAGAAGGAAGGAAGGAAGGAAGGATGGAAGGAAGGAAGGAAAGAAAGAAGAGGAACAGTAACAATAGCTCTTTCTTGGGTTGCATGAGTCATTTTAGTGACTTGTTAAATTGCTGGGAGTTGGGGGAGCCTCCAAAGTTGTCATTGTGTCAGACAAAAGTGCTTTTTGGGACGTGGCTGCTGAACTCGTGAGAGGGAAGCTGGCTCTGGTTCACTGGCATCAGCACGCAATTGTAGGATACCCAGTTGGTATCAGAGGACGGCAACTGCCTGTAGCATCACCTGGAGGGCCTGAGTTAAGCAGCATGTGTGTGTACACTGCCCATGGGCCTCTTGCAAAGATATCATTTTCTCATCAGTTAATGTTGGCACGTATAGTCGTGGCTAATAGGCAGTTAAAACATGTAGGAAAAGCACTGTACAAACTGAAGAACACAAAGCAAGTATTAGCTATAATTATGCACCAGACTCTAATGCATAGTCAAATAACTCAAGGCATGAGCACTTGGTGCCTAGAGCCCATGTGCCAGCCAAGTCAGAGAAATAATGAATGTAGATTCCCAAGCTAAAGATAGAAACTTCATCCTATGTGTCTTCTGTATGCATGTCTGGGGTCTTTTTTTCCCCAACGAAAAAATTTTTTTCCATTCAGTCCCAGGCAAAAACTTGGCAATTTCTTCTCATGAATCATCTTGTAATGGCACGATTCCACACCAGCAGAAGAATTATGTGAGGCCACAGTCTTGGCTGGCCTGCACTCAAAGAAAACATGCAACCCTGAATTCCATGTGGTGTTTGAACTGGCCCAGTGATCCTGTATCCTGTCAGCCCATGAGGCTGAGTTAAGTAGAAATCCCAGCTAATGCTGTGGGGACATCTGTCAAGACCTGGCAGAAAGGGACCGTACTGACCATCTGATCGCATAAGGTCCACTCCCAGAACCTTGCTGTGCACACTCATGAAGTAGCACATGTGCCTGTACCACTTTTAATGGTTGGAGCATCCGGCTATTGTTTTTCCAGGTCTCCTCCACACCAGTGGAAAAGACCAAAACAGGCAAGATGTCACTGAACAGTAAAACAACACTGAAGATTGGTACCGACAGACAGTGTCCCCATGGCTATGGGGATTAGAAAATAATGTGGAAAATACCCATCAGCTTAACTCAAATACACATGGAGCTTTTTACCAACACGGGAGAGGAGTCTATGACACACACTCTGCAACTCACACGTAAACACACATCAAAATGCACACACAGTGAACATACCACGCTTCACATGATTTCTATAAAGTTCTGACAAGGGAAAATTGAAGGATAGCTACTTAAAATTCCCTTCTCAGGCCACTGTTTTGTGGCACATAATTGTGAATCTCAGCATTCAGGAGTCCCAGGCGAGCCCAGGCTGCACAATGAGATCCCATTTAAGTAACAACAACAATAATAATAATAATTGGCTAAAGGCACACAGACAGGTGTGCAAAGGAAACTATTTCTGTCTTGCTAAATGACCTCATCTCTTCATGGAGCCTCAAAAAGGAAGCTTCCAGAACATTTGTCACCATCACAAAACTTATAAAAGTGAGATGGAGTGGTATAAGTTATTTTGGCCCACAGGCTTTAAGTGGAGTTGTATATTTCCCTAAGGGGGCAAAAATAGAACATTTATTAAATGGTGAGTTATTCGAAAACCAGCACAGGCCCCAGTTGTCTTTCCAAAGCTCTGATTTACTGCATACTTCTCCCTTGAGAAAGGCCCTTTTTAAATGTTCATTTCCATTTTAAGAGTCTCTGGCTTTTGATCTGTTGGGAGTATTCTTTCTCGTTCCCTGACTGGAGTACTGGAGGAAGAATTGGGGCCTTGCTCTCGGGGGCTGTATTTTTCCATGGCCTGCGCTTGGCATCTGAGCATCAACTTCTGCAAATGCATTCTCACCCTACTTAATGCGGAGGTCAGACCTGGCGTTCTTCCACCGAGTGACATCTTCATACCCCAGCACCCATGAGACAGGTGAGATGGACTTTGGTATTCTAATACCCCAAGGTGTCCCAGGTGTTCCTTTTAATGTTAATCTAAGATTTCGTAATAAATTTTTGCTGGAGTAAAATTACAGTCATAGAAATATTAGAGTGTCCTTCGCATCAGAAAATATTCCTGTCTGTTTTCACTTTCTTTGGTAACCCTGACAAGTGTGGAGAGCCAATTGGCTAGAGTCGTTGTGTCCTAGACAAGGTTGGCTCCAGTCAGGTTTAATACCAAACCTGGAGGATGGGAATTGGCTCTTTTGGGAAACAGCGTGCTGTGCAGGCACAAGGATCTGAGTTCCAGTCCTCAGGACTAGGTGAAAACCTGCATGGTGGCAAGAGTCTGGAACCCCAGTGCTGGGTATAGACAAGGACAGTCTTAGAGCTGCCAGCCAGCCAGATGAGCCAAAACAGGAGCTGGAGATTCAGTGAGAAGCCCTGCCTCAGAAAGGATGTGAACCCACGTACACATGCTTAAACATGTCTTCCCTCCCTCCCCCCCCCAATCTCTCTGCACACACACACACACACACACACACACACACACACACACACACACACACACACACCATTGTGGTTCCATCAGGGGTTCTTTCCAGAAAACCATTTCTGTCCCCTCCCTTCTTTTTCTCCTTCCTTTCCCCCCTCCATTCTTTCTCTTCCACAACAACAGTGACCATTTACAGAGACCAACCTGAAGATCTACCTCCCATGGTACAGGCCTTCCTCCAGGTGTCTGTCACTCAGCAATGTATCACTAGCTGTTCTATCAGAGCCTATGTCACATACTAAGTGGCTGTTAGTGAAAATAGGATTAGGGGGAGAACAGAAGCAGAATGAGCCATCGATGGCTGGGCTGCCACTATTTGTCACAGGTAAGCGACATGCCTAGCTTAAAAAGCCACAAGGCTCCCATTTCCTTGTAGCACATTTCGTTTGTCTGTCCAGTTCCGTGTTCGGTTGATTGTGACAAGCCAGTACGCCATGTAAGGCATCCCATGATCCATGTACACATTCAGCTCTGCAGATGAAAGGAAGTTGATCTGGGGACAAAGGGGGACAACAAGATATTTTTCGTTACTGACTTTCCATGTTAGAGGATAAAAGAAATTGTATTCCCCAGGAGGAAATGGCTTGTTTTATTTTATTATCTTATTCTTTTGTTTTATTTTATTTTATTTTTATAGCTGTAGGCAATCAGTGGATAAGTGAGTATTACGATCTTGGTACATCTCTAATTAATAAGATCAATTGCTACTGTATTTTCTTTTACAAACTCATTTAGATATGTCAGGGCTGCAATTATTTTGAGAATGATCTGGCTTTGAGCTCATTCATCTTTCCTCTTCCTCAAGGAGGAAATAAAGCTGTCAGCTTGAGTGCCCTTTGAAGTCCATCTCAGATCCTTGATGGAAAAGGAAAAACAAAGCTCTCTAGCCTCACACATTTCCAGGGTCAAAGTTCCTGTTCTCCACTGTGTGTGTGTGTGTGTGTGTGTGTGTGTGTGTGTGTGTGTGTGAGTCTGTGTGCCTGAGTGTGTGTGTGTGTCTGTGTTGATTTTTGTTTTCAACAAGGTAACATGTTTGCTTTCTAGTCATATGTTGTAGTTCTGCACGTGCAGCTGCTTAGAAAAACAATTCCAAACTCTTGGGCTCAGAAGCATGGGACAGTGCCACTCTGCATGTTTGCTGACCTCTGGTTCTAGGTCCTTCTCTACCAATGGACATTCTACCCTACTAAAACCATAAGCACAGTTTAGGTGGTAACAATCACCAATGTCTTATCAACTGCATTAATTAACACCGCTTAATTGAGTATAGCTATCCAACCTCACTTCTATTTATTTATCTTACTGTGTAGCCCAGACTGGCCTGAAATCTGAAACCCTCTTGCCTTGACCTCCCAAGTACAAGGATGAAGGAATATGTGCCACCCCATCCTGCCCCCATCCCTGCTCTCCGCAACCTGTACCTCATCCCAGCAGGCCTGAAATATTTCCTTTACTTGTGCAGAGACAGCTCCAAGTGTCTCTCACAAGAAACTGCCCAAATCTGTCTGCCTATTGGATTCCCTCATTCTGAAGTCTACCACACATGCAGACAAATACACTTGGCCAACCCAGAACACCAGAGAGATGCATCTAGACCCTCCGTCTGGGGAGGGCCAGCCCACCCATTTCGAAGGGAGATTTAAACCTTCTCTTAGAGATGGCAGAGGCTGGCACAAGGCTCATGAATCAACGCAACAGCAATGAGGCGATCCGCTGTCTCTCCCAGGCCATGCCCTGCGAGTTCCTGCGTCTCTGGCTACTGTCTGATTTGTCTTTAAGGTTTTAACATTATCCCTCTGTTGACAAATGAATGCGTTTCTGGAAAATTAGGTATTTCCAGAAGCTGGCAGACGGAGTGGAGCACAGCAAGTGTGCAGTAAGTCTCTGACTCCCTCAATTCATAATGAACGGGAGAGGCCTGGAGCTTGGAGTGAGCCTCGAATTCAAGGTGATGATAAACGAGGTGTGGTTGGGGTGGTAACTGGGGGATTTCCAGCCGGGTCCTGTCTAGACCCTGGTTTGCTATGGAGGAAAAGCCACAAAGGGGTGGGGAGGGGTGCTATAGAATCTCGTTCCTTAGAGACCCCGTCCTCAGGGAGCGACAGCCACATTTCCAGTCTTAGCCTTCGTCTGGCCCCTCATGGGGACTGCTGTAAATAACATTAGCCTGTCTTTCAGCAAGCTTCAGGAAGCTTATAAACTGAACATGGTGTTTGTTGTCTGTAGTTGTACATTAAGCTCGGGACTGTCAAGTCTAATTATTCTCATTAAGGCCTGGAAGTTTTAGAGATTAATTAAGCAGAGAGCAAAAGCTTATGCACAACAGCAATCTTCTCCCTCCCGCAAGGATTAGCCGCCATTCTAGTGGGGTTTTCCATGAGTCCTGCCCATTACTTTGTGAGATAGCAGAGTGAGGAGCTCATATAGCGTGGATTAGAAACTGCCTACATTTCACATGTGCTATTCAGCCATGAAAATAAGCCCTGGCCCTTGTGTCCATAACCCAGAAGGCTCACTAACGAGAACCAGGCAGTGGGGCTAATGAGAAATTCAATACGTGCTGCGTCTCCTTCCCATTCCCTTTAATTTGCTTTCCATGGGATCCAATGCAAGCGGGAAGGCCCATGTCGATGCTTATGCTCTCTTCTCTGGCTGTGAGCTTAGGCATGATCTAATTCTGGGTTCCCCTCCTGCACACATGGAAAACAAGATCGGTCAGTTGGTTTTGAGTTACCGTGACGAAATACCTGGGATAATCATCTTAATAAGAGAAATGGTTTATTTTGGCTGATTCTTTCCAAAACTATGGTGCACAGCCATTTGGCCTTGTTTGTGGACCTATGACAGGAGTATGTGGCCAAGGAAGCTGACTATGTGGTGTAGCTAGGAAACAGAGGCAGGGAGAGGGGAGACGGGGGTTCCAGTATCCCCTTCCAAAGCACGTCTTCAATGACCTAACTTCTCATGAGGCCACATCTCCTAAAAGTTCTGCCATGGTCAAGGAGAGCCTTCCTGGACACCAAGCCCTTACATCATAGTCATCTGAGGGATACTAAACCAGACCATTGCTTAGTGTATTAGTTACTTTCTCCTTGCTGCAACTGAAGATGTGTTCAGAAGCACTTCTCATGGGAAGGAATGATTGGATTTGATTTTGCATTTTGTGATTGACAGGATACAGTCCATTATGGCCAAGAAGACATGGCGGTGCACAACTCCGTGGTGGCAGGTGGGAAAGCTTGCTAGCATCTTGGTGTCCTAAGGACAGATTAAGATGGGAAGTAGAAGCGAAGAGTAATCTCAATACTCAGAGCTCAACACTGCAAGTGGCCCACTTCCCCCTGTGAGTCCCTGCTTCCTACAAACTCCACAACTTCTCCAAACATCACTGTCAGCTATGAAGCAAGTGTTTGAACACACGGGCCTGAGAATGTTTCAGTTTCAAACCATCCTAGTGAGGGTTTCTGTTGCTGTGTTGGAGCACCATGACCAAAGAGCAAGCTGGGGAGGAAAGGGTTATTTCAGCTCACACTTCCATGGCACAGTCCATTACTGTGGGAAGTCAGGGCAGGAACTCAAGCAAGGCAGGAGCCTGGAGGCAGGAGTTGATGCAGAGGCTGTGGAAGGGTGCTGCTTACTGGCTTGCTCCCACTGCTTGCTCAGTCTGCTTTCTTACGGAACCCAGGATCACCATCCCGAGGTTGGCACCACCTACCACAGGGTCAGGATCCACAGGTTTGAGAACCACTGCTGTAGGGTATTTTGATAATTAGTGATTGAGGAAATGCCTCCATGAGACCCAGCTGCAAGGCATTTTCTCATTTAGTGATCAATGGGGAAGGCCCAGCCCACGATAGGGAAGAAGAAAAGTGTCACTTGCCCTCACACCCTAAAGCCTTCCCTTTGACACATGCTCCTTCCACCCCAGCCTTCCTCTAGTACAGTGGTTCTCAACCTTCCTAATGCTGCGACTCTTTAATACGGTGCCTCAGTTATGGTGACCCCCAACCATAAAACTATTTTGTTGCTACTTCATAACTGTAATTATGCTTCTGTTATAAATTGTAATGCATCTGATATGTAGGGTATCTGATATGTGGCCTCAGAAAGGGGTCACTTCCCACTGGCTGTAGCGTCTATTTACTCTGCAGAACTACTGCAAGAGCGAGTGAGGCCAGGTAGGGCAGCCACAGAGAGAAGAACAAGTGTCCAATGGAATCAACAAACACGATTGAAAAGTCAGGGACCAACACCGTCCATAAGAAATTGGGTGCCGTTTCCTGAATGTGACACGTTCTCTAGGATCCTAAGCTGTGGTTTGTAAAAAGCCTCATTCTTGGGACTGAGGAGCAGGCTTATTGTGGCCAGCAATGGGTGGGTGGAGAAAGATGGATTTGGGGAGTTCAGTGGCAAGTGACTCTAGGCTGTTGATGGACTACAGGTTCAGCGAGAGAAACTGTCTCAAAAAGTAAAGTCAAGAGTAATTAGGACTTGACTATCATTGACCTCCAGCCTCTGCAAGTGCAATTGTGCACATGTGTATGTGGGCATACACACGGACAAACACTTAAGAGCCTCATTCTCTCCTCAATTCTCAAGGTATTTGCCTGTATTTAGTTCTGTTTTCTAACTGCTGTATTTGTGGCTTGACCTATCTCTGTGTGAACTCTGAGCCCAAGAGGCTCTTCATTCTCATTTATCCTCTGGTCTCCAGGTGCTGTGCAGAGGACTGACTGTGCCTTCCCCTTCATATATACTGAACTTGTATGTGATCATCAGGATTAGATGAAGTTACAGGTGGGATCTTCCCGATGAGATTTGTGCCTTATAAAAACAAAAGATCGAGACACCAGACTCTGAGCCTATGCTCACTAAGGGAAGACAATGGTATAGGGCATGTCCACACCACAACTCAACCATGCTGGACACCCTGATCTCAGGCTTCCCAGCTGCTCTGGAAGCCAACCAGTGACCTTGGTTCATGTGCATGTAATTTTCAACACACATTTGACATGTAGTTTAAGGAGGTCACATGGCATCATTTTTACTGAATCTGGCAGTCCTGAAGGGTCACTGTCTAACCACTGTCCATAGGGTGCTCAGTAAACAAAATTCTCATGGAAGAAGGGAAGACATGGGCAGCCCTGTGAGTTCCCAGGGCAGGGAAGACTCATGCCAACAAGCAGCAGATAATATGGCCACCCCATCATTATACAGGTGTGCTTATCAAAGCGGCCACCTGACTGGCTGAGATTTCTATCACTCGACGGTGCCCTGAACAGACCATGCACATGTATCTAACTCCTGCAGTAGAAAGGTACTGTGCTACTGGACGGTGGTGGTGCCACCTCAGGAGGCAGAGGCAAGTGGATGTCTGTGAGTTCGAGACCAGCCTGGTCTACAAGACCTAGTTCCAGGAAAGCCTCCACAGCTACAAAGAAACCCTGCCTCGATTAAAAAAAAAAAAGAAAAGAAAAGAAAAAGAAAAAGAAAGAAAGGAAGAAAAGTACTGTGCTAAGCAGCCCAACAGCTATTTAAAGTTGCTTAACACAGCATTCTTTTCTCTCAGGTGGGGTGTGCTATTATGCTCGCAAGCCTAATTAATCATATTTCCAGTGCAAACACTGAATAGCCCAACAAAAGAAATCAATGACACAAATCCACGCTTCTGATTTGAAGTCTTCATATCTCAAGGTTCCAGTTTTAAATCAGAACTGTTTAGTGAGACTGGGAGAGAGATGGGAGGAAGGTGCATTACATAAACGTTAAAGAAACTCAAGGAGGAGGAATGTTAAGGCTCTGATCTCTTACCAGTTTCCTTCTCTTTAGTTCCCCAAGCGTCTAAGGCAAAATAAATACTTAATAAATAAAATGACTGATGGATGGGTCTTTTGTTGAATCTAAATCTATCCACAGAGTTGTTGATTACACCTGTCCAAGGTTTCGCAAAGTCAAAGTTTTATGCACTGAACCCAGGCATGAAGGAAGACTCAGTATAAAATAATACTAGTGCAGGGTGAAGGGTCCTCCACAGAGGCTGCTTGACTGACAACGAGTTATATCCCCAGGAAAACCCCACTGTAAACTGTATGGCAAGTCAAAAATACATCTAACACTCCCAACCTACAGAACCCACCAGTCCAGAGTCAGGACACACTATAGAGGGTGGACTGTTTCCCTGTTGTGATCGAAGGCAGGCTGAAAGCTGTAGTTCCCAGAACCTGCCTGGTATCACCAGAGAGGAAGTTCAGACAGCATATCACTAGCCCAGGAAAAGATCCAAGTTCAAAACTGCCAGCATAGCTTCACCGTCACGAGGTAGAAAAGGGTTAAGTGGAACCATCAAGAAGTCAGGAGGCATCTGTAATAGTCTCCCTGTTGCTTGATCACAATGTCTCCTCAAATGCTGGGAGCTGACATGCCTTGTCCTATCTCCTTTAATTAGCTCTGTTCACCGGGCTTTCAGCTGACAGGTCTAAGATGTGTTTGGCTGTATATAGCCAATGACACCAGAGGATCCAGAGTTGGCAAAGGCGATGCTGTAGGACACTGCAAAGATTCTAAGATGTGTGAGGGATTATATGCACTTTGCCAACAGACACACTTCCTTGCTTTGGGGGCCGTGGTTGCTAGGGAGCTGGAATGTGACAGAGGGCTCCACGGCTGGGAGATCAGAGAGACAGGAGTCTGCAGGGTGCTGCCAGTGGGAACCTGGACAGCTAAAGGCCAGGGAGCCTTTCCTCGTAGAGTAGCACTATGGAAGCTAGTACCATCTTGTCTTCTCCTCCCCCTCATCCTGCAGACCCAGACTTAACCAGAGTCCCCGGAAGTATGCTGGCCTATTGAAGGAACTCTAACCTATCCATATTTTTCCCCATTATCCATACAGTTGCCCATTACCTGAGTGTTATATAAAGTCACCAGCTTCTTACGTATTGATGCTAATTCAAGTATTTTATTTTTATTAATTTCTTTTGTGTGTGCATGTTTATATTTCTCTCTCTCTCTCTCTCTGTGTGTGTGTGTGTGTGTGTGTGTGTGTGTGTGTGTGTATGAGCATGTGTGCAGAGGCCAGAGAACAATCTTGGATGTTGTTTTTGCTTTCTTTTTGTTTGTTTGTTTTATTTTTTAGGACAGGCTCTCTCACTTGTCTGGAATTTACCAAGTCAGAAGCTGACTAGGCTAACTGGCCAGCTAGTCCTAGCAGCCATCCACCTGTCTCTACTCCCTAGCACAGTTACACCTGGCATTAAAAAAAAAAAAAAAAAAAAAAAACATGGGTTCTGGCTGGGTGATGGTAGTGCATGCCTTTAATCCCAGCACTCAGGAGGTAGATACTGGTGGATCTCTGTGAGTTCAAGGCCAGCCTGGTCTACAGAGCAAGTTCCAGGACAGTCAGAGCTACATAGAGAAACACTGTCTCAAACAAACAAACCCAGGTCCTCATGTGTGCAAGACAAACACTTCACCACCCAAGCCATCTCCCAAGCCCCAAAACTCAAGTGTTTAAAAACTGTGCAAACTAACTAAAATTGGAGAAAAAAATCTGAGAGAAGACAAACATTCCCGAGGACTCGAGGGGTGCAGTTATATAATTAACTGGGAAGAACATTCTAGAGACGGGAGGCACCACAGGTGCAAAGGCCTTGAGGTCTGTTGAGCAGAAGTCAGACCAGGTAAGAGTGAATAAGTCTGGACAATAGGAGGCTAGAAAGATGGTCCTGGATGCCGATCAAACAGCTCCTGAGACCCATAAAACCACAGAAGCTTTCTGCACTTGCTTTCGAACATTCTCACGGTTAAACCCGGCTGCTTTGTGAGGCAGGAGGCCGGGAGACAGCAAGAAGCAGGAAGTCCTTACAGTGGCCAAGGAGAGGCCTAAAGATGGCTTGGCCTCGGAGCACAGAGATGAGGGGAGATGTTCTCCACTGGGAGACCATGGTGGACCAAGTGCTCCCATCCCTCTAGGAAATTTTCAGTTGCTTCTTATGACATATTTCGTCATAGTCACAAGAAAAATAACTAAGATCCCCCGTAGCCACACCCTCCCTTCCCAGGTCCTCCTTAGCCGTACTGGAGCCACATCTCCTAAATGACTGCTCAGACCTCAAGTCCCTCCCAATGTCTGTAGTCACTGGAACCTAAGCTTGGCAGGCCTACAACTGATGACACCACAAAGCAGCCAACCAGTCCTCTGCTAGGCGCTTCCCTGGCTCTTTAGACTCAACACTGACCTTGATTACAGTGGGAAGGGCGTGTCCAATTCAGCTTCTCAACAGAGCCTACATGTGTGCAGCAGCATCTAGTGAACCTGTAACAGTGGCCACACCCCTTTGGGTGTGGCTTCAGGGACAGAAGCAGAAGGAAGTGTGAGGCTGGTCTCACCTGTGCTGTCTCTGGTCTCTTTCTCTTGCATCTGCTGATCCAATAGGAAGGGCAGAGAAGCACTCCAGTGGTTCTTTATTATTATCCATGTAAGTTGTTCCCCAATAAACACCCACATATCATTTATCTTGGGTCAAGTGGAATCTTTACACCCTTGCCATCACACATGTGTCTTTTCTGGGGACATCACCCCCTCCTCACCTTCACCCTCATCCCACCTCCTAGGGGCTCCCACTCCTCCTCATCTGGAACCACAGCTGTGAAGCCCCTGTGGCACCGTGCAGCCCACCCTTTCAAGACAGCTGAGGTTTCATATCAGCTCCACCATGCAGGTGTGACCTACTCTGGGTCTCATCCCAGATTCCCTGACTTCTCTAGACCCACATCTACTGGCAAAAGCAACGGTACCCAGGTATGCCTTAAGGAAGCCCCAAAGCACCCCTCCAGCCAAGAAAGCCAAGAGTAGAAACACAAAGGTAGCACTTGGGGACCCTCAGTTAAGTGACAAGGCATCCCCGGAGGCTGGTTCTTGAAGTCAGTCACAGCTGATCTATAGAAACAATGCAGCCTGTTCAGGCAGGGATAGACTGGTGCTGCCTGCATCAGTCATCTCTACTCAAAGCCGGCCTGGTTGGCCTTACCCGATTGCTGCACAGGATATTTGACCAATTCCGGCATCGGTGGGTTTCAAAGCTGTGAGGTAGAGTCCCAGATATATTCATCTAGTGAGCTCTACAGAGTAGAGACAATGCACGTGAAGATTTATAAGAGCGCCCATGGGGACTTGGTGGGTACTGGCGGGGTGAGTGGAGAGGTATGCATGTGCATGTGTTCATGTGTGTATGTGTGAGGCATGCATGTGAGGCCGGAGGGTGGCATCCGGTGTCTTCCTCTATAGCTTTCCACCTGACTTTTTGAGATAGGTCTCAATGAACCCGAAGCTCACTGATGCTTCAAGAGTAGCCAGCCAAGGAGTCCCAGGATCCTCCTGTCTCCACCCCAGTAGGATTACAGGCGTGTGCCTTTGTGCTGAGCTTTTTTCTTCATACCGGTGTAGGGGTCCAAATTTGGGTCCTTGTGTCTGTACCACTAAGCTGTCTCCTCAGCATCAGTCCTTGGTATTCTTAACACCCACAGGTCTTGGTGAACTCCTTTGTCCCTGACATCCCATTGGCTAGTCCAATGAGCTTCTTAATCTAGCTCTGTGGGGTCAGCCTTTCTCCCAGGGTGCTCTTGACCCTAAATATTCCTGCTGATGCAGAAATGAGTCCATGTTGGTACAGTCCCAGGAAGATGGGAGGGGATGTTAGCAGTCAGTGTCTAGAACCCTGCTCACATGAACAGGTGCTAAAAAACTAAAAGCTGCCAGGTAGCTGGGTGGTGGTGGCACACACCTTTAATCCCATCACTCTGGAGGCAGAAGCAGATGGATCTCTGTGAGTTCCAGGCCATCCTGGTTTGCAGAGTGAGTTCCAGGCCAGCCTGAGCTACATAGACAAACCCTGTCTCAAAAAAACTAAAAACAGGAAAAAAGGAAAGCTGTCATGTAGTTAAATGAGTGAACTAAACAATGCATCAAAAGGCTCAAAGCCATAGCTCAGCCAGCTCCTAAAGCTCATACCCCACGTTGGGCCCCACTACTGTACCCACCCCCATGCTTGGTCTGGCCAATTAAGTGCCTTTATCCTTGGTTCTTACACAGGACATCGTGGATATTCTATGGAACCCGAAAATGGTGTGATTCAGTTTGCTAAAAGAACAGCAAGTCTGGCAAGATAGTAAGACTGAACTTGACTTTCAGTTTGGACCAAAACTTTAAGTCTGGTTCTTCTACATCTTCTGTTTCACCAGGCTCATCCTTGGACTTCCTTCCCTACCCTGTGGAGTCTAGATTGAACACAAATCTTGCTGTGTCAGTGTGGGGAAGCATCTGTGTTGTCTGAACCCCCCCCCCCGCAGTACTCAGCAACCTGGCTGCTGTCACGTCAGCAAGGATCTTTGCAAGTATGTTTACCCAGAACCCAGTGTGCCTAATGCTTGCTCACAGGGCTGGACTCCTTGGTTATAATCCTCACTTATTCATTACATTGTTCAGTCTCCCCAGCCACACAGAGGCATAGCCATGGTGCCTGTGTCTATCAGCACAGCCCCCTGAATCAATGCTGCCTCGCCACATTGTTTAAATTATTGCTTCTTCCTTGAACCAAGTAAAGCAAGAAAAAGCTAGAAGAGATGAGGAATGGATTCAGCCCAGATGAGGGAAGCTGTAATGACTACACACAGGTACTGTAGGCCCCAAAACATGGGTGGGGGATGACCAACTGGGCGTGTTAGAGGGACAGAAGGATGGACTTCCAATTTCTCTGGTTTAAATCTGGAAGATGTCACCGTTAACTGAAATCAAGAACATATCAAGAATAACAGCGGTACACTGTGCTGTCCAACCTGACTCTCTCAGTTGTGGTGTAGCTTGACTCCTAAATAACACGGAGTCAGGGATTTCTCATCCCCTTATCTGATCAATTTGATCTACAGAGCCACCTTGGCTAAGCCCAGCCATCAAAAAACGAATACCCCGTTGAAAGTGATTCATCAAATATCTACCTTGTTTTCCTCTCCCAGACGCATGTGCTTTTTAAAGGTACAGTCACAGGAGTGCTCCGGGAAGAGAGGCAGAGCCAAAGCCAAAGGTCACAGCCCAGCAGGGCCTGTTGTCCTACACCAGCTGTGATGGGGCCCATGTGGGCCAGAGGTGGCTTCTCTGGTCTGAAGCCATCCCTGATATACTCAGAGTGCATGCTGACAGCAGTTGCTTTTCAAAGGCCTGTAAATTTCACTTCATTGTTCTGCCTCATTTTCCATTCAGAGGCACAGCACGAGGTACTTGGCAGCCCATGAAATAAAACTCCACACACGTGTTCCGATTCCCTGGAGGCTGGGTCTCAGCCTGGCTCGCCCCCTCTCTCTCCTCCCACTCATTGAAGCTTTCAGCTTCCTCCTCGTTTTCATGCTCCTCTCTGACTTTTTGGTTCCATGGACATAGCAAAGCGATCTTGGGAAAGAGTTACTCCTACAAGGGGAGGGGCTAAAGAACAGGCTGGAGTAATCCCAGCACAAATCCTCATCCTGGCCCTATGCAAAGGGGTCCCTGGGGGTACGAAGGGTGAACAGCAGCGTGGATGCTAGGTCTAGAAGGGTCCGCTGGACAAATCCTTAAGCAGTTCCTCTCATCACTGGGAACAAGGGTAGCCCCTTGTTCTGCATGGGGCCAGGCCACATGGACATCTTCCTAAAGAGGAAGACAAGCCCATCAGACAAGTTCAGAAACTGAGTGTGAAGGCACATGCCTATAACTCCACTGCTCAGGAGGATCAGGAACTCAAGGTCATCCTTGGGTACACAGGGAATTTGAGGCTAACCTGGGCTACATGGGTGCAGGGAGAGATTTATGTACCTGTAAAATAGGGATGCCCTATGATATTTTATTGAGGGAGAAATCACTTCCTTGAGAAGCCAAGAAAGGCGAGAACCAAAAGTCCACACACTACTCTCCGGGCCAAAACCGGAACCCAAAGAAATCCCCATAGCCCCCCCCACAGTCTACGTACCTGTGACCACACCCAAAAGGTCTACGGGTATGTACATCTCTCCCTACACATGGGGACCTCCTCTTTTTTAAAAAAGCAACCAAAAGATGAAAATTTTCAGATGTGGAAGTTGTAAGACTTCCCCTTACGTTTCTATTGTTTTGAGTCAGATGTGGAAGTTGTAAGACTTCCCCTTACGTTTCTATTGTTTTGAGACAGGGTGTTATAGCTAGAATAAAAATAGACCAGAGGGAGTCGCACTATTAGGAGATGTGGCCTTTGGAGTAAGCGTCTCAGTCTCTCCCTGCTGTCTGCTGATCTGCATGTAGAACTCTCAGCTCCTTCTCCTGCACCAGGTCTGCCTGCACGCTGCCAGCCTTAGTTAAATGCTTTCCTTTATAGTTGCTGCGGGGTCATGGTGTCTCTTTACAGTAATAGAAACCCTAAATAAAACTCAGGGTCTTATAGTACAGCGTAAGCTGGCCTCTGACCAACGGTCCTCCCGCCTCCACCCCTGAGTGCTAGATTCCCAGGCATGTCATCATTCCCTGCACCTTCCCAAATATTTGTGAAAAACATTCAGGGCAAGCATTCTTGCCAGACCTTCACTATACATTGCATGACTGCTACCAACCCATTTAAGAACAGAACAGCTTATTTCATAAGCTTGATGACTGTACATGGCCTTCACTCCCAAGACCTTCGTGCTGTCACTACACGGGGCAGATCCAAGTCTTTGACACAGTCCATCCTTGCATGGTGCACTTCCTTCTCCCATGGAAAAGTCCCTTGGAGCCACTTTCTTCATTTGATACATACCCACCAACTGCCCTAGAATTCTTACCTCCTTCATCTCTCACTTCTAACTTCTAAGCTCCAGTTTTCTGCTAAGAGGTCCTGCTAGCTCACAAAGGAGAGCTTGCCCACTCCGGTCTGGTGGTCCTTCCCCACAGGGCGTGTCCAATACCCAGCTTCACAAGGTATTTCACAAGGTGGACTGTATTAATCACTCTCCTCATTGCTGTGATAAAACACCTGGCAAAACTGTATTAAAGGCAAAAGTTCTTTGGCTCACTGTTTAGGTGGTGGGAATAGCAGTGGAACTTGTTCACATCTGAGCAAATGGGGAAAGATAGTAAGGAGAGTAAGGATAGTGTGGGGAGAGACCAGGTGCCTGCAGCTGACCACACCCCTTGGGGCGTGGTCATGGGTACCTGGGAAGATTCAGGGGATAAAAGAAGGAACAATTGGGCACTCTCACTCTCTTGGATGCTGGCCGTGCTTCAGAGAGCAGAGCATTTCCCAGCTTCTCCTGTAAGTGATTTCTATATTTAATAAGGTATCCTAGACCCCCTTTTTCCTGGTGCACTGTTTCCTTATCAGGACAGGAAGTGGGGCCAGCCTATAAGCCTCAAAGCCCACCCTGGAAGAAAACAATTTCCTCCCAGAAACCTCCAGAACAGCACCACCAGCTGGCAACCAAACATTCAAACCCTGGAACCTGGGGGAGGAGTTTTACATCCAAACCATTACAGGGGCAGTGCCAGTGAGGACTTGAAACTGCCTCTCATTCATGTTGACAGGCATATGCTGAGCTCTCGGGTCCCTTGCTGCTTCTCTTACCCTTTAATGTTTCCAGAGTTTAAGAGATGCTAGACATAAGCATCCCTGGACATCCCATGAGGCCTGTTACCTGTGCTCAGAGATTCCCTCTCATTCGGACACTGCTGATCTGGAAGTGGATCAAGAGGAAGAAGTTGCCAAGTGTTCTCTCCAGAAAACACTCATTAAAGAACAGCACAACAGAGGCCTCCTCAATGTCCCCTTCTCCAGCCTTTCTACCTTTCAAGCTCTACCCTCCAAAGAGGACAGGGCCTTGTTAAATAAAAGGCTAGTGGGCAGACAAACCAACCGGAAAGTTGGGACAGACAGGTCTAAACTCTCCCCTCCAGGGTCACCATGCTGAGAAAGAGGTACTATTGAAAACCAAGGTATGCTTTCCTCCAGCCTCTCAACTGCTGGTGGGAGAAAAGCCATAGTGTCCCAAACCTCTGCCAGACACTCTTCACCTGGGTAGCTATGTCAGCTTAACATCAGAAAGCAAGATCTCCTCCAAAGGACACTATGGTCCCACTAAGGAGTATATACCCAATGGGATGCCTACCCTCTGTTGTGGGACTGCATCCTGAGATCTCACCTTGAGGTGGTTGTCTATACTACTTAAAAGCTGTGGATCTGGCACTAGTCTTGGTACTTGGTTCCACCACCATTGTTACACTATACTGTGGTGGCACAGACCTGGGTCTTACCTTTTGGATGATTTATTCTCTACTGTTGTCAGTAAAAAAGGAATCATGGGTCAAACAGTAGTAACCCTGAAAGATGTGTTCATGTCCTAAATGCAAGAACCGTGAATGTGACCTTATTTGAGTGAGGGAGGTCTTGTTTATATCATTAAGTTAAGGATCTTAAAATGAGATGTCTTGGACTAGCAGGGTGCCCCTAAATCTAACAACATCTATGCTTACAAGAGATAATGACTCTTATATGTAACTACAGTTAACAATGTTATATGGTACTATATTTCAACATACTTAGAAGAGAAATAATTTTAAATATGATTTCCACAATGAAAAGATGAATGTTTGAGGGGACAGATACTCTAATTACACAGTGTATAATATCAAAACTTCATACTGTATCCCATAATGTAGATATATAAACATTAGTGGAAATTTAAAATACAGTAAAAATTTGAAAGTACTGATTAAATGGTGACCTTTCTATTATATATGCTTACTGCAGTGTTTTAAAGATTAATATCACAATATAACAAAGGCCAATGAATCGCATGCTTTACACGGGTGCAGTGGGTGATATACATACTATTAGCATTCCATTGCTGTTGCAAAGTACTTGGAATAAAAGGGAAGGAATTTATTTTGACTTACAGCTGTGAAGGTTTCAGTCCATGATTGGTTAGCCTGTGGTAAGACAGAATTTTATGACAGTGCCACATGGGTGGGAGCCTATTCACCTCAAGGCTTCATGGGAAAGCAAGAGATGAAGAAGCCAGGGCTCTATAATCTGCTACAAGGATGCACTCCCAATGACCTAAGACTTTAGGTCAAGTCCCCTCTTAAAGGTCTCTACCACCTTCTAACACCTCCATGGGCTATGGATGAAGTGTATAACACATGGACTTTTAAGAAACATTCAAGATCCAAACTATTGCAGCACGTGAATTTTACCTCAATAAAATCACTTTTAAAAGTGTGAACAAATAAAAAAAACACATTAGTAACATCAAAGCCAAAAACTTAAAGCTCCAGTGAGCTGAGCCTTGGGTAACAGAAATCGAAAAGAGGTCTGGGGTGATGGCAGCCAGTAAAGTGCTTGCTATGCAACTTGAGGACCAGAGTGTGATTTCCCCAAAACCCATATAAAAGAGCCAAGCCAGGCCTAGCCACATGCACCTGTAATCCCGGTGCTGGGGAGGTGGAGACAGGTAGCTAGCTTAACCTACCTGGTGAGCTCAAGGCCGGTGAAGAGACCCTGCCTCAAAACTCAAGGTAGTCAGCACCCAAGGAGCTAGGAACTATAGCCATGGCTTCCACAAACATAAGGGGTGAGGGGTGGGGTGGGGGGAGCAGCGGTGTGGACAGAGACAGAGGGGGAGAGATAGACAGAGACAGAGAGAAGTTGAAAAGTTACTGATGTACCAGCAGGACCTCTCTGTACCAGACTGACTCCCCCTGTAACTAGCCAGACCTTTGGCAACTTTTGGTGACGGCTACAGTCACAGACCTTGGTGTTGAAACCGATTGACTGACAAGAGCATAGGTCAGGACACCCATTGCTCAGGCTCTGAGCATCAAGGCCACATTTACTCCCTGTGCTCTCCCTGTGCACAGACCCTTCACCCTTCTCCCTTAGCAGACCTGGGATGCCCTGAGTCTCCCCTCCCTTAGCAGACCTGGGATGCCCTGAGTCTCCCCTCCCTTAGCAGACCTGGGATGCCCTGAGTCTCCCCTCCCTTAGCAGACCTGGGATGCCCTGAGTCTCCCCTCCCTTAGCAGACCTGGGATGCCCTGAGTCTCCCCTCCCTTAGCAGACCTGGGATGTCCTGAGTCTCCCCTCCCTTAGCAGACCTGGGATGCCCTGAGTCTCCCCTCCCTTAGCAGACCTGGGATGCCCTGAGTCTCCCCTCCCTTAGCAGACCTGGGATGCCCTGAGTCTCCCCTCCCTTAGCAGACCTGGGATGCCCTGAGTCTCCCCTCCCTTAGCAGACCTGGGATGCCCTGAGTCTCCCCTCTCTTAGCAGACCTGGGATGCCCTGAGTCTCCCCTCTCTTAGCAGACCTGGGATGCCCTGAGTCTCCCCTCTCTTAGCAGACCTGGGATGCTCTGAGTCTCCCCTCCTATGCCTGCTTTGTCCTTCAGAAAAGAGGGGGGAATATAGTAACAACCACAAAATATTCAAAGAAAAGTATCCTAGCACACATAACAGGTCATATTGTTAGGGTCAGGGAGCTTTAGGAAAAGTGACCGGGCACCACATGAGAACTGTGAGCGTGCTCTATTGGATTCTAGCTTTCAGGAAGCTGGCAGCTTACACACGGTCGGTGCCTGTATTAATTAGACACTGGACTGAGCAGAGACCGACTCCTTCCTCTCTGAGTACCAGGCCTTCTAGAATGACACAGGGAGGGAAGAATTCTGGCCAAATGAAGAGCGGAGAGGAGACTAAAGTCAGCACTTGAAATAATCTGGCACTTTTATTAGGAAATTGTTATATTTACTGAAGGAAAAGCTCATCTTTGAGGGCAAACATGGAAAAAACCAAGCAAATTATTTGCAGGCTGTGTTGGTAAGATTAGTTAAATATATATATGTATATATTAGTTAAATGTATAAATACACATATACACACATATATATACGTACATATATATAACATATGTATACATATAATAAAGTGCATTAAATATTCTTTAAAGATACCTACCTGTAGTTTCTGTCTTGCAGTGTACCCTTACTTCACTTTGAATTATATCTAACCTAATACAAATTTTTAAAATGTCTTTTGTTTTCCTATTTTCTGGAACAATTGTACATGATCAAGGTAATGTGTTTATTAAACTTTGGAAAGGATTTACTAATGGAATCATCTGGGTTACAGACACCTGCAACCCCAGCTGGGGTGGAGTCAGTGCCTCTGGCCTCCTTGGGCCACACACGTGGCATAGATTCACACAGACAGACATACGGACAGACAGACAGACACATACCCCATCAAAATGGAATCTTTTTTGAAAGTTATGATAATCCCCCCCCCTCTCTCACACACACAGAGTGTATAAACTATTCTGTTTTAAACCTCTAGGTTGGTGTTGGGGATTTTTCCTTGCTGGAAGCCTATTGTCTGCTTTACTCTGGCCTCTTCTCTCCATCATCTTTGAGTTTCACTGAGCATTGACGCCCTGGAGTCCCCAAGTGAACAGCCACACCCTTTCCTTGCATCCCTCCCCACCCGCCCCGCCCCTTTTGCATCTGTGCCTGTGCACTTCTGATACACGCACATTCTTACTGTTTAAATGTATTTTAGTTTATTCTTTGGCAATTGCCTCCTCCCACCATCATACCCTCTCCTGTTGTTGTTGTGCTAATAATCCACCAAGTCCAGTCAGTTTGGCCTGCATGTGCATGCTCATCCTACCAGCAGCCACACCCCCAAAGGAAAATGGCTCTCACCTCCCCACAGCCATCAATTCCTAATAGTTCCTAAGAGCTACCAGTGGAGTCTCATGCGCCCCTCCCTCATCAATGCTGTAATTATTGAACATAAACACACATTTGTGTTTTTCACCATGAGACTAAGTCAGCCACAATCCCCAGGTGGATATTATGCAATCCTTTTTAATGGTGCCAGAACTCATTATATTTTTAAAAAAATTACCTTACTCATCACCTTCACCAAGCAAAAGAGAAAGGCGAGTTCCTAGTAGTTTGTCCATAGTTCTGCGTTCTCTGGATAACCCCAAAAATCAGGCAGGGTTGGAATGCAGCATAACTGTGTCTTTTCAGGTCCGAGCATCTGGTGTCAGTACACTAGACCACCTGCTCATGGTCACCCTTTCCTTCCTGAAACACAGGCAGGAGAGTTAACAAAAGCAGGTGGCACAAAACAGAATCTCACACTGCAAGTCATCTCATGGCTGTAGATCTGACTTGGGTTTTAGGCGGGGTCTCTGTGGAGGGGTGTGGGCGGCCATCATCACATTTTGTCACTTGCCATTTGTGACAGATACTGCAGATCACCCAAGTCCCCTTTCACTTTCAGTGCCTCTGTAGGCTTTCTGTGTCTGTAATCTGGTGGGGTGGGGTGGTGGGGGAGGGAATTTTGGGAGAGGCAAGTGGTTCTTTCTCTGGCCTCCATGTTGGGAATAGCTAAGACAATTCCTGTAAGGAAAATGGTGATGTTTAAACTACTTTGCATTCACAAAAGTCTCAGGTTCAAACCCCAGCATTGCAGAACAAACAAACAAGCAAAGAGCCAAAGGTTAGAGAAAGGGTCACAGGGTCTCTAATGTCATCTAAAATAAATTGAGGTGTAGTCCAGGAGTTGGTTCTTCGTGTACCCCGAAGCTTGTGTGCACTTTGATGGCTGCAAGCAGGGGCAGAAGCAGACAGTGCCTGGGCAGCACAGACCGGGCAGGCAGGGGGAAGGGCGCGCCACGCCAGAGGACGGACTTGTGCTCTAGTGCAGGCCCCCACCTGCCACATTTCCCCTTCAGGGCTCAGCTCTGCATCTGGCCACTCTGCCCGCCCGAAGAGATGCTCTGTGCTTGGCCATCAGAAGGCCTGGCTCACTCTGGTCTCTGCCATCAGCTGCCATTATCGTAGAGGCCGTCACAGGACCTAGAAACCCCACCATCTCAATTCCCCGGAACCTGAGAGACACAAGGTTTATTCTCTGTGTGCTAGGGATCCACAGAGGGACCCTGCGCTCTCGGCTCTCCAGCTCCTTGCAGATATCCTGAGCTCCCAGCTCCTCACAAGAGCCCACTTCCCTTGACAGCCACCCAGGCTGTTTTCATTTGCCTTCCCTCCCAGTCAGGTGTGAGGGGTGGGGGCTGAGGGCGAGGCTGTTAATCAGCTAGGCAACCCTGATTGCATCTTAAAAACAAATGCAAAGCAATTTACAGTAATGGGAAAAATCAGCGGGTCCCTGGGGTGCAACGGGAAGTAAACACTCTCCAGGTTCAAATTTGGGGGAGGAAAAATCACTTGTGAGTGTCCTGGTAATGCCAGGAGATGCTTGTGCCTTCCAGCTAGATAAGAAGAGACTGGGTACACAGAGCAGAGCCAGGGAAGGCTCCTGCCTGTCTGCAGGCAGAATCTGCGGCTGTAATGCTGCCAATGCATGGATTACACCAGCACAGAGAGGTTAGGCTCAGCCACCAGACCCAATGTGGGTTAAAGAGACGAATAATGTAGGAAAACTGAGAAGAAATTTAACTGGTCCATTGAGAAGAGGCACAAATAAAGGGATCTCGTCCTCCCCACCCCAACTTCATCTTCAGGGTATAGACCCAAACTTTAGGTTAAACAGGGGAAGAATTGGGACATAGAGCCAGAGGACAAGGTGGAGCCTCGTTAGTCATTGTCTCAACACTTGTTCTCTAAGGTGGTTCCCAAAAGTCCTTACTGCTTGAAGAGACAGACTGGCTCTGCAGAGATGATTATCTATGCCTCAGATTGCAGCCTAGCCACAGGAGAGAGGGTAGGGGCTGAGACCCTATGTGACTCTACCCTGCGAGGCTCTGCTCTTCTGGAATCCTACATGACTGCAGGTTTAGGACAATAGCTTATCTTGGTGCTTCTGCCTTGAAGGAGAAAGATAAAGGTTAAGTAGATACTCCCTGGGGGGATTAACAAGCATATGGAGAACCGTGCAGGAGTCTGAACCAACGGAGATTGACACACGGTGAAGACAGCTGTGTCAGACTTTCATCGCACTCTTAGGCCCAAGCGAAGGGTCTACGCTTTTTTAAAAAAGCACCATCTATGAGCCTTATATGGGAACGCCACCCTCTCCCTCATCCCTTCCACCAGAAAGCAACAGAAAAGACCTCTACTAGTCAACTCTGGCTAAACAAGAGCACTCAAGCAAAAGTGTGCCTGCCGTGGGGAGGCCGAGACAAAGGTGACCGTCTGCCACCAGCCCCCTACTGTAGACACTCCAAGTCAGGAAGCTGAGGTCCCATCTAGCGCACATCCAGCCAGGGAAACTTATCTCGGTTTCTCTCGCGCGCGATCTGTTTGGAATGCAAAGGAGCAGTTATTTCCCACTAGAAGGTAAATTGCTTCTCAGCATCCATTTTTCTTCCTCTTTGAGAACATTCCCAACACCGAACACACAGATTTTTCTTACGTGTAATTTGATCTGGATGGTTTCTTGACCTGCATCCAAATCGAGCCGTAGGTAATTATTACTGTCACTGTTGTTATTAACACTGATATTTATCATAATCTCACAAATGCCGGGGACAGCCCTTAATCTTGCTGTTTTATTTGGTTGAAAGGAAAATGTGAGGCGCTGGCCTCCCTCCCGGTTTAGCCTCTTGTATTCACTTTTACCAAACTCCTACTATGGGGATAATTAGCCCAATTTCCAGGGATCCCGAGTCAGCTATAACTCTGAATTGCATTCACAGGATCGCGCCAAGACCAGCAGGTGGAAGTCACAGAAGCTAGATCAATCTCACTGACGTGAGGACGTATCCAATTGCCAAGGCTTGTAACCAGATGCTGCCTTCAGCAATGAGCTCCTTGTATCTAGACATACTCAAGGAGGAAGTTGTAGAATTGAAGAGAAATTCCCCTCCACCCCTTGAGGAATTGCTGGTCTCAACCGACAAGAAGGAAACTGGAAAAAAGATTCACACATTTCATTTAGTAAAAGCATGGAGCTCATCATGGAGTATTTACTAACTGTGATCCAGAAAATGGCAAACTCCTTGGTAGTGAATGGGGAGAGTGGGGAAAACAGAAAGTTTGTAGAAAGATAGTAAATGACTTTCAGGGAAACTCAGTGGTTTGGAGAGTGTTCTGTGGCCTGTGTCAATCTGTTTGGTCTGTATAATAGACAATGGTTTGGAAAAGATTCTCTGTGGACCGGACAATGGTGTGTGACAAGAAATCCATCCAGGTGTGTTTACCAATCACAGCCTGTCTTCCTGGGATGTGAGATTAGTTTTCTCCAGCTAATGGAGATAAGTGTATTATGATGTGTCGAGCGAGGGTGGGACCTTGGCAGAAAGCCCCACCGCAGGTGAGAGACAAACACGCCGTGGGACAGAACTTACTTGGGAAGTTTTATTGGGAGAAGGGGAGAGGAGAGAGAGAAGAGAAAGACAAAGACAGAGACCTGCCAGCCTCTTCAGAGGAACATAGGGGAAATAAAAAGGAGAAGGAGTAGGGGTACAGAGCCAGGGTAAAGCCTGCCACGTGCACAAAGGTGTTGAGCTCGGCCAGGTCCCCAAGGGCGTGGCTGATGTGCGCATGGATGCTAACAACATGTGTAGCCTGAAGGGTATTCTGCTTCTCTTTGGGCAGATGGGGTCCTTAGGAAGATGAGAGACCCTTGCAGAAAATCTTTCTGCTAGAGAAGGAGAGGTCAGAGGGACCCAAATTCTGAGCCTAACTCAAAGTCTTTTAGATTAAGTTGTCCAACATACCCAAAATACCGCATTTGGGGAGTTGCACTCTATCCGAGAAAAAAAAAAAGAGGGAGTCAGGACTGCATTCTCAAAATGTCAGAGTCACCCAGAAGGCATTATTGGATTTGGGGAGTCCATCCCCAGAGATGGAATTCAGTAAGTCTGAGGCAAGGCCCAGGAACCTGCATTTCTATCTAGCAATTGCCCTGGTGTTGCTGGCCCAGAGACAGACCCTGACAATGACCCAAGTAAGAGTCAGATTAGATTATTAAACTTTGCTTCTGGTCTGTTTTATGGTACCCCAGGGGACAAATTACTTACATAGTGAGGGGAGTCTGTTGTGGTGGCTCACTCTGGAAGGATTTACTAAAGGAGGTGGAAGTAAGAGAATCGCAAGTTCGAGGCCAGTCTAGGTTACATATAAAAGAAAAAGAAAAAACAGTAAGTAGAAGCTGACTCTGGGCAAAGAGTGTGAGCCAGTGTGGCAGTCCTCTTAGGAGAGTAACGCAGGTTTTGAGCCAGAGCATGGACTTAATCCTGGCCTTTTAGTGTTGTTCTGTCTTCATAGATAACCTGGTTTATCCCACCCATCTTTAAAGGTCTGTTTTCTTCCCTTTCACTCCATCTCAGCTTGCTGGATGTTTTCCGTGGCTCACTGAGTTCAGATGGAAAAGCACAGAGTGGGAAAACTAAAGCTGTGACCTTCATTCTTCTGGTGATAGTTCTGCCCTTTCTGACTTGGATGCCTTAAAACAAAACAGAAAAGAAGAAAAGGAAAGGAATGGTCTCCTGGCATGTGATGAGGACAGTCACACCACCTTACCTGATGATCTGTACTCAACTCTACTCAGGGGTTGTGAAGTCACCCGACCAAGGGGAGATGGGCCCCACAGGCCGCTGTAATGGGGAATAGAGAGAGAAGAGCAGTCTTGCAATGCCTTGTAGAGCATAACTTTCTACGAGGGCGCTATGGTTGCACATCATTTCCCACAGACATTCTTGTGTTTAGCCTCACCATGCAAGACAAAGCAGGCACTGTTTGAAGAAGGAACGTGACACTTGGGGAGCCTCTGAGTCACTCGAAGGTCATGACACACATTTTAGAAGGAAGACTCAGGTTGTCTCCACTCCAAAAGTCAAGCTTTCTTGGGTTAGGAGATTGGGGGGGAAGCAGAAGTGGGGGGGGAAGGGAAACTGACAAACTCCATTTCATTTCACCAGGAAGGAGAAGAAATGGCACCAACTCAAGGGGGCGCTGGGGTGGTCCTCCTGGGCCTGCCAGGGGCTTAGACACTCCCATCTCCTCCTCCTCTGATCCCACCACAACTGCTGCAATGTGACAGCCTCCAAGAAGCCCTTTCTCCATATCCATCCTCTCCCTGCCTCTCTGCCCCACCTGCTCCACTCCTGAAACCCAGGAGACATATCAGTGGTCCAAAAGAGGGAGGAGATGGACATCAGGCTAAGAAGAGCCTCTTGACAGAGGTCTAGGGACAAAGTGACCATACCCAGAAGAACAGAGCCCTCCCTTAGGAATACATATTTTGAGACTCATACCTCCTGAGGTGAAAATGAACTGTGGAAGAAAGAGGAGGATCCTGATTTAGCAAGGAAATTATTTTTTTAACCACTTGAGTGAATGCTACCAAAAAGCAAAGAGAATATTTCAAAGCTATTTCTTTTCTTTTAGTTTTTTTTTGTTGTTGTTTGGGTTTTTGTTTGTTTGTTTGTTTATTTTGGGGTTTTTTGCGCTCTGCATTTTAATTTGGCTTCATAGCTATTACAAGAGGCTCAAAGGAAAAGCAACAGGTAAAATTTTGGAGAGAACAGACAGAAAAGTATCCTAGGGAGGTATCTTGTTTTAGAGACTGTAGCAACGGTAGGGCAGTAGAAATGGGTGTAGGGAATTCTTTAGGATTCTGTTTGCATGCTGAAATTCTTAGTCCTGGGTTCTTACATCTTCCACAGACCTGTGACATCCTAGAGGCCACAGCAAAGAAACAAACTTAGTAACACCAAAAAGATCCTGTTCTACCGACTCTACAAAGGATGTAAAAGTGGTCCCTAATGTTGTAGTGATGGCCCAGAGGTGGTACAGGAAGCATGAGGACCTGATTTCAGTCTAGCACAGCCATGTACAAAGCTGGGCATTATAGAGTACTCCTATAACTCCTGTGCCGGGGTAGAGGAGTGCAGAGTGAAGGGGCTCCCAGGGGCTCACTGGCTAGCTGGTCCAGTCAATCAGAAACTCCCGGTAGAGTGAGAAACCCTGTCTCAAAAGTTAGAGAGCAATAGAGGGAGATGCTAAGCATTGGCCTGTGACCTCCACAGGCACACGTTACTGAATGCACACTTATGCACATGCATACATACAGAAGTAGTTGTTAGCATCTCTTTCCACAAGGAATAAGCATCCCCAGCTCATCATAAGAGTTAAGTGGTTGGTCACTAGCATTGCTACAGCCTCAGCAGAGCAATACCCAGACCCTATGGTCTCCCATTCTCAGCTAAGAGGAGCCCTTCTCCCAGGAGTTGAGCAGTCTGAGCCAGGGAAGCTCCCCAACAGACCATAAGAAGAGAAGACGGACTCCTGGGACACCTGTAGATGTCATTCCATAACTTTGCATGAATTCTGTCACCTTCTGATGTTTTCAGCAGTGAGGACATTCCTATTACCTCACAAAACAGCCCGGATCACCCGAGGACACTTCTTGCAAAGATCCAGCTGGCCTTGTCTCTTCACCACCTGATTCTGTGTCCCTTTTAGGAGCGATGGCCATCTTTCCTAAAGTAATGAATACCCTATAACTGAGCTTGTGAGGAGGGTAAATAGAATCTTTCTAATCTACAAAACAATGCCTTGATCCTTTGTCCCCTTTCAGAAAGGGAGAAAGCAACTAATATACCAACAGTCTTTGTTGAGCCTGGAAAAAGAAATAAAAGTGTAAAGCGAAGCTGCCACACATACAAATATCCACCTTCAAGCAGAAAATGTGTCCCCAGTGTGACATTTGGGGAAAGAGCATCATGATACAAGACTGGCTTGGATCACCTGCCTATGACATAAATATAGGTCTATGGAAAAGTAAACCAAGCCTCCTGTAAGTCACCTCTAATCCCTTCCTACGTTGTTATTGATAGGGTCTCCAAACCCCAGTCCTACCCTACGCACAATGGGCAACATATCAATAGAATATATATGCTGTCTTCCTTCTCACAGAAGTGACGGTCTAATGGAGGACTCAAGATTTTTCCTAGAGGCAACAATTGAAGAACAACACAAAATTTATTATAATTAGAAAATACAAGGCAAACAGTTGCTGGTGTGTCTTGTCTTTAAGGACTTACTAAGTGTCAAGTCCTTGACTAAACTTTTCAGACAAGTTGCAGGGAAAACAAGCAAGAATTTTTCTTAGTGTGTGAGGTCTGAGGTGGTTCAAGGTCTGAACTCAGGTCTGTGGGACTTCAGGAAATGTGAACACCCCCAGCCCAGAGAATGTCCCCAAAGAGAGTAGCTGACTTCATTCAAGGAAGGTAGCACTTGATGCAAGAACAGAAAAAAAAAGCTGCCTTGGATCAGGGCTGAGCAAGGCCTGGCCTGGATTGATGCCTACTAAAGAGAAGACACAGGCAGCTGGACTCTGAGCATGGCCATGTGCAGGAGTCATGTGTCCTTGGCAGTTTGAGTTCTGTTCCCAGATCTGCCTGACAAAGGCCTGGAATTTTTTTTCAGTGTCACAGCAATCTCCTATTTGTGAAAGGTGGCAATTAAATGAGATGTTGTCCAAATTTGTCTTAGGTACAGGGGTTGGAAGAGAACACTGTGTTAAAGCACATGATACAAACTTGGCTGTTCGGGAAGCTTGGGTAGATTTGTGCACTTAGAGTATCAGATTGGCACAGACCCTATACCCAACACCCAAGTAAGATGGGTACATTTTCCCTGGCCTGTGTCCTGACTCTCCATGTATTTCTACTTGAGGTCTTAGACTATTATGAAGTCACCCAGATCTTGAGGATATAAATAGATGTGTGGCTTCATCACAACTTCTTCCCCCATCCTCCTGTTGATGAATATGTGAGAAGTCTGATTGTTATTTTTATTAATGAAGGCAGGATATTTTTCTATGTCTTTTTTTATGGTCACACAATCTCCTTTTTCCTCTCTAGTAGTGGGATGCTGAGTCATTGAGAAGGGGTACAGGTAACCCAACTAATTAAATGTCAGAGTTCTCTGAGATTATTTTTAGAAGGTGAGAGTTCTCGTTACTCCACATCATTGTCCACATTCGATGATGGTTTTTCATTCTAGTTATTCTGGTTTGCATTTCCCTAAAAGCTAATGATGTGAGACATTTTTTCACAGTCTTAGATGAAGAGTCACAGTTTACTGCAGTATTTGTTGTTCCTATAGTTAACAATTGTTCTTATTTTAGGAGGGTATTTGCATAGTAAATAGGAAAAGACCTTGGAGACAGACTTGGGTCCCAATCCTCATTCTGCTGCTTATAGTCTCAGATGACCTTTGCTCTGGAGATCATCCTTCTGTCCCCATTTCCATGTCCCTGTAATGTGTCCTTCCTCTTCTCTCTCCCATGCAGAGTTGATTCCTCTCAAAACTGAGTCAACTAGATTGCTCCCTGGAAAGTTTGAGAGAAAAGAGGGATGGTTGGAGGAGGGAAGAAGGATGGGAGAGGATGGGAGGAGAAGGTGAGGGAAGAAACCAGAAAGGGTGTTACAGGTGCTGAATTAATAACATTGACACTGCTGGCACTGTGCTTCCAACAGATGAACTGCTGAATTTGAAGGGATCCAGTGTGCATGACTGAGAAGAATTATCTAACGGGCAGAGCAAGGTATAAATGCAAGCTTGACCAGGGGCAATGAATGTTACTTCCCTTCTCTCTGGCAGACATCAAAGTACTCACTAGGACATGGTTCAGTGAAGGCTGAGTCTCTCAGCATTTAATCAGAGTCTTCCGGACTCCAAGTACCATGTGTCACTTTCTGGCTCTAAGCAATGAAAATCCCCCAGAAGAGCCTCAGTCTCTCACCTCCCCTACTGGGGCAAATTCATAAGCTTCACATTGAGGTAACAGATCCAACAGTATCAAAGCAGCTGGGTCTCTGAGTCACCACACAGAGGACAGCTGCCCTGGAGAACCCCGAAGGCCTGCAGGCTAGGAGAAATGGCATTTGTTGTCTTATGCCGTGGAGATCTTGAAATTGTCATAACATAACTTAATCTGTTCTTGTTAATAGTCTCTCTGAGCCTTCATTCCCTCTTGGATAAAACAGGGACATATTTGTTGTTCATGCATGAAGTCATGTCTTTGACGTGCTTCTGACAGCACTGAGACAGAGAGAGATTCCAAGGAAACATACTTTCTTCTCCTTAGGCCTGATTTATTCCAGTACAGTCTAGGTCTACCAGACACTTTCAGTCAGTGCACATACAATGCCATGGGACACACATTTGAATCACTCTCAGGGGTTTATAGCAATGTCGAGAGAGAGCTGTGTGGATGAGAGTAGCTTGTCCTTTGTCAGGGGCAGCATGAAGGACTGAGGGTGACACCAGGCTAGAGGCTGACTTGCATTGCTGCTGGAAACTGCAGATCTCATTGTGCTCAAGGGAAGTAGGGGCAAACATCCAGGCTCTGTGGGATGTTTTCCTCGTCTTCCTCCTCCTCACAGTGATAGGAGGACAGTGACCCCACAAGCCAGTACTGGGGAGAAAGGTACTCCCCAGTCAGCTGGTAATGAAAAAAAAGCAAGGGAAATCTATGCTCCTGTAATACGCTGGAAGCTACCAAGGGCAGCCTTGAACATTCTTCCCATTGCCAAAGTGGACTCCATTACACCACCCCACCGTGTGTGTGTGTGTGTGTGTGTGTGTGTGTGTGTGTGTAGAAAGTCATAGTTGGGCCTGGTACAAAGTATCCACTGTCATTCTTTTCTTCAATTCTGTTTGGCATTTACCACACTTGCTGTTTACTGTTGGAAGGACTCCCACTATGGCCAACACCTCTCTCTCCAAATTAGCACGTTCACCCAGCCAAAAATATGACACAGTCATGAGAAAAGGATTTGAAACTGAGTTCAGTATGGTTTATAAACTGAAATGCTTCTGGTACTCTGTAATCATCATTGGGGCCCAACAGAGAACAATTCTATGATAAGAGTTCTTCACACAGACAGAGGGAAGTTTTGGCACCCCTTGGTGTCTGATACCTTGGTTTGGTTGACAGACCTGCAGAGAACACAAAGCCTTCCTGGGCAGAAAGGAGGTTCTCTGACTTGAAGTCTCCAGGAAGCCCTTACAGGCTTGTTTCAAGCTGGTTTTGTCTGAGACATAGGACAGGTAGAAATGAAGTACAAGAATAAGAAATGATTCGTCTACCTTCTCATCCACTCGTCTCCAAGCTCCAGTCTACTGAACGGCCATTTTCATTTTTACCTTCTTGCCTGTGAGCATTTCGGTGGGTGCAGAGAAGGTAAATTTTCTGAAAATTATTTTCTAGTTGGGATCCCTAAAATCCAAGTCTAGGGCCAGAAATAAAATTATGTGTGAAGGGACATAGCCCACTCGAGCATGTGGCTCTGGCAGGCCTTGCTCTCTTCCCCATTCCCTAGGCCTTGCTAAAAACCATTAGAGTATATTCCTAAAGCTAGATACTTTAGGGATATATTATTTATGATTTACTAAAGCTTGACTGAGGATTCAAAGCTCACACCTTTAATCCCAGTGTTAGGGAAGTATGTAAGACAGAAGCAGGGTCTCAGAGAGGCATTCGCTCTCCGGCCACGCTGAGGAGAGGCAGCAGTTTGAGACTTGGTGAAGAGCTCGTGTGTGGATCAGCCCTTTCAGCCTCAACCTGAGGTGAGAGCTAGTGGCCAGCCGCTTTGCTCTCCTAAGCTTCAGCTTGAAGTTTGAACCCCATCATCAGTCTCTGGGTCTTTCATTGTTTCATGTTACAAGACACCAAGGTCTATTCCCCTATTTAGCCACTTCCTCCTTCTGAGGCTGACTACCTGGGTACAGCAATCAAAAGCCCCCTTTAGTTCACCTACTTAAAGTTCCCCATTAAAATTAAACACCTCATCCTAACACGGGGTTTCCCCCTTTTCCTTTACCTTTATAAACTGACATTTGCCTATGTGTCACTTCTGTCTCCTCTATCCAGATGAAGTCCTTCGTCTCTCTAGGACAAATACCATTGTCCCCTTCCTCCTGTCTCATCTCCTATTACCTTTACCATCACCACATCCTAGCCCATTCTAACACAGACCTCTCCTCTCTTCTCCTCTTCAAAATGACACCTGCAAGGTCATTTGCTGCTGTTTTTTGCTTGAGTCAGAAAGCAGCCACGTTCCTTCTCCACTTAATAAAGGATCTCTCTGTGAAAACAGGTGTTTGGGTGTGTTTTATGCCTAATCCAGGGTTCGGAAATGGGCCCCTGCTGTGCAGGAGTCCCCTTCAATGTATGTTATACATAAGCTTCCTTAAAAGGAGCCAGGACTCTATATATCTTTAAGATTGAATTAAAACCAAACTGCAAAAAGAATTTGAGTGTCTATTTGTGGTTGAGAAGGCTTGAGACCCCATTTCCTTCCTTGTATGCAGGTAAGGGGCTTCTCACTCCTTTCCTGAGGGGCATTCCATCTGTGAGTGTGACATTTGTTTAAGTTAAGGGCAGGCAGCTCCTGGAACAGTGAATGGCTGGTTCTTTCCTCCCTAGCACATTGGTGTTTCACAGTGTGGTTATTCAGGGTTTATTTGGTCATTTGTTTTCGTTCTCCTCTCAGTTATTGGGGTTGATGGTTTGGTTTGGTTTTTGCTGGTCTCTGAGTTGGCTTTGGAGCTGAGAGGAATGGGTAGTAGCAGGACAGGAGATTCATTACAAAGAGGACACTCTGGAAAAGAAGTGGATGGTCACAGTAGGTTGTTAGGGCTTGTTGGTACACTAGATATGGAATCCCAAGAGCAGGAAAATAGAGGGTTACTACAGGAAATTAAGTGCAATGGTTCCCATCTTGGAAAGGACAAGCCCAAACAACTACCACCAAGAGACAAGAGCAGAGTTGAGGGGGCCACAGAAGTTATCCCCAAAGCAGTGCCTTCCTTATGGAAAGGAAGTACATTTTAATTGGAGGACTCTACACACAAACACACACACATACATATGAGATCATTGTATGGGGGTGGTGTATAGTGAACATGTCCAATGTAAAGTCAGACATAATTCAAGAAAGATGACTGACAAATTTAGGGGTTTGTTTAGTTCAAAATCAAGAAGAATATGTTCAAACGGTTCAGGTGATAGACAGAAACATTTTGGGGCCTGCTCAACTTTGGCCACAAAATTTTGATTAAGGAAGGAAGGAAGGAAGGAAGGAAGGAAGGAAGGAAGGAAGGAAGAAAGGAAGAAAAGAAGGATCTTGAAGGTGTTTTTATGAGTTGGCAACTAAAAGTGCTTACTTTGCTTTAGTGACCAACCATTGCTCATGGTAGCACACACACATTGAAATGTAGTCTAATTTATACACACATAAACTTTCTAATATCCTCATTTAAAAAGTAGAAAGAAATGAATTTTTTTCTTATTGGAGGCATGGTTTCATGTAGTCCAGGCTGACCTCATAACGTGATATGTAAGCAGGAATGCCCTTCAGTCCGGATCCTTCTGTCCCTGCTTTCCAAGTGCTGTGATCACAGGTGTACACCACCACACTGGGCTGATGATTATATAACATATTACATGATATGAATCCAAAATAGCACCATTGGAAGCTAGTGATGCTTTACATTTTATTCATATTCCTCTTTATCTGTATTTAGATGGGTCTTCTATTTATAGTATACTACAGTGAGGACCAGCCACATCCTAAGTGACTAGTTCCCACCTGTGCTCACATCACCCAAATGATCAGCACAGGCTGAAAGGATTGGGGCGATGTAGGGAGAGAGGAGAGGAGAGGGGGGCTGTTTTGTGAAGTTCTGCCATGCTGGGTCATGGTGGGATGATTTGAATAACATTAGAGATAAAAACTGGTGGAGAAAGAGCATTGATTTGTCAAGACAGGCTTGAGGTAAGAAGCCTCAATGCTGAACTTGGGGCTCATTCTTGGCTCCATCTATCCCCCAGAGAAAAGGAGCAGCCTGTATGCGGCAAGCAGCTGTCCTCTGAAACCAGAAGCCTGTTCTTTATCTCCCCTGTCATCTGCCTGTCTCCAGGTCATCATCCAGCATGTGTTAAGGTTTCCGGTTCATTGTGTAGGAACCATCTGATGCTAGCCATTGATTCCCAACCTCTCCTGGTCAATGATGATCCTCTACATTCCTTTCTAGCCACCACTCCCTTGTCTTATGGGATGAATATCCCTGTGTGGTACTTCTTCTAAGTCTTTAGTGTGTGTGTGTGTGTCTGTGCGTGTGTGATGACACATTTGTGGAGGTCAGAAAACAACTTTGAAGAGTTGGTTCTCTCCTTCTGCTATGAGTTCTGGGGATCAGTGATCAGGTTTGCACAGCCAGCTCTTGTAACTGATTGCTTTTTCCTACTGAGCCATCTCACCAGTCCCACTGTGGTACTTGTCTACCTTGAAAATATCTATTTTTTATTTGCAAGCCACATACATACACAACCTGCAACAGCTCCCCAATATGTCTTTCAAAATAGAAAGATTTTATTTTTATCATAAAAGCTGCACACACTAATATACGTGTATGCATGAACATATATATGTGTGCGTGTGTGTTTGCATACACACTCACTCAAGCACACACACACAATGCAGAAGAGCACTGAAAAGATTTTAATCATCTATAAATCTGGTATAAATCTCCTTTTGTTAAAAATCAATGAACATTCGCATTTTATTTTCATAATAATTGAGTCTCTAGCCTGTCATAAGATAGTAAAAAATAATATATTTCTCTGTGTTCTTACAGAGATAAGTTAGAATATTCTTGAAAGAAATGCCAGGTGAGATATTAAAAAACCAGTCTTGGGAAAGTAAGTTTGTAACTTCAGAGGTAGCAGAAACAATCATTTGGGAAATGGCTCTCAGCTGGAACAAGTTTCTCCACCAACATTATCATTTTTATTGCAGATGGAGATTCCGCGCTGGATTAAGCACAACATTGATTCCACAACATCTTTAAGCACCTTCTTTATGCTAAGTACCTGCAAAAGGAAGGCTTTCTTGCCAGTTGGCAGTGGGGTACTCGAGCAAGTTGAGGACTGATTATTCTAAATGTGCTCTTAGTTTACAGCCAATGAATACAGAAAAATCAGCTAGTGCAGCCATTTTTTGAGGGCCTATGGCCTAAAGGGCACACTGCCTTGAACATGTGGGCTGTGTGGTACCTGCCTCTGGTGCAGTGATGAATGTGGTGTGGTGCAAGATTGATTCATTGCGCAAGGTCCTAGCAGATCTCAAGCTGAGTCTAGAAAGCATATGTACAATCACGCTATCTAGAACCCTGGGAAGCAGACTTCAAGTAATACAGAGGAAAGACACACACAGGTGATTCCAAAGAGCAGGGGTTCCAAAAACACCCACTGCCTTCAAGATGCTCTGCTAAGCAGGTTTCAGAGCTACTGAAGTGTGGACATTGAGAACTCTCCATGCACAGACCACCAGATGAAGAGTGGCCACGGTGCCAGCACGCTCCAGTGTGGCTCAGCCTCTAATGTGGCTTCTTTTCAAAACTGAGGATCACTTTCAAGCTGTTAGAATAACAGTCCTTATCTGCCCTTTTTAATTCTCAAGTTTTATTTCAAGCACCTTACATATGAAAGCTCATTTCATCCTTCATGGCAATGTCAGAGCAGAACACTTGACTCAAGGCCGTCCCATTCCTAGGTGGTAGAGGTAAAATTTGATACTGCATTTGGTCATCTGTAGTCATCGTGACTGGTCAGTAATCAGCTGCTGTTACTGTGAACAGACTGCATTCTAAGCATTTATACCAGCCATCTCAACATCCCTGCACACAGGCTGTGTGGCCGACACCGTCATTTGTAAGAAGAGAAAACTGAACACTGAACAGTTTCCTTGAGAGGTGGAGTTGTTCCCACCAGGTTGAAACAGTGCTTCCTGGAGGAAGGAAGACAGCTCACCAGACTCCTAAGGAAGTTCATATGAGCAGGAAACAATCGCTGCGGAAGGAGACTCCTGGGCAATGTGGCTATCACCAAGTTGTACAAGAAGCTGCAAGGTGGCAATTTTCTGGAAATTATCACCCATGCTGGGGTTGACTTGATACTGCAGCTACTGGATCACCCCTGCTTGTAAGTTACCCATCACCCAGACTCCCATGATTCTAGTAAACTCACTGGTTCACCAAGCTAGCTTCACTTCATTTGACAGCCACAAAGCCAAGAAAAAACGGGCAGCTCCAGCAGCAGCTGTCTATTGGGACAGGTTAGGCTACAGCAAGACATCACCAGGAGATCATAACAGCAGCCATGGGCACAACGGTGATCTGAATGTCACTTTGACAATGAGAGAAGTTTCAAATTCCAGTGTACAAAACTTACAGTGTCCTTCCGGTGACCCACGTTCCTGCTTCCTTAGTGTCACATGGCAGGAAGAGAGACAACTTGCAGTCATGTCTGGGGACTCTTTCGGTGTGTGTGTCCCCCTCCCCTCCAGACTCAGCAGCTGTGTCCTGGTTGATACACTGTGCTTCATTTGTTTATACACAACCAGTCCACCAGAAACCACCAGAACTGCTCCCTTCAGCCCATCTAAATTCCTACACACATCGTTTCACTGGCTGCCACCGCTCCAGCCTCCAAGAGTCAGCCTGTGGCAGCCGCAGGGGGGATGGTCCCTGCCTCAGCCTCAGTCTCAGTGACTCTGAGATGAGACATCACTCCTTCGGAAGGACTGACCTCTTTCTTAGTTCCTTGCCCTCTGAGACCCGTCACCTCTGAGACCTTCTGGAGCTGGAACACTAAGGGCTGTGACACCCCAAAGATTTGTTAGCAAGGTCTCAGCCCGTGCCCTGCTAGCAAGGGTTCAGATCTCTCACTGTTCCCTTCACGCTCTCTCCAGTGTGTGACCTGTTTCTCATTTGAGTTGTTCACCCTCCATTTACTCTCTTTTCTCTGTCTTCCCACTTCCTTTTTAGAGAGGACAAGGTAAGAAGTTTGCTGGAGACAGAAGACCCACTCTGAAGGCTCCATTCTGCAAGGACATAAGGGCCCTCTGAGACTTGAACTTGAATCCATCAGAGCCACCATCATAGTTCTCTTGGGAGGTCTCACATTTGAAGGAATATTCCACAGACGTCTTCAAAAAGTTCCAGGTAGGTTGTGGGCTTATCTGTGAAATGAACCTGGGGCTGGAGGTGGATGAGTGTCCAGATTATCTGACAATGGCAGGATGGGGCCTATGATCACAGATGGAGGTGAGAATTAAGAGATTTTCCTGTGAGGCAGAGGCAGGCAGATCTCTGTGACTCTGCAGGCCAGCTTGGTCTACACAGCAGTGAGACCCTGAGGGTGGGTGGGGGCATGAAGATAGATTCTGTCTCCAACAGTAAACTCATGAATAGAATGTGATCGTGAGTCCCCATTTATCAGAGGTTTTTGACAGAAAGCAGGGAAAAGAGTGTCAGAAAGTTTACAAAGGCAAATTCTGTGGTGGAGGAAGAACTGGATGAACCTGTCTTTCAGGCCACTCTATTCCATTAGTTTATTGAATCTTAATCATCTTCAAATACACTCAACACCTTTTAGGAAAATTAATATTACGACAAAATCAAGACACAGAACTTCCATCCAAGACCAGCATCAAATGTTTTAGCAATTGTTTGGGGCACACAATGATGCTCTAAGGAAATAAAAACACCTTCAGTCTTTGAAAGGACAGGCCGGATCACATTCCTTGCAATCTACAGTCAGCAGCTGTTGTGTGACGATCCACTTTTCTCGAAAAGCTGGCCTCTGTTAATGAAAACTCAAAGCTCCCCTTCAGCCAGAGTCTACAACAACCCCCCCCCCAACCAGGACAAATGGCAGTCGTTCCGGAACCATCTCCAAATGGAAGGATGAGTCTGGTCAGATGAGTCTCACATTCTCGACAGCAACCCAAAGGTGGCAAAGCCTGGCTGTGTTCCGCCTCCACCATTCCCAGGTGCCAGACGGTGCTATTTCAACACCCATTGTGGTTATTCAGTTATTTCAGGAGTGTAGCCGCTAGTGGGTTTAATTGCCAGCAACATCCAAAGAGCAGCTAGTCTCTAGGAGGGGTGTCTGGATGCCCACAAGCACAGAGGCTGTATTCTTCCTTAGGAGTCTACACGTCTCCATGGCTATATGAACAGAGAGAGAGAGACTGACACCAGTTTCAGAGGGGATCCCACAAACCAGCCAAGGACCCCAGTGGAAATCCACTGAGTGATGGAGTCCACCTGATTCAATTAAACTCCTCAGTGGCCTTGACAGCATGGCGTGACCCCATGTTCTGGACCCCACTCCACTGCCTATCTGTTCTGACTAGCTGATAACTTAGAGGGTTTGCTTGCTACAGCTGCCCAGCCCTGCTGCACTCCGATGTCCCGGGACTGATCTATCAGGTCCCCAGCTTGTGTGCTGTGACCAAGAGGGGAAATAAGTAACCTAGTGATCAGGGATGACAACCCAGAATACAACCAAAGATGGACTGGTCCTAAAGTTCTCTGCCATCTCCAGCCTTCCCTCCACTTCTGTAGTGAGTCTATTTTCAAGGAGCCTCATGACCCCCAGCGGGGGTCCCATGTCTGTGTCATGGGAGTATTCTCAGGACTCTTTGAGGACTCGCCAAATGCAGCTGTGCTCTAGACAGCACAGGGCCAGGGAGACCAAAGGCTGTGTGCTGGTCCCCAGCCTGAGCTTTCTGGGTGGTCCTGAGCAAGCAGGTTTGTTTCTTCAGCTGCAGACGGCAATAACTAGGCCTAGACTCCACTGCAGGGAGAGATGGGTAAGAAAGTCTTTGTGAGCTGGGAAATGCGCTCCAAAGAAAAAGAGGTGACATGATCCCACTGGGAGGAGAGTGGCCCTGTCAGGAGGCTCCATGTGTGAATGCAAACAACATCACACTTGGAAAAAAGCCAGCCACTAACACACAGCACCATGTGACTCTGCTGACAGGCCATTCCCAGAACAGACGAGTCAAGAGGCAGGAAGTAGACTAGGGGTTGCTGGGAGGTGGCTGAGAGAGGGGAAGAAAAGGAGTCATCCACTGAGTACAGCTGCTGTTTGGGAGAACTAGAAAGTTCTTGAGATTGTTTAGAACTATGCTAGACAGTTAAGACTGCACTGGACACATAGATCAGTAGCAGACCACCAGATGAACGTAAGTGAGAAATGCATTCTACCACAATTTAAAGGTGTGTGTGATTAGACAGACAGACAGACAAGACAGAAGATGGCTTGGCCCATCCTTTGTGGTCTAAGCAGCTGTTTTGGTTTTTTGTTTGTTTGTTTGTGTTTGTTTTTGTTTTTTAATGAGGTCTCTGAGAATCACAGCTCAGTGGTGGGGAGGGTATCCAAGAAAAGGGTTCTGGACAATGCCACTCCCGGCCTCCTCATCTTTCTGTGCTTGGAAGACTGTAGTGTTTGGAAGGAGAAATATCTCCAGCCGCTTGTGTCTCTGAATACTTGGTTCCCAGTTGGTGGTGTTCTTTGGGGAGGTTATTGAACTCTTAGGAGGTACAGTCTCGCTGAAGGAAGTATGGCACTCAGGGTGGGCTTTGAGGGTTTATAGCCCTACCCCCACTTCCTGGTCTCCATCTCTATTTCTTGTATACAAGTGGAATGTGACCAGCCAGCTTCCTGTGCTGCCACCATGCCATGCTTTCCCCACCATTGTGGATGCTCTCTCTGAAGCCATAGTTAAAATAAACTCTTTCTTCGTTAAGTTGCTTTTGGCTATACTATTTTATCACAGCAATAGGAAAGTAACTGATACATGGTTTCCTTAACAAAATGGAGCCCAAAGCCATCACACACCAAGGAAAATCTGGGCTCTGAGAGGAGGTTCTGGGCTGCTGTGGAGTTTCTGGAACCTTCATCACATATACAACAGAGCATGAAAGGAGCAAGAGGCACACACCTGTAAGCTCTTTCCTTAAGTTCTTTCCCCCACTCTCAACAGAGCTCAGCTTTCTTCCCACAGAGCACAACAACCACAATGCCCACAAGATACCTCGTTTGCAAATGAAGCTTTCCTTTGGTCTCCCCAAGATTCTTGACTTTCACCAAGACCAACCAAGATTAAGCATGCTCACTTCTGAACTCAATGACCCCTTTCTTTCTAAAAATTATTTAATTAATTAATTTATTCTGAAACAGGCCCAAGCTGACCTCAGACTTGTCACATAGCTGAGGATGACCTTAAACTTCTGATCTTGTGCATACAAATACTGAGATTACTGGTGTGTGTGCCACCACCCTGGGCTTGTACACTGGGATTACCTGTATCCCATACCATCTCTGTGCTATTGGATCTCCAGCCTGTATTCTTAAGACTCTTAATATTTTTTCTTTCATTGAAAGTAAATTTCTTCATACAGTATATCCTGATTATGCTTTCTCCTCTCTCTAGTCATCCCAGGTCCTCCCTACTTCCCCTCCCATCCAGACCCATTCTCTTTCTGTCTCTCCTTAGAAAACAAACCAGCATTTAAAGGATAATAATGAAATATAATAAGATAGAACAAACGCAAACAAACAGAAGGAAGAGAGTCCAAGAAAAGGCACAAGAAATAAATATAGACACAAAGACACACTTGGGAATCCCATAAAAAATATATATGCAAACCCTGAACGGTAAAAAAAATAATAAATAAATGTAAAAATAAAATTTTATTTTTAAAACAGCCCTGATAAAACATTATGAGACAAGAAACCTGCAAAGATAGCCTGGGCTCATCTTCAGTTGCCCATTTAGTGCTGGGCATGCAGCCTACCCTTAAGAGGATTTTTTTTCTTTCCCAGTAAGACTCCCCTGGAGAAGACTAATCTTTGCAAGTGATTATCAGTTGGAAATAGCCCCTCAGTTAGGGACGGGGAGGGGGGCATATGTTCATTTCAACTTTCAGCTCTAGGACTGCATCTGGTGCAGACCCCTGTGCTGCTGCCTCAGTCTCTGTGAGTTTACACATGCTCAGTCCTGCTGTGTTCAGAAGACCCTGTTTCCTTGATGTCCTCCATGCCCTCTGGCTCTCCCACTCTTTCTGTCCACTAAATGGCTTTTAATTTTAGCTGTCCCTCCTCATATTCCCTCCCTCATATCCCTCTTCCCCTTCTCCCTGTTTGATGCTTCCCCCAGCCCTGCCCTAGACACACTGGCCATCCATAACTATCTATTCTATTTCTCCTTCCTAGGGAGATCTGTCACTCCCCTGGCTCTTACTCTTACCTAAACCTCTGTGGTTCTATAGATTGTAGCTTGCTCATCTTTGATGACTCTTGATTTTTTTAATTATTTACCCCTGACTCCCTTTTTTGGTCTCCAATAAAGATCGTTTCAGTTTCCCACCCTAACTCACTCACTTATCTACAACACCGTGTTAACATGTCTGTGATATCCACCATCCCCAAGGTACAGTGTATAGCTGATTTCCTTCTCCATCCATCCACCCATCTCCTATCCCATTTGGAAACCAGATAGTAGGACAACCTCTTGATATATCTCAAAAATTATCAGCTTACAGGTGCTTGGGGAGAATGGAGAACTGTAGCAAGTCAGGAACTACCTACAATCTTCTCTGCAATCATGTTCTACAGTGCAGTTTATATGACTTTTCTACAGGTCACAGCTTGGAATCTGAAATGCTACCTGTCTTGGTTAGGGTTTCCATTGCTGTGAAGAGACACCATGATGATGGCATTTAATTGGGTGGCTTACAGTTTTGGAGAGTTAGTCTATTATCATCATGGAAGGATGTGGTGGTATGCAGGCAGACATGGTGCTGGAGGAGCAGAAAGTGGAGAAGGAGCTGCACCTTGATCCAAAAGCAACAGCAAGTAAACAGTCTCACTGGGTGTAGCTTGAGCATAAGAGACCTCAAAGCCCACCCCCACAGTGACACACTTCCTCCAACAAGGCCATACCTCCTAATAGTGTCACTCCATTTGAAGGCCATTTTCTTTCAAACTACCATACTACCCAAGGTCTTATATATTTGAATACTTATATATTTAAAAATTGCTGGTGCAGGTTTTGGAGATGATGGAAACTTCAGGACATAAAGATTAACTGAAAGACACAGGATTATTTGGGTTATGCCTTTGAAGGTGGTACCTGCTTCTGTCTCCAGTCCTAGATCTCTCTCTCTCTCTCTGCCTCCTGATCCACCAAGTTATGAATAAGCTTTTCTAACCAAATGGGCTAAGCAACCCCCCTACCCCCTGGCACTCTGGCCCTCTGTTCTCACCCATTATAGTACACTGTCCTCCCTTATCAAATGTTATTGCTCTTGCCTGTTTCCTGCTTATTTCTTCCATTCTGAAATCCAGGACAGAGTCTCATCTGTGGTGACAGCCCCAATGCCTGCTCAGACACTCTGCTCATTGAATGGATGACTGAATCCTTGACATTGATGTTCTCTCGGTTTGATAACTGAAGACACTGGGGTCTGGAAACATTTAGTGATCTGTTCAAAGCCACAGCGCTGCTAAGTAACCAAGGCCAGCTTGAAGAATCCGAGTTTTCAGGGTATCTGATAGCTGTGCCTTCTTCCCTGGACTGTTGATAACGGTTGACCTTGGACCTGAAGCTATGGCTTGGCACACCAGGGAGGCCAGCTGCCACTGCACTGTCACTCCCTCCTCCTCAGGAAGCACAGGAGACAGTCTCATGACTCTCAAGTGTTCTCCCTTCTGCAGACGTTGGCGGCTAGTCAAGATGCAAGACCTGGTGTGAGAAGTGGGAAGAGGGGCAGAGAAGATAAGCCCCTGATTCCAGTGCTTTTGCTTGGAAGACCAGAAAGAAGGGGAGGAAGACATGTGGACAACACACACACACACACACACACACACACACACACACACACACACACAGGAAAGGAAGGGTCATAAACACCCACACACACACATACATGAAAGGAAAGGTCACACACACACACACACATGAAAGGAAGAGTCATACACACACACACACACACACACACACACACACAAAAGGAAGGGTCATCCCCGCCTCCCACCCTAACCAATAAGCTAGGTCCCAGTACACTTTTTACAGTACCATTAACAGTGGAGGACCCTAACCCTTAGCAGCAGGCATGCAGGGACTGGAGCCCAGACCTAGGAGACAGTCAAGAGAACCCCAAGAAAGACAGGGACAGCCAGCTGACTTCGGTCAGTGTTTAATGCTCCATTTCCCCTCACCTTCTCTCTCGTCTGCCTGAGAAGGCTAACAGTGGCTGCAGCCCACAGGAACTAACAGCCAGTAAGACTGGCTCTTCAGACACTATGACGACAACCACTGGGAAGCACCAGAGACAAGAGGAGGCACGATCACAATGTCAGGGGACGGCATGTGGAAAGGGTCAAAGCAGGTGCAGGCTGTAAGTAACCAGAAAAAGAGTGCATTCTGCACACTACTCACCAAATGGGGTCTCCAAGTACCTCAGACACACACAAAGTACTCCTGACACACCTGAATACATGAGTACATGAATATCTCTCCTCCTACCTAGGGAGGGGCTCCCTACCCAAGAAAGGGCAGTTGATCCAAGCACTTCTGCTTTGTTCTCACAAGAAAATGTCCAGGGAAAGTGCCTCCCGAGAGAAGCAGCGTAATGTCACACATAAGTCCTTCAAGGGGAGAGGAAAAATGGAAGACACATCCAGACATAGGTAAATGACTGAAGCTACAGACACTCAGGGCTGAGTCGGCTGAGGCAGCAGTGACTTCTAACATGGAAGCCTTTAGGGACATCTTCTACAGAGTCAAGGAGATCCACCTGCCCGGAACCCCCAGGATGCTGTTCATGGATGCTTTTCCTAACCAACTTTCAAAGAAGGCTGTGCTTAGTGTTTTAAAAGAATGCTGTTCTTAATGGATGGAATGCCACCAGTTCACCATGCCAATGCAAGTACCTTGAGGTGGCAGTCCTGTGCCCCAGTGTCCAGCAGGTTGTGAGGTAGAGGAAGTGTGAAAAGTAGAGAGGAATAAGGGGAATGAAGGGCAGGAAGAAGAGGGAGAAAAGAAAAGAACAGGAAGGAGGGAGAGGGCCATGGTCAACCATCCCCACTCTCAACTGTTAAAGTGTCGCGATCACCAACGCCATTGCAAAGGGCTAATTAAACTCCCAGAGAAAATTCAACTCAACGTTCCCATCTGCCTTTGGATCTGCCTATAGTAAGGGCTTACCATATGTCTTTATGGGATTCTGAACTGGACAGGAAGCAAACTGGAGCCGAGCTTTCTTTGGACTGCCAGCTCCAAAATAATGACATGGTGACTTACTAATTATGAAAGCTTGGCTCTAGCCTAGGCTTGTTCCCAACTCGCTCTTAACGCTTAAACCAACCCATTCATAGTTCACATTAATCTATGTTCTGCCGTGCAGCTCTTCACCTCTTCTCAGTACAGGAGGTCTGAATTTCTCATCATCCGGCTGGTGAACTCCCCACACCTCAGATTCCTTCCAGAGTTTCTGTCTCTCTCTGGAAGTCCTGTTTATCTTCTCCTGCCTAGCTGTTGGCCATTCAGTACTTACGAAACCAGTTAGAAGGTGCCTTAGGCAGGTGAGCTAAAACAGGACGCATCTTCATACAGTGTGATCAATTATCCCTCCACAACCACAAACAAAAACAGAGTACAGCCAGTCTTCTGTAAGGTCCCACACTGAGGACACACAGTCCCTTACTATGTCATTCAGAAGCTGCAGAGGAGACGGGTCAGCAGAGGGCACTTGCAAGAGGTGCCAGGAAAGTCACAGTTGTCTGAAGGAAAGAGAAGGCTGGGGGGGGCTCAGGATTTAATTTTGCAAGTTCATTAAAACTGATGTCCTTCTCTTGCTGTGGCCTTCCTCACAGCATGGGTGAATCCAGCTGTTCCCAGCAGGGTTGTTTGTTATTTTCACAGCCAGTCTTGTGGGTTGCCTTACCAGCCTGCTCTAGCCTTCATGCTCCAAACTGACCTGTCCTTTATCCTATTTCTCTATTTGCTGCTTGTTTTACTCTTGCAATTGTGGTTACTGTGATTTACTGTGAAACTATGATTTAAGGCTTGCTGTTTACAAAAGACAGCTAACCATTCCCATGGAAATGAGTCCTGGAACTTTTTCATATTTCATCCAAGCCGGTCTTCAGGGTTCTGTGATCTCCTGTCACGCTTCCAGGCACTGGAAACTCTGAGACTTTGCAGAAGAAAACTAACCAAATACAGAGAAAAAGATGGGATTGTGGTTTTTGCTTTGTTTTAAAACATTCGAAATGCATGAGCCTTTTAATCATATTTCGCGTAGCTAATCTTTGAGGCAGGAGAATACCCTTTTGTAAGCTTACCTATCTATACCACAAATCTGGAAGACGTAAGGTTGGTAACATCTGTTCCTCCATTCAGCAAAGTTTACTGTGCATCTATTAAGTGACAGGCCCTGAGTACTAGGGATGAATCGGTGCATGAAAATTCTCCCTCACCCCTCCATCCGTCCCTCTCTCTCTCTCTCTCTCTCTCTCTCTCTCTCTCTCTCTGCACAGTATTATAAAAGCAGAATAAGTATGAATATGGTAATGACATATGCTAAGAAAAAATAGAGCAGCAATGAGTTAGAGAGCGTCTATGAGCTGGTTTAGGGAAGGCAGCCAGTGACAATGGCCCCTTTAACTAAGGGAGATTATTGGACATGTAGATTTCTGTAGGTAAAAGGAATAGCCATTATGAAGGCTCTGAAACAGCAGAGGCCCAGCAGGGGAAGACAAGAAAGAACAAGGGTGTCTGTGAACCTGGAGGTTTCAGTTGTAGAGGATGAGGTCAGAAGGTAACAGTTGGAGGATGAACTATGTGGGCTCCCATATACAGATCATGATAATTCTGGGTGTTGAGCTGTATGTATTTCTGACATTTCTTCTTTGTCTGTCTATTGCCATAAAAACAATTCATTAGGTTGTTATACAGAAGCGCTGTCCCGGAGGCAACAGGTCTTCTTTTGGAAGTGGGGCCTGCAACATGGATCATGGGACCCAAATCTCTTCCTCTTCCTCTCTTGTGAGCGCCTTTGCTCCACTGTGTGACACCATCACGGTGAGTTATTTCCCTACACGCTCAACACCATGAGAACCATCATTCACGAACTGAAGCCCCCATAACCGTACACCAAAATAAGCCTTTCTCTTTCTATGTTGACTAGCCTAAATATTTCTTACAGTAACTGAAAACCAACAGAGATTAACAATAGTAACTGATAATAGAATAGTTACAGGATGTGATGTGTTAAAATTTATGTGTATTTTTTTCGGGCTCAAAATAACTTAATTCTTTATTTCACTAAATTTTTGGATCACAGATGACTACCACAAATAATTTAAACCATGGAAAACAAAACCATGGAGCATGAGCTGCTTTTTTCACTAGTGTGACAAAGTACTTGACAAAAGAACTTGAAGAAGAAGAAGTTTATTTTTGCTCACATTTTGAGGGGACAGTCGTTGTGAGGAAGACATGGTTATAGGAGTGTGAGGCATGTGTCCACATTGTGTCCACAATCAGAAAACAGGGAGAAATGAATGCTGGCACTCAGATCAATGTTTTCCCTTTTAAAAGCTCTATATTCAGCCGGCGATCCCAGATCTTGGGATGATCCTACCAGCATTCAGAATGGGTCTTCACTGTTCAGGTAACACACTCACAGACATGTGTAGAGGTCTGTCTTCTAGGACATTCTAGCTGAAATGAAGTTGACAGTGAGGATGAATCATCGGACATGGGTAAGAGGGGACTACCATATCATTGTATCTTACCTACTTTTTCCTTCAAATGATGGAGGGAAGCCCTGGAGTGGGGTCTATTTCTTTGTTGGAAATCATCATAGCCAGGCTTTGACTCTTGGAAAAGGACCCAAAGAAACTATTAGTGCGTTCAGAAGACCCCATGAAGTATTTATCCCCTCTACATTCTGGGGATTTTCTAATCCCAAAAGGTAAAATTTTTAGTTGGACACTCCACTTGACATCTTTAAACTACACCCCAGCTGGACACAGATTTCTTCAAGTTCATGGAAAACATCACACTCTGTTCAGAATGAAGATGTGCTGGCATGTGAAAGAAGTAGGAGGATAAGCTCCTTCTACTTGGTGGTGCACACCTTTAATCCCAGCACTTGGGAGGCAGAGGCAGGTGGATCTCTGTGAGTTCAAAGCCAGCCTGGTCTCCAGAGCGTGTTCCAGAACAGGCTCCAAAACAATACAGAGAAACCTTATCTCAAAAAAAAAATAAATAAAAAGAAGGAGGAGGAGGTATACGTGAGCCATGCATGCTAGGTGACATCAGGAAAGGGGCTTAATTGTCCCAATTTACCCTGTGAATCCTGATGAGTACTGAGAAAGTCCACCATTAATTCTGTGGGGAAATATCTGATGCCACCTAGACATATTCCTAATGTGTTTGCAGAGTAGGCCATTTCTGTTTGCCAGGCTTAGAAATACTCAGTGATTTACTAATATACTCAGCAGTAACAACCAAACTTCTTAATGGGACCTGTCTTAGTTAGGGTTTTTATTGTGTGAAGAGACACCATGACCACTGAAACTCTTATAAAGGAAAACATTGAAGTGGCAGCTTAAGACTTCAGAGATTTAGTCATCATGGCAGCATGCAGGCAGACACAGTGCTGGCTACATCTTGATCAGAAGGCAACAGGAAGTAGACTGTGACACTGAGCAAAGCTTGAGCAAAAGAGACCTCAAAGTCCACCTCCACAGTGACACACTTCTTCCAACAAGGCTACATCCAACTTCAACAAAACCACACCTCCTAATTGTGCCACTCCCCTTAGGGGCCATTTTCTTTCAAACCACCATAGGACCTCAACAAGTTCATAAGCAGGAACTAGCCCCTAATGACTTCTGCATTCACAGTTGGCCTCTCTCCCTTTGTCCACTCTTTCCTGTTCAGGCTGGTCTTCCTTTGGGTTTCTGAACCAAGATCTTTGCCACATTAGAGACTGATGATGGCTTCTTCCTCCTGGAGCATTCCTGCCTTTTCACTTGTTTCATTTCCAAAGCATGAGACGATGCCTAAGCTTTTCGAGGGGACTTGAGAAGGCATATGAGGAGCATGATACTTTGGGTGCTCATGTGCCAACCAGCTCTTAGATGGACAGGAGGGCAGAGAAGCCATCCCAGGAATCTCTGCCACCCTCACTCAGGCTCTCTTGCTTTCACATGCCTACTACACACATTGTTTTTCAGAGTCAACCAGTGCCTCATGGTCAGAGATGCTACCTCCAGTTAATACCCGTAGCAGCTTTAGGATGCTCTGACATCACTGCCCCTGTTCAGTTCAGTCTGCCTCTGAATTGCTGTCTATTTCTTCTGGAGAGCCAAAATGACCAACCCACAGTTTTCTGATCTTCCTGTATGTGGCTGCAACTATTTACACTAGAACTTCCCTTGTGTAGTAATTCTACCTCAGCTATTTGGGAGCTCTTTTTTGTGTGTGTCTACACTAAATGTACAACATAATAGTTTTGTCATGACATTCTCATACCTGGACACAGTGCATTTTGATAACATTTGCCTCGTTAGCACCTCTGGTCTCCTTTCCACTTCCAAATACCCTCCCCCTCCCCCAGCAGTCCTTCATCTCCTCGAAACCCCTCCTTTACTTCAGATTCCACATAGGAAAGAAAATCTGCAATATTTTTGTCTTTCAGAGCCTGGCCTATTTTGCTTATTTCTTCAGTTCCATCATTTGCCTGAAAGTGACACGATTTTGTTCTTCATTCTAGCTCCATGGTATTCCATTGTGCATACATGCCTCGTACTTATGCATTCATCTGCTGGCACATACCTGTCAGTTCCATAGCTTGGCTCTCAAGAGGAGTGCTATAATGAACATGACTGTGAGATATCTCTGATTCACACTGCCTTGGATTCCTTCAGTAATATTCCTAGGAGTAGCATAGATGGGTCATTTTTAGTGTTTTTGAGGAACCTCCTTGCTGATTTTCATTGTGACTGTGTTCATTCACATTCCACTAGCAGTCATAATTCCTCAAATCCCTGCCACCATTCACTGTTGTTTTTCTTGGCCACAGCCTTTCTAAGTAAAGGAGATAGAATTTCAGTAGTTTTGATTTGCATCTCTTTGCTGGCTAAAGGATATTAAACATTTTTCCATGCACTTATTGGGCATTTGTATTTCTTTTGAAAACTGTCTATTTAGTTCATGTTAGGCCCTACTTTTGATTGTTCTCAGTTTGTTCCCTTAAAGCTGTGGCATCCTATTAAAAATATCTTGGCTTCCTCTGTTGCTTCAGGTCCTTGAACTGAGGAGGAAAAAGAGGATGAATTATTTTATTTGCTTTGTTTAATTTTCCAGATTCCCTCAGGGTCCACACTTAAAACACACCAAAAAGGAGAAGAAAAATGAGACGACCAAGAGACGGTGATTGGCCTGAGACTGTTTACTTGGCTTTGGAGTTAAGAAAAAGATCCTTCAGCAGGCCTGGATCCATTCACCAGAACTGGAGAGAGCCTGATTTTTTTTCCTGTGATGTTCTAAATGACAGCCAGAGGCTGCTTTCCACATTTAGCAATGGTGAATACAGGAGATAATGCGTGTGCATGCACACATACTCACTTCTGCATATATGCAAGCCAAAAGGGATGGTGTCTTCTGTGATGCCAGTAAATCTCATACAATGAACATAATGACAGTTCCTGCTAGGGACCAGGCAGTTGCTTCACTCTTGATTATTATCCAAAGCTTGAAGGTTTTCTTTGCTTTTTCACTCTTCCTAAATTATTTGCCATTATCAACATTATCCTTATTAAAATACTCCAGATCTCTTGATCTATTAAAAAACAATATCAAAATATTGCTATTATTTCCAATAATAAATAACAAATATTTGATAGTTTATTATATGCTGGATAGTAGACTAAAAACATGACATGGAATATGTTTTAAAATAACCCTATAAGATAACACTACTATTTGGTACTGATTGTTGGTAGTGTCTACAGAATTGTTATGACTTCCAGATCATAAAATGAACCTTTGGGAGGTTGAGTGACTTGTACTAGGTCAAATAAGGTGTTTTGTTTTAGTTAAGTGCTCTAAAAGACCCATGGTGAAGACTTGTTGTCCAGGCTGTTACTGTTAAGTGGTTGAGCCTTTAAGAGGTTGGACCTGGTAGGAGGTCTTAAGGTTATTGGCGGGTTGGATCTTGAAGGGGACTATGAGACCCTGGTCACTTTTCCTCTTGCCTATGACGTGAGACATTCACCCTATCCACCATTGCCATCCAGCACAGCAAATGCAGGCTCAAAGAAAGAGCTCTGTTAATCTTGAACTGGAACCTCCACAGCCATAATCCAAGGCAAATCATTTTTCCTTGTAAATTAATTATCTCAGGTATGTCATTACAGTAAAAGGAAGCTGGCAATACAGACAATTCCAATTCCAGTCTTCTGACTCCAGAACCCAAGCTCCTAAAGAAGACACCACTGGTGCCTGGGAACGAACACTAAGTGCTTGGAAGGATAGGGCAACAGGAAATGATGGTTCAGATAAGGCTCATACTCAGTCACTATGTCACGTATTGGACCCACTTAGATCTAGCAGTCACTGGCCTCTCACTGCAGCGCACACTGTAACAGTTCCAAGAGTCCTTTTTTCTTCCTCTGTGACACTGTTGCAACATCTATGACTTTGGCTCCTCCACTCATGAGACTAAACTCTTAGAGTCCCTGTCTTATAATGAAGCCCTTTGGGCAAGTCCCAACATTTAACTGGCTTAGATTCAGAATGGAATCTTCTTGTACTAAACTCCTCTCTGAATTTAAAAGAGCATTTTCGTAAGGACCCAGGACATTTATAGTAATGCAAATATCCTCCCTTCGTGCCCCATAGGAAGAGAAAATTGTGCCTGAGACATGTACACTAAATGATCATCTGCATGCGGGGACGGTAGGGGTCAAGGAAAAGTTGTGACCCTGTGGGGAGAAAAAGACTACTTGTAATCAGGATGGAGCCATTCTGTGGTTACTGGCAAGGGGTCCACAACATGGGTACCATTGCAGGCTTCTCGAGAGTCCTCAGAACATGGCAGTTTCTTTCCTCAGAGTCGTGTGGTGGTGCATTTGCAGTGTACACTTGCCGGACCGAGGGACACTCAGAAGACAACTGGTAGAGCATTATTTCCTGGTGTGTCTGTGGTGAGGGTGTTTCCAGAGAAGATTGGCACATGGGTGTAGGGAAGATGCTCTCTGGATTCAGTGCGTAGTACTCTTCATCTATGAGTGTGAAGACACACACACACACACACACACACACACACCTAGAGAACTCTAACTGAGGAAAGAAACAAGGGTGACACAGTAGGTTTTAAAAGAAACAAGGGTGACACAGTAGGTTTTACTATATACTTCCCAAAACAGCAAAACTGCTTTATTCTGTTCATTAGAAGTGATCTCTAAATTCAAACACTACTCAAAGTGAGGGTTGAAGGGTGGGGGTGGGAGAGGTTGGGTTTCACATCTTGGAGTCAGAATCATCAAAGACTTAGTGGAAATATTTAAAATCCGCCACAGACTGTTGCTTTGATTCAATTTGACAGACTATTTTGGACATTCGGTGGCCTTTCCAGATGTACTTCTTAAGTATGCAAATTCAGTTTGCACCACACTCTGGAGGGAGCCCACTAGCATTGCCCGATGCTATAAGAACCAGGTGGTCTGAAATGAAGCCCTGTGGTTCTGAGTGTTTGACCTCATAGCTCCTACTTTGAAACCATTTTTGTTTTCTCTGTGTAGCATGAAGTGGTCTTTCATTGAAATCCACTTTCAACCTCTCTAAGGCATAGCAACAATAGCACTCACCATGAGCAGTGCTAAGAGCACCACAAATGCCAATTCATTAAACTCTCACGGCCACCCTATGAGTTAGGTGTGCTATTATCCACGTTTCACAGACTGAGATATTGAGAGCTGAAATAATTTGCCCAAGGTCCCTTAGCCAGTAAATGGTAGCATTTGGACCTGAACCTAGGCAAGGTGACTCCAGATACTGGACATTTACTTTTCTACAGTGTTACATTATTTCCCCTTCGGGTAAACTAAGGCTTCTTCCAACCCTCCTTAGGTCAACTGTATGCCCATGGTGTGTAGCTTCTGCTTTAAGTTAGATGGTCTCAGAATACTCTGCAAGGTAGGAAGACACCACAGTGGTCTGCAGCTCTGTCCCATCCTTACCATCCTTCTTTGTGTTCTGGAAGCCATTCCTCTCCTGACTCCCTCCAGGTGTGGAGTTAGCAATTGTTATGGGCATCTGAGAGGAGGGAACCTCAACTGAGAAAATGCCTACATAAAATGTGCCTGTGGGTGAGGTTGATGAGCCCTTTGTGGGTGGGGCCATCCCTGGGCTGGAGGTCCTGGGTTCTATAAGAAAGCAGAGCGAGTAAGCCATGGGGAGCAAGTCAGTAAGCAGCATCCACCATGGCCTCTGCATCAGCTCCTGCCTCCCGGCTCCTGCCCTGTGAGTTCTTGCCCTCACTGCGTTTTGTGGGAACTGTTGTGGGGAACTGGGAGTGAAATAAATCCTTTCCTTTCCTCCCAAGTTGCTTTTGGCCATGGTGCTTTTTTCGTGGCAATAGTAATCCTAATTAAGACAGACTCTTTAAAAACAAAAACAAAAACAGGGTTTCATTTGGTAGCCCAGGTTAGCCTAGAACTTATTATGTATCCATATATAGCACAGGATAGCCTTGACCCTGAGATAATCCTCTTGCCTCAGCTCCCCAAATGCTGGGATTACAGAAAGAAGCTACCATATCCAACTTGATTTAGATCTCTAACGTCCCCTCAGTTCTCAAATTCTAAAGATTGGGTCAACAGCCCATGGCTCTCCATGGTGATATTGTGTGCTGACACAGGGTGACTGTAATGACAAGCATGACAGACATCCAGTGACCCTAGATTCGACCCTGGAACCACGAGGAAAAGTAAGTCTTCCCCTTTTGCATTGATTTTCTCAGGCATTTTGTCACAGCAATGGGAAGTTGGCTCAGTAACAGGTCTCTGTTGGTGTCAGACAGCAGAATAGTCCCTAAAAGTGTCTGTTCTGTTCAAACTTAAGGTGTCCTTTTTTGGTGGCAAAATAGATTCCACAAATGTGAGCCCAGGAAAGGTCTCCCAGTGGAGACAATCAGGGACTATTCGGGGATAGAGAAGGAGAGTGTCTTTTCCTTTTATCTACTCTGTGTTCACTGGAACCCCTGTATGGAAGGACAACCTGTGTTAGCCAGTTTTCGGTCACTCTCCCGAGGACCGGAGATGAGCAACTTACTAAGAGGCAAGATTCATCTTGGTTTCTGTCCATGGTTGTTGGCCCTGTTGCTTTAGGTCTGTGTCGAGGTGGTACTTCATGGCAAGGATACATGGTGGAGGAAGTTGTTTACACCAGTGTCCAAGAAGAAAATGATGGACAGGAAATGGGGCAAGGGTCCCACCTCCCAAATTCCAATTTCATTAGGTTCCACCACTTACCAATGTCGCCATCTGCTGGGGACCCAGCCTTCAAGCATGGCATTTGGATATGCCAGATCCCAAAACACCACCCGTGTTCACCTACTTTAGATGAAGAGGGTTAGGCAGTGGTGATGCAAACCTTTAATCTCAGCAGAGGCAGGCAAATCTCCGAGTTCAAAGTCAGCCTGGTCTACAGAGTGAGTCCCAGGACAGCCAGGGCTACACAGAGAAACCCTGTCTGGAAAAACAGATGAGGAGGATGAAGGGCTTAGACCAGTTGACTCTTTGAAGCAGACTTCAGGGGCTGTCAGACACCAGAGAACACCTGGAAAGCCTCTTGGGTGAGTTTACAGACAGGGGTGGAGCACAGGCCAGGCTGGGAGAGAGAAGCTGCAGGCTAGGTGAAGCCAGACAGTGAAGAAATGGGTTCCTCTTGGTAGAGCATTTCTCTAGAGAAGGTGAAAAGATTGTCATGTTTGGATGGCGAAGGATGGGTGTGTGGGTTTGGGAATCTGTTCTGCGTGGTGACTGGATCATTGTACTTTTCCAGTCCGGGTCTTCCTTCCAGACGGGTAAGGTGTTAAAAGGGGCTCTGTGGTCACTCGTGGGAACATTACCAGTGTAGCTCAGCCTTTCCCTCTAGAGCTCCTAGCAGCTGCCCTCACGATCTTCCCACAGAAGCCCTACGAGTTATTGTAGGGAAATAATGAAGATGTTGACAAGTCAGGACCGCAGCTGAGTATGCACAGGTATGGCCCAGGCTGTGCAGTGTCACCGTTTGTCCCATTTCCCATGAGTCGACTCTAGAGCTTCATGCCTGCCATGATTCATGCAGCTGATCACACGTGTCCCACCACACTCGTCACCTCTGTGCTTGGCTCCCCTGCTATGTTTAATTCTTCAAGCTGATGTCTCTACTCCCTGCCATACTGACAGCAAATACAAATTATTCCTCCTCTTTCCATTGGCTCTGCAGACACCGAGCCTCTCCTTAAGTGAGTGTTCCAGGAGCCGGGCTGTCCTTTAGGGAAGGCTGCTTTGCATTCTGTGCAGGTCAAGCTGTCAGATGACGCACCCCCAAAACATCTGACCCACACATCATGGGAGACCCTGAGCCAGCACCATTATCGTCATGATTATCAGAAACTGATAAAGGCTTGTATAAACCACATGCTTGGAGTTAACTTGCTGCGCAACAATAGAGAGCCTACAGGCTCTCGGGTTTGGTTCTTTTACAAGCCTATTTGAACATCACACATACGGGCCTGACTCTAGACACTGGGCAAAGGCATGCAAAGATGAGTCCAATAGGTGCATGTCTAGTTCCCAGGAGCTGAAGCTGCCCCTTAGGAGTTCTCTTCCTTCTCAGAGATGGAAGACATGCTTTGCATGGTTCTGTGAAACATGCCCTGTTTCTCCAAGTGGCCCCAGAGCTTTCACAGTCTTGAAGAACCCTATCAAAGACTTCAGAGGATTGCCCTAATTCCTACTGAAACACATTCCTGGCCCTACCAGGGTCTAACTGCATATCTCTGCCAAGAACCCACACATGTTTACACATAAATTGATGCAGAAGCAAAGCACATGTGCCTAGGCCCAATTAATTACCAATAGTTAAGTAATAATAGCTTTGCTAGGTGATTCCCTTGACAAAGAAAAGGCATTCTCTGATTCTTCAGGAACCCATAGCAGAACCACTTGAATGAAGCTGCATAGGAAACAGAAAAGGCTTCCAAGGCTCTGGAAGGATCGGGGGCAGGCAATTACTAACACTTAGGAAAAGGTCTTTGGTACTGAGACGTGAATGTGACCCTTTAAAGGGATTTTTGTAGCAGTTTGAGAACCATTACTCTTGCCCTGGGTAGCACAGCAGGAAGCAGTGCGGAACTTCTGATCTTCAGTATCATACAATGCCTCGTGGACTCTCCAAGCCTAACAAAAGCACCAGATAATAACAAGTGCAACTAGAGACATCCACGGGTGCCCTGAACACCCTGTGGGTTCCGAGGAAAGGTTGGAGTTGAGTGCTCTTTGGCAGGTGAAGTTAGGGCCAAGATTTCTTTCCTTGGCAGGCTTTGTTACAGGTACGTATGAAAAGTGAATAATACAATCTGGGCTCTGAAGCAAGCGGAATTCACAGACAGGCAAATTCTCTATCAGTAAGAGCCCTCGGTGTTTATTTGCCCTCCAGATTTGTTTATCAGTGATGGGACTGAAAGGACTCCCCCCCACACACACACAGGGCAGGCAGAGATTTCTCAACACACGTTTCCACTAACCGGGTCTTAGGTTCCTTATTCTACAGCAAGGGTGCTTATAGCCTCCTCCAGCTAAGAATAAACACACAGAGATAAACAAGCGAGCCAACATGTGGGCATCTGCCTGTCACTATGAAGAGAAACTGTCACTTTTTAAAAGCCCACAGATACATATTAATACAATATTTTATTAATTCCTTGAGAATCTCATGCACAGTATCTCAATCATATTCCCCCCACTCCTTCCCCTAACTTTCAATCACCCCTCCCAAATTTATGACCTCTTTACTTTTTTTAAAACAATCCCCTGAGTCTAGTGTGTGCTGCTCATATATCATAGATGTGGGGCTATCCAAAGAAGCGAGGCCACATCCTTAAAGAAAACTGACACTACCTCTCCCAAAAGCTGTCATTTGTATACAGTGCCTTGGTAAGGGGTGGGAGGTCATGGGTCCCTCCCCTGTCATGCTAGAATGTTGGCTGCTGTGATCCTGTGCAGGCAACCACTGCTGCTGTAAGTTCGAATGCACCTGTTCCAGCAACCATAGGACCATTCATAGATTTACATGCCATCCTTGCCCTGGGGTCATGCTGATCTTCTCTGCATCCTTCCAGTTACAGCATATGGGCTGTCAAAGTGGGGACACTCACAAGCGTATTTTAATGCTGGGCTACCTTAGTTCTTCCACAGTGAAAGGGATGAGGCGTCTGATGGGGAAGGGAATATTTCTTTCACTTGGCACTGGTGCTAGCTCAGTGGTTCTCAGCGTTCCTAACACTGGGACCCTTTAATACAGTTCCTCCTGTTGTGGTGACCCCCAACCAGAAAATTATCTCGTTGCTACTTCATAACTGCAATTTTGCTACTGTTAGGAATTGCAGTGTACATATTAGATATAGAGCATATCTGACCTGTGACCCCCAAAGGGGTTACAACCTTCAGGTGGAGAACCACTGGTCTAACTAGAGCCACTCATCAGATGACTTCCAAAAGTTTCCCAAGCCTAAGTGTGTCTGCTGTCTAAGCTTCAAGGTGCAGCTGGATGCCCACAGGCCTCTGGAAGGACAAGTCAGAGAAGGACAAGGCTACTCCCTGGCGAACTGCTCTTTCATGTGTCTACAGCAAGGCCAAAGCCTCCAGATGAACCATGAAAAGGACATCCCCCCTCATTTGGGGTGGCTGATGCCAAACATCTGGATGTTATATAATAAGCCATTTGGGGCTGTTTTTCTTGCACTTGTAAAAATCATCCCAACAATGAAATCTTGATTTGGAGCTCTGTTTTCATGTTGTTTCCATACGGTCATCGAGCAGGGCAGTCTCGGTGATTTTTCTTTCCCATTTAAAGCCTTGCATGCACACTCAGGAGAGGGATTACAGAGCTGGAACCGACATTTGCAGGTGACTGTGAAGCCTTCCTCAGGCTCCTCATATGTCCCTTCTTTGGTCACAGTGCCTGATGTCCACTGGAAGAAAGACCAGCATGCTAATATTCACAGGCATTGGTGCCCTATGCTCTGGAAAACACCTACCTCTGGACTATGGGTGGGTTCTACACACAAGTACATGACACTAACAACTTGAGCAAATTCTATTTCATTCCCTACCTTTTTGCAGAACACCCTGAAGCAGACAATGGGTTCTCGTGCTTCCCATGTGCTTAGACCACAGCTTGCTTATAATGCTGCCAAGCACAATGTATTGCCACAAGGAGAGAGCAGCCTGGCCCTTGCTGTATCGTATGCTCTTTTGATGGGCGCCACTCCTGCCTACTGTCTCCCTGCTTCTCGTCTTCTTCCATGGGTCATGTGCCACCATTCACTTTCCCTGTGTAGTGGTCTCCGGAAAAAATCAGTGAAGTACATATGAGCATCACTGTGACTCTGAAGAGCGGCTGTCACATCTTGAAAGCCCACAAGCATCCTGTAATGGTGGGCTCATTCTCTCCTAGAGGAAAAGACTGCTGTGGAGAAACTGAGGTTCAAGAGAGCTAAGAGCCAAGAGTGGTGGTACAAGTCTGCAACCCCGGGTGTCAGGAGGCTTCAGCTGGAGGGTTGGGAGTTCTAGGCCAATCAGAGCTATACAAGGGTGAGGCTGGCCTCCCAACAGCAGCAGTTGATGAACGTTAAGAAACATGCCTTTCTTTGTAGTTGAGCTGGGACATAATTCAAGTCTGCCCATGGAAATGACACAGTAGAAAAGCCAGTAAGATCTTTGCTTTGAGCCAGGCAGTGGTCGTGCACACCTTTAATCCTAGCAGGAGGCAGAGACCGGCAGAGACCTGTGAGTCAGACACCAAAGCAAGTCCCAGGACAACCAGGACTGTTACACAGAGAAACCCTGTCTCCAGAGAAACCAACCAACCAACCAACCAAAGATCTTCACTCCGGGAGGCAGTGGGTCTGGGTGCAAACTCGACTGTAACTTGGGGCAACTGTTTCCTGAAACCTCCTCTGGTCAATGAAGACAATAACATGATCATCTCCACAGGGCTCTGTGAGGAAGACAGAGTGAGTGTGAAATACTGGGTTTTAGTTTCTCTGGTGCAAAGTTTCTCTGATCATTAGAACTCAGCTCCATGTTACAAAACCTGCAAAGAGTTACTGGAACCAGAGAGATGCTTATTGGTAACTAGACAAGAATTCTGAAAGCAGGTAGTTCCAGCCCAGGCTTGGTGACTTAATGATGTTGCCGTGTCCTGTGTGGCTGGGACTTGACCTGATTGGGGTTGATGAGGGAGTAAAGGAAAGACTCTGAAGTGACAGACACAAAAGGGCTGAGGTCAGGTGGATTGTGTGTACTTTGATGGAGTGGTACCAACAACACGGAACTTCAGCCTGTTTACTATGTGCAGCATACAGGGGCGGGGTCAGCTGGCCCCTATAGGAAGTCTCTGTAACTGGGCAGTCTTAGGCTGTAAGCATCTGCAAGAAGGAAACTACCATTGTTAAGTTTTGCAAATGCTGGCAAATTGTTTGTAAATGCAAGCACTTGGACACACTGCAACATTTGAACATTTGAACCCAAAGAGATGATGGGAAGACTTGGCCAATTCCTGCCTTAGATTGCTCGTGGGTTTTTTTGTTTTTGTTTTTGTTTTTAGTACATAGCTGCCCTGCTTACAGGTAGATTTGATTACCAAAGAACAGTGTGTTGCTGCTTGGTGAGCATGCCACAGTGACAGGGGGTCTTGTTCCAAGTTGGGGGGGATTTGAAGCTGTGAGAACCAGTTACCAGCAGAACTGTCAGGAAGCTGGGACCACACTTACTTACACAGAGACCCACTTGTAACTGCATAGCTAGAGGCTCCTCTGGGTCTATACTCATGGTCTAGGCTGCAAGTCCTATTTCCTCTAAGGCTTGTGGGTATTTGCTGGAGTGGAGGGGTACCTGGTAACGAAACTACAATTGCTGTCAGAGATGACGGAGAACTAATCCTCCCATAGTACAGTCTTCCTAACCGTGCCTTCCATTATTCCTAGGATGCTCTGGTCTCATATACCCCAGTACACTTCATCTGCATTCTCTCCTTCCATCGCCCCTGTCACTGGAACTTCCTGGCTTTCATAGTAAGGCCCTCCAGTGTAGGAAATGTCCTAGCATTCTGAAGAAAGCCTGGTTATTCTGTGGTTTATGTGCAAGCTACCAAGTCACTCGCTTTGTGCAAAAGGGAACCGATGTATGAATACAGAGAAGTAGAAGACACCCATCGTCTCTTTCTTGATCGTTTCACATGAAGAGCAGGCATAGGAAACCCTTTTTTTATGAACATGTGCTTCCTCCCAGCAGGATTTCCCCATTTGGAATTACATCTAGATCCAGATTTCAGCCACAGAAGAAAGTCAACCTCATCTGGTCACAGTGTTCCCTGTCTCCTTTGACCAAAAAGGGTTCCTTTTCCGGGCCCTCTAAGTTTGATGGCTGGTGACACGTCAGACTTCAGATCACTGCAGGTGGTTCCAAAGATCCTACTGGCCCTCCTGAAGAGCAGTGGTCCGCACTGAAGGAGGTAATGGGAAGGGGATTTGGCAGATGGTTCTGAAGGGGATTCATGAGAAGAAACACCCCGCTCACCCCGCCCTCACCCCCCCTCACCCCCGCCCTCACCCCCGCCCTCACGGGGCAGTGCAGCAAATCAGGCACCCCGAGACACAGTGCAGCAGGCGAGGCTCCAACTGTCTATGCAGCTGCGGGGGGAGGGCTGGACCTGGCTGGAAGTTGGGCCAGGTTTGGTCAAGGATAGAATAAGGACTCGCAATGGACAAAAACTGCAGTTTCACAGCTAGACTCGGGAACATGAAACACGGATTCAAATATCAACTTCACTCTTATTAGCTGCAAAACATAGTCACATTTCTCAGGTGCCCATGGTTCAGCTTCCTTAGAGTAGGACTAAGAAGGCCGATCCCTCAAGACCAGGAGGAGTAAGTAAGTGAACTGATAATGTAGGTAAGACACTAACCATAAGGTCCACTACTGTCACCATCCTCCACCCCACAGTTGAATAAAAATAAATAAATCTCACCGAATGGCCTTCCAGATCCATCTCGGGATTTGTGAACTGTGTTTTAGCCCTTACAAAGTATAGTCCAAACAATCTGAGAAACTTGACCGCTGCAATGACTTCTCATGCTCGTAGGCCGGCTGGGGTGTATGAGCTGGTGGTGGGGAGTGTTAGCCTTGTCATAGCCTGGGACAACATACCTTAGGTGGGAAACTTAAAGGATAAAAATGTACTCACTGCCCTGGAGGGTGGGAATCCGAAGATCTGGCATATTTGGGGTCTGCTGAGAGCCCACTCCTGCTGCACAGGTGATGTAGTATGGGCGGGTCCTCACGGGGCAGAAGGGGGCAAGACAACACTTCTCAACCACCTCCTTTATAAGGGCACTGGTCCCTTAACCATGACTGAATCACTTCTCCAGTGGCCCCACCCCTTAATACAACCACACTATATATTGGGTTCCAGCATGAATTAGGGAACGGGACAGCAATGTTTAAACCACCGTAGGTCTGTTAGGTTCAACTGCATCTACTGTTGGCATGCCTGGGCAGTGAGGGGTGGCAATTCATGCATGCTGGCTCTTACTCTTGGGGGATAATCTTGTGAGGTTTTCAATTCTCTTTCCCATTGCTGAATGCCCCCTAGCTACTGTTCCTTGGCATGTCAGCCTATGCCAGGAGGCCACTCACTGTGGCAAAGGGGTCCTGGTGCGTGGTGCTTCACCTGCTTGGAGCGGGGGCTGGTGCACCTGTGCTGCGCTAACTCGTGGGAGCAGAGTCTGTTTGGCACCCGCCCCCAAGGCAGGCAGCTGACACCGTGTGTCCATGGTTCCCAACGTCCTGGGCACACCTGTAAGTCTCTACAAGGATTCTCTGGCATTCATTCAGCTCTGCAGAATCCGTTCTGTTTCCTGCTGATCTCTCCTTGGTCTAGTCTGGAAATGAGGCATAGCGACATCCTCCAAGCAAGATCCAAGAGACAGTTAGTCTACACCTCTCCTGGGAATGGAGGCAGGAGAATATAGCTATAGCAGGCCCCGTCATGGGCTCAGCAAAAATTGCAGCAGTCAACCACGCAGGGCTCCTTTTGGGGGTCCTGTCGGATGCAGACGAATGACACTTTAAAGCAGACTAAAGACACTGGGAAATTACCTGAGAGCAGCTCGAAAGGGCCTGTCCAAGGGGCAGATCTGCAGCTGCCTTGTGGAATCTCAAGTGTTTCCTATTCCTGCTCCACACGTTAGCAATGCAGCCAATTACTAAATACTAGCCGTGCCTTCTGCCTCCCCCAGACCAGCATCACTTGAGCCAGAGACTCCTCAGAACACCCGATTAAAAAAAGAAAAGCAGAGTGGCAGGTTTGTGCCTATGAGAGACGCGAGCTTAGACAACAGAAAAGGGGGCAGATGAGGATCCCCCCCCCGCGCCCCGAACAAGAACGAGAACGAGAAAAGAGAGGGGAGGAAAGGCAGGCAGCCTCCAGGACTCGCTTAGGCCTCACACTAACCGAGGACGCCTGGCGCCTGCGGCGGGGTCAAATGGGGTCAGACAAGCTTATCCCTCCGCCTGGGAATTAAGGGCATCCTGAGGACAGCTGCAGAGCAGGAGGCTCCTAGGCCCTCCCTTTCTAGGCAGGTCGAGATCCATGGAGAGGGATCTCTCTCGATGTGGCAGTGGTGGCATGTACCTTTCGCCCACTCAAAGTGACGCCGGGCTTCGTGCAAAGCCCAGACGAGAGACAAAGAATAACTGTCAGTGCTGTGTGCCTCCTACAGAATTGATGCTTCGTGTAGGATCCCTAAAGCTAAAACCAAACACTAACAGTCTTTGAATCTGTGACAGCTCATTCTCTCCCGGTCCCCAAAAGTTCCTCCGAGTTCGTGCCAACAAATGCCGTCCTTGCAAAGCCCCAAAACCACCTGGGATCACGGCGGGTTCCCCCGGCTTGCCCCGAAGACCTCAAGGCCCTGCGCTTCTCCTCGCAGACTGGAAAACTTTTGCTGGGCAGGGTTGCGCTGGCGCGGCGAGGGGCGGGTGAACGCGCAGCGCGGCACTGCCACCTTGTGGCCGGTGGCAGCATCGCTGACGACCGCTCGCAGCACCCAGCGCAGGACTCGAGCCTGGGGCCAGGCAGCTGCTCACGTCCGCAGAAACGCGCCGGGCTTGCAGGAGCAGGGGCGGGGCGTACCGGCGCCGGTCACGTGGGTTAGCAACAGGCAGCAGCCAATAGCGACGCGAGACAGGCGGCGCGTGCGCTCGGAGGCACGGGGAAAAGGCGTGGAGGGCCTGCCTCTGCCCGGTAAGCTGGCTGGGGCTGCGCCTGGGGATTTGTGGTTGATCTTCAGACCTGGCTGTGGAGCTGGCAGGCCAGATCTTCAAACTAGGATGTCTCCTTGCACAGCAGAGAGTCCCCCAGGGGACAGTGAGCGAGTGAGAGGCAGGCAGAAGGGACATCACCGTCGTCCCCCTGCATCAGCCACTTGTTGCTTTGCAACAAGAGACTGTCACTTAGATTATTTTACAGGATTTAAACAGAATAAGGGTGATCCTGGCTGTCGGTGGTTCAGTCCCTTTGCACTTCTTGTAGCAAATGGGTGTTGAGCCTTCACAAAGCCTAAGGACTAGTTAGAGAAGAACAAAGAGAAAGCCAGGAATTAGGTCACAGTGAAAAAAGTCAACTTAATTGGTTTTAATTCTCTCCATTGGAAAAGCCACATCCAAAAGTACAAATAATGAATTTTATGGTAATCCTGCCATATTGACATAAACCAGCCCACCCTTGAACGCTGCACTAACCGACCACACTGCAAAATGTCAGTCAGGGGTGGGGACCAGAACGGTCTCTGACAAGCCCAGTCTGCCAGGGGTTCACAGGGTTCTCCCATCTGAGCCCATTCTTGAGAATGGCATCTCTCCCCCTCTACCTCCTGGCCAGGGTTCCATTTGCTTTTTCATCCTCTGAAACAAATCCAGGATGGCCCAGATGGCATCTACCCCATTCCTCTCCTCCAGGGCACTTTGAGTGACATAGTAAGATGTGGTAATGGCCCGGCCTCCAGGATCTAGCCACCTTTAACGTTCCCTTGTGTTCTGTTCTTTGATAGCCAGCTCAGATTGCTAACCACCCAACTGTGGGTAATTCCTAGTCCCTGATGTTTATCTTTTTCTCTTTAAGGTCATTCAGGGTCAGATGACCTCAGAGGGTGATGGAAATGTTGAGAACAGAGAGCGGTTTGCTGGGGTCTACCAAGACAGCTTCCCTGAGACTAGCTGTGCCCTACCATCTGTAGACCTCACTCTTTCTAAAAGTTTCGTTTGAGTCAGAGACAGCGTCCTCAGAACACCGGATTTAAAAATAAAAACACAGGCTGCCAAGCTTGTGCCTTCGGGAGAAGGGAGGTTAGACACTAGAAGGACAAGAAGGGAAAACAGGAACAAGGAAAAGGACACCCAGCCTCCAGACTCTCCTGGGCCTCACACGAAAGGTGCCGCTTGACTCGTGCAGCAGGGAGCAAGTGGAGTCAGACAGCTAATCTGACTCTGGGCAAATGGTTTCTCTTTCTTTATGAGGGCCTTGACACCTGAATTTATCAATCACTTTGTATAACAGGCCCTATAGACTCACTAAATCCTGCCTAGTAATTATGTTTTTGCAAATTTGATTTTTTTAATTTGTTGCTGCTGTTTTTAAGTATGATACTCCCAAGTTCCTGGCTGGGATGTACATTTCGTTTGAGACTATGAATATGTATTGAGTTCTAAGTAGCAACTCCCACATAGGTACTAGAGGATAGCATGGCAGCAAGAAACTGGCAAACTGAGGCAGATTCCTGAAGGCAAAAGAGCAGGGATCACCCTGCTCCCTAGTCAAGCGCCAAGCTGCCTCCCCAGACTGGTCTGGTTTCCCCAGCTCCTGCCTCTGGTCTTCTAGGGGTTCCTTTGATCAGAGACCAACACGACGACAACGCCCCTGTGTTTAATAGTTTTAAACACTGGGGTCTGATCTGAAGAGTCCTGGGCTGGGAGTAACAAAGGAAACAAACTGTGCCTGACTCCAGCCCTGGCTCTGGCCTCTGGCAGAAATCCCCAGCCCTCAGCACATTCTGACAGCCCGAGCTTCCCTTTCTTCAGCTCCAGCATAGGATGGAGCCTCTTGCTTGGCAGCTGCACCAGGGATGGGACCCAAGGTTCCAGTGTTCTCATCTACAAATTGAGGAATGTGAACTAGATTTATAGTTTGGTGAGTTGGTTTTTTTGTTTGTTTTGTTTTGTTTTTCCTGTAGATGAGTCCAAAGAGAAAAAAAAAAAGGTCATGTAAAATCACAGCACTCGAAGCAGGCAGATTTACTTTACGTACCGGAAGGCAGAGGACTCTGAGTCCTCCCATGCCCACTCCTAACTGTTAAAAGGCCCCTGACGAATCTGTGTGGAACCCCTGGGTTCCTGTGAACACAATTTGAAATTCCTTGTGCTGGAGGACACACACAGGGAGGTCCCATCTCGAAAACGCTAGAGGCCAAGATCTCCGAGCTCTGGGTGTTTTTGTGATAAGCAGGAACCCCAATTTCTTTCTTCAAGTATTGCTAGGTGACAGGAAACAATCTCACCAGCTCTATGAAAGCCAAGAAGGATTTCCCTACTTCCTGCCCAAGTGCAAAGCCCATGGCTGTGCCTGAGAATAAAATTAGATTTTGGTGGAACATCACATGCTATCATGAGAAAAACACCACACTGGGAATGCCTTTAACTGGTCTGGTAACTTTGATCACGTTATTAATGTGCTCATATCTAGGAAATAAGGAGGCTGAGTAACTAATCCTGGGGGGGGGCAACGATTCAAGTCCCTAATGAGTTTCTTTTTCTTCTCTGCCTCAAGGATGGGCTTTGATTACCCTCTGTAATGTGTGTATACTCACCCTGTTTGGAATAGGGGGAATGAGCAAAGAGACAAATTGGGTTGTAAATGACACACCAGAGCATCGAACTATAAACAGAAACTGAGCCAGTGTTGTGTTTGCACAGGTGGTTTGAGTTCACTGTAGGCCTTGACCTCAACTCAGTGGGCAGGACCCCCATCTCCAGTTCTTAGGGATATTCAATGTGTGTGAGTGGGGGGGGGGGCGTTTGTAAGGGCAAAAGAAATCCAAGAATACTCCAGAGTTTGGAGAAATTTTAAAAGAAACCGCCTGGGCTAAGGGCCTACGGTTAGGCCGCTGAGCCACACACACCCGCTGTGTGATAGTCATTGTCTCCAAACACAAGTTCTACAGAAAAGTGACTTTAGGACCAGACTCAAGAACAGCAACTCTGCTTGTGGTAATGACTTGGTTAGTAGTTAACTTTATGGGTCACTGGGTGTCTGGAGACAGACTATAAAGAAAAGAAAGGGTGACCCTAGAGCTTTGTGTTGGAAATGACTGTGACCAGTTGCTTCTGGAATGGGGCTGGACTGACTGCAGGAAACTTTGTAGGCATGACACCTGTTTGTTCAAGTTGGAAATGGAAGTAAACTTCGGACCCAGTCACTGTGTCTAAGAGGGGAAGCAGAAGAGATTCTATCCCAAACCGGAAGCAGTGTGGCCTCCAGTGATGTCCAGGATCTGCCTTTCCTGATGTCCCAGTGAGAGGGGCTCAGCTCGTGCCTGTTGTTTAATCTCCTCATTTTGAAATTAGAAAGCACTTAAAATAAAAATGAAGGACTTGGCTGTTGAGAATCTGCTATCTTGAACTGTTTCCATTTGGGGAGAAACAATGCATTCATTATACACAGTGTTAACTTCTATTCAGTCATCATTTCTAACTTTGGCATCCATCGGTTTTCCAATGATTATTTATTAAGCACATCACGTAGTTTGCTGTTAACCGAGCATACTCCCCAAAGTTGTGAATACTGAATATGCAATAAGATTCTGCCAGAAGTGCTTCAGAAAATAGACATTTTTTCCTGCTTAATTTTCAAAATTGGTAAATTGCATGCCTTCTTCTAACTAGGACATAGAGGCAAGTGTGGCAGCACCTCCCTGTAACCCTGCAACTTGGGAGGCTGATGCAGGAGAATCCCAAGTTTGATGCCAACTCTAGCTATATAGCAAGCCCCTCTGTCAAAAACCAATACTAGGAAAAATAGAATAAAACATGACAGAGAAAGTGTTGTGCTAAGCTTGGGGAGAGCTAACAGTACCTGGAGTACTGTTATCAACAGCTCCGTGGCAATGAAAACAAACGTTCCATCTCTCAGGCTCTGATAAACTAAATAGGTTGAACTAGGTGAGATTTCTGCCCACAAACACAAGCTGTAATACTGAGCCATCATCATCCGCTAGTTCTCACAACAATTCTGCCTTGTCTGCAGTACTGTTTCCCGATTTCCACGTGAGGGAACTGGGTCCAAGGTCATCCAGTGATGAAGGGGCAAGTCTAACTTTGAACTGATTCCTCCCCACATTCCAAGTTGCATGACGCAGTTCCACAATACTGAACTGCCTGGAAGAGAAAGCCTAATTCCCTTTTCCCCTACTTATTTAGGGGTGTCCTTGTCTGAAATGTTTGAGACCAGATATATTTTCTACTTCAGATTCTGGAATAGTTGCATATTTATAGCAAGATAGCTCGGGGATGGGACCCAAGATTAAACATTTGTTTCACATGTACCTTTATGCATATCCTGAAGATAATGTATACAACATTTTTAATGCACCTGTGTTTTACCTGTAACTCATCACTTGAGGTTAGGTGTGGAGCTTACTACATGTGGTGTCATGTTAATGCTCAAAAAGACTGAATTTTGCACTTCTGGACACATTAGTTACTTTTCTGTTGCTATGGTAAAGCATCATGACCAAGGCAACTTATGGAAGAAAAAGCTTATGTGGGGTTATGGTTCCAGAGGGACAAGAGCTCATCACAGCAGAGACAGCATGGCAACAGGGGGCAGGTATGGTGACTGCAGCAGCCAGACAGAGCAAACTACAAAGAGGCAAGGCTTTTTATTGTCAAAACCAGCTAGCAGTGATAGATTTCCTCCAGCCAGGCCACACATCCTAAACTTCACAAAACAGCACCAACAGCTGGGGGACCAAGTGTTCAAATGCTTGAGACTATGACGGACAAGTATTACTCAGACCACTACACTGAGTTCCATTGCCACCTGGATATCCTTGGAGTTACCAACAGACACCACAATACCTTGACCAGTGCTCGCTAAGTTTCCAGGACCCTCCCAAAAGAGACTGAGGAAACAAGAAGTAGAGGCATCTATTAGACAGAAGGAAGGTAGCTCCGAGAGATGATGTGCTGTCACCTACCACAGATGAACTGGACACTAGATGCTTAGTGACTGTGACCAGTTTTTGAAATCCGTAAGGGAATCAGCACCCAAGAAAAATGGTTAGGAGTGGCAAGAGGTTCAGTGATGTCTGGACAAGACCTCCCTGTTGTCACTTCATCTCACAGAGCTCCTCCACCATGCCTGGCTTCAGCTGTTCAATCAAGACAATGGCATGTGTGATGCAAAAAACAAAAAACAAAACAAAACAACAGCAACAACAACAACAAAACTGTACTTGAACCCTGCCCAGAAAATCGTGGTGGCCCAAACAAACTCAGGATAGTCTGATACTGTTTCTGGCTTCCCTAGACCTGAAGTCATTGCTCCTCTATGGACACTGCAAAGCGCCCAAACCCCTCTGCATCAAAGAGAAACCTATTTAAGAACTTCATGCAGAGTGACTAATGACTCAGAGTCTCGGGGATGAGACTACCCCATTGGTACAAGAAGGATCTAAAAGTGTTACCTCTACATCCACAGACCTTCATGGATATTCTGGTTTTCCATTTATCTAAAACAGAATAGTAATTTGTCTTAAGAGTAACAAGGATTGCTCAAGGATAGACTGCACAATCTCCTCCGTGTCTTGGGGAACATACCAAGGGTTCACCATAGGATGGCTTGAGTTAGGTCAGGTATCCAAGGAACAGAAATAAGGAACACAAGTGTAGTTGTTTTTTGTTTTGTTTTTATAGATTAAAAAAATCTAAAAATTTTACTGGTTAACCTATAGTTAATGGACTAAATAGGAAATAATGAGTTGAGGAGTGTCAACCTTAAGAAATTTCACATTTTGTCATGACAATACTGGAGCTGTCAGAAACAATAAAAAGAAAATCTTTTGCATGATCAAGAAAGAGGAAGCAATTATGCATATTCTCAAGAACAAGGGCAGAAGAGTTAATTTTCGTGATTTGTTTATATTAGATCATCTTGAGTCCGTATTGTAGATATAAATTATACTTCCTGCAATAAATTCAATTTTGCGTGTAAAGATATAGTTCCCTTCCGATCTATTTTTAGTTCTTGAAAACTGTCCCACATTCTGCTGACCACAAATCTATTCTGTGAACCTCTTTATCAGCTCCCTGGGGTGACAATTAGCATTTGGAGAAGCCCTCTTGAGGACTGAGTGACTACTCCAATGGGAAGAAGACTGGTTTAAACCTGAAAGCCCAAGAGCCGATTCTAGCTCTGCCATTAAGTAGATGCAAACCTACAGATTGCTTCCCTTCTCCAACTTTGTTGTAAGAGAGGGAGCAACTCTGGGTGGTACTGCTGCTTGTAACCTCAGTACCTAGAATGCAGAAGCAGGGGGGCAAGTCTCAGTGGCATACCAAGTTCAAGGCCAGCCTTGACCCTGTCTTAAAGGAGAGGGGGAAAGAGAAAGGAAGGCAGAAGAATCAGGTGATACCTTTTTAAGATTCCATCGTGGGCAATTCTCATGAACAAAAGCAGAATCTTGGCCATATGGTGACATCAGGTCTTGTAAGGAGTCAGGCATTATGCTGGCCTGCCTCTGTCACCTGGCAGAATGCACTCAGGCAGTACCCTGGTCAGGGCAGGGTGCAAGGACCCCTTTAAAAGAAAGACCTCCACCCACTTCTGCTCTTTCTGCTCTCTCTTTCCCTCTCTTCATTCTGCTCTCTCTTTCATCTCTCTCTTTCCCTCTCTTCATTCTGCTCTCTCTTTCCCACTGTCTTTCCTGCTGTTCCCCTGGGGGCAGACAGGACTTTCCCTCTTCTCTTCTGTCCTCTCTGTCTCTTTTCCTCTTTTCTCTTTCCTTCCCCCTTCCTCCTCTTTCTAATAAAACTTCTCACTTAAACTCTGTCTGCCTGGTGTGTTTGTCCCTCTGCCTCGGTCACCCTTGTCTGCCATGGAATCCGCCAAGGTCCCCATGAGCTTATTCCTAATACTTGGTGCTGTGACTCTGTCAACAGGAAGTAGTCTTGAGAACACGGCATCCTCATCCCCGCCTTGCACTGACCTGTCCATGGGTTCTGACAGGATACGCCCTCAGCTGAAGCCACTAAGAGCACCACCTGTGCATATGCACTATGTTCCTTTTAAAAGGGCCCTGCCCACCTCCCATCCCTCTCTCTCTGTTCCTCTCTCTCTCTCCTACTCTTTCCTCTCTTCTGCTGCTTCTGTCTCCGTAGGCCAGTCTCCCCCCTTTCCCCTTTTTATGATCCCTGCCCCTAATTAAAAACAAAACCCTCTGCTTGAACCCTGTATCATGGCATCTTTCTCTCATGCATTACTTTTCTTAAACTACAACAGGTCTACTCAGACAATTGCCAAGGACTGAGGACTGGAAACTGAGTCAGGGTCCCTGAAATCAAACACGGGAGAAAGAACCGGAGGCAAAGACTGCCATCTAATTCCTAGGAAATCACCGCGGATTCCAGGGAAAAGGAGACATTCCTGGGTATATGCTAGAGCACAGAAGAGTAGGACAGTGGATTCCTGGCATGACATTGGCAGAATGATTCATCATCCCTTGATTCAGCCAAATAGATTTTCATCATTTTATTTACTCATGTGTGTGTTAGTCTGTGTGTATATGAATATATTTGTGTGTATATGTGTCTATCTACTGGGTTCTATGCCTCTGTCTGTCAGAAATAGTGGGGACACAAGGACTTATAAGGAGATGATTAAAACTCAGAAATGTTCTAGGATGAGGAGTGACTTTCATATTTATTTATTTGTTGTTGTGAGTATGTGTATGATGTATATATGGATATATATATGTGGGCATATATACCATAGAATGTACATAGAGACCAAAGAACAATTTTGTGGAGTCATTTTTGTCCTTCCACCTTCATGTGAGAGTTCTGGGGTTCGAACTCAGGTCATTAGGCTTTCACTGTTGAGTAATCTTCCCTAGCCCCTCACATATTTTGAAATGCTTAAAACTTACAAACTGAATGTTGTTTCTGCTCCCTGCACACCTAGCAACTGATGGCCAACAATTCAATGCTATTTCAAGGAAGGAAGCTTCATCAGAGTTGCACAGGGATCCTCATGGTCCCAATTATGTTTTCTGTTGCTGTGCTAAAGACTATGACCAAAAGTAACTTAGGAGGGAAAGGAATAATTTCATGTTGTACATTATAGTCCATCATAAAAGGAAGTCAAGGCAGGAACTCACAGTAGGAACTTGGAGGCAGGAACTGAGCAGAGTCCATGGAGGAGTGCTGCTTACTGGCTTGTTCCTGATGGTTTGCTCAGCCCACTTTCTTATATGTCTCAAAACCACTTGTCCAAAGCGTAGCAATACTCAATTCAGGTTCCCTCTTCCCAAGAGACCTTAATTTTTTCTGAGCTGATAACAACAAACAAAGAAAACAACAACAACAACAACAAAACCAGCACAACCAACCCCTTGTCAGTTTGGCACATAAATGCATCACTAGTAAATCATAAACTTTTCTTTCTTGCTTATCCCCAAGATCTCATGTTACTGTCACAATATAAGCATAATAGAACTTTAGATATTCCACGGTCTTTTTAAAAAACTCAAACATTTTAAAAGTTCAATCTCTAAAAATGACCAATATCTCTTTAAAAGTTCAAAGTGTTTCAACTGTGGGTTCCTAAAAGGTAAGAAATAAGTTAAATACTTCTTATTCTAAGAGGAAAGTATCAGAGCACAGTCACAATCAAATCTAAGTAAAACCCTAGTTCAGAAGTATAAGCAGTTCAGTGTCTGATGTCTGGGACTCACTCATCATTTTCTAGGCTCAAAAGGCCTTGGGCAGCTCCACTGCTCAGTCTCTGCCATCTGCAAGACACACAACTTACTTGTTAGTCTCAGGTCAGCTCCATGCCACCTGCTGCTGTCCTTGGTGGTAATCCCAGGGTCCTGGTATGTCCAATATACTGGGGTCTTCACTGTAACTGAGGCTGTACCTTCATAAATAGCCTTCCCTAGGTTCTCTTTGGGGACCCTGATAGTGCCACATGGTTCCAAGCCATACCCTCTCTCCATGACCCCTTAATCCTGGGATTTACATTGCAATAACCATAATTGCCATGGGTCTTTCTTGGCCCTTATTTCCTAGTCCCAGGAAATTTACTGGCTTTACCCTTCTGTGTTATAGTTTAAATGAAAATTGTCCCCCACATGAGCAGGTATTTGAACAACTGATCCCACACCTGAAGACATTGTTTGGAAATTTGTAAAACCTTTGAGAGAAGAGACAGAGTTAGAAGAAGCAGATCTCTGAGGGTGTAGGGGGCCTGAGATGTATTGCCCAGTCCCACTTCCTACCCCATCTCTGCGTCCTAGTTCATTGAGATGTGAGCAAGCAGCTTCACACCCCTGCTGCCACAATCTCTAGGCACCTCAGCACCACAGTGGAACATATCCTCAAACTCGAAATTAAGTAACAATTTCCTCCTTTAAGTTGTTTTTGGTTGGGTATTTGGTAACAGTCACAAGAAAAGTAACTAATACACTTCTCTTTTCTCTTTACTGAGGTCTCCTCCCTTGAAATGTCTGTGAACCAATCCCTTTATTCTTCCTCTTCTGTTCATGTCTGTCCCACACCAGGTAAGCATTCCCAATGTTCTCTCCCCAAGAGGAATTATTAGTAAATCTTTTAAGAAACAGACAATTCTCTAATCCTATTCTATGTAATATGATAAATAAATGACCCAGAGACAGATATTGGGGTTCAGACTTCAAGCTGAAGATCAGAAAAGCAAAGCAGCTGGGCACTAGCCCTCACTCTACCTCAGACTGAAATGCAATCCTGGCTCCACCAAACCTCAGACTGAATTCTCAGCGTGGCTGGAGAATCCTGAGACTTCAATGTCTTCCTATCCTCCAAGTGTTTGGAGAATGAATTCCTCCTATACTCAATGTGTCTGGAGAATGAATTCCTGATACTGAGACTTTCTCCTGTCTTATATATCTCCCTAATACTGGCATTAAAGGCATGTGATCCCAGGTGCTGAGATCATCTTTGTGTGTGCTGTTTCTCTTTAGGACTGGATCAATCTGTGTAGATCTGGGTGGCCTTGGACTCACAGAGATCCATCTAGAATTAAAGGTGTGTACCTGGCTTCTATGACTTGTGGCTGACTTTGCTTTCTGAATCCTCAGGCAAGCTTTAATAAATCATAAATAATATGTCATCACAATTCCACTATCTATAAATGTATTTATGCATCAATTTTTAAATCTATACTAAAGAGAAAGTTTTAAATAGCCAGAAAGCCCTGATCATTCCTTAAATTCTTCTCTCAGTTTTCCCCCATCCCCAGCCAAGATCACAGTGCCCTCTTCCTGTGAGAACTTATCTCTTGGAATCTAACAAGTCCCAAGTCGCTATGTGTTTGCCATCTCCACCCTGATGTTTCCATGCTTAATTCCATCCAATTTCTGTGGAAAGACAGCATGACTTTTAAATAGGCCAAGTCTATGGAAGAAGACTAGAAAGCAGCTCCCCTCCTCTGATGCCAAGGAGCAGAGACATTGTGGTCTCTTCAGACTACCACGAGAAGAGCTGGCTGGGCAGCAACATATTGTCTTTCTCAGACATTCCTATTAGGGAAAACAAGACCTGAGTTAATGTGAGGGGGAATAATCAGTAGAGCTTAGACCCAGAATGTTTCAAACTAAAATTTTACATGTGCATATCTTGGTATCATTGAGCATCTACTTGGTACCAGAAGCCACCATAGAAACCAAGCATGTAGTGTAAAATAAAGACACCTGTAGTCCCTCCTTTGGTGAAGACTATGCTCCAGTTGGTAAAGACGGCTTATGAATGCATAGCAGGCTGAAGAAAACCAGAGCTATCCAAGATGAGCAGAGGCATACCTCTTAGATTAGCACTCAGAAAAACCCTTTGTTGCATGAACCCAGACATGCGACCTGTCACTCTACAGAGGATGACTGAAAAGGATGTTTTACTGTGTTAAAGAATGTCACCTAATGTGAGACCAGAAGGACTGGTAAGAGCCAAGGGAATTAAAGGGAAAATTCACGCTATAATTACAGCCACAATTTGAATCCACCAAAGAACACCGACTACTAAAGAAAAAATATATTTAGAAATGTCAATTTTCTGCAGCCACCGGGCATTCCTGAGTTACCTTAACAAAAGTGACACATTACAAAATAAAGCCTAGTAAGTATGGGACCACATGCCTTTCTAATGCCTGCGTTCGGGAGCCAGGGGCAAGTGGATCTCTTTAAGATCAAGGCCAAAATAAAAACTAAAACCCAAGCTATTTACAGGTGGAAAGAAAATGGGTCTGTGTCATTGAGTCACTTTTTCCTGGTGGGTTCTGAATATCCAAGGCGCATTCATATTCTCTAAAAAAATACAGAATGAACAACAGCAGCAACAAAAAGGAATCATATTGTGATGGGAAAAGTACATGAGCATTTTCTTCCCTGAGAAATTGTTGATTTCCCAGGGCAGAATGACAAGTTCGCTCGTGCTCTGAAGTGTCCATCCATCCTCCAGGGACAGAAGGGCCAGGGAGATGACACGGAGACCTGATCTCATTACATGTTCTCCTTCACTATGCTCCTTCCCACACCAGCTTCTTACCCCACCACTTCATGCAATGAGTCTCTTTCACAGTTGTCCAAGACTTGTGTTTTTCCTGAGATGAGACGGAGCAACCTTTGCTAAATTCGTTTTTTTTTTTTCTATTTTTTTTCAAGAAAGGGTTTCTCTGTATAACCCTGGCTGTCCTGGAATTTACTCTGTAGACCAAGCTGGCCTTGAACTCACAGAGGTCTATCTGCCTCTGCATCCCAAGTACTGGGATTAAAGGCATGTGCTACCATCACCTGACATTGAAATCATTTCTTATCTACCTCTAAGCTACCTGTAGTACCCACTACATATCCACTAGACACCAGGGAGTTTGTCTAATGGGACCATATTGAAACTATTTTTAGCAAACTATTTTTGATAATGATTATTTTTTAAAAGGAAAAGAAATAAGACTTTTAAATGTCCACTGTTTAACTTTTTCTGTGTTTGCATGTCTCTGTAGGAATTCAGCCATACTGACAATTCCACCCTGTTTTATGGTGAACAAAGACATCTCCTGAACATTAATGAGCTACATCTCACCCACTGAGAAGACAGAAGTTGAAATTGTTATTGCCTTTGTCCATGAACTACATGTCTCTTGCACTTAGGGATTGGCATGGGATCAAGACACTTTCTAGTCTAGGATATCCCACCCTCATTCCTGTATCCCTCCACTCTTTCTTCTTTTAAACAATCCTATAGAGATGGAAGAGTCCTTGTGAAAGCAGTTTGCATCACTAGGTTACAATACTTGCCCGAGGTACTACATGACACTTAGAAAGATTCATGATATGGTGGGGTGACAGACACAGTTTTGGTTTTTTTTGTTTGGGGGGTTGTTTTGTTTGTTTATTTTTGAGGCAGGGTTTCTCTGTGTAACAGTCCTGACAGTCCTGGAACTCACTTTGTAGATCAGGCTGGCCTAGAACTCACAGAGATCCACTTGCCTCTGCTTCCAGAGTGCTAGGATTAAAGGCATACACCACCACCAACTGGCCACAGCACTTCTTGAACTACACTGTGGCTAGGTGGGAGTTTTGTGTTACATGGTGAAGCACACTATTAAATGCATATTTTTCCAGGGTTGTGTTCTTAACCCCGTAGCTTCAGATAGTGTAGTTCATGTACGAAATCTGAGAGAACAGACCATTTTAGCCCTGCCTTCCTTTCTTTCAAATTGGGCAAACTAAGACTCAGAAGTGCTAAGCACTGTACCCAAGATCACAGAGTAGGTTAGAGGAGGTGGAATTAGAAAATGGATTCAAGTCAAGCCAGCGCTAAATGCAGCGGCCACAATCCCTTCTAGGATCCTGCACTAAGGGTGCCTTTGAGGTCAGTCTTTGCAGGAACTGTGTGGAGGGAGAATCTCCACCAGTGTGCAACTGCTGCTGCTCAGTTTCAACTGGAAGCTTAAACCTTGTGTTCACTCTGGCTCCCTACCCACAGGGTCTGTGTATTGCATTGTTCTTAGACTCCTCCGTGCCCTACGTCCACTGGGCTTCAGTTTCCTAAAATTCAATAAGAACAAGTGAACTTTTCCCTTCACCTCTACTTTAAAAGCAAACGCCTACTTTCCTTAAATAGTCATTGAATAAGCAGTCGGTGTCCACTTCTGAGTAAGTGGTTGTGAGAGATAAAAAAAAATCAAAGAAATAAAACACAGCACAGTGCCTGAGAGTAGACTCTGGAATATGTATACCTGGATTTTTAAAAAAGATTTATCTTTTAATTATGTGCGTGTTTGTGTGTCTGTGTGGAGGTGTGTTCATGTAAGTGCTGTTGCCTGTAGAGACCAGAAGAGGATGTTGTTATAGGTGGTTATGAGCTGCCTGTGCTCTTAATTGCTGAGCTCTCTCTAGACCCCCCCCCATGTGTTTCTTTTATGTCTTACTGAACAGGACGTAATCCATTCTTCAGTTTTTTTCTGTGTGCAATCCTGTAAGAACACAAACTTTTTTTTTTTTTTTTGCTATGCCAGGCACTGTATAAAACACTTTACCTCTGGGCCTTTGGTTTGGTTTGGATTGGTTTTGATCTGATTGTGTTTAATCCAAAGCTGTGATTCAGGAGCAGGTCTTTGCAGCTCCAGAGGCCCGACTCCTAACCTCTAATGCAGAATCCTTCTCTAACCCAGCTGTGCATCCAGACAGGTCTCAGCAAAGCCCCAGAAATGTGCAGCCTTCCAGGAATCCAGAGAAGAAAGGGGGTCCTTGTCTTAACCCACCTCCAAGTTGCAGCAAATGCTGGGCCTTGATATAAACCAGGCAGAGACTCTCCTAAGAGAGAAGAACCCTATAAAGGGGTGTTTTAATCACGAATGTCATGTCTTATGATTGTGTCTGTTTGTATTTAGTGTGCCTGTTATCCTTGGCGCTTCCGCCCCGAGGACATCCAACTGAACAAAATTGCATACATCTTTATGGATCACCCTTTTTGCATCCATAAGTTATCTGCCCTTTTAAAATAATTTGCACTGAAACACCAAGTGTTTTTTCTAATGGGGATAGACAGCTAGTGTTTTTTGATGCAAATGACTTGGCATCAGCAATCTCCCCAGCCCAGAGCTAAATCTGTAGCCATAGCAGAGGGCTCAGGAGGCTCAGGGGGCTCAGGGGGCCATGCTTCCAGAAACAATTTAAGCACAGCAGTTGGGAGTGGCTTAAAGCCCTCCCTCCTCTGTGTTCAGGAACACTAAATGAGACATCAGAAAAGGGTGAGAAATAATGAGCAGAGATGCTTCAATGGTAGTTATTATAATATTCTCCACTCTTGTTTTTAAGAAACCTGCTTCCGTTTGGATGGGTCTTGTGTTTTATGCAGAGAATTAACTGATGAATAAAATCATGAGCATTGCAGGTCTTCTCTCTCTCTCTGTCTTTCTTTCTTCCTTCCTTCCTTCCTTCCTTTCTTTCTTTTCTTTTTTGAAAGGATTTCCAGGCCAGGGCAGCCTCCAACTTCTGTGTAGCCCAGGATGTCAGCGAACTCCTGAACTTATTGGTGTGTACCACCACATCCATTCTCGGGGGGGGGGGTTAATGATCGAATCCAGGGGCTAGATGTTTGCTAGGTAAGCAGTCTGTCTACTGAGCTACACACAGAGACCTTTAATAGTATATCTGAATTCTTTTGCGGAATCTTGTCTCAACTCAGTACCTTTTTTTCCACTACTCAGGCATGCTGTGCAGTGTAACTTACATATCAATACACCAAATCTCACCTTAGTATCGAAGTAGATTTGAATGCTTAAGGAGAGAAAGAAAATAGGCCTTGTACTGAGAAGGCAAATTTGAGCGTTTCCACTTCTTGGCTAAAACTGAATACATTTCTCAGTGTAGTCACTATAGTTTATTTTCTTGTCTTTTTCAAACATATAACTGACTTTGGAAGAAAAAATATATGGAAAAGAGAATGCCTCTAAGACAAATGAGCTGTTTGAGAAATGGGTTCTGCAGGCAAAAGAAGCAATTATGCGTGACCGCGCTTGTTGTTCAGATCATAATTAATAATTGCTGTTAGTGCTTAAGCAGTAATTGCCACGGTGTCACTTCCAGCCCCGCTCAGGCCAGAGCACCCAGCACAGTGGCTCCCTCCCTTTGAGCAGTGGCCAGCACAGCCCCCTAGGGTGGGAATGGAGACAGTTTACCCTGGGAACCCTACTGGGGATGTTAAATCGTTTGCAGACCGTTAAATGATCTGCACCCCAAGGGAGCCCTGAGCCCCAGAGCTGTGTTCTCACACATTCCACACTGCAGCCTCCCAGGCATTCCACTCTGCTCTTGTCTGTCCCAGACTCTTGGGTACCCCAGCCCTGACTTGCTGGAAGTACATCTGCCACCTTACCAGCTTCTCCCTTAGCCACCCCACCTCCCTGGTTCTGGATGCCTTCAAGTGGATGTCGCCCCTCCACACCTCACCTCTAGCTTTTAACCACCCTTGCTCTAATGTGTGTGCCTCCAAGTGGGGCTTGGGAGCTCTCTAATAGCACGGAGACACGGGCAAGTGTTTAGCCTGTGGATCCCAAACCTTGCCCCAGACTGTGACATTGAAGCCCCAGCTGCTCTTCAGCAGCTGTACCGGACAGTCATCACCCAGCTCCTCGGATCCAGACACAGGCTGACTCACCAAATGCCATTTTCTCCTTGGGCTTCTCCGTTTTCACAGCTTATTACCATCCCCAAAAGCACAAGAGGAGACCCCTGCGAGTCTCCGGTCCTCTCTTAAAAGCTTTCTTCTCCACCTTCTTTTCCTTATGAGCCTTCTATGATCATCCCCCAGAGTGGTTCACATTCCGTCATGTCCCCATGGTTACTTTCAAAGCAAACACTCCTCTAAATTATCTAGACCCTTAGACGCAATGGCAATTCATCCAAACCCAGGCTCTTTCCTTGCTCTCAGGGATAAAGTCCCTGCAATCTGCAAACATGATTTCCTACCAGTGAGCCAATGCTCCCCCTTCTTCGTCCAAATACATAATACCCATGACACCCTGTTTCACAGAGCCAGGTCTCTGTCTCTCACATTGGTTCCAAGAGGAGGACTGGCAGATTTGCATTTGGATGAGCACACAGGAGCACAAGCTTGTTGCTGTGCCAATCAGACATTGATCCCCTTGAGTGGTCCCTTCTGTAGTCGCACATGGATCAGAGGCATCCCAAGAGACTTCTGCTGGCTGCTAGAGCCATGCTCTTCGGAACCAAGAGGCCGTCAGGAGGAATGGGCAGACATCCAGCCCCAGTTGATGTCTCTGATAGGTGCCGTCTAGAAGTCGTGAAATAGGACGAGTCACCCAGCCGAGCCTCCTGGATGTCCTGCAGGGCCCCTTAGTGGAAGGCATGGCAAATTTAAGTCTGGCCATTAACTTACACATTTTGTAAAAGTCCAGCAACCTGAACATGAGTTACGAATACTAACATTAGGGTCATCCCCACTTTTTCTTTTCTGTCCATGACTGCAGCCTGGAGCTGTGTGAGACAGAGTCATGGGAGGAGAGCCTTGTGTATCTTAGAATATGAGAAGGCCCTGAGTGAATTCCATTGTTGCTAGAATTGAGCTATCCACGTGCCCCAAGATTTATAGCACCCCACCTTGTGAGATAGGATATCGTTTTCCATGCCGGTACCACGGCAGAAGAGGAATGGGAAGAAGGAGAGAGGGGTCAAGAAAAGGAAGGGGGGGATGAAGCTTGGGGAGAAGAAGGAAGGGTGGTGATGCAGAGGCCGTTAGAGCTGAAGCTCAGTCTCATGCTTCCCAGGGCTGTGGCCATCCAGGGAAGATGCTCATGTGTTCTCTCTGACCCCAAAGGTCAGTGAGGTTCCTCCACTCCAGGTCCCACTGCGTAAGCCAAACGCAGCTGGGCACCACACCTGGAAGCGTGGTTCTGACTCCATGTCAGCCTATGATTCCCTCTGGCTTTTGTGTTTTCCATAAATGATTGGAGAAAAGTTCTCACTGGGGGAAAAAGCTTCTCCTAGGGAAGCAGCAGCATCCAGCAGCTTCCAGCAGTTCACTGACGCCTCCCTCGGCAGCCCCAAGATGAAGGCTGGCCCACTCAGAAGTCCTTCTGGAACCTGTCAGAGGGAAATCCCAGTGGCCCTTGTCCTCTCCCTGGTCCAGCAGCCTCTGAGGTCAAGGGTCAGGTGTCCCTTTGCAGCCACAGTCTTAGAATCTCCGTTTTCCACTTGTCGCATCAAGATAATGATGGTATCTGCCTGCAAAGGGAAGGACAGCACCCAGCACAGAGTGCAGACACATGCTTACTGTCTCCAGCCATTCCTTGCTTTAGAATGATGAAAATGGGGAGGGACATCTACAGAGAGACTTGACTGTCCTTTTACCTACTTTGTTGTTTAATTCTCAAAATAGTCCCGTGAGGTGGGCGCTATCCATTTTACAGACAAAAACATGAAACTTTTGAAAATTAAATAACAGATTCTGGGTCTTACAAACGAGAAAGCAGAGGCCACACACAACCATGCCGTGTGCTCTTTCTGGACTCCAACTAAGGCCAGTGCTCTAGATTGCGGGACAAGGAAGAGACAATACAGCCAGGGCTCCATTCTCACGGCCTGGGGTGAGGTCTAATAAGAGGGTTGTGATCTGCTAATTGACAGGTTCCCCGGATGAGTTTCTGCCTGTGTGGCTCACCAGTCCCCTGCTTTTGTTTCCTTAGTCCACAGCAGCCCTACTCCTCCCCCAGCCCCGGCAAGTGGGATGCACCCGAGTTTCATTTCTACCCCTTAGTAAAACAAGAGTCTGCCCAGAGAAATTGCCTTTCAAATTGGCTCAGAAAATTCGTGTTTCACTTGGCCATGAACCTCTTCAGAAAGCTTGGCCAGAGGATTACTGCTCCCCAGTGTCTGAAACAGAGAGAAAGAATGCCAGCATGAAAGCACTAACAAAAACTGTGAGAAAACCAACCCAAAGTTGACTCAGACGCCATGCTGCCTCTGCGGTTACGCCTCTGTTGTCAACCAGAGCCACTGTCCGTCAGAGACTGAGCAAGCTTCCAGATCTCCACTGTGGGCTGTCCATCACCTCTCTATGGCCAGATTTGGCAACAACATGGCTCCAGCTAGTAAATGCATTCACGAATTTTCAAATCTATGCTTTCTGAAAGGCCCATTTACTAATAAATAGTTCATCATTACTTTTTACCTGTATTTTTTTCGACAAAGAACCATTTTTTGTTTCCAAGCAGTTCATTAGCTTTTTGGCCATTTCAGTTACTCTAATTCACATTATCAACCCAAATGAACGAGCAATTTTTTTCTTATTCCTTTTGCCCAGCTCTTTACCAGAAGGAATCCTGTCAACTCTGTCAGTGTTTAATGGACTTGAAACATGTTTGCTACATTTTCCCAAACTATAATTAGCAAAGAGTATTCTGCATTTCCCACAGGGTGGTCATAATCTCACCATAAATTTTATAGACAAATTGTGTTCATTTAAGGCCAAAACCATTGCTTTAACCTATTCCAAGCACCGCTGTGTGTCATACATATTTTCCTTTTCCTTTACTGCTGCCAGATATAACTTAAATTCTGGCCATTATTTTTTTTAATTTTTTTGTTTTGTTTTTCAAGACAGGGTTTCTCTGTATTGTTTTAGAGGCTGTCCTGGAACTCGCTCTGTAGACCAGGCTGGCCTCGAACTCACAGAGTCTGCCTGCCTCTGCCTCCCGATTGCTGGGATTAAAGGCGTGCGCCACCACCACCCGCCATTATTGTTGAATATGAAATGTCCTCCATGAGCTGATGTTTGGAGCATGTGTTACCACACTGATTGTGTTGTTCCTACCTTGTAGGGTTAGGTGGCTATAAACCGTTAGGGACGCGAGGCCTAGCTGGCAGAAGAGGGTTGCTATAGACCAGTCTGTGAAGGTTGTATCTGCCCTGGTTGCCATCTTGTTCCCTCTGCTTCCTGGCCAGCCACTAAAGGAGAGTTTTGTTGTGTACTCCAGCATGCCTTTTCCACCACAAGGGATGGGGCTTTCTCTGAAACTGTACATCAAAATAAAACTTGTCTGCAGAGACTGGAGAGATAGCTCAGAGGTTAAGAGCACTGACTGTTCTTGCAAAGGACCCTAATTCAATTCCCAGCATCCACATGGCAGTCATGGCAGTTTATAAGTGTCTGTAACTCTAATTCCAGGGGATCTGACACTGACATACATGCATGCAAAAGGCCCAATTTACATTAGATAGATAAATAGATAGATGATAGACAGACAGACAGGTAGATAGATAGATAGAATGTCTCCAGTGAGTTGTTTCTGTCAGATATTTTGGTCTCAGTGACGTGAAAGTAACTAATAACGTTGGCTTTAGCTTCCCACTGCCCATCCTAAGTATTGAACCCAGGGATCCTGCTCCTCCCCTGTCCTAAGTAAAGAACCCAGGGGAGACTCATGCATACTAAGTAAGTGTTCCACTTCTCAACTACATTCTTAGTCCCCACATTTTTCTAATTTTTTTCAGCCAAAGAAGCCTGGAACAAACGGTTGCACTCCAAAGGGGCTTCTGGAAATGGAGATATGAGATCATTTTATGTCCCATCTACGGTGGCCCAAAGGTTTCTGGGAGACATGAAAAGGGAAAACGTCCAAGGCAGGAAGATTCTGTGTGTGTTTGGTTGGCAGCCCAGCTTTCTGAATGAATGTGTTTTTGTTGTTGTTGTTTTGTTTTATTTTTGAGAGGTCAATGGGTAAGGGCACTGGCAAGAGGACTAATTCAGAACTATCTTTTCCAAATAGCAAGAAAAACATTGCATCTCTTGCCTTGTCCCGAAGCTGGGTGACATGAATGGATGCTGGGTGACAGAAGTGCCACGTGAAAATTCTGTCTGCTCTCTCTTCTTGTGTTCATTTTTTCCAGCTGGCTTTCACACTGATGTTAAGAATGTTAACCACCGTGGGATTCACCAGTGTATACTCCAAAGCTGATGGTGTCTGGTCTTCACACATCCTTAAGAGCCTGGAGAAACAGATAGGAAGCCAAACTAGGGAGGAGAAATAAAAGAGCAAAGTCCACAAAGGTGGCTATAATGAACTGTGCCTGTAGAAGCCAATGAAAACTTTGTTAGGCCCAGATATAAATGTTTTGTACCTTTCTGCCAGGGCCTGCAGCTGATTACAGGAAGCACGCTTAGAAATTCATAGGTGAGGGTTAGAAATTGGAGAGCATAACTTGGACCCCTTCCCATTCCAATAAGCAGTCACAGGTGTGGCTTTGACGAGACTGCATATTTAGGGATGGCGTAGGAAAGAGAGAGGGGAAAGAATTGCATGTTCCAAGCAAACTGTATTTGCATATATATTCTGCATGTACCCAACACATGCTTGTGCAGAGATGAGCAAATGTGCTCTGCGTTGGCAGCTGCTAGCTGTTTCTTTAAAGCTGTAACAGCAAAGGGTTTCCTTGTGCTGCCAAATCTGATCAGTTTGCGGGGGGGGGGGGGGCTTGGCATTATGCCAAGAAGAGGTCAGAGGTCATATCTGGGTTCATTTAACAGGGTTTCCTTACCTGTTGCTTCACTCCCTCCTTTCCCTACTCCAGGGAGGTCACAACGCCAATGCCAAACTTAGTGCAGATTCCCCACAGCATAGCATCCTACAGTCCAGACATCCTGGACTCAAGCAATTCTTCACACTCGACTTTCCAAGTAGCTAGGAGTATTGGCGTGTACCGTTGAACCCAGCTTCGAAAATTTTAGTGTGTGTGTGTGTGTGTGTGTGTGTGTGTGACACACATGCACATGCCACTTCACAGGAGTGAAAGTCATGTGTGAGTTGTGTCTCTCACTCTAGCATGTGGGTTCCACTGGTCAGATTTGGGTCCTTGGTCCATTTAACAATTTATTATCTCGGCCCAATGGTGTTTTACATACAACGGCAGGGATACTACATGTTTTGACCTCAGAATTACAGTCCCATAGAGTCTGATCCAACTGGTGTTGCCAGGACTGAATAAATTTAGCAGCCTTATGTGTAAGATCTTGGGAACCCAGACAGATTTAAGGAAAGATTTAGATGTCTGCCAATATCACAGACCAGCAAAATGTCAGAGAAGGGCTGTCAAGGAGCATGACAACATGTGTGTTTTATTTTTGTTGTCCCCAGAGGACAGCTATCAGAAGCAGTCCCACTTTCTCACCACTGACACAACGACTAGACCAGCAGTTCTCAACACGTGACAACTTTGGAATCAAATGACTGGCCAAAGTTCATAGGGGTCAAATATCAGATATCCTGAATATCAAATAATTTACAATATGATTCATAACAGTAGCAAAATGGCAGTTATAAAGTAACAATGAAAATAATTCTATTGTTGGGGGTCACCAACTACACTGAAGGGCCACAAGATTAGGAAGGTTGAGAACCATTGTCCTAAAAGGTCAGCAGAAGGTATTGGAGCCCCTGATCACCTGAAACAGGAGTTATGGACAGTAGTGAACCATCATGTGGGTGCTAGAAACTGAACTTGTGCCTTCTGCAAAAGTTCTCTTTACTGTCAAGCCATCTCTCTGGAACCCCATCAATGGATTTTCAAATTCAGACTTTGTTCTCAGCATCTTGGCATCTGATTATGTACAGATATTCTCAAACCTGAAAAAAATCAGAAAAATGTCCAGTCCCAAGTATTTTTGATAAGGGATTCCCAGCCTACTCTACACACAGTTCAACATACAGCAACTGTAGTTTTTGTCCTGTTGAGTAACTGACATGCTTCTGCTGTTGTTGCTGAAAGACTTGTGCATGAGTGGAAGAGTTTTGCGTTCTGATTTCTAATCCAGGTGAATTATTCACAATGCTAAAGATGTCCATCTCCAGATCCACCAGTGGGATAAAGCCTAGGACTTTGTGCACACTAGGCAAGCGCTCCACCCCTAGCTCCCAGACTCGGCTCTGTGTCCCTGCGGCTACCACTGAAATTAGGAGAGAACCAGCAGCAAATCCTAGCAGGAAGCCTCTCACAGAGGAGTCGGTTCAATCAGCAAAATCCTCTTGGCTTTCCTTTTTCTTTTCTTTTGATGCAGCTTTGTACCTTTTAGGTTTGGGGGGCATTTAAAATGCCCTCTTTAGACATGTATATAGTCTAGGTAAATTTGCATGAACATAAAAGGCACAGAATCAGGACTATCAGCTACCCGTTCTATCTCTAGGTGATCCCTGGCCTTTGCTTCCTTCAGAGGGCTGCCAGTTCTGGAGACTCAGAACCATCAGCGGGACAGCACTGCCATCCCGGCATCCTACAGACTTGACTAATGTCTTACATCTATTTTACTGGGCGTGTGGGATTTTCCCCCCAGGCCCCAGGCAGACTTTGTAAGAATGTGAAAATCAATGTGAAAGGTTTGTCTGAAGTGACATGTTTGTTAACGTTTTATTGATTATGCGATTGATTGTAAATTTTCTAACTTAATAAAACTTGAGATTTTTTTTTGCAGTAAAAACAGAGGTTACTTAATTAACTCATGCGTAATGCAAACTGCGAACATGATACATTGTGCCTGCTTCAACTGACGCTCGATTTATCACCTGTAAGTGAGCAGGAAAACACATACTGATGAATGGAAGAACCCTAGAGGGACTGGACAAGGGAGGCTGACATAAAAAAAAGCTAAGTGGAAGGGAAGGGAAGAGGAGAGAGAAAGCGTGTATGTAACTATGTGCCAAGCACTTGGTATGCTTAAAGAAATTATCTTTATGAACCCCATCACTGTTAGAATGAATAGATTCCAGGTCCATAAGGCAAAAACAAAAACAAAAGAGAAACATCTATACCCCAGTGTTACTACAAAAGGACTGGCAGTGTTCAGTCAATGGGGTCGGGGGTGGGGGTGGGGACATTAAGTGTGCAATATCTTAAAAAGAAAACAAAAATTAGCAACATGCTCTATAAGAGTTAATAAGATTCCAAATGTTTGTAGTTCAAACAACACCCACCCCAACACAAGCCATGTTCTGTATCAAGAGTGAAAAGCCAATGACTGAACACAGTGGCCTTACAAAATAGTTGCTGTGATGGGAGATGTCGGTCTGTAAATCTGTCTCTCTTATTGGTCGTTGAATAAAGCACTGTTGGCCAATAGGGAAGCAAGATAGGTGGGACTAGGAGTCAAGGAGGATTCTGGAAAAGAGAGGCAGAGACAGACACCATATAGACTGCCAGAGTAAGAGGTCCGGACTCTTTTCTCCAGTAAGAGAAATACTTAGATTAACAATTATGGGTTAAATACTTAAGTCAGATACAGCCAGTAAGAAACCAAGCCAACAGCCAACAGCTTTATAATTAATACAGTGTCCTGTGTGTTATTTGGGGTGGTAAAGCTGCAATGGGACCCAGGCAGGATCCTGCAACAATATGGCATCCAACATGGGGCTTAAGAATTTCCACTTAAACCTTAACAAAAGCTTAAAAGGGGATTTTACAAACAAAAAACAGAGAGAAGCACAGCAGCAGCATTTTTCTCAGGTGAGCTCTGTTTTGCTGAGACGAGCAGAGACTACACAGCTCCTTTAAGGGAGGTTTCCTGACTCAGCATAAACGGAAAACCCTCATGGCTCTTTTAACAGGCCCTGTTAACAACATAAAAACATAAAGTTTTACAGGAAAGTCAGATTCAGATGCAGTAAAACCTCTAAAAGGTTTACAGTGTGTTTAAAAATATACATAGACGCCAGGCGGTGGTGGCACACACCTTTAATCCCAGCACTTCAGAGGCAGAGACAGGCAGATTTCCACAAAGAAACCCTGTCTCAGAGAAAAATAAATAAATTGAAGTAAAAGAAGTAGAGTAATAAAAAAAAAGCCATGTAAAGATAGAAAATAGACAGAGAGTCTGGATACTGTATGCTATTGTGTTTTTCAGTTTTTTGATTACTAAAGAAGAAAAACTGCTAAAGTACACTTGATTATAAATGCTGCTAAATTAATCCAACTTATATATTTTGAAAATGCTTTGACTTCTAAATTTAAATATAAGGACAAGTTACTTGGAAAAAGAGTTTTTGTTTATGTTTCTACAGAAAATGGAAAGCTGTGGATTTCTTCCTGGCTTCTGTGGTTTGATGAACAAAGACCCCCAGAAATAGTGGGCCAGGTGTTACAACAATTAAGACAGCTAAGATGATACAGCCTTACAGACCATGAAAATAAGGACTTATACAGGTTTCTGTGTTTTGTCATAATCCCCATGGTATGGACAGGGCCCCCTATCAGCAGGAAACAGTTTGGAATGAGCAACGTCCAAATTCCCAAATATTGTTTATAAATCTTTGTTTTCATTTGAATGGAGTTGCTTATAATTGGTTGATGATCACAACCAATCTCTTGTTAAAGGTAAAAGGGGATTATGGTATAGAAATGAATACTTTGTATTGGTATGGTTTTTCATTTATTACTACAAATTCAATGTCAATTTTGTGATGTGTATATTTCTCCTCTTGATTATGTATTGTGCTTATACTGATCTTTTAAAATGTAATGCATAATTAAATACAGATTATAGATAGTTACTTATAATAGTCAGAATTTATAGTTAGGTTTTCTAGATTCAGAGATATATTTGAGATAGATAGTCTTCTTCAAACCTTTCAAAGACATTCAGAAAATGGCATTTAAAATGGCTTAGGGTTTTTCTTAACAATGAGAAATGCCTGCTCCTGGCACACCAATTATGTCTAAGAGGAATATGGGCATCGAAGAGACTCATTACCAATTTGGGCAAGGAACTGCTCTTGCCTAGACTGTTTGACTGTTGCTGTATAATCTGGATATATAGGACCCACAGAAAAGTCACTACTGAATTTGGACAGTCTTAACGGGTTCCTGCTTCATGAAGAGTCTGCCAGACTTTCAGCAGGACACAGAAGAATGACTGACAGACTGCCAATGCAGACGGACAGTTTGAAATTTCCTGCTTTGTTGAGTCTTCCAGACATAGTGTGGCCTATGGACTGAAGATGGATGCGCCAACATTACAGAGGAACTTCGGGTGACTGTCTAGGTAGCAAGATGTCTCTGTCAGTTCTAGTGTTTATATATTATTCTTCTGTGGTCTTTGATGGAGTTGAAGGCAGATAGTTATAATCATAGTTTTCCTTAGTTATAATAAAAGATATGTTACATATAAGACTTTAAAATCACAAAGATAGGATAGATGATATTTTCTTTAAATCTTACTAAATATTAATGGACTAAATATTGTAACTATAGTTCTTATTTGATAACTGTTCTGTTATATATAATTTGACTATGTTAAAGTTAAAATCTTTCTTTTTATTTAGACAAAAAAGAGGAGATGATGGGAGATGTCATTCTGTAAATCTGTCTCTTATTTGTTGTTGAATAAAGCACTGTTGGCCAATAGGGAAGCAAGATAGGTGGGACTAGGAGTCAAGGAGGATTCTGGGAAAGAGAGGCAGAGACAGACACCATGTAGACCTCCAGAGTAAGAGGTCTGGACCCTTTTCTCCGGTAAGAGAAATACTTAAATTAACAATTATGTGTTAAATACTTAAGTCAGAGATAGCCAGTAAGAAACCAAGCCAACAGCCAACAGCTTTATAATTAATACAGTGTCCTGTGTGTTATTTGGGGTGGTAAAGCTGCAATGGGACCTAGGCGGGATCCCGCAACATTCCTGTTTTATAGGAAATCCCATGAATCTATTGTGGGCATGGATAACGTTATTCTTCCTTTATGACTGTTTGGCACATATTGACAAGATCGGCGCATTCAGGGTGGTATGGCATAGATTGTTTGGTATATACTGAATAGTCACCATCCTGTGATAGCCAAGATGCTGATGACCAAAGAATGCTGATGTACACGGCTGTTAGACTCAAAGTCTTTATCAGCCACAAACCTTATCAGCCACAAACCCCTGAGGAAAGAAAATGCGGTTGTATTTCTTTATCATTCCTATTGGTCCTACCACGAGCTCCAAAGCATTGTATCAAATCACGGCAGCGTTACTACCTCTGTATCATGGAACTGGGCTTGGAAGGGAGATGGAGATGGGAATGGCTGTGAAATGGGCTCCAGTGACAATCAGTGACATCACCTTCTGAGCCACAGTGAGCTGTTAGACTCCTCTGCAGTCTCCCCAATGCTACATGCTAATCACTGGGCTGACATTTGGCTTTTTATCTCCTTCCAAACTTCCTGTGCAGGAAACGATTTAAATAGCTGTTTTGTAGTTGCAAGAGCCTCTTCTTGAGTCACCAGTACTTCCGTGAAATTGTAAAGGGTCTTGTGGAACCACTTCCACAGAGGTTCATTTCCTCTAAGGAACATCAAATGGGGAAGAATTACATCTGGGTGCTAATTCCCCCAATTACAAGTAGTGGGCTTTCTTTCCATCTGCCAGGTTAATAGCCAACTTGTTTTATCACCCTGGCCATGAAAGGAAGATTGCTTAGCTGCAATTCTCTCTCCCTCCCTCCTGCCCCTTCCGTTATCTCCAACAAGTCTTTTCAAGCTTTCCAATGGAGCCCTCCTCTTGTGAATGTCCCCAAATTTCTCTCCATTCTGAATTTCACATTAATTCTTCCACATTGCCAACAGTCATTCTCAATTAATAAGAATTTCAACGAGACATGAGCCCCTTTTCTTCTCTCTTATTTGAAAGTCACCCTGGGGAAGTTCCTAAAATAACAGACCTATAGCCACAAAACAGGATTCTCTTTGGCCTTCACTTAGTTCAGGTTGCAAGTGAATGGCTCCTAGGAAAGCTTCCCCATCCCCCCAACAGTTTTTTTTCCTTTTTATATGGTTTTGTACTTTTCAAGTTTAGACAAAATTTTTAAAATGCACTCTTTAGAAATGCATAGAGCTAAGATAAATTTGCATAAATATTAAATGCACAAAATTCAGATCATAGGATTATAGAGAAAGAAACAGATGAAGACATGTGTCCATCAGTCCTAAAAGACAGCCATGGACCTAGATTATGACTAAGGGACTTAGGTCGTTCTCTGAAAAGCACAAGGGAGACTCCCAGTCAGATGTTCATCACAAGTGTCCTTTGAAGCCTGAGAGGGATGAGTTAGCGTGAATGCAGTGACAGGGAATCGGATCTTATGTCAGACAGCTGGGTTTACATAGAGCCAGGACAACCACATCAAAGGTGAATTTTCATCTATGAAAGGGGATGATGGCTTCTGTACTTCTTTATTGAAAGGCAATAAGGAGAAGGTGAGAACATGTGCGGACCTTGAAATGGTACTTGGCACACAGTGACACTCAGCATCAGACATTTTTGTTTCTGGGTAGACATGCTCAAGTATGGAATGTCACCTATGACAACTACCTGCTAACTTCCCTTTCCATACCCACAACGCTAAACTAAATAAGAACTAGCAATTAGTTTGCAATTAATTAGCAATTAGCAAGTTAGCTTGATGAGCTCTAAGGAGTCACTGAAATGAAAGGCGTGGTTTTGACAGTGATGGAGGGAGGGAGAAGGTGTCCTGCCTGAGTCAACAGGTTCCTGATGTCCCCTCCACACCTGGCTGTCCCACCAGGACTCCTGCTGTCCCTGCTGCACCTGACTGTCCCATCAAGTAGCTCCTCTTCACAGAAATTAAAAAATGAAACACTTCTGCATAGCTTTTGCTGTTAGAACAAACCACCAGAGACTGAATAACTGCTGAAGGAAAGAGGTTTGTTTAATGGGAGGTAGTGGAGGGCATGGTGCTGGTATCAGTTCAGCTCTGGTGACTGCTCCGTGGTAGATGGCATCACAATGGTGGAAGTGGGTGGGAGGCAGAAGGGGCATAAGGGGAGGCAGGAAGTTGGGATGGGCACAATGTCGGCCTTCCTCTAGGCCCCACCTCTTAAAGATCCTACCTTCTAGTACCTTTTAACTTAGCCATACAGGGAACCAAGCTTCCAGACTATGGACCAAAGTCACTATAGCAACCAAAAATGCATAATGACACCTAAGATGTGAACTTAAAAGCTACGCTGAAACCCTCATTTACAAATGAAGAAACTGAGGCCCAAAGAGACAAAATGCTTGGCACAATGCACACTGACTTAGCAATCTGCAGTGGGCAGGAATCCAGAGCTTGACTCCATGTCCTGTGTTCTTCACAGAACAACCAAACCCTTTTCAGTCAGTCTCTCCTCTCCTCTCTTCCTCTTTCCTCTTTTTCAAAGAACCTGCAGCCTGAGGTGGCCTCTTCATTTCCGGCTGCTTCTAGAACAGCGGGCTTCTCTTGAAGCAGAGAACCTGTGCAGCTGGCCTTTGCATCCGGCGCTCTAAACCTCGAGCTCCATGTGGCTGTGGACTTTGAAGACTCTCTTCTCTCATCTTCCCTCAAAATAGCACCTGCTGTCCTGTTAGCCTCGGAGACTTCAGAGGATCCGACTGAACGGGCAAATCTATCACCCGGCGAACTGACCTACATTCTGCCTAATTGTTTCTGGCCTGACTGTGACCCCAGGTATCAGAGCCAAAAGGAGGAAAAAGTTGGCTGGATCTTAATGTGGTGAGGCTCTGTGGCCCTCATTGGGCCACAAAATTAATAACTGTCATGGAGAAATTTACAGATGAAAGAGCCTTAGCATAAAATTAATGTTTTACAAAGGACACACTTCCACTGATCTTTCAAGAAAAAGGAATTCTTAGAGCAATAATGTGCGGTTTCCCGGGGCCAGATTCTCTCACTCCACTCAGCTGCTCTTTTATATGTTGGGCCAGGTTGTATTTCATTACAAGGAGGGTCTACCTAGAAGTTATCCACACGTGTGCATGTGCACGTGTAAGTGTGTGTGGTTTGCAAATGACACAGGTTTCTCTCCAAATTACAAAGTGTATCACCTTGTCACCTTACCACTAGCAACATATTGTCTTGAAAACGTGAATTGCTGATACTGTATGAAGGTATTCAAGGTGTTGCTAAGGTCATCATCAAATTCATATTATCTCTGTGATTTTTTAATGCTTTGGAACACCTCAAAGCCACTTACTTCACCCTGATCTTAATAGTTTAGTCTAGTCACCTCCCCATGCACTTCCAATGTGGACACGAATAGCGTGGCTGGTTGATATATTACGTTGCTTTTGTGTTAGTCCTTGTAGCTTTATCTGCCCTGGTGTGCAAAAGAAAGCTGGTTCATTATCTGTATGTGTTTTTATTTTCTTTAAAGTTTTTCTTTAAAATTGACATGACAAAAAGAATGAGACATCTTCCAAATTCTCCAGTCTCCAGGAGTAAATGTAAGATAAGAAAACACCAGCATGATGAACAAACACATCTAAAGAAGCTTCTAATGGTGAGAAGCCGTTTGTGCAACCAGTTGTGCCGAGCTGAGAAATGGAGCTGTTGATTGACTGCAGGCTGTTTACAGACTTCTCTCCAGTTCCTTGGGTAGCTCCAAGGCCAGACATGAGCTCATCACTCTGTCTTCCTCCAGCCTTCTCCTGTGGGTTCTCACCTCAGTGGTCAACACCACCATTCACCCAGCTGTGTGAATCCCACATCCTTGTTATCTTCTAACCCCTTGTTATCTTCTAAGAACCTCTTGAACCCATCTGTGTCTCTTTAACTCTGCCTGTGTGGCCGGAACCACGTGTTGACTTCTGTGGTCCCCAGGCACTTTTGTCTCCCTGGATCTCTTCCATCATTAAAATAAAACACTTAAAATGTGCTTTATAACTGTTGGTATAAAGATTAGTACTGGATTTATGACTGGATATTCATTTGCAATTATGATTTTAAGATAAACTAAAAATGAAATCATTTTTACGGCCATTAGAATATGCTACGGAGCTGGGCGCTGTGCCTGTTTGCCTGGCAGCTAAGTTGAGTCTGTTCCTGCTGCTGGCCCACACCTGGATCCTCTCATTACTGGTTATTTGATCTCTGCATAGCCGCTGCAGGTAATCCAGCTGCAGACACAGAGGGCTTAAGTATTCAAATTTGCTTATAACCCACCAAGACTATGCTTTTAAAAACATACTTTTTGATTAAAATGAAATTCCTGTAACATAAAAGTCACCATATTAGCCATTTAAAACTGCTTAGTGAGTTTTAGGATACTTCAGATCTTGTCTATGAACCAGTGCTATGTGATTTTGGAACATGTCCTACCTTCTGAATCCATCAAATGCCTGATAGTGACAGGAAGACAGTTCCTTTGTCTGCCATGCCTTTATCTTTTCTTGAGGTTTTCTTTAGCCCTGTATCACCTTTCATTCTTTTAGAATATCTCAGAAGTTTGGCCATGCCCGTGCTTTGCTTCTTTTTATAGCTAATTAAGAACTCACTGCAGGGCCAGAGAGACGGCACAGCCGTTAAGAGTACATTCTGCTCCTCCATGGACTACAAATTCAGTTCCCAGCACCCACTGCCAGTGGCTCACAACTACCTTTAACTCCCAGTCTAGGGGATCTGATGTCCTCTTCTTTACTCTGTTGACACCTACACATGTGTGTGCAGGCGTGCGTGCACTCCCATGCATGCGTGCACACACAGACACAAAATTAAAAATAAAATCAATGGTTTAAGAAAGAGTCATTGTTTAGATATATCATAGTTCACTTACCCAGTCAACTGAAGAACATTCGGACTGTTCCTCTAAGGTGTTTGCATATTCACGTACAGTTTTCCTGACAAACATTCCCAGTCCCCTTGGCTGCACACCTGGTCATGAGGCTGCTGGATCACAAGGGGACCGTTCTGAGGAACTGCAGGCCTGTCCATCAGCGGTTGTGCGGTTGTGCACACCTATCAGTGTAATAACACAGCCTCTCCTTGTCTCTGCATCCTTACCAACATGTCTGTTTCCCTTCCTTTAAATTGTAGCCATCCTAATGGGTCTAAGGTGTCGTCTCGTGGTTTAAATGTTCCTGCAGTGACTGGGGAGTCAGACCATCTTTTAATGCATCTATAGACCACTTGTGTTCTCTTTGGCAAGATTTCTATTGCAGTCCTTTGCTTTTTTTTCATATTGGGTTAATTTTCTTTAGGTGCTTGAGTGGCAAGAGCGTTTTAAAAACTATTTAATTACTAATCCTCCCTCAGATATGTTATTGTACCTCACGGGTTGCCTTTTCACTCTCCTCAGAGTGTCTTTTGATGAACAAGTTCCAGTTTTCATGAAGTCCAATTTAACTATTTTGCCTTTGATGCCTTATTTAGGAAACGATCACCTAATGCAACTTCTCCAATATCTGCACCTTCATTTCCTTCAGCGAGCTTTATACCTGGTCCATCGAGGCCTGTGGCCTGCTTTTGCTTCATTTTCACACATGCTGTGGAAATGTGGAATGTAGTGGCTTGAACGGGCTGTCCTCCCCCACCCCCATTAAGTCTCGGGCATTGGAACACTTGCTCTCCAGTTGGTGGCACTGTTTGCAGAAGCTTGGGAGGTGGGACCTGTTGGAGATACCATGGGGGTGGGCTTTGAAGAGCTCAAGCAATGCTCCATGTCCAGTGTGCTTTTCTGCTTCCTGCTTCCAGTTTAAGATGCGAGCTCAAAGTGTGTTGCTGCCTTGTCTGCCTACTGCCGTGCTTCCTGCTGTCGTGGTGACAGATCTTCATTCATCTGAAACCGAAAGCCCAAATGAACCCTCCCTCCCATAAGTGGCCCTGGTTATATTGTTTTATCACAGCAACAGAAAAATAGTGAATACATGGCTATCCTGTGTTACCTGCATGCCTGGTTGAAAAGACTATTCTGTCCTCATTGGATTCTTATTAGAAGGCAATTGACCACAAGTGTAAGAATTTATTAATCTATTCCATGACTTGATTTTCCCGTCCTTATACCAGAACCACATCATCATCTTGATTACCGCAGGTTTTAAATTGTAAAGTACCCTGAATTTAATCTTCTCAACACCGTTCTTGCCGTTCTCTGAGTCCCTTGAATTTTCATACAGATTTTAGTATCAGCTTGTTGGTTTCAGAAAGCAACAACAAGGCTGCTGGAGTTTTGATAGGAAGTTTGAAGGACACCTTAGGGTGCCCTTCCTGTGATGACTATTGATGAGGGGTTTTCCATCTCTATTAGTAAGAGATAATTTGTCTGCAGGGCTCTTACGATGTCTTTGGCTTGGTGTTGTGCTAACACTAGCCTCATAATAAATTAAGGAGTTTTTCTTGCATAGTTTTGGAAACATTTAGAGTAAGTAACGTTAATTCTTTAAGTCTTTGGTAAAATTCAGTGAGTGGATTTTTTCCCTCTTATCGTCTCCTTTTTTGTTTAAAGCTCTCTAGCCTTTCTATTTCTTCTTCGATTAACGTGACTAGTAGTGTGTTTCAAAGTTGTACATCCTAAAAATCCTGTGTTGACACAGCTCTGTGTTCCTACCTATGCTGCTGACACCACAGTTATATCTTTACAACCCATCAGTATAAACTTGTGCAACTTGTTTCATAAAATTAGTGTAGGTAGGGATCAAGTTACAACCAAGTGATACATTAACTCTGCATTGCAGTTTCTTATGTAGTTATTTGATATTCTAGGTTCTCTCATGCAGATTTCACTGATGAACCAACAACTTTTTACTTTAGATCACGATGTCTTTTTAGCATTTCTTATAGGGTGGTCTGTAGTAAAAAAATTATGTCAAATTTATGTGAACACAGTTCCATTTATCCCATGTGGGTTTTTAAGATTATTTTTGTCATTTTAAATTCTGTGTGTGTGTGTGTGTGTGTGTGTGTGTGTATCCTATCTCTCTGTAGGTAGGTGCACATCAATTTATGTGTCCACAGAGGCTAGAGGAGTTAGACCCCTGTGAATCTGGAGTTATAGGTGACTGTGAGATACCTGACATATGTTCTGGAAACTGAACCCAGGTCCTCTAAAAAAAATAGTACATGCTCCTAACCTCAGAGCTGTCTCTCCAGCCCCTTCTTCCGTGTTTCAAGAATTTTGCTGAGTATAAAGTAATTGTTTCTTTCCTTCTTTGTTTGTGTGTATATATAACATACATGTGTGTGGTGCATGTGCATGTATGAGTGTGGGAACGTGAACATCACCACATGGGATACAGACAAGAGGATACGTGGAAGGTCAGAAGACAGAAGAAGCAGTATAGGTCCTTGCTTTCTACCTTGTTTGGAAAAGGATCTTATTTCTTATTGTTCACCTCTGTGTGTGCCAGGCTAGCAGGTTATGGTGGTTTCAATGGGACTAACCCCCATAGGTTTGTGTGATCCCTATTGGTGGAACTGTTTGCAAAGGGTTAGGAGGTGTGGCCTTGGGGGAGGAGATGTCACTGAGAGTAGGCTTTGAGGTTTCAAAAGACTCAACCATTCCTAGTGTTCTCTTTCTTCCTCCTACTGGCAGTTTAAGATGTGAGCCCTCAGTTGTTCCTGCTGCCCTGTCTTTATTCTACCATCATAGACTATAGCCCTCTGATACTATAAGTCCAAAACTTTCTTTTATAAGTTGTTTGGACATGGTGTTTTATCACAGCAATAGAAAAGTAACTAAGACACAGGTTCAAGACCTTATGCTCTATCTGCCTTCCATCTTGCTATAGGAAGACAGCTACTACATGGGACCTGGGGATTCAAACTCAGGTCCTCATGCTTGCTTTATGCTTTCATGGTTCTTATAGAAAATCAGGTATAAAGCTTATAGGATAAAATAGTTTCAGATTTCTTTTTACTCCTAAAACTGTATGTTTTGGCTTAGGCTCCCAAGTGATACTTTTTCATGTGTGTGAGATGAAACAAATGCCTTTGACCATCTTCTGTAGAGACAGGCCTCATCTGCGGACCCACCACCTGCTCCAGGGCAGTTCAATACCTTAGAATCCACTAATGCACTTCCAGACAGAACCAAGTACTACAGGGCTTATATACACCCAGGCCAAAGGTCCTCATGGTCTTTTGCCCTCCAAGTCTTTCCTCTACTTCTATGGTACCTATCCACTCTGGCTTTGTAAACCAGAAATGAAGAACACTACCTCCCAGTCTTGCCTAGACAGTTAAAACTTTATACTGTGATAACCTGTACCCACAAGCTTAGGTATCCTCCCGAAAGCTGATGTTTCCTGAGTGTTCCATTATCTTCCCCACTGGCATGATGGGTGCCCATGGGGGACCTTCCTCTATGGTTCCTGAGCATCATCCAGGGAGTCTCTCTGTGATCTGCCGGCTCAATACTAATCAGCCAGTCCCTGGGGGCTGGTTACTCATGTATAGCATACATGTGGTCCAAACCCCTGCAGTACTGTCCTCCAGTCACATAAGAACTCTTGGGCAGGTGACTTAGAAAACTAGTGTGTTATTGTTGTTTCTTTTCATACCCAGGAAGCTCATCCTAGAATTGCCTATAATCTTATGACTATTTTTCCTAATATTTCCTCACAATTTATTTCAGCAAACAACTTAGAATTATAAATTTCTCCTAATGGAAACCCAAGTGCATTCTGTGTTGTTGTGGGATATTTGCACACTTGTGAAGGTGTATTGCTGTGATTGACGTAATAAAAAAATGAATGGCCAGTATCTAGGCAGGAGGTCTAGGTGGGATTTCTGAGTAGAGAAAAGAAGTAGAGGAGAATCTAGTAGTGCAGAAGTCAGGAGACACGGAGAGTAAACAGGAAGTACAAGATGGAGAGTGGTAACACCATGTGATAGAATGTAGATTAATACAAATGGGCTAATTTAAGCTATAAGAGCTAGTTAGGAACAATACTAAGCTATAGGCTGAGCTTTCATAATTAGTAAGAAGTCTCCATGTCATTATATGAGAGCTGGCTAGTAGAACAAAAAAAAACTCATCCGAGTGGGTCTCTCTCTTTTTGTGTCTCTATCTGTGTGTGTCTCTGTCTCTCTTTCTCTGCCAGCCCTCTTGTGTAACATGGCTAGTCATTGATTTCTTTGGTTCTGTTGTTGATTTTATCCCTTTTCCCCTTGTCAGAGTTGATTTTTCTTGGACAGGCTCGGTTTCTTGGTTTCATTCCTCAAACAATGGCTTCCATTTTTCATAGGGATGAGTTCTTTCATGCTATCATGCAGTGATATAGGAGGCCTATGGAGAAAACCCTAGCTTTTAAAATTCCACAGTCCTCTACCCTGCCTGAACTTCTACTGGATTCCTCTCAGGCCTCCTCCACAGGGCCCTTGACAGCAGCACCTTTGACATTTAATTCTTTATCACTCAGCCAGCACCCAGACAAGCTCCGAGGAGACACCCAAACATTTACTGATGAGTGAATGAATGAACTCTGGTAAATAGATTAGTCCTACTTTTCCTGTCATGTTTTTGGTCACAATTCCATAAGTTTGAGTCACCATAGTGGATCCACTTTCTCTATTGTGATCTATTTTGTGCTCACTTCCCACATAAATATTGTATGTTTTTGCATGTTTTGTACCTGAATCACAGAACCTTGGGTTACACACAGAGAGATGCTCTTAGTCTTTACCTTTTAAATAACATTTTTTATGTCTTTTGCTAGTAAGTGTACAACTATTTTGTAAGAATTGTGGCTGAGAGCATCTTGGATCACATGCTAGTTTTGGTAGGATGACTTTCAGAGGAACCATGGCTATGTGGTGCTCATCTGTATGTTTGGTCTAGACCTGGGATTCTCCATGAACTAATGGTACCATGAATCTAAATGAATACAGATCATGTGAGAAACAATTAAAAAATATTTGTGTGCTCTTTGGCTATTTCACAGAAGTACCTGTTCATGGCATGGCTGACATAAAAATCACAAGTAGTGTGAGAAGCACTTGTTTGGTTTCTAACTAGGTCAAATATGGAGGTGGTCAGTGAGTCTATCAAACAGGTTCTGAGCTTAAAGACTGTCCATGTCTCAGGACTTTCAGAAAAATAAACCTGCCAACTTGGGGTAATGATTTCTGATGGGGACAGATCTTAAGCCTTTGTATATATTTCAACAGGAAAAAGCAACTCCCAACAATGGACATCTCCCTGAAGTTATGCAGAGTGGGGCAGTTTCAAAATCAGTTTGTTGTCCACCTTCGCAGCACACCAATGTACCTGTTCTGCAAGGAAAACCCCATCCGCTGGTGCAGAAGCCAGCTGTGCCAGAGGAGGAGGAGATGGGGAAGCTGCACTGTTGGGTTGCAGCTCATCAACACTAAAGCTGATGGCTGAGCAAGGATGCTTCTGAGTCCAGGGGAGACCAAAGCCAAAACGAGATTAACACATGGCGCCACGATGATGGGAAAGTGTAGGTGCAACACAGACATGTGTTCTCCGTGTGGGAGAAGATCGGGGTTCTCAGGGCTGACAGTTGTTGTCTGTGTGGCTGGCATGAATTTTGCTAATGTCAATGGAAATGTACCAGCGTGGTTTGTCGAAACCGTTTGCAGCTGTTGAGTGGGAGCGAAGTAGAAAGCAATTGCGGAAAGAACCCACGAGGCCTCGCACTCCTGTGTGCGAATGCGTGCATATTTTAAAACTTCTAGATACACACAATTTCACTCTAATGCGGCAATTTTTACTTTTCTTTCAAGTTATTTCAGATGTGAGGAAACTACGGCAAATCCTATCATTCCAAAAGCCTGTCTGGAAGTCTGCTTTCTCTGTTCTGGTGAGATGCTGGTTTTTATTTCTAACACATACACCTCTTCCGAAAATATGTCCTTTCTTCCTTCCTCAGAGTGATAAAATAGGATATGTTATCCGTGTTTAGACATAGGATTCTTACAGTGTTCTGGAATGGCCAAGGTCCTGCTTTTAGGCCAAGAGTGGCAGTGTCCCCGGCATGTGATGTTTCTACAAAGAAGCTATCCAAGACAAAGAGAATCCGAAGCTGGCCATGATGGGTACAAGCCACAGCTTCTGTAGCCAGTGTTCAGAACACAAGGTGAGAGGGTTGTTGGCATGGAAAATGTCCCCCTGGCAGAAGCATCTCCTAAGGTGGAGAAGGTAACGAGCCACTTTCCACTTGGGGACTTCTCCCTGGAGCATCACCTCCTACTGGGAACCAAGTGTCCAAATACATGAGCCTATGAGGGGCATTTATCATACAAACCACCACAAATAGTCCAAGCGTCACAGTAGGTTGTAGAGCAAAGGTCCAAGCCAAATCCACAAAAAGCCAAAGCTCATGCCCAGCCTGAAACTCAAGAGACAGGACAAGGACCCACAGAGCATCTGGAAATAGTCCTGCTGAGTCCAGAATTCATTCGTTTGCCAAGTTGGACTTTGTTACAACATTACTTTGGTGTGTTAGGATTCCCTTATTTTTGGAGTGAGTAGGACTGTGTGTGTGTGTGTGTGTGTGTGTGTGTGTGTGTGTGTGTAAAAACTCTGGAGGTGTAAATTGGGATATCAATATATTCTATCTAATCTACAGGCAACTAAAACATCTTTCTGTTCCTGGAAAAGTGACTAGAAGGTGAACACACACACACACACACACCAGACATATTTCATTCTCTGGACTTCTGACAGCCATCAAGCTTACTCAATTCAAGATTAAATGAATAATAGCCACATTAAAAAGTAAAGTTTGGGGTAGCAGAAGGGTTTTCGACTATTCTTCTACTAAAAGGCACAACCCTGAAAGTAAAGAAGCCTTACGGGGGAAGACTAGGGGGTGGAAGAGGAGGGCTAAACAGATGATGGCTCAGTGGTTGAGACAGCCTACTGCTGTTTCAGAGGACCAATGGCAGCTCACAGGTGTCTGGAACTCCAGTTTCAGGGGGTCTGGTCCCCTTTTGTGGTCTCTGCAGGCAATGCATGCACATGGTATACCTATACTCATTGTCTGAGTTACAGTTTCTATGACTACGATGAAACATCATGGCCAAGCAACTTGGGGAGGAAAGAGTTTATTTTGCTTACACTCCCACATCATTGTTCATCAGTGATGGAAATTGAGACAAAACCTCAAATAGGGGAGGAACCTGGAGGCAGAAGTTGATTCAGGGGCCATGAGGAATGCTGCTGACTGGCTTGTTCTCATGACTTTTTCAGCCTGCTTTCTTACAGAAACCAGGACCACCAGTCTAAGGATGGCCATACCCACAATGGGCTGGGCCCTCCCCCATCAATCACTAAGAAAATGCCCTACAGGCTTATTTAAAGCCCAATCTTATAGAGATGTCTTCTTAATTGGATTTCTCTCTTCTCAGATGACTTTAGATTACGTCAAGTTAACTTAAAACTATAGCGCACACTCACTCGGGCTCACATACATAAAAGAGAAATAGATGGTACAAGCTAACTGTCTGCAATATATCCAGGGTTTTATGTCTGGGGAGGGAACTGTTTTCATTTGGGGAAGGAGTTTCTGTCTAAGCCAGAAGTGCAGGCCTACCCATCCACCTAATGGTAGTGACCACCCTCACCCCATCACTATGACAACAGAAAGATGCCCCAACACACTTCCAATGGTCCACTGGGGAGTATTGTATGTCTAGCAGCACTGAATGCAAATGCTTCCAACCAGCTGAAGCCAGTCTCCCGAACTTTATTGCATGCAGTGGTGAAGTGAAGATTTCATGAGAAATGATGGAGTTTGTCTTAGAAATGCTAGATTGCCGTGCTTGACAAGCCTTGACAACGAGTTCAGGGCAACACTGAGTGACACATGCATGTAGAACAGAGGAAGAACATACAAGGGGACATTCCACAGCCTCCCTTATTCCTTCAAACATTTCCTCCGCAGTAGGCAACCATGGATGCTCAGAATTGAGTTGCTGTTTCCCTCACTTGCTCTCTGCACCCCCTTTTCAACCTCGCCTGCCCATCATTTCCCCCGGCTTGTTCTTCTACTTCCATGCACTGAGTGACTCATTTCTCCCTCTGACCACGTCTTCATTTCCTGGGCACTGATGTATGTACCGCACCTTCATCATTGGGACCCAAATTGCTTCGTAATAGCCTTTTTGTTCAATTTAGCCACCAGAGCAGCCAGGCCTGTGCAGTAGCCTTCCAGGGGGTCCTGATCCAATCTTGCTTCAGCCTCAGAGACAGAACTGAAATTGAGATGACAGACAAGAGCAGGGACACAGTCCCAGTGCTGATGGCCCCTCAGTCTTACATTCAAATTCCCAGAATGTGACTAATGAACACAGTGCAGTTGGGTTTGAGGTTTTAAGAACAGGCTGCAAATGCCATCTTCTGGGTTTAACTGAGAGTTGGTGGCTCATGAATCCGCAATGTCTAAGATTTAGTTTTAGGCATGAGCCAATCCAAGACGCACAAGTGGCCCCGGGAAATTACAGATGAGATTTGGTCATTCTTTCTTCTGTGTTGTCTTCATTGCAAGAAAGTGTTTACCTGGGCCTGGTGGCTTAAGCCATTAATCCTAGACACTCTAGAGGCTGAGGCAAGAAAATAGCAAACTCAAGTCTTTACTGGGTTAGAGTGAGTTCAAAGCCAGACTCTGTATCAAAATAAAGAGTAAAAAGAGAATTATGGATGTATCATGGTGGCAGAGTACTTCACCAGCCTGTGAGAGGTTCTCAGTTCAAGTCCCAATAGTGCAATAATAATAATAATAATAATAATAATAATAATAATACATTTGGAAAACTCACTGTGCTGGGTAGTTTTATGTCAGTGTGACACGAGCTGAAGTCATCTGAGAGGAGGAAATCTCAATTAAAAAAATTCCTCAAAACAAAAAAAAGAAAAAAAGAAAATTCCTCCATAAGATCAGGTTGTAAGTAAGTCTGTAGGCATTTTCTTAATTGCTGATTGATAGGGGTGGGACCAGCCCATTGTGGGTGGTGCCATTCCTGGGCTGGTGATCCTGGGTTCTATAAAAAAGCAGGCTGAGCTAGTCAGTAAGCAGCACTCCTCAACGGCCTCTGCAGCAGCTCCCGCCTCCAGGTTCCAGTCCTGCTTGAGTTCCTGGTCTGACTTCCTTCAATAATGGAACTATGATGTGGAAGTGTAAGCCAAATAAACCCTTTCTTCCACAACTCCCTTGGTCATGGTGTTTCATCACAGCAATGGAAACCCTGACTAAGATACTCACACTTAGGCATGTTGGCAGGACCAGTTGGTAGAACATGAGACTCACACTTGATTACGATTGACAGAGGCATTAAAAAGCCCGCTTTGCCATCTTCTTCCAGCCTAGTAATCTCACGAGCTCTTTTGCTCTGTTGCTCAAATATAGCAGAGTCCTGGGCTCTCCTGTCTTAATAAAATGTACCCCTTAGTAATCACAAAAGACAAAGGGAACTGTGAGCCTCTGACATAGAAGAGGCCTGGTTCCCCAGAGAGCCAGAGAGTTGCTGCCGAAAGGGAGGGACGCAGTGCCAGGACCTGACAAGTCTATGTTGCTGGCCTGCAGGGAAGCAGTGAAGTTCTGGATGAATGTGTGTTGTTGACATAGGTACAGCCATGCCAAGGACCCAGTGCCTGAGACCCATTGGGAATGGTGAAGCTCCACTGTCTCTCTCTCTCTCTCTCTCTCTCTCTCTCTCTCTCTCACACACACACACACACACACACACACACACACACACGCACACCTTGGCATGTTCAGAGAAATGGTAAAACCTTCCTCTGGTCTGAGTATGAATGTAGGCAGTGTGTGCAAACAAGAGCGTTTATAGAGTCAGCAACTGCAGCTTCCTCCCGCTCGATGCTTACGGCCTGTGTTGTGCAGAACAGATTTGCTGAGGTTTGGGGTTGTTGTGCTCCATCAGAGTACAAACATCCCACCTGATCTCAGCTTTTCTGTACGTGTGTCTGTCTTTCTGTCATTTCCTTGACATTACAGTTTCTGGGATCTCCCCATACTGGCCTGTTAAGGGTTCTGCAACAGGAAATTATAGCATCAGACACTCATTTATACAGTAGAACAACTGTGGAAAGACTTCCAACTGTGGTACAAGGTCATGGAAGAAGATAAAACAGGAAAGAATACCACAGGCAAAGAAAGGCAATTGAAAAGTCAGAAAAAGCAAAACTCCCATCATAAAAACCTAATTTCTCTAACACATATATTTTTAAAGACAATTGATTCATTTCAAAAACGGGCAAAGGATATAAACAGTTCGTAGAAAAGTAAATATAAATTTCTCCTTAAGATAAGAACAAAATACATCACTCATTTACAAAATACAAGTTAAACCTGCACCAATCCAGTTTCTCTTTTTCTTCTCAGATTAGCAGTGATCCAGAAGTCCAATAAGATATTCAGTGAAGTATGGAGTAAAGAGAACTATTTATCACCCTGGGGGAATGGATTGGAGGCCTTCAAAGGTCGGTATAGTCACATCCATTAAAATTACAAATGCACCTACCCTTTGGCCCAGCGGTTTCATTTCTCAGTCTGTGTCCTACGGGTGCCCCCCACATTTGCAAAATGATGTGTGTGCATATTGCTTATTGCAACACGTAAGAGTGAAAGATTGGGGACTGTCAACATGGCCCTGAAAAGAAGGCACAGACAAGGAAATACTAGTCAGCTGTTAAAAAGGATGACAGACCTCCACCTCCCACTGAGAGAGAAAAGAAACAAGGAAAACAACAAGGCCTGAAACAAAGTACAAAAAGGAGACAAGAGGAAATACTTTGTTGTCTTGAAATCCTCCCTTTTCATTTGTTAGCTTCATGCCCCTTGGCCCCGGGACCTTAGCATCCCCACACCCCCTTCCTCCTCCAGAGTGAACTCCATACTGATCAGCTCATATTCTGTTTGCACTTTGACACCAACCTTCATCTTGACTTGATGGCCCTGATCAAAGAACACTGGGAGACAAATGCAGACAGCTTCGGTTACTGTTTGGAAAGCACAAGGCCTGTGACCCCCGCTGGTCACAGGCAAGCTTGCATGTAATCCAACAAGCTTACACACTGTAAGTGATCTTCCAGGGCCCCCAAGGCCAGCTGCGGGAGTCTAGAAATCGGTGTGCTTCTGTCCACATGGGATGCAAAGCTAGCCGTGGCGGAAGCTGTGCTAACTGCGGAGGTGAGAAGTGTCCACGGGTCAGGCGAAACCCTTTGAGAACACAAGCTTGTGAAGAAGGGGACTGTCATGGAAGAGGAAGCCGCAGCGGTGGCCATTAGTTCTTTTCTGGTGTGGATGGCACAGGGGGAGGGAGAGTTGCAGTAGGGGTTGGGGGAGGAGGAGGGAGCTGGCAGAGCCACAAAAAGAACAGAGTGTGACTTGCAGAGCCAAATTCCTGTAAATGTGATGCCCACTAGTGATCCAGTCCTTCCCCTGGCGAAGACACAGCACAGGGGCATCTGGTCCCTAGCAGAGACCCAGCCAACTCAGTTCTTGATAGATTCTGTGACACAGAGGACTGTTCTTAGGGAGACCCTATCAGCTGATAGCTGATGCTTTTCTAGAAACCTCCTAGCAAGGCCACGTGTACACATCCAGGCTAATGACCCAGAGGATGCCCAACTAAACTCAAAGATTTTGTCCCCCTTTTGGGGGCCATGTGAAAGTCTTGGCTCTTTACCTGGGGAGTTCTTACATGCAGTAATAACAACTATGCGCTTTCCAGTGTCAGAGCCCCACAGAATGAGCAAATGAGTCCCGGCACGGGGCACATCTACTGGTTTTCCTCTCTAAAACCACCACGGCACTGTGATTACCACCCCCAGCCACCCCAGCGTACACCACGCCTGCCAAGAAAGCACTGCCCTGGTGACTGGTCGTTGCCAGCAGGGGCCCATACATGGCTCCCCAGGGAGCAACTAAGGATGACCTCTCACACACAAAGAACAGTTCCATGCATTGACAGAAATGGTGGTCAGACTTCTGAGGTTTGTGTGTGCTTAACTAAAAAGTGCAGCCTCCTCTTGGAAGTTCCAAATGAAAATGTAGGATTTGTTTCTGGACTCTTAACTGTTTAATTGGTCCAATAACACGTGTCCTGAACCTTGAGCCATTACCCACCAAGTCACAGAGGGACCACAGGCTATGTGACTCCTGCCTCTGCAGGAAGGTAACATGTCTCACACCTCTCTAAGAAGACCCTGCAGGTCTGTCCTAGCTCCAATCCCTGCACAAAGCCTCTTACACAACACCAACCTCAGGAGTCAACTCATCAAAATGGCTATGGACATGGAGAATCACTTTAAAAAAACTTCATATGTACAATGAACATTTGGCTTTACCCTAAAAGCAAATGTCAACTAATTTGCCAACTGTCCCAGGCCACCGAATCCTGACCACCGCCCCCACCAACCACTCACAGCCAAGTGGAAGAGAGAAATGGAGTAACATTCCCCTGTGAATGTCATCATCAGAATCAGATGAAGCCAACTTTTGTCAAACCCTGACAAGAAACAATAGAAAGTACTGCTGAGGGATCTGGGTGGTGGCGTATGCCTGAAATCTTACCACTTGAGAGGCTGATGTAGGACTGTGAGTTTGAGATCAGCCTGGGCTTTATAATCAAATCCCATCCCCACGGTCCATGAACCAGGACAGGATGGATGGTTCAGTGGTTAAGGTGCTTGCTGCTCTACCGAAGAGCTGAGTTTATGCTCTAGGACTCATGTCAGGTGGCTGGTAACTGCCTGTAACTACAGTTCCGAGGTACCCAGTGACCCCTTTTGGCCTTGGTGGGCACCAATATACACATGACACACGACACACACATACATAAAATTTAAAAATAAAAATAAAATGCCCACTGACTGATAAATAAACTAATTACTTAAAGCCAGGAGATTATGGCGGACAGGAAGTTGTGAATGTATGTCTGATGGAAAAAGCTATTCTCAAAGCAATCTGCCAGACCCAGAACCTAGTGTGATAGCCACTGCCGCCTTGTGTAAAGTTACTCTTGCAAGGGCATCTGTCCAGCAGCTGTCTGATTAATCTTGGACTGGTGTCACTCTTGCTATTGATCCTGTCGCCAAGAATTATTGATCTGAGCATCGCCTGTCATCCTCTTCATTTGCTTATCAAAACCTTCCCCTTGTATCCGCCTCCATGATCACATGTGGTTGCTGGGTCACACACACCCACTGCAATGCTCGGCTATTTCCTGATGAGTTAGCAAAGAATATTTGGAAATTATTCTCTACGGTATTTAGGTGACATCCACCAATTGCTTGGCTAATTATAAGGAATTCCAGAGCCTAGATGCCATCCAAAAGACTACTAGCTTATTCTACCTCTTAGATGAATTGGAAAACAAAGTCAGAACAAGCATCAAGGAAAACTGAGAGCATGTATCTTAAGTGACTCCAAAAGGGGATGCAGTGAGGATCAAACTCACCTGCTCCCTAAAACCCAATAAAGACTCCAAAATAGGAAGCCCCCAGTGTCATTGCAGGGAAGTTCAGGCAGTTAGTGTAAAATAGTTGAGCAGATGCCATGGAAAGCAGGAAGGTCTCCCCCATCGGCTTGTCTAGCCAGGCAACTGTCCCCATGCCCAGTCACCAAGAGATGTAGGGATCTCACTGAAGTGAAATATGAATAGGAGTAGCTCTGCCAGTTACATTAGAGGCTAGAACATGGCACCCAGGACAATGATTAAGAGTCCTTATGTTGGTCCTTAAAACTTTGTCCCCATCCAGCTATAAGGAAGCTGGTAGCTTGGCAGTTATCCTCAGGCAGAAAATCGTGCCATAACAGAGAAATTATATATACCAAAGTCCAAAGTTTGAGATAGTACCAAGTGGAGAGAGCACTAAGCTATGAACACAAATAGGTTGACAGAGGCAAAAAGAAGTGTCCCTGCCTTCTGTGCTAGGAGTCAAGCAGGACTCTAGAAAAGCACATTGCATAGTCACATCAGCATTTGGAAACAGTCACCTTAATGGCAGAAGGGGCTCTACGTGATTGAGGATGCATGCCTGGGACAGTTTAGTTGGTCGTATAGACATGAGATGACTTCTTGGAGGAAGAGCAGGTGTTAGCTGAGAAAGGATATGCAGGGGAAGTTACAGCCAGTGCATGCAGCCCAGCAGTCTTGCACTGACTTCTTTTTCCACATCAGACTTCAGGTCACCCTGTGACTTTGCAGTTAGGAGGCCCAGAAAGACCTAAATGACTGACCACAAAGGCACAGCACAAGTGGAGCAGAGTGCTGACTATGATGTTTTCAACCCTTGGGCCATCTCTCACCAGGAAATGCCACTTCACTTTGAATTAGATGAGGTTTCCAGGAAATGCTCTGATATATGGTGGAGCCGAAGAACAGAGGTCAACTTCACAATTATAAAACAGCTAGATTTTTGGAAGAACCAGAAACTGTCAACCATATGCTCAAAGAGCAGCTAGAATTAAAGTGATGCCTGCCCTCTCCTGTCACAGGGGACCACGTGGGTGGCTGTGATATGTGTATGGGAGGTGCTCTGGGGATCTGAATTCGGTTGTGCAATATCCCTAGACAAGTGGGAGAGAAAGGGAAAATGCTTCTCCCAACCCATCAACACAGAAGACTAGGCAACCAGAAGCCAGTGCATCCGCAATGGTCCTCAGTGGATCCTCCCATGACACGGACAGTCCTTGGACCATCTATAGTATGGACAGAATGCCACCAACCCCAAGAAAACTAATTCCACTTCCTTCAATTTGCTACTTACTATGGCTTGAATACAATTTATCTCCTAAAGGTTCATGGGCTATTGGCATGATGTTGGCACAATGGTGCTGAGAGATAGTAGAAACCTTTAAAGGATAAGACCCAGGCAGGGGATGATTGGAGCACCCTGCTCAGAAAGAAGCAATGCATCTTTTAGGAATGGTTTAGTGTCAGAGTTTGGATCTCAAATATCACCAAATGGCCCAAATATTAGAGGTGTGGTCACCAGCCTGTGATGCTGTTGGACAGTGGTGGGATATCATGAGTAGGGACCTGGTAGAATGGGGCCATTGCCAGTAGGTGCCTAAGAGAAATATTGGGACTCCCATCTCTTCCCCTCTGTGTCCCATTACCATGAGGTGAGTGGCATTGATCCACCATTGCTACACAGTCCAAACGCAACACCCTCTAGTGGACTGAAATCTCTGAAACTGTGAGACAAAATAACTCTTTCTTCTTTGAAAGTTGCTTATCTCAGGACTTTTGTCACCTGGGTGGACAGCTAAAGCATAGTTACCATGAAAGTGAGCTTGATTTTCTAGGCTATTTCTCACTTCTCTCACAGTGTGACCTCTCTCACGTGTGTTCCTAACAAGTGGCACAGTCTTCCATATGTCCTCCCTGGAACCTGAGGCTGTGACTGGGTTCTTGGACCTCAGGACTTTGGACTAACAAAATCCTTTCTTTATAAAGTGCCCAGTCAGTCAACAATGGTTTGCTACAGCAACCTTGATGAACAAAGCATTCAAAGTGACTATAGTTCTACCAGAGTAATGAACAAATATGAATCTGGTCCAGGGTTTTAGAGATTAGGAACCAGAAGAACCAGGTCCTTTTCTGCTTAGTGACTGGAAATAAATACTAACTAATGTCTTAGACCATCCAAACAGCCCTGTGCCCAACTCATGCAATATCTAGAAGGGGCTGGGACTGAGAAGTTATCTGCCCGAAAGGCAAAGTGTGGGAAGCCCCATAAACTCAGCTGTGGTGATCAATGCCACCTTTCCACAACATCCCAAACAGCAAAATGTGTATTAGAAATCCATGCTAAACAAAACTTAAGAATTCACACAAAAAAGTACAGCTTGTGCTGGAACCTGAAGCAAAAAAAGAAAAGCAAACAAAACAATAATAACAATGCTAGTTGCTTATTAACTTATAATCCTTGGTATTTGATTCATTGTGAAATTTTGACATTTATTTTTATTTTTTGAAGCTATGACAGTATGGATAGTGAGATGTCTCAGTGGGTAGTAGCATTTGCTGACAAGCTTGAAGACATGAGTTCAATCCCAGGGCCCATATGATGGAAGAAGAGAACCAACTCCCAAGGTTGCCTTCTGATACAGACCTTGCCACACGCTCCTGCACGCATATGCAAACATGCAAATGAGTAAATTTAATTTAAAATATAGTATTAAAACTTCCCCCCTTAAGTGGTGACTCTTGGGACACCCCTTTAAATCTTGGATTTCCCAAGGGTCATAGGGAAGAATTTGGAAAGCTTATCATATATTCACTGGAAACTTGAGACACCCCACCGCACCCCAATACACACATGCTATACACACACATACACTCACACTTACACAAAAATGGCAAGGAAAAATTAAAACCTACTCTAGAGACCAAAGCAAGCTTCTTGTCCATTTGTAGAGGTTATCGAGGGCATCTGTAAAACAACTTTTCTCATTTATTGTTCCAAGAGCCACCCTGTTCACCTTTAAATACACACCTGAGATGGGCATTTGTGACAGGGCTGTGCGCTCCAGTTGTACTTACATATAGAGAGGAGAAAAATCCATTTCAATCCCCAGGGGACGGAATTACTGGTGCAGAAGGTCACTAAATGTGAGCACTTGCTCAATGGCCTTGGAACAAGATCCTTGTCGGCACTGCTTCACTGCACTTCCAGAGAAGGGAGGGGAAGTGCGGAGACAAGCTCGCTCCCACCAGGGAAGACAGAGATGTGATTTGTACCAGCCCGAGGACAGTCACACTAAACCGCCCAGGGACCAAGGCAAACACGTACTAGTGCACTGCAGAGCCGCCGACTTGTGTTTGCGCCTAGCACTCTGGAGAAATCGGCCGAGACCGACTCCAACCAGCTGAAATGCCACTATTGTAATTCCCTCAAGGTCGTTTGTCAGAACAGGTTAGTCCTCCCCAAGGGCTTGCTGCACAGATCAGATTTACCAAGGAGACATAATTCGGGCACCCTCGTGAGAAGCTCCTGGACCTGGCGGCCATTTTGTTTATGTCCTTCCTTGCCAAAGGCATTCAGTTCAGGCCATCTGTGGTCTGCGGCAGGTGCTCGCTGAGCCTGGGGCTCCTGCTGGTAGGCACTGCAGCCCTGCCTCCTCTCTGGACCTAGGAGGACTAGTGCCGTTTCTGTCACCTTGGGATTCATTGTCAACAATTGACTGGAATGTTGACCGGAAATATTGACTGGAAGCTACGTGGATGGGAACAAGAAATAAGGTTTGGAGGACAGGTTAGGTCTGTTCTATTGTAGATGTGTGAGTTTCTTCCTTGCATGAACACTCACAGAACAGGGTCCTGAAGGAAATGCCAGGACCCAGAAGTCACATGGAGCTGCAGACCGGAGTCTGGATCCTGGCTCTACATTTTGGTTATGGACCTCGGCAGGCTCCTTAATCTCTCTGACGTACAGTTACCTAAGCTATAAAATACGGGGACATTGAACAGATGCAAAGTACCCGGCACAAAGCCTGCAGCCCTCACAGGGCTCACCTGCCCACACAGGGACCTGTTGCATGGTAGGGCCTTTCTCTCATCTTCTCTTAGTGGATCCATTAGGTTTTGTCCCCAGAATTCTGGGCTGCTTGGGCTTCCTGTTACCACACTAGGGGATTCTCAAGCCTTTCTTTGTAGCATGCATCGGCAAATCAAACGAAGCCAAATTAAGAATTAAAAAGTCCAGGTTTAATGAATAAAATACTCCAGGATGGTCTTCCGATCCCCAGAGAAGAGACAGGGAGAAGGAACCTGAAATCTATATGGCCTTTCCTAAGGGGCAGTTTAAATACCCTGTAGACCTGGTATTGAGCATCTCTGGGGGAGGAACCACCATTTCCTGGGCTTTCTGAGGGGCGAGATTTGGAGAGGGAATGTAAAGACAGCAGGATTCCCATAAGAATAAAGAAGTGGGATGATAGCTTTATGTCCCAGCCAGGATCACATTCAGCAGGGAAAGGAAGTTGACCAACGAGATTCTCTTTCTCTCTCTCTCTCTCTCTCTCTCTCTCTCTCTCTCTCTCTCTCTCTCTCTCTCTCTCTCTCTCTCTCTCTCTCTCTCCTCCATCCTTGTGGACCCACAACTAGACCCATAGCTGACCTCAAAACCAGCCATACCTGTCAGTCAACCACAGCCCCAAACCCCACTAAGGAAGTGAGTGCCTAGGCTGAAGGAAGCTCAGCACAGCTGGTCCCATGACCTCTCAAGAGCCTTGGCAGGAGCCTGAGGGAGTGTGCACAGGGCTCTGAGCTGAGCTCATCGGGACATCTAGCATGCCTGAGCAAAACTATGGCAGCATTTTGTTTGATGTTGTTGGTCAGTTGACTGGTTTCTGCTTTTTGTTTGAGCAAAGCCCAGGACTCATTTACTGGCACTAGGAAAAAAAGTGTAGAGAGTGTAAGATATGGCTGCCAATCTCTGCAGCATTTCGCCAACCTAAATAGTAATCAGAGAGACACTCTTCAAAGCAATGATATGGATTTGGGACAAGATGAACGCTGCAACGGGAATAGAGAAGCCACGGTGTGGTGTTTTTTGTTTTGTGTTCGTTTTTAACTGAGAAGAAAGGAAAATTTAAAGGCATAGAGGGGAGATACTTATCTAAGCTGTTTGACTACAAAGTTCAGTGGCCGTGCAGACACAGGCGGGAATTAGCAGCTGCTGGCACTGTCCTGCTTGGGCACGCCTTCTGTCAGGAGAGACTTGTCTGAATTGTAGTCTTAATGAGTACTAAAAATAAGCTTTGCTGCCAAGCTCTGTGCATATGTGTGTGGTGTGTGATACACAGGGTGTTTGTAGCACGAGGGGGATTTCCTAAGTGCCTCAAGAACACCCAGGACTTTCCTTGACTCTGACAGGAAAGCAGGAGCCCCTCCCCCTTCAGCACTTCCTGGCTCTTTGTGTGACTTAGTCTGACAAGAATACCACCTTGCTGTTCAGCCTCCACACTTCCTAGGAGACATCACTGAGTGACTGAGTCTAGAGCTGAGCCCTTCCTGGAACTAACAGTCTGGTAGCCTTGGTTTCTGAGTCAAGCTATTCAGGAGGCTGAGGCGGGAGGTTTAAGCAGGGCAGTCTGGGCTAGAAAATGAGTTCAAGGCCAGTCTGAGCCTTTAATGAGATCCTGTCTCAAAGTAAAACGTAGGAGAGGGCTGGGTGTGTGGCTCAGGGAGAGAGTGCCCACCCAGCACATGTGAGGGCCCCCAAACAAACAAAAACACTCCTAAAGATGCTAGACCAGAGCTTCTAAACCTTCCTAATGTTACAACCTTTAACACGGTTCCTCATGTTGTGGTGACTCCGCCCAAAACATAAAATTACTTTGTTTCTACTTCATAACTGTAATCTTGCTACTGTTATGAATCTTAATGTAAATAGCTGATATGCAGGACATCTGACAGTTGCCCCTGTGAAAGGGTCAATCTACCCCCAAAGGGGTCATGACCCACAGGTTGAGAATGGCTGCTCTAGAAAAAAGAAAAGTCCTTCTGCCTATGAAGTCCACATGAGCCTGTCAGTTTCCCGGAGCGAACATGGCTGGATACCACCATGGATTTTAGCTCGTTGTTGGGGAGCAAGGGATTTCTGAAAGCAGCATTGGGGTGGCAGAAAGTGGTTCCGTTCTCAGAATTCTCCAGAAATTAGCTTATTACCATGAGTTTCTGTTGGCAAGACCCTCAGAACAGTGGCAGTCAGCCCCGGTGGTCCAGGCAGAGTCTTGGGAGTGACTTCAGTTCTTCTAAAGCTAAGACGAGGAAGATGCGCGGTGGGAGAGAACCCAGTAAGCATTGGGCAGATGTTTGGGGTCCCAGCTTTATTTGTGGGTGAGGAGTAATGTCCCATAAAGGGTGTTTTTAATCAAGGTTTCTGCCCATACACCTTGGCCATGGAGAGCCTGGAGAAATAAAGTCACTCTAAAGACTTGTTGGTACCTGTCCAGGTTCTGAAAAGTTGACCAGATGGTTCATAAAGATTGTTTAAATTTAGGTAAACCAGAGTTGATGGATTTAACTGGGGTTTTGTGACCGTGTTGGAAGGAGAGATCACTGGATTGTCCTCCCTCTGGTTCAGTTTAGGCCTAGGACAGATGTATATATCTCAGTGTGAGATCCTCTATTCAAATGCAAACAAACAAATAAAACCAACCTGTGATGATTAGAAAGATAAGCTGCCTAGTTTGATGCCTGGGAGCAATGTCTTCCTATGCACTAATGGGCTCACAGCCTGCCCAGAGGGCTCTGCTGGCAACTTGGGCAACTCCACACAGCAGATTCCTGTTTCCCTATGATGTGACCTCCCCACTTCAGAAAGGAATGGTAGAGAAAGACTTGGCTCCATTGCCCACTGCTCTGAGTTCCAGTAGCTCTGGGGACCCAGGGAGGAACAGAAGCAAGCTCCCAGGAGTGGGGCTCACTGAAGCCGTGTGGAGCAGGAAGCAGCTTCTCCATAGTCTGTAGTATGATAGCCCCATCCTGAATCCTCTTCCATTGGACAGCCTCTGGCCATCCTCTGCTGCCACCTGAGCGTCTTCCAGCCTCTAAGAGAAGGAACCATGTATGGAAGAAAGTAAAGACTGATAATTTAACGTGCTCTTTATACCATCCTTTTACTTAAAATTCAGGAGTTGTTACTAACACCCATCCATCAAATGAGTCAGCTGAGACACCAAGAGGATAACTATCTGTTTAATATGATTGAAGTGGTGAATGGCGGAGCCCACATTCCCGTTCACGTCCGTCTGACTCCAGTGCAATTTCTTTTTTCAGACCCTAATGTATCCTGCCCATGTTGTATTGATTTATGTGTTACCCCTGCTGGGATCACTTGTACTTAAAAAAAAAAAAGAGTCTGAAGAGAGAAAGATGAAAGATGAATACAGCAGATGACTTCCTGTCCTGAATGTCTACAACCTCACCCATGATAGAATAATGACATTTCCAGAGTTTGGGTCTTACTTGCAACAGATTATTGTTTTTTCCTTTGCTACCCTTGAACCAGCAGCAATGACTTCTGGGTAAGTATTTTGATTTTTTCTTTAAACAATGTCAACTTTAGGAATGAGGAAATGGGATGTATTGAAGGCATTTATACAACTGCAAGTCAACATACCAAAATAAGACAAAACAAGCAAAAAAAAGGGGGGGGCTGGAGAGATGTCTCAGTGGTTAAGAATACTTGCTGTTCTTTCAGTGGATTTTAGTTCCGTTCCTAAAACCCACTTCTGATGAATCACAATCTATAATTCCAGCGCCAGGGATCCAATACCTTCTTCTGGCCTCCACAGACATCTACATACGTACACATATACACACAGACATACACACACATAAATAAAAACAGATCTTTTAAAAAGAGTGGTAAAACATCTATGTAAGAACCAGTAACCGCCATGCCAGAGAACCACTGTGATGTCACTGTCACCATTGTGCATTACTACATTGTAGTGCACTCCTGCCCACTTGTCCTCATCATCATCGGGGACATCATGATTAAAACAACCATCCATTTAAAGACACATTCCAGCCCAGTCCCTCCAGGAAACTATCCCTGGCTGTTGGATAGTGGGGTATGTTTTCACATGCTTGATGTTTAATCACCATGGACTTGAAAGTCTGTCTCCCTGTTTAAGTCACTGCACCCCTTTCTGGAGCTGCCGTAGCAAAGTACCACATGCTGGCCAGCTTATAACAGCTACAGCAACAAAAGAAGATCAGAGGTCTGGGGTTGGAAGTCTGATACAAGGGGTCGCAGGGCCATGGTCCCTCTGGAGTCACAAGGGAAGGGACCACCTCTAGGCTTCCCTCCTGCTTCTGGTGTTGCCAGCATCCGCGGCATTCCCTGGCTCTGTGGGTGTGTCACTTCTGATGCTACCTCTGACTTCACCAGGCCTTCTTTTATCTGTGTATCTATTTGTGCCTCTCCTTACAGGGACAGCACCCTAAGCCCCAGCACCTCATGGTAACCACATTTTCAAAGACTTCACTTCCAGAGCAGGTTGTAGTCATAAGTACCAGAGATTAAACTTCAAGAGATCATTTTGGAGGACATAGACGCAACAACATACAAGTCTGAATACCAGTGTTCCACATGGCAGTTATGGACACATCTATGAGCAATTGAAGTCACTGTTGTACAGCTGTTCCCTCTGAATTTGAGCATTGTTCCCTGGGATTGGGGATGGAGGGCTCATAAGACTCAGGAAGCAAATTGACAAGATTCTGGAAATCCATGAACATTATAAAATTCTTAATCTCCTCCCCCAAATTATAATAGCAGAAAACAGTTGCTGGGAGGAAGGACTCTCCAGTGAGGGTGACTGCAGATTGTAAGTCATCACGCACAATGTAGTGGACTTCTATGTAATGGAGGTGCCTGTGAGTCAGTCCATCAGCAACCAAAACAAACTCATTGGGTGGACAAGCTAGACTTGCATGGGATCAGGACTTTGGGCTATGTGTGGTAGGCACCTGACTCAGTTGAATAGACAGCTGTCACATCTTCCTAGAAAATGCCACAAGACAGTCACTGTGTTTGCCATTATGTCACCACAAAAAGCAGTTTGTAATGACAGTCACCTTGGTTTGTGGTTATGACCCTCTGCAGAGACCATGCCAGCCAGCATCCTTCATGTCCTGGTGTTGGTAACTCCCTCACTTATACATAAGCTGGCTCCTGCTGGGAAGTCACCAGAATATTCCCTTGACCCAGTGGGGACTGTACACCTGACCACAGTCTTGGGCTCACAAGGAAATGTTCCCACTTTTTCTGAGTCCACAGTCCACAGGCATGTAACATGGCCTGTTTCCAGCTCCACTCCATGCCTACCCTTCTCCTCCCATCACCCCTGCCAATTGGAAATAGTGCTACACGGCCATTGCACAGGGCTGCCAGGAAATTTAATTAATGTTTATAAAAGCACTCTGAGGTCTTCAGATAAAAACTGCTGTGTAAGTGCAAATTATTATTAGTTCTCAGCCTCCTGTCCCTTGACTTCTGACACAGACCTTTGTTGTTCCTGAATGAGTCTTTGATGGGCTGTCCAGCTGGCATTGGGGACAAGTACATACGCATTTACAGACTGTTTTCCCCCCTTTGAAAAAAGGCATTCCAACTCTGTGGGGTATCTCAAAGCTCTTGAGTGTGTGAATTTCTTCCTACTTGCCTCTGGTAAACACTATAATCTACAAGAGTAGATTGTAAGCAGGCCACTTTGGCAAAGCTTAAGGGGGAAAATGGTCAATTTGAAGAAGTAGTCACTCTTACAATGAAACAAAAACAATATGGCTTTCTCATGTGGAATCTAAGCGAGCCACTAAGCGAGGTCCGGTTCCTCTGCCCAGAGGGATGCTATACGTGTTTACCCATTGAAAGGAGAAGAGAGTGGGAGACTTGCTTTAGTACCCGAGTTCCATCCCCTTCCTTTACCCTAACTTCTCAGGAACCATGGATACAGATACACCCAGCCTAGGTGATGTTTTCCTGGTAGCCAGTCCCCTGGAATCTAACTGAGTTCTGCCTGCAATCTCATGGGGAGGATGAAGGAGTGGAGAGGTGTTCAAGTGACATGCCTTGGATCTGAAGGACAGAGGGCTTGTGTGAGTCACCACGGTCTGAGGTTATGCCATGCAGCACTGTTTTCCTTTCTCTACCACACGTTCATACTCGTACCCGGGCACGACCCGTCACACAGCCCAGAAGATGCCACTGGGTTTATCATCATACTTTGCTGGTGTGCTTACTCTAATTTAGCTTCTTTTAAAAATTAAGGAGTATTTGCATAACGCACAATCAGTTGAGCAGAAGTGAAAAGGCAGAGAACCAAGGAAGGAATTTGGTATCAGCTACACAGTTGAAAACACACCAAAACAAAACAAACAAACAAACAAAAAACACAAGCAACAAACCAAACAAAAAGAACCAAAAGAACTCAGATGATACACACTGTGTTCTATATGATGGCTGGTCAAGCATAATAAATACTATGCTATATAAGGAGAATAGACAATAGGTATATTCTTTTAGGACAGAAAAATAAATCGAAGTGGGAATGAAGAGGACTAGGGCCAGCTTGAAGCCTGTCATCAATGGCTGATTTATTAGCTCTAAGTACGGCTGGGAAAGATGTTCTGTGCCCGCAGATGATTCAGCTGTGCACAGGTAAGATGGGAGGGACTGACTACTTTCCCAGTCTGCCATGTTTTTAAAGGGAAAGGAGACTTTAATTTAAAAACACAGAGAGACAGACAGACACCACACACACACACACACACAGAGTTGCAACACCTAGTTCTTATACTAACACTCAAAACCCAGGCCCGTGAGATGGCTCAGTGGATAAAGGAACTTGTCACCAAGCCTTATAACATGGGTTCAAACCCCAGGATTCATTTGGTAGAAGGCAAGAACCAACTCCTGCAACTGATCTCTGACCTCCATTCTCCACATGCATGCCAAGGCATGTGCACGCAAACATATATACACAATGAATACATAATTTAAAGAACGGGTCTCCATCTTTGCTGTTTCTTCTACTGTGGCTCTGCTGCTCTGGGCTTCCAGCCTGCCAGGTGGCTTTGATGCCATCTGTCTCCAGCTCCACTGTTTGCTCCTTCACCTTGTTTTCCTAACTATTGTCCCCAAACGATCTGACGACGTGGCCCCACAGCTCTGGATCCATCAGTGTTGTGCCATAGCTCTAACCATCTGAGACTATATGTTTGTCAGTCACCTCTGCTTTCTCCACACTCCATCTGGAATGGAGGGGCCCTTTGCCTCCATAATTCTCAAGCCACCCTCAGTCCAAGCTTACTTTCTTAAAGACAGGTTCCATTCTCTTCCCCCTGTCCTTTCCCACTATTATCTGAAATCATGCTTAGCTTTGAAGTCCAAGTTTAAATGGAGTTGGTCTGCATGGCCTTCTGGGATGGTCCATCATCACTGTGAATATGTTCTTCTTTCCCTCTGTGGCTTTACTAGGGAAGTCTAACTGTGGAGAAGGAAGACCCTCCCTGAAGGAAGGCTGCGCCATCCCATGGGCTGAGCTTCTTCTCTGACAGAAAAGGAGAAGGAAAGCCAGCATTCTCTGTTTCCACATCCACACAGATTGAGCAAGCAGCCCCTGCCCCATTGCTCCCTTTCCAACCACCCCATGATGGTCTGTGTCTCCTCTTATTGAGAGCCTAAATGAATCCTTCTTCTCTAAGTTGCTTCTGCTGGGTAACAGCAGTAAGAAAAGTAACTAGTACACCTTCCCGGGTCTTTCCCAGAAGAAATCAGACAGTTCCACTATTCCCTGTTACTGTTCATATTTCTCCACAATGCTAAGTTCACCAAGTAACTAAGTGTACTGCACCTGGATCACGTCTCCTTCCGCCAGAATGGATGCTCTTTCAAAGAAAGGATTGAGTTTGGCTTTTTTTTAAGTCTTTCAAAGTGCCTGTCTAGGGCTAACACTCAGTTAATATACTTATGTTGCCGGGCGGTGGGGGCGCACACCATTAATCCCAGCACTCGGGAGGCAGAGGCAGGTGGATCTCTGTGAGTTTGAGGCCAGGCTGGACTGACAGCCTCCAAAACAATACAGAGAAACCCTGTCTCGAAAAACCAAAAAAATATATATATATACTTATGTTTAACTTTACTGTCATTACACATACGGACACACGCATGCACATGCTCACACACACACAGAGACACACATACACACACTCAAACACACACACACACACACACACACCAGTACAGAAAGGCAAAACGAGACTTTTAATTTCTTATATAGTTCAAACATGAAAATTCAAAACCAAGCAAATCCAGAAAGGGGACAATAGACATCAGTGACAGACTCTGGACACAGGACTGACAGCTGCATCTCACCAACCAATCAGAATCTAGACTGACTCTGCAAATACAACACTACCAGGGAAAGTGAGGAAATGAGGTGCACAGCTCCTGTTCTGGCACTCTGTGTTATTTTTTTGAAGATGTATTTTATTTGCACGGGATTGTCTGCATGTACATGTGCACACCACATGCATGCAGTGCCCATGGAGGACAGAAGGCTGATTCCCTGGAACTAGGGTGGAGTCTGGGAGCAGAACTTGGGTCCTCTGAAAGAACAAGCGCTCTCAACCACCGAGTAACTTCTCCAACTCCTCCTTGTGTGCCACTTTTACAAAGGAAATACACAGTATTATTATTGCCCAATCAATGCCACCAAACAAAGCTACCAATGAAAGGACAGCTCAGGGTTCTGTGACTATGGACTGTGATCTGGGATAAATATGGCCTCACTCTGCTGCCTGTGTCTGAGAGGCCACAACCCTGACAGACTATATTTATAGCATGCAGCTGATATGTTTGTATTCATGTCCTGGGACACCCCAAGGCAAAATCAACTGTACAACTGTAGATCTAATTCCACGACAAGGAAAAGTGTGAGAGCAAGGCTCTCCCCAATGGTGATGACAAAGTAAATGCAGTCCAGGGTCCTTTGAAATAGTGGGTAGGATTCAACTAGGGCGCAAAAAGCCAGTAAGTTCTCCATTCTCTTCTCTCTCTGTCTCTCTCTATGTCTCCGTCTCTCCCCTCCCCTCCCCCTCTCCCTTTCTCCCCCTCCTCTTCTCCCTCCCTCCCTGTCTCTCTGCTTCTCCTGGCCCCCTTCCCCTCTCCCCCTCCTCTTTCTTGTTCCCTTCCTTTTTGCCATTTCCATCTTCTCTCTCTTCTGCCCCCTCTCTCCCTTTCCCTTCTTCCTCTCCTCTTTCTTCTCTCATTTTTCATCCCTCTCTCTTTTTCTCTCCCTCTCTCCCTTTCTACATTATTGCCCCTTCACTCTCTTCCCTCTCCCCCTCCCCTCCCTCTGTCTTTATCTCCGTGTGCATGTCTCTCTCTGTCTCTGTCTCTCTGTGACTGTCTCTCTCTGTGTGTGTCTGTCTCTCTTACACACACACACACACACACACACACACATTTTTCAACACTAAAGATTAGGTGTGAAACATGAGGTCAACCTGCCGTCAAACTTTAATCATATTTCTAGTTAAGATTATCTAAAGCAACAGGGGAACCCTCCTCCCTGGTCTCACACAATAGTTCTCATGCCCACGGAGTGTTTATTTCAATGCGTATTAATCCTCAGAAGGCAACATGCAGCACCCAACAAGTCATTTTATTCCTCTTAATAAAACAAGCTGGTCGAAAATGTGTGGGCACTGCCATTTCTTCTGCTCCCCTTTCCTCCTTTCCTGCCCTCCTGTCTGAACACCACTAGACACCTAGCCCTTCCGTGGACTCCCTCACCTAATCTTCCAAGCATATCTAGCAAGCAAATCACTATTCTTACTCTGAATCCTGGCTGAGGTGACACAACGTCAGATAAGAGGTCTGAGTTCCTCGACGTGATACTAAGTTGTCAGCACGTTTGTAAAGCACTGGACAATGGGCTTGAATCCATTCAAAGAGATTCTTCAGCTTTGACAGACACTTCACATGTGTTCATCTTCACAAAGCCTCTCATCCACGATGCTTTTACAGCCACCACAAGCACTTTGTATAGATCTTTCCTGGCAGCTTAGGGCTTAGGTGTCTATTTGAAAACCTTGAATAAAATCTCAAGAATCCCAAGATCAGTGCTTCTGACTTCACACATTTAGAAGTAGAGCCTCTCTTTGGATTCTCCCACTTGGTAACATAGGTGGCCAAGCTGACCATGTACTAGCTGGTAGGGATGCAGCTCCAGGATGGATCTGGTAGACTTAGAAGAAGGAATGCCATGTCACAGAGGTCTGACAGCCATATGTCCCTGCCCTCCACCCAGACACAGGAAAGCATCCAGTCCTTTACCAGGACCATTTCTGCATTCTTATTCCCGAATCAGCATTCAAGCATCCATCTCAAAATCTGAATCATTTTAAAGATAGAAGAGATGAACACATGCCAGGCATTGGTAGCGCACACCTTTAATCCCAGCACTCGGGAGGCAGAGGCAAGTGGATCTCTGTGAGTTCGAGACCAGCCTGGTCTACAGAGCGAGTTCCAGGACAGCTTCCAAAACAATACAAAGAAACCCTGTCTCCAAAAAAACCAAACAAACAAAAAATAAAAATAAAGAAGAGACGAACACTGCTCTTCACATGCACACCTTTAATAGCATGAAAGAGGTAAGAGGTAAACACTGGGTCAGCTCAACACTGCTTTCACTCTCATGTCAGTGCGGATGATGTATACACCATTAAAGGGACAAGATATCTTTGGGAAGCAAATGAGGAAGGGGCCAAGTTCATTAGAGAAATGCAACATCTGAGAACTCCCTCCTGCTGTGGCTCAGTATCTTCAAGAACAAGACACAAGGTCCAGTCTCCACATGTCTCAGGAAGAGTTCTCACAGCAGACATGGTACCGTCCTCTTTGTAGTGACGTCTCTTCATATCCTTCTTTGTTTGGTAGATTGGAAGGGTGAGACATGATAGGCATTCCCTCAGCTCCAGAATGCTAGGATATCAACAAAATAAACAACCCAGTGGGGTGGCCACTGTGTACAGTACCTTCAGCTTTCCCAAAGCGTTTTCACATCCTTTTTAGTCAACCCAGACAAAACCTTCTGGTTTACAATCCAGAAAGTGAAAACCACAAGGGACTCATTCAGGATCCTACAGACAGGCTTGGACAACTGTGGCCAGACTTCAAGTAACACAGTCTGTGGTCTGCCCTTCCCAGCAGGACATTGTACAGTGCTTCTAGCTTGTCCCTATTCTGAGGGACACTCCATATTCACTCAGGCTGCTCGTCAGCTAGCAATGCTCTCTAACTAGACAACCATTTTTTAAAAAAGAAAACAAACATTCTTCTTTGAAAAACATAAAATTCTTCTTTGACAAGTACTTGTAGATTAAAAAAATAAATGTGGCATCCCTCTGTATTGCCGGTTTATGGATGTCTTTTCCAGATGAAAAGGTCCTGCTGAGGAACAGGTCATTGACCTCTCATTTCTAGGTACACACAATACTCCTTACTGATAGCAGGACCTTCACACTGGGAAATTATTTGCTAAATATTTCCCACTGGCTCACAGCTTGGCCTGTCAATTTCTGCCAGATGTGAGACATCTGGACTGGTGGTGCAACAAAACAGGACAAATTCAAAGAGATGTATCCCAGATGTAGAAGAGGACAGCTGTCCTCGGGAGTCTGTCACAGGGCCAGCTCGGAGTGTTCAAATTTCCCATGACCCTGCTCCACCTGCATCTCACCATAGCTTTTACATGACTGAAAAGCATTCAAGAGGTTGACCAGATAGCCATATGAAACGCTGAGCTGACAGCCATAGAGAAGCAGTGATGGCCCCATGCTTCATGATCATGTGATGGTGCTCAAGACCCCATGGCAGGGAGTAGTGTGGAACCCACTGGCAGGTGAAGGACTTCAAAGGAAGGTTGCCGTCAGAGGGTGGGGCTCATTCTTCTCTTGTCCAGGCAGCATTCAGGTACACTGATTTGATGTGCCCTTGGCTTTGTAAAACCCAGAAGAGACCCTACTCATACTGTTTCTGTCTTGGGAAGGGTCACTAGCCCCGAATGCTTGCTTGGGGAGGTGACTGGAAGAAAAGCTTGTTCCGTACCAGGTTTAGAAATATCTGGAAAAATACTCTGTAGTCGTGCAAACTTCTGTAAAAGGCAAAATGAAAAGATTTGAGGAACCAGTTAATGAGAAAACTTGGTGACTGTCACACTATGCCCCAAGAGGTGTCTGAACACCTCATTTTGGAAGCACCACCCTCATTCTTTACAAACTGTAAGTACCACTTCCCTGATGTTTCCAAATCTCATCAGGAGACTCACTGACTCCCAACTGCCATGCCCTCTAGCCCCTACTTTCAACACAATATGGAAAGCCAGTACCTATGGAAGTGGACAGCTGCCAACAAGAAACCAAAGGCAATCATCTTAAATGTACTGACCACCATACTTACCTTCTTATGAACAAACAACCCTACTGACCAAATTGCCAGCTCTAGGAGGCCAGAGACATAGCACCCACTTCTATCCCATGTAGTGGTTGGCAGAATGCTCTGTATGCAGGAGAGTCTCATGGAAGTCTTTTGCTTTATTTGTATATATTTGCTTTTTATTTAAAAATTATTTCAAATGAAGTCCCTATTTTATTTGAAGCAGATTTATGAAAGACTCTAAATTTAATGAATAGTAGCACCAAAAATACACTTGCCTTAAGAAACTTTTTCAGATTAATTGATGTAATCATTCTTTAAGAAATTGATAACATTCAGAAAGATCTTAGTATGTTACTCAACAATTAATTTCAAAGTCATGAGTATTGCAAAAATACACTTTTTTCACCTTTGCCCGACTATGAAACACTAGTATTTCATTTTGTTCTGTTTTTTAAAAAATAAACTGGTGACTTGAATTTTATATAATATAAATAATTTTATAAAGTTATGGAGTGGGATGTGGTGGTTGTTGATTGCTTTTTAAGACAGAAATCAGAAACATGATTTACATGGTAAGAGGGAGGAACAACTGAATACAAGGACATAGTAGGTGACAAGAACCAGCCTTGGGATGGCTCCAGGATGAGTCTATTCTGGTTCCCATGTAGCCAGCCCTTCTGTAACCTGGAGACTTATGGGGATGACTGCTTCCCAGTTTGTCAGAATCTTAAATGGCCCTGTTCCCAGAGGCCCATGGTCAGTCCAGGTGAATAGCCAGGCAAAAAAAAACGGGCTTAAGGGCTTCCATCCGGAGGCTATAACCGATATGCTAAAGGGCATGTCGAGAAGGCCCAAGTACTTTCAGTCAACCGTCCCTGCAGAGGACCTTTTGGGTGCCCTAGCATTCTGACTTCTTAGGATTAAATCTTAAAAAGGATGGGAAGTGCAAACCTGTGAGTGGATCCACTAAGAGAAAACGGGCTCAGGGCAGTGTGATCAACAGGGATGCCACGACATTGCAAGAGTAAGGCCTCTGCCCTGAGGTGGTGGATGGGTGGCCACATCGTGACCACAAGTCCTTCAGGTCTTCATGGATTCTTCAGACTTTCCTACACAACCCCACCCGTGTTACCTGCATCACCTCACAGGCTTTACACAATGCTCCAAGTGACTCACTAAACCAAAAGCAAGCTGGAGGAATCCCAGTGCACTTCCCAGTGTGGAGGCCTCAAACTTCCAGCCTTCAGAGGGTAAGCTTTCAATGATCCATGCTGTCTACAAAACCTACAGGAGTCAGTGGGGCCCTGGGGACCATGTCACAGCAACAGATGTTTTGAACAGATACTTACGCAAGTGAAAATGATGAGTGTCAGGTAGAAAATGACCAGAGAGAAGAGCAGCACGGCTTCAGCCCTGTACTTCCTGAAAGGTGACTCGGCAGCTTCCTTAGGGCATCCTTAAGAAAGAAAGGGAATCTATGAAGACACTGAAGGCCTGTTCTACCCTGCCCCATTCCTGCTTCCTCTGGTCCTAGTATCCCCATCCCCACCCTCAGGAAAGACCAGTCATGGTGGCAGTGACAACAGTCTTAAGTGACTGCTGTCATATCGCTCTGGCTGTTTGCCACAGAATGGGTAGTATGTTTGTTGAGCTTCCAGGACCATAAACTACCATAACTTTTTGTGACTAGGTGAAGTCTTAGGTAAGGAACCTCAATTTAAGGGACTCAGACTAGAAAATGAGGCTGGGGATCTGCCTGTTCTTTTTCAAAAGCTTTGTTTTGTCTGTCTTCTTGAGATGGGGTATCATGAGGTCTAAGTTGGCCTTGAACTCATCATGTAACAGAGATGACTCAGAACTCCTTGATCCTCCTGCCTCCACCTTCTAAGTGCTCAGATTATAGGCATGTGCTACCACCCCTAGTCTTTATAGGTTCTACAAACTGAACCTAGGGTTGCCTGCATACTAGCTGAGCATTCTACCATTCCCAGACACTCAACTGCGTTCTTAGAAAGGCCAGCAGCATAGGGTGGAGGACCATCTCCCTGAGGCTGTGGCTATGGCACTAGAGTAGAGCAGCAGGCAAGACCCAGCCAGGAACAGTCTGGGAGAAGGGCTGTGTCCCATTCAGACACTGGCTGATATTTGGCTTGTGCTACAGTGAGGTTGCCAATGGGCTTGGCTCACTGCCTGGGCAGGGGCAGGCAGCAGGCAGATGATTCCAAGAAATTGTTCCCTTGAGTCTTACAGAATTGAGATTAGATTGAAAATTGCAATGCAGTTGTCTAGGAATAGATTCTCATGAGGGTCTATAATTCAATGGAAAAGGTTGGGAGACATTATCTTAGGGATCCCTAACAATTATGACTGAGTATTCTATCTACCTCAGGCACCATACATAGCATCCTAGTGTCATATTTCATTAAATTTAACAACAAACTCAGCATGCAGATGTCACTGGCCCCATTTGAGAGATGAGGCTTAGATTAGAACAGTGACAAAACAAGCTACACACTCGTGTCACTATTAACGTTTGAGCCAGATCTAAACAATTCATTCCAGTCTGACCCTTAACTCGGAGGTAATACTGTGTTGGAAGAGAGGATGGAAGGCAACCAGCTATGCTCTTCAGTTCCTTCCTGTCCCTCCTAACTCTCCCCTGTTAGGCTATTCCCATTCCTTACCCATTTGGATATTTGTTGAGGGCCTACTGTGTGCTGAGGAAAAAAGTTACAGAACAGAGAATTGCTTGTCCCTGGGAAAGATGTATATTTAGTTAATCCACGCATTGCATGGCAAGTGTACAATGTATCACAAAGACAAGCAAACCAGGGCAGAAGGCTGGCTATTGAAAAGAGTGTGAGGTTGTGTATGCGAATGAGCACACAGAGGCAGCAGGCAGCAAAGTGAAGACACTGGCTGGCCCTTTCAAAAGCAGTCATGGTCTTGTGATCTGGAGAGTATTATCTTAGTCCTAATAGCTTTCACACACGTGACACGAGAGTGTAACTGTTGTGCAAACCCAAGGCCTTACAGGCAATGTGTTTGTCATTTCTGGCCTTAGTCCCCGCAAATGTCGGGCAAAAGTCAATGCATAGGTTAAGCCACATAGAAAAAAAACACTCATGTTCTTCAGAGGAATTCACTTCCAGCCACAGATGTTTTCCTAAACTGCAGGGTCAGATTCTGGAAGAGGAGAGACTTCTTCGGGGCCCACAGAAAGCACGCCCCAGTCTGTAAGAGGAAGCAAGGTGAGCTCACCTGTCACTTTCAAAATCACAGTGCCACTGAAGTTGCGCTGCCCTCCAAGCTCCTGCAGGGCACACCTGTAGGTACCAGAGCTGCAAATGGTGGTGTTTTGGATCGTCAGGGAATAAGACTTTGTCCCGGGTGCCTCAGAGGAGTTGTTTTGCCTGCTCTGGGGGAGCTCCATCCTCTCATTGCCACCCTCTGAGAGCTGTGAGGAAGCAACCAGAGTCAGACTTAACCACCAGACTGATAGGAAGGGCTCACAACTCGTTATCATAAAACCATCAAAAGTGCCTGTTTGTCAAGCAAGATGTGGTGACTTTCTGTTTTTTGTTTTTGTTTTTTGTTGTTGTTTGTTTTTTATACCTGTGAATTCAGAGGAGAAGAGAATCTACAGAAAACTCTCTAAGGCTATGTTTGCTTTGAAATAAGACCAGAATGTGTTTTGTGATTGGAGCACCAGTAACCCAACCTCTACCCTGCTGGGGTGAGCGAGAGCACCGTGTGCATCACTCTGGGTTGGATTTTGCTCTTGTTCTCTCTTAAGTGTTCTCTTACGTGTTCTTTTGTGTTTTGTTTTGTATTGTATTTTGCTTGTTTCAGATGCTAGCTTATCCACTATCTGGTTCTTAATCTTGGATGCCAGTCTGCTTCTTGGAAAGCTTCCTAAATCTGTTAAAACAAAACAAAACAAAACAAAACAAAAAAACCCACTGCTAGACAACTCAACTGAACCGAAGGCACAGATGAGCAACAGCCCCTGTTGGCAAGCACCTTCGATGTTTAAGGTCACGAAGGATGTAGTAACTTCCTTATCTCTCTTCTGAGGCAGCAAGATACTGAGGAGAATGACATGAGGAGGTTTTTTGTTTTGTTTTGGTTTGGTTGTTTTGATTTTGGGTTTTTGTTTTTGTTTGTTTTGTATGAGGAGGTTTGATGAGTCATATCAAACTACATAGGGAAAGACAGCAGCAAGCCATCCTGATGGGCTAGATGCCCAGGCTAGCCAAGCAATTTAATTTTTCTAAATGTATTATTAAATTATATATTTTTAATTTCTCTTGAGCTATCTTGGAGATTCAGTTACGGGCTGTTTTCAGCATGTTCTTCTGCTTAGAAGTGTAACATACACCACATTCAATATCTTCTCTCTTTCCCATACATCTCTTAGTGTGTATGTATTTGTGCATGCACACATGCACATGCTCATGTGTGCAGGTGTGTGTGTGTTTATGTTTTCATGTGTGCAGGTGTGTGTGTGTGTAGAAGCCTGTAGACAACCTCTGCTGCACTTCTCAGGTGAGATCCACTTTGTGTTTTGAGACAGGGTCTCTCACAGCCTGAAACTTTCCATGCAGGCTAGCCTGGCTTGCCAGTGAGTACCAGACCTGACTACAGCACTGAGACTACAAATATGCCCCTCTACATCTGGCTTTTTACTGTGGGCTCTGTGAATCGAACTCAGGTCCTCATGCTTGCAAGGCCTAAACGTATTTCTAATCTACACTCACCTCCACCCAAATGGCTTTAGGCGCATTCAACCTTTGGACACCACAGCACACTGTTCACAAGGTTCACACTCAGAGAAATGCGCAATTAATTTTTTTAAAAAACACCAAAATGCCTCATAATATTTTAAGTAAAATAGGTAGCCCTGGGACAAGTGACATCCCTGCTATCATAAGAGCACCCAAGAGTCACCTCAGAAAAAGGGTCACATTACCAGACTTCTCTATGCCAACAGCTGCAAATAGTGAATGAGGAGATGCTGCCACTCCTCAGCATTCAGAGGGGACTCTGGAGGAAACTAGATAACCATGGGGTCAGTCTGTGAGATAAAAGTGCACGTGCTCCCTTATGTGTGTGTGCATGGACACAAACGCACACACTTGGCGTTCAGCGGAAGCCCAGCTCTGCACTGCAAGGTCACGTGGCTTCAGTCCAGGCTTTCAGTGTGCTGACATTCCTGTGGAGCGGGCTACAGAGCCATCTGCTGGCAGATTTATGCTCACTGTCAGAAGCAAGCAGAAAAGAACGGCTCTTGTCAGGCTGTCTGTGAACATAAACAACGTCTCTTGGCAGTCCTTCCCATTTTCAAAAGTTCCTTACTAAATGATCAAGAATCTCGAGGTGAAAACTAAAATCAGGGGCCTTTGGAGGTCCATAAATACAGCAGCACAACAGAAATACAGGGCAAAGGACTTGGTTCAGCCAGGAAAGTGCTTGCTGTCCAAGCGTGAGGACCTGAGTTCAATCCTCAGCCCTGACATAAAACAACTTGGTGTGATGGGAGCACACCCATAATCCCCACGCTGGACCAGTAGAGACAGAAGTGTTCCTGGGGCTTGAGAGCCAGTCAGTCTAGTCAACCTGGGGAGCTCTGGGCTCAATGGAAGACCCTGTCTCAAAAAATAAGGCAGGCAGTGGTTGAGTGACACCTAACAATGACACCTGGTCTCCACACTCATGTATACACATGCACACACATTCACAGGAGCATGCTTAAACACAAAGCAATGAAAGGAGGCGGATGAAGAGCCATCAGAGAAACAGAGCATCCGACAGACTCAAAGGCAGGGAGAGCCAGCTCCTCATGGCTTATGACATTCTCCACCCCTGACTGTCCAGCAGTGTCCACCTATGTCGCCGTCACATTAGATCAACCTGAGCTGATTAACCCACCCCAGTCTCTGTGCAGCCCTGGTCACTGCCCCATCCATCTCTTTTTTCCTAAATCAACTCTCAGTGGCAAATACGGCTGCAGCAGGCGCTGAGCGATGACCTGCCTCTGCTTTCCTCCCCGGGAGCTCTTTTCCATCAAGAGGGCCCCCTCTCAGTTCAGAAAAGCCCATGACAAAGTCAAGATCAAAACCAACAGCCGTCCGTCCCAGGAGCTGCTGTATAGTCGACGATGCAAAGCTAACTGTTGAGACTTGAGAAGCAGGCTGATGGAGGAGATCACAGCTGCTTGGCGGTAGCAATCTGCAAAGGAATTAGTTTTGCAACAAGGCAGCTCCAACAGCAAGGAGTACACTTTGTGGTCAGATTTTTATGGGATTCAGGAACAATTCTAGTTATCCCATTCCAGTTGCTAGTAGGAAAACAAAAGCCAGGTGGGATAATAAGGACAGAAGGAAGAAATGAAGGGAGATGCGGGAAAAGGTTGTCGACGCAATAGCCTGCCAAATTCTGCCTTGCTGAACCATCACGACCATCAGTGGAATTACAGCCAAATACCTCCACTCTCACAGGTCTTCTCCAAAGACCCTTTCTTCCCAGCGCCACAGAGGACCAGTGCCAGGGAGCTAGCCAAACCAAGAACTCTTGCCAAATGAATGACAGCACTCCGCTTGATAAATAACCACAATGATGTCGCGTCTTATCCATGGGAATCTGTCCAAGGCCTTTAGGGGATATGTGAAATCACAGGTAGAACTGAGCCTGTTTATAGAAACGCACAATGGTTTTCTCCTATACATACCCACTCAGGGCAGTTTAGTTTCTAAAGCAGGCGTGGGTTTTCTGTGCACATTTTCTGCCCACAAAATTAATTCCTTTTCTATCTCAATGAAGCATTTGCGACACACCATGATCATGGCTTTTGCAGACAACTGAACGAGCAAGCATTTCTTTTCCCTTCTTCAAAATATCAGGATAAAGGATGCATTGTTACCACAGGCCTCAGCAATCTCAGCATGAAACTTGGGTTTTCATCTTTTCTTAGTAACTCATCTGTTTCCTTATAGGAAACACTTTATGGTTTTTCTTTGGCATATCCAAACTGCTAGCATCACTATTGTTGTATCTTGGGCCCACTGTTAACTAAATTGGAAGATTTGAATGCAAGCAACCTGATACTAATTGTGTCTGATGGTCACGAAGACTACTTAGTTGCCAGTGGAAAGCAGCTATACTGTGTGGCTGAGCTGAACAAAAGGTGATTCACATCCCAGACAGGACAAGGTGTAAGGGTTTTACCATGCCACTCTGAACAACAAATGATGTAAAACGTGGGAATTGTTTGTTTATGCAATGCTTCATTTAAAATTTTATACTATAGTTGGCCACAGGTCATTGAGACGGAAAACGTTGAAGCCATGGAAAAGATGGACACAGTGGTCAAAGTCATACAGTGCACCTGGAAATATTCCACAGCTCCCTCCTACTTTTATGCTTGAGGTGTATGCAATGTTGCCCTTTCTTTTGTTGTTTTAAGATATAACTATCCAAATTGGGTGGGGGCAGACCTTTCTTTTCATGTGACTTTACCTGAGAAACACAGACTCTCCCACTACTGTAAAAGTGTCAACCACTTTTGTTTGTATTCCATGCTCAAAACCCAGACTATGGCACTATGGTTGCCCAGGAAACCCCTTATGTAATACTTCAAATGATTCTCAAAAGACCCGTGGCCAGGCATATGTTATCATGCCGTGTCAAATGAATGCACTGTGGTCGAAGCAGCACCGGGGGCTGAAGGAGATGTTCCAGAGGGAGGAGAAAGGTAGAATCATGTTTGGACCAGCCCCTCTTTGCTTCCTCAGTTCTTATGAGCATTGGAGCTGGCTCAAAATCAGCCACTGGCAAGAGCAGCTTTTTAAACATTCCAAGTCTAAAAGCGTTTCATTGCTTCTCTGCAAAAACATTTTAGGAAATAGTAATTTATAACAAAAGGAACCCTCCGATTCATTCATAGGCAAACATAATTGACGGGAACTGTTTAATGCACACTCCGTGATACTAATATTGCCATACAGCGTGTGAAAGCACAACATAATTTGGGCAAATTAATTTCTCAAAATGCTCAATCCAATGCTGTCTTAAATATCCACACTCTGTGGTTTAACTTTTATGCTGACAACTGAACTTTTTTTATTGAATTAGAAAAAAATGTGACATCCATTTACAGAAAACCCAAGGACTTTGATTTTTCTTAAGGTTTCCAATTTGAATAAATGATCGAAATATCGCATTCTTTCTCTAAGATAGAGAGTTGACCTTAAGGAAGCCAGAGACCTAAATTAAACTGAGCTTTCTCTTTAATTTGTTGAGCACAACATCAAGCAAACACAAGTACTAATTTTAAGAACATGTGAATCAAATAGATTTTTTAAAATAAATGATAGACAAATTTGAATGAGTACAAACTAAGTAAATAATATTAGGATAGATTCCATATTTCTACTAAGAACTACCAAGTCAAATGGTTTTTTTAAACAAATTTGTGTAGTTTTGTTAAAATATGTGACAATTAATCAGACCTGGTAGGACAGCCTGTAACCCCAGTTCCTCAGAAGGCTGAGACAGGAGGACTGGAAGTTCAAAATGAGCTTAGCCAACTCAGAGAGACCTTGTCTCAAAATAAAAAATATGCAGAGATCTCGGAGGCTTGAGGAATAGCACATAGGTCAAAGTGCCTGCTGTGTAAGTGTGAGGCTATGAGTTCAGATCCTCAATCCCCATGTAAAACCCAGCCACGCCTGGAGCCCCAGTACTAAGAGTGTAGAGACAGGTGAGTGAGCCCCAGGGACTCATTGGCCAACAGGTCTAGATGAAATAGTGAACTCCAGATTCAGTAAAGACACCTTGTCACAAGAAAGTAAGGCGGGGGGGTAACCAAGAAAGGCATCTTAACCCCAGGTTCCAGCCTCCACAAACACAGGCACAGATGCATGAATATACATACACAATACACATGGACGCAACGCACATATCCACAAAACACACATTCACATCACATACACACACAACACACACGTGTCACACACACACACACACACACAACACACACACACTCCATGTGGACTTTCTACAAATGGCCAAATTTGATTGTTAAGGCAACATTACTATTCCTATAGCAAACAAGGAGTTTTGACCACAAACTTGAGGTTTGAATTCATCAGATATTAGATATATTAAAAATGTGACCAAAACTTGATGAAAAGAAAGGTTTCTTTTGAAAGGAAAAGTGACACGGGATTTAAGCATTTCACTTACCAACTGGATAAAGCACATTGAAAGAGAGAGACTTCAAGTGTTTAAAGGTGTCATTACATTAATCTGATATGTCCCAAACATACTGAAACAGCTTTTTGTTAATTGTATTTCTTGTGCACTAACATTCATGTACTTTGGTTTTAACTCAATTAAAGTGCTAATATAATCTCCATTCATCATAAAAACAGCTCTTTATAGTGTGCAAAATAGTTTGGCTCTGAGGTTGATGTCATAATGAGGATAAAATGTATGAGCATTAATGTCGGATTTTTTCTGAGTGTAGCTTTATTAGAAAAATGATTTTCTACTTTGAAATGTACTGAGTCTAGCAGACAGAGTCGGATTTATGACTGTTACCAAGAGTAATGAGTATGGCAGAGGTGGCCTAATTAAGAGCGTTGACTTCGGAGTGGGGTGGAGTGGGAACCATTCCCAGCCCTACTACTGCTTTTGGTGACTAGCTGAGCAGCTTCAGGTTAGTTTGTACCCATTGAGCCCAGGAGTAAGTTACCATGCCTTACAGAAATGGTGTGAAGATATTTATGGTGTTGCACACATACCTTAAGTATGGTACCAATCACATGGAAAGCCCTAACGATGTTAATTTTTAAATTCATATCCAAGGCTTCATTCAGCATGCTAAATTGTTCACTGCACACAGGAAGGATTCAGAATACACATTTTGAATAAATGAATGAATTTGAGAAATAGTGAGAATCTGGCAAGCTTGTTAACTTCCAAATCAGAAAACCTCTGCATTAGCTAATCGGGTCATTTCCAGTCGGTCACTTCATGCCGTCCATTCCCTTGTAGAAGGAATACATTACAAAGTCAAGTGACAAGCGCTTAGCAGCACTGTGGAGTCGGGAGACCTGAAGGTGGAAGATGTCGCTATAGTTGATGGTTTCCCTCTCCATCCAGTCTCTCCTTCCTCCCAGTTCATCCTCCTTGGCTTCTTTCTGGTAAAATTATCCTACAAATCTCAATCCATTGCTTTAGGAAGAAATCTCATGTTCTCATATTGTGTGTATGTGTGTGGTGTGTATGTGGTGTGTGGTGTGTGCGCGGTGTGTGTGTGGTGTATGGTGTATGTGTGGTGTGTTGTGTGTGGGGGTGATGTGTGTGGGGCTGTGGTGTTTGTGTGGTGTGTGTGTGTGTGCTGTGTGGTGTGTGTGTGGTGTGGTGGGTGTATGTGTGTGGTGTGTGGTGTGTGTGTGGTGTGTGTGTGTGATGTATGGTGTGTGGTGTGTGTGTGTGGTGTGTTGTGTGTGGTGTGTTGTGTGTGTGTGGTGTGTGGTGTTTGTGTGTGATGTGTGTGTGTGATGTGTGGTGTGTGTGTGTGGTGTGTGTGTGTGGTGTGTGTGTGGTATATGGTGTATGTGTGGTGTGGTGTGTTTGTGTGTGGTGTGTGGTGTGTGTGTGGTGTATGGTGTGTGTGTGGTGTGTTTGTGTGTGGTGTGGTGTGTGTGTGTGATGTGTGGTGTTTGTGTGATGTGTGGTGTGTGTGTGGTGTGGTGTGTGGGGGTGTGTGGTGTGTGGGTGTGGTGTGGTGTGTGCATGTGTGTGTTGTGTGTGGTGTGGTGTGTGTGGTGTGTGTGTGATGTGTTTGTGGTATGGTGTGGTGTGGTATGTGTGTGTGGTATGTGTATGTAGTGTGTGTGTGCATGTGTGTGGCATGTGTGTACACGCACATGTATGTGTGTGTGAGTGTGTGTGTGGTGTGGTGTGTGTGTGTGGTGTGGTGTTCCTGTGCCTGTGCCTGTGAAGACAGCCTCAGTAGCCCTTCCTCTTTTGGCACCATCCAATCTTGTTTTCCGATTGTTGGTTTGCTTTTCATGACAGACTCTCCTGAGACTTTTTTGATTGGTTAGGCCAGCTGGGCAGTCAGCTCCAGGTATCTATACCATCACACCCTACTTTTTTTCACTGTCCTGGAGATCAGATCCAGGTCTTCATACTTCCACAGCAAACATTTCACCGACTAAAGCACCTCTCCAGCCCTCTACAAAGAAATTTGTTAGCTGACCAGCGTGTCTCCTAAACACCATAGCATTCTGATTCTTCCAAATATCATCTAATAAAGTGGAAAAGTCTTCAGAAGCTGGGGCATGGATGGCAACGAACCCCTTGTTATTCTCATCAGCCATCCCAAGGTTGACATCTTGTGGTACCTACTGGACTCTGAGTTCTTGTCCTTCACAGAGCCACAAGAACCCCTTGAGTCTGGAGGAAGTCTAATTGACTCTGGCCTGACATCCCATGACCTCAGAGACTAGTTGTGATTGGCAGCCAGTGCAATCATAGACACTTAAGAATAGTCAGATACTTGTCCTATTAGAAGAAAAATCTAATCAGAAAAATGTTGTTAGGGGAAAATATGCAAGTGTGTTTATCATCTACTATTTCCCTGCCAGGAAGAAGCCAGCAATAAAATCAAAATAAAGACTGGGAAAGAGGAGAGATGAAATGCCGCCAAGCCTGGAGAATATTCACAAACCTCTAAGTCCAACTTTTCTTAAAGAAAAGGAACTATGTTGGCTTATATGTGATGGGAATGTTAAAAGTAAAATAAAAAACCTAATACATCATGGGTAAGTCAACATAGTTTCTTTTCTTCAAGATAGAATAGCAATTCCTGTAACAGAAAGTCTCAACTGACGAGGCCACACATACACAGACCTCTACATAAGGGGTGGCATGCAGGGAACTTTGCCCATGTAGCCCCAACTTCCGGGACAGCCCTACCTACGTTTGTGCCTCCTTTTTTCAAAGAATGGCACTCTAGACTGACCCAGAAAGTCTGGTCCAAAGTGACTGACACAGCTTGTGGCCACCATCATCTTTCCTTTCGGGAAGTTCTTCTCCATCTGGATCTGTAATCCTCTCCAGCCACCAGCTCAGATTGAAATATGCAGGTGACTCTGGTGCCACAAGTAACTGTCTTGTGATGTTTCTACACCCTGGTCTTCCGAATCAGTACTGGCTCCACCTGGCACACACAGGAATTTTACCCAGAGCATCTCCATGAAACAACAAACACACACACACACACACACACACACACACACACACACCTTTAGAATCATTGCTGAAGTCGCCAAGGTTATGGAAGCAGTTTTACCCTTTTTTAAGGTAATGAATTTTACGTTAGTCCTGTCTACCATTTTTAGTCCTGTTACTCTTTTTAAGATACTGAATTTGATTTTAGTCCTGACTGCGTCATGGAGACCTCCTGCAAACTTCTCCTTTTTCCATGCAGTGACACACTAAGAATAAAACCAGGAAACCCAGTCCTCATGTGATTCGGGTTCCCCCTCGTATTCATGGAAAACATGTATTGGTTTGTTTGGGGTTTTTTCTTGTTGTTGGTGGTGTTTCTCTTCAATTCATGGCTGCCCTCTTTCTACCTTCCAGAAGACCATGTTCAGCCATGTTCAGCCATATTCGGCCATGTCCAAGCCCTCAATGAGCCACCATTCTAGTCTGGCTGAGACTTCCTCCGTCCTCTCAGAGGTGGCCTCAACCTTCCTTGACCACACAGAAATGGTGATGGAGAAAATCCAAAGAAACAAAGACGTGCTGTAACCTCCAAAGAGCTAGCCTGATGGGAGTTTCAGTGCAGTAAAAGATCACAGGCTTCCAAAGATGTGTCTTCATGGATGAGTTCCGTTCTTCCCATCACCTTGAGAAATGTGCTCTTCCTTAGATTTGTATGTCATCATTCTCTGAAAATCCTTCAGTGGCTCACCACCGCTGAGATAGCATGTCGTGGATTCACTATCATTTGACATTAGAGTACTGCACATTTTGTCTCCATCCTGGGTGCCCCAGCATCATCTCTGGGTTTACCTGCTGTGTAATTTTCCTTTCTGGATCACTAGTTACCTCACTTGGACCAAGGCTGCTATGTGGTATACTTCTATGCCCTTACTTAAGATGCTACTCTGGAAATGTTTGCTTTGTCTCTGAGTGTGGGTATAGGTGTGTATACGTGTATGTTCATGTATGTGGATATCTGATGTCTTCCTCTATCACCCTCCACCTAGTCTGTCAAGACAGGGTCTCTCAAACAACTCACGGATTTGACTAGATTCCCTGGCTAATGAGCTTTGGGGATTCCCCCTATCCCTGGCCATCTGCACTGGTGTTACAGACCCTAGCCATTGAAGCTACTTTTTTCACATGGGTGCTGGGGCTCTAAAGCACTTTACTGGCTGAGTCATCTTCTCCATGTTGATTTTGGGATAACTATCACCAGGCCCAGGACTTGACACATACTTGTATTACAATAATGGTTTAAATATGAAGGACACGGAAAAAAAAACCAACTTTATGTCTTTCACAGTTTGAGCTAAAATTGATTTTTCCAAAGCAAGGAGGACACATGCCTATGGGGACAGTGGTGTTTCTCTTTGAGTCTAGTGCACATACAGTTCTCACATTTCAGATTTTCAGTACTTCCAAATTTAATATGGAAATGTTTCTTTTTCTCCAGAAATCATGATCTTAGATTGCCTCTGAGAATCAGGGAAACTCAACAAGTAGTACCTATTAACTCACGGGTAGCCCCCAGGGATGGTTTCAACCCTGACCCCTCTGCTCTTTCCAGAGGCTTTGCCCTTGGAGCTCAGCATCACACACTGGTAGAGAGGAAATACCTTAGTGGCCAGCATCCAAGGGAGACTGCAATACAGCTGAGGCCAATACACTGGTGTGGCCTAGCCTCGCACTGTCAGATGACCTGTTTTCCAGCAGTGCCCCCGGCATGAGTGTCAGAAACAGAAGGCAGCATTGGGCCAGACCACCCACGATCTGCCCTACTCAAAGCTTTTCTAACCCCTAAAGTCAAGTGTGGCCCATTCTCTGAAATCACTGTCTTACTTCTCCTTTCTCCCTTCCTTTGACAATCATCTAAATAGAGCATGTCTTGTGACACATGGCTGTCCCCACCCCCACAGTATCACCCAGAGGCCACATCAGATATCCCCTTTCAGTTTGCCTCACTGTAGGTCGTCCGGCCTCCTAGCATGATCAAGGATGGCGCTGTATCTGCACAGTAAGCCTCTCCTTGTTAGCAGAGAAGGACACCGACCATGGCCAAAGCTGTCTATCTGGAGTTGTGTTCTCTCTTCAAACCTTCTGAGCTTCGTGGAAACGAGCACAGACAACAGAGACACTCCATCAAGTACAGGCACAGCCCCTCATACAGACCCTTATATCCAGGTCCATCCTCCGAAACCACAATGCAAATAAATGTCATGGCCAACAGCATAAGAATGGGATCAAAGCATATTTCCCTGTGTTCTCAAACTACCTCCTCCCACCCAAGCTGCAATCTATCAGAACTTCAAAAAGCTAACTTGAGTTACAGTCCCAGTGGATATAACCTATTAATTTTCCTATTTCTTCTCCATCTTCCATTCTACTTTAAAAGGGAAGGGAAGAAGGCATCTTCAGGGGTTCCAGTTAGGAGGGCACGGGCCACAGAAGGGAGAGCTGTGCTACAGGACACTGGGTTGGTACCGTCTGCTTTTGGCCTTTGATCTTCTATGCTTGTCTCTGTTGGGTCCCTCCGGCCTCCCCATCACCACATCTTAGAAACAAAGAACAAAGTCTGACACGGCCCAATCCATCAGTGTTTATACAGACACTAACTGAACTCCATCTGCTTGGAGTTTTTGGTAAAAGGCAAATGGTATTTTTAAGGTATGGCTTGCAGGAGTCCTTTTTTAAGCACAAGGCATCGGTGCCAACTGGCTAGCTGCGGGATGTTCTATGGGACCCAATGGAATTTTATGCCATGTGTCCTTGTAACCACTGTTGTGATAGGCAGAAGGCCTGAAGAGTGTGTTTCAGTGTGGCAGACAGTGAAACTTCAAGGGGACTCTGCTCTCCATACACTGATCCCACACATAGGATGCTTCATCCATAAAATACCTTTTAGTATCTCACCAGTGGTCTTCTTTCTAGAACTTTCTACCCATTTTTGTCATACAAGCAGCAACAATGCAAATCTGTTAATTTGGGGCTTGGAAAATAACAAAAGTCCTGGAAGAAATAGTTCATACTGATTTCAAGGTACTTGGTTAGTGGGTCAGCACTGTACCTCTCCTCTAACCACCAAACCCAGATGAGAACAGAGATACCTTTTCCTTTTATCACCAGAGCTTCATTCATATTAAGCAAGCACTGTAACACACACACACACACACACACACTTTTTTTTTCTAGAAAGAATTTTTAAGAGACCTCCAGGCCAGACCTTGCAAGAACTATGTCCAATAAACAAGCACATACATTACAGAGTTACATCATCTGCCGACATCCAACGAGAGGTCAAAGGCTAATTGCTATGATTTACTGAACCATTCCAAACGACCCTGGGCGAGAAGATTTAACTTGACAACTGTTTGAACTTCACAGTCTGAAATTTCATCTACTTGTTTCATGAGTACTTTTTAATTACTCCCCCGGGGATATTAATGATGCTTTCTTTTTTAATTACAGTCTGGGAGGGATCGTGGCTTCATGTTTGCTTCCTCCTTGAGATGGCTAAGTCCACTGTCTGGCTGGCTCGGGGACACTTTGCTTTTCTTTACCCAAAGTAACTAAGGTAAAAAGTCAGGTATCAAGACAGTCTAACAACCCAAGATCTGGAATCTGACAGCTTGGGTCAAAGCCCACTTATTTTGCTCCCCCAGGCTCTGTCTCTTCATCAGGAAGTAGGAACAGGCATAGTTCTAGTCTCTTAAGCTCACACTGTTCCAGTAGACAGAGGTAGATAATATATGTAAATATTTATTCCCACCGTCTGGCATATGGTGAGCCCTCAAATATTGCTTTTACAACATTTTTTAAAGTGCTATTGTTTTGACTACTCAAACAATTTTGGACTCCTGTTCTCTGAGCTCAAAGGGAAGAAAGGAGAAAGAAAGAAGCAATAGGAACCCCTGACTCGCTCACCCACTCTACCTCACCCAACATACACCCACACTCACTGTCCTGTAATGTTCTACACGACTGTGTCCTGAGGTCTCCATAGTGCCACCTCCCTCATGGTGCCAGCTTAGATTCAGTAACAGGGTAGACACTGGGCAGAATGCAGGAAACACTGGTACAGTCCTTGTCCTTGGAGACTTGGCAATTTCCATTTGGCTAACTAGTTTTGTTTTTCTTTAATGCTTGGGGTTTCGAACCCAAGACCTTTTGCATGCTAAGCAAGCACTGTACCACTGAGCTACCACCCCTTAGTCCAGACAATTGGTTAAAGTGGTTAAACACCACACACACACACACGCGCACACACACACACACGCACACACACACACACGCACACACACACACTTATCCCTCCTATGCTGCCTTGCATGTTTAAACACCCATCCATGCTGAAAGCTTTTGTAGCATCTTTCACAGTGGGAAGCCCTGTGCTTTGTGGAAACCGAGAACAAGACAGAGGTTTCCTCAGAGGTAAGTCAGCAAACCCCCCGGGATTTAATTCGTTTGCCTTAAAATGGAGGTGGCCTGCCTCAGAACCTCACTTAAAGAAGGGATGCAAAGGCCAGCTCTATTAAGTTACAGCAGCAGGGCTTTAAAATACCACAGGCATTACAATTTTGGAGTCTTGAGATCTAGCTGAAAGGAAGCCTTTTCAAGTATCCTTCCTTGTACAACTTAATTTCCCACCAAGGGGGCAGAGAAGCATTCACTCCTGTTTGGGCCCCCAGCTGCCATAAGTTCCTATGGAAATCCTCATTCATGACCGGACCCCCTCAGAGACTGCCAGAGAGAGCAGAAGCAAGGTGGGGGCGAGCCAATGGCAAGCCTTAGCTACAAAGAGAAAAAAAAAAACCCACTCCTAACTACCTCCTGTGGCCACGCCAAGATCACTTGAGACCCTTTTTGAGACCTTCCTCTCAAATGCTCCTCTCTCTGTGTATTTTGTAAGTGTCATGGTCACAAGGCACAAGACATCGGGAGTCTGGGGTCGTGCTTTCTGTACCATGTCTAAATCTAGGCCCACGTTGCTTTCTCTGCAGCCTCCTGGCTGCGCCCACAGGTGCCCTGCGGCATGGATCCAATCCCTTGCAAACCTCTGTGGGATCATTCACGCCAAGCTGCCTTTGATCGTGATCGGTCAGGAATTAACATAAAGGGGCTTGAGTTCTGGATGCGGATGCAAATGCAGCCCGGTGGAAGAAGGTGGAGTATCAGAATAGCTGGAGTCCCCAACCCGGGGCCTCAGGAGAGGCCCTTGGCTGTCTGCTTCCGTAGTCCCCACAAGAAACCCGCTCAGACCCCCGCGCTTACCTTGGCCCAGGACACCCTGTAGGAGAGCTGTGGGTCCCAGGGCGCTGTGCATGGCAGGTCCGCGGTCTCGGAGCAAGCCACCGTCACCTCCCGCATCGCCATCGCGGGAGCCAGGCTGCAAGCTGTAAGAGAGAGGGAGAGATAGAGCAGCGTAAGCCAGGCCACCGAGCCGGAGTCGCAGGCAGCGTGGGGGCGACGGACTGGGGGCCGTACCGCAGCCGAGGAGAAGGAGCTGGAGACCTTGCGACATGGCTGGAGCGCTGCGCCACCGTCCAGGCCGCCCTCCTGGGCGCGCGCCGCGTTCTTGTACCCGCGCTCGGGACTTCCCCGCGCGCTGGCCCCGGGGACTCCCCAGCCGGAGGAGGCGGGTGACCAGGTCCCCGCCCCGCGCACGCGTCCCCAAGTCCGCGTCGCTGCTGCGGCTGGCCAGCGGGGACAAGCAGCTCCGCGGAACGGCCCCGCGCCCTGCGGCTTCGGAAGCAGCGATGGCACGCGCAACACCGGCTCGATGACCCTCAAACCCAAGCAGGGAACCAGGCCATAGGGCCGCGCATGTAGGTTCAGAGACAATGGGCAGCTTCCTCTGAAGCCCAGGACTGTTGGCGACGTTGCTGCTCTCCAGATTTTGTGATAGGGACAGACACACTAGACTTTCAGAGAAGTGGCATATGCCTGCAATCCTTGGCTCCCTGCCTTCTCTCCGGGTTATCATCCGGCCTTGTTTACATTGTTTGAACAAAGGAGATCTTTTTACACTAACACATTAATTACATGCATGCTCGTAAGTATTTTAGAAAACAATGTCTAAAAGAAGATTGAGTCCATCTGTGTAGCATCCGTTCTCCAAAGCTCAGAGACCATGGGGAAGAGGGGCGCTTGGAGGAGGGGGGGCTAGAAAGATTTTAGGAGCCAGAGGTCTGGAAGGATCAGAGTGACCCAGTGTCTTCAGGACACGCCACTCTTGAATTCACAGCTATAATGATGATCTGCACAAGACCAATGCATTCAACCTTTCAACCTGGAGGGGGCCGGGAATCACAAGTTCCCACCCCTAAATGAGGCATCTGGGGAAGGGAGAATCTGTTTTCCTTAAGGTAGCCACCTTCTCCCTGCAGGTCAACCACTCTCCAGGGGATACCCACATCCACAAGTGTATGGACACCACAAATTAGGTTATTTAGAAAACAAAAGAAGTCGCCTCTAACACATCCAGAAGCAATCCCCTTAACCCCTTGGTGTATTGACTTCCACACCTATGTACATGTTTTAATGGCTTACCCTTCTCACCCTTCCTACTATCTTTCTGTCTTGCGTCAGCTCAGTTTAACAGTTTATGAGCAGCTTCCCAATACTAAAATTAATTTCAGCAACTGCTTAGTGGCTGTGCCATGTTGCGTTGGTCCACAATTCAGAACCCATTAGACAGTATTGAGTACTTGGGCAGCACTGTTATTGTATTATTTTTTCCTTCATATGTGAATGCATTCTGTTTTTGTCACGTCCACCTTGTACTCCCCAACTCCAGTCCTCCCAGCTCCTCCCTCCATTCCCCTGCCAACTTCAAGTTCTCTTTCACCCTCTCCTCACTGTCTCTCCCTCTCAATTTCTAGGGCTGTGCACTGTGGCATGGCAACCTACCAGGGCCCCCACTTCTGAAGAAAACTATAGGCATGCCCACTTATACACATGTATAAGGTAGCACAAAGGGGATTTTCCCTAAAAGTTTGCTTCCAAGGCACAGTTTGCCATACTGGACATGCACCCCAAACCATTTCAGGCAGGATCAGCCTCCCTGCTGTCCTACTGGCTATAACTAGAGCGTAACTGAACGAAATCTAAGTTTGATGGACCTTAAGGGAAGATAACCTCACTGCAGAGCTCTGAGTCTGATGTGTGTGCAGCCTGATGCAGGGTCCTCGGCAGCCAAAAGGTTGTTTGGGGGAGGGGAGGTGCACACAGCGGTGTGGGTAAGGATGTCAGGCTGCCAGGTGCATTAGTAGAAGAGGGAGCATAGCCCAAACCAAGGAGAGCCAAGGCTGCTCAACTCTTCCCTCTGCTGATCTGAAATGATGTGTCTGCTCCACACATACTTTTATAAAAGAGTAAGCCTGCTTCTGGAGTCTTCTCTGTTTCTCCCTGCACTAGCATCATACATGCTCTGGACTGGAAATTATCTTGGCCTTCACACAGTGCAGGAGTTAAGCCTCAGGCATAAAACTTCCTCTCCAAAGCTGTTCCAGGGTTACTGGTTCCTTGAACTATATGCAGACTAGAATCAACTTAAAATATTAAAACAATGTAGCTGACATTTAAATACAAAACCATCCAAACCATACACTGTATAATTAAGAAATTTAGAACTCAGATCCACAAATCCACCAAAACCATGTATCTCTCCATTTATTGAGGTCTTCAGGAATGTTTTAAGTTTCACATAGAGGCATTTCTCACATCTTCAGATAAACGTATTCCAAGGCACTTTCACATTTTTTGGTGACTATTTTAATATGTGTTTCCTAAACTATATTTTTCCAAGAGTTCTTAACCAGTGAATAGAACTTTACATGCTTGTTAACAGTGTATTCTCAGAATGCCATTTAATTCCCATTATGGCATTTCTTGACTCATCAGTTGTTTTAAAGATTTCATTTCTTCCAAGTAGGTTTCACGGTCACTACAGGTGTCTAACAGTGCAGAACTACAATTTTTGCAACATCTCAAGAATTGTTTTGTTGGCCACTGTGCGATTTGTTGGTGAGAGCCAGCATGCTCTGGAGAGCCAGTGCCTCCGCCTTCCAAGGCTAGAATTACAGTTACCACACCCACTTGGCATTTATGTGGTTCCTGGGGATCAGATCTCTGGTCCTCGAAGTGCAGGCAAGCGCTTAACCACTGAGCCCTGAAGCATATTCTTTACAGAGGTCAGAGGGTTTTTGTTTGTTTTTTAATCATGTTTGGTTACTGTGATGATCAGACTTTTATGTCCTTTTTGTTATTAGAACTCTCAAATTACGGAAAGAGATGTGTCAAATTCTTGCTCTGTAACTATGGAATTATCCATTGACCTTTGAAATTCTGTCCATATTTTGCTTCATACAATTTTGTAACTTACATAGTTACAAAACCTGCCTCTACCTCCTAAGTGCTGGGATTATATACACACACATACACACATACACTCATACCCACACATACACGCACAAGCACACACACACTCTCTCTCACACACACACATTCTCTCTCTCTCTCTCTCTCTCTCACACACACACACACACACACACACTCATATAAGCGCTTGCACAAAGGCATCACATATCCCCAGGTTAACCTCAAACTCACACCGCATCTGAGAAGAACCTTGCAAGGCTGCTCCCCCTGCTTCCACCTCCCTTGGGAACCAAGATTACAGGAGTGCATTTCAGTCCAAGGCTATTTCTTTTAAGCGATTGCCTCCCTCACTTGTTTTAATAAGCAGGACTGCTTTCATAAATTCCAAAGCCAACGCTTCTGCCATCCCGGTCTATGCTCCCGCTGAGTGCCTGCTCTCTGCCCATCTCCCGCACTGTGTGCCTGCAATGGCCGGCCGTTCCTCCTCCAGACACCCAGGACTCCTCTTGTGTCCCTGCTGGTTGTCAAAGCTAGGGCTTCCCAGTCCCCAGCCGGGGTAACCTTACTGCCCTCACCCATCTCACTCCAGCCCAAAGTCAGCTCAGACTAGTGTCTAGTTCTTAGCTCATTTTCGGCCCCCACACATCACGTTCTTGCTGGAACAACTGTGTGTGAGAAACGCTGTATTCAGCATTTCTAGAAATTTCCAAAACACATTAGTCACAATTCACACTGTTGACAGGAGAAGTTGCTGCTCTGTGTAACTTCATTGCGGATAATCCCCTCCCGCCGCACAGATGCACTAAGGCATGCGTTTACACTAATCTTTTTCTTCCTTTGACTATAAATATCCCCTCATCGGTGTATGACTCTGTTTCTAAGGAAGATGTGAAGCGCTTTTAGGGTAACTTGGGGCCACATTCCTGTGAAATCTAGAGATCGTTTCCCGGGATGTTTCTGGAGTGGGGAAGTCACTGTTCCACGCGCCAGAGAAGAGTTCATGGGTGGCCCTTGATTTCACCAGGAAGGCAGAGGAAAAGTAAACACAGTGGTTGCCCTTGGACACCACTAGCTGCCTTCTTCACGTCTTCCTACTTTGTTGTGAAGGAAAAAAATCATCAGCAAGCATCGTGGTTCCACAGCCACTGCCTCAAGCAGTTGTTCATTAACCCTGGGAAAACCCCCAAGGTAGCCTGTTCCCTTCCCTGCCTAGGCTGGAAGCCGTGGGGTTTTGTTTGCTTGTTTTGTTTTTCTCTCAAAAAAAGCACACCAAGGAGGCGTGTTTTAAATCATAACGTGTTTAATGCTGCCATTTCAGGATCTGGTCAGTTTGGAGGTCAGGAGAGAAAGTTCTAGAACGATGGAAATTCTCACTTTCCCTTCTCAGCCTTCCCATGGTGCTGAGGGTCTGGGTGTGGAGAGAACCTTTAATTCGCTGTGAAGGGTTTGCTCCATATCACGGAAGGAGCCCTGGGGCACAGTAGAAGCTCTCTAGTGTTGTTCCCAAGTTTGCAGTTTCCCTCTTGAGGGTTGAAGAAGTGAGCTGGTGCACAGCCCTACAAAGAAAGAAAATAAGTAAGCCATGGCTTGGTGGCGTAGGGGGAAAGGATCAAGAGAAAAAGGAAATGAGAGTAAGGTTTGCCCTTCAAGCAAAACTCCAGTGGGAGGGGCAAGCGTGGGTGACCATCAGAAGAGATGCTGAGCTCCTCAGAAACATGCGTGAGGCTGCCAGACAGTAGCTTCTCCCAGGGCTGCTGCCGGCCCACTGAGGGGGAACCCCGAGGGTTAATCCCCCCGAGCTCTTGACCCTCTTCTCCTTAGCCTCAAGGATGAGGAAGTCTTACAAAAGGGAGGTTCCCTTTTGCCCCAAGTTTGCCACCTGAAGCTGCTCCTCCGACTTAGGAAGAACACTTAAGTCAGCCCAACCAACAAATCTCCACAAATACGCTCCACTGCTCACACTTCTCCAGTAGCACTAACACCCGGATGTCCACAGATGTCCACAGGCCTCGAGAACAAGCAAAGCCGGAGTGTGGTCATGTAAGCCATGGTTTTTAGCCAAATTTCCCCACTAGGTTTTTCCCTCAGGGCTAATTCTTAGTCATCCTGTACTTTCCAACAAGGGACTTATTTATTAACTGATTGGGCCAAATAAATGAATAGAAATAACGTTTAGTTCCAGCATCTTTACTTCTCTTTTCCTGAGAAACTAACACCGTTTGGAAACACTGCTGGCCATTGTGTGAGCAGGAGAGTAGTCCTAGGATAATTCTAAGGTTGACTGTGTGGTCATCCTCATGATTCCATCCGGTCTGTTCAAATGTCACACAAACTCAAGGCAGAGAATCCCGTCCCAGGCCTGAGGGAGGGAAGGCTTTGCCCTGTCCGGCTTCTCCACAGGCTCACACAGCCCTTTAGGGATCAGGGAAAGAAACCCTTCACTGGGTATTTGTGAACACTGACCCTGTGCTGGGGCTCCCCCTGCTCACATATTCATTGGGTTTGCTTGTCCCTCTCTCTAGAATTGTGTGGGCCTGAATCACAGCCCCAGCTTCCTCTTTCACTCAAGTCTGTTCAAATGTCACTTTCCCAGAAGTGTCTTTAGAAGAAAAGATTTAGTGTGTATGTGAATGTGAGGGGGGTGTGCAGGGTACCTTCAGAGGTTTCAGAAGGTGGGGCAGATTGACCCCCTGGATTTGGAGTTACAGACAGTTGTGCACCCGGTGATGTGGGTCTCCTGGAAGCAGGAAGAACTCTTTACCACTGAGCCATCTCTCCAAGCCCAGAAGTGAGATCTCGGCTGTCTCCCTTTCCTGCATTTGATCCTTCTGTTCTCGTCTCTCAGTCCTTAGTCTTCTTCTGTGTGCTCCGTCTCCACTAGAATTCACAGCTGTGTCCTCCTCACTTGGCCCAGGTTCAGACCCCAGAACAGCACCAGTCCCACCCACTGAGAACGCCCAATGATGGACAGAAGGCAAGCAAAGACGTCCTTTGGGTGCTGCCGTAGCGATCTACAGCTCGGTGTCCACCTTTCCGTGTGGACACTGTTAATGTCACCTGAAAAGTTCAGGAGCAGTTGACACAATCACATTGAGAAGGTCCCTCAAACCCAGCCACGTGCTTGCTAACCCACTGAAAGGACTCCCAGAAGGCACCAAAGACTGAGTTTATGATTCCGGTTTCTCGGGGTGAAGGGCTACAGATCAAAGGGCACATGGAAGGAAGATTGCATAATACAAACTCCAGAGGAAGGGAGAACATGGAACTCCAAGTGTCCTCTACATGAGAAGCCATGAGTGGCATTGCCCTTCCTAGCCATGAAGTGTGACAATATGTCTAGAATACCACCAACCAGGGAAACACTCAAGCCTTGGAATTCCATATTTTGATGGGGGTTGAAATCACATCCTGCATACATAATTGACCTTGATTTTGAGTCTCTTAGAAAATCTGATACTACCATTCCACCAAACTCTTTCATCAAAACAAATTATTACTCTGTCCAGTGACCGAATTCCCAGACAGACATTCTACCAGGCCATGAGATTCCAAGAATCCACTAATCATCACAGGTAGACAAAGGCCAAGGCGAGCCTCTCTTCATTCTACACATGCCTTCTAATTCCTTAGTGCCCAACACTTATAGGAAGAAATGTTCTCCCAGTGCCTGACCTTGGGTTTTGGCCATATGCCATGTTGGTCATAGAAGAAGGCAGAAATCAATGTTCTGATTCCACTTTCTCTCTAGGACCACTGTCATCACTATGGGAAGTATATTCCTCGTCTATCTTACCTGTCCAGCAAGAACAAGAGAAGCCTGGGAAGATAGTCAGCCCCACTCCAAGCAAGTAACTGACCTTCAGCCATGAAGGCCTGAGTTAACTATATGCCTTCTGTAGAGTGCTAAGGTCTGTGGATGGTTGCTAAGTTGCATCACTATAAGGATAATTAACTGATAAAGGTAGCAACCTAACCTCTTGCACATCAGAGATATTCTTCTGTGGGTTTGTACTTTCTGTCATCCTTAAGAGAAGAGCTTTAAGAAATGAACAAATGAACACAAATTGACAAGGTTTGGTTGCAAGTGGGTACTATGGTTTAGACATGGGCTTGGCTTGGAGTGTGTGTTCACAGCTTGGTCCCCAGTATGGTGATGCCATGGTGGGGTCTTGTAGGAAATGATTGGCACACTAAAGACACTTTCCCAAGAAGAAACTAATGTGATGCTCCCAGGACCCTGAGCAATTCTCAGGAGAGTTGAAAAGGTGCATGCCTAGAGCAGGGCATGCTAGCTCACGCCTGTAAATCCCAATACTTAGGATACCGAGGCAGAAGGAGCTCAAGGCCAAGCTGGGCTACAGAGTGAGTTGCAGGCCATTCTGGGTTCTGGGTAAGATCTTGTTTCCAAACAAAGTAAACAAAACCAGACAACAAAGGCAATAGCAAAGAAAGTGCACAGGCCTCTGGATCAATCTCCTAGCTTGCTCCATGGTTTCTCGCTTTCACAAGTGCTTCTGTCAGGACGTCTGTGGTGATCCAGTCAAGTGAGTCCAGACCAAAATCAAGGGGGACTTCCCTAATCTTAGACTTCCTTGGCCTACAAAATTGTGGGTTTCAGTAAATCTCCCCCCCCCCTTAGCTGGCCTCAGTTTACTGCAGTGGAAATGTGCCTACGAGGCCAGGAATATAATGAGTAAATAATGAAATTCAGCTGACAGTAAATGCAGCCTATGTAAGAGCCACCTGAAAGGAACTGAGCTCTAGCTAAGAGCAGGTAGCATCTTCCTTAGTGTCACCTGAATTAAAAATGAGGACATGACTGCTCTTAGGTATGGTGGAGGAGAAGGTTTTGTTGTAGGTTTGAGGGTGAGTACAGCCAGAGGCATACTGAGAGGGGAGAGAGGAGGAGGTGAGGGAGAGTGAGAGATGAAGAGATGAGGGGACAAGCAGACCAAGAGAGGAAACTCTGCATCAAGGGGCCGAGAGTAAGCAGATAGACCAAGAGGGTGTGCAGCCAAAATGGCTGAGTTGTGCAGGGATCCAAAGCTGGAGAAAGGGAAACCCAGCCTTGGGTCGCAGAGGTTTGGGGTAGGGAGCAGGGTGAGAAGCACTGACTGGGAGGAGCCACAGGTACTGAGCTATGTTAGGAGAGCTGACCAGCTCCTGCTTTGATATGTTAGTAGGTACCTCAGTTAGCCATTTGTCCCTGGGGTCTTAGAAACCCAACAGTTGCCAAATCTTCCAAATGTTTGTTAGGAGCAGCTGAAAACATAGATGTTTCTATGGAATACCTTAAACACTGTGCTAGACAAACACCCAGGCCTGTCAGTGAGCAACCTTTTCTTCATATCACAATGTGTAAAACAGGGTGACACATGGCTTCTGTGGGATGTAAAGGAAAGTTTCCTCGGTGGCTCAGGACAGCATAGGGTGACCCAAGGCCTCATGTGGGGCCTTGCAATGAAGAATTTCATTTGAAAGTGAGAACTAGAGGAAATGGGCTGTAGTAAATGCATGCCAAAGAGATTTCCACAGCTCTTGGCCCATGGCCATCTCCATCACGGCTTCATCGAGACACTTAAGGATTAGGAAATGAATCATTAACATTTTCCGTCTTTGAAATGTAGCACTCATGAGAATCCTAAACAGCACAAATTACCTGTTGTCATCATTTACAGACATAACTCTCAGTGGGATGGGAATGCCTCTGGAATGCCATAGTCCCCCATGAACCACAGCAGGATGGCACTCAGCTAGGGCAAGGTGAGACATGCCATCACTGCCCCACAGATCTTTCCCCAGTAGATGTCTGCCTCAGAGTCTGACCCTCTTCCTTTGTATGGTAACAAAGCTGGTGTGTGTGTGTGTGTGTGTGTGTGTGTGTATGTGTGTGTGTGTGCAGGTGTGTGTGTATGTATACATGTGTTTTCAGGGATGTGTGTGTATGCAGGTGTGTGTATATGTATACATGTGTTTGCAGGGATGTGTGTGTGTGCATATGTGTATGTGTGTATATGCAGGTGTGTGTGTATGTGAAAAACGGTTCCTATCTCTCCTCTGCCGCCGACTCCAGTCCTAACCCTGTAGGCCTGTGTGTCCTCTGAGAGGGGAAGCTGCTGGGACCCTGCTCCTCCTCCTTCACAGGATGGTCTCTTGGGACATAATTTGGAACCACAGAGGGCTTCCCTGTTCTCCTCATTAGTCAGTGAGAATGGCTGATGTGCCTTGAAAGGATGGATGTTACCTTCCAAATTACAGTTCTGCTGTGACTTATTAGCTTAACTGACCAAAGACTACAATCTTTAATTAATTATTAACTGCTTTCTGAGACAGGGCCTTGCTATGTGACTCAGGCTGGCTTTGGAGTCACGGTCCCCCTGCTCCCCTTTATATTTCTGGAGTTATAGACACATCACTGTGCCCCGTCATAATCTCCACTTCTTAACAAAGACTTGATGCTCCCTCCACAAAGGTCGCCTGTCACCGCACACTGGGCCCAATCATAAGTCCATCCATTGTTCCAACTTTCAGGTGCTTCATTTCTTTGAGAACTGTCTTATTTTCCTCGGGGTGAGTTTTATCCCTTCCTGTCCACCGTGCCCTGGTGAGGTTGGATTCAGCTGAGAACATAAGCCTCATTGGAGTCACTCATTCAGCCAACTGCCATTCATCTGGTGCCAGAGAGGCTTCTGTCAGCCTTTCACATAGTAGACCCCATGATTACTGGTTAATATACAGTAGACTTTCATGGAGTAGACCCCATGGTTACTGGCTAGTATACAGTAGACTTTCATGGAGTAGACCCCATAGTTACTGGCTAGTATACAGTAGACTTTCATGGAGTAGACCCCATGGTTACTGGCTAGTATACAGTAGACTTTCATGGAGTAGACCCCATGGTTACTGGCTAGTATACAGTAGACTTTCATGGAGTAGACCCCATGGTTACTGGCTAGTATACAGTAGACTTTCATGGAGTAGACCCCATGGTTACTGGCTAGTATACAGTAGACTTTCATGGAGTAGACCCCATGGTTACTGGCTAGTATACAGTAGACTTTCATAGAGTAGACCCCATGGTTACTGGCTAGTATACAGTAGACTTTCATGGAGTAGACTACATGGTTACTGGCTAGTATACAGTAGACTTTCATGGAGTAGACCCCGTGGTTACTGGCTAGTATACAGTAGACTTTCATGGAGTAGACCCCGTGGTTACTGGCTAGTATACAGTAGACTTTCATGGAGTAGACCCCGTGGTTACTGGCTAGTATACAGTAGACTTTCATGGAGTAGACCCCATAGTTACTGGCTAGTATACAGTAGACTTTCATGGAGTAGACCCCATGGTTACTGGCTAGTATACAGTAGACTTTCATGGAGTAGACCCCATGGTTACTGGCTAGTATACAGTAGACTTTCATGGAGTAGACCCCATGGTTACTGGCTAGTATACAGTAGACTTTCATGGAGTAGACCCCATGGTTACTGACTAGTATACAGTAGACTTTCATGGAGTAGACCCCGTGGTTACTGGTTAATATACAGTAGACTTTCATGGAGTAGACTACATGGTTACTGGCTAGTATACAGTAGACTTTCATGGAGTAGACCCCATGGTTACTGACTAGTATACAGTAGACTTTCATGGAGTAGACCCCGTGGTTACTGGTTAATATACAGTAGACTTTCATGGAGTAGACTACATGGTTACTGGCTAGTATACAGTAGACTTTCATGGAGTAGACCCCATGGTTACTGGCTAGTATACAGTAGACTTTCATGGAGTAGACCCCATGGTCCATGGAAGCAGTAGTGTGCAGCAGATTAGTTAGACCAGGAATCAGGGAGAGCTGCGGCTGGGCTCTGACCTGAAGGGCCTACCCTCAGTGACCTACAGCTGCCAGCCATGCCCCACCACCACCCATGATAGAGCCTTCGCAAACAGGACTACCAGCTGTGAACATGCATTCAAATATTAACTGCTGGAGGACATTGCAGATTCAGACAATAACACCCAGCATCAACTTAGAGATGCTGACTGGGAAAACATAAGAACTGGGAAACATGAAATGAAATGACCATCTTTTTAAAAAGCCACACCCACGTTAAACTTTCTATAACGCTGGTTAGAACTTCAGTGTTTGTGGAGAGTTGGGATGTTGCAAGTCCAGAACAAAATGATCTTGGGCTGTCTCAGTCCCTTAAATAGCCATTCATTGCTCACTTCTGTGTGCGACTCAGAATCCTTGTGACTATCAGGTAAAAATCCTTTCTGAATTATACAAACAGACCTCTGCCTTCTACCAACACAAAGGTTAAGGATGTTGTTAGGGGATGGAGATCCAGCTCAGTGGCTAACAGCACCCACCAGCTGTTCTTCCACAGGACCCTCATGGCGGCTCGCACGGATCCATAACTTCAGTTCCGGGGCTTCAAGGCCTCTTCAGACTTCTGCAAACACCAGGCACACACATGGTGTCCACACATGCAGGTAGGCAAGATCGCTCATACATAAAATAAGTAAATCTAAAAATAAGAATTTGGCAAAAGAATGTCATAAGATAGTACCTGAAGCCTAGAGACTCCCCCAATACTGTAGCCCACCATTGAACTCAAGTGCCTTGAATTTTCTTTGTCTGTTACTGTAATAAACTCATGAAGCTGCTGTCACCTTAGAACATAGAATTTGGGGTAAACTAAATCCATGTTCCCCAGGCCAATGTCACTCACATTCAGCTCTTGAGTAAACTCCTTTTCCTTCCAGGCGAGCTGTGGTTTTAGTTGACAGAAGTCACTCACACAGGAGCAAGACCCAAGGAGTCCCAAACACCAGCATAATCCTGACTCCCAGGCTGTGACTCCTGGGAAAGTCCTCCTTGAGCCAGGGTCTTCCAACCAGAGCAGACCATTGGCCTGGATCCACAACTGGGCTGTTCTAACTGATCACCTCAGGGTTTTGTTAGATTGTATTCACCTTTGGAATGGTGCACAGAGAGATCCAGACTTCTGTTTTAAAAGGAAATTGAAAAACACCAGGCTGCCTCCTGTGACACCTCTGCCTGCTTTGTCCAAGTGTAGCTGGCTAATTTTCCATGTAGCTTCCCATAGTCTGCTGTCCCCAGCAGCACAGTTGAAACCTAGCCACGGGTCCCAGTGGCCAATGGCATCTCACATGTACCATGTCCTAGATGTGCATCCTTGTGCCTTCCAAAGCAGGTGGCTTGTGAATGTCCTGTCATACCTGTCCCTACTACTGGCATTGTTAGGGTCAAAAGCAAGGTAGGCTCGGTCACCTCTCCATAGTACGCCAATACAGAGACGTAAAAATGAGAAGCAGAGGCAGGGGATTTATTCAGTGGAACGAGGAAATAAGTAGAGTTTGGTTGGATTTTCTTTATTTATTCTGGGGGTGGGGGTGGACAGGGTCTCACTATGTAGCTCTAGTTGGTCTGGAACTCACTATGTAGACTAGACCTGCTATGAACTCACAGAGATCTGCCTGGCCCCGATACTAAAGGTGTGTACTGGCACGCCCACCTTGGAATGACTTCACTCTTACCAGGGTGATTATGACTTTTGCTTCTCATGCTGGTTTCAGTCTCACTCGGAGCAGATGGCCCTCTGGAGCCTTTGGGTCTGTTGACACATCTGTAAACAGAAATCCTATATGAGCTCATAGATTAGAAAGAGGAAATGCACACCAGGGCCAGAAAAGCGTTCTGTGGACGGAAATGAAAACCAAGGGTGGCCTTCTCCATAAGAATAAAGCATGTGGGTGGCAGGAGCTAAGGGAGAGAAAGAGACAATTGAAGAGACAAAAATCCCCCCCCACTTCCCCACTCCCCCACTCCTCCACACACCCCCCCCCCCCCCCCCGCCACCGCTGCACGCTGGGCATTGTGGGAGAACTACTGACACTGATGGTTTAGGCCCAAGTTCAGGGTCAAGGCTGAGCTTCCAGGTGCTGCCCAGACTGGCAGGAAAGGAAGCAGACCTTCACAAAGGTTGGTGATGCCCTGGTGAATTTCCATGTAGAACCCACAAGGGGCCAGGCTTTTGTCTTAAAATACTGTGGGGAAGTTCCCTTGAACAAAGGAAACACAAGTTCTTGGTGAATCTAGCATAAAGGCTATCAAGCACAAGCAAATCACACACATGCACAGACACACGAGCACACGTGAAAGCACACACAGACACGCACACCTGGATCATTCAGTGTCACACACCCATCCCACACCAAGTCCTTGTTTCCACACTCAGCCAGTGTATAGGTCTTATGAAGCACACCGCCCCCTGTGCCATAACTTACAGTCAGACTCCTCACAGTCACTCTCTGCCTGTGACCGGGAAGTCAGTGAGTGGATGCCTGAGCCAGTGTGGACAGCGGATGTGCTCCGAGGACATAGGTTGACTTTAGATGCATTCATTTATTCCACAAGCCTTCGTTTATTGAGGATAGACAGCTTACAGCCCATTATGCTGAACACTGTGGGATCCACGCAATGACTAAACTCTGCCTTCTCCCTGGAGCAAGTCTCTGGCCAGATGGGTCTGGGGTGGGCCTATGGTGGGGGCTGGGCTAGTGATGGAGGTAGGAATACCTATGGACCCAGCTGCCACCTTGGGCAGGGAGGTGGACGTGCTTACCATGAAACATTGTTATTAGGATTTTGTAACCAGACTTCCTGGGCTGGGAGCATCCAAGGGATATTTGTATTTTCCATTAGGCCCCAGTTTTTCTTGGCAGCACTGCCTGAATTGAGCAGTGTCTGTAGAATGTGAAACTGAATTTTTAAAAAGGAAAAACAACCCACAGAGCTGAGGAGACAACACAGTCAGTACAGTGCTTGGTACATAAGCATAAGGGACTGAATTTGGTCCCCAGAAGCCATGTTGTAAAACAAAAGGTATAAAAAGGTATGGTGGGCTATACTTGTAATTCCAGAAAGCCCCCATCCCAGTGAGAGACCCTTTCTCAAAAAATTAGGTGAATGACTACTAAGAAAAATGGCACCAAGGTTGAGCCATGGTATCCGCATAACTATGTACTATGCACATGAACCTGCACACATGTGCACCTGCATACAACACACACACACACACACATACACACACAAAGTAAATGTGCTAGAATGCTTATGATGTGTAATGTGTTTGTTTTCTTCAAGCTATCACTTGCTGAATGCTGCCTGCTGGGTATTGATGGTAGTCATGGTTTGGTGGGTGGGTAATTTTTTTTGTTTGTTTTGTTTTGTTCTTTTTTAGTTATTTTATTATTACAAAATAGAACATAGAAGGAAAAATAAATTTGAGGAAGAATACCATTTACTTTGGCCAAATAGTGAAGTCTGAGTGTTAGTGGAATGAAAATACAATCTGATGCTTGTCATTACACTCAGTTCCTTTTACTTATTTATTTATTCATTTATTCTTTGTATCTTCCACACTGAGTCTCCTGATCCCAGTCATCTCCCCCCGCACCCCAAAATAAAATAAATAAAATTTAATGGAAAGAGGGGGAGGGCAAAATCTCACCATGGAAGCTGCGGTGTGACACAGTGAGTGAGTCGCATAGTAAAGCCCTCTATCCATAGATTTTAACATGCAGGCATTTATTGAAAAGAATCACTGGTCTGCTTCAAGGTCCCCGGTCTCTGCTGCACCATTGACAATGGACCCTCACTGAGATTCTTCCTGGACATCCTGTTGCTGCCTTGTCTCTTGGAGATGCTGAAGCTCTGGGTCCACAGGACTGGCACCCCACACACACTCCCACGCACACACACACACACGCACACACCCCTCACCCCCTACACACACCCCACACTCCTACACCCCCACCCCACACACCCCCACACTCACACACACCCCTCACCCCCACATCCCCTTGCTCCAGCTGATCACAGATGGGGTGGATGTTGGGGTGGGCCATCTCGTAACCCTGGTTCTGGGACTGGGTAGGTGCAGGGTTGGTCAGCCTGCCAGCTCTCCTGTGTCTTTCCCACCGGTGTGGGTGGGCTCTCCAGCGTTGCCCTGGCGAGTTCACCCTTTGCAGCAGTGAGCAAGGGACATGGCCAGTCCTCAGGCTTTCACATCCTCAGGGGCAGCTCTCCCACACCTACAGCTTCAGGGCCAGCTCTGCTGTGTAGCCCAAGTGAGGGGCAGGGCCTGCTCTCCTGAGTGCTGCCAATGGTGAGGGCAGGAACAGCTCTCCTGAGTGCTGCCAATGGTGAGGGGCAGGGCCTGCTCTCCCACTCTTATGACCTCAGGGCCGGCTCTCCCACCTGTCTCAGCTGTTGATGGGGGAGGGGCATCTGTTCCCCGCCCCCATGCCCCACAAGACAGATGAGCAGTGGTGACAGCTCACAACCTTGGGGTTGGTGGTCAGTAGTTTTTGTTTTGTTTTTTGAGGCAAGGTCTATGCAGCCAAAGTTGGCTTCTAACATATGAGTTTCCTGCCTCGGCCTCCCAAGTGCTAGGATTACAGGGTTGTACTGCCCACCCGATTTATGTTTTCTTACTCAATCTATTTGTACAGTGATTATCTGGTGTCCTTCTCGCTGTGTGTCGAAGACACTGGGTTTAGGTGATGCATGACTCCCACCCAGGTAACTTCTGAAGGTGCTGTGATCTGTGTGCTAATGTGTTTGTTTATTTTAGAGACAGGGCCTCACAATGTATGAAGTACTAGCTGACCTGGAACTCACCGCATAGACCAGGCTGGCCTCAAACACCTGAAGCTCTGCCTACCACTGTGTTACAATTAAAGGCCTATAACACCACACACGGAGTATCTGGTGTTGCCTAACGTAGCACTCTGCAGCCCAGGCATGCTGCCAGGTGTTACGGACCAGACTTCCATGGCTTAGTGACGACAACCCCAACCCCTCCCTCTCCTCATCAACCACCTGCCAGTGGGACCAAAAGAACTTTCCAAGGCCGTCACGGGTCATCACATGCAGCACTGTGATGCTTAGCCACTGAGGGGGTTTTGGGGAAGGAAGTTGCCCTGACGTCATAGAAACATAGAAGTGAGAAAGCCTTGGGGTGTTCCTCTTGACCAGGCACCTTAGAGGATTGGGAACCTGCTTTGTCCTCCCGGGTCTCACTACTGACCCAGAGACTGGTCCACCCCCTCCTTACCTGGTGTTGGTCAAGGCTGTGCCTTCCAAATAAAACTTTATTCAATGCCATATCTCACTTAGCAACAGTCTATCAGCATTGCTTTCATACAGGTCAACTAGTGCTAGTCCTCTCGAACTTTCTCTTAGAGAAAATCACATGACTGTTAATCATTTAGCTTCAGCCAAAACAAAAACAAACAAACAAACAACCCAGCTACCGCACCTGCATTCTCCCACCTTGACTCACGTCCTGGGAGTGTTTCTGAGTTATACTGCTTGCAATTTTCCTGCTGCACCATCATCACCATTATTGTCATAACATACAGGGTCCCTTATAACCTCTGCTGACCTGCAATTCACTTGCAGATGAATATAACATAACCCTCTCCTCTTCCTGCCTCCACCTCCCCAATGCTAGGGTTGCCAGTGTGCACTGCCATACCCAGTTTATTTGATGCTGGGGAGCAAACTTAGTGCTTTGTGCACACTCGACAAGTGCTCTCTCAACTAGACTACACCCACGAACCCTTTCCACCACCCTCAATACCAATCACATAACTGCTGTGCACACTCGACAAGCGCTCTCTCAACTAGACTACACCCACGAACCCTTTCCACCACCCTCAATACCAATCATGTAACTGCGCTCCCCTGGATTATTTCCTCTCCTTTACCTCTCAAAATGATCCATCCATGGCTCTCACCGCCGGGCTTTGCAACAGCTCTCAGTGAGTCCACGTTTTCCTCCATCCCGCCAATGTTTGGCTTGCCCCTAGCACTCACTTGAAAGACAGATGTGAGAAAAATGTAACAGAAGTTTTAAATGTGAGACTTAACCTCTTGTGTTTCTGCCATCACCGCAAGAAGACATGCCCCAGGTGGTGCCAATTCCTGGGGGAAATCTATGAAGCAAGTAGACCTGGAGTTGGGAGCCATGCCCGGAGCAGCTGAGCCAAGAGTAGCTGAATCCCAGCCAGTCCTTACAAATAAGTAAAATAAATGGTTGTGATGTAAGCCACTGGGGTTGAGGAGGTTTTGGTTATACAACATTATTGGAGGAATGGATGACTAATGCCAAAATACGGCCCAATCCAGGCGGTAGTCAGATCAATAGCAGGTCTTATACCCCTTGAGATTCTTGCATGAAAGCTTCCTTCCTTCCCTGAGGCCCTTCATAAATGGACCACCCAAACCCTTCTTTGCTGCATTCTGCATTTTAGCACCTGTTCATATTTAATATGATGCTTTATAGAACTCAGCTTGATCTATTAAATGCTCACACATTCAAAACCTTACCAAGAAAACTTAAAGCCACTGAGAACAAGGACCATACAAGTTCAGAATGAGCAAGAATTACAAATATTGTTTCCCTATCTTTGTCAGAATATATCCTCCAGCACTTAGGTGGACACAGTCACTGTACCCCACAAGCACAAGCTCACTGCATGCATAAGATGCAGTAAGTGGGGAATATCCACTAGGAAGGCAAATTTCCAGGGCTGGGGAGACAGATGGCTCAGTGTGTAAAGCATTTGCCTGTAAACTTGATAGCCGGGGATTGGATCCCCAGAAGCCAGGTAAAACGTAAACGGGATATCATACACATCTGTAATCCCCGCATCCCCCTGCAGAGAGATAGGTAGAGAGAGGAAAACCCACAGAGGTTTGTGAGATGAGCATCGCCATGAACATCACCGCCTGAGTTGGCCTCCCCCACCACATGTATGCAGTGGCATGAGTAGCCTTCACTCTCACAAATACACCAAAGGCAAATGTTACTGATTTTCGCCTCTCGTGTAATATTTGTTATATTCAACTTCATGCTTTATGTCTTTTTTATTAAGATAATGTTAAACTATCCATTCCATTAGATAGTTAATATAAAAATTTTTCTGTGTGGTGGTGGTGGTGGCGGCGGCGGCGGTGGCGGCGCACACCTTTAATCCCAGCACTCGGGAGGCAGAGGCAGGCGGATCTCTGAGAGTTTGAGGTCAGCCTGGTCTACAAAGTGAGTTCCAAGACAGCCAGGACTGTTCCACAGAGAAACCCTGTCTCGAAAAGCCAAGTTATTTTTTCTTTTTCCTACACTAACTATATCAATATGATAAGTAAGCAGTAGACAGTGCATCGATTTGAAAGGCCTATGAGAAAAAGCCTTGTGTACACAAACGTTCACTCCCAGTTTGATAGTTTTGTGCTCTTTATTTTTATTAATAAAACACATCTTTGTGTATGACTGCCAATTACCTTTGATTTTCCTAGGCTATATTTACACCTGAAGAGGATTCTTCAGAATCACATTGCTTTTTCCTCCCAGTCTGGTTTCAGATGCAGTACAGTTCCTCATTTTATTTTTGTTAGCTGAAAAGCTGTTTTATATTAAAGAACTCAATGAACTATGTTTTTTTTTAAAGACACACTTACTTTTCATATACGGGAACTTTCCAGATGACTGGTCAAATCACTACATCCACATGGTACACTGACCTGGACTTTAAAAAGAAAAAGAACAATAGACTAAGCCAGCCCTGCCTCTATTTATGGACAAAACATCAAATCGCCCACTTAATTTTCTGAGTTACTGGAATCTGTGTGCCAGAACGCAACTGCTATCCACCAAGGCATATATCCATTTATTCCAAGGAACTGCTGGTACAGTAGATAAGTTATTTTTTATGCCTTTGTTTTGGTTTTGTTTTTCAATGCAAGATCTTTCTATGGGACTAGAGAGATGTATCAGTGGTTACGCGCACTTACTGCTGTTACAGAAGGTAGGATTCCAGCCCCAACAAAGGAAATAAATCATTTCTAAAAACATCTTTCTCTGTAGCCACAGTTGACCTGGTACCGGATATATATATATATATATATATATATATATATATATATATATATATATATATATATATATATCTCCCAGGGTAGCTGTGAACTGTGGCAATCCTCCTGTCCCAACTTCCTATATACTGAGATTAAAGGTATATGGAATCCTGCCCAATTTAAAACTCTTAACATGCCTAGGTACATTCGCAAAATATTGCTACAGAAGTAGCAATTCTTTGTTTTCTGAGAATGAATGTAGCTTGAGAAACAGCAAAGGTCACTTGGAAGCCAAACCCAGTGAAAAAGAAGGAGCAGCAAGCTGAGTGAGCGAGAAAGAAACAAAAGTGTCCCCGAAATCTCAGATCCCAGTGATAACTGACAGAAACACCCTTGCACACTTCCTCCCAGGAGTTTTCTATGTATATATTTTATAACAAGTGAGACGATGCTACATGTGCAGGGTGGGCTTTCTCTTTGTCTTCAGTCAGTATCTGCATTATTTTCATGTTATAAGGCTGAGAGGAGCTAGGGACAGTTGAGGCCAGCAAAGACCCTAACAGCCACCTTGTCTCCCTGTGTGGAAACTGGAAAACAGTGAGAGTTAGACAAAAAGCATCCTTGGTCTGTCCTGTTCAATGCCTCAGATGAATACTATTGGGTCACACACCACAGTGCTTGACAAGCGAGAGAGAAAACAGTGCAGTCTGGCAGAGTGAGATGCCTTAACCAGTTCAGTCACTTATGTAGATGTGTGTGTGTGTGTGTGTGTGCATGCGCACATGTGCCATGTGCGTGCAAGCATGGCTTGCATTTTGAGTCATGAGACTTGACTTTGCAATGCTCAACAATGAGCAACAATGAGATGGAAACTCTGGATTGGAAGAAGCGTAGTCTAAGGCAGGATGAAACGAGAAGAAATGAAAATGTCTACACTTTGCAAGTCTTTTCAAAACAACAGGGATTATGTTGTGTTTGAGCATGTTCTCATAATACACACAGACTCAAGTTCTCAACAGTCCAAATCTGAGCATCAGAGAAACCTTGGATTGCCAGGCTGGTTCTAGAATGTGCTCCCAGAGGCCCATAGACTAGAGGTTTGGTTGTCAGCTTTATGGTGCTGATGGGAGATGGTGAAAGCGTTAGGGAGTTTATTATGGGTGATAACTCAGTGGTGGAGCACCTGCCTAACATGCACAGGGCCCTGGATTTCCTCTCCGGCATGTCAAATATCCAAAACAACACTGAAGGAGGTGGGGCTAGTGGAAGGAAGTTAGGCCATTGAGGGCATGCATGCGCCTGCCTTCTGCTCCTGCTGTACTGCCCATACACTCGGAGACAACAGAACTCCACACATGCTGGTGTGGTGCACTGTGTTTCTTCAGGCACAGAGCAATAGGGGGCAAGTGACCAGGGACTGAAATCTAAGAGACTCTGACCCAAAACAAACAGCTCCTCCTTCTAAGTAGATTATTTCAAGCATTTTGTCACAACTATGGAGAGCTGACCCTGTGGATCTAAGTCCAAGAGGAGGGGATGAATGTCCTTCTTCTGAATCGTTCCTCCTGAGTTTTGTTCTATAGACAAAGAAATAAGAGCTGGAAATCCCCAATCCCTGCCTTACTTCAACAACCAAGGTCACCTCTCCACTATCTACCAGGAAATCCTGAGTTAGAAATCCAGTGTGGTTTGGTTCCACCCAACTTTTCTCCATACTGCTAGCGAGACACCAAAAGGTCCCTATCACAAACTTGTGCCTCTGCCTCCAGCCCTAAATTGTTATCCTGATTCTTCCTAGGTGCTGGAGCCTTGGGTAGAGCCCACTGGGATGGGATTAGTGTCTGTTTATGGTAGGAGCCCAGGCAACTCTCATGCCATCTAGTCCCTGTGAGGACATAGTAAAAGAGCAAACTTGGAAGCAGGAAGTGACCCTCACTGAAGAGTAAATGTCATGGTGCTCCAGAACAGTGTGAAACAAAGGTTTATAAGATACACAGTCTGTGGTACTTTTGTTATGTAGCAGGACAAAGGACTAACACAGTGTCCTCTTTCCATTCTTTTTGCTTAAAGCTTATTTTTGGCAGATGCAGCTAAGGTCCTACTTTCATCTCTGTCAGCTGTGGGATATGATTTAATCCACCTCAAAATGAAATTCTCCACCTATAGTAAAGGTAAAGTGATTGGACCATATACAATACATTCCATATACGATACATTTGGAAGGATTCTAGAAACGCCAAGTCACCTCGACTGAGAGAAAACAGGCTATGAAGAGACAAAAGAGGTGTGGTTGCAGTGTGCTTCCAAAGCGGCCTCTGCCTCCTGTCCCTCCTCACCCCACACTGGCCTGAGCCTACAGAAGTAAAATGACAGGAGAAACTCCAATTGCTTTGAAGACTCACGAGCATGTCTAAAAGCCTCAAGCCCTACCTGACTCAATGTTCCCTAAGTTAAGCATGGCGGGAAACAAAACAACGGAACTTGATAGGCAGTATCTGAAAGGATAACTGGATATGTACCCTCTACAAGGAAGGCAAAGTGGCAGAGAAGACCCAAAGGACCTCCTTAGGATGAGGAGGCAGTGACAACCACATTGGCCACAGGTATTAGGAGAGACAAGACACACAGGAGCGCACCAGCATCCCACCACACCCATTCCACCACCACACCCCACCCCGCCCCCAGACACAGGTTTGGCTTTTACAGTCCTGTGGAGTGAAAGCAGTAGCCAGAAACTGAAATTCCAATTAATTATAGTCATAACATTTTTGTTGTTGGTGGTGGTTTTTGTTTTGTTTTTGCTTTGCAAACTGTTTTTTTCAAAAGGCCAAAATGGAGCAGAACCACCGGAGACCTGAGGACTGCGCACAGTGGATCCCAGCCTGATGGGATTCAGCCCGCCCAGAGACTGCCAGTGTTCAAGTCCCATTCTCCACGCACAAGGCTAGAAAGGCCTGGTCCCGTTTACAGCACACCATCCGGTGATCTGGGCACAACTAGTACTGTACACTGCAACTCCCATCCTGGCAAGAGCCAGGCCACCCAGAGACTGCCAGCGTCCAAATCCCATTCTCCACCCACGGGACAGGTAAGGGTCTGGCCTACCCAGAGATTGCCAAGGCCCTGATACTAGAACGGCCACCATCCACGCAAGAGGAAAGTCACCAGTGTACTGGACCTGCTCCCACCCAACAGAAAGGAACCATGGTCACATACCCACCATAAGAGGAAGAGACTCCTTCTGTACATACAGGAAGAAATGATGGGAAGGAGACAATATAAAAGCACACCCACCAACAGAAAAACCAATACAACACCGCCAGAGGCTAGAGACTCTACACCTGCAAGCCCTGAACAGCCCATTGCAGATGAAGCAGATGAGAAAGACCTTAAAAACAACTTCATGAAAAGGACTAGAGGTCCTCAAGGAGGGTATGATAAAATCCCTTAAAGAAATGGAAGAAAAAAACAAGCCAAAAATGCAAAAAAATGCAAGAAATGGAAGAAAAACAAACCAAAAAATGCAAGAAATGGAAAAAAAGACAAACCAAAAAATCCAACAAATGCAAGAAAGAGAGGAAAAGACAAAGTGACAATTTCAAGAAACAATTCAAACAGTGCAAGGGTTGAAGGTTGAAATAGAGACAATAAGAAAAGCACAGTCTGAAGGAATGCTGGAAATAGAAAAGCTGGGCAAACAGTCAGGTATTACAGATGCAAGTATAACCAACAGAATACAAGAGATGGAAGAGAGAATCTCAGGTGTTGAAGATACACTAGGGGAAATAGATTCATTGACCAACGAAAATCTTAAGTCCAACACAAAATATCCAGGAAATAGGGGAGACCATGAAAATGCCAAATCTAAGAATAATAGGTATAGAAGAAGGTGAAGAAAACCAGCTCAAAGGGGCAGAAAACATATTCAACAAAATCATAGAAGAAAACTTCCCCAACCTAAAGGAAGACATGACAATGAAAGTACAACAAGCCTACAGAAAACCAAATAGAGTGGACCACAAAAGGAAATCCCCTCACCACATAATAGTAAAAACCCAGGACATAGAGTAAAGAAAGAATATTAAGAGCAGAAAAGGAAAAAGGCCAAGTAACATATAAAGGCAAACCTATCAGAATCACACCTGACTTCTCCATGGAATCTCTGAAAACTGGAAGGTTCTGGATAGATATTCTACAAACACTAAGAGACCATGGATGCCAGCCCTTATTACTATACACAACAAAGCTTTCAATCACTATAGATGGAGAAAACAAGATATTCCACGAACAAAAACAGATTTAAACAATACATATTCACTAATCCAGCCCTACAGAAAGTGCTGGAAGGAAAACTCCAAACTAAGCAAGTTAACTACACTCACAAAAACATAGGCAATAGATAATCTCACTTTACCAAAAGCCAAAAGAAAAAGCAGGGTAAATCCACAAACAATAACACTACCACCAACAAACCAAAAACAAACAAGAATTAACACTCAATGGTCCTTAATTTCCCTCAATATTAATGGTCTTAATTTGCCTATAAAAAGACACAGGCTAACAGAATGGATATGAAGCAGAATTCATCTTTCTGCTAAAAACAAGAAACACACCTCAACTTCAAAGACAGACATTACCTCAGAGTAAAGGGTTGGGATAAGAGTTTCCAATCAAATGGACCCAAGAAACAAGCTGGTGTAGCTATCCTAGGATCGAACAAATTAGACTTCAAACTAAAATCAATCAAAAGAGATGAAGAAGGTCATTTCATATTCATCACAGGAAAAAATCATCAGGAAGAAGTCTCAGTTCTGAAAATCTATGCCGCAAATACAAAGGCACCCACTGTAGTAAAAGAAGCATTACTAAAACTCGAATCACACATAAGACCTCATTCAGTTATAGTGGGAGACTTTAACACCCCACTTTTACCACAGACAGGACCACCAGAAACTTAACAAAGAAACAAAGGAACTAGCAGAAGTTATGGCCCAATTGGGTTTAGCAGACATCTATAGAACATTCCATCCAAACACAAAAGAATTTACCTTCTCAGTGCCAAATGAAACCTTCTCTAAAATCAACCACATACTTGGCAACATCGCAAACCTCAACAGGTACAAAAAAACTTGGAATAATCCCCTGTATCTTATCAGACCACCATGCTTTAATGTTAGAATTCAACAACAACACAAATTACACCATTCCTGGGTCAAGGAAGAAATAAAGAAATTAAAGACTCACCCTGGAGGAGTAGGCACTAGGAAATATTCAAAGTGAGGGCTGAAATCAATAAAGTCAAAACAAAGAAAACAACACAAAGAATCAATGTAACAAGAAGTGAGTTCTTGGAGAAAATCAACAAGATAGACAACCTTTATCCACACTAACCAAAGACAGAGAGAGAACATGAAAATTAACAAAATCAGGAATGAAAAGTGGGACATAACAACAGACACTAAGGAAACTCAGAGAATCTTTAGATCATACTTTGAAAACCTGTACTCCACAAAATTCTAAAATTAAAGGAAATGGACTATTTTCTGGATAGATATCACTTACCAAAATTAAATCAAGAATAGATAAGCAATTTAAACAGACCTATAGCCCCTAATGAAATAGAAGCAGTCATTATAAGTCTCCCAACCAAAAAACAAAAAAAAAAAAAAGCCCAGGCCCAGACGGCTTCAGTGCAGAACTCTACCAGAAATTCAAAGAAGAGTGAATATTAAAATACTCCTCAAAGTGTTCCACACAATAGAAACAGAAGGTTTATCGCCAAACTCTTTACGAGGCTACAATTACCTTGGTACACAAACCATACAAAGACACATCTAAGAAAGAGAACTACAGACCATAACCACAGATAGCTCATGAACATTGATGCAAAAATACTCAATAAAATACTGGCAAATCAAATCCAAGAACACATCAGAAAAATCATCCAGAATGATCAAGTAGGTTTCATCCCAGGGATGCAGGATGATTCAACATACAAAAATCTATCAATGTAATCTACCATATAAACAAACTGCAAAAGAAAAACCACATGATCATCTCACTAGATGTTAAAAAAGCCTTAGACAAAATCCAACACCCCTTCATAATAAAGGTCCTGGAGAGATCATGGATAATAGGAACACACCTAAAAATAATAAAAGCTATATATAGTAAACCAACAGCCAACATCAAACTACATGAAAGAAACTCAAGGCTATTCCTCTAAAATCAGAAACAAGACAAGGCTGTGCATTCTCTCCATATCTCTTCAATATTGTACTTGAAGTTCTAGCTGGAGAAATAAGACAACAAAAGGAAATTAAGGGGATACAAATTGGAAAGGAAGAAGTCAAATTTTCACTATTTACAGATGATAGATAGTTTATATAAATGACCTGAAAAACTCTACCAAGGAACTCTTACAGCTGATAAACACCTTCAGCAAAGTGGCAGGATACAAGATTAACTAAAAAAAAATTAGATGACAAATGGGCTGAGAAAGAAATCGGAGCGAAATCACCCTTTACAATAGCCACAAACAACATAAAATACCCTGGAGTAACTCTAACCAAACAAGTGAAAGACCTGTATATCAAAAACTTTGAGCCTTTAAAGAAAGAAATTAAAGAAAATGGAAAGATCTCCCATGCTCTTGAATAGGGATGATCAACATACTAAAAATGGCGATCTTGCCAAAAGCAATCTACAGATTCAATGCAATCCCCATCAAAATAATGACACAATTCTTCACGGACCTGGAAAGAATAATCAACTTTATATGGAAAAACAAAAGACCCAGGATAGCCAAAACAACCCTGTACAATAAAGGAACTTCCAGAGACATCACCATCCCTGACTTCAAGCTCTATTATAGAGCTATAGTACTGAAAACAGCTGGTATTGGCACAAAAACAGACAAGTAGACAATGGAATCGAAACTGAGAAGCATCTGTAAGGCAAAGGACAGTCAACAAGACAAAAAGGCAGCTCACAGAATGGGAAAAGATATTCACTGACCCCACATCTTACAAAGGGCTGATCTCCAAAATTTACAAAGAACTCAAGAAGCAAGTCTCCAAAACACCAAAGGATCCAATTAAAAAGTGGCCCTCAACTGAAGAGTGGATAGAGAAAATGTGGTACATTTACACAATGGAGTACTACTCAGCAGAAAAAGACAATGGAATCTTGAAATTTGCATGGTAATTGATGGCACTAGAAAAAACCATCCTTAGTGAGGTAACCCAGTCACAAAAAGACAAACATGGTATGTACTCAATAATATTTGGATTTTAGACATGGAACAGCAGAGTGCCAGCCTACAGTCCAACTGCCAGAGAGTCTGGGAAACAGGGAGAACCCTAAGAGAGATAGGTATGGTGCTCCGGAGAAGGAGAAAGGGACAGAATCTCCTAAGTGGATTGGGAGCATGGGGGGAGGGGAGAGGGAGCTGAGACAAAAGAGAGGGGGAGAAGAGGAGGGAAGCAGGAAGGTTGAGTCGGGGAAAGAATAGAGAAGGGCAGTTTGAGAGATACCATAATAGAGAGAGTCATAGGTTTGAGGAGAGATTGGCACTAGTGAGATTTCCAGAGATCTACAAAGATGACACCAACTGGCAAACTAAGCAATAGTGGAGAGGCTACCTTAAATGCCCTTCTCCAATAATGAAATTGACTACTACCTTATATGCCATCCTAGAGTCTTTCTTCATCTAGTGGCTGATGGAAGCAGAGGCAGACACCCACAGCTAAACATTGAACTGAACTCCTGGAACCCAGTGACAGAGAGAAAGGTGTGATGAGCAAAGGGGTCAAGACCAGGCTGGTGAAACCCACAGAAACAGCTGACCTGAACAAGGGGAGCTCATGGACCCCATTGATGGCTGAGAGGCTAGCATGAGTCTGATCCAGCCCCCCAAATGTGAGTGTCAGTGAGGAGGCCTCGGCAATGTATATGGCCTCGGGTAGTAGAACAGTATTTATCCCTAGCATATAAATGGAGTTTGGGAGCCCATTCCACATGAAGGGATGCTCTCTCAGCCTGGACACATGGGGGAGGTCCTAGGCCCTGCCCTGGATGATATGACAGATTTTAGAGATTCACCCATGGAGGGCCTCACCCTCCCTGGGGAGGGGAGTGGAGACTGGGTGGGAGGTTGGGGGGTTGGTAGGAGGCAGGGGAGGAGACGAGGTATAAGGTACTGGGTTTGACATGTGAAGCAAGTTTGTTTCTAATTTAAATAAAAAGAAAGAAAGGAAAGGACCAGAGGGAGGGAAGGGAGAGAGGGAGGGAGGGAGGGAGGGAGGGAGGGAGGGAGGGAGGGAGGGACGAAAACTGGGTGTAAAGGTGTCTGCCTTTAATATTAGGATTGAGGAGGTGAGACAAGGGGATCCCTGTGGCTCCTTAGCCAGTCAGCCTGGCCAAATTGGGGAGCACTAGGTTCAGTGTCAGAGCTGGTAAAGAACAATTGAGAAAGCTATGTGATGTTAACCTCAGGCTTCCAACCAACAAAACACACACACACACACACACACACACACACACACACACTTACACCTGCTTATATGCCCACCCACAAAGAATAGAGGACAAGTTACAGGAACTTTTTTACGGTCATGGCAGAACAAGATAAAATTGCAGCATAGCCAGTAACACAAGGAGCCAGAGAGGAATTAGAAAGTTCTAGAAGTATTTGTGAGCCTTAAATACTCCAAAGAAAGTGATATTAGGGAAACAAGGTTTCTCCCACTTTCCAACTCTTTGCTTGAATTCTCTGCAGAAAGAAGTGTTGCCTCCTTGTTTCAGAGCTTAGCTCTCCTGAGCTTTGAAGTTGGAAGTGAACTCCTACCGCAGCTGGCCCCCTATTCAAAATGCAGTAAGATGTGCATTTGATATTGATCCGGGTTTACACTCTGAATTGTTCTCATGTAGCTACTTGTTACAGAGCAGATGTTTTCTTCATGTGCCATTTGAGATGGTTATGTATGCCTGGGAGGGTCTGCCTGATATAGTCATCTCTCATTGAACAGACCGGTTAGTTATAAATCACTCCATGATCTTTCCTAACCCTGTAATAACTAAAGTCAAACTTAGCAACTGAACAGTTAGAACATTTGTTTTATTTGATTTTGACTTCCATCAAGCTCTCATGATTTATTTAAAGGTTCTGAAATATCAAATTGATATGTGACATGTTGGGTATAAGGGGGGATTAAGAACCAAAACATGAATAGAATAAAATTCATTTTGCAAATCTTCAGACTTGTCCAATAAATTGCTCAGGGAACCTACAGAAAATTAGTGCAGAAGTAGCTATGAGCATTGGCATCTGTGTTTCATAAAACACAAGCTTCAAGGGACCACTTGCTTCTTCCTTGGGTTTGTATTTCAAGTATTCCATGTGAGTGCACCAAGCAGGAATCATATCAACAGTAAGGGGCCTTAATTTCACCTTTACTCTAGAGGTAAAGTGTCTACTCAGTTACTCAGAAAGAGATTCAAAATTCATTACGGTACAAACCTAATTCTATCAAGTCCTCAGTTCTAAGCCTGGTATTTGATGAGGAGCATAAATTGCCTGTATTATTTATGATCAAAGAGTAAACACAAGTGTGTGCATCTATCCAGTTTCTCCTGCCCGAGAGTGGATACAAATTTGTACATTTCCCAGTAAAAATGGAGACTTTGGATCTCTTAATCCTTAAGTTACATGTTAGCATCTCAGTTTCCATATTCCTCAACGTCTCTAACACACCCTCCACCAGCTAGGAGAAAATTAAGAGGATGCACAGTTCAGGATAGAAACGTTGTCTGAAACCAAGACAACTTAGAGTCCAAGTTCCCCTTGATAGGGGAGAAAAGAATCAGTGGTCTTACCCAGTTCTGGATGCTGTATGCTGCAGCATCAGTCTGCCAGGCAGGATCTGCCCCTGGGGCAATAATGGTGCAACTGTCATGGGTAACTGCGTATTTGCTGTGTGGATCTGCAGCCTGCTCCACAGTAGGGATTTTCATGGCTGGTACTGCTATCATCCCGGCCAAAAAAAACTCAACCCAACCAAACCAAACAAACAAAACCCACACTGGGGAAGTCATAGGCCCTAGGGCAAAACCTGCAATTGTTATTTTGCTAAATGGCCATGCTGTAAAATTGCCCTCTACATATTTATGTTTATACCCATAGAGCCAGACTGCTGTCAACCTTGGTCAGAGAGGCTCCTTTCTGCAATGGCAGTCATCACTGCAGAGACGCATAACTGGTCAGTGTGTTGAGAATAAGGCTGAGTGCTCTGCCCTAAATGGGTCATGTGTATCAATTCCCCCACCCATCCAAGGCTCAGAGAGCATCACAGAAGAGGAGGTAAAGTGCATAGCCGAGCCAGAGGACGCAGAGAAGTACTGTGAAATGCTGTCTTCTGGACTCGAGGTGACCATGCCACTCATGAAGCCACAGCAGCTATCGTCACCTGCACAAGACCTACAGGAGACCCTGCCAGCCAAATTCTGGCACAGAAAAGAGTGCACCCTGAAACAGTAATCAGTAAGAAAACTGATATTCAGAGCTATGACATGGCCAAAGACACAAAACAACCTACATATGCTTGAGCAGTACGGTGTCTCAGAGCCTGGGCCGTGTTTCTCTTCTTGGCACCATCAGTGGCTGCATCAGAGTGGGCAACATCACTTTGTGGGATGCTTATGGAAATTGAAATTTAGAATCAAACATCTGGGGACGCCTGTTGCTTTATCATTCATGGAATTTTCAATGGATGGTGATAAAAATGAGTCTATTGTGTTCATATCAATGTTATCAACTTAAATTTAGTGCCATGGGTTTCCCCCAAGTTGTTTAGTTTCATATTTGCATCTTTTTTAAGACTACAAACTTGCTTACCAATAACTGTCATAATTGTCTATCTGCACATATCTAGACATGTATATTTCAGTTGGGTTATGTCAATGTTATCTACAATAAACATGACAAAAATACTAAGAAATACAACTTTACATTTGTTTATAGTTACTTGACCCCTTAAGATGCAGCCTCTGGGCATAAGCATGTGTATTATGGTGCTCTGAGGTCCACAAAAAGTCCCTTTCCACATGGTTGGCATGTCTACACACTCCTAACAAGCTAATTTATTTTACTTTACTTTCTATTTCTTTTCAGTGCCCAAGGAGCAAAATAAACTTTTCTGTATTCAAAGACTTATCTCTGTTTTGGTTTACTTTCATTTTGTAATCATACAAAGGATTTCTATGGGTCCAAAGTCAAAGCAACAAAATGAAAACTCACAACATCTGTTTTCAGTCCCCACCTCTTCTACCTGCCCCTTACTGGCAAGAAACCATTTTTCACTGTTGCTTTTCCCTACCATATGCAAACAAAGCAAACAGGGCTGTTTGTGTGTTCCCCCTTTCTTATCTATTTAGTGTGTTACCATGAAACCTTCCCTTCCTACTGGATATAGTCTAGAAATGACACTATATAGAAAAAATGAAATTAAAGGAGTTGCTTTTAATAGCAACTTTCATCATCAAACACAAAAAATGTTTTCTCATCACAGCAGCTCCAAAGTCAACAGGAATATGAAATGCCCCATGTCAGAGGATGACATTGGGCATCTTCCTTAAGTTTTCTGGGCTTTCCAATGGGTTCTGTGAGTGACTTTCTGAACTCTGGAAATGTTAGCGGCAATTGTACCCCACTTATTGGCACTGGAGTGTGCAGTTGACACACTATGATCCATGGGAAGGAGCTGCAGGGAGGGGCAGGGCTGGACTCTGGCCTAGCATCATGACTTCAGAGCAGTGTGACCTTGAAGAAGGGGTGAGCTTATTGCCTCCACAAAGGACTCTCCTGAGATGAAAATTAGATGAAGTTAGTGCCAAGGACAGAGTCTGGCAGACACCTGTCATTGTTACTTATGAGCCACACATCACAAACAACAGCAGCAGCACCACTATCATCAGCATCTTTTGGTATATCTATCATAGTCTACATCATTTAGTTTTAGGTTGAACTATAACCCAGTAGAGATGTATGTTTTCATGATGCACTTAGGTCATGGGAAACATGGTGCCTCTTGTGATACATGCCTTTAATTCAGTGTTTGGGAGGAAGAGAGAGCAGGAGTCACGAAGTGGGGCTAGCCTGGTCTAATAGTGAGTTCCTGGGCATGTAGGACTTCATGGAGGCCCTGCCTCAAAAAAAATTACGTAATTCTTTTTGTATAATCCACATGTCCAGTGAGTTGTGACTATGTTATAAACTTAACTACAGTTTTATGATACAAAATAAGGACATTTTAGCCAGAGAGTAGCTACTTTTCTGACAGCCAGTGATTTGTATCTCTGATTAATTTATATCTCACTTGGTCCTTAATCTAGAGTCAACCAACAATCCAAGGAGGATCCCCATAGAAATGCCCGATGCCTTTGGTAGCAATCCATTATGCGATTTAAATTGCAGTATAGGAACTGTGGTAGGAATGGGGCACAGAGCTCATTTATAAATTAGACCCTGACTTTTCCTCAAGCCATGTTCTTAACTGGATTATTTCAGGACTCTGAAGACATTTTCTATTGAGATATTCTCCACGTAAACTTTTAGACAGTAAGAGATACGTCATCAAATGTTTTTTTTGATTGAACAGGTAAAACAGGTATAGATCAAGAAATTAAATCCAGTGTGCACATGTTTGTGGATGTGTGTGTAGGCACTTGCATTCCCTTTCCCAGTGCATTTCCTTCAGCCTGAAGGTTCTCAAACTCATCTACACATGAGACACTTAGAGGAAAAAGAATTTAGAGACAGATGTCCGGACTGTGTCTCTGACCAATGAAATGAGACCTCCCCCTCAGGGGGTAGGGCAATCTGGGTTTGAGCATTTTCCTGGCTCCATCTTGATTGGTTCAGCTGTTTAAGGAGATTTACGAATTTATTTAATGAAGGAAGGTAGATAGGGAAAGTACCATGGAGAAGTGAATATGAACCAGGGCTGTATGGGTAGACTGGGCCCCAGCACCCCCAGCACCTCTCCCATAGGGACAAACCCTAGAGAACAGCATCAGGGATGCTGAGTGACTGGGTGTGGTGCACACCTTTAATCCCAGCAGTCAGGAGGCAGAGGCAGGCAGATCTCTGTGGAATTAATGGATAGGGCCATAATTCAGGCTCAATGAGACTAGAAACGAGGCTGAACACGGTCCCCTTGTAGGCAGAGAGAAGGAGTGCAGACGGGGCATGTTCTTTCAGTTGGTGCAGGGTCGAGAAATGCCCTGGAAAAGGGTGCTCTTCTCCAGCTCCTGTGTGTGTGCTCACTCTCGGTGGAACCCACACCTGGCAAGTCTACCCTTGAGAACAATTCAGTTTGAAGACTTATTTTGGTACATTCAAAGTTTTGCTATTAACACCATTATTTTACTCCAAGACATCTACATCACACCCAAAAGAAACCCCACAGCCAATCATAGTTACTCTCCACCCCCCTTCACCCAGCAACCAGTTCTATTTACAGAAATGAATGATACTGAATGGAGTAGACAAGCCTTCCTTTCTGCCTTCTCCTACTTTTTCTCTGATCACTTTGCCATATGCAATCAAACACTGTGACAACATACTAACCTGAAATATTTCATAGAATATACTCAAGGACAGTGGCTTCTCTACTTGACTTGGTTCTCTCTCAGGCCAAGACCTTGGCATCTGAGCTCAGGCCCAAGGTTGAAACTCAGCCAAGAAAAACAAGGGCTCTGAGTCACAGATGGTAGAATCTCCGGGCAGGGCTCTGGGGACAGAGCTGGGAAAGCCTGCCTTAGCCAGAGGGCAAGCAGGAAGCTATCCTGGAGACCTCCATCCAAGGCTGGGTGCCTGCTAGTTTTTATTCATCACTCCCCTTCCCACTGATCAGAAGTCAGAAGTCTTAATGTTCTCAATCCAAACTCAAGATCTGAGTCACGGAGCAGAGAAATCAGAACCGATTGCCAAAGTGCCTGAGAAGAGATGTCCCCGTGTCAGTCAAACATCTATCAGTTCAGATTTACCTCCAGACCTTCCACCAAAAGCAATCATTGGGGAACAATGATTTTAAAAAAGACATTTAATTTTCACCGCAATGCTTGTGTGTGTGTGTGTGTGTGTGTGCGTGCGTGCATGCATGCGTGCGTGCGTGCGTGCGTGCGTGCGTGCGTGCGTGCGTGTGTGTGTGTGTGTGTGTGTGTGTGTGTGTGTGTGTGTTATTAGAGACAGAGTGCATGAGAGTGAGCAAGTTAGCACTGGTGACCCAACCCAGGGTGTATTCTAGTCCAGAGCTAAATAAATAAGCCTATTCGAAAATAATTTCAGATTTACAGAGTTGCAAAGATAATGTAGAGACCTCTGGTATACACCTCACCACTGGCTTCCCCCAAGGTTACTTGCATGACATTTTCTCAGAAAGAAAGAAAGAGAGAGAGAGGGGGGAGGGGAAGAAAGACAGGAAGAAAGGAAGGAAGGAAGGAAGGAAGGAAGGAAGGAAGGAAGGAAGGAAGGAAGGAAAAGAAATTACCATTGAAGCTGTGTTACTATCAACTGAACTCACAGTATGTAGATGTGACCAACTTTTCCGTGAATGTTTGCTATGGTTTGAATGTGTCCCCATAGGCTCACATATCTGACAGTGAGTACCAGCTGGTGCTGCTATTTTGGGAGGTTGTGAAATCTTTGCAGAGGGGGCACTAGGGGCTGGAGTCATCTCTTACCAGCATCATGTGAGAATCTACCCTTGAACATTCCTGATGCCACAGCCGCAATGTCTTTTCCATCATGATGGCCTTCACCCTCCACACACATACCCAACAGACACACACACACATACACACCACCACCACCACCACCACCACCACCAGGACTCCAATTAGCCCTTCCTCCCTTAAAAAGCTTCCATCAGGTATTTGGTTACAGCAACAAGAACATTTCTATTGAAGCCCTTGTGAACACAAGAAACACTGCTTAGATATATTAGGGGAGATATGGACAGATATCACCCCCCTTCCCAAATAAAAATACAAATATAAAACAGCGAGGAGAGGAAATGCACGTGTCATCAAATTTTCAGATGTAAATTATAATAAAATATCATGTACTGTATCTTCTAAGTCACCAGCAGTCTTCTTACTACAGGACCTGGTGAGGTGAATTCACATGCCTGAGGATCTGCAGTAAGTACATACACACGGAGTCCTCCATGTCAGTGCTGACATTGCCAGTTTACAAAGAACTCTGGCAATATATGCTCATTTAAACATTTCACACTCCACTCACCTAATTCTTAAGAGCTCATTCTTAATTCGAATATGAAGGAAATACTTTAAATTAGCGAGGAAGTGCATGGAATAATATGTTAAAAGAATATAAAATTAGGTAAAGTCACAATGTGTTCATATTTGCATGACAATATTTATGTATGTATGGAAACTGAGAGTGAGCTTGCCAAACTGAAATGCTTAAGGTATGGATTACACACCCTTCCCTCTGAGTTATTTATTCCACCCAAATTTATTTTGGCATCTATCAACTTAAAAAAGTAAATATTCTATTAAGATGAAGAGGTCTGTCCATCAAGCCACAGACCCGCTCCCTACGGGAATTCAATGGCTTGTATTAATATAAGAGCATAAGTCTCAGTTAGCATGTTTCCAGTGTCTGAATCTGATGAGGCTGTGTGTTTTGGAAACAGCATCATTTTGGCTTTTCTATGTAACAGAGACGGATGCATTAGGGAAATGAACAGGAGTTTCTAAATTATATTGAGAATTCTAAAGAACCATTGGGGTAGGAGGCTTTTTAAAATTCCAAATGAGAGCTGGAGAGATGACTCAGTGGTTAAGAGCACTGACTGCTCTTCCAGAGGTCCCAGGTTCAAGTCTCAACATTACATGGTGGCTCACAAGTGGAATCTGTAACTCCAGTTTCTGGGGATCTGACTCCCTCTTCTGGACACCGTGCATATGAATGGTGTACAGACTCACATGAGGGCAAAACACCCATACAAATATATATAAAATAACATAAAAATAAGTTAAAAACTTCTTTGTTGTATGAATGGGCATCTTTTGGATATATGCCTAAGAGTGGAGTTGCTGGGTCTTGTGGTAGGTTTATTCCCATTTTTCTGACGAATCTCCATACTGATTTCCAAAGTGGCTGAACCAGTTGGCACTCCCACCAGCAATGGAGGAGTGTTCCCCTTTCACCACATCCTCTCCAGCATAAATTGTCATTGGTGGTTTTGATTTTAGCCATTCTGACAGGAGTGAGATGGTATCTCAGAGTTGTTTTGATTTGCATTTCCCGGATGGCTAAGGATGTTGAGCACTTTCTCAAGTGCCTCTCAGCCATTTTAGACTCCTCTATTGAAAACTCTCTGTTTAGTTCTGCAGCCCACTTTTTAATTGGGTCCTTTGCTGTTTTGGAGACTTGCTTCTTGAGTTCTTTGTAAATTTTGGAGATCAACCTTCTGTCAGATGTGGGATTAGTGAATATTTTTTCCCATTCTGTGGGCTGCCTTTTTGTCTTGCTGACTGTGTCCTTTGCCTTACAGAAGCTTCTCAGTTTCAGTAGGTTCCATTTATTAATTGTTGATCTCACTGTCTGTTCCACTATGTTCATAGCAGCTTTATTTGTAATAGCCAGAACTTGGAAGCAACCTAGATGTCCCTCACCCGAAGAGTGGATAGAGAAAATGTGGTACATCTACACAATGGAGTACTATTCAGCAGAAAAAAATAATGGAATCATGAGATTCGCAGGCAAATGGATGACACTAGAAGAAACCATCCTGAGTGAGGTAACCCAGTCACAAAAAGAGAAACATGGCATGTACTCTCTCATATATGGATTTTAGACATAGATCTGGGGAGTGCCAGCCTACAATCCTATGGCCAGAGAGTCTGGGAAACAGAAACTTCATTTAGTGGCTGGTTAAGTACTGAGCTGAACTCAAGAAAGCCAGTAACAGAGAGGGAGGACTGATGATCAAAGGGATTAAGACTGGGCTGGTTTAACCCCCAGAAACAGCTGACCAGACAAAGGTTAACTCTTGAATCCCAGGCATCAGCCTGGGAATCCAGCATGGGACTGATCAAGACCCCCTGAATCTGGGTGTCAGTGAGGAGGCCTAGGGAATCTATTGAGCCTTGGGCAACAGATCAGTACCCATCCCAAGTATACACACAGACTTTGGACTCCCATAGAACAATGTGAGGTGCACTCTCACCCTGAACTCTTGGGGAAGGGTCTAGGCCCTGCCCTATATGAAATGACAGACTATGGACACCCCCATGGAGGGCCTCACCCTCCCTGGGGGAATGAGGGGATAACGGGGGGGGGGGGTTGGGGGGAGGGTACGGGAGGAGGAGAGGGAATGGGAGAGGGACCTGGAACTGACTTGTGAAGCAACCTCGTTTCTTATCTAAATTTAAACTGGAAAAAAAAGAAAGTTATTTGAATGCATGTTAAACATTAATGTAATTTTTGAAAGGCTATATCTGATTTTTTTTACCAAAATAAATCTGGAGAATAAAAAAAAAGTTAAAAACTTTTAAAGTATTTTGGCAGGCCATGCCTGCCAGAAAACCAGATAGGCTCCCCGCCCCCCCCCCCCCCGTGTGTATGTGTGTGTGTGTATGTGTCTCTCTCTCTGTCTGTCTCTGTCTGTCTGTCTGTCTGTCTGTCTGTCTGTCTGTCTGTCTCTCTCTCTCTCTCTCTCTCTCTCTCTCTCTTTCTTCCTCCAGACCCAGTGCCCCAGTCTTGTCCTTAGTGGTGCAACAGAACACCAGTTACAGCCTTCCCCCACCCCTGCCCACATCTCCTATGGATTCCACAAATCATCCCTTGCCAACTTCTCTCCCCCAACTTGTTGCTTTGACCCAGACCTGAACTCCAGCATGCAGCCCTTCTTCCAGAGCAACAAGTATGCTGAAGGCAGACCACACTTCTCCTACTGCTCCTGAGGTCTAATCCCCCCAGTCTCATCCCCAGATCTGTAGCAGGAAACCTGCTGTGGTCTCCCTTTCCTCTCTGACCCCATCTACAAAGGATCACAAAGACCTTCTCATTCAACTTCCTTTCCCTCAACTCATCCCAGTATCGCAGCCTCCAACACCAGCAGCATTCCCTATGAAGACACCAGCTGAAAAGGCCAGGAAAACAGGCAACACACAGCCATCACATTCTGAAAATCCAGAGAAGAAACAGAAGCCAAGGAACAAAACACCCAGACAACAAAGACAAATCCAGAAACCAGCACCTAGACCTATAATCATCCCAAACCCAGATGCCAAGACACCAGTGTAAAAACACAATCCTAGCACAGCAGGCCCTGAATATTCCATCATAGCTGAAACACAAGAAAGAGACCTTAAAACAGCTTTTATGAATATGATAGGGGTTCTTAAAGAGGAAATTAATAAATCCCTTTAAAACATTCAGGAAAACACAAACAGAGAAAAAAATGTTCAAGATCTGAAATTGGAAATTGAATCAATTTTTAAAAACTGAGAGATTCTAGAAATGAAAAATGTAGGAATTCAAACAGGAGCTATAGTAGCAAGCTTTACCAACAGAATGCAAGAGATGACAGATAAAATCTCAGACATGTTAAATATAAAAAACTTCTGACACAAAGCATCCAAAAATCTGGGACATTATGAAAAAACCAAATCTAAGAATAATAGGAATAGAAGGAGGATAAGAAACCCAGGTCAAAGGCACAGCAAATATTTTCAGCAAAATCATAGAAGAAATGTTTTTCCAATTTAAGGAAGATGTCTATTAAGGTACAAGAAGCACCTAGAACACCAAATAGACTGGACCAGAAAAGAGATTTCCATGTAACAGTCACAGTAATATTACCATAATCATCAAAACATTAAACATACAGAACAAAGAAAGAATATTAAAAGCTACAAGGGGAAAAGACTAAGTAACACATAAAGGCAGACCTATTAGAACAACACTTGCCTTCTAAATGGAGACTCTAAAAGCCAGAAACACCTGGACAGATGTGCTGCAGACTGTTAAGAGACCATAGATGCCAGCCCAGACTACTATACCCAGCAAAATTTTCAATTACCTTAGGCGGGGGAATTATTATACTCCCTGATAAAGTTGAATTTAAACAATATCTATCTACAAATCTAGCCTTACAGAAGGCTCTAGAAGAAAAATTCCAACCTAAAGAGATTAATTATTGACACAAAAACACAAGAAATAAATAATCTCACACCAGCAAAATCAAAACAAGGGGAAAAACCCATATACACACCACCACCAAAACAACAACAACAAAATAACAGGAATCAACAATTGTTGGTGATTGATATCTCTCAATATCAATGGACTCAATCCCCCAGTAAAAAGACACAGGCCAACAAAACAGATACAAAAAAACAGGATCCATCGATCTGCTGCATCCAAGAAACACACCTCAGCATTAAGGATAGACATTACACAGGACAAAGGATTGGAAAAAGATATTCCAAGAAAATGGATTTAAGAAGCAAGCTGGTGTAACCATTTTAATATCTAACAGGATACACTTCAAGTCAAATTAATCAAAAGAGAAAGAGAAGGACACTACATTCTCATCAAAGGAAAAAATCCACCAAGGTTACATCTCAATTCTAAGCATCTATGACCTCAGACACAAGGGCAAACACCACTACAACTTAAATCACATATTGGCCCTCACACACTGATAGTGGAGACCTCAATACCCCACTCTCACCAATGGACAGGTCATCCAGACAAAAACTAAACAGAGAAATACTGGAGCTAACAGATGTTATAAATCAGATGGAGCTAACAGGTATTTACAGAACATTTCACTCAAACACTTTCTATCCTGCACCTCCATTGCTGCTGGGAGTGCAAACTTTCACAGCCACTATGGAAATCAGTGTGGCAGTTCCTCAGAAAGTTGGGAGTCAATGTTACTCAAGACCCAGCTATACCACTTTTGGGCATATACCCAAAGGATGCTCCATGCTACCACAAGGACACTCCTTCAACCATGTCCATTGTGCTTTCTTCATAATATCCAGAAACTGGAAACAACCCAGGTATCCCTCAACTGAAAAATGGATAAAGAAAAATGTGGTACATTTGTGTAATGTAATATTACTTAGCTCTAAAAAATGGCATCATGAAACTCAGAAGCAAATGGGTGGAAGTAGAAAAACATCATCCTGAACAAGGTACAGACCCAGAAAGACAAATACGGTACATACATATGCTTAAAATAGGGCATTAGCCATTATGTCAATGATAACCAAGCTACAATCAGTAGACCCAGAGAAGTCAGGTAAAGAGGAGGGATCTAGGGATCTCCCTAGGAGGGAGAAATAGAATAGATCTTATGGGCAGACTAGCGGGCATATGGGAAAAAGAATGGGGGGATCAGGTTGCAAGGGATGGGGTGGAGGGAGATAGTGCAGGGAGAGACATCTGAAATTGGGGGCCTTTTGGAAGATGGTGTGGAAATCTAGTGCAGTGGAAACTTCCTGGAATCTATGAAGGTGATCCTAATGAGAACTCCTAATAATGGGGGTATAGCGTCTCAACTGGCCATCTCTTATAGCCAGGCAAAGCTTCCAGTTAGGGGAACTGGGTTGCGTTCAATTGAGTTGTTGGCCAAGTGGGTCCCATGGAAATCCCCAAATAACCCAGGCTGTTCCAAAAACAAAAGGTTGCTGTCCTCAAACTTACAGTGGTTCCCCATTATCAGGGACAACACCCACACAACTCACTGAACATGAGAAGTCAAGATGGTGTCTACATGGAGCCCTTACCCCTATGTCCTAGTCTCTTTGATGCAGGAGGGTACTCTGTAGGCTACTGAAAGAGAAGCATGGGCAGTAGCCCAGTCATAAAACCTTTGACCTACCGTTTGTTCTGCTTATTGAATATGCTACGGCAATAATGACACAGAACTTGTAGAAGCAGTCAACCAATGTCAGATTTGACTTACAGCCCACTCCACTAGAAGGAACACATCCTTGACACTGTTTGGTCAAAAAAAAAAGAAAGAGAGAAAGAAAGAAAGAAAGAAAGAAAGAAAGAAAGAAAGAAAGAAAGAAAGAAAGAAAGAAAGAAAGAAAGAAAAAGAAAAGAAAACCTACTGGTCCAAAAAAAAAATCAATGAATCAATGACATGATTCCTAATGATATTCTGCTATACTCATAGATCAGTGCCTTATTTAGTCATCACTGAAGAGGTTTCCTCTGGAAGCACATGGGAACAGATGCAAAGACCCACAACCAGACCTAAATTGGAGGTCTCCATCAACTCTCTCCACCCAGAGTTCAGGGGATCCCGAGGAAGAGGATGCAGAAAGAGTGTAAGAGCCAGAGGGTAAGGAGGACACCAGGAGAGCACGGTCCTCTAAATCAACTTAGCAAGGTACGCATGAACTCACAGAGACTGAAGCGGCAAGGCCGACATGGGTCTAAGCCAGGTCCTCTGTGTATATATTACAGCTATTAGACCAGTATTTTTATGGGACTCCTGCAGGTGTCCTACTCTTGGGACTCTTTTCCTCCTGTTGGGTTGTTGTGTCCAACTTCAATATGATAGTATTTGCTCCATCTTATTATACCTTATTTTGTCATGTTTTGATGCTATCTCCTAGAAGCCTGTTCTTTTCTATGAGAAACAGAAGGGAAATGGATCTGCAGGGGAGGAGAGGGGAGGGAGGAGGAGAGGGAGGAGAAACTGTAATCAAGATATATGAGAAAAGAATCTATTTTCAATGAAAGAAAAAATGTAAAAGAAAAATTTAAAGTATTTAAAAGAAATTCAATGTGAGGGTCTGTAGAGATAGCTCAGCAGACTTTTCTTTCAGGGGACTAGAGTTCAGGTCCCAGCACCTACATGATGGCTCGTAACTGCCTGTAACACCAGTTCCAAGAAATCCAGTGTCCTCTTCTGGCTTCCACGGGTACTCTGTGTACATGGTGTTCTTTCAACACACCTGCCAGCAAATACTACACACAAAAAATAAAAGACATAGGTGTCCCCCCCATCTGCTAACCATAGTAAGCCTTGCCTTACAGTCCCACTTGGTTATAACGAGGCCTGGCTTTAGAGGGCAGAAGGAAGTGGGACATCTTTCTGAGCTGGCTTGCAGCAGAAGGAGGCTGTCTTCCTCCTCTTGGCTCTCACCTCAGTGTCCATCAACATGAGAGCCTACATCATGAAAGTGCCTAGACATCAGTCCTCAGTGGACACCAAGCCTATGTGTATGAGTGGTCTTCCATGAGCCCAGATTCTTGTTGAAAACATGCCAATAACACTATTAACTAAGAGGCAGGGAAGCATCTAAACAAAGCAACCAGGGACATTTTATTTTATGATTAGAATGTATAATTGAAACAGTTCCTGGATGCCGTGCTTACACACAGGCCCAAAGGAGCGGTATTCAAATATTCCCTCTAAAATTGCTGACTGGGTTTCCTTAACAAGGTGAAGGGGTGTTTTGAACCCTCATCCCTCAGCTTAGACAACAGAAATGCTCGAGAATATGTGTTCCCCATTTAGTAAGACATTTCTAATAAGATTTGACAACCTTTCAACTACACCCCCCTACTTCTCTTTCTTTTTAGTTTTTACTTTGCTTGTGGAAGGATTCATTTTGGCTTTGAACAGGAGAAATCCATTGGTTTTCTTCAATACACAGGTCATTGGGCTTATGGTTATAGGTTATATGCAGGAATCAAAGAAAGCAAAGCTGAGCTCCGTGTGGGATGAACCAGCAGCTTCTGGCCAAGGAGCTGGCCCATCCATGTAATGCTTGTCTTCATTCTTTCACCCAAGGTCACAGGGTGAGAAAGGGACACAGAGCTCAGAGCGGGTCCACAGCTAACTCATGCCCCCCACTCCAAACTCAAGAGGAGGCTAGAGAAAAACCAGTCTGAGACTATGGGTAGCTCGCAGGACTCCTGCTTATAAAATCAGGGTTGTTTCCCTGGGACGTTCTAAGGAATTTTTTCAACCCACTTTCCTAAAGGATTTAGTTCAATGACTATAAACTAGTGAATTTTCTGAGAGTCTCCGAGACAGAGATTAATTTTACCAAGGTCCATGGAAAGGGCATCCAGAACCTAGAACATATTGTCATTGGCTGAAATTTGTGTCACCACCCTCCCACCACTCCAGACTTCTCTGGTGAAATGCTAACCCCAGTTCCTTTGAGAGGTGATTGGGCTCAGATAAAATCAAGAGGGTGTACCTCTGTGGTGAGATAAAAGTGTTGGGAATTAAGGAAGAAACTCCCATCTGCCCTCTGTTTGTCAAGTGGGGGTGGGGATGGGGTTGGGTGGGAGGCAGCCCTCGAAGGCAGGAAGGGGCTCTCCACAAGATGGGAATCTGCTGGCATTTGACCTTAGACTGCAGCCTCCAGAACTGTGAGAAACTATTGCTACTACCAACCACCAAGTCTGTGGATTTTGTTTTTCAGCCAGGACTAAATACACACACAATATATGTGGTAGTTTGAATGTAATTGGCCCCAATAAGCTCATAGGGAGTGGCACTATTAGGAGGCGTGGCCTTTTGGAGAAAATGTGTCACTGTGGGGATGGGCTTTAAGGTTTCTTATGCTCAAGATAGGTCTGTGTCTGAGACCATTTCCTTTTGCCATCTGATCGAGATGTAGCCAACATCATGTCTGCCTGCACGCTGCCATGCTCCCTGCCATAATAATAATGGGCAAAACCTCTGAACTGTAAACTGCCACCTCAATGAAATGTTTTTTTTCCTTTATAGGAGTTGCAGTGGTCATGATGTCTTTTCTATATGATATATTTTTAAAGCATTTACTAACTTTATTTGCATGCGATTGCTCTCCTTTAAAATCCTGTATCCTTTTATGCATTTGAAAGTATTGTTCTAGGAACAAATCTATAGATTTTCCCCATAGGGTCTAATCCACAACCTATAGATTTTCCCCATAGGGTCTAAGACGCAATGACGTCCCCAAGGATAGCTCCTTCCCTCTGTCCTGGCCACATTTCTACCTCGTGAGATTAGTTCCCTCCCGTCTCCCAGGGTGAAAAGCGGTTCGCAGTGAGGCTGCAGTTGGTCGGAATATTTGGTTAGTGTCTCTGCTTATCCCTGTCATGGATCCCTCCCTTTGGCTTCAGCCACCACCTGACAAGCATGTGCTGTTTGGAGAAGAGAATGTGCATGAATGAGAGCAGCCCCAGCACTGTTCCTGGGAACTTGGCTCCAAATTCTCCAGCTCTCACCCTGGGGTGAGGGCTTAAAGCTAGAGAGACAAAAAAAAAATGAAGGATCTCTTCAGGTTTGAGACTTGTCTGGTTTACAGAGTGATTTTAGGCCAGTCAGGGATATTTGTGTGTGTGTGTGTGTGTGTGTGTGTGTGTGTGTGTGTGTGTGTGCGTGCGTGCGTGCGTGCGTGCGTGTGTGTGTGTGTGTGTGTGTGTGTGTGTGTGTGTGCAGAGACCCACTTCCCCTTCTGCCTAGGAGTAGGCAGCTGTAAGACAATGTTTAGTAAAAACATGTTTACTAAAAACGATACAATAAGTTCCTGGAAAAGGCCTTCCCACGGAAACCGCCCTGACCTCGACCTTGTCCAAAGACTAACCGCACCTTCAAAACACACACACATCCACCTCTGGGGTCAGAGCAGAACCAGCCAGGGGAGAGGAGAGAGCAGAAGCTTCTCTGGTGGGAGCTTTTCTTAGGGAGTTTTCTTGAACCTTTTTGGAGCCTGCTTAAAGTTTTCTTTATATCGTTGAACGAGTCTCTGTGTTGTCAATCCCTGACACCCTCCGCACGTTCTCGGACACAGGCCGCGCAGCAGACGTGACAGATATGTGTACATATATATATATATATATACATATATACATATATATGTGTGTGTATATATATATATAATGTTAAAAACTGTCCCAGGTCTTATCAGCAGCGACCTTTGCATGGACGATCACAATGTTTTACTCTTTCCACAACCCTCCTACAGTTTGACAGCTGAAGAAAGTGAAGGTTAACGTTGATGGTCAACAAACCCTGGACCTGTTTGTGAGGGAAGTTCTGCGTTGGGTTAGGTGAGGTGGGAAGACTCGCTGTAAGTCTGGGCTGTGCCATTCCAAGAACCAGGGTCTCAGACAGAATAAGGACAAAAGCAGTTGTCACCCTCCGCTTCGTGATTGCAGATGGAGCATGACCAGGTGCCTCACCCTCTGGTTGCCATGCCTTCCCTGCCGTGATGGACTTTGAGCCCAGACAAGGCCCCGGCTCCCTCAAGTTGCCCTTGTCAGGGAGAGAAGAGATGAGCCCTGTGTTCCAACCTCGCCAACAGCGCTCACTATGGATTTGAACTTGAGTATCTGTCACCACCTTGATCTTCAGTTCCCTCCACTGTCACGTGGTTAAGATGATTATAAACGCTCGCTTCCAAAGCATTTTCACTCTGGCTGTCACTCTCCTTCCCCTCCTCACGTTGATAGCTGCCAAATTTGAACTTTCTCATTGTAATAACACTGGATGGCAGCCCACTGTCATAATGGGGACCTGGGCATCTAGAAGAAAGAAATGCAAATTTGAAACACATCATTTTATACAGATCTAAACTGCTCAGACCAACACAGTTTGGCTTAGGACAGGTTGTTAGTTTTTGTTAGCTTTGGTGTCCCCCCCCCTTTGGTGTTTGGCTTGATCTGCCATCTGTGTTTCAATACACCACCTCTAGGTGGCAGGAATGCACCACACAGCTCTGGAGCTACAGTGTAGTCAACTGGTATGTCTTGAAACTGGCAGAACCATAAAAACCTTAAGAACAGTTTCCTTGTAGTTACTGATACTGAGGCTGGGGGTGAGGTTCATCATTTTATCCAGTGATCAACTAACTGGTGAGGACTGCCTAGGTGACACAGAGACATCCTCTGTCAAAAGAATAAAAGAGTGACTTTATCTCTCTAAATCTCAAAATAATGCTGAAGTGTATGTCTTCTCTGATTTCATGAAGAAGGCATAAAAGTGTTTACACAATAAACCTACAACAACTTATCTTGGTACAACAGCTTACAGTGAACAACTTTGGATAGTGTATGTGACCAACACAATGTATCCTGAGAACCGCCCTGTAAGGCAAAGGAAGTATATTTCCACAGTGTGAATAGCTTAACATTTTCTAAATCTTCAAATTCTGGCTTCTTTTTGTAAACAATTCCTTCTTCAACTTAGCTTTATGCCATTGCATACATTATATGTAGTATGCTGAATTCTTTTTTGTTTTACTTTTCTTATTGCTGTAAACACCTGACAAGAAAAAACTGAAGGGAAAAAAGATTCATTTGGGCTCAGTTAAAAGAGTATGTTCATCAACCCAAAGGGGGCATAGTGGAGTCCGTGGCTGCAACTCTTCCACATCTGAGAAGACCAGAGCAAAGCATGCTGACACTTAACCCTTTATATCCAGCGTAGGACCCTAGCCAAGGGGTTAGTGCTACTCATGTTCAGGATGTATCTTTCCTCCTCAGTTAAATCTTTCTGGAAACATCCTCACAGATACCTCTAGAGGTGTGTCTCCCAGGTGATTCCAAACCCACACAACTAGACAGTGTGGATGAACCAGCATAGCTGCCACAGCAAAGTGCTGCACACGGGGGAAGCTAGAACAGCAGAAGCGCATCTCCTTTCAGTTCTGAATGTACAAGGTTAAGGCACTGACAGGGCTGTTTTATTCTAAGGCTTCTCTCTATTTCCTGTACATAGCATCCTTTCCTGCTGCCCTTGCGTGGGCTGTCTTCCATGCACTCACACATCTGTCTCCAGGTTTTCTCTTATCATAAGGACAGTGGTCATATTGAATTTGAGACAACTCAACTGTCTTATTTTACCTTAGTTTGTTAAGCAGCATTAGTATGCATAAAACAAAGTCATGGCTTAGTATACTCAAGACCCCAGTGCCCTCAGTTTCTTCATTTACTCCATTAAGTAGCAAAAATGTACCCAGTTCTTGAGGCTTAGGAGTCCAAGTTAAAGATGTTTGGCACCTATTGAGGGCCTTCTTGCTGCATTCTCACAGGGCAGGAGTAAAAAGGCAGACAAGATGAGGTGGAAGAGGTCCTGGTGACCTTGTCAGAGGAGCGGCAGGTGGCAATTGAAGTTCAAGGTGTCAGCCCACCAGGAAGCAAATCCCTGATGGGTGAATTTCAGACAGGCAAGGCCCAAGACCACAGACCTGGAATGTCGTTTGCCTCTGCTGTGCCTTTACATGTTTGCTGCTGCCATCTTTCTCTGGTGTCTGGCATGGTGTGAATGGGTGTGGGGAGATCCCCACAGTCTGTAATACACTGTGTTTGTCTCATGTGAACACCCTTCTACTGGGCATTCTTACCTGTGAATTACTATGAAGGGGATTTCTTCCTAAGCTGTACTGTCTAATTGATAATAACAATGTTAGTTAAAACAGAGCTTTGATAATTAAAAATAAAAAGGGAAACTTCACAAAGCTAGAACATGTGAGTTTCTATTGAGGAGCCTATAAACTGTGGCTTAGGTTAATGATTAGGAAAAGCAATTGAGTCCCAGTAGCCCAGCTAGCTTACATTCTTTTAACCTTAATGTTGGAGATGTGTTCACAGGTTTCAGAGTGCATCATAGCTGAAACAAAACTTTGAAAATAACTTAAAGTTAGGATAAGATGTTTTTGTCAAATAGCTTTGAGGTTAAAAACCCAAGAAGACTATCTAAAGTTTTAGAAAGGCACATAGTTGAATGAGGAACTTGGTAAGGTCAGGGAACAGGAACAAAGCAGCCTAATTATTATTAGCTGGCATGCCTTTCTTGCTAAGATTGGTTGATGACCAAGGGTGATGATTAATTCCTTGTACCCATTTCTGCCCTCGATCTCCTGATATAAAAAACTATTTATGGATATACACCCTAAAGATTTAAAGTAGAGCTGACTGATGTTTTTCATGTAAAAAAGTTTAGGTTTGTAATTCCTTTAAGATCCCTTTTAAGATTACCTTTCAAGATAATAAAGTGATTGGTTCTTTCTTTGTAACTGCAAGTAAAAGACCTGACTGAGAAGAATACCTTGCTTGCCTTTTACTGTAAACAATAACAAGTTAGATGTGAATGTATGTGGGTTCCCGGAGATGATTTGGTTTTCACCTGTAATATGTAAAATGTTTAATCATGTAAGAGATATGGAAAACATGCTGTTTCTTGTATTCATAGCAATCATTCACTTGAAAAACAGAATGTAAGTAACCACATTGTAATTTCTATATTGCCCGAAAGATTTTGTTGGAGTGTATAAGCTGGAGAGGAAATATTTTAAAAAAAGAATACAGAAGAAGGAGAAGGAAAACATCAAGTATGAGAGAATTAGGAGGAAAACATTAAGAGTTAGAAGGAAAACATCAAGAAAGACAGAAGGGACATTTCTGGATAGATAAGAAAAGAAAATGACTACAAAAGAAGAATAAAGAAAAGGTCTGAAGGAAACCATCAAGAGACTGTGTGGGCGTCTTTCCCGTTCCACCCTCAGATAAAAGTCACAGTACACCAACTCTGAGGAGTCCCTTGGAGCCCTGTGCTGCTAGAAGCTGGTCCCCAGGCTGCCATAAAAAGTAAAGGGGGAAGTAGCTCTAGGCCATTCCTTAAGACACTTTTTAAAGACAGGGTCTTGCTATCCAACTCACCACCCACCTCAGCCGTACCTTTCAGGGACTGCAGGCATAGGCATCTTTCATATGGATGAGATATTTTTGTTGCATTCTAAGTCACACAATCCAAGACAGTACTTTGAGGAATCACTTGTAGAGTCCATTATGTCAAACCCTGCACCATCATTCCCAAAATAGTAAAGGAAAGTCAGTCATGTTTTCACCTTGACCTTTAGATGCCAGAAATACCTCCAAACAAAATCTGAAACTATGCCATCCTGTTCTGAAAATAACAAGCACTGTGAGCTAGACCAAGGGACAGTTCAGAAGTCATCAAGCCAACAGAATTAGCAGTGAGAGCTCTGTTTGGCCATGTGTCATCTGCATACTGACCTGGAAATCACTCAGCTCTAATGAGAGCTTCACTGCCAAGGTCACTGACTTTGTCTTCTACTATAGCAAATAGCCCCAGTCATGATGTCAGTTTCCTGCATTGTAAATGGTGGTTAACCATCTCAGGAGCTTAGGCTCACATTTGAAACATGCTTTAGGCCTAGGTCTATAGCTCAGTGGTAGAGCACTTGCCTAGTACTTGTGAGGTCTTAGGTTCAGTTCCTGGTGCTGCAAGAAAAAAAATGCACTTTAAAATAGATGTGTATTTATCCAAGGTAAAGGAAAGATCATTTTAAGTGTTGCTCTTCAAAAGTAAGTCTGTCTCCCTGGTGTACAAATAGACTTTGAGTGCCCATCCCACAATGAGGGATGCTCTCTCAGCCTAGACTCTTGAAGGAGGCCCTAGACCCTACCCTGGATGACATGACAGACTCTGGAGATCCACCATGGAGGGCCTCACCCTCCCTGGGGATTAGAGTGGAGATTGGGTGAGGGACTGGGGGACCTGGTGGGGAGGGATGGGGAGGAGGGGAGTGAGAGGGACCTGGGATTGACATGTGAAACAAACTTGCTTCTAACTTAAAAAAAAGGAAGAGAAAAAAATGTAAGTCTGTTCTTGGATTCTAAAATTGTGTGTTTTACATATATAATACCTATGTATGTTTATGCTTGAAAAGTATGACACAGAAGAATAAGACAGCACCATTTGCCAAATGCTAATAGGACATTCACTTGTCTTTTAGTTATGCCCTTAAGGTCTGTGGGTGAACCAAAGAGGAGGGGTAACAGGCAGTGAAGACAATGCCCAGCTCCTACATCCACTGGGACATTTTTGTCTTTCAGATTTTCAGCTGGTTGTGTTTTGCTTTGTTTTTCCCCTAGGGATTTTTGTTTTGTGTTGTGTTTTTTTTTTCTTTCAGGATTGCTCTGTGTAGCCCTGGTGAAAGGAGCAAAATGGAAAAATTAATAAAAGTCTAAAACTTGGACTCCAAAGCTCAAATAAAAAAACTCTTAAGCCTCGCTGAGTTCCCAAAAAGGCAGCCCGACAGATAAGGCCAAACAAAGGACTGGGTGCAGAGGCCCGGGAGCAGATAGCACCCCCAGCTGGGTCAACATTTCTCTGTCCTAAAGAAGATCAAGTAGTTCTCAATTCATAGTTGAAAAAGTCCCTGCCTAGGAGATAATTAACAGACTTATTTCCTCTACAGCTTCCTGCTTAACTGCACCCTGCCTGAACATAGTTATTGTTTTATCCTATGTAACCATAAAAATTTTGTACTCTCAAGACATCCAGCCTTTTGAATTTTCTCCTTTTAAAAACCCCCTCAGGCAAAAAGCATCACTCTGCTTGTTCCCGAACTGTCAGGGTCCGAGTTGCAACTTGTAATAAAGAAATTTTGTTTTTGCATTCGGTGTGACTCTTCCTCGGTGGTTAATTTTGGGGGTTCCGAGATCTGGGCATAACACTGGCTATCCTAGAACTCACTTTGTAGAACAGGCTGGTCTCAAACTCACAAAGATAACCTGCTTCTGCCTCTAGAGTGCTGGGATTGAGGGCTTGTGCCACCACCACCTGGCCATCCACTGGGACTTTTTAACTAATGAAGATAATTTAGGGGTGTCACAGACTAGTTGCTCACCTGGTGAGTCTAGAAATACAGGAACTGTATTAGCTCCTCACCCAAGTCCCATTGGGCCCAAACTTCTGATAATACATGGATTTCTTAGTTAAATGGTACCATGGTTTGAATGTGCCTCCCACCCAAATGATATGTTAGAAATAGAATCCACAGTGCAACAATGTTGGGTGAGAGCTAATGGGAGATGTTTCCATCACAAAGCCCCTTCTTCATGACTACCTAGATACCTGTCATAAAAAGGTCTCAAAGTTGGAATGATGATTCAGTTTGTGATGTGCCTACTGTGTACACACAAGGAACTGAGTTCAGATCTCTAGAGTGTTGTAAGGAAGCTGAGCCCACTTGTCATCCCAGAGGCAGACGTAGAGGTAGAAGGTTCCCTAGCGCTTTCTGGCCAGCCAGTCTAACCAACCAGTGACTCTAAGCTGTATGATAGAGCTTCCTTGTCTCCAAAGGAGTATAGTAGAGACGACACGTGTCTTAGTGTTCTATTGCTGGTAAGAAACACCATGACCATGGAAACTCTTGTAAAGAAAAGCATTTAATTGGAGCTGGCTTACAGTTCATTGATGTCATGGCAAGGAGTATGGCAGCATGCAGGCAAACATGATGCTGGAGAAGTAACTGTGAGTTCTACATCCAAATCCACAAGCAGTAGGAAGAGAGAGACAATGGGACTGCCTTGGCTTTTTAAAAAATTTTTCTCTCAATATATGTTTTTATTTAAATTAGAAACATGCATGCTTCACATGTCAACCCCAGCTCCCTCTCACCCCTCCTCCCTTGTCCCTCCACCAGGTCCTGCCACCCAATCCCCACATCATTCCCCAGAGAGGGTGAGGCCCTCCTTGGGGGGATCTCCAGAGTCTGTCATTTCATCCAGGGCAGGACCTAGGTAGGCCCTTCCCTATGTGTCCAGACTGAGAGAGCATCCCTCCATGTGGAATGGGCTCCTAAAGTTCATTTGTATGCCACGGTAAACACTGATCTATTACCGAAGGCCCCAGAGATTTCTGAGGGCTCCTCACTGACACTATATTCATGGAGTCTGGATCAGTCCCCTGTTGGCCTCTCATCCATAAGTCTGGGGTTTGAGAGCTCCCCCTTGTCCAGTCAGCTGTCTTTGTGGGTTTCACCAACACAGTCTTGACCCCTCTGCTAATCACTCCTCCGTCTCTGTCACTGAGTTCCAGGAGATCAGTTCAGTGTTTAGCTGTGGATATCTGTCTCTGCTTCCATCAGTCACAGGATGAAGGTTCTAGGATTGCATATAAGGTAGTCATCAACCTTATCATCAAGGAGGGGCTATTAATGTAGTCTCTCTGCTATTGCTTAGTTTTCCAGTTGGTGTTATCCTTGTAGATCTCTGGAAATCTCACAAGTGTCAGCTCTCTCCTCAAACCTATAATGACTCGATCTATTATGGTATCTCTCATCCTGCTCTCCTCTATTCTTACCTCGACTCAACCTTCCTGCTCCCCCATGCTTTCTTCTCCCCTCCTCTTATCCCCCTCTATTATTCCTGGTTGCCTCTCCCCTCCCCTGATGTTCCCAATCTGCTCAGGAGATCTTGCCTCATTTCACTTCTCTGGGGTATCAAGCATATCTCTTGGGAAACTCCCTGTTTCCCAGACTCACTGGCACTGGAATTGTAGGCTGACACTTCCCAATCCATATATGAGTGAGTATATACCATGTTTCTCTTTTTGTGACTGGATTACCTCACTCAGGATAGTTTCTTCTAGTGCCATCCATTTGCCTGCAAATTTCAAGATTTAATTTTTTTCCGCTGAGTAGTACTCCATTGTGTAAATGTACCACATTTTCTCTATCCACTCTTCAGTTGTGGGGCATCTAGGTTGTTTCCAGGATCTAGCTATTACATATAATGCTGCTATGAACATAGTGGAACAGACGTCCTTGTATGAATGGGCATCTTTTGGGTATATGCCTAAGAGTGGAATTGCTGGGTCATGTGGTAGACTGATTACCATTTTCCTGAGGAATCTTCATACTGATTTCCAAAGTAGCGTACAAGTTGGCACTCCCACCAGCAGTGGACAAGTGTTCCCCTCTCTCCACATCCTCTCCAGAATAAGCTGTCATTGGTGTTTTTCATTTTAGCCATTCTGACAGGAGTAAGATGATATCTCAGAGTTGTTTTGATTTGCATTTCCCTAATGGCTAAGGATATTGAACACTTTCTTAAGTGTCTCTCAGCCATTTTAGACTCCTCTATTGAGAATTCTCTATTTAGTTCATTCCCCCACTTTTTAATTGGATCCTTTGGTATTTTGGAGACTTGCTTCTTGAGTTCTTTGTAAATTTTGGAGATCAGCTCTCTGTCAGATGTGGGGTTAGTGAATATCTTTTCCCAATCTGTGAGGTGCCTTTTGGTCTTGCTGACTGTGTTCTTTGCCTTACAGAAGCTTCCCAGTTTCAGGAGGTCCCTTGATTAATTCTTGATTAATTGTCGATCTCAGTGTTTGTGCTACTGGTGTTATGTTCAAGAAGTGGTCTCCTGTACCAATTCGTTCAAGGGTACCTCCCACTTTCTCTTCTAAGAGGTTCAGTGTGGCTGGATTTATGTTGAGGTCTTTGATCCATTTGGTCTTAAGTTTTGTGCATGGTGATAGACATGGATCTATCTGCAGTCTTCTACATGCCAATATCCAGTTATGCCAGCACCATTTGTTGAAGATGCTTTTTTCCATTGTATAATTTTAGCTTCTTTGTCGAAAATCAGATGTTCATAGGTTTGTGGATTAATCTCAGGGTGTTCAATTCGTTCCATTGGTCTACCTGTCTATTTTTGTGCCAATATCAACCTTTTTTTTAGGACTACAGCTCTACAATAGAGCTTGAAATCAGGGATAGCGATGCCTCCAGATGTTGTTTTGTTGAGCAGGGTTGTTTTGGCTATCCTTGGTTTCTTGTTTTTCCATTTATAGTGGAGGATTGTTCTTTCAAGGTCTGTGAAGAATTGTGCTGGTATTTTGATGGGTATTGCATTGAATCTGTATATTGCTTTTGGCAGGATTGCCATTTTTACTACACTGATCCTGCCTATCTAAGAGCATGGGAGATCTTTCCATTTTCTGGTGTCTTCTTTAATTTGTTTCTTTAAAGACTCAAAGTTCTTGCGATACAGGTCTTTCACTTGCTTGGTTATCGTTACCCCAAGGTATTTTATGTTGTTTGTGGTGATTGTAAAGGGTGATGTTTCTCTGATTTCTTCCTCAGCCCTTTTATCATTTGTATATAGTAGGGCTACTGATTTTCTTGAGTTGATCTTGTATCCTGCCACTCTGCTAAAAGTGTTTAGACGTGTAAGAGTTCCCTGGTAGAGTTTTTTGGGTCACTTATGTAAACTATCATATCATCTGCAAATAGTGAAAGTTTTACCTTTTCCTTTCCAATTTGTATCCCCTTGGTCTCCTTTTGTTGTCTTATTGCTCTAGCTAGAACTTCAAGTACAAAATTGAAGAGGTATGGGAAGAGGGTTCAGCCTTGTCTTGTTCCTGATTTTAGAGGAATTGCCTTGAGTTTGTGTCCATTTAGTTTGACGTTGGCTGTTGTTTTGCTGTATATAGCTTTTATTATGTTTAGGTATGTTCCTGTTATCTCAGATATCTCACAGACCTTTATCATGAATGGGTGTTGAATTTTGTCAAAACTTTTTCAGCATCTAGTGAGATGATCATGTGATTTTTGTTTCTCAGCTTGTTTATATGATGGATTACATTGATGTATTTTTTTATGTTGAACCATCCCTGTGTCCCTGGGATGAAGCCTACTTGATCATGGTGGATGATTTTTCTGATGTGCTCTTGGATTTGATTTGCCAGTTTTTTATTGAGTATTTTTGCATCAATGTTCATGAGGGATACTGGTCTGAAGTTCTCTTTTTTAGTTGTGTCTGTGTGGCTTGGGTATCAAATTTATTGAAGCCTCATAAAAAGAGTTTGGCAAATACTCTTCTGCTTCTATTGCATGGAATTCTTTGAGGAGAATTGGTATAAGATGTTCTTTGAATTTCTGTTAAAATTATGCACTGAAGCCATCTGGCCCTGGGCTTTTCTTGATTGGGAGACTTTTGATGACTGCTTCTATTTCCTTAGTTTTTATAGGTCTATTTAAATTGCTTATCTGTTTTTGCTTTAATTTCGGTATGTGATATCTATCCAGAACACTGTCCATTTCCTTTAAATTTTCAAATTTTGTGGAGTATAGCTTTTCAAAATATGACCTGATGATTCTCTGGATTTCCTCACTGTCAGTTGTTATGTCTCCCTTTTCATTTCTGATTTTGGTAATTTGCATGATCATTCTCTGCCATTTGGTAATTTTGGATAACGGTTTGTCTATCTTGTTGATTTTCTCAAAGAACCAACTCTTCGTTACATTGATTCTTTGTATGGTTTTCCTAGTTTCTACTTTATTGATTTCAGCCCTCAATTTTATTATTTCCTGGCGTCTGCTCCTCTGGGGTGAGTTTGCTTCCTTTTGTTCTAGAGCTTTCAGTTGTGCTGTTAATTCTCTAGTGTGACTGTTTACTAGTTTCTTCATGTGGGCACTTAGTGCTATGAACTTTCCTCTTAGCACTGCTTTCAAAGTGTCCCATAAGTTTGGGTATGTTGTGTGTTCATTCTCATTGAATTCTAGGAAGTCTTTAATTTACTTTTTTTTAAATTTCTTCTTTGACCCAGGAGTGGTGCAATTGTGCATTATTCAATTTCCATGAGTTTGCAGAGTTTCTGAGATTTGTGTTGTTGTTGAATTCTAATTTTAATGCATGGAGGTTATTCCAATTTTTTTTACCTGTTGAGGTTTGCTATGTTGCCAAGTATGTGGTCGATTTTAGAAAATGTTCTGCGTAGCGCTGAGAAGGTATATTCTTTTGTGTTTGGATGGAGTGTTGTGTAGATGTCTGTTAAACCCAATTGGGTCATAACTTCTATTAGATCCTTTATATCCTTGTTAAGTTTCTGTCTTGTGGTCCTATCTAGTGGTGAGAGTGGGGTGTTGAAGTCTGTGTGAGGTTTTATATGTGCTATGAGTTTTAGTAATGTTTCTTTTACTAACATGGATGGCTTTGTATTTGGGGAATAGATGTTCGGAATTGAGACTTCATCTTGGTGGATTTCTCCTGTGATGAGTATGAAGTGACCTTCTTCATCTTTTTTGACTGATTTTAGTTTAAAGTCTAATTTGTTAGATATTAGGATTGCTACTCCCACTTGTTTCTTGGATCCATTTGATTGGAAAATCTGTTCCTAACCCTTAACTCTGAAATAAAGTCTGTCTTTGAAGCTGAGGTGTGTTTCTTGTATGCAGCAGAAGGATGGGTTTTGTCTTCGAATCCATTCTGTTAGCCTGTGTCTTTTTATGGGTGAGTTAAGACCGTTAATATTGAGGGAAATTAATGACCTTTGATAGCTCATTCTTGTTTGTTTTGGAATGGTTGTTGTTGTTGGAATTGTATGTGAATTTCCACCACTTTTTCTTTTGCCCGTTGGTAAAGTGGGATTATCTATTGCCTATGTTTTTCTAGTTGTAGTTACTTTCTTGGGTTGGAGTTTTCCTTCCAGAATCTTCTCTAGGGCTGAATTAGTGGATATGTATTGTTTAAATCTGGTTTTGTCATGAAATATCTTGTTTTCTCCATCTATATTGATTGAAAGCTTTGCTGGATATAGTAGTCTTGGCTGGCATCTGTTGTCTCTTAATTTTGGTAGAATATCTATCCAGGACCTTCTGGCTTTCATAGTTTTCATGGAGAAGTCAGGTGTAATTCTGATAGGTTTTCCTTTATTGTTACTTGGCCTTTTTCCTTAGCTGCTCTTAATATTCTTTCTTTATTCTGTATGTTTGGGGTCTTGATTATTGTATGTCAAGGAGATTTTTTTGGGTCCACTCTGTTTGGTGTTCTGTAAGCTTCTTGTATTTTAATTGGCATGTCTTTCTTTAGGTTGGGAAAGTTTTCTTCTATTATTTTGTTGAATATGTTTTCTGGCCCTCTGAGGTGGGTTTCTTCACTTTCTTCTATACCTATTATTCTTAAGTTTGGTCTTTTCACGGTGTCCCATATTTCCTGTATATTTTGTGTTAGGGATTTGTTGGACTTAAATTTTCTTTGGTCACTGAATCTATTTCTCCTAGTGTATCTTCAACACCAGAGATTCTCTCTTCCATCTCTTGTATTCTGTTGGTTATGCTTACATCTGTAGTACCTGACTGTTTTTCCCAGTTTTTCTATTTCCAGCATTCCTTCAGACTGTGTTTTCTTTATTGTTTCTATTTCAGATTTCAGCCCTTGTACTGTTTGAATTTTGTCTTGTAATTTTTGCTTTGTCTCTTCTTCCATTTCTTGCATTTTTTGGATTTTTTCTTCCATCTCTTTAAGGGATTTTCTCATATCCTCTTTGAGGGCCTCTATCATTTTCATGAAGTTGTTTTTAATGTCATTCTCTTCTGCTTCATTTGTGTTGGGGTGTTCCAGTCTTGCTGGTGTAGGGTCTCTGGACTCTGGGGGTGTCATATTGGTTTTTCTGTTGCTCCTTGTGTTTTTATATTGTCTCCTTCCCATCTGTTCTTGAAGTGGGTTCCAGAAGGTGCCTCTTCTTCTCCTGTTGGGTGTGGGACCAGGGTTCCCTTCTGGTGGGTGTAGGCAAGTCCAATGCTCTGGTAGCTTTCCACTTCCTGGTCTCGTGGGTGGAGAAATGGACTAGGATGCGGGGGTGCTTTGGATCCTGCTGGGATGGATGGGAGCCCCAGTGGTAGACCCCAGGCACAGGAGTGTGGCCTGGAGACTGGCCCTGATAGTCTTAGTCCCATGGGTGGAGCAGGAGACTTGGGTGCTAGGGTGCCTTTGCTCCTGACACTGGGATGGAAGCCGCAGTCTGGCTTGGGTTTTTGAAACTGCAAAGCTCACCCTCAGTGGCACACTTCTCCAATAAGCCAGCATCTCCTAAGCAGCTCTACTCCCTAATGATGAAGCATTCAAATACATGAGTCTTTGGGGCCACTCATTCAAACACCACAGGACCTGATGTTAGCTTCTGGTGTATGTTCATGAGAGACAGACAGACAGAAAGACAGACAGACAGACAGACAGACAGACAGACAGACAGACAGAGACAGAGAGAGAGAGAGAGAGAGAGAGAGAGAGAGAGAGAGAGAGAGAGAGAGAAAAGAGAACACACAATAAAAAGCCTGAGGATCTGAGGATGAGGCTTTAATCTCACTCCATCTTCATATCCTTCTCCCTCCCCATCTCCGTTCTCCCTCTGTCTTTCACCATGGAATGACACAAAGTGAGAGTCTTCAGATGTGAGCTCCAGACCTTAAGACTTCCTAGAATGCCTAACCGAAAGAAATACCTTCGGTCTCTAAGTTTCCTAGTCAATGATACCCTGCTTGACTAAAGCAGATCTTAGCACAGGGGGAACAACAGAAGCTTGAGATCCCTTCTCTGTGGGATCTGAAAGATGCAGTTTGTGCAGAGCAAGTGTTTATAGTTTCCAGGAAGCCCCCGGTGACAGGGCATGCATGGTCTGATAGTTGCCATATTTCTCTCTAAACTTATCTTTGGTTCTATAATAGTTAATTTAAAATGACACTTTAACATTTGTGCCAAATAATGGAAAAATTAGACTTAAAATGCGAGCATATGGCTTTTCAACCTTCCTAGCACATCATGATCAGAAGTGAAGTGCCCTTTGGCAAATCCTTAGTGCTGGACACGCCTTGGCAGGTCTCCAAAGGCAACCAGCATGGAATCCCGGTACAGTCAGATGGCATTCCTGTCGCCTGGGCTGAGCTCTGCCAGCACTCTGTATTTGTGGGCTGACTGACCTTCCAAGAGGTTTCTGCAGCCCAGTTATCCATCAGAGAGAGAAAAACATCCACATGGACCCTCAGCCAGCCTCTTTGCTTCCTCCCTGGAGTGTTCCCCACACAGAAGCTGGCTCTGCCCTCATGAAACTTGGGATAAGTTGTAACCCTCCTCCGTAACATCCCTTACTCCCCATCTCTCCCTCTCTATCACTCTCTCCCCTTCCCCACGACTCTTTCCCTTCCCCTAACTCTTTCCCTCTCCCTATCACTCTTTCTCTTCCTCTCCCCCTCACTTCTCTTTCTTGTTTGAAACAATCTCCAAGTTAATGAAAAGTTGTTTTATAAAAAGCACGATAGCCTTTTTTACTGAACTCTTTGGTAGGAAGCTGCCAATATAACAGCCCCATCACTCCTAAATGTTTAAGACTGAAAGATGTAAAAATAAGAACATCCTCCTATACAACCAGTATGTGTCCATCAGGATGGGAAAAGTTAACAGTCAACACTGACTTATTACTGCCGTTTACTCTTTGGAACCCATTCAAGGTTCACTGTCATATTGATGTCTTTTGTAGCCAAAACTATTTAAGAAAGAAATAATATAGCCATTCAAATACTTTAGAATGCCCAACCTTTGAATTGGTCTAATGTTTCATCATGATCAGATTCAGCATGCAGAACTTAGATGGCTGTCCCAGAAGTCATGTGGCCACAGGCAAGCATGGGTGCACAAGAAAACACACATTTTCATGTCGATACTGTGTTTTTAAAATGACCGGGGACTTCAGGATTGTGGATACAGAGCAAGAAACCAGCTGTGGGGCTTCCAAGCCTTGGACCCTTAGGCTACGTAACTGATGCTGGCCTGCGGAGCTGACCATCTGGGGTCTCTCTGCAGCTCAGCAGAAGGAAAGTGATTTCACTCGGGACATTACTGATGATGGGAGGAGTGATCACCCCACTAATGCAGATGTATTAGTTACATTTCCTGCTACAGTGATCAAACACCTGACAAGAAACAGCATAAAGGGGGAAGGGTTCATTACAGCTTACGGTTCGAGGGCATGCTCTATGCATCATGTCAGGGAAAGTATGGCAGTGGGAACATGAGGCAGCTGGTCACACTGCATCCAGACAGGAAGCAGAAAAGGACAGGAAGTGGGGCTGAACTATAAAACCCCAAAGCCTGTCCCCGGTGACCTACTAATCCCAGCAAGACTGTGCTACCAGAAGATTCTACAACATTCCATATCAGCGCCGTTGGAGACTTCAGACAGCATGAGGTGTTTAACACTTCAGCCACAGCAGTGGTCTTCCAGATTTGTCTGTTCATCTTCCTGTTCATACTTGTATCATCATGAACTTACAGCTCTGGTGTCCATCCAATGGTTTATGCCTTGGGGTGTGTGTGCGCGTGCATGTGTGTGCGTGCGTGCGTGCATGAGTGTGTGTGTGTGTGTGTGTGTGTGTGTGTGTGTGTGTGGTGTGCGTCCCACTTGGCCTTCTGGGTGTGTAGTTCTGTGACCTTAGCATACATATAAACAAGTATACCGGCCCTAATGAGGAAGACATAGGGCACCTTCAGCTCACTTAAAATTCTCTGGTGGTATGCTTTTGTCAGAAAATCCTCCTCCTTCTCAGCACCCAACAGCCAATGAAATGTGTCCCTATGGTTTTTGTCCCCTCCCAGACATCATACTCACATAGCTGTACTGCATGTAGCTGGTTGTTTGAGGCCTGTCTGTATTTTTCAGTGTAATGGCTTTGTGAGCCATTCATGTTGTTGCCTGAATAGCTTTCCATTGCATGACTGGATACAATTTATTTATCCAGTCACCCATTTGTCATATTCAATTTTCTTTATTCAAACTAATGAGCCTTTCCATCTTCAGGCAAGACCCTGACTGCTAGTGAACATGGGGCCTATGAATTACCATTTCTGACAAGCTCCTTGCAAATGCTAATGCAACTCATCTGGGGACCACGCTTGGAGGTACAAGGCTGGAGAAGGACACATAGGAGGATGGAGACTGGAAGGAAGAGGTTGAGGCAGAGTTTTGTTTTCACAGGAGACCACGGTCACAATGCAGGTGAGAAATAAGGAGAGTCTAAGTCAAGCCATGGGCTAGACACAAAAAACAGGGTATAGGAGCAGGAAGGGGAGGGGACCAGTGGCCTTGAGGGGAAAGAACACAGCTTCCAAGAGGTGCATTTCATTGTAGCAGAGCTGGTAGGACCAGAAGAGAATTTTCCAGGAGGAAGTTGGCTCTGTGTGTGTGTGTGGATGTGGAATGAGGTTACTCTGGAACTGGGATGGTTAGGGGTGTGGAGACAACTCCTTCCAGTGTGAATGGCTCTGTCCATCTGTTCTCTTGTGTCAGTGAGGAGCCCTACCCACCAGCACCTCAGACCCCCTTTTATTTCTTATGTTTGAGAGCAGCTGCGCTCAGAGCCACCGCCTAGCTTCTCTTGGAACTGTTCAGGAAAAGAAGGAAGTGACTGCAACATCGGAGTGAGCAGTTGTCCAGGTAGAAGAACCCGAAAATCCAACTACGGCTGTCGCACCTGGCTGGATCCCTGCAAGCTCCTTTTCTAATTGATTAATACTGGAGGGGACTAGGTGCTCACACTCCTTTTCAACATTTCTAGCACAGATGATGCAAATTCTTCATAGTGAAAAGACATAACTATTCAGCATCAAGTATGCTAATGAACTGATTACAGGAATATGTGCTAATTAGCAACATTTTAACTTTTAACATAAAGATTTCAATTCAAAGGATGCCACATATATGCATACATATGCAAATGGGAGGAAACCCCTAAAAATTAGGCAGCAAGACACCAAGGTTCAGTTTCTCATATTCTGAGAACAGCACGGGTCTTTGTGGAATGGCTTGTATCACTGATTGGTCACCATTGGAACAGTAATGCATTTCCAAAGCTGGCAAGAAGACAGAGGGCACAATTCTTGTTCTCTTCAAGGTAACGAAACCCATTAAAAAGGACACTTTTTTCTATCTATAAATTTAAGAAAAAGAAAGAGGATCATTGCATTGAGTCAGCCTTTAATCTATGCACTAAACAGTCTAGAGAGCTTGGTAAATGTCTCAGAGAGTGAATTATGGACATTTTCATTTTTTTCCTCCATATTTCATTGTTTTCCACAAAAATCATGCCCTCTTTTTGTAAGAAAAAGTCAGTGATGTTTCTGATGTGTTTAAAAATTTTCACTGCTCAGGTTCCAAGGAGGGAACTGAGGACTGACTTCTTAGAGTGAGTGAGAAATAGTGAAAATGGATGATTGACAGGAACAGCCTCTGCTCAGCTGGCCCTTGGCTCCCTTCATCTGTGCTTGCAATTCAGTGACTTCAACACAGCTGAAAGCTCATCCCCTGTAGCTGCCCTCCCGAGTCCACAGACAGAGCACCCCATGAAAATAAGGTCCTGGAAAGAAGGGAGCAAGAGGCAGAAGCTGCTTGGCGACTGTGACTCAAAAACAAGAATGTGGCTTTTCTAAAATAAAGGTGAATGTTTCGTGATGTAAACAAACAGCTGGTGAGATAAATCCCCTGAAGTCACTGCCAACTAGTTAGCAGATGGCCACCTCAAAGGACACCACACTCAGGAACCTATCAGAGTTGGATTTGTGTTTTGTTTTGTTTTTTGTTTGCTTGTTTGGTGTTTTGAGATGGGTTTTTCTGTGTAGCCCTGGCTGGCTTCAAACTTACAGAGATCCACCTGCCTTTGCTTCCCGAAGTGCCAAATTAACATGTTACATCCATTAAGTCCACTTTGTGCTGCCTATATATTCTTAGATGAGGACAGAAAGTTGGCTGGGTTAGAAGGAAGGTGGGTAGATCTGGAAGGAGTTGGGGGAGGGGCTTAATATGATCAAAACGTATCCTGTGAAGTTCTCAAACTACTTATAATTTATTATAATTTTAATTTTTACAAGAAATGGATTTTTTTCATGCAATGTAGTCTGATCCTGGTTTCCCTTCCCCCAACCACCCCCTGATCTTTCCTACCTCCTCACCCACTCAATTCAAATTTTTAACTAGCATTGTTGTGGGTTGTTCTTCTAATTTAAAAGAGGTATGATCCAGTTGTGAGGTTGTACCATGATAATTCAAGCTGTGCCATTAGAAGAAGGGAGGAAACCAAACAACAAAAAGATAAAGGAGTAATGACACCATGCATGGCAATGTAAGAAAACAAAAACGCGCACTGGTGAGAGCTACAGATAGGCCTCCACATAACCTCATTCACTAGACATAGGAGTATTGAGTGTTCAGTCTTCACACGTTTTCACTCATTCGACATGCATGTATTGAGCACCTGTTGATGCTTTATAGCACAGACCTGCATACACACGAAAGTGTTATTTTTCCCACCGAGGTGGAGTCATAAATGGGGAGGGTGCGCTGGAGTTGTCTGTAGCAGCTCATGAAGGCTAATTATTACATGTTCAGGATTTGGTGTTAAATATGGCATTATTAAATTTTAAAGTCAGGTTATATTAAAATATTAAAGGTATTACGGACGATCAAATTATTGCTAAGCTATACTGAAAACAAAGACAAGAGGTCACTATGAAGCTCTCTTACTTGCTTTGTGGCATCTCAATGCTGTCTGTGCTTTAGGGCCAGCTGCTCCTGAAGCACTTGCATCACAGAAGCAGCACATAGCTGTGTGCTACCACATCTATTCCTGTCTTGTGTTCCCTGATGCCCGAGGGGTGGCATGAGGCCGGTCCTGGCAGGAGAACTTACACACAGAGGTGGGCAGGATTACAGATGGACCCCACTTTTGCTGTTCTTCTTGTCTAGACTTAACATGATGGAGAAAATGTTAATGGGACACATTAAACTTTACAGTATGTCAGGAAAATTTAAATTCTATCACAAAACTTAAAAGTATATCTGTGACTGCCAAGTTACGAATTGTACCAGATACTGAGAAGTATTCTCTCAAGACCAAAAGCCACTATCTGATTGGGTGACAAAATTTCTCTGTGGGGAAATGAATGAAATCCCCACACCTACCGCCATGTTTCCACTTCAGTTCAACCAAAATGAAAATACCTACAAATGCTGTGTTGGAGCTCCATGCATTTGTCAATGCTCTGGGCAATTTTACTGAGATGGAAAAAATCAAAAGTGTGTATACAGTCTGCTTTTGTCAAGTCACATCAGCAGAAATCAGCAAACCCTTGCCAGAAGCGGCGGTTGGTTGGTTCTATAGCGTTAGCAATAAAAGGCAATGGACAGAACTCTTTGTAATTATTGGCTAAGCTACACATTATTTATGTGGGTAAAACTGGAAACAAATTTACGTGCATGCATATGTGTGTAGATGCTTTTCCTGGTCAGCAGCTGGTAACCATTTCTGTATCACTGTTCCACTTTCCTCCGTGTCACAGTGAAAGCAAAGCTAGACAACCGTGGCAGTTGAGTCTACAGTTCAAACCATCAAAATGAAAATGATGCATCCTGAAAAGATATCTGTAAGTTTCACAGCAATGCACAATGGCTGTAGTTAGAAAAGACTCCCGTGGCTCACAATGGGGTGGCTTAAACCAGTTGTTGTGAAGCCTTCTCCTATACTAGGTGGGTTTTAGAGGAAATGGTCCTCTGTGTCCAGAATGGCCTTTTCAACTCCCATCAGCCCTCGTTCCAGATTCCTATACATCTAGTGACAGCACTTCTGCTTGAGCACAGAATGCCCTCCCAAAGCTTCTGTGTTGGACACCCGGGTTCAGCTGGTGCTGCTGTCGTGGAGTTGGAACCTTTAGAAGACAGAGCCTCACTGGAGGAAATCAGTCACTATAATGAACCTTGAGCTTTTATTATCTGGTCCTGCTTCCTGCCTACTCTCTGCTTCCAGAGAGCAGATACAAGGTGACCAGTGGCCCCATGCTCCTGCTGCCACGCCTTCATCAGCCTGGTGGACAGTATCCCCTCAAATGATGGGCCAAATGAGCCCTGTCTCCCTTAAGTCGCTCTTTGTCAAATATTTGATCACAGCACGGAGAAAGTAACTCACACGTGTGTTGGTGTTAGCATGTTTGCCAACAGAAGTAGCTGAGCTAACTGAGGAACACCAAGAAAGAATCAAAAAGATGTGTTCTCTCTTTGTTGGTGTAGTTGCAGGGTGGGAAGCTGATTTCACACAGGATGCCACTATTTCACACACTAGCTCACTAACTAGTTCCATGGTCATATCAAGTGTGATATTTAGTTTTGAATGCCAGTATGATTAGACAAGGAAACACCTGATGCATTGGTGAAGCACACCTTTGGGGGTGTTGGTAAGGGTATTCCTATAGAGTACTAACTGCCGGGGAAAGCCTGTGGGCAGCACCATCCCTTTGACTGGAGTCCCACACTGAACACGTAGGCCAACTGAGCACCAGCAGCCTCTTCCTCTGCTGCCTGATGCACGGTGTTGTGAAGAAGCATCTCCTGGTACCACGCTTTCTACACCATGATGGGTGTGCTCCTGAACTGTAAGCCAAAAAAAAACCCCCTTTCCCCAGTCAAGTTGCTTCTTGGTCACAGCAATGAGAAAAGTCATGAGCCCACCAAGGAAGGACAGCTGACCCGCTACTACAAGGCAAGGTGCACACAGCAGAACCTGGCTTATGCGATGTTCTCAGACCCAGAGCAGTGCCAGCACAGAATGTGTGTTTAATGTATGCCAAACATAGTGCAAGACAACAAATACAGTTTCTGCCTTTCCTCGATGCTGTGAAGACCAAGTCTTTGAATGTACGTGTTGTTTTTGCGAAATCAATGATTTTTTAAACCATCATTTTATTAATTACATCCACTGAAGAATATATTGTTTGGGAATCGTCCTCTCACTCCTCTTTCCGTTTTCTGTTTCTATCTGGAGCATCTCTGCAGACATGACCCAAGACAGCATGAGCAGGCCCTGGCCATGGAGCCCTGCATTATTTCAAAAGAGATGGCTCACTTGGCTGAGCTGCAGGCTATCTGGTCTAGGTGTCTCAACATTCTCGCCTCAAAACACAGCTGGTGGCTGGGACAGGATGTATGCTCAGAGAAAACAAAGGGGCATGTGATCATTTAATTGATTTTTCAACTATGTGTGCCAGACAAGCAAGACCAGGCCAGCTGAGCCACCATCCTTGAAACTCAGAGGCAAACAAAGAATAGGGCTATGTTTCTGGCTGACCAGTGAACCAACTCTGTGGTACAGCATTGGGCAGGTCAAAAAAGAGAGGGGGGAGGGAGGGAGAGAAAGAAAGAGGGGGGGAGAGAAAGCCTTGTTGGATAATCTAGGAAAATAACTGTTGTTTTCAATGGTTTCTTCAAGCATTTAAAAAACAACTCAGGAGGATGATCCTATCTGTTGTATTTTAAAACAAAATCAGAAATGGACCTCTAATCCTAGCATTTAGGAAGCTGAAGTGGAAACAATACTACACGCCCCAGGTCAGCCTAGGATACATAGCAACATCCTGACTCAAAACAAGGGAGGGAGGGAGGGAGGGAGGGAGAGAGGGAGGGAGGGAGGAAGGGAGGGAGGGAGGGAGGGAGGGAGGGAGGGAGGGAGGGAGGGAGACAGGCTATCCAATTATCCAGGTCCAAATGCATCATCTATACCATCGTAAATATTGGTCAGCCTTTGGAGGTTCAAATCCCACACTACTTGTCTGCTTTAACTTCCCACTGTGTGTAAGTCTGTGTTGAGTTGGTGAAAGAATATCACAGCATTAAAAGAATCAATTTGAGTCCAATGAAATAAGGTCCCTGTCACCAACCTATTAACAAACACACTCCACAGCTCTGTCTGTGTTTCCAGGCAGGAAGGCCACAGTTCCAAGTGGTCCAGCCCAGAGGCCATGTGCTGTTTTCTCCAGGCTCAGTGCCACCCTCTGTTTCTCCCCCAATCCTCTGCTGGCAGCTTCCCACGCTCTCTCCCACTGAAGTGTCCTCTATGTGTTGAAGACATTCTTGGCAGGGACTCCAACCAGAGGAAAGGTGGCCTTTGTGTAATATCTGTATTAACTTTCTAGAGCAGCAGAGATGTCTGCCCAATGGGGAGACTGCAGAGACAGAGCAATAATTAACCTTCACAAGGTTTCAGATTCTTGGCAAACTTCAAGAGCTGGCATTCGGTTTGCATGTTGACATGGCTCTCTGATTCCTCCACACACTGAATAAAAGGTAGATGACCCTAAGGTGAGAGCAATTAGCAATTAGCTTGGATCGATTGGCAGGATCCAGAGCACAGGGCTTCAAAGGTCTCAGGTTCCCCAGAGCAGGTGCTGAACAGCAGGAAGGATGGAGCCTGAGCAGACCTGAGGATGTCTCTTTAATCCGAATGTCAGAGCCACCTGGCAGCTGACTGTGTAGGGAAAGAGCTGCATTCAGTTTTAGCATAATAAAGTTCCTTCACTTCTGACTTGCATTGTTTGTGTAGTCTTGTCGGGGAAGGCAGCCAGTGATCAGAGTTCCCATACACTTCTTTAACTCCGTTCCCACTTGCAAAGTCAGGAAACAGAGCTGACAGGAGACAGGATGTCTAATCTCTACAGATGATCATCAGCTCCTAGGCGAATATGCAAGCTAAGTGCTTCACAGTAGAAAAGTCAGGCTGGGATCCTTCAGACAATGGGGGATGCCTGAAATTCTGATCCAGATCGGTACACAGGTGGGCTGAGTCAAAGGCAGAGCCTGAGTTCCCAAGGCATGCCTTCCCAATACTTCATACTGAGAAGCATATTAGATAAGTGTTTCTTTCACCTTTAGTTCCCAACACCAGCACACAGATTAGTATGGCATGTCACTGTCTGTGTTACACCTCTGCATTTGAAGGCTCCCAGGAGACTCAACTCAAGCCCTGCCTCTGAGTTTTCAACCAGTTTCTCTATCCCACAAGCTTCTTGGTCCATATCTGAGTTCCACTGCTTGCCCTGCACGATGAGGAAACCCAGCATCCTTTGCTTCATTCTCCATACCACCCATCCAGCTATAAAGATTGCAAGTAGGACCAGAGAGAGCAGAGGCCACTCTCTCCCATCAATATGTGCTGGCATTTAATAAGAAACACTCAAATTCATATAAACGCAACCAAGGCAGAGGGCCCTGCCTCCTTCCACCTGTTTCTCTTGGCTATCTGGTGTGTAGAGGAGCACGGAGGAAGAACTCTTCTTTCACACATCACCTGAGACTTGAAATGTCTGTGGATTCAGGCTACCAGGCCAGGGGCAGAGACTGCCATGTATCCTTCCCATGTTTCTTTCTCTTCAGCATCCTGACTCAGGCTTAAGCATTTCCTCCTTTGCCCAGTTTTTAAAAACAACAACAACTCATGAACAAAAACATCTGTGCTTATTACAAACTAGTGACAGGAGTGGGCAGGCATTTGAGCCCCAGTAACCTAGGGGTGAGACATACTTCTTTGTGCATTCCTCTGCCACTGGCAGATATAGTCTTTCTCCCATAGATACCGCCTCCAAAACTGAAGATAAGTATGAACGTCTGGTGTAGGCTCATCCCAATTATGAAGCACAAGTGTCTACAATTCCTTCAACAGTGACAATCATGTAGTCCAATTATTCTAGATCATTAATCTTTCAAAGGCTAGACCATGTTTTCTAATCTTGTGTGACAGCACCCACATTTTAGTTAGGTTTGGTATGCAAACATTATTCAAATGATATTCACCCATCACCTACTACGTGTTTGCCCTTCTTTTGTTCCCCCAACACTGCAGGGAACAAATGTCCAGGACCTAATGAAGCTGACCTGCTGCTGTGTTAGTCAGAATTCCAGCACCGTGACAAGGCACCTGAGACCATCAAATTCAAGGAAGGAAGGTTTCCGTTGACTCATAATTTCAGACATTTCCAAAGTCCATGTGTAGTTGGCTCCATTGCTTCATCATGGTGTGGAGTGTGTGGTGGAGTGTGAGCCGCTCACCTCATAGTGGCTGGGATCAAAGAGCAGAGGAAAGGGCCAGGGTACCAGTGTTATGTTTTCAATGGCACAACTTTGGTAGCCTGACCCCCTCCCTTCCTGACCTCTAGGCCCCGCCTCCTAAGAACCCGACCACCTCCAACAGCACCATAGGCTGCTGAGCAAGCATTGGACACACAAGCCTTTGGGGGACATTCACAATTCAAACTATAAAGCCGTCTAGTCAGGATTACAGACAAAGGCAAGCCCAGTAAGTGTTAAAAAGTGGAATGACACGGGCTATGGAGGTAAGGGATAAAGAGAACTTATCTTGCTTGATGTGTGGGTACGTGTTATCTCAGCACTCAGTAGGCATAGGCAGGAGGATAGTCATTTGATCAAGGTAATCTTGGTCTATAGTATATTCTATGCTATACAGGACTATATGAGATCCTGGTTTGGTTTTGTTTTTTTAAGTCTGTGGACTATTCAGATGGCTTGGCAGATCAAAGTGCTTGCCACAAAGTCTGTTGATCTGAGTTCTATCCCCAGAATTCATAAAGTGGAAGAAGAGAACTGACTAGCAAATGTGTTCTCTGACCTCCATACCTACACTGGCATGAGCGTGCCAAACATACACACATATATGCTAAAAAAATATAATAAGATGGAGGGCTGAAAAACCAAACATTCCTTTAAAACAAACATGTATGTAATAAAATTTTCTAGTGTGAAGTCTACCTATGTTAATAGACCCAGGTGAGCAGCATGCACTCACTGGTTATTTATGAATGTGGGCCATTAATTTCTTCTTCGTTCTTCAGGGAAATGCTGTTGGGGAAAATGGTCTGTGTTCCTACCACTAGAGGGCAGCGGAGAGAAGACCCAGTTCCAAGACAGTGTTTAGGCTGAATCACCTCAGACAAGCAACAAGGGAAAGAAACAGCTATTGTCAGATGAAAGAGCCACTCATGTCTCCAAACAAAACACTTCTGAGTAGCTTTTATTACTAAGTTGCATCGTGCTATAAGAACCCTGGAAGAATACTATGTGAGAATAGAATTCAGTGTTGAGACTTAGCAGTTGGTCAAGCTCAATAGAAGACAGAGATCAGCATTGAAACAGCAACAACAACAAACTCGTCAGGACTTATCTGTGAGACTGAATACAGTCATTCCCTACAGAAATCAGAATTCAGTTCCTTATCACAGACTGCAGAGTTCATTTTGAGTGTTTGCCTGGCTGACCCATCTTGCTGAACCAACTTGACACGCAAAGTCTTCAGTTGTTTTTTATGCGATATGGGTTCCATCATAGAGTAGTTGGAAAAGCCGATTTTTCAAAGGGGGGGGGATTTTGCCACCTCCAATCTCTATCCGGCACTGCCTCTATGTTAGTCATTTTTGTATTACTGTCACACATTCTCCGGGGAAAGCAGCTCACAAAGAGGGAAGGTTTGTCCTGGATCAGGGGTTCCGATTCTAAAGTATGAAGAAGGTCATCTGGCTGTCCTTTGGGCTAGCAGAGATGGGATGCGGATGGAGCACATGTTAGGGTGCAAAAGAGAGGGGATTAGAACCCCAGTATCTGCTCCCAAGGGCAGAACTGAAGGCCCCTGTCTCCTTGGGGTCCCACCAGATCTCCACAGCAAGCGTCTACTATAAGGGCCAAAGTTTTAACAGCTGGGTCTAGACTGTGGCCAACCCTAGGATTAGAATACTGTGAAATTTAGAGCAGACACGTTATTGCCTCTGCTTTGATAGACATTGACAAGGCATTGGTCAAACACGGAGCAAGCGGTACTGCACACGTGTGCCTCCTGAGTGTCAAACTCACACGGCATGATCTTAGAACATGGTTCTTTCTGCCAGGAAGGTGAGGTAGACATTTGGTGGGCATCGTATCTGGCCTGCCCTTTTCCTGAGGCAGATTGGGTGAACTCCACAACAGCTGTCACCATTGACTGTCTCCTGGAGTTTCTACTGAGGCTTCTCCAGACTGCAGCTGTTGAACAAAAACAACAACAAAGGGAATATATATATATATATATATATATGTGTGTGTGTGTGTGTGTGTGTGTGTGTGTGTGTGTGAGTGTGTGTGTGTGTGTCTTATAACCATACCAACAATAATTTCAAGTATTTGAGTGTTATGTTCCAGAACAAAGTTACAATGCTTGATTCTAAGCATCTTAATTGGTTCTGGGTGGTTCAATAGCCTGAGAAGAGGTTGGTTTAATAGGCAGAAACAAAGAACAAGAAAAAAAGCAGATCTTTTCAAAGTCACTCTCTTTTGTAAAGTGGGGACAGAGCAACCACAGCAAAGAGATTGAATAATAGGGTTACTTCAGGCCACTTCTTTGTGTTTGGATTAAAATTAAAACCAAGGAAACTTCATCAGCATTCAGGGTGAAACTGACCTGTTTGGGCATTTGGCTCTTATCTCTCATTTTTCTGGATTCTTGAGAGGTCAGATAAACAGCTTAGTTTCAGCTTGATGATGAGGAACTTGGGCACAAGTGACTCCATTTTAATTTATAATCTGGTGTGTAGTGCCTAGGGAAGGAGTTTAGCTCAAAACAATGGCCTCCTGTAATTTCTATTAAGCACCCTGTGCTATGTTCTAGTATCTGTAAATTACATTATTCAATCACCCCTCTCCATACTCTAATTTACAATGTGGGCACTCATACCCATTTTAATATGATAGTGACTCAGACTTTTTTTTCTTAGAAACCTCTGTTTGTTCACATTGCACACCTGTTACTAAACCAAACATCACAAACGACCCTGGCTCTCTGCATAACAGCAGGGCATTTCTTTATTCTTTTTCTGTCTGTACATAGGCCATGTGTTTATGATCTATGTTTGACTTGCTGTTCCTCCAACTGGTCAGGAAAGTATCAAAGGCCCCTGTGATACACAGGCATGTTGTCAGTTCCGAGCATTGTTTATGAGACAGAAACTGGACTTGCCTCCACAGTGCCCCGATGCATTCTTTGACCTATACACACTTTAGAGGCCTCTTCTGTCCCCCAAGGAATTCTCCAGTTCTAAAAGTAGGATCCCTCAGGAAGATGCCAGGAAGATCTCTGTGAGAATCTCAGTGGCACCCTCGCTGACTGGCTGGCCCTTATTCCTTTAAAAAGATTCATTGATTAAATGCTGCAGAATCTATTCTCCAGGGTGTACACAAAACCTTTTCCACTTTTCCAGCCAACAAGCACTTCAATGAGCTGTTGTTCAAAGCCTTGTTAAGGAAAGGAGTCATTCTATTATGACAGTATCATCAAACCTGCAGGTTTGAGTAGACTCTGCACTTCAACACGTTTACCACCATTACTGTCTTCATTTGTTGCAAATGAATGAACAGTCCAGCAAGAGCAGAAACAATTCTTCTCTCAGAGAGGGATGTGAAGGAGCCATCCTTTCTATCCACAAAGGCACTACTGCACTGTTTGGTCACACCCCCGTCATTAATGCCACCTCTGCTACCAGCCTCTTGGGGTCTTTGTGTTTCCCTAAAGAGAAGGCAAACCTCACAGAAAACCAAGCTGGGGAATTAAGTCACTGATGTGACTCAGATCCTGGAGGATAAGCACCTATCTTGCATCTCCCACAGCTCAAAAGTCAGGAGGAAACTCTTTCCTGGCCTCGGTGCCCCAGCTCAGACGGAAACACCATCATAATTAAAGCACTGAGACTTCTAAGCACAGACACTACTTATGTGTCCTATTGCCTTTATGGAAATCAACAATAATTTTTAATCTATGTGTAGTGACCAACCATAAACATGTGTTTTCATGAGCTTTAATGGACTCATCCAGAAAACTATTGAATTCTTTAAGTCACAAATGTTCTGTTAATAATAATCACCTCATTAGTTAGGGCCTCTTGTCCATTTCAAGGAAAAGAATCAACTCTGGCAAGAATCAACATCGAAAGGAAATGAAGTAGTTAAGAAGTAGATACAACCAGAATGAGATGACCTGCGGATACAGTCAGAATGATGACCTGCAGGCACAGTCAGGACACAGCCAAAATTATCATTCCACGTTCACCACCAGAGAGTACACAGTATTTCCCATCAAATTCAAAAGAAGAAAGGACGGAAAGATGGTGAGAGGGCTCAGTGGGCAAAGGCACGTGCTGCCAAGCCTGATGAGGTGAGTTCAATCCCAGGGAACCACGTGGGGAAGGAGAGAATAGATCCCACCTGTCTTCTTCTGAACTCACACATGCACCTGAGCATGCGCGCACCACCACCCCTCAACACGTACACATACAGAAAAGCTAAAATATAATTTATTAAAAGAAAGGATAGATATTAGAGAATCCGTTGCATGGAGCTGTCATGGGAGTAGGGTTAGAGGCAAGCATGAATTTTAAAGTGCAGTCAGGCGTCAAGATTAGTGACAGACGGACTGCATTAGGTAGGGGCACACAGAAGTTCATAGGGAGGGAGCCTGGAGGGTATCTGGGTAGATAAAATACAGAAGAGGGACATTCTGATAGAAAGTAAGCCTCGGGGAGTGTGTGACCTTTTTCTCTGTAGTTCTGTCACCATTAGCGTTTAATCCTCCTGTCACCATTAGCTTTTACTCCTACAAAGAACTTTAAGATATGATAGACAGCGTTGTAAACATTCACTGGAAGGTGTGTGCTTGCTACTGTTCAATAATTACACCAAGCCAGAACTGTTTTTACCAGACACAATGGAAACGTTACACAAGACAAGAAACAAACAACTCCGCAGACACCGAGATGGAGTTTATCATGCCTAAAGTGTGTTGTTGGATTTTGTAAAGCCCACGCTTTCATTTGTCAAGAGTGGGTATCTCCCCCAAACACCTGCCTTCACCAGTCTATTGCTCTTTATTCTGCGTGTGTGGATATAATTCTTTATCTCTCCATAGAGAAGAGACCTGCCCATTATAAGGGTCAACTCCAGGGAGGTCTACCGCAGCCACGGAGCCTCCCGGATGGGATTCTCAGCCACTGGTGGCAGCTAGCCTGACATCTTCAGCTCCTTATCTTTGTTCTTCAGGAGGTAGCTAACCTCCTCACCAGCCCTGCGGAAGAACTGTTACTCAGACAAGTCCCTATTCGTCTCTTCAGATGAGGAGTCCTAACTGCTTCTGTTGACAGAGCCCTTGCTGCTTTTAACATAGGGGAAGATGACAGAATCAAGGCTCCCACGCTGACCACTCCTGCCTGTGAGCCCAGCCATGCTCCAGTAATTGGTTTCTACATAACCTGTTTAAAGAAGGACATGTGACAAACCTCTCAAATGTCAGTGGAAACAGACATAATCTGCCTTAAACTCTCAGCAAAGAGAGAGAACACACGAGATTAATGATCACACACTGCAGGCAGAGGTCAACAGCTGAAGACAGAGTTGTCGGTGATGATGAACACCGTGGGTTATGACCCATGGGTTCACACACCAAGCACCAGAGCGACATCTTTTGAAGAGAACAAGTCCTCCAGATGACACACTGTAGAATGAACTTTTTTTTAATCTTTTGCCTTCCTATTTCAACCTGACTCTGCATCCTTAATGCATTGAGGTGAAAATCTACAGATACTCTTTTTAAAGAGGTAATGGAGGAAATATATCTGCAAGATGTATCTTCATGAAGAATCAACTCAAGAATTCAACTCTGTATATAATATGTGACATGTTTCATACCTGTATGTATGGACCCTTGCTTACTCAAATTTTTCAGATATGCAAGTATATCAGGTATACATTCTTTCCATGTAATGCACAGAATACAGAGTGCACTGCAGCTGAGACTGTCAGGGACTCCTCTTAGGTCTCTCTGGCTGTGTGGGATGGCACATGATCCCACATCTGTGTTGAAAGCATGACTGCGTAAAGATGCAATCAGATGTACTTGCTTTTTCAAATACTTTTACTAGGGCGGATTTTAGAATTTAAGTCCCCCAAGAACCTAAGAACAGTGGGGTTTAGATCCATCAACCATATGCTGTGATTTGCAAAGGGCTAGAGTGTGTCCCCCAGCACTGGTGTGTTCAAATTTAATCCCCATTTTAAGGAATTAAGAAGGGTTGTGGAGCCCATTCTGTATGGAGAGATACTTTGCTCAGCCTAGACACAGGGGTGTGTGGGGTGGAAAGGTATCTTGCTCATGACTCAACAAGATGATGGGACAGACTTAGTGGACTTCCTAGGGGAGGCTTTACCCTCTCTGAGGAGCAGATGGGAGGTGGGGGAGGGGCTGGGGGAACAGAAGAAGAGGAGGAAGGGGGAACTGGGATTGGAATATAAAAAATAAATTACTTTTAAAAATTAAGAAAAAAATAAGATGAGTTTGGGAGTGATTGGTTTTAAACTCATCATTTGGAAGTCCCATTATTAAATTCTGGTGGCTTTTTAGAGAAAGAGAGACTAGAAGACACAGGTGTGCATGTTCCCTGCTTCTCACTATGTAATATCTGTGCAACCTTAGGACTTTGCCACCAAGAGGGCCATCCATCGCAAGATGTGGGTCCTTGGACATTCACAACTGTAAATAATCTAAATAAGTCACATCTTTTTATATATACAGTTGTCAGCCTTGGGTATTTCATTACACTGAATGCAAACCTAAACTTAGGTGTTCCTGACTTCCTTCCACACACATTTTACCCAAGCTCATCTGAGTCAGCACAGTACTCAGCTATCTTTGTTCCTAGCCCCCATCCTCTGCTGGAGGAGGCCAAACTAAACAGCAGAGGGATCATTGCTGAGAAGAAAAGGTGAAGAGAGCATAAAAAGGTGAAGGTTACCTACAAAGGATACCCAAGAGTCAGTTAGGGACAGAGAATCTACAGACATGAACCGGAAAATCACTTATCCAAAGTAGCAAAGGTCAAGGGCCAAGATTATCCAAGTGATTATGAACTAGAACCCAGTGCTTCCAATTTCTCTGCCAAGATCTCCTGGGAAGATGCTACATTTAAAAAGGAAAAATAAAAAAAGGGAGAGGGGGGAAGAAGGAGAAGGAGGAGGAGGAGGAGGAGGAGGAGGAGGAGGAGGAGGAGGAGGAGGAGAAGAAGAAGAAGAAGAAGAAGAAGAAGAAGAAGAAGAAGAAGAAGAAGAAGAAGAAGAAGAAGAAGAAGAAGAAGAAAAAGGTCCCAACTAAGACTGAGCAACTTGCTCTTTCACTAACTAAATTCTATCTGATGTGGAGAGCATAAACCAGATGTGTGGAGAATTGTCAGGAACAATAAAAATGTATCGTTAAAGCATGAAAAGTTTAAACTCACACAAAGAAAACATGGCCTTACAGTCAGAAGTCAGAAGAAAGGCGAATACCACAGCTCATTACAGACAACAGGATGAGGCAGAAATGAGTAGCTGAGTGTGGCTAGCCTGAAATTTCCATTAGAAAGCAAGAAAGAGAATTTCCTAGAAGCCCTGGTTTCCACTTCTGAGGTAGAAAGTGAAATATTTTAGGAATTTCAAATAAAGTTTTCCTCAGGTTGAAAGAGGAGTCCCAGGGTTAGAGAAATGCCTCAGTGAGCGAGCATGGGGCCCTGAATCTGGATCTCTAGAGCCCATGTAAAAGCTGGGCACAGTAACACACACCTATGATACAACTGGGGATGGGGGGTGGGGGACACACGGACACAGAGATCCTGTGCTCACTGGACAGCTTCAGGTTCAGTAAGAGACCTTGTCCCTGAAAAGAAGATGGAGAAGCATTCAAGAAAGACAATCCAACATGTGTTGTGCCTAAATTCTGAAACCCCCAAATCACTAAGAGACCCATTTCAATGCAAAAATCAGAGTCTTTTATTGTTGTTTAATGAGCTAACTCCATTAGCTCAGGCCCTTCATCCGTTCATTGCTGTGGAGGCTTGGAGAAGGACGCAGGGAACCCACGAGGTGGTGAATATATTGGGTAGTGTAACGGGAGTATCTAGGGGTATGCAACAGTCTCAGGCTTGATTGCTCTTCTGGGCTTGGGCGACCTGACCTGTGTTGGTTGGTCAACTGATTGTTTTGGCCTATAGGCCCTCCCAGGGCGGTTGCTATGCTCTGCACGGCACTGTTGTGCACATGTACCATAAAACACACCCAGAGCCCACCTAGAGCCATAAAGCACAGCCCCGCCGCCAGCTAACTTCTGATTGGTTCCTTGCCACGAGGGCATCTGACCTCTAGTGACCAGGACAGGAGGAGCAAGGTCAGGCAAGCACATGTTGAGTCGTGGCTGCTAAAGCAGGGGCCTGGTCCCTTCATATCCCACAAAACGAAGACAGTCACTCACATATGCAATCAGCAAGACCATTGCTTATTCCAGCATGCTGAGGTCTGCCAGTCAGACAACAAAAAGGCTGCAACCCAACCAGAGATCACAGGCTCCTTTTATAGGCAAATGAGGGTGGAGGGTGAGGAGGGGTGTTAGGAGATCCTGGGCCTAATTAGCTGGGGATTAGGTCATCCTAAACATAATTGGCTGGGGCTCCTCTTCCTGCTTTAACAGAGCACAGAAACTGGAAGAGAAACTAAGCTGAGACCAAGGCCCAGTGGAGTCTGGGGCCAGGAGAAGCCTGGCCCTGAACTACACAGGCTCTCACACACATGTCCCACCTCACACACAGCTAAAAACAAAACACAAATAGCATCAGGCATAGCTTTATGTATTGTAATTGAAGGGACACTTCTGTCAACATGTCCCATTGCCTTGTCCTTCTCCTGTTTCTGTCCCAACCAATCCAGCCACCACCCCAGTTTCATATCACTCTGTGGTGGCTCATCCTAGACATTGGTTCCCCCCTGAGGAGCAGAACGAAAGTCTCCAGAGAGAACACCGTGAGCGTTCTACCCCCCTCAGCTCTTGTTTTCATGCACAGGGTTTGGCTTTCTTCAGAGTTCATTCTTGGCTCAAAGGCATCCTGAGGTTTGAGTACCCACCGCCTACATAGAGGCCCTTGATCTGGAGAGGGAAAGTACCCAGCTGTCCCCTTGGAGATGGCAATGAACGCCTGAGGTATAACAAAAGATGCTCTCCTGAAAGACAAGCATTGAGATGGGAGTGGGGGGAGCTTGAGGACACACTCCATGGGGCATCATTATTATACTTCAATTCAATAAAACAACCCTGTTTGGAAGCATCAAGAATTCTGTCTTCATTTGACCTTTATTTCTCTCTCTTTCTGCTTTTCTTCTTCTTCTTCTTCTTCTTCTTCTTCTTCTTCTTCTTCTTCTTCTTCTTCTTCTTCTTCTTCTTCTTCTTCTTCTTCTTCTTCTTCCTCTCTGTCTCCTCTCTCTCTCTCTCTCTTCCCCTTTTCCTTTCTTCTAGTTTATTTTCTTTTGGGACAGCATCTCACTGTGTAGCCTACATAGCCTATCAGTGTTACCGATGTCAGTCTCACAAGTGCATGAGACACCGCACTCAGAGCTACTTCATTTTTCTTGACTATGGTTTAGAAAATATGAATTTCCCCCAAAGGATGTATTTATAGCAAATGTTTCAAGGCTTATCCATAAAAGTGTCCTCATTACATACATACATACATACATACATACATACATATCTATTCAAATTCTGTAGTCTGTTTTCAAATCTGTGACAAGAAGCAGATATGCTTTGTCATAGACTGTTGGGCTTGGTATGCTGTCTGTCTTCTTATGACAATACCAGACTCCAGCCCGTGGAGCACCAAAGTAGACAGCCAATAGCATAGAGGTTTGACTGATCCCAAAGAAAGGCCTTGCTTTACTGCTGACCAAGTGCCTTAGCTGGGATAACAAACCCTACATAAATAGTCTTCAGCTTCACTGGCCTGGCACACTTTATGCTTACTACTTGCTCAAGTCTCAGCCAAAGCAGATTAGTGGCTCTCTTCCAAGAGGTGACTCAGGAGTCTAAACAGCTTCCATCTTGGATTGCCACCTTCTTTCACACGTGGCCTTCAGTGTCACCACGAGAGAGAGAGAGAGAGAGAGAGAGAGAGAGAGAGAGAGAGAGAGAGAGAGAGAGAGGGAGGGAGGGAGGGAGGGAGGGAGGGAGGGAGGGAGGGAGGGAGGGAGAGAGAGAGAGAGAGAGAGAGAGAGAGAGAGAGGGAGGGAGGGAGGGAGGGAGGGAGGGAGGGAGGGAGGGAGGGAGGGAGAGAGAGAGAGAGAGAGAGAGAGAGAGAGAGAGAGAGAGAGAGAGAGAGAGAGAGAGAGAGAGAGAGAGAGAGCCATTGAGCTCAGGACTTCATGCCAGGCCCAGAGCCACTTGACATCTTTTCTAGACCAGTAACATTGGCCAAACCCAGTCACATGGCCTCAGCCTAATTACAGTGGTATTTGGAAAACACACTTTCCCATCGTGCCAGAAAGGGATAATAAGGTTGCTATTTAGCCGGCTCTGTCATGAATGGTATTTTCTTTGGTCTGTTAAATCATTAAACTTTGAGTGTTCTAAACAGGCAAAGAGAACAAAGATGAAAGAAAAAAGCTAAGCAAGACCCATGTTGGTCCAATACAAACAGACATTTGTTGGGTTCCATATTCTTAAATAGCAGGTCTAACAAGAGAAAAATCAAGGTGAAAACATCTCCATTTTTCTTCCTGTTCCAAAAGGCATGGAAGCCACAGCTTATAGGAGCTGTTTTACACATGGAACGTGACAAGATATAAAGTCACCCTGCAATACTGTGATGTTCAGGCTCTGGGGTAGGTGCAACCACTGGGAACTGTCTCACAAACATTCCTTGAGAAGCCAGGGACAGGGAGGGGTTGTGCTTTTCCAGTGATAGGGGAATCCAGAGCCTTCCACAACAGAGTGGAGAGCTGTGCCCCTATGGTGTTTCCCAAGCCAAGCAACCCATAGTTCAAGACAGATTCCTCTCTCTTCTACCTTCTGTGTCCACAGAGGCCCCTGGCTGACTCATTCTGCCTCCCCTAGGCCTCCTACTCTTGTCATTGCCTGGGTACAAGCTCATTCCTCCCTGGACTTCAGCCATAGCCTCCTACCTGATCTCCCCGCTTTGAGCTTGTCTGGACCCATTACATTTTTGCTCTGGGAGGCATTCAGAGCCCTTGTTCTAAAACATTGAGCTGCTGCTGTTAATTGCTTGCCTTAAATCTTGTTATCATTCCCATTGCCTTAAGAATAAACCTCAGAGTCTCTGGCAGGACTAACAGATCTGGATGCAGTTGGTGATTGACTTGGTCCTTTAATCCTGCCCACCACCACCACCACTCCCCCCCCCAGTCTCCCATCTGCATACTACACTCTGCTCAAATGCAACCAATTGTTCCCAGAGGGACATTCATTCTCTTACCCAGTCAAGACAGACTCGAACTCCTCCCTGTGCTTCAAACTCTTGCCTCTTCTCATTCTCCTTCCCATTCACTTCCCTCTTAAGCAGGATAAAGCAATGATCCTCTGCTGGAACTCAGAAAGGAATGGTGCCATCCATCTTGAAGTGAGAATCTGACCAGTTAAATATCTTGACCCCTTATGATTTGAATCAAAATGTCTTTCAAAGGTTCATGCATTAAAGGATTGATGTCAACTAATGGGTTTCTGAGAGATGATTGGACCAAGCAAGTTCTAACTTCCCTAATGCATTACCTCGTTGATTGATGAATTCACAAAGACATGGACTATTAGGCGACGAGACTTGACTGGAAGGAGTAGTTCTCAACACACATGCATGCCTCTGAAGGTCCTATCTGGACTCCAGCCCTCTCTCCATCCAAAGTCAAATTGGGGTGAGCACCTCAGATTTACTGCCTTTGCCATGATGGTCTGGCCCATCACAAGATCACAGCCTCAAGGCCAAGCAGCTATAGATCAAAAATCTCTGAAACTGTGAGCCAACACAAGCCATTCCTCCTTTAAGGTCAATCTTCCAGATTCTTTTGTCACTGAAAGGGAAGGTGAACCCAGTCCCAGAACATTAAAGATAGAGTGAAAATAGTGTTATAAGGAGGAGTAAGCATTACTTCACATGGACCTGATGACAGTGTGTGTGTGGGGGGTACTGTTGCTGTTAAAATGGAGCTCCCCAGAGTGCTCCCAATATCTTCACTGGAGGAGCACACTAGTGCCCATCACTGGTAGAAAGAAACTTCACTTTATTCCTCTTGCCACAGATCCCATCCATTTAAACCCTCTCTCCCAAGGAGTCCTGTTGGGGTCTGGCCAGTATCAGTCCTAGGCTGCAAGAACCATCTATTCTGGACTAATGTCAGAACCAGCCCAACAGCCCTGGGTCTGACCCTGAGTAGGGGAGTGTGGATCAGGGAAGTCCTGACTATCCAGCAGTGTTAAGGACGAGACAAAGTCATCTTGTCATTTCAGGAGGGCTCTCAGTCAATACAGGAGACCATGGTTTATTCAAGCATCCTCTTAAACAGCTTTCCAAAAGTGGGGGATACTGGCAGAAAACATCTATTTTTCATATATATAGGGTTGACTAGGAAACACTTCCTTTAACCCTAGAGATGATCCTAGAATGCACATATACAAGTCCTCAGACATTCCATAACTCATCTCACCAGTCCTCAGGCATGTCCCACTAGCCCTCATGATGGGTGTTTGGCCTAGGTCTATTGTTACACAAACTACAAGCCATTCTCCACTGTGGCCAAGCTATCTGGAGGTAACCAGCTGACATCTAAAAGACAATTGGAGATTCGAGCTCCTGGAATTGAGCTGAGGCCTATATCCAAAATATCATATTCAGGCACCGACAGAGTTAGCAGCTACCAGAGTGGATGAAGATGCTATTGATACTGACTTGGCAGACTTTACACATTTCAAGAAAGCCCTAGGGCTGGAGCTCAATTATCCCCTCAGGCAAACTTGTTATGCCATGCTGAAGACCACATGGGTACCAGGGAATAAGTGCTTTAGGAAGCTACAGAAGAAGGAATAGGTAAGGGATGGAGAGCTTGAGCATTCCCAAGACATGCTCAGTGGGTTAAGTCCTCTTTATATGGTCTAGGTGGAGTTTTCGTATCCTGGCTGCCACTCCCAAATAACCAACATGGAGATTTATTATGAACTATAAATGCTCAGCCACTAACTCATGCTTGTTACTAGCTAACTCTTGCAACTTAAATTAACCCATTTGTATTAACCTACATTCTGCCATGTGATGTTACCTCTCTTTCATCTTGTATCTCCTATTTTGTCCCCTGTCTGGCTGGCAACTCCTCTGACTCCATCCTTCTTCCCAGTGTCCTCAGTCTGGTTTTCACAGGTAACCACACCCTGTCCAGCTATTGGCTGATCAGCTTCTTTTATTTATTTGTTTGCTTGCTTTTTCATCTATCTCTCCCTCTGTCTGTCTGTCTGTCTATCTATCTATCTATCTGTCTGTCTGTCTATTGGGTTTTTTGAGACAGGGTTTCTCTGTGTAACATGCCTTGCTGTCCTGGAACTCACTTTGTAGACCAGGCTGTCCTTGAACTCAGAGATCAGTGTCCGTCTGCATCCTGAGTGCTGGGATTAAAGATGTGTACCACTGCTGCCTGGGGCAAGTCAGCTTCTTTACTAACCCAATCACAGTGACATATATTCACACAGTGTAAAGGAATATCCCACAAACCAATGCAACAGCACAGTTTATGGAAAAAACCTTCCCATTTGTAGAGGAGCCCAAAGCAAGTGTGTGACTCATGACTGGCACTGCCAGCAGGGGATGCACACAGAGAAAAAATAATTAGAGGTAAAAGTCCAACTGGGAATTCCTTATAGTTTGGAGAGTTGTGTGTTCCCTCTTCCATCAGGTAAAGGAGGACATGCCTAAAACTAGGCAAGAGGACCTTCCAGAAGCTTCTTCAAGAATGAGGTCGCTCCTGCGGTTCTGAAAGATGGACTCAGAGACAGGTGCCTGACCTTGCCTATAGCTTTCTGAGGATGCAAGTCCCAGGGCTTTGATATTAGCTTCGTCTAGACTTCATAAACCTAAATGAGATTGCTTATAAAGACCTAAAATGGACTAGGAAATCCATGGGACTGGACAGACGTCCAAAGGTGGAGGAAGAAATGTGGCGATGGGAAGCAGTTGTTTCTGAGCTTCCCCTCACCACGCCCAGCTCATGCAGCACACAGGTTATGTCAGCTACACTGCAGCAACTTTCTCATATGTACAAAAATGTGAACCTGCCCATGGAGAAGGGGCTCTTTGTGAAGTCATGTGGGTCTCAAGCAAGCCATAAAACATTAAAACTTAAAAAGTGGCCAGCAAGCAAACCCCAAACTGTTCCCCAACCCACATCTTGCTATTCTTAAGGTTTGTAGCAGTGAAGGAAAGGGGACAGGCTGAGCTGGACTCTCCTAAAGTCACTAAGCTGAAGCAATACAGACATGCCAGGTGCCTATGAGCAACTGATTGATTCCAGGACCCCAAGGATATAAAGATTCCAAGTCCCTTATATAAAAAGCCCCAGGATTTGCCAGGGATCCGTATACTTCTCCTGGAGACTTTGTTTTTACTGTTGTTGTTGACCTGTTTGGTTTTGCAGGGGAGTGTTTCATTTATTTGCTTTTGAGACAGAATCTTTCTATACTGTGCAGGCTGATCACAGCAATCCTCCTACTCGGCCACTCAACTGTTGGGATTATAGGCATTCCCTACCACACCCAGCCTCTCATATATTTTATTTATCTCTAGATTACCATAGTGCCTAATACAACATAAATGCCACATGAACAGCTGTTATACTGCTGGCTTAGGACTGACAAAGAAAAGGCCTATATGCATTCAGCTCAGATGAATTGTTTTGAACTATTTTTGATCTGTAGCTGCTTGAGTCTGAGGATGCAGAGGCTGTGGGTATGAAAGGACGGCTGTATTTACCATTCTGCTCTGGGACCACTCTTTTGTCAACATTGGAGCCAGCACCAGCTTCAGGGACAGGAAGGGGAAGCCACGGCCAGGCAGCCAGAGGAATTCTGCTCTGGGGTCTTGGGATTTGTTCACTCTTCCTGGTAAGGGTTGTTGATTCTGGGCACAGACTCAAGGACTGGAAAATGTCAAGCTTTGCTCGGCAAGTCCCTCTGTGATGGGGAGAGGCATGTGGAGGGAATACAAATGGAGGAGTGCACCAAGCAACCAAACAAAGCCACCAGCCACTCGCTAGCCCATTAGAGAGAGAAAGAGCTGTGGGGATGCATTAGTTCCAGTGGTTTCCCTCTCAAGGAGGGGACAAGTGGCTTCTTGGTGCACATGAGCACTGCAGTATTTCCCTTCCCTATAGTTTCTTCCTGTGTTGTCATGTTCATTAACAGACTCCTTTGTGTGTATGTGTGCCTGTGTGTCTACCTGAGTAGTGTGTGTCTGCCTGTGTGTCTACATGTACAGTGTGTGTCTGTCTGTGTGTCTATATGTGAAGTGTGTGTCTGTGTGCCTATGCATATAGTGTCTGTGGGTAGAGTGTGTATTTGTGTGCAGTATGTGTCTGGGTGTCTGTCTGTGCATGTGTCTGTATTTACAAGCTCTATAGATCAGAACTTCCAAATCACAGTTGTCAGCAGGATCATAGTCCCCAAAGGCTCCAGAACAGGTTCTTTTGTGCTCTTCCAGTACTGGTGGCTCTGGGCATCCTTGGACTCCAACTGCATCACTATAATCTCTACCTCTCTGTCCACACTGCCCCCTTCTCTGTGTGTTTACACCCTCTCTTCTGTCTCCTATAAGAACACTTACCACTGAATTTAGGGATAACTAAAATAATCCAGAATTATGTCGTCATGAGATTCTTAACTTAGATCTAAAAGACCTCTTAATCCAAGTAAATTACACTCACAGATTCACTGTGGGTTTATCTTTGCAGGGAGGGTACCATTAAGTTCACCCAGAATGCAAAGCATGAGGAATAGCATGATGAATTGTCCAGACTCAGGAGAACCAAACCGAGCTTCATGGGGAACTTCTCTCTTAGAAGTCTGAAGTCAGGCCCTCCCATTCCATCCAAGATGACCTGGGTACATGGCATACCTACCCTCTCTGTATTTTTGGCCAAGGTCAGCTACAGACTGTAGATGAAGAGGAGAACTGGTGCCTTCCAAAGACTTTGTAGCAACTCTGTGTCCCTGCTTGATAGCGTGCAACAGAAGCATCAATGTTTGCAAAGAAACAGTCAGCCCTTCTCCTTAAACTAGGAAAGTGAATTGTAAGGAATTCAAGACCTGTGTCTTCTGGAGCAGCTCCTTGCCTGAGCACCACTCTCTAGAGAGCAATCAAAAGCACTGTAGACATTTGGAAAGGCTACATAAATGCTAAGCCTTTTTATCGTCATTGGTACCTCTGAGAATCAGTGAACTCTTATGGTGCTTGCTTTGCATGGATAGTGTCTTAGTTAGGTTTCTATTGCTGTGAAGAAACACCATGACCACAGTAACACTTATAAAGGAAAACATTTAATTCGGGTGGCTTAGAGTTTCAGAGGTTTAGTTTATTATCATCATGGAGGGAAGCATGGCAGTGTGCAGGCAGACATGGTGCTGGAGAAGGAGCTGAGAGTTCTACATCTTGCAGACAGACAACAGGAAGTGAACTGTCTCACTGGGCTTGGCTTGAGAATATATGAGACCTCAAAGCCCGCCTCCACAGTGAAACATTTCTTCCAAAAAGACCACACCTACTCCAACAAGGCCACACCTCCTAATAGTGCCACTCCCTTGGGGGGCCATTTCCTTTCAAACACCACAGATGGCCATGGCTGCCACAGTATTAAAAGGTCTCTGCTGTATACCAAAGGTGAACTACTTCCCAAACTTGAAGATGCACCTATGCTAAACATTCCACCTCCACAGCTTCTGTAAGTCTGATCTTCCTTTACCTGTTCATTTTTAAATTATACTTCATTTACTTATTTTGTGTGGGGGCATGCATACACCACAGCATGCGTGTGGAAGTCAGAGGGCAACCTAAGGGAGTTGGTTTGCAGCTTCCTCTGTGTAGGTCCCCAGGATCAAACTCAGTCAGTAGATGTCTTGGCCCTCTGAGAAATCTTGCCAATCCCTCCTTCGTTTTGTTTATGCTGAACACAGTTTATTCTCTTGCAGTTCTGAGAATCAAGCTCAGGGACTTTTGCTCTTTGTGGACCCTTGCTTTTCTTCATTTTAAATGGAAAGTGTTAACACCCCTTCAATGGGAGACGTTTGCTCTTGGGCATGAGCTTCTTGTCCTCGAGAGTCTTCACCTATGTGCATTTACCAGACCTTTTAGAAAACAAGAAACGGATGGATGCTCAGGGGCTTGGACTTGGGGAGGTGTGGCCAATATCAGCGGGTGAATCTGGCACTCTGCTTTCAGGACCCCAAGTTTCAAAGCTAAAGTCATGTGGTGTCTCACATCAGCCTCTGAAAAATGAAAGGCAGGATGTTAGGCATCAGGCTGGTTGTCAATAAATGTTTATGGAAACCCTGCCATGGAAGGGTGTTTAAAGTTGGGGAGTATAAACATAAAAAAGAACTCTAAAACCAAGCATTAGCTGCAGTACAAGACAGTAGTAATAGGGCATCCTGGGAAGTAGAAAATCAGGGGATATACTTGTTCAAATCCTGGTTCAACAACTCCTCCCCACCAGAGATCAGGGTGTGATGCTGACCTGACCTCAAAGAGGCTAGCCATCTTGCTGAATTCAGGCTGGGGTTGAGCTGACATCTTTTTTGTTTGTTTGTTTTGTTGTGAGACAGGGTTTCTCTGTGTAACTTGTTTCTTTTTTCTTTTTAGACTGCCCTGGAACTCACTCTGCAGAACAGGTTGGCCTTGAACTCACAGATCCACATGCCTCTGCCTTCCTAGCACTGGGACTAAAGATATGCACCACCACTGCCCAGCTTGTGGGAAGCTGTCCTTTTGGGGATGTGGTTGCAGTCAACTGGGCAGTCCATGGTTCGTACCTGAGACGGGGAGTATGGACCAAGAAGGGCTAGCTAAGGGAGTTAAGAGACGAGACAGAGGTACAAGAAGTGTCAGGAGGACCATTCAGTCCACACTCAACACTGAACGCCCTGAGCTTATTATTTAACATACTTAAGTGCCCAAATCAAAAGTGGGGACAATGGCAGAAGATTTCTATTATCATGTATAAGGGGCAAAGAAAGTTACTTCCCTTAATCCTCCAAGTATTTGCTAGACACACCTGCCATCCTGACTTCAGGGTCAAGAGTAAGCACACTTGAGCCCAAGTCTGTTGTTTTTTAGATAAAGATATCCACTAACAAGGTGGAAGCATCCTGCAGCAGCCAAGCTATAGATTTATAAGTATAAGGACAGTTTTGAACTCTCTGTCCTTTAGTTAAGATGGAGTGGAGCCATTTTTATGGGCCCCAACAAAAGCTACATCCTATTTTCTTTAGGCAAGAATCTGAGCCAGGGGCTTGGGATGGAGTTGGTAATGCTCTTGCCTTGTAAGCTTGAAGAAGACCTGAGTTCAATCCCAAGAATCCACATTACAGGTGGGCAGGGAGGGGGGCATGATCTTGTAATCTCAGCACTGGGGAGGTGGAAACAGGCAGACCCCTGGGGTTCTTTGGCTGTTCAGCCTAAAAGGTTCAAAGCTAATAAGAGACCCTGTATCCTCCACAAAAAGTAGAATTGCACTCAAGGAACAGTGACCAGAGGGCAGCCTCTAGCCTCCACACACACGTGTGTGTATGCACCTGCACACCAATGTACACACATGAGCGTTACACAGGCACTCATATATTCAAGAGACACTTAGAAAGCTGAGGAAGTGCTATGTTAATTCTCAGGGCACACAGGTATCTCCTCCTTCTCAGCTACCCTCCAGAGGTCATGTGCTCAACAGTACACTGAGGTCAGTGGCTCAATCTTTCCCCATATCCCTGGGACTCCCCACTGCTGCTGTCACTGTGAAACCACCTTATCAGCAGCTATCAGCCTCATTATCACAGTGTGACTTCTGACCCACCCACTAATCCCCAATCCACATACAATGTCTAAGAAAGCTCTGGGGAGGACCTGAAAGAAGCAGGGACCAGGCCACTGGAACCAGCAGATGAGATTTCTGCACATCACTTCTGGCTGCCCTTCTCCTTAGGCCTGCCTTGTGTCACAGATGGGGAGAACACCGCTGCCCAAAGGACCATGTCTCTCCAACTTCCCATCCAGGCAGCTCTGCACTGGGGCTTCCATAAAAAGAAAAACAAACAAACAGAAAAGCTCTCTAAGAGATAATCATCTGAGATTTACAAATCTACCCTCAGTGAGAACACTGAAAACATTTTAATTATGTAACATATTTAGAACCTTGAAGTCATAAACCATTCTATTCCAGAAGGTGGTCTGGGATTTATTAGTCTCATAACCAAAATCCTATTAGAGAGTTATTCTGTAATGAGTGGAGACTCCTTCCCCATCCCCAGAGAAGCAGACACAATATAGAGGCACTTTTTAAGAAAAATGATTCCTTCCTGTGCTCGTGGGCGTTAGGTGAAGAAGGACTAGGAGAAAGAGAAGAGAATGAAGGCTGGAGGAGTTCTAAGGCCTATTAGAGCATCCTGGTATATAACAGATGGGGAAGGCAGAGGAGGAGGGAGTGCGGAGGAAGCAGGGGAAGACAGAGGAAAAGGAAGTAGAGGAGAAGGAAGTGGGGAGGAAGCAAAAGAAGGAAGTGGGGAGGAAGCAGGGGAAGACAGAGGAGAAAGAAGTGGAGGAGGAGGAAGTGGGGAGGAATCAGGAGAAGGAAGTGGGGAGGAAGCAGGAAAAGGAAGTGGGGAGGAAGCAGGAGAAGGAAGTGGGAAGGAAGCAGGGGAAGAGAGAGGAGAAGGAAGTGGGAAGGAAGCAGGAAAAGGAAGTAGGAAGGAAGCAGGGGAAGGAAGTGGGGAGGAAGCAGGGAAGGAAGTGGGGAGGAAGCTTAGCCAGATGATGACTTTGAAAGCACTGGTCACTGGTCTTGCTCAGGCAATCAATTCCTAAGAGACCCAGACCCCTCAGCAGCTTAGAATATGATAGAAACTTTTCACCACAGAGAAGTACATTCTCTGAGGCCTCTGAGGCATTTTCCTCATGTTGAAAACCAGGCGTCACCTAAAGTGTCTTCAGTTCTTCCGAGGGGTGGAGTATTCACTCCATCCACTGGTAGTTTGTGCTTGGTACAATTGGTATAAGCCCCATAACAAAGCCCTGCTAAACACAAGTAATAACAAGGAAATAAGAAATTAAAACATGATACTGTCTTTAAAATGATTCCCTTAAATGGGTGTTACTAATTAGGGAGGCTCCTGGTAACATCAGAAGCTACACCCATAATGTCTCACCAACATGCCGGCCTAAACAAGAGCTGAATTTGGATGATACAATAGACATGCCAGAGTAGACATGGGAAATCCTCAGTCATTCCCAGAGAACTACAGACAACTAAGGAATGCTGAGAGGAAGGTAAATAGATCTCCCCAGGGAAGAACACACCGGTTGGTTATCCAAATGGTCATCACTGAAAATAATACATCGAGAAACATTACACACACTGAGCAGGTTGAATTTAAGAATATATATATATATATGTATATACATATATGCATGTAATAATAATGCAATAAAGGTCATTTGAAAGAGAGTGAGGAGAGGTATATGAAAGGGGTTGGAGGGAGGAAAGGAAGGGGAGAAATTATATGTATGTGTATGTGTGTATTATAACCTCAAAAATAAAAGACATATACATAAAATGAAATATATGAAAGAAAATAATTTCAGTGTACTATAGTGCTGTAAGAAATGCTTGAGCCATAGCAAAAATTATGTGAAATTATAATTAAAATGACCATCATGTTTTGCTGTAACACATAAGAAACAATCAATTCTTACTGGAAAAGAATCACTAAAATGTATGAAAACATCAAAAAGAAACAAAACAAATGAATTAAGAATGCAATTGGTAGCAAGACTTAAAAAAATCAAACTCCTCCAAGGCTGGTGACTCCTTCCATTATATTACCAATGTTTTCAGCTTACTATGGCTCACTCGCTTACAGGCGCTGTCTCTGTAGCATCATTGCTCTGAGATTACACAGAGCAGTGTAGATGTGGAAGGAGATGGGGAAAGGGAAGAGGAGGGGAAGGGAAAAGGGAAGAGGAGGACAGATGGAAAGGGAATGGGAGGGGAGGGGAGGGGAGGTCAGCGCAGGGGAGGGGAGGGAAGAGCCCCTTGGTTTAGCAGGGTGCTTTATTGCTTCCACTTCTAAGTTCTACCAATTAGCTCTAGCACATGGTTTTTCTTGGCAGCTCTCTGTTTCCCATCACAGATGGTATGGAAAAGTCTGGCTGCTGACTCTTTGGCTCCTCTTTCCCATTTCCTCTCCTCACAGCTAATTTAAGAAAGTCTACATGATACCAGGACAACTGTCAGCCCTGCCTCACGTCCCTTGCCTTGGTGTCTCCAGCCACCCACAGCCCCATCTCCTCCGAGTACCCTCCACAATCCAAGCATGGCCTGGTCTAACTTCGGGATCCTTAGCCAAAGTAACCAGTGTGGTGTGGAAGGAAGCCATACCTCCCAGGAGGGGATCCTGGACCTGCATACACTTCTTAGTTCCAGCAAACTTCAATACCTCTGGATATCCCCTTGCTGCCAGCAATAGCTGGGGGTGGTAATTCAGGCGAGAACTGTGTGCCAGCATCATCTTGATCGTCAGCAAGCCTCGCCCTTCCAGGTTAGATCCACTCCATGGACTTGCTTGTTTCCCTAGTGTGCAAGACCTTCACCCAACGGGGCAATTCTAGCACGTGAAGTTCATAGCCATATCCTGGCTCTGCTACCTCACTCCATGGAGAAGCAACTCATTCCTCAGTGCCTATCAGTAAGTAGACAAGATTTAGCAGATCATTCCAGGGCCAAGGTGATGGCTAATCTTGATGGACGCACACTCTGAGTGTGCCAGTGTTCCAGAAATAATTCAGCTGGACCCTGAGGGTTCTGCTCTCATTAGTGGATTGATCACTTGATGAATTCATAATGTAACAACTGGAGTATAATTAGATAGCACCACTGAAAGATGGGGCTAGTTGAAGAGGTAGTCACTGGGGCACGTCCTTAAAGGGCATATCTTCCCTCACCCCTTTCTGTATTCCCTGTCAGTTTTCTGTTTACCACATGAACTCTCACTGCTTGGCCAAACCCTGAGTAAAATAAGTCCCTCCCTCTGTTGTTTGTGGCAGACAGACATTCTGTCAGTGTTGAGAAAGGTGACTAATGTGTTAAGTACAGCCCACCTGTTTGCCTAGAAGCACTCCTGTCCACACACTCAGCTTCTGCATCGCTTCCAGAACTCATGCAAGGGGAATGGATGGGCGCTTCTGCAGGTGGCTGAGTAACAAAAGCCCACCAAAGCCAGGGAAGAGACCAGAACCTGAGGATTCTGGGTATGGATGGCACAGTACTAAGTAGACTCAGGTTTTAGGGGTCCTTGTGGGGGGACCTTTTTCTGTTAAGGACATAAATTTGGGAGGGAAAGATGTGGGGAAAGAAACTGGATGGAAGGAAATGGGGATAGATTTGATCAAAGCGTTTTTTATGAATATATGAAATTCTCTGTATAAAATGGAATATTTGTTATCCTGAAAACATTAATACCTGTTACTGGGCCATGGCTAGAAAGTGTCAGGGCAACGGAGACTTTAATAAGTGCAGAACCCAAGACTATTACGCAGCAATGTTTCGCGATTTCCCGTTGTCTGCTAAGTATCCTGGCACACAAGCCACTTTATCACCAGGATCAATCTGTAATGTTTGACAGCTTGCTTGCTGTCCTGTAATAGCCCTGCACAGTTCTTCCAACCATCCAACCCCTGGACACACTCGGAACTTCAGTTCCTGGTGCATGCCCATCTGCATACACTCCCAGAATCCTGTTCTTGAGTTTCTCACATTCCACTCTAGGTATGTATTTACCAGTTTGCTCAAAATGTATTCTGTCTCTTATTCATTCTTCTATGAGCAGAATCTATCACAGTGCTCGGGACTTTGTAGACTCTCATGGCTGAACAAACGTTGGTCCACAAAGTTGAGACTCACACAAAGATGAGTATATTTACCTTGGTCAGGGATGGATAAGAAGAAAAGGGCTGAGAAACTCATAGCTACCCCAGAATCATGTCTGACTCCAGTTGCCTAAGGTTTCCCTGAGATAAAAGTGTCTGCTTTGCTTCTTAAAGATGGAATTTTAGTAGGTGGAGATGGGACAGTGCAGTGGAGAGAATGCCTCTAGTAAGACCAGAGAGTGGGAGTCAGATAGATTGCTCAGTGGGGAAGGCACTTGTTGCCAAGCCTGAGCTCAATCCCCAAGACCTACATTGTGGAAGGAGAGAACTGATCCCTACAAGTCATCCACTGATATCCACACATGCACAGCAGTTTACACACATACACACACACACACACACGAAATTTTTAAACTAGAGAACAAATAGAAAACTGTAGAGAATGTTCTAGAAAGAGCTTAGATGTCCTAGGCTATAAGCTACTTGAAGGCAGGTTGGGGTAAGGTTAGGGTCTGGAAGAGCAGCAGAGGCTATATTACTGCTGGTGGCAGTGCAGGCTAAGCACCACAGGCAATGCAGTGATAAATACTGGGTGGCTGTCCACACTAGAAAGTTACAAATAACATGGTGATTCAGTCTGGCCTGTCATTTCTGCCTTTGCCATAAAAGTTATTAGAGTAAGGTTGCTAATGCGCCAGTCATGAGGGGTGAGCTCACTGATGTGACAATGACTTAAGAGCCCTGAGTGGGTGAGTGAAGACATTTCTGCATTATTCTTTGGCAAACCATGCTTGGGGCCACTTTCTGCTGTCACTTAGAAATCATGCAAAGGAAGCAAACAGGAAATGTCTAAGGTGCTGAAAGTGCTGAACAATGGCTATGCTCTAGTCCTGGCTTCCAGGGCAGGTGACGAACACCATCCAATTAGTCCCCAGCATGGAGAACCTTGGGGGTTGTGTTCCAGTCCATCCACACTGAGCTGGAGTACCAAAGCTAGGTTATAAAGGATTCTTTTTCTGGAGGCTCAGGATGCCGTGTGATTCTTCCAGCAGCTTTGGCCTCTGTGCCGCCCCAGTGCCACCTTCAGTATCCTCCAGGGCGGGACAAACTGGGGCTCTGCAAAAATCAGCTGCACAAAGAAGCCACACAAAGTGGCCGCAGGCTACCGTGGAGTTCTCAAGCCTCTCCCAATGCCCACAGTCTTCTTTTCCTGAGTGAGTCTCAAATACCAGTGTGGACCAAGAGCTCCAAAGCCAACCATTTACAAGGGACTGACTGCCCTTGGCTTTTAGTGTCCAGGCTAGGCAAGGATCCCCATCAAGGTACTCAATAGGTCCTGCCCACCCCACCCCAAGCCTCACTCTGATACCTTCTGTGTGGCATCCTGTTGGAAGCCTGTCCCTTCTATCCCTTCCACCCTGCAGACTGAGACTTCTTGGAGCTTGGGGCTGGGCTCACTATTTTCTGGATTATCAGTTCCTATTAGTTGGACCCTTCCCATGATCCCAGCCCCTCCAGCCCCTCCAGCCCCTCCAGCCCCTCCAGGTTCTCCAGAAATGACACTCTAGTTTTGTTTGCCAGAGAGAGATAAGAAACACTTGGCTCTTGGCATAAAAACTCTGTCTATAAAACACCGAACACCAGTGTTTGGGGGTATAGAACAAAGCCTACACTGTGCAGCCCCAAGCCATGAAACAGCAGATGGGCATTGGACCCCATCCATCTTGTTCCTTGCTGGTTTGTGAAGGCCCAGCTGCAGCAGGTTTGATATGATTGAAAGAGCTTTGGGAGGAGAGAGAAGGGTGGAGGACCGAGTACCTTGGAAATTTTATTCCATTGAAATCTGTACAGATAGCAAAAGAAAAAAAAAGGAGGCAAAAATGATTTTTCAATTAAAAAAAGACAAAAGAAAAACCTGGCTGATTTTTTTTAAGAGAAAAGAACAAAAGCCTTATTAAGCAGAGACATATTCTGCTGACTCCCTCAAGACTTCATTCCACAGTTAGTACCTTCCCTCCTTCAGAAAAAAAAAATCTGGTCAAATGAAAGGATAAATTGTCTGCCTGTAGCATTATGAAGCTTTGCTGAAGCAAAACCTTCCAGGGAAAGATCACAAAGCACAAAGAATTTCTAGATATTTGGCTGCCTTAGGAGAAACTGCAGGTGGCAGGTAATGCCAGGGACTGGGCTGATCTCCCAACTCTAAACACACACACGCACACACACACACATTCATGCATGCACGCACACACACACACACCCCTAAAAATAATAATTTTTAAGCAAGATGAGTATGGTGGCATACATCTATATATAATCCTAGATTTGAGAGGTAGAGACAGGAGGGTTAGGAGTTCAATACCAGTCTCAGGCATTCTGCTACAGTCACAGAAAATTGACAGGTGGGCAAGGTCAGGATCAAAACCAATGTGGAAGAAAGGCATGTTCTAATACCTAATTGCTTTTTAAAGTCAGTTGCAAAGGCAAGGGCATAGTTCTATAGGCCTGCGCTCCACTATGCCTGGGACCATCTACCCAAAGACTGACAAATCTTGACCTCATCTTTACTGAGTAGCTCCAAATCAGATGCACCTTCAGAGTTAAGGTGCATAAGACCTCACACTCAGCAGTTGTTGTTGTTGTTCTTCAGTTTGGGTGACTAAACCTCAGCAAGACTACTGCTGAGGCTGGCTCCTGTGTCGCTCAGCTGCTGGCCACTTCCCAAGACTTTCAAAGGCTCAGGGGGAATGTTTCACAGAGGCTCAGTCTTCAAGCAAGTGTCTTGGGAGTTGGGATGTGGTGCCTGGAAGGCTTCATTCAGGGGAGACAGGAAAACAAAATGTGGCTTCTCATTATTGGGAGCAGTGGGGTGTCAGGATGGCTCAGCAGCTGGCAGTACTTCAACCAAAGATTGAAAAAGGAAAAAAGAAGATCACCTTTTCTCTGTGTGCTATTAATCCCTAATGAGAAAAACATTTACTTATTCACACAGATGTTGGAGACCTCACTAAAAAATCCTTTCAAATGCATGCAGTCAAAAAACCTACTTTAAAACAACAATTTTATCTATTTACTTAATGTTTTATCTGCATATGTGTCTGTGCACAACACACATTTCTACTGCCCACAGAGGCCAGAATAGGGCACCAGATTCCCAGGCACTATTGTGAGCCACCATGTGGTTGGGTGCCAGGTGAAAGGTTCAGGCATTACTCTGGCCTGCCCTGTTACCTGGCAGGATGCGCTCAGGCAACACTCTGGCCAGCCAAGAGTTCCGTGAGAACCAGGCAGGTGCAAAGGACCCCTTTAAAGGACTGACCCCTGCCCATTTACGCTCTATTGCTCTCTTACTCTCTTGCTCTCTTGCTCCTCTCTCTCTCTTATCTCTCTCTTGCTCTTACTCTCTCTCTCTCTCTCTCTCTCTCTCTCTCTCTTATCTCTCTCTTGCTCTTACTCTCTCTCTCTCTCTCTCTGCTCTGCACGGGTTGGTTACCTCTCACCCCCCTTTTTCCTCCCCATCCACCAATAAACTCCACATGGGATCGTTGAGTCTCGGTTTGTGTCTCCTTACTGGATAAACCTAAACATTTTAACAACATTGGTTCCCTGACCTGGACAGGCTTTCCCTGCGGCTCTGCTGCCTGCTGACCCGGCAGGTGACCACGCAGGTAACCTGTAACATCAGACCAATGGCCCACTTTCCATCAACCGAAACGCTACATTTTACATGCAACACCGGCTACGATTTGGTAAGGACCCCCTTTAAGTCAGGGAAACCTTTCCCTAAACCCTAAGGGCTGACCGCCGAGCGTCTGCCACCCTTATGGTGTTTTTGGAAACGTGGGGAATTCATCCAGCCACGATCTTCAAGATCACGGTTGGCCCCCATCGTCTGACAATCATTCTTGGTTTGTTTTCCACGGGCACGACCTATTGGTAATTTTTCGGCCCCTTTATGAAGCCTACGGTGGCTTCTTCGCCTTTGGGATGTTCCTTTCCGAGCCTACAGTTGCTTCTTCGCCTCTAGGACGCTGGTTCCTTTTCGGGTGGTCTTTTCTGCCCTAACTAGACTCTCGGGCTGACGAGCTCTGAGGAGTTGATCTGGCCGTTTTATTTTCCTTTAGACCGGACTCATGGATAACAAACCGACAAAGTAAATGTGATCTTTCTAACCACTGCCAGTGATCTGGTCGATGGAAGGAGTTGCCCTATGTTCAAGCTTTTCTCTACCTCTCCTAACATTCTCGTCAACATTCTTTTTTCCTCTAAATCTCATTCTTCTAGCTTTAAAAACTCCCGCCAGTCACAGAGGCTTCCCGCCACATCCCATCGTGGCTAAACCTGCCTTAAGGCCGGGAACCACCTTCCACCTGGGAGTGTTCTGTTTGCCTCTCTCCTGTTGATTCCAGTTCAGCGTCTGCTCAGGACATTCTCAGAGTTTTTCATTTTTTCCCCACAAATGAGGTTTGCGTTTTGGATTTTTTACTGCTTGGACCCACGAGGGGTCTCTCGGGTTTTATACCCTGGCACGGGCCGTTCATTTGTTTCTTAGACCTACGGTGGTCACACATCTTTCTGCCTCACTTGTGGAGGAAAAAGGCCACTTCTACTGACAGATGGAAATTTGCCTATAGAGGCGGCCATCTTGGCGATCTAAACCATGCGGCCTACCATGTGGCCTAGCTTGGAAACGTGTTTACTGAGTCTGCCATGTTTACCTCGTGACCTAGCTGTAGACACACCCACTCAGACCAGCCAGCTTCTGCCGGCAAAGCCTGCCGACAGATGCAATTCATTTACTTTTTGTCTCTTTTGCGCTTTTACTTTTGTCTCTAATTTCATCTGTCACTGGCCTTGTTGCGCATGTTTATGGAATACTGTGCCTTTCCAGGGTCCCCTGTTCTATCTACAATAAATCTTCCTTCTCATCACTGTCTCTTTAAATATATCTGTTTACTACAAGTTTGGGTCAACACTTTTACCCAATCCTGTTTAATGTATCTATATATATGTGTAAAAAAAATTAGGTAACTTTAATTCAACTATACTAAATATCAAGTATTTCTAAATTGTTATATCTTTTAAATGATGATAAACATTTAAAGTTATAAGGGTCTATTTCAGATTAAGAAAATATAACACCCAGTCCTTCCTGTAAGCTGGTTACAAAGGTAAAGCTTCTATTACTTCTATTCGCTAGCCATCTATGTGCTTAAGGCAAGTCACTAAAGATAAATTCTGTCTACTAAGATATACTAAACAGACAAATGGTCCTCAAAATGCTCAGAGATCTAGAGAACATGGCATTTAAATGTTTTATTTAAAAGCTTTTTATAACAGAGACAGGCCAGCTGCTGGCACCACCCCATTTCCTCCAAGAAGACTGGTGGACACTAAAGAAACTCTGCCCACAAAAATGGCATTGCTGGTCACTGAGCAACCCTGCCCTTCACCTCAACTGCTTTAAAGGACTCTTCAGGCCGTGAACAAGAGGACATTGGAATCGACTTTCTCCATGTTGCTCCGGTCAACGGTAGGAAAGTCTTCCTAAAAAGTCCCAATCCACAGGTCTCACTATCAGCAAAAGGCAGGCGTTCTTGGAGCTTCTGATTTCAACAACTGTGGAGGCCCTTGGGGGTAGCTGATCATGCAGTCAGCTACTAAGTCTCTCATTCTTCAATCTCAGGTAAAATCTTATTCTTCTCAAGAACTCTGATGCTTTTGACAGCTGGTAGCTTTGCCAACTTAAAATAGCAGACAAGGCAAAGCTCTGTCATAAAACAGATTTCAGGAATGAGTACTCTAATGTTTATCTATGTAAGACTATTAAGTTGAAACATTAAAAAAATATGTTCCAGGTTTCTCTCTTTCATTATACTACTTTTCATAGTCTTAACATTAATCAATAAAGTTCTGATAAGCTACTACTCTAACTCCGACAGTGCTAAACAACTATACCACTATATGATCATAACTATAAGCTCAAAATTATGGTGCTTTTCATTGTGCTTAAATATCTGTCAGTTTTAAAATGTTAATGCTTTCAGCCAAGTCTTTTCTACTACAAATATGCTGCTGATATGTCTAATACTTATGTTTTCACAAACTCAAATGATTCTTGTCAGTTCCAGAAAGCCAAATTGGACCCATCCAAACAGGTCAGATTCACTCCAAACATTATTCAACCTCTCCCTGGTCCTGGAACTCCCTTCCCTCATCTTGGGACCCCTCGGGAACCCCTTCCTCATCTTATGATCTTCCCTGCAAATGCCAGGACCTAAGAAAGAAAATTTTAAACCTAACTTTGTTCTCTACTCTGCTAACATCTTGCCAGATCTACAGAGGCACCAGACAGTCCCTTACAGCCTGGACTACAGAGAGTCCCATATGCCCTAGACTACAATAGAACAACCAATGTGGCAACACCCCAACTTTCTCAGGTTCCCCCAAAGATGATCGACACCCCAAGGTCAGCAGGAAGCAGTCTTAAGAACTCAACGTCCTTGATCCCAAACCTGCCACATCTAACACCCCCATCTCTTTTTAATCATAAATAAAGGTGGGAATGAAAGGTTCAGGCAACACTCTGGCCTTATCTCTCTCTTGCTCTTACTCTCTCTCTCTTATCTCTCTCTCTGCTCTGCACGGGTTGGTTACCTCTCACCCCCCTTTTCCCTCCCCGTCCACCAATAAACTCCAGGTGGGATCGTTGAGTCTCGGTTTGTGTCTCCTTACTGGATAAACCTAAACATTTTAACAACACCAGACACTGAAAACAGGTCCTCTGGAAGAGCAGCCAGGGCTCCTACTGTTAAACCAGCTCTCCTACTTTTAAGAAGGACATACAATCTTGCCACTCAAGAGTCTGAGACAGGAGGATTGCTACAAGTTCAAGGCCAGCTTGTAGTACACAGTGGGCTGGACTACAGAACAAGACTATCTCTGAAAACAAAAGCTAGCTACTTTGGAGCAGTCATTTTTCATCTGTAGTTGGACTATCTCTTATTTCTAGACCTTCGATAAATTTACCCTGTATTCCTTCCCAGAAGAATAACATCAAGACATAGCTCATCGTCTCCCCTACTATACATTCAAAAATTTAAAGGAATATCAAAGGAGGAAGAAGTTTGGAGTGACTCTAAGTGGCAGTCAGACTTGATTTATGGGAGACAAACTCTCAAATATTGGTCTCCTCCCAAGATCTCCAAAACCTAACTATAAATCTATAGTTGGATTGTTTGTGAAAACTTTTGCTCAACTAAGAATACTGAGCAGGGACATCATTCCACAGTAGATAGGATACTTAAGGCACAAATGATGATCCCACAGACAGAAATTAGCCACAGTGTTTCATTTACTAGAAGTCACCCAGTCCCCGCTACTCACCCCACCCCTGCCCAGGTCAGGTTATGTGTTGTATTTCACTTTAATACTCACTTTCGGTGGACATCTATTTTCCTTTTGAGAAATACACCTCCCATCCTCTGACTTCTCCGAGCTGTAGGTCCTATTATCTATGCATTACAAGGAACAAGGTCTAGTCTTTATTGTCTTAGAGAAGCAGCTGCAGAACTGCCCAATGACCCTGACTTCTCATGCAGCTCCTGCCTGAAGTGTACCAGAGTGGGCCCGAGCCACCAGGGAAGTATGGAAGAAAGAATGACATGTCAATTTGAGACCAAAATGGTTAATCAAGACTAAAGTTTCTTTTTGGAGTTCCTCTCATTCCTTCTCTCCTCTTCCCTTCTATCCTTGATTTTGAATGTGTCATTCTGGGGAAACTCAGGAGCCTCTAAAGAGGTCACATGACAAATTGTTCAGCAGCCAGTCAAGAACAGAAATCAGCCACCATGTTAGCACTGAAACAGAACCTCCAATCGGGAAATTGGCTGCACTGGTCTGCAACTTGCCTACCATCTTAGAAGAAATCCTGAGCCAGAACCAAGTGTTGGTACACGTTCCTGACCCACAGCAGGCCTTAGTTCAGCAGTTCTCAATCTGTGGGTCATGCCCCCTTCTGATGTCAAACAATCCTTTCACAAGGTTCACCTAAGGCCATCTGAATATCAGATATTTACATAATGGTTCATTATGTAAAATTATAGTTATAAAGTAACAACAAAAATAATTTTCTGGTTGGGAGCCACCACAATCTAAGGAACTGTATTAAATGGTAGCAGCTTTAGGAAGACAGGACCACTGCTTTAAGTTGACATGTTTGGGGACCATTTGCTATGTATCAGTAGATGGCCTACATTGACCAATAAGGTGATGGAAAGTCTTTAGCCATATAATCACTATGATTGGTTCAGGGTTAGAAGAACAATTCAAGCAGAGTCAATCAGAATCTCTTTCTAGAACCAATAAGGAGACTAAATGACAGACAGAAAACCATGCCATTTTTGCCTGGATCCCAACTGGGAGTACAAAGTCAGCCAAAACTATGGCCTCAACCAGGAGTCATGAGGAAACATGGGGGACATATCTAGTAATCTCAATACACAGCATAGCTTTTGGCACATGGGTATTTGATTCCTGGAAGTCAGGGATACTAAATCCTAGAGTGCATGGGCCAGTGCCACACAAAAGAATTATCCACCCCAAATTGTCAGTAATATCCTCACTGAGAAACCCTGACCTAGAACCTTCTGGTACTCTATCATCCCATATAATGTCCAGAGAATGAAACAGCAGAACCAAGATACATTAAAAGAAATATTGAGTCTTGGTGCTAAAGTTTGATCCCTGAATCAGTCACACCTGAGGGGAATACTGCAACCTAGAACTTCCTGGGAACATGAACCAATATATTTTAACACCAAACAAGTTAAAAAATTTGAAAAGAAAACAAACTGAATGCTATGTCCCACCAAACTTCATATGCTGCAGTGATCTTAAGCCCCAGGACACTGATGTTAGAGAGAGACTTTGCAGAGGCCATGAGGTCATAGGGGTGGAACCTGGTAAAGGGATTTGCACTAGAGGACCCGAGCTTCCCCATGCCTCCTCTATCCTAGAAGAACACATTGAGGACTGTCTGTCGATGACCAGGAAATGGGTCAATGGATTCTTAGGATACGTAGTTTAACATGGAGCATTCCAGAATGACAAGGAACCGAAAGAGCTAAACATCAGTACAGTCAGTACAGTCGGTGGTGCTGAGGGGACACGCCAGGAAGCATCTTGCCCTGATAGAAAGGGAAACAGATAGCTTATAAAGGACTGTTGAGCAGCATCAGCACAGAGGCACGAGGAGCCTTTCTTGATAAACAACAGCAATTCATGGCCTGAGCCAAAGCTTTTACTATGCCCCAGTCCAGCTAATGAGCCTAAGATCGCTGTGACTGAAGAGCCATTTGCAGGCCATTTGGGGAAGCATGGAGTAATAAGACAAAAAGACATTGATCCAATAAACTGTCCTTTTCAAGCTCTCAGGTCATTCTCTTTCTCCCCTTTTTATGATCGCTAGTATTTTATCCTGAGAAATGACTCTATTAGGAAAGCAACTCTACTTTTTAAAAAGGATCATGGAAAGAAGATATTCTTTCCCAACCAGGCCCAGATCAGAAGGGGCAACTCATGTCCATTTATCCCTGCTGTCTTTGTATCTCCTTTACCTAGTAACCAGAGTTACAGGAGAGAGTTCTGTGCTATAAGGTGACAGTGTGGTGATATTAGGACACTAGGGACCAGGGAGTATGCTATGGGAAGGGGCCTCTTGATCTCAGAGAGCGCTCACTCACAGTAGGTCTTGGAGGAACGTGGAGCAACCATTGATTATTTTTTCCAGAGACTTCGTAACATTCCCCCAACTATCTCCCTGAGACTCAATAGCAGCTCATCATCAATTGGGACAGTCTGTGAAGACAAGTTATTATTCAGGGGCTGCTGAAAACATAGAGGAGGAACCCTCATCCTGAAAGAGCTGAATCAGAAAGACAACCATGAAGCCACAAAAGTTTGATGTCATATTGCTGACTGAGCTGGAACATAACATTAATTAGGAAGTGGTTCATGGTTGTGAGCCAGGGCCTTGCACCAGGCCTGTGGAATTGACAACATTTGATCAAGAAGAAAGGAATATCTTCCACTGAGCCACTATGAGCTAAGCCCAGGGGGACAGACCAGAGAATATGTTGGGACACAGTTTAAGAGACACTTAAAGGGGTGGGGTGGGATGGATAGATTGCTCAGTGGTTAGGAGCACTGGCTGTTTTTCCAGAGGACCCAGGTTCAATTCACAGCACCTACACGGCAGCTCACAACTGTCCGTAACTCCTGTTCCAGGGGGGCCCAATAACCTCACACAGACATAGATGCAGGCAAAACACCAATACACATAAAGTACAGATACACAAAAATTAAAAAAAGGAAGCACTCAGAGCCAGATGGAGGAGCAAGAAAGGGCCAGAGTCCTGCTAGCTGTGTACCAACTCTCCAGAGCTTCCTCACCCGCACTGTGACGGGGGAGCCTCAGGGCTTCTCCATATGAAGCCTGTTGTCAGCAGAGCTGTGCCTGTGTGCTGGAGGAAAGGACTGCTCTTCCGGGCTCCACTTGGCAGCTGTCCTGTATCATCTTGAGCTCTGTGACTCCCGGTGGCTTCCCCCATCTGTGCGACTGGAAGGTACAGTCCTTTTGTTCATGCCCAGCCGTGACTCACAGCCACCCTTGCTGCTCGATGTGCACCTCACATTTGTACTGCCTTGCTGGAGAGTAGGCCCCTGGGACCCCCATCTCCTTCTGTGCACTCTCCTCACCAGACTTGCTTTCTATCCTGGACAAGTGTCTCCTCCTTGCCTAGCAACCAAGAGTGTTGTAGTCAACTGAGGCTGCTTTGATAAATACCTGGTGATTAGTGAATACTACGAGCACGTGTCTCTGTTCTGAAGACTGGTGATTAGTGACTACTTCGTAGTATTCACCTGTCTCTGTTCTGGAGACTGGTGGGTAAGAGCTTGAATATCAAATGTTAGATATCACCTTGCTGCTTCTTCCAGAGGGGACAGATCCCTCTGCGTCTTCACATGAGAAAGTTATAGGAGTGAACTTTAACCCTCAAGGTGTTTTATACAGACGCTACTCCTGCCCAGGAGAGTGTCAGCGTCAGGGTAAGTGGCCTGTTAAAGCCCTTGGGGTTGTTTCAACACGAGTATTTAAGAGGATGCAAACGTTCGAACCACAGTAATACCTAATCCAGAGGACTTCTCTACACCCAGTGAACTTGACCCACACCTCCAGCAAGGTCTCAAGGTTGCTGTCCCTGGACTGGACACTGACGGGCACAGCCATGCAGAGGAACCGTGATGTGGTGCAGGGCTGGGGCGGGGGCGGGGGTGGGGGCAAGGATGTGTGTGCTGAAGACTGCAGGGAGGCTATTGAGCTAGAAGAGAGCTTGGATATGAGCTATCCAATAATCTGAAGAGAAATGATGAGTTCTAGAAGGATAAAAGAGGAAGGGAAACGATCAAAGAAAGAAAGAGTAGAAAGGGTGAGGAAGAAGGGGGAAGAAGGAGGAAGAGGGGGAGGAGGGAGAAGAGGAGGAGGAGACAGAGCAAGAACTACAGACATACAATTCAATCTACCTTGCCTTCCTGGCTTCCCACCCCTCCCTCCGAGACTCCTGGCCCTGCAAACCTCCAGCCTGGGAAGACCAACCCACACGGTGCTAGTATGAGCCTGGGAAGCATTTGAGGGAACACACTAAGTGGCGACAGTGGTTTGAACATATTCAAGCCCCCTTCCAAAAAAAACATTAATATTGTAAACAGTGCTTAGTGCAAGTGTTTGTAGATGGAGCCTAATGAGGGATGTTTAGGTCACAGGGAAAACTTCACGGATGGATCCATGCCAAAGAGGAGAGAGTGAGAGCAGCTTGCTCAGGGTCACTGCTCTGTCTTGTGAAGACACATTCCTTTCCTCTTACCTCCCCTTCCACCTGTGAGGACACATCAGGAGGCCTCGGCCAGACTGGATATGACTCTGTCCTCTCAAGCACAGCAGTCCCCAGAACTGGGAGCACACAGATTTCTGCTCTTTACAAATGCCACAGTCAGTGGTGCTTTGTTAAAGCAGCAAAAGTGGACTAAGACCAGGCAAAGGGGGGGAAGGACGCAGAAACTGAGTTGGCTGGGTGTGGGGTCTTATACCCAGTGGTTCTCATTCTGGGGGTCACAACCCCTTGGGGTCAAACACCCTTTTCACAGGGGTCTCCCAAGACCATCAGAAGACACAGATATTTACAGTATGATTCATAAAGGCAGCAAAATTACAGTTATGAAGTAGCAGTGAAAATAATTTTATGGTTGGGGGTCACCACAACACAAGGGACTGTAAGGTTGAGAACCACTGCTGTAGTAAAGGAAACTTGGATTCTGATTATTGTCTGTCTAGACATAAACAACGAAAGATCCCGAACACAAGCACAGGCAGGAATCATTTCCAGGAAGCTTTCCTTTAGAGAAAGTGAGTTCAAGGCCAGTCTGGATCATCCCATACTGGAAGGGGGGTAGAAGAGGAGGGGAATGGGAGGGGAGGGGAGGAGGAGGGGAGGGGGAGGAGGAGAGTGAGAACATACAGGAAGGAAAGCATCAGTCTCCCCGTGTTTGGTGGAGTCCACGATCTGCCAGGTTCCCAGCACCCCTCTCCCTTCTTCCCCTCCCCCGTCTCCCAAGTCCTCTAACTCCTATCTTTGTCCTTTGTCCCCACCCTCTGCCCCTTTGGAACAAATAAATCTCCTTTGTGCTGAGACCTTGGTCTTGGGGGTCCTGAACCAAGTTTGAAGTTCCCTACACCTTGTGTTGTCAAGTCAGGAGCAGTGGCTGAGAGTCCTGGTAGGTAAGCTTGGCCCTGGAGTGGGAAGCTAGGGAGCCAGGGGGCTCTGCAAAAACAAAGCTTCTTGCATGCTGGGAAACAGGGGCCCAGAAGAAGAGCCCAGGTCCCCTGGGCAAAGAGGAGACCAAAAGGGAGGGATGTACAGTCATGCATCTTGATGATGAGCTTTAAATATTTACGATATACTTTTATTAATTCCTTGAGAATTTCATGCAATATTTTTATCCTATTCACCTTAACTCACCCCCCTACTCCCCCTACACCCACCCTCACCCCTCTAACCCTCCAACTTTGTGCACTAAAAAAAAAACATTCATTCGATTTACTATTTTATGCATGTGTTTGCCTACATGTATGTCAGGGTACTACATGAGTACCTGGTGCCCATGGAGGTCAGAAGAAGGTGCTGAGTCCCCTGAGACTGGAGTTACAGATGGTTGGGAGGTGCCATGGGGGTTCTGGGAATTGAACCTGGGTCCTCTCAAGAGCAACAATTGTCCTTAATCACTGAGGTAATTCTGCAGGCCCACGACTTTTTTAAAAAGTAACCCATCAAGTCCACTTTGTAATACCCATACACTCCAAGGTGTAGTGCCATTCACTGCAACATGGTTAACTTACCCTTGTTACTAATTTATTGATGACAGTTGTTTCAATAGGATAGGCGCCTATCAGGCTATTCAACATGCACACACACACACACATATGTATATATATAATCTATTATATCATGTCTGTGGGTCAGAGGTCACCTTTGCTCTGTGATCACATGCAAAAGTCAGGGGAAAAGGCACAGTTACTTTGCCAGGGAACGCCTCACCTCTAACTTCTTTTTCAACCTATGATCTTAGAAAATTCCCTGAAGGCTAATTAAAAGCTTTACTCTCAAGCCTCTGGTGAATTGTGCTAAATATATTTGTTGGTTTGGATGTCAACAGCAATTGGTATTTGTGAACAGCTTATGCAACACCAAAGAGCTGGGTAAAAAGAAAAAACTAGAGAAAAACTCACATTCTGTACACCGTGGACGAGAACTGTGTCACTCTCAGGGCTGATTAAAGGGACCTCATTCTTTAGAGTACTTCATTAAAAGACTAACAGTAAATAAATGTACACAATGATGCAAATTTTAATTTAAAGCATACCAATATTGATGTGCATTTAGTAGGATTTCTTAGACTATAATCACACACAGTTTGGGTCAAGAGAAATTGATAAATGTGATAAAAATAGCTGCATCATAAAGGCTTTGTGGTTTTTCTCTCCTCCCTCCTCCCTCCTCCTTCCCTTGCTTATTCACTCGCTCTCATGCTTTGCCAACAGAGGGGAGCCTGAACAGACTCATTGGCTACAGCCTGTTACACACAGCATAAAGGAAGAATTAGAGCCGGTGTTGTAACTCACTGATAGTGTTTGCCTAGCATGCAAGATGCCTTAGGTTTTATCTCCAGCAACACATACACACACTCACACACACACACAGCCAACCTCTTGAGTCAAATCCGGCCTTCATTCAATTCTAATGAAGATGACAAGGACGAGGAGGATAACGATGGCAATGATGATAGTTATTTATCAAGAGCTTATGCACAAAGCCAGGAATTTTTGTAAAGATGCATTTTAAAATGTTTTCCCTTTGAGAGATATCCAATTCAAATTTATTCTGCAACTAACACCCAATTCTTCAGAAAGAGGTTTATGCTAATTAAAGTTAATTCCCCTGGTTTATCAATAATGAGTTACCATTAAAAACAAATTTCATTAAGTCCTACTTCAAAGTTCAGAGCTCTCCGCTTGTATTAATCACTTAACTATTGTGCTGTGTATTCGGGGCCAGCTTGGAAAGGCCAGAGGAATGTGAGCATCTTTAGGGCTTGATTACTTGGCTTTTGTCATTGTGTAGAGACAAAGGGGAACAAAAGTAGGCTTCAGTAGTTGCTATGGTGTGGGACCTTGAGTACCCCCACAAAGGCCTGTGTGCTTCAGCTTAGGCCTGGGCTCCAACATCTGCTACTGAGAGGTGGTAGAGCCTTCAAGAAGAAGGGTCTAATGGGAGGTTTCCCATCATTAGTGTGCTGACTTGGAGGGGATCGTGGGATTCTGGTCTAGCATAGATTTGATCCACAGAACTCAGGCATCATGGCCTGTGCTTCTGAGCCCAGCCCCAGGGAAACAGAGACAGGCAGAGCCCTAGGACTTTCTGGCTAACACTTGCCTAGTGCCAGGCAAGTGAGGGATCCTGTCTCAAAACAGCAAAGCAACTATACCTGACAAATGACATCCAAAGTTCCAGTTTACTTTCTAATGCTGTGATAGACATCACGACCTAAAGGGTTTATTTTACCTTATAGCTGGTAATCCACCAGGAAGGGAAGTCGGGGCAGGAACTCAAGGCAGGAACCTGGAGGCAGGAACTGATGCAAAGGCCATGGGGGAACACTAGTTACTGGCTTGCTCCCCACGGCTTCCTTAGCCTGCTCTCTTATAGAACCCAGCACCACCTGCTCTGGGGTGGTACTGTGCACAGTGAGCTGAGGCCTCCCACATCAATCATTAATCAAGAAAAGGCACTACAGGCTTGCCTACAGGCATTCTGATGGAGGCACATTCTCAGCTGAGGTTTCTCTTCCCAGATAACTCTGGTGACAACAAACTAACAGCACACCCTCCAACACATGGAGACAGGGTGTATGGACATGCATGAGTATGAATACACACACACACACAACATGAAGGAATAGAAAATGAGCTTCGGATATCCTGATGAAAAGCAAAGGGGAAAGTGAAGGGGCCAGCCCCCAGCCTCACCCCCCCCCAAGCCCCACTCCCGCCCCACCCCCGTCCCACCCCACCCCCACTCGTTTTAGCAGCCATGACAGGCTAACATGTGCTCTTCTGACCTTGCCCCTCCTGTCCTGGTCACTAGGAGGTCAGATGCCCTCCTCGTGGCAAGGAACCAATCAGAAGTTAGCTAGCTGGGTGTGCTTCACAGCGGCTCTGGGTGTGCTTTAAGGACAAGCACACAACAGTGACATGCAGAGCATAGCAACTGCCCTGGGAGGGCCTATGGGCCATAACAACCAGTTAACCAATCAGCACAGGGCAGGTTGTCCAAGCCTGGAAGTGCACAAATCCTAAGACTGTTTCATACCTCTAGACACTCCCCTTACTCTGCCCTATAAGATCCCTGGCTCGTGGTTTCTTGGGGTCTTTCTCCAGCCATCCGCTGTGGTAAATGAATGAAAGACCTGAGCTAATGGGGTTAGCTCGTTAAACAACTACAATGAAAGACTCTTTGTTTTTACACTGAAATGGGCCTTTGGTTATTTGGGGGTTTGGAATTTGGGGAAAACATAAAGAAACCCTAAAAAGATCTACTGTAGATATTGAGAAAGTCACAAATGATCAAAACGGAGTCTTCTCCCTCAGGGTTTACAATCTAAGTACCTTGGTATTGAATAGAACTTTAAAGGTTATCGTATTACACAGGGTAACCTCCAGCTGCTAAAACAAATAACCCCTAAAATTCTGGGTGACCTAAACTAAAATTTTTTGCCTTTAGGAGACTTGGGATAGGTGAATTGTGTTAATGTCTAGGAAGAAAACATTGTAAAGGCTTGCCATTAAGTTAAAACCAAGAGCATAGAGCAAACACCTGTGCAGAAAGAGACTTTTATGATTCATTTGCAGAGTCAGAGGAGGACAGTGGCTTCCCCTGGACTCAGAATTAGTAATGGGCAAAGGCAGAGAAGCACTTAGGCCTCTAATTCCCCTTCTACCCTATCTATCCCTACACAAAGAACCCGTTCAACTCAGCTTTGACGTCCCCATGTGATAGAAAACAGGCAAGACTCGGCTATCTCAGTGAAGTCTGTGACATCAGTGATGGAGCTCTTCCGGGAGATCATCTCACGGGAAGACGTTTTGATTTCTAAAGTGTCAAAACACGTAAATGATCATAGAGTTACAACTGGATCTCAGAGGGACTGGAGGAAATTGTCAAATTTTCAAAAAAGGAAATTTAAAAGCCAAACCATTTAGTCTCTCTCATTTAACAGCAGGAAGCATAGGCAACGATTTGCTATTTTTCATGACAAGATGAAGGCTGCCACTCTGAAAAGAGCTCCTTCTGGCTGTCCAGCCACCAAGGAAGCATGAGCCAATAATAGGACAGATTCAGCAAAAGGTTGGTAGTCATGCCAGGGTGCTGGGGGGAAGGAAACTTTTGTCCAGGAAATTTAAATGGGTGTACAAGCATGACTCTACCCACAGAAACTCATTCCCTCTCAGGTAAGGGAACTAGGAAGTCTCCAGAGCCTTTTCTGCTGGGAAGAAAGGAAGCTGCAGAGAGAAGAGAGAGGAAACAAGAAGGGGGAGGGGAACAAAATGGGCCTAAACTATAAAGCCTCATCACCATCCAGAAGCTCCTACCCAGGGCCCCTGCCACACCTGGCACACCTGTTTTGTCTTCCAGGTAGGATTTAGATAGAGAAACTGGGACAGTGACACATCAGCATGTCTGTTTGCATTAACAGATAACAAACCTGAGGCTGTAGCTTAATGCACAGAATACTTGGCTGGCAAGCAGGAAACTCTTGATTCAATCCACGCCTACAGGCTCAGCACCCTGAAGATAGAGGCACCGGGACCACAAGAGAGTTTGATGCCAGAAGGTCTGTATGCACATAGAGATGCATGCGTACAGACACACATACATAAGTATGAATGTACATACATCCTAGCAAAAATGAATTTTCACAGAACTGTTACTGCGTGAGTCTTACTCTTGGTTTCAGGTCTACATCCTCACTGTGAAAAAAACAGGAGGCAGATGTGGCTGTGGAACTACTGTAGTCAAGCTGGCACTAGACATAGGCAGATGTGGCTGTGGAACTACTGTAGTCAAGCTGGCATTAGACATAGGCAGATGTGGCTGCAGAACTACTGTAGTCAAGCTGGTACTAGACACAGCCAACATGGGCAAACAGTGGTGGGCTCCAGGGGCGGGGCCAGGAGGAGGGTCAGACAGAGGAGGCCTCTCTCCTTTCTTTTCTTTTTTAAATCTATTTTTATTTAAATTAGAAACAAGCTTGTTATACATGCCAATCCCAGTTCCCTCTCCACTTAAACTCAAACAAAAGCAGGGCACACTTTCACTCCAGTCATAAATTTTCAGGTCAGGCTGAAGACAGAAAAATATAGTTTGTTATCTGAGAAAGAAAATGGTATCAAAGCCAGGCATTGGTGGCGCACGCCATTAATCCCAGCACTTGGGAGGCAGAGGCAGGTGGATCTCTGTGAGTTCAAGGCCAGTCTGGTCTACAGAGCCAGTTCCAGGACAGGTTCCAAAGCAATAAAGAAAAACCCTGTCTCGAACCCCCCCCAAAAAAGAAAAAAAAAGTATCAATGAATAAATTCTCAACTAAACACAGAGCTTCAGGCAGATAGAGTCCCAATTCCAAGGTGCAGATTACTGCCACTGATCTGGGCCGTCACTCATTCGAAGTGGAAGGGAGGTAGGATCCACTCCTTATCTGGACAGAGTGCGTCCAGTAACGGTCTGTGTTGGGGGAGCCTTGAACTCCCACAGATGAGTCCGCACTGGAGTGATACAGAAGAACTGGACATCTGCTGAAGTGCTTTCCTCCAGCAGAGGGTGGAAGGCCTTCACCGCTGCAGGCAGGGAGTGTTCAGGCATTCGAGCAGAGCCAGGCAAGTGGCTGTTGTCAATCATCACATAGGGAAACTCGGGAGTCATTCTTTCAATGTGGTCTGGAGAATTCACCACTAAAAGCTCCGAGTTCTTTGCTATATCCATTCTCTTTGCTTTTACATCTATTTTTTTACTTGTTTATTCATTCAGTGTGTGTGTGTGTGTGTGTGTGTGTGTGTGTGTGTGTGTGTGTGTGTGTCTGGGGCTGTGATGCACATGCTACATCACACATATAGAGGTACTTACTGTGTGTGTTTTGGGGGTATGATGCACATGCAACATCACACATGTGGATGTATACACATTGTGTGTGTGGGGGGGGTGACTCACGTGATACATCACATATGTGGAGTCAGAAGACAGCTTGCAGGCATCTATCTGTTCTCCAGGTCATTGGGCTCATGTTAACAGCTTTCTTATGCTCATTCCTGCAAACACTCTGGTCCTCTACTTATGCCATAAAGCAAACCTTTTGACAAAAGGGACTTGCATTTGTGTCCAGATGAGGTGACCACAGGGTAGCCACTGGGGACGAGAGTAGAAGGTTTTGCTGAGAAGACTTATGGCAATGAATAATGGTGTCTCTCTTCATTTTCACAATTATATTTTATATTACATCTACATTGTTTTATAAAATGTGAATAAATTATTAATTAAATTCTTTTCAGGATTTAGTTGTTTGGTTTGGGTTAGGTTGGGGTTTTTTCTTTTTCTTTTTTCTTTCTTTGGGGGGCTTCATGCAAGTGTGTAACACTGAACTATACCCAGGACTCATTTTTACATAACTTAACCCTCATAAAACTTCATGATTGTCTATTATAATTTAAAAACAGTCAACTTGTGAACTATAAGTAATAATAACAGACCTTAATATTATAATGGAAAAACTAAATTTTAAATCCAATAAAACCTTATTACATATCTACATGAAGGGTAAAATATGGTTCCATATGCCTTTAATCCAGGCACTCAGGAGGCAGAGGATGTGGCATTTCTGTGAGTTCCAGGCTACTGTGGTCTACAGAGGGAGTTCCCAGCAAGCCTGAGTTACACAATGAGGCTGTCTCAAAAACAAAACAAATAACAACAACCAAAACAAAAAAAAAGTTCTTAGTCACCATGTTCAACTACTTTAAATGTCATCATTTGTAATGAAGGTTTTTTTAAATTTGTGCTTCTGTGTGTGTGACTTCATAAGCATAGGTACCATGTTTGCAGGCAGGAGTCTGTGCAGGTCAAAAGAGGGCATCCGGTCCCCTGGAGTTGGAGTTACAGAGAATTGTGAGCTTCTGTGTTGATGCCAGAAACCAAATCCGGTCCTCTGAAAGAGCAACGGTCTCCCTCAACAGCAGAGTCATCTCCAGCCCCTCAACGTTTACATTAATGGAGAAGTACCTGTGTGTCTCTAGAGAAGCAAGACAGTGGACACTGGGAGAGGATGTCACATTAGGCCACAGTCTATGGTGGCTGTGCCTTTCTTAAAGCTGTCAGTGGCTAGCCATCATTCCGCGTGTTGCCATGACGATTTGGGAGCAGTTGAAGAGATGCCTCCACTTTTGCTTTCAGGCCGGGATAGGACATTAGAAAAGGTTTTCAGGCCCTGACTTTAGTACCACACAGATCAGTGTAAATGGAGTAGGAGTGCTGTCCCTGGACCAGTCTGGCTCCAGTCTCTCATCGACTCTGCCCGCATTCCAGTACGCGGTGTCCAGAAGCCCATTTCATACACTTCTTCTATCAAGGTAATTTGGAATATAGCGGCCCATATAAGTGGACTACATCACTAGCTTTCTGACCGTCAGTCTCCCACTTTCATCTAAAGTTAGGCTTCTGAGCATAACTTCATTATGACCTACTTAACAGCGTTGTGGTGCGAGCTAGAAGCGCAATTGGAGGAGGCAATGAGGGAAATGGCCCTTCTGTGCCATTTCTCTTACGAAACTCCGCAGCCCAAATCTTCCTTCCACAGTCATTCCGCTGAAGCTGAGTAACGTCGGGAGCTGAGGCTATGGAATATGAGATCCACAGATGCTGAGAGCAGGGATGCACATGCTGTGCCTTCATACAAATGCCTCAGGGACAAAAGAAATGCAGGCGACTTGAAAGACAGGTGGGAAATAGTGGCTGATACAAGAAAAAAAAATGAAATCATCTTCAATTATTCAGTAACAACCAATCACTGTAACCAGGGACTCTAGGTCATCCTGGTCCTTTTTCTGTGAGGATTTTTCCCCCATCATAGAAGAGTGCCAAGCATATAAATTCATTTCCTGATTGTTTTCCTTGTAATATTATTTTTTTAAATCCCCATGCTTACCAGAGAAACCCCACAGAGAAGATCTGTTCCTAATTAGTTGTTTTGTCTTTGTCTCCCTGAGATAGATGCTTTTGTTTCCAAGTTTCATTATACTCTGATGAAGTAGGGATTGTAAAGCAATGTTCTAGCTTGCTGAGCTTTGCCTGGGTCCATTTTAAATCTGAAGGGACCATCCATGGGCACAGTGATGGCTCAGAGGGCAAATCTAGGATAGATGGGAAAGCATTCACCCTTCAGAGTCACGCATGCACACACACACGTCACACACGAAGGCACACAAACATAAATGAAAATAAATCTTAAAAAGCAAAATAAAACTGACTTGAAATTATCAAAAATGGGGTGCAGGAGAAATGACTCAGCAGTTAAGAGTCATTTTCTTACTCTCTTGCAAAGAACCCCCATTTGGTTCTCAGTACACATATAGAGGCTCGCACACATGCACATAAAGAAAAAAAATAAATAAAATTTAAAAAGATGGAGACAAACAGAAGAAAGCAGAAGAACTTCTGAAAGGGACTCAGATAAAATCGTGTTTGCTCATTTTAAACCCAGAGAATGTGAGATACCAGAGCTACATAAGCAATAAGCAAAAATGGCCAAGAAACTTCAGATAGGTGTAAACTTTAATTAAACTTTTTTATTTCCTTGATCAACCGAATGAGTGTTGGAAGGCACTGTGGCTTGATTTGCATCCCCTAAAAAATCCATATGTTGAAGTTCTAGCTCTTATACATCTTACTGTAAAAGAGTGAGAAATGCTGGGATAATGTGAGCACTAATCCAACAGTTCCCTGTTATAAAAAGAAAGATTTGATCACGGAGTCTGAGGCACCAGAATACAGCTGTGTGAAGACTAGAGCAACACTTCCCCAGAAGAATGCTTCCAGAAGCCAGGGGAGGGGCCTGGTAAAGATGCTTCCAGAGACTTCAGAAGGAGTGAGGCCTTCCCACATCTTAGTTCTCAAGTCTCTCTTTACATGGGAGAAAACAGATTGCTGCCTTGGGATAGCAACTACAGGAAACCAACATAGAAGGGACTCTAGAAGCTATTTCATCCAACTTCCTATGTCACATAGATCTTCTCCATAATGAACAAGAGGGTCACTATGACCAGGTTTCTAATTGTTTTCTGCTGTTGTAGCCAAATCCCCAACACTGGGTAGTTTCTAAAGAAAGGAGGTCTTAATGTGCCCTGTGGGTCTGCAGACAGGGAAGTTCACAGTGAGGCAGCCCCCTGAGTGGAAGGTCTCATACCGCCCTGTAGCAGTGGGTGAACATCACACAGTGGGAGCATGTGTGGGAGGGGCCGGCAGGTACATGGAGAAGGTGGGCTACACAGAAGCCCACCTGCCCCACACCAACTTGATCTTAAGAGAGCTAGTTCCTTTCCAACAGAACCAGCCCAGTCTCCTACAAGATGCATTACTCCCTCCCAAAGACCTCATCTCCTCACACGGTACGCTAAGAACTAAATTTTAATGTATGTTTTGGTGGGGATGAGCTACAACAGAGCCATAGCAGCCAGCCTCCACAGGGCACTTCTAGTGATGGGAGCTCGTGGTTCTGATTTCAATTACTTTGTCACGCTTTGGTGATATACACGCTAACAAGACAGGCTAATGTTACAGGCCATCATTTTCCCTGTGACTTTCTATGTTACATTTGATAAGGAAATGATGTATATGAAAGTGAGTGTGCCTCTGTAGTTTAGCCACTAACCAACATCCCATCATTTACCCAGAGGCCATAGCAAGTAGCAGCTCCTCACGTGGAAATAAATGGCCTGTGAATTCTTGCCCTGCCACTGCTCTCAGAAGCAAGCGCATGCTTCACACCCTCCTGGATAGAACAGAGATTTCTGTCCGGCACAGAGCCCACCGTGAACAAAGTGATGCTAACAAGCTGGCCCCTGAGTCACAGCGAGCTCTATGCCTGAGCCAGAAGCCCAGCTGCTTCCTTTCCTGAGACAAAAAGTCAGGAAAGGAGATGGAGCGGTGAGTCACATAGTAACACTGGAAATGGCAAAATCCCATCAGAGTCAGCAGGGCATTCAGAGAGATCTTTGTTATGTGCTGTTAGGTTCCTTTCCCCCTCCAAGCAGCCATATCTCAGAAGAGAATAAGAACTAGGAGGCTGACATCTCCCCCACTGGCTGACTGGATAAGCAATTGTGTAGACACTGACCATTGCCCCAGGGAGGAATGACTGGTGTGATGGAGCCGCTTAATCTGAAGGAGCCAGCTGCCAGGAGGTGCTTGGGTGTTAACTGACTCATGATCAGACATCAGTGTTTTCCAAAGAGATGGAAAACAGGTCTCATTTGCAGAATGCCTGACTCTGGGGGTGAGTGAAGAATTCTGTCCCTACCCTGTAGCATGGCTGACATCCAATCTGCAGGAAGACACCAGGCTTAGAGTCTATCTTTTCCCCACTGACACTGTTAAGGGATGTTTCCAGTCCTTCTTCTTGTTATGCCTTGATGTTTTCTTAATTTAAATTAAATTAAAGAAACTCACATTAACGTTAAGGCTTCTTCATAGAGGGCAGGGACCATTGCAAACAGTCAAAATGACGCTAACAGGTTGGTGAGTCTACTGAGCTTCAGACTTCAAAGTTCTCATTAGCACATTCACTGAGGGTCCCACATGTCATCTACTGTCCATCTACTTGTGCCTCTCTGTTCCTTCTGAACTCAGAAGTGGCTTGCTTTGGACACTAAAGGAATGCAAAGAAGAAACAGGCCTCACATGACTCCTTCCACACAGGCATGTCAACATACCTGACTCTCATGCAAGTGCTCTCCAACTCAATCCTGCCTTGCTTCCAGGATTAGACAAGATGGGCTCATCCAGGATGGTATGGGTGTAACTAATGCCTCTGTCTAGAGGCTTCCATTCACCTGGGGTCCTTGAAATACAGAAATCCCTAAAAACTCATGGTGAATATACAGAGAAAACCAGAAAAGCTTAGGGTTAACACTCTGAGATTTGGGGTAGTGTTTTGTCACTATAAGCCATCATCCCCTACTAAAAGAATAAGTCCCCACATAAACCCCAGGACTAAAGATCTTCCTTCATGTGGGAACTTCAGCACAATTTACAGGAATTGTTTACTCTTTCAGCCATGTAGGTCTCAGGAATCAAACTCAGAACACCGGGCATAGTAGCAAGTACTATTACTCACTGATCCATTTTTCCAGTCCCCGAAGGAACCAGCAAATAGCATCATGGCCTCAGAGTACAGCAGGATTTCTTTGTAAAGTTTTTAAGACTATAAAGCATAAAGGGAAAGATCAATGTATTTGACTGCGCCAGAATCAAAATGTTTCTCAGTAAACAACACAAACCAAAATAACAAGCCACAAACTGGAAATTTCCGTATGTGTCTAACTGACAAAATCCAAGTCCAGAGTTCACATAGCACATTGTAAAGAACAAGCCGAGACGGTGAAAACTGAAGGGTGTTACAGCTCATACATATAGAGGATGCTATAGCACATAAAGTGAAGAACTGGTAAGGTCATTCTCAGTTGTGGACACACAGACTAGAACAAGTGTAAAACATTACAGTCCTCTGTAGAGCAATTTGGCCAAACTGAGTGAAGTTCACAACGCACAAACCTCTCAACTCCAAAATAATTTTTCTTTACAGTGTATTTCCTAAAGGAACCCCTAGAGCACATAAGGTGGCCTGCAATTGGGAGTGTTATTTCTTTAATGGCAAACCATCAGGAGTAGTTTAAATGCCATTAACAGCATGTACTATGGGATACTACACAATCCATGGTGACAACATAGATAAATTTCAAACAACAGGAAACAACAAAAAATTCTCAGCAAGTGTACTACATACCATTTATCCAAAGTTAGAAACATGGGCATTTCAGTAGTACACACACATTAATGATAATAGCATGTAGAAAGAAATAATTAGATGTGTTGTCTCTTGAAAGAGGACATCTCAGGAGTACAAAGTTCTTTCCTTAGGAAACTCACACAGCATGACGACTTGCGGTTGGACCGAGACTGTGTATGACTAGAAGATGGGTCTACTACGCTATTCTCTCTATTTTTGCACTGATACTTTTTTCATTTATGAATTCCCAAGGCCAACAGCAAGATGGCCACAGATTGGTGTGTGACTGGCCACACTGCTCCACCTCCATTAATAATCTTAAAGTGAATGAAGAGATTTCTGTCCGAACGCTTCCATGCCTCATTAGAAGGACACTGGTTCTCAGACTGGGGCTGCTGGGATTGTTGGTCTCAGCTCTGGATTTGACAAGGTTAAAAGATGTCCAAGAGGGTGAAACACACTTCTGAGCATGTCTAGGGGCAATTGTCAGAGAAGACTGGCATGTGATTGACTGGTGAAGAAAGCCAGCCCTGAATGTAGGTAGCAACAGCCAATGAGCTGGGGCCCAGATGGTTGGAAATTAGAGATGGTAGGGTCAGAGGTTCTGGGTATCCAAGTCCTTGTCTTCATCAGTGAGTATATCTGTTGCTGCTGCCATTGTCTGTAGATGTAAAAGCCCCTTCATGGGCTTTGAACAGGGGCTCAATACCAGAAACTCTCCAGGAAAGCTTCAGACCTTTAGCACTGAACAGGGACTGGTCAAGCCTCTACCTCCTGGATGAGTCAATTACCTGGTTCACAGACTCTCCAGCATACAGACAACCTATGCCCTTGTATACAAATACATTTGTATACACACACTGGATTATTCTATGGGGGTTTGTTTCCCTAGAGAACTCTGAATAATAAAGCTGAGTGCTAGGGTCATTGGTTCCCCTGGCTCCCTATCTTGGACATTCTGATTAACTAGGCTATGGCTGTGGCTTGATCAAACCCAGTGTTTAAATCTCCCAAACAATCCAATGTACTATCAGGGTAAAAAAACACTGACTGAGGAGAACTGGGGGAAAGAATTCAGTTTTAGATTCTGCCAGCTGTGGGAAAGAATCTCAAGCCCACACTGTTTGGTTGCTGTGAGCAATTACTCTATTTTCTCTTCAGAGGCACAAGCAACACCTCTTGTGTTGCAGTGCCAATAAAATTACAAAAGTCTGATTGGTAGACATTCCCCACCATGATATCAGATTTGTAGTGGTAAATAATTTTCCCCTAGGGACTAATAAAGAAAACTGTGTTTTCTAGACATGAGAATTACTCACCTTATGACAGTGTAAGACATGAACAAAGTCTGACAGCTAGAGATGGATGACCTGGCAAACCCTGAAGTTTGCCTCTTCTGGAATGAGCTACCCTATTCCATCCCATCACCCTCCATTCATGTTCTCCTTCTCTTTTCTCTTCATGTCTCTGTGATCTGAAACAGCCCAAAGTCCTCCAGCCCTCTTAGCTCATGCAGGTGACATGCCTGCTTGCAATTCTGAGAAGTTCAAATGCCATGATCACACTCAAAATTCACTACTCTACTGCCAATGGCTTGGTCTGTTGGATTGTGATCATTTCTGTTTAACTGGTATTATCTCAGTGTGTCAAATATTGTCACTGAAATAATGAGTGGAAAATATTTTATAGTGTTTACTGTAGAAGGGAAGATGACATATTACAAGGTCATGGTCTCCTAAACTATTTTGTTGATGACTTAAAGTTCTCTTGATCTCCATTTTTCAAGTCTCCTGTTACTTGTTATATGTATCATCCATGCCTCTTAGTTCTTCTAATCTTCTTCACATGGTAGGGGAGAAGAATGGGACGAGATGTCTAGACATCCAAGAGGGAGCATACTAGAATAATGGAGCCCACTGGGTGGCATGTTCACTGACAGCAAATGATTATCATGAGCTCATAACACACTGGATGTTAGAGAAAAGCAGTAGACAAAGCCTCTTTTCACACAACACTTGTATTAGAGACTTGAAGAAACAGCACATGCTTGAAAAATAAATCTGAATACAGGATAGTTGATGACCTAGGGCTAGGGAGTCATATGCAGAGGCAATATGTGAAAGGATTCTGGGTGTAGCAAGACCTTGGCAGTGGGTATGGTAAGGAGGCAGTCAGGGCAGGAACACTACTTTACCTTAGCATCAAAAGACTAATGATCTCATTTCTCCGTCCCTTGACTGCTTCTGTTTGGAAAGTGAAGTACTTGCTTCAGAAAATAAGCCATGTCCACAGCAATCCTGCTGTCTTCCAACTCACGGATTTGGAGACCAAATTCCAGGAAATACTTCCTTGCCTCTGTCTCCACTCCTTTCTTTTGTATAGATTTTTTGTCCTAAGAGGACACGATTCTTATAACCAAATTCACTTCCTAGTGAACATAATGGAAGAACCCAGCAGAGCACAAAGATGAACCACCCCTGGGGACACTGTAGAGCCCTTCTGTCAACCATGTGATTGCCTGCTCCCGAGTGTTCTGTTAGGTGAAACAACCTTAAATTTACTAGTTAGATTACTTAGCATGTCTATTCTGTCAGCGATGCAGTGAGCACTTCATCCCAGGGAAGGATTGCAGGAGATTTTCTCATGCCTTGGGAGTGAGGAACAGAGATATAAGTGGGATGGAGCAGAGGGCTTGCAGGCAGGAGTATGCACTGAGGTTTGATGAATGAAGCAGGGGATCCAACCCTGGCCATCCACTATCTATGTGATTATCAGTTCACCTATTCCACTCCTCTGTGCCATGCCTCACATCTATAAAGCAAAATACTCAAGTCTACCCTGTGGTGTTACTGTCACGCCCCTAAATGGGAGATGCTCAGTAAACAGCATCTTCATTAACTGGTGAGAAAGTGGAGAGATTGGGTAAAGCCTCTGATTATGGGGCTAAAGAGCTCAAATTTCATCTTAGTGCAGATGGGAAGTCCTTGAAGTCTTGTTTTTTGTAGTTCTTAATACCATGTGTTTTAAAAGCTGTTGCTGTGGGAATGGAGAGAAGAAGGCACGGCAGACAACTGTGCTTGCCATCAAGGCCGAGGGCCTGGATTTGATATCCTGAAAGCTCATAGAAGGAGAGAACTGTCCCCGGCAGGTGGTCCTTTGACCACCACACATGCACTGTGCACGCGGCAAATGCAGGCCACCCCTACACACACAAAATAAATGTAAACAATGTTGTAGTTACCAATGCACTAGCCAAGTTATATCCTCACACTAAAGGCTTGTTTATCCAAAAAGTTTTTATGAAGTGCATAATGTCCAGATTTCAACAGCATTGCCAAAATTCACATGCAGAGACTCAGATGACCTGGACAAGCTGGTAGTTTTTAGAAAAATTGAACCAATAATGAATCGCCTTCCAACAAAACAAAGCACCAGGATCTGTTGCTTTTCCTGTTAATTCAATGAAACGTTCCTTTAAAATGATATTTTTGAAAATCTTGCAAATAAATAAAAATATCACATACTGGATTAACTGGACCTGAAGTCCACACAACTCAATGAATTTCTGTAACAGTTACAAACATTCAGAATGGAAACTGACACTTTATGTCAAAATTCACACTTTCAGCACCAAATATATTTTATAAACTCCAGCCCTACTGAACACTTTTTAAAATAGCTACTGGTCATTTGTATTTCTTTTTCAAAAATTGTCTATTCAGTTCATTTGCCCATTTGTTGACTGACAGTTTTGTTCTTTTGGTAATTTAAAGTCTGCAATTCTTTGTAAATTCTGGATATTAGCCCCTTACCTGAAGTATAGTTGGTGAAGATTTTCTCCCATGCTGTGGGCTGTCTGTTAATGCTACTGTTTCCTTTGCTGAGCATAAACTTGATTTTCACGGAGTCCCATCTGTTTATACCTGGGGTTACTTCCTGTACTGTTGGTGCTCTATTTAAAAGCTCTTGCTGACTCCAGTATCTCGAAAGGTAACCCCTGTACTTTATTCTCAAAGATTTCATGTTTCATGTTTTAAATAAGATGTTTGATCCATTTTGAATTGATTTTTGTATAAGGTGAAAGATATAAATCTAATTTCATCTTCTGTAGGTAGAAATGCAGTTTGACCAGCACTATTTGTTTAATAGACAACCTTTTTATTTGAAGCATGTTTTTGCCTCCTTTGTCAAAAATTAAGTGAGTATAGCTTTGCCATTTAATTTTTGGGTCTTCTATTCCACTGGCCTATGTTGGGTGAAGCCTTTTCCTTGCTAGTCGCTTTGGTTTTTCCCCACCAGTTGCCTGGGCTCTGCTGCGTTGTAGTCCCCAAATAACACACAAGACGCTATATTAATTATGAAGCTGTTGACCTTGCTTGTTTTATAGTGGCTAGCTCTGACTTAGGTATTTACCCCTTAATTGTTATTCTAACTATTTCTCTTACTGGAGAAAAGTTCTGAACTTCTTACCCCTATGGCAGCTACATCTTGACTCCCTGTGTTTCTCCTACCCAGAGTCCTGTTCGACTCCTAGTCCCGCCTATCTTGCTTCCCTACTGGCTAATAGTGCTTTATTGACATATACACAGGACTTCCCCATCAGGCCTACCCGTCTATTTTTACACCAATACCAACTGTCTTTATCATATAGTATAATTTGAGTTCAATTTGTAATACCGCCAGCATTTTGGCAGGTATTTCATTGATTCTGTATATTTATTTTGGTAGTATAGACATTTTCTCAATATTAACTCTGCCTATCCAGGAACATGGAGTATTTTGCCATTGTCTGGTATCTTCTGAGATTTCCTTTTTCAGTATCTTGAAATTTTCATTGTAAAGGTGTATGGTGGCTTGAATGAGAACACCCCCCCCATAGGCTCATATATTTGAATGCGTAATATCCAGTTTATGCACATTTGGGAAGGATTAGGAAGTGTGGCCTTGTTGGAATAGGTGTGTCTTAATTGGAAGAAGTATGTCACTGGGGGTGGGCTTTTAGGTTTCAAAAGCCTAAGCCAAGTCCAGCGTCTACCCCACCCCCACTGGCTATGGATCAAGGTAGAACTCTCTGCTACCCCTCCAGCACCATGTCTGCCTATGCACCACCACGCTCCCCCCATGATGACAACAAACCTGTGAAACTACAAATCATCCTCCAGCTAAACGCTTTCTTTTATAGGGTTACCTTGGTGCCATGGTGTCTCTTCACAGCCATAAAACAGTGTCTAAGGTAAAGTTTTTCACTTCTTCGGTTAGATATCTTCCCTAATACTTATGGGGGAGGTATTTTGAGTGGAATATATTTCCTATCAATCAAACATTCAAAGAAATCAATCAAACATTTAAAGAAAAATTTACATCAACATTTTCCATCTTTTCCAAAAAACAGAGGCCATTCCCTAAGTCATCCTCTGATGGGGGATGTCCTTCTGTATATGTTTCTCTTATTGGTTGATGAATAAAACACTGTCTGACCAAGAGGCAGGAAGATAGGTGGAACTAGGATAAGGAGAATTCTGGGAAAGGTAGGCAGAGAGAGGCACTGCCACAAGGTTGCCATGTGAGCCATCAAAGGAGTTAGAGACCTGGACCCTTTTCCAGTAAGATAATACCACGGGGAAATACTTAGATTAATAGAAATGGGTTAATAATTAAAACAGAGCTAATCAATAAGTAGCCCTAGTCATCAGTCAACAGTTTCATAATTAATATAGCACGTGTGTTTATTTGGGGCCAAATGGCTTCAGGAAGCTCCAGAAACAATCCTCAGAGGCCAGCATTGCCCTGCACCCAAACCAGAAACATTGCAAAACAGAAAACTGCATGTGACTACTGTTCATGAATAAGGTTGCAAAGAGCCACAGCAGCGTATCTACAGAGCAACCCAGCAATGCAGAAGACATTATACACCATATCACGTGGGACTCATTCTATGTATAGAAGAGAAGATCGGCATCTGAAAGTCAGCCGGTGCAATTCACCACACTGACAGACCAGACTAAGGAAGAGAATGTGTTTGAACATATACATATACAATAATAACAAACAAAATTTTAATTGATGTTAGACTTTTAGATCTTCTGCTCTGAAAAACACTGCTAAAGGGAAAGGTGTCTTGAAATAAGTGAAAAATATGTATAGCAATTAGGATGTATCAAAAGAAAATGTAACTCAACTAAACAAATTATCAGTGGCCAAAGGTAAAATAATTTTTGAGTTGATATCCAAAGATATAAGACATATATCCATAATTTCAGAGTCTACACTGAAATTAATACTGAACCTATAGATAAGTAAGAGAAAAGAAACAAATCTTCTATATGAAAATATCCTAAACAATTGGTATATATCTTCTAGCCTCAAGGAAGTAAGATGGAAGTCCCCATTAATGAGCAGCAAATTCCTTCCACAGAACAGAGAATGCAAAGGGGGAGAACAACTCACTTTAGAAAGGAAGGGCTTGGCAATCACTACAACAGCCAAGAGACCAAAGCCAACACCAGTTAGGAGATGATGCATGGTGATATGATGTCATAGAAATTGCACTCTGACCACAAGGAAACCTCCAAACAACTCCTAACTGAGAAATATTTCATATCAGACACATAAGAAGTTCAAGAAACTGGCAGTCGACAGGTACTTAATGACACAGGAAAACTAAGGGCCATGTGGTACTCTGGGCTGATCTTGGACAAAAAGGAAGTTATAACTAAACCAAAGAAAGTCAAAATTTGGATTTTAAGAACAAAATGTCAATATTTGTCCAGTAATCATAATAAGTATACTGTATTAGTGATATGTTAGATACTAATAGGATGAGGAAATGGCATGCAAGATATACAACAGCTGTCTAATATCTCCGGGACTTTTCTAAAAATCAAAAGCAAGTATATTTTTAAAATATTTACTTTATGCTTTTTGTAAAATACCTTTAGTAAGCTTATCTCAGCATCTCCATTACATATCCAAACAAACCAGGAATTCAAAATCAGAGTTTAAAAAACACAGAATCAGTGAGCTGTAAAGAAATGAGATTGTGCTGGGCGGTGGTGGTGCACGCCTTTAATCCCAGCACTTGGGAGGCAGAGGCAGGTGGATCTCTGTGAGTTCGAGACCAGCCTGGTCTACAAGAGCTAGTTCCAGGACAGCCTCCAAAGCCACAGAGAAACCCTGTCTCTAAAAACAAAAACAAAAAAGAAAAAGAAATGAGATTGTGTGCTGATGTTTCTGAAGTTTATATTAACACAATCAATATAAAATTCAGAAATAACGGAACCAACAAACACGAGAGTGGGAAGAAATGGGTGCCAAATACCTCCTTGTTCAGGGAAAAGTAAATGACACTGTTTGAAATAGGCAGGTGCACACATGTGCACACACACAAAAGGGCACACTCAAGCACGTGAGCACATAAGCACACACACACAAGTATGCACACACACACACACACAGTTAAAGGGGGTAGACAGAGCTAACATGGGAAAATAAATCATTTCTTTCTCACCTGTTAGCAACTTAAGTTTAACTACCACATAAGGAAACTAGGATCACCATAGCAACTAAGACAATGCATGTAAGGCTGTTAATGCAGAATTTCGAACATAGTATGTTCTCAGTAAATCTTAGCATTTAAGGGCCTCCAGAAATGGATGTGGCAGGAGGGAGACAAGATCTCGGATTCCTGAGAGCCTTACAATGCATAAGCACAGTGTAACTTGGAAATATAGGAAGTGATCACTGCTCAGCAGAGCACATTACTTCAGGCTCACCACTGTTCAATGTATACAGCATGTCATTATTCTGCAACCTGATGCTATGCTAATTATCTGATTTACCAGTGCCAGACACTTGTACAGACAGCAGTCTCATGGATACCTGCATAATTAAAAACAAATGGTGCTTGACAGATGTTTATTTCTAAATCCCCTATTAGAACAATGCTAGCATCTTGCAAAATAGATTTTGATGAATAACTTGGCCACAATAAACCTTTTAAAAGAAAAACACTGGTTTTGATGATCTGAGATTTTCAGATTATGATATCATTAATCACTTTAAGTATTATGTCTCATGTTGGCTAAAGAGTTACCTTATACCCTAGAGGCCACGACACTTTATTATACTTGAAACGAAAAACACCTTCTGTTCATTGCTATTCAAATTTTACTTTAGATAAACTTCTAAGTCAGAAGCCATTTCTCCATTAAATGTAGAAACTCTCAAAAATAATTTAAAACAGAAAAATTAACGGGTTCTCCTGGACATTTTTCATACCCCAGTATAAATGAGATGATATTAATTGTCATTATAAAAGATTCTTTCTCTTTAGCAAACTTGCTACTGAAGATGGCTTTCTTCCAATTCTGAACTCTAGATGAACACATCCGTGCTTCAGGTGAAATAGATAGTGCCCTTGCATACACTAAAATGCCCCACTCTTACTGTGCTGTGCATACACACTAACTACATTCTGTGCAAAGTTCAAAAATGTCTGGAACCCACAGAAACTCATGGGGAAATCGCTCCAGCTGAGAAATACAATAAGCGTATGCTTTAACCAAAGTTGCTCCTGGGTCAGTGATAGGAGTGGCATGAGGGTTTAGCATCTAAGGAGAAACTCACCAATGTAAAAGATGCTTAGAATGAGAAATGAGCCTCTGCCACTAAAACATGAATCCCGCACATGCACCAGCAGGTGCCCAATGGAGACAGATAGTGCTTCCATTGGGTTTGTTTAGCTCCCACTAAACTGAAAAGATTGTTGAAAACTATGGGCTCAGGAGATAGTTCTCTGTGAAAGACAGAGCCCAAAACAGGCCAATGAACTCAGGAGACAGACAAAGCAAGGAGTTAAGGAATGCAGGAAAGATCAGAAATCAGTGTGTTCACCAAGACCCAAATTGATGAGCATTCATGAAAGAAAGAGAGAGTAGAGGAGGAGGAGAGAAGAAAAGGGGAGGGGAGAAGAGAAGGGAAGAGGGGGAAAGGGAAGGAGGAGAGAGGAATTCAGAGGACAACACACTCATGGCCTGGGGATGAAGAAAGGCATTTTCAAATTGCAAGACTTACCATGTGTGCTTTTTGAAAATACCCATCAGACTGTTGGAGAATGTGCTTTGTGGAAGGAAAGGAAGGAAGGAAGGAAGAAGGAAGGAAGGAAGGAAGGAAGGAAGGAAGGAGAGGGAAAGAGAAAGGAAGGATGGAAGGAAGGAAGAAAAAGAAGAAACAGAGGTCTGGAAGGATGTCTCAGCAGTTAAGAGCATTAGTTCCTCCTGTCAAGGACCTAGGTTCAATTCCCATCTAATTCTGGTCTCAAGGATCTTATACCTTCTTCTGTTCTCAGGCAATGTATATGTGTATCATGTGGATATACACACCGACAAACACCCAAACACATAAAAGAAAAGAAATAGCTAAGTTTGAAAAACACTGAACAGATTCATCCAAGGATCTGTCTTTCAGACACTACACAGTCCAGATGCTTACTCAATGAGGTCTGTGAGAAGATGACACTGACCTTTAATCTCCTTCCACTCAGACAGCCAAGACACCTTGCCTTCATGGACCAGCCATGTGAACACATTCCGCAGCACATCTTTGGAGTGATTGCCAAAATAAGATCCTGCTTTTAAAAACCATAATTGTCTCCGTATTTTTCCAATGAGCAATGAAAGGCATGGGTATCATGTCAAAAAGTCAGAGGAAATATGTATATTATGCACAGTAATAGGTAGAATATGAGTCAAAATAATGGATCTTTAAGTTATGTATAAAAAATCTGGTGAGGTTCTCATCTGAACATGAACCTGTGTGTAGGGGACAGGAGAGATAAGTAATGGTATTTTTCTTTTCATTACAAAGTCAGAATTTAGCATTCTTCAATCGCCAGTGACCACTTCTTCACACCACCCTCCTCTGACAGCAGAAAAGCCCACAAAATCAGGTTGTCATTTGTCCCATTTTTAACTGGTGGTCTTTAGCCTGCCAAATCATTGGAAGCTGGAAATAAATGCATAATTTGAAGACCTAGCCAAAAAGAATGTGTGGCCATAAATTTAATCATTAGTTATACAGTTAGCTCTAGCTGGAATATTCAGGAAAAGCACATCAAACAGAAGCTATGTCAACAAATCAGTCCATTGTTTGGCTAGGACGATGTCCATTGCTCAATGATGCTAAACACAGTAAATAGGTAGGGATTGTCTCTGAGACAAGCAGTAGAGTCCATCACTCCAAAAGCAGTGAGAAAGGGAGTAAAAATGATTTTTCAGTATTACTTATCTAGATAATTAAAAGCTTTGGGGAGACTAACATGGTTCTCTTTCACAACTTTCCTAAGTTGCACAAGAATGCATGTGTGTATGTATGCTTGTGTGGATCATGTGTGTAGATACACATGTATGTTATGTGTGCAGGAGGATGATAATGGGTGCATGAGGTTCTTCCATAGATTACATTAAACCAGAAAATGAAGGCAGATTAAAAGAAAGAGTGTGGGAAGTTTGGGTTTAACACATATCAAAAATAGATGCGCGTTTATTGACTAATAGTGTTCCTTGGCACGCAAAACAGCATCTCAGGCTAACGTGCTGCTAAAATAATTAAAATTTATTTAAAACACTGTGAGGAGGAAAGCTTTCTAATCTGGAGATGGACAACAAACATTTTAACATATTCCAAACTATCCAGATGGAATTAACATGAAGCCAGCCATCAGAATTAACTTGCCCTGATCTAGATTATGTCTAATGACAAAAAGATCATTTTTGATTGACTCAACCACCATGAGAGTGTGTTGGGAAGAACTAAGAGAAGTGTTGAGAATTATATACCATACATTTACCTAAGAAGGAAAACACACACAGCTAGTCTAGATGCTGATACTGAGTTCTGAGTGAACCAGCAATAATTCCTCCGTTTGTATGACCTAGGGATTCTCACTCCACCTTCTTCCTCTTGGGTCTAATGACCACATGTTCTCTGGCTTCCATCCTTTCTGCTCAGTGTTCCAGAATCTTCCCCCTGGCACCTTCCCTGAGCATTTAGAGATCCAGGCTTGGTGCTCTTCTTGCTCTGCCTCAGCCTCTCTCCAACGCCTCAGCCACAGCTGCTTTGCAAAGTTGGGTGTCCAGGCCAGATCTCTTCCCTGAGAGGTGTGGGAAAAACAAGGTGACAGGTAACCTGCTTGTCCTGGACACTCTCCTGAAACTCCCACCATCCCAATTTAAATGGTACGGTCAATAAACATCTGATTAATTAAAATGCTTGCCAAGTATTTGTTTTATTCCATTGAATATTTTAATTAAATCAAGGTCCAATCACTTTGAAGAGCAAGTTGCCACATATCCCAACTTACTATTACTATTGAGATTGTAGTTTAATTTCTTACCATAAATAACCACACTGAGCTTGCTTAGGTTTGGATTATACCATGGATTTAAATAATATAAGGAACTGGGAGCACTTGTTACTGTGTCTCAGACTCATTTGGAATTTACTCATATTTCAACATTAGTTATCCACATTTAAAATCAGCACATTTTAGGTGCTGCAGAAATGGCTGTGCTTAAGAACACTTGTTGATCTTGCAACAACCAGGTGTAACTCCAGTCCCAGGGGCTCCTGTATCCTCTTCAGACCTCAAAACCAGTCATTCGTAAAGCACCCAGACATACATGCAGGCAAAACACCCACACACAAAAAAACACTAATACAAATTTTTAAAAAAAGAAAAATGGTTTAGACAAAAGTAAACTTTACAAGGAAAACCCCAATACTAAGCCTACAGGAGTAAATATTCATAATGGGTATTGGAATAAGAAAATATTTAAGAAGAGGGTAAAGTTGTGGAAAACAAATAAAACACAAGCTGCAAGAACAAATGGTTAAACTTGGGCATTTTACCTGAAACCAAGGCTGTCACTGCTGGTTTTGAAGAAAGTTCTGGAATAATCTGTATAGTCTAGCTGCAGTATTTCAAGAAATCAAGGCAAGCTTTAAGACTGCCAACAAGGAGAGTAAAGAAAGAACACACCACTCCCATTGCACTCTCCCGAGCTACCTAGCTGCCCCCTCCTCCAAGCTCCCCTCTTGGCTCTATCTGCTTGTCTAGCAACTTCAATTTCTCTAGCTTTGCATCTATCAGACTGACATGCTGAGAAATTTCATCATGGTTTCTACAGTGCTCAAAACCCTGTACATTGCTTACTGGTCCTGAGCAGCTAAGCCTGAGTTCACAGGGTAATCACAAGGGCCCGGCTGACTGTCTTCCTCCACCTGCTTCTTTGCTCACTTCTGGAAAGATCTCCAAAGTGAATTGAATCATTGTTCTTGATTGACATGTGCTAATTCACTGATTATTATGAACACTGAACTGCTGAATACTTTCAAATGACTCAACAATGGTCATGATTAGTAGACACAGTATTTTTTCTAGTTTGACCACCCTGTGCAAGGTAAGGAATTCTTTAATTTCATTGATTCTATTTTGCTGAGCAGTTAGGAAAAAGGTAACCAAATCAAACAAAATAAGACATTTCACTTATGAAGATAATATTCTTATTTCATCTTCCCCAATGTTTCTTCTCCACTTGAAATAAAATATGAGGGCATTTGTAGAGGTGTGGTAAGTGACATTAGCTTTGTGGGGAGATTCTAAAATCTTCATGTGTGTGGTAAAGGCATTGGCTTAGTGAAAGTTCACATTTGTGGTAATCTGAAGTGATAATGGCATCTCACCAATAAACCAGAGAAACCAAACAGCTTGTTTAGAAATAACAAAATTTAATAGACAAGAAAACATTAGCATAAGGGACTACAACAGTAAAGAGTTGCCCTTTCCATTCAACAGCATGGAGAGTTGGGTTGTTTTGTGTTGTTATTATCATACATTTTAAAACTCTTTAAAACCAAAGCAATACATTGGCATTAAGAAAAATATTGCCACAGCACAGATACAACTTCAGCACTGCAGACATCACACAAAGTAGCATAACACAGAGTTGGTCCAGAGCCTTCTGAAAATCTCTTCCTGCGATAACTCACCAACTCACTCAACGTTACAGTTCACACAAAATGAGCGTCTTTAGAAAAGAAATCTTATAAATATATAAATCCAACCCACAAAACCTCTTAAATATTGTATTTACGCAAGTACAAATGGAATTCTGGAAACCGCATCCACTATACTACCTAAAGCTAGGGTTTCTGGAATCATAAATGTATTTAGCTCTAAGTTGGTGTTTGAATTTCATTGGACCACATCCCACATATACTTTCTCATTATATGTACCTTGGGCATACATGTTCTCAAAGTCAGTAGTTACGCAACTAAAATAAAACTCCTATTCTAGATAAGTATCCATTTTTCTTTAATATGGATTTTGGAACTTGCCCCCTGTAACTATTCCACACAACAAATATTTCACCACAAACAAGTTAATAGAGTCTTGGTAAAGCCCTTCACTAAGCATTATGGGTATTTTATTGTTAAGTATCAGTAACGAGTCTCGGACTACGAAGCTTTCTTCACTCCTTTTGCCTAGTTTCTGTGAACATTCTATTCCCCATCTAAAACCTGCTAGACAACTTACTCCCCCAAATATATACATTCAATGCCCCACCCTGTTTCATGAAGAGGGGTGTATACTCAGGCCACGTAGCTTATGCTTTTACAGAAAACACATTGAAGGACTTGAATCTATCCCCAAACTGACTTAACAGCCACAAGTGAGCCGCACCTAACTCCTCCACATCACTCCCTCCAAGCAGGGCATCAACTTGGCATGGCTTCACCCTTCCCTTTGCCTGGACTTCCATAGGACATAACCCCAAAACACTGCAGTCTGGTACCACTCAACAAAACTTGGGTTCTCAGTGCCGAGGACTACAGCAGCTGACAACCAGTTGCTGGGTTTTAACCATCACAGGCTCCTCAAGAGTGTTACAGGAGTCAGCAAAATCAGTCCTAAGCAAATTTCTAAAACAATGGGAAGAAAACAAAACCTTCATAAACTGATAACAACTAATTTAAATGGAACTTTGTTCAGGATAAGGGATGGGCTGATTGAAGAATGTGGTTAGAAATCGAACAAACCTAAAATGTTAGAAGGAATTACTCCAGTGAATATTTCCACATGCAAAAGCTGCTCAGATCTTCTCTGGAAAGCCTGGAAGAAAAACACACATGAAGGAAAAGGCCTGTGTTAATGATAAACGGCCTTCCCTGCAAACTTCTCAAAGTTGCCCAACTTCTCTAGCAACATGTCCAAATAGGAATTCTGCAGAAACCACCTAAGGAGATGATATTGCAGGACACTGGGTCAGGGAGCACCACATAGAAGAGAAATGGATCTGAGGGCAGGCAGCCGACCTCAGAGAAGCATTGCCTTAAGAGAGAAAGCACCTGAAGATGATTAGGGATTCCAGTGCTAAGAAAATGGGGGAACACCCATGTGTTTTGGAGCAACCTGCCTCTGACATCTACCCACCATCATGAGATACCCTTAACTTGAAGGAGGACCCCATTTATCTCGACCTTTTCACAAAGACCCTGCCACAGTATAACACACCGTGCCTGGTCCTTGTCTGAAAGTACTCACTGTGCCCACACCTGTGCTCACAGGTATCTCACAACTGTCAGAGCCCCCTAAAAGCTATGCACACAACCTTGCTTTCTTGGTTAACCCCTATGTAGAAATGAGCTTTTTAAAAAATTTTCAGAGTCCAGGAAAACCCATCAAGCCAGCATCTGGACAGAAAATGGACCACAGACTTATGGCCAAGGGCTTTGTTGAGGCTGTAGACACTAATCATAGAGAATACAAAAGAAAGCAAATCGTACGTACATCATTTGAACATAGCCATATGTGCCAAATTTCCTATTTTGCATATTGATTAAGACGGAAGTGCCATACAGTCCAGAAATTCATGACAAACACATTGGCAAAAACCATACACCATAAGGATTACAAGGCTAGAGGGGACGAGGCTAACAAAGACTACCCCAAGGGTGACTTTCTTAGACACCAGTAAATAGATCCCTAAGGGCAAGGAGCTGAAGTATAGCAAGCCTAGAAGCCACACTAACACCCGGATGGACGTCTGAAAGAGCAGGGAGGTGCAGTTCCACACCGTCCAGTTGTGGGACACTGTGGTGACAGAGTCGAAACTTGCCGGCCTGTAGAATTCTACCACAGGGGTAGAGCTGAGAGATGGGGAACTCTCCCTCTGCACCTCCATGATGGTGATAACCAAGCAGTTGGAGGATGTGTGGGAAGGACTGACAAGGGAAGCCAGCCGCTTAGGGGTGAGCAGCAGCTCCGTGGGATTCTCAGGCAGGCATTTCTTCCCTTTGCTTCCACAAGTCAAGTTTACAAGGATGTTATTGTCATCAGGCAGGCTACTAACTTCATCATCTGGCAGGCATGTCTCGAACCTGCAGAAAGGACAGACGATGACACCTTGGGGAGAGTCCCCAAAGTCTATGATCTTATAGAGGCATTTGGCACAAACCCTGTGACAACACTCCAGAACCTTGGGCTTCCTCTGTTTCAGGTTGTATCGATTGTAACAGATCTTACACTCCAGCTCATCTGAGACCTGAGTCTCCACAGGCTCTTCCGGTGGCTGGCTGGCCATCTTAAATTAAGGATGCAATCTTTTGTAGATGTGCCTGGCTGAGGAATGACTTGGATTAAGGAATTCCTCTGACCATCACATCATCCAAGTCAGGCAAGGGGGTTGGAAGGACTGGAAAAGTAGGGAGAGAACCCAGAAGTCTTTGGAACATTTTCAGCTCCTACGTAGTGCTCTGTGTCTCTGGTGCATATTTTAAAAGGCCACTTGAAGGATCTGCAAAGAAAAAAAAAACAGAGATTGTAGTAGAGCAAACAGTTCACTGAAGAGGTGTTCTGAGAACTGCTTCATGGCATTTTCTGAGCTCCAAGGATCAGGAAGCAATAGACCTGACAGATTAAGTCCCTTCCTATTTCACCTTTCCAGCCCTGCAACAGAAAGGTGTCATGTGCATGCTTCAGTCCACAAACACCGTAAGAAGGAATGAAGTCCTAATGTGTGTGAAGTACACTGGTGTACACCTCAGTGCCGCGTGCTCTACAACGGTGTGCACTGTGGCTAGGACAGATTATCTCTGAAATAAGCACCAAATTTTGGCCTCTTTGAAACATGGGGCTTATTCACAGTGCCATTACAGAAAATAGCTAAGTATCTTCCACAGTGCTCACAGACAAGCTTAAGAATCTTCTTGCTGTTGCTAACTTATTTTGTTTGTTTGCTTACTTGCTTGCTTGCTTGGGACACTCTTACTATATAGCCTAAGCTGGCCCCAAACTTTCCACATAGCTCAAGCTGACATTGAACTCAGTAACCCCATGACTCAGGCTCACAAATCTTGCCCTATCATGCCCAGCTTCCCAAGCACAGAGTCTTAAGGCAAAGTATTCAGGACATGTTTTCAGGAAGCAGATGGCTTTCACTTCTTTGTTTTGCTAATGCATTTAGTGTTTGACTATTTGATTCCAATTTTTGTTTCAATTCCAATCTTGTGCATACACATCTACACAAAGTAAAATAAAACATAAAACCTCTGACATAAGCCCTATAAACATATCCAATGCCTAAGAAAGCGAAGCAAACATGGGAAACACATATGATTACACACTCCATAAACATAGGAAAAGTCATTCCTGGGTGACTACCAGGAAATACTCACATTGCCATCTCACCTACTGTGTGTCATTTAATTCTGTCAGTGGTAGGCAGAAGGCACAGTGCGACCTGCAAGCCTGATACCAGAGACAGTGACATCACTGGCACTAGCTTTGGACAAAGGGCAGAGGTTTATTCATACGCACAATGTGTCATCTCTAGTGAGCATCAGTGAAAAAGAGCAGCAGTGTGGGAAATCTCCAATCATCCATTAGCTTTAATATGTGTGATATTTGGGTGGTAGATCTGTCTTGAAATATGCTGTGCTTGGAAACTATGGAAATGGATTTGAATTTCTGAGCACATCGCTCCGAGCTATTAACAGCAGGAGGCTGTCACAGCATTTCTGAGGAGACAGCAACTGTGCGACAATTCAAAATTTGCTATGGATCACATAGCCCTTAAGGGGAGGGGCAGTGAGGGGCTAAATTAAGTTTTAAATGAGGAGTACATAATGTCTTCCTTCTTATTTATGAAGTATGAAAATTTCCAAATGACTTCTTATTCTACGTGACTGCATAATGGGCATCAGTGGCGACAAGCGTGCTGTGACAACAGTGGTCAATGGACTCTCTGGTTATGAGTCAAAACTCACAGGTGGGCCTTTTCATCTATATTCAAACTCTTCTCTAGGTTGTTTTTCTGTCCTGCGTGGAATATGGGGATCAAATGTGTGTTGTTCTATAAATGAACCAAGAGCTTTGAGGCTTCTGAACTATGTGAACAATAGTAAAATGTGTTCTTTAAGAGTTACAGCTGGGCGTTGGTGACGCACGCCTTTAATCCCAGCACTCGGGAGGCAGAGGCAAGTGGATCTCTGTGAGTTCGAGACCAAGCCTGGTCTACCGAGCAAGTTCCAGGACAGGCTCCAAAACAATACAGAGAAACCCTGTCTCAAAAAACCAAAAAGAAAAAAAAAGAGTTACATAAAACTCAGCTGCAGGTCCATAGTCTGCCATTGGCTCTTCAATCTTCAATCCAATTCACATTTTCCATTTCTTCTTGGGTCACATGTATATCTGAGAACGAAAGGCCTACTTCATCTGGGTTCTCAAATTCTTTATCAAATTCTTCTCTAGATTATCCCCATACCCCCAAATATGTCCCTTTTCTCGTTTATGCTCGCTTGCTCTTTGTTACATTTCTAATCACACACACAGACTCTTATACCAACTTTATTATGCTTATCAAAGAGCAAGCCACATAATGTATTTACCTTCTTGCCTTTGTTTCCTTCATTTCAGCCTTACTCTTGATTTGACTCTGATTTGCCTTAGTGTGTTTTGTCATTCTTTTTCTTCATTTCATAATAAAAAAACATGCACTGTCTTCATTTAAATGATGACAGTGTGTCAAAGAGGTGACTTCCCGCTGCCTACAGCTTTTACTCTCTAGAAGTTTCTGTGGATCTTCTTATTGCTGTCATTTGTAGTCAGGGTCTCATTATGTAGCCCTTGACTGACCTGGAAGTCAATATGTAGACCAGGCTAACCTCCAGCTCACAGAGTCCAGCCACCACTGTCTCCCCAGTGCAGGAACTAAAGGTATGTACCACCATGCCCAACTCATTTAACTTTTGACTTATCCTTTGATACAAAGATTATTTCCATCTTTTCATTTATAAGTTATTTATTAAAACATTTTATCACCTTTTACTTTATTTCTGTTAATAGATTGTGATCAGAGAAGAGAACTCTAAAGATCTCTTCCTCTTTAAATTTATTATTTTTTTTGTAGCCTTCTGTGTGCTCAACTTCTCTAACACTTCCAAAAACTAATATTCCATATTGGAGAGACATCAGATCCAGCATAGCATTAAGCATAACTTTCTACCTATTGCTTATTATCCTCAAGGTGGATCTGAGATTGTGGAGGAGACAAGTGAACAGGATTTACTAAACTGCCTGGCAGGATTATATTTGTATCTCAACAGTTTTGCTTCACAGATTTCATGGAATGTTAATTTATGTAAAAGTTTTAGCCGGGCGTTGGTGGCGCACGCCTTCAATCCCAGCACTCGGGAGGTAGAGGCAGGTGGATCTCTGTGAGTTTGAGACCAGCCTGGTCTACAGAGCGAGTTCCAGTACAGCCTCCAAAACCACAGAGAAACCCTGTCTTGAAAAACGGGGAAAAAAAGTTTTTTCTCCTCTTTAGCCTTAAGAATGTCATTCCTTAAGCCACTGGAGACTTTACCTCAAGCACCCCCACCCCATCCCCCACCCCATCCCCCACCCTGTGTCTAACCCTGACCTTGCTCATTCCCCTGACTGTGGTTTCCTAGGTCCTAGGATCACGATCTAGTGTGACATTTTCAACTTTGATCACTTTATTTAAGAGCTTCCTAAAAACAGTACACAGTGTGTGTGTGTGTGTGTGTGTGTGTGTGTGTGTGTGTGTGTGTGTTACACATAAGGCCTGTACATGCTGGGCAAATGCTCTACTGGTTATTACTGCTCTGGCCCACTTTTTAAAACATTTTATTTTGACACAGGATTTCACTAAGTTACTCAAGTTGACTTTCAACTCACCCTGTAGCCAGACATGTTAGACTCATAGTCCTTCTGCCTAGCTTCCTAAGTAGCTGTTATTACATGCCAGCACCACCAGGTCCATCTCGGGATTTACTGTTTAACTAAGTTAAACAGTCACAAAATAAAAATAAATAAATAAAATGTATTACTCTTATTCATTTATTTGTGTATACATATATACATATGTGTATATATGCAATAATTATTTTTAAAAGACAAGATTACAAGTTTGTGAGACAAGGGGACGTGGAAGAAGAAGAAAGGAGAGGAAGGGATGGGAGTGATGTAAGTTCATGTGTAAAGTAAAAATAAATTTTGCCGGACGGTGGTGGCGCACGCCTTTAATCCCAGCACTCGGGAGGCAGAGGCAGGCGGATCTCTGTGAGTTCGAGGCCAGGCTGGACCGACAGCCTCCAAAACAATACAGAGAAACCCTGTCTCGTAAAAACCAAAATAAATAAATAAATAAATAAATAAATACATAAATAAATTTTTAAAAATGAGCCTTGATATGGCCTAGTGGTGTAATGGTTAGCGCTCTAGATTCTGAATCCAGTGATCTGAATTCAAGTATCACCATGAGAGCTATGGTTCTGGCGAGCATGATCTCCCCTCACCGTGCAGGCTGTGGTTATGGCGAACAGACCATTTCTTTGACTCTCCTCATGAGCATTTTTGTCATAGAATGATAATGAAATCCTTATACTCTTACATAACAAATTCTAATCGCGGAGGGAAACGTCTGGCTGCCTGTACATTCAGCTGCTGCTATTTTTCTCCAGGTTCTACTGTTACTCCTCCAGCTCATCTCTGACGCCAGTGGTGAGACACCTGCAGCTAGCCAACACTTCCTCACAGAGGGTCATCTGCTCTCTGTCAGGAAGCTGCTAGGAGGCGGCTCTTTGGGCACTCGAGAGCTCCAACATAGGCAGAGGCGCCTTGAGTCACCTCTGAGAATAGTTTCTTGTATTCATCTGATCACTTCCTGTGGCTCTCCCATTACACACATGTTCTAGTTCCTAGACTGACATTCTCCCATGAGTCCCACCCCTTTAAGTTTTGGTCGTGTGCCTCAAATCCCTCCACTTGAGCTATCAATTCTCTCCAGAACAATCATCATGGACCTGCAACTCCCTGACGGAATTGGCTGATGGAAAAGTCATGTGTGATGGGATATCATTCTAAAATCTGTCTCTTATTGGTTGTTGAATAAAGCACTGTTGGCCAATAGGGAAGCAAGTTAGGTAGGACTAGGAGTCCAGGAGGACTCTGGGAAGGAGAAACACAGGGAGTCACCATGTAGCTGCCATAGAAATAAGAGGTCTGGACCCTTTCTCCGGTAAGAGAAATACTTAGATTAACAATTATGGGATAAATACTTAAGTCAGAGCTAGCCAGTAAGAAACAAGCAAGGCCAACAGCTTCATAATTAACATAGCCTCCTGTGTGTTCATTTGGGACTGATGCAGCTCTGGAACCAGGCTGGCAGGATGGCTTCTCTCTACACACGTGTCTCATCACCCGGAGGTCTTTCTGTGCTGTGTTTAAACCTCCGTCTGTGTGCTCACTGCTCTTGGCTGTCTCCAGCTGCCACTCTGTGCTGTGAAGCGTGATCCCAGCTGTCCCTACAGGCCACCTCCCCTTTGGCTCCAGTGACACCATTCTCACTTGTTATATGACTAGGTTGCTGATCTGCTACTGAAGGACCCACACGCCTGCAGTCCTGTGGGTGATGGGAAATGGTTTCCACCCCGGGGACCATGGGGATGCTGGTGCAAGCCTTGGGGTGCAGCCAAGTAATAGGAGAGAGTCTTCCTTCTCCAAAGCCTTAGACAGTGAGGATTCAGCCAAGCTGTTTGTGGCACCTCGAACTTTTGCAGAGTGTACACACACACACACACACACACACACACACACACTGAAGAAGGATGATTTTTCAGTTCTTCTAGAAGTCCTCCATTATCCAGTCTCATCACAGCATCCAGTGTATTCATATTCCCCTGTGGTACCATCAGGCTCCATCTTAATGCCAGCCCAGCCCAGAAAGGAAGCCATTATCTGTGCCTCACTTTTCACCTTCAGCCCTCACAGGGCTTGAGGCTGCACCTGAGTTTAGAGCTCTAACTCCAAGACAGGCTTGGATGAAGAGAGGCAGACATGGCTGAGGGCAGGCTGGACAGCTGCTTTAGATTGCTGGCTCCCAGATTCCTTGCCAACTATAATTTCTGGGAAGCTTTTTCACAAATATTGGTCCACATGGAAAGTTGTGATGAAAGCTGGATTTGTAGAGAACATTGGTGACACCGACCATGCTTTCTGTGACATTAACATGTGTAATACATTGATTTTATCCCTCATTCATAACTTGTCTTTAAAATTCACATTTTCTAGATGTTCTATACTTTCTTTTATCTTTCTTCTTTGACGGCAAACTATTTGATGTACAAGAATAAGAATCTTTTTACTTTTCACTTAGCTATCATTTTAAAAATACTTTTTCAAGTTTTACATTGAAATTCAAATAGTTGTAGTATTATATGGCACTTAGATTTAAAAGCCACTAGGTAAGAGTGATGCATGGTTTTCTTTTTTAAAAAGACCATATACATCATTTTTAGGACTTGGCCTATTTGTGAGCCGGGAGACAGCACACAGCATGAGGACTGAAGTTGGGTCATCAGCACCTGCATAAAGAGTCAAGTGCAGCAAACGTGTCCATGATCTCAATGCCTCTAGCACTTAGTAGAGACAGGAGGACTCTGGGGCTTGCTGGCAAGCTCATCCAAGCTGAACCGGTGAACTCCAAGTTCAGGTTTAGTGAGACCCTGACTCAAATAGCAAGGTGGAAAGACACCTGTATTGAGCTCAGGATTCTATTCTTCCCACACACAGGAACACACACGCATACATAACATACACACATATACACACACACCCTCTCACTCGCTCTCTCTCATACAGAATACTCTCCCTTGCTCTCTGTCACACACACACACACACACACACACACACACACACGAACACATGTAGCTTTAGACTGCTCAGAATCTTTCCTACTTGGAACTTCTTTCCTAGATTTCCATGATGTAACTCTCCTATGCCATATTGTGAATAAATTCATAGTAGATAAGTCATTTGGCCTAACGATTATTTACCCTGTCCCTTAGCCTGAAAAATCTACACAGCAGTTCTCCACAGTACTGCACCAACACACTCTACAGTGTGGTTTTCATTTTAAGCCATCAACAGATGAAGGAACCTGTTTCTTCATCCTTTAATCAAGAGGCACGGGGCTTCCGCTCACCATAGCCTGAAATCAGAAGCACAACTTCAAGGTGCCTCCACATCTGTTCTTGCTGTCTTGGAGCCTGGAAAAGGCCCTGGTTAGATTCCTGAAGATCAGAAGCCATGGAAGTCCAAACAAAATCCAGTAGCAAGATCAGTGAAGAGAACAAGACTGGCATAGACCATCCAGCACTGACTTACCCCTCTGAGCCAACCACCTCATTTGAACGGATGCCACCAGGAAAGACCTGCATAAACCTACCCCCACTGCCCCAGTAAAGCATGCTGACTCACTGACTCATGAGCAAAGGACATTCTGGTTGCTCTAAGCCCATCTACGTTCCAAGTTGTGTTTTCTGACAACAGATAGCCACAATGTGCAAAACTATTTCAAAACTAATCCAAAGTCAGTTTCTATCCAATCAAGGTCTTTCCCTTCCCTTAAGAATGAATAACATTCCTGCCTCTAATCTCTGAAGTACCCTGAATGGCAGTCACTGTGATTCTTGTTAGAAATGATGGGTCAAAATATAGTTTCTGTGAATTCTTCTGGATCTAAGCCTATGTATATAGTTCTTATTATAACAATGCCCATTAATTAAGAGACTCTCTCTAAGAAACTCAAACATTTTAGAGACATCCGGTGAGTTCCCTAATACTAAAGGCAAGTGTAGTTCCCAAGGTACTGATGAGAATACCCATGGAAGGTAAGACTCTTCCCCAGGTAGCAGGTGTTCAAATACAAGAAAGCACACACAAGCTAGAGATCAATATGATCACACTGATTACTATTCCAGGGCTCAATTCTGTGTTATTTGTATTATCCACTGTCCAAGTGAATTAACTGTTAGGTAGTGATGTGAATTCTGTTTCTTCAAAATATCTCAAATACAGGTTTCATGTAGCCTGATTCATCCTTACAAGGACCATCAACCATTTGAGTTAGGCATTAGTGGGATAATTACATGCTTCCCTGTGTGAAACCACTACCAGGTTTCACCCTCATTTCCTGGATACTCCGCCTGTCCCAGAGAGTAAATATCATCATCACTGTGGGTAAATGATGAGACAATATATTTCAAATGGATGCAAGCGCTGTGTTCATTATCTGTGACTGCTGCTGCTGGAGACAGAACTGAAGGCTTGATCCTCTCCAATTTCTTTTTGCACCAAATTTAGCATCACTCTTCACACATTTTCTTTTCTTGATCATCAGTTTTCATGACATCCTAAGTTGTTCAACTAATAACTCTATCCCTTTGTACATAGAGCGGCAGAATATTAGTTTTTAATCTAAGCTATTAATATATCATACAGAGATGACTTTTCCTTGATGTCATCTCTCTCCTTCATAAAAGTCCTATGCTCCTAATCTTACTGTGTATGGCACTTGAAACTCAAATTAAATTTAAACCACAGATTTGTGACCTACCACAAAGAAAGTGCAGTCAGATGTTGACTTCTGGATAGGACTTGAGTCATCTCACTGTAACTTATCAATATCTGCTCATCAGCCTTTGATATCAGTCCTAGTTATCAGAGTTCTCCTTTAAGGAACTTCAGCAGCTTCTAACTCTATACAGGTGATCACCTCAGAGTTAAGATGCTTGCTATGGATGTATTTCCACTTTGAGAACAATCCTTCTCAATAGTAACAGGATTTAACTTGGAAAATCCTAAATGCATAGACTCAACAGATGCTAAAGCACTAATTCCTGAAGGATCAACAGCTGCTGTCTCTAAAAGAATTTAACCTGTAATGCCATAACAAACCTATGGTTGCCTAGCAACATATGGAGTGATCCAGAAAGCCACTTTCAACTTTAACTTCAATACTCACCCAAGACCAAGACAATTTAATATGATAGAGAAACATCATCTACTCATCAGGAAGTGCCAAGTAATCAAAAATCTGTGCTGCTGGATTTGAGAGACTCTATAGGACGAGCTGGCTAGTAAGTCAAATCAGAAAGTTCTGGGTTCCAGTGAGAGACCAGTCTTGAAATATAACGGAGAAAGATTCATAGAAGAGAAAGTAGGAAATACCCTTTAATGCATAGGCACAGGAGACCACTTCCTAAATAAAACACCAATAGTACAGACACTGAGAGCAACAATTAATAAACGGAACCTTCTGAAACCGAGAAGCTTCTGTAAAACAAAGAACACAGTCAACAAGACAAAACGGCGCCCTACAGAATGGGAAAAGATCTTCACATCTAACAGAGGGTTGATCTCTAAAATATACAAAGAATTCAAGAAACTGGACATCAAACTACCAAATAATCCAATTAAAAAATGGGGTATAGATCTAAACAGAGAATGCTCAACAGAACAATCACTAATGGTGGAAAGACACTTAAGAAAATTCACAACATTCTTAGTAATCAGGGAAATGCAAATCAAATTAACTCTGAGATACCATCTTACACCAATCAGAATGACTAAGATAAAAACCACCAATGACAGCTTATGCTGAAAAGGATGTGAAGTAAGGGGAACACTCCTCCATTGCTGGTGGGAATGCAAACTCGTACAGCCTCTATGGAAATAAGTATGATGATTTCTCAGAAAATTAGGAATAAACCTACCTCAAGACCCTGCAATACCACTTTTGGGCATATCCCAAAGGAGGGACACTCACACCACAAGGACACTTGCTCAAGTATGTTCAAAGTACCTTTATTCATAATACCCAGAACTTGAAAACAACCTAGATGCCCCTCAAGCAAAGAATGGAATTTAAAAATGTGGTACATTTACACAATAGAGTACTATTCAGCAGTAAGAAACAATGCCATCCTAAAATTTGCAGGTAAATAGACAGAACTAGACAAAAACCATCCTGAGTGAGGCAACCCAAACCCAGAAAGACAAATATAAAATGTAGGAGCTCATAAGTAGATACAAGAGATAAAGCAAAAGATACCCAGCCTACAATCTACAACCCCAGAGAAACTTGAACCCCCTTCTAGAAACAGATGGAAACAGATGCAGAATTCACAAGTAACCATTGGGGCAAGCTCCTGGAGTACAATCGAAGTAAGGGAGAAGCAATAATATGAACATGATGGGGAAATCCACAGAATCAGTTGACCTGAGCTAGTGAGAAATCACTGACTTCTGTCTGACAAATTGGGAACCTGCATAAGATCAAACTAGACTCCCTTAATATAGGTGACAGTGGTGTGACTGGGACAATATATGAGGCTACTGTCAGTGAGTCCAAGACCTAAATCTAATGCACAAACTGACTTAGTGGAGCCTGTTTTATATGGATAGATACCTTGCTTGGCCTAGACGCAGGGGTGTGGGAGTGGAGGGTTGCCTTGGTCCTGCCTCAGCAAGATGATGGGACAGACTTAGTAGACTTCCTAGGGGGAGGCCTTACCTTCTCCAAAGAGCAGATGGGAGGTGGGGGGGGAGTGGGGGCAGCAGGAGAGGAGGGAGGGGAAACAGGTATTGGAATGTAAAAAATAAATTAATTAATTTTTAAAAAAGAGAGATCAAGGAGGATAGCCAGTGTCAACCCTTGGTGCACTCGTGCACACACACACACACACACACACACACACACACACACACACACACACTGGTGTGAGCACACATGCACCTATACATGCAAAAAATAACTACACAAAAATACTAGAAATTTAGAATATATTCATTGACATTTTAAAAGTACTTTAGCAATGTAAATGATGGTAGAAAGAATATGCACTAAATTCAGTATTAGAGGGGGCAGGGTTTCTGTCTACAAACAGAAGAGCCTTGCACTGAGCCCACAAGTGACTCAGTTTCCATCTGGAGTCTATTCTGACTTATAAGACACTAGAGTTCAAGCTTGCTTGTTTCAGTCTATTTGAGAGCCATGAGAAAGTTCTGATTAAGTCCATGGAAAAGAGCATATTATGTAACTAACAGGCTTCTGATGCCAACCAAAAGGCACATGGAGACAGGGAATGAAGCTGCTTGTTGCTAGTAGGACCCACATGATAGACAGTGAACCTGCTGCTCTTCAATTCAAGGACAGTGCAGGGAGCTGGTTAATTGACTATGCTGCTCTTTGTTCTGCTTTGCTTCTAGTCTGTATATAAGCAGGGTCTAAATTTAATTCGGGGCTGTCCAGTTAGGTGAAAGGCATTGACCAGGCAGTTCTCCTGAATCTATCCCTGTCTGTTTTATCTGCCTTTTCTCAAACCTCACACCCCCACTCAGGTAACACAGCTGACTCTTTGGAGCAGGCTCTGACATTCCACTACTTGTTGAACTGAGCCACAGTGGTGGTTTGAATGAGAATGGCCTCCACAGGCTCACATGTTTGAATCCTTGTTTCTCATTTGGTGGAACTGTTTGGGAAGGATTAGGGGGTATGGCCTTGTTGGAGAAGGTGTGTCACTGGGGCAGGCTTTGAGGTTTCCAAAGCCTGTGTCAAGCCCAGTTAGAGCTCTCTCTTTCTGCCTCCCACTTTGAGCTAAGTGTTTAAGCTCTCAGCTACTTCTCCAGTGCCATACCTGCCTGCCTGCCACCATACTCTCCACCATGATGTCATGGATGTAAGGATTCAGGCATTATGCTGGCCTGCCTCTGTCACCTGGCAGAATATACTCAGGCAGTACCCTGGTCAGCCCAGGTGCAAAGGACCCCTTTAAAAGAAAAACCTCTGCCCACTTATGCTCTCTTCTGCTCTTTTTCCCACTCTCTTTCTGCTTCTCTCTTTCCTGCTGTTCCCCTGGGGCAGACAGGACTTTTCCTGTCTCCCTCTTCTCTTCTGTCATCTCTCTGACTCTGTGTCTCTTTACCTCTTTTCTCTTTCCTTCCTGGCCACCCCCTTCCCTTTCTAGTAAAACTTAAGCTCTGGCTGCCTGGCGTGTTTGTCCCTCCCCCTTGGTCACCCTCACCTGCCATGGAATCTGCCAAGATTCCCCTCGAGCTTTATAATAACAATTTACTCTAATGCTTTGGGATAATGGGCCCCAAATTAAATGGTTTGGTTTTTTATAAGTTGCTTTGGTCTTGGTGTTTCATCCCAGCAACAAAAAACTAAGACAGAGACAAATGTCACAATTTTTTTGCATATAGTATCTATATCAGACACGAATGGATAATAAACAAGTCCTCATTAGAATTTGCCTTGCTTACTTGGTACATTATTCTTTATTTGCAAAGGCAAGTAAATATATAATTTAAGAAGGTTTCCCTGGAGCATAGCCCAAAGCACTTCCCTTATATGCATGAAGTTCAGGATTGAATCTCCAGAACTACACACACACACACACACACACACACACACACACACACACACATAAACAGACACACAGATACACACACACACACACACACACACGGGTTAGTAGGAACACAGCCTGAAAAAATTACACTATTAAAATTGGCTGATTCCTGTCTCCTTATTAATATCTTATTACGTCTTTCCTCTACTATTCTCCAACTTTATCAAGAAAAAGAAAGGAAGGAAGTAAGGGAGGGAGGGAGGAAGGAGTTTCATTACAGTGGTGGAAAGTTGAGGCATAGCAATGTTCTCTGCAGCAGTTCTACAATTTTAAACACAGATGGGTTAACGGTTGTGATGCCTCCTCACTAAATGAAAGCAATGCACTGCACAACTTAGCTCCTACTCCAAGCCAGGAGAATTGCCCTTCTTTTGGAACACAGAGGTCACTCACTGGCTTATTAGTCAAATGAAACACACAACTTAACTTCTGAAGCTATGGCTAAAAAACCACAGATTGTCCCTCAAAGTACTTCAGTGAGTGACAGGAATGGCGCCTCCAGCTGTTATAGACAATATCTAAAGGAACAATGTGGACATGAAGAAGCTCACAAGGCCCTGACTGACCCCTAAAAGAAGGGCTAATATGCAATTAATGGCTGCTAAGAGAGGAGGAATCAGGCTTCTAGGGACAAGCCCCCTGGTAGGCTATCTAATCCCAGTTGTCATACCTAAACAAACATACACTTGCGTGTGTGTGTGTGTGTGCGTGTGTGTGTGTGCGTGCGTGTGTGTGTGTGCCTACATATATATGCATATATGCATAAGCAACACTAAATTGGGTCAGCAGATTGTATTTACATATGTGTGTGGGTATATGCATACATGTATGCAATAATAATTAAAATTGAGAGGGAGTGGAGGAATACAGGAGGAGTTGGAGAATGGAGAGTGTGAGGTGGAAATGATGTAAATACAGAACTCCAAATATTGTTTTTCTCAGTTCCCATAATTCTAGAAGACATTTGCTGTCTTCACAGCACTAATAAAAATGGGTCCACTGTGGCAGATTTATACTATTAAGTCCAACTCTACTCTGACTCGACAAAACATAACAATCTAATTAATGCAGGGCTTCAATTAACAGTGGGCGAAAACATTCTGCAAAGAAAAAAAAATACTTTCCAAATTCCAGCACACCTAATATGTGTCTACCCTAAGATGACAGGAAGAGAATGAAATGCACAACATTAAACTGTATTGAATTCATTTGCCTCAAATGGCTTTTCTCAATTGGCCTTTTAGAGTCAATCCCAATGAATGTGTCACTTTGCAGGAGAGCCACATAATGTGGCAGTATTGACTGACACACATTCATTCAACTGTGAAGATGAGGGTAAAGTAAACACTGTGATTTTTTAATGGAACAAAAATGATACTTGCATTAAAAAGGCTGAAGAAAAGATGCCTTATTAAGGATAAGTAATTTTGCTGTGTGACTGACATATTACACGATCTCTTCCCAAAAGGCAAGACCAGAAAAAAAATTACCTGCTTTTCTCTTATCAGCCCTGGAAATAAACAACGGTCTGAGCTAAGCTTTTAAGTTAAAAGAAGAATTCTTCCTATTTTTATAGTTGAGAGTAAACAACTCTGCTGTTGGCATCCTCTGACAACCAGGATTAGTCGGGAAATGTATTCACTGAAATAAGTGAAAATTACACAACTTTGTGTTGAGCTGAGGCAGCTGAAGCGATGGCTCAGGCTTAAAGCCTCGGCTCACAAGCAAAAGACGAACGGAGGTGCAGCAGGGGAGAGAGATGCCCATGAGGCATGGCCGCTAATCACCCAACAACAGGTGCCTTCTGCAAATTGTATCCTAGAGTTTGCTTTCACTAAGCTAGATGGGCCAGTCAGTCACTCGTGTGGCCTCTTCAAGGCATCAAGGGACACTGTCAACAAGAGATAGTAAAATTTTATACCTGGCAAAACCACACTTTAAAATGATTAATGATTTAGTATAATAAATTTATGAACCAGAAATGAAGTCTTTCGTTATTAACAAGGACGACTTGCTGTTGCTTTACAGGGAAGGACTTGTTTTGTTGCTTTGAGACAGAGTCTTACCACATGGTCCAGGCTGACCTCAAGCTCTTAACCCTCCTGCCACCAGCTCCTGCATATCACCACCCCACACTGTGCTGTACGGTTACATACATGGCAGCATAGTGAGTTTGTGAACAGCAGCATGAGCACAAACATGAGAGATGCATTGTTGGGACATTAGGATGATTTCCTAACTCTTGGTTCCGTTAGCATCTTAAGGAATATGGTCACTGTTGACCAAGACATCATGCTACTTATTTTATGGGGTGGCAGGGGGGTGTGCATACACCATACAGCAAGTGTGGAAGTCAGAGTCAACTTGCAGGAGTCGGTTCTTTTATTCTACCATGTGGGTTCCAGGATCAAACTCAGCCCATCAGGATTGGCAGCAAACACCTTTACCTACTGAGCCATACTGCTGGCCTCAAGATGACATTTTCTACAGTGTATGGCTATAGTCTAATGAAAAAGATGGCCTGCAATTATTAGGACCAATTAGAGACAGCACAGAGATTATTTTTAATGGAGGAGAAACATCATTTTTGAAACCTTTAAACCCATATTCAAAATTTTTGTTATTGATCAACTAGCAATCAAGACTACATAAGTGACATGAAAAGTCTTAAATAGAAGCCTGAAATACATCCTCTTCTCATGACTTTTATTCTCAGATGTGTAAAATCATACACATTTTGTTCTTGGCAATAAACAGAAATGAAACCATCAGAGCTGGAATTAGGAAGCCATCAGCCTTGGGGGGATAACTGAAATTGGGAACGTGGGGCTACTGGGAGTTAGGGAAGTCTGAAGTGAGCTGAGCTGTGCTGAGGATGCAGGGTGCGGAGCTGGCAGGATGGGCTAGGCAAAGAGAAAAGTAAAAGCAAGCTACATGGGGAAAGAGAGTCATGTCTCAATCGCAGGAAAGACAGGGAGCCTGGGAGGCTTGAGAGCGGCAGGCGGGTGGTCACTAACATCAGTGGCCCAGGCAGACACAGGCATCTGAGAAGGCAGTCTGCAGAGGGCTTAGAACTTTGACAGAGTAGAGAGAAAATGTCCATGGTAAAGCTGAATAGACACAATAACCAAGAAGAGAAACGAGGAGAGGCACTGGAGCAATCTGTTGAGTTAAGTGAGCTGTGGATGATAAATCGGGAGAGAGCATTTTCATATGAACGATCATGCTAGACTCGAGCTCTTGGAAATAGCAATCTTCTCCACTTGGCAACAATGTAAAACCAAAGGTCATTAAGCCAAATGGCAGACAGCAAACCAACTAAACAACACAACATCATGAAATTTTAAGTGCCAATGTTGTGTAATAGTGATATGCACATTTTAACAGCATTTTAAAACTGCAAGAAAAATCAATTTCCTTCATTTGCGAAACACATTTTTTGTTACCTAATGAAACCAAAACCGTAGCACCATTGATTTTGGGGTCACAGACAGAGGCTGCTGATTTATTGTATGAAAACAGTGCAACAGTAGTGTGGAAATCATCCTGCCAGGGAGCACACAGTGCCTTGGAAGACTGAAGCACCGGCTGTGTGCTAATGCTATAGTGTCAGGATGAAACTTAAGACCGGTGCATCCTCCTGGAGGGGCACCTCCCAGAATGCAGCTCATTGTGAGAACAGAGAAGCAAGGCCAAAGACTCAAGAATCCATTCTCCTCTCCTCTCCTTTACAGTTTGCTTTCCAGTGCCCTTAAGGTAATCTAATGATTCTTCCTTGCAGAGGACCAACTTCAATCAATAAACAAAGAGGGCAAGGTGATGGCTCTGCTGGCAAAGTGCTTGCCCCCCTGGAGAATGAAGGTCTGAGTTAAATCGCTAGAACCCACAGGAATAAACGGGCATGGCAGCACTTGCCTGTCAGCCCAGCTCTGGGATGATGGAGGCAGGAGTATTCTGAGGGCTCGCTGGCCAGCCAGTCTAGCCAAATCAGTGAGCTCCAGGTTCAGCAAAGAGACCCTGCCTCAAACTATAAGGTAGGGAATGATAGAAGACACCTGATAGTCCCACAACTCTGACTTATACACAGGCATGGACACCCCTCACACCACAATCATGTACATACATCCTGGCCTCCAAACAGTCATGTATGCACATGCGGGCGCGCACACACACATGCACACACACACACACACACAGGCACACACACGCACAAACACATAGAAAATAAGCATACATGGCAGGGTTATAATATCATGCAGACTTTCCTAAAATGTTTGAATAGGCCTGTTGGCACAAAAACCCAAGGCCTGGATCTGAACTCCTGTTTGCAAACCCGTCCAACCCTTTCTTTCACCCAGTGCCTGAGGCTGTTTCACCTTCCAGTGGCAGGTGCTATATGTAAGCTTTGACTATTTGAGCTTTCTAGAAGTTCCCCAGTACTGATCTTGGTAACAATTATCTGGTTGCTAAGACCCTAGGCACAAAGCAGATGGAGAAGTGGCCTATATACAAATCTGGCTGATGACACTTTTGCTAAATGGCGGGTCCCACAGGACAAAGAAAGAAAGAAGGTGTCACCTCCCTCCTGACATAGGCCATGGAAGGGTCTAATGCCAATTCTGAAGTCTCCTAGCCAAGACACTGAAAAACCTGTCAAACTCCCATTGGTGATTACTAGGTGAAGGGCATGATGATGGGTAGGAGATCAAATTAAATTATGCCATGGGAGATGGATTGATGGAAACTTCTAAGAGAGAGCACTAAATATGTAGCCCTTGCTTGGATTCTGACTCTAACCCACCAGGTGGGGAAAAAGTTGACAAGACTATAAATGACATGTGAATAATGGTCACACATTTGGTGAGGTGAGGAATTCTGTTGTCTTCAGGGTGGTGATAGTGTTGTAAGTTTTTTAATCCGTGCCTTCTCTTTCTTTTAAGAATTCACAGATGAAATAATATGACATCTGGTCTTTGTTTCAAAAACTCCAGTGGGGAGGGGGCAGATAAATGGAGCAAGATTGGCCATATGCTGAACATTGTTGAGATTCCGTGATTAGGATAAAGGGATTCATTATACTATTTTCTCTACTTTCGAATATGTTTAAAATTATTCATCATAAAAGATAAAAATAAAAGCAATTAGCAAGGCTTTCTGCCTACTTGTGTTCATGGATGCTGCCTTCATCCCCATTCCTTCCTCTGCCCATTCACCGTGTATATTCATATTGGGTCATGAGTGAAATGTTTATAGAATACTTTCTACAACATGAGCCCTAAGCCAGGTGCTAGCAATGGCCTTAACCTTCAAGAAATGAGAACAGGAGAGGAGGAAGAGTATGGGAGAAGGGGAGGGGGAGGGAGAGAGGTGTGACTCATTATTACAGCTCTTGAAGGCAACGCTGCAGGACCTGGAGCCGGAGGACCTGAAGGGACTGAGGGATGGAAACCTCCTGTGTTCCTTCACCACACCCCTTAACAGCTGCTGACAGTGCGGTTAATCTCTCCTGCTTTCCTACTTTGTCTCCTAAGGAGAAATCTCCCTTTCTCTGAGAGGTCCTGATTGACCCATTTTAAAACTAGAGGCTTCTTGTTGCCTGTGCCCAACAGTGAAATACAGACTCCGCCTCCCTCGGTTCTGCACTGGGCCCACGGCTGCTGTGCAGCCCCAGTCTCACAGAGACACATACGTGGGTGAGTGCACACAGCCGTGTGCCCGTGAGCTTCCTTTGCTGTCCGTATACCTGGGAGTCTGCTCTGTGTGGCTGCATGGAAGAACCACTCGTTACCTCCATGTCTCAGGATCCACCAATGCTACCTGAATGAAAGGAACACCAAGCAGGCAGAGAAAGCCACCAAAGTAGCACCCAGGCATAGATGTAGAGGGGGAAAGGGATAGCAAGGGGAAGAAAGAGGTAGCAGCTGGCTCTTAATGCACCAAAAGCAGCACTAACCAGTAGGTTTTACATCAGTACCTGCAGGGCTAGGCTTCAGTCTCTGGGGTCCCTAGCATACGAGTGGCTGCTTTTAGGCAGAAATCTTGTAAAGGCCCATTTGTTTGGGACTGAGACGATGGCTCAGTCAAGTGCTTGCTGCGCAAAGATGAGGACTTGAGCTCATCCTCAGAACCCTCATGAGAAACTGGGCATAAAACCTGCAACCCCAGGACCGGGGAAGGGGAGACAGAAGGGACTCAGTGGCCACCTGGCCTAGACTAGCGGGTGAGCTCTGGGTTTGCTGAGAGACCCTGTCTCAAAAAACAAGGTGGAGATGATAGAGGAAGACACATGAGACTGACCTTTGACCTCCACACGCATGCACCTGCACACATGCGTGCATATACACATGAACACGCACAGGGTTCAAATGTTTTTTCTATGTTGGCTCCTTTGTGGTGTGGTGGTTGTCATGATTTTGTCTAATGAATGAGGGCCACACAGTGTTCTAGTGGACTCTGACACAGGGCTTGAAGGGAGAAACTCTGCTGAGCATCTGTCCCAGCCACTGGGGGCACTGGTGAGTTAGCTCCAGCTACCAAGGGTGATATAATCATGACAGAATTCTTGGAAAGAACACCCAGTCAATACTGTGGCAGTTTAGCCCAGATAAACAGGCTATGCACTACTCTGAGGGGGATGGCCCAAACTGGGCCACAGTAATTCTGTCTAAACAGAGCTCAGCTCTCTCTAACGAACAGGCTTTGGGTTCTTGAGTAAATCACCTTTCTGGGTCACAGCTTTCATCTGAGGAATTGAGGCGTTGTACTTGATAGCTACAGGCGTCCACACTCCCCATGGTGGGGTTCTGGGAGCCCAGTGGTGGCTCAAGTGTCAGTGAGAGCATGGCCAGCCGAGGGAAGAACAGCACCGGTGCCTCCTTCATCGTCTTACTGCTCAGTGCTTGTTAAGCCCCGGCAATTTCTTTCTTAGACTCTGGCACAGCCAACAACTTATCAGTGTTAACTATCATCAATAGAAATTACGTCTAAGGAAAGCAAATCACTATGTGACAGCATTGAAATTCATGCTGAAGACCAAAAAATGATGACTTGAAATTCAGAAGAACTGAGTTTGGATCCCACTCCCGCCAGGCACTCACTACATGACTCTGAATACGCTATGTGAAACGTTCAAACCTGTGTCCCTTGCTGGGAACATGTAGACAGCACTAACCCCACAGCTTTGTGGGAAGAAAAAACCAAAACAATAGATGCATGGTGGCTGGTTCTAGACATGAAATTCCTGGCAGTATGCCTCCTGACTACTCCATTTCTGTACTTAGCCTGGATTTTCATTCACAAAATAACCCATTTCTGCCCCGTGTTATTAACAAACATTCTGTTCCTTGACTAAATTTTAAGGAGCCCCCCACCCCAGATCCTGTCTTCTCACTGGATCTCAATGAACTGCAACTTTAATATAAGCCATTTCACCACATACACTTAGACTTATGCAAACACTCGCATCATTTTCATCAGTTCAGGGCCATGTCCTCATTCTCTTAAAATGCGTGCCTGAGAGAGTCAGTGCTGTCAAAACAATTCACTGATGTACAGCTCACACCTGTTGGTAGGTCCCTAACCTTGCCTTTGTATAACATTGGGTTTTTTTTAAACATGTAATTATAAAATCTTCCCTTACCCCCTTTTTAGACTGGAGACACAGCTCCATAGTAGAGTGTTTGCCTAGTATTTGTGAAGCACTGAGTTCTGGCGTGCACATGTGCACACACACCAAAAAAACAAACAAAATGGCTGAACTATGGTTTTCTATCACCCAGCAACACCTCTTAACCCACCTCTATGCAGCTCACACACCTACAGCAAAGTCTTTCGAAGTATCCCAGCTCTCTTCCTCAGTGAGCAAGAGCCCAGCTTCAGTGGGCTGCTTACTCTAATTTGCAAAATTACCTTTGCCCAAAGATGGGAGAAGTTTGTTTCTCCTTCAAATGAGCAACAACTATTAGCCCAAATCATCTGGTCAAAAGGGCCTCCCTTGGCATCCTGCAGGGCTTCTCCTTTGCTCACCCCAGCACTACAAAGGCTCCAGCCTGCTGGGTGGTGATGACACACACCTTTAACCCCAACACTTGGGAGGCAGAGGCAGGTGCATCTCAGTGAGTTCGAGGCCAGCCTGGTCTACAGAGTGAGATCCAGGACAGCCAGGACTGTTAAACAGAGAAACCCTGTCTCAAAAAACAAAAACAACAACAGCAGCAACAACAAAAAGACTCAGCCAGTCTGATCCAGGGTGATTCCTTCTGAGAGTCCTAAGAGGCAACACAAAACAGGCTGGAGAAGCAGAAAATGCAGCATGTACGAGGTTAAAACACTAAGTGAGCTCCCAGAAGATCTATAGAGATAGGGAGAGAAATGATGGAGTTCAGCAAAGAGAAAGGCCCTAAAATATTTCAGAGTTTCAGATGGGATCTCAGAAAGGTTATAACCCATGAATAAAATGAAGCCAAAATAAAATATCCCTTAAAAATTGAAATATGGAATTAAGTCTTTCTGACCCATATTTCAAAATGACCACTATCTCATCATTTGGAAGAGGATCCAACATCCTCTGAAGACAGGTGACATCCACAGCCCTGCACTGTTCTCAGGTGCCGTCCCCTGTCCTATTGAAAACCCACAAACAGTCAGGCTGTCTGCATAGTGAGTTCCAGGACAACCAAAGCTACATAACAGAGAAACTCTGTCTCCAAACAAACAAATGCCCCAAATCGTCCAAGCGGTGGTGATGCACAGGTGTAATCCCAGCAGCTGGGAAGCTAAAGCAGGATTGCAGGTCTGACGTCAGCTGGGGTCACATGGGGTCCCAGAGGAAAAAGAAGGGGAGAGGGGCAGGGGGAAGGAGGAGGGAGGGAGAGAACAAAACCAAATGACCAAATGACAACCATGAGAACATGACCCAGAGGCTGGCCTTAGACATGGACCCTGAAAGAGCTTCGGCACATTCAAGAGAAGAGATGGCAAGTAAAGAATTCACAGAGAAATAGCCTGTTTTTAAAAGAAAGAGAGAGAGAATTGACTAAAAATTGTCGCACTCAAAAACATAATAACTAAGACAGATTGGCCTTGGCACAACGGAGGATGGCTGTTGTAAATCCTCTCACCACATAAAGCTATTATAAACCTAGACAGGCCTGTCAAGGACTGCTGGCTGAAGCTGTGGCTCACTGGAGGTAATGTTCGTTCTTACAGCGTGTGGGAGGGCCTGGGTTCACCCCTCAGTAACACAAAAGAAAAGGTCAATCATTTCAGCACTCTGGAGAGTTCACCTAGAACACACTGAGTAAGCAGCACTTAACCAGGTAAACTTACTGAGCTTTAGGCAAAATTAGCACAACTCATCAGCAATTCTGCCTGTGACCCCACCCATGAAGCCATGCCCCACCCCTGCTGCCTTCAATGTGGCATTCAACCACAATGTATCATCATCAGAACTGGCAGGGCCTCGATGCCACCCAAAAGGCATTCTTTTGATATGAAGGGTTAGAGAGATAATGATGCTAGTCACAGCCTTCTGGGAAGAAACGGCCTCTTCTCTACTCTAATATTGCAATCCTGTTCGAGTAAGTTGCAGACTAACTGGACTTTAAACAGGGTATACTAGATGTTGAGACTGTCAGAGGGGGGCTTGCAGCCTCCTTAGGACGCCACGGTTTACCAGACAGTGGACATATGTGATGTAGAGACCAGAGTGGTTCCAAGCCACTCATATAGGACAAGGCAAATGCAGCCTGAGCATATGCATAGAGAATACATATGTGTGCTTAGTGGAAGAAACTCCCCAGTTCACATTCTGAAAGCATTCATAGAGAGACAGAGAATCAATGACTTGAGATATTTAAATATATCCTCCAGGCAGTCAGGGAAGATCCAGAGGCAGCCTGGCTTTAGTATTTTTTTTAAATAAGAAAAATAACTAAGCAGAGACATCAACAGATGATCATTGTAAGAAAATAGATTTCAAAATTTAGGGCATAGCTAGGGGAGATAGCTCGATGAATAAAGGTGCTTGCTGCCAAGTCTGAAGACCTGGGTTCAATTCCCTGGGACCCACACAATAGAAGGAGAGAATCAACTCCTGCAAGTTGCCTTTCAACTTCCTAATGCTTATTATGGCATGTGTGCACCCATTCCCACCCCAACAAATCATCAATACATTTAAATGTAATTTTTAAAATTTCCTCATGGGAACTAAATCACAATATGGAGTTGTCAAAATATAGATGTTCCATTTAGGGCTGAGCACTTCATTGTCTCTTATTCTCTGTACCTTGATCAACTGTGGGTCTCTGTGTCTTCATTATCATTTACTGCAAAAACCAAGCTTCTCTGGTGAAGGCTAAGAAATACACTAATATATGGGTATAATGATAAGTCATGAGGCATTGGTTTAATACCATGCCCATTTATCAGAATAATAGCAGTAGTGTCTCCCAAAGGGCTTATAACTTATCCAGCCACAGGTTCTTAACCCCCATAATTTTGTAGAATGGACCTTAAATCAATCAGAAAGTAGTTGGTTACTCCCATGATATTCAAGACACTATTGCACCAATAGCTGTGCCTTGCCAGGCTAGTAGTTATTGTAGTTTCCAGGACTAATAGCTAGGTAATATTGGGAATTAGTTTTCTTCTGCTGGCATCATGAAAAATGGTCAGTAAGGATGAAGCATCCAGTTCAGTTCTCGTTTGCCTTCTCTATATTCTATGACTTAAAATGTGGTGCCTTCACCAACAGTCTTGTTGTCGTATTATGGGGATAACCAAAACCATTAGAAACAATCTGTGGTGCTTAGGGATTTATTGGACCTCACTGGGCAACAACTCCAAAAGAGGTAACCCATTCTTGGCAATAGGTTTCTTATTTGTTAGCCTGAGGTGTCTAGTAAGGGCACTGTTGCCCTGTGGTAACTCCGTGTGTGTGTGTGTGTGTGTGTGTGTGTGTGTGTAGAAACATACACATATGTGCTTTTACAATAGGTTTCCATATGACATTATACCATGTACATATATATGTGTGTGTGTGTGCATAAATATACAAAGAAGCGTGTGTGTGTGTGTCTGTGTGTCTGTATGTGTGTTTACAGTACATTTCCATATGACTTCATACAATTTTTTATAACTTCCTTTCCTTAAATCACTTTCCTTATGACCCCTTAATAATTTCTTGACTCTTGTGGGTATTTCAAACACATATCTGAAGATTCAAAGCTTACACCTATAAACAAAAGATAATATGCAACATATATCTTTTTGGATCTGGGTGATCTCACTGATAATGATTGTTTCCAACTCCAAACATTTACCTATGAATCTCACCATTCTGTTTTTCTGACCAGCTGAACAATGTATCACTAAGTTACCAGACTTCATACTCACCAGTAATAAGAAAAGATAAAAGATGAAAAGAAACAGAGAAGTAGACCCATACTCAGTGAAAATAGTAGTCAATAACAACTGTGAGTTTCAGCTGGGTGTGGTGGCACACAACTGTTGTGGAATACTATTTTAACTATGCAGATTGTTGTATTTATTTATGCTGTGCCACATTACTTTAACTGTGTAACGGTGTGCTACAGTTGTTTATGCTGCATTTGTTTAATTATGTAAGGATCTGTGTTTAAGTATGTAAACATGCATTGCATTTGTTCCACCTTGCCTGCCTAAGGCACCTGATTGGTCTAATAAAGAGCTGAATGGTCAATAGCTAAGCAGAGAAAAAATAGGCGGAACCAGTGGGCAGAGAGAATAAATAGGAGAAGCCTAGGCTCAAGTAGAATGAGAGGAAGAGAGAATGAGGGAGACACCCTGGGCTAAAAGTCAGGCAGCTACCAGCCAATCAGACATAGAGACAAAGTAAGATACTTGGAAAGAAGAAAGATAAGAAGCCCTGAGGCAAAACAGAGATGAAGAGAAACAGGTTAATCATAAGAGCTAGCAAGAAATGAGCCTAAGATAGGGTGAACATTCAAGACTAATAAGTCTCTGGTTGGTGACCCAAAAGCAAAGATCAGGTACATGCCTTTAATCCCAGCACTTGGGAGGCAGAGACAGGCAGAACTCTGAGTTTGAGGCCACCCTGCTCTACAGAGGGAGTTCCAAAATGGCCAGGGTTACACAGAGAAATGTTGTTTTGAAAAAAAAGCAACAAAACAATGATTTTCTCCAAATGTTGAATTTAGTGAAATGTCATACAGGTATTAACATAGATTTATAGAACTTTTTAAAACGTTTTTTTTAAGTTTAAACAAATGCATGACAACAATGGATCAACTAATAGAATAATCTTGATAAAGACCAGCAATTTTAAAAGAACTAAAACAAAATCCAAGATTTAAAAAAAATTAACAATAACTAAAACAAAAATTCAACAGAGGTACTGAATAGGACATTTGGGGCAGCAAAATAATTAATGTTATCAATATAAAGAAATACCATCCAATGGTGAGCATAGAGGTACACACCTTTAATCCCAGTACTTGGGAGAAATACAGAAAGATCTTTGTGAATTTGAGGCCAGCCTGGACTACATAAAGAGTTCTAGGACATCCAGGAATACATAGAGAGCACCTATCTCAAAAACAAAAACAAAAACAAAAACAAAACCTATCCAAACTGAAGAATAGAAAAAAATTAAAAGAAAGAAAAAAATCTAACTAGCTTGAGAGCTGAAGAGAAAGAAAAGATTAGAAAAAGAATTTCTAAAACATATAATAAATCTCAAAAACAGATTAAAATTAATTTATGTATCATAAAGTTAATAGGACTCAAATTAAGATAAACACAGAGACTCACATGAAGACATCTAAGAGCTAAACTACCAAAAAACAAAGAAAAATCTTGAGCAAAAGAAAGTTATTATAGAGGAACAATGACTAGGAATTAAAACACATATTGTAACCCCTACAACAACCACTAAGAAAATAACAGAAACAAAATAAACTAATAAAATGGTCTCTAAAATTTGTACAAAACAGAAAAGTAGGAAGGAAAAAAAGTACAAAATAGACAAGAAATATATAGAACAGAAATGGCAGGCATTAAATTTTATCAATGATTATATTAAATGTGAATGAACTAGGCATCCTACTCAAAAGATAGGAATTATCCAACTGGAAAAAGGAGAACTGAACTTAACCCAATCTACCAGAGGCCCATCTTAATTCTAACAGGAAAATGACGTACCAGGCAAAGTGAACATAAGGAACTGAAATGTCTACACTTCTGTCAGAATAAAACATGCTATAGAGAAATATTACTAAATACAAAAAGAACTTCTTATAATAATAAATCCATAAATAATTAAGGAGGACTCAATGATCACAAATGCATATGCAACTAACAACAGAACCCCAAAACTCAGAAAGCAATATCTGACAAATGTGATAAAAAGAGATTCATGACAACAATGGCAGAGACTTCAATACCCACTCTCAATTACTGACAGGATGCTTGATCCAAAAAAAAATCAATATATACTTAAGCTGTCAGCCAAGTTGACCTCACATTAGAAAAGCCATTCTCAAAGATTGAAGGTATATGAAACATTGTTAGAGATAAAGCACATACTGGACCACAAAATCTCAAGAAACTTAAGTTTAAACTAACACAAAATAGCTAGGCCTGGTGGTGCATGCCTTTAATCACAGCACTTGGAAGGCAAAGGCAGGTAGATTTCTGTGAGGAGTTCTAGGCCAGCCTGGTCTACACAGAGAGTTCCTGGGCTACATGAGAGACCTTGTCTCAAAAAATAGGAACAAAAATATTACAAAATGTATTCTCTTATCTTAATAGAAATGACATTAGAGACCCATATCAATAGAAATCCAGACAGATACCAAATGTTTGGAAATTAAGCAATGCACTTTTTTTAAACCCCAAGAGTCAAATGATTAATAAAAATTGAATTTTAAATACATTTTGGCTGAATGAAAATATCATAAATTTAATAAGTAAGGAAATGATGCCAGGATACAATTTTATTACTACATGCCTAGTTAGAAAAGGGCAGCAGGAGTCAGCAACCCAAGCATCAGTTTTGAGGGGACAAGGAACAGACATAACCCACAGAAAGCCACAGGAAGGGACTAGTAAGTACCAGGGCAAGTGTCTACAGACAGAAAACAGAAAGTGGAGAAAAACCACAAAACTGCGAGTTATAAAGAAAACCAACAAACTCTCATTTAAACTGATGAAGAGAATTAAAGGACAGAGGATAAAAAGATTATCAAATACACATAAAGTTGGAACATCACTATTTATAGAAATTAGATGGATAAAATGGACAGTTTCCTAAAAACTCACAAACTGAAAAGAAAAAAAAAGTCCTTTTTTTCTGAATAGAACTCTGGAAATAAAAAAAATGAACCAACAAATAAAAATATTTTTCAAAACAATCCCCATGCTCACAAGGCTTCTCTGGGAAAAAAATCTACCATATATTCAGGGAGCGAATGAGACCAGTTCTGCAAAGTGCTTTCACAGAACAAAGGAAAGAGCCCTTCCAAAGCCACATGGGGATATCAAAGGAGAAGTACAGAACACTTTTCCTAAACACAGACACAAAAGTCCTTTTGGATAGATTAAAAGCAAAATTTAGCACCCCAGGAAAAGTAGAGCATCCTTTTCAGATGGGATAGGTGAGATTTAGCTCTGGAAAGCAATGTTGGTTAAAACTGAAAACTCAGTTGATATGATAAACTGTTAGCAGTAACAGGACATGTATCAGTCAATACATGCACAGGCAACAAAATCACACCTACCATAACTTCAAAACTCTCAAACTAGATATATGGTCACACCCATCCTGACAGTGAGCATCAGGAAAACGTGAACCCAATACAATTTGTATATGATAACCCCAGACTCAATGCTTTCTCTTCAAGGTAAGAGCAAAGCAAGAATGTCTGCTTTTGCCAGTGAACAAGGGTATGAATGACCTCATGTCACTTCTAAGTGGGGGAAGCGTGGCAAGTGCAAAAAAAGAAGAGAGAGAGAGAGCGAGCGAGAGAGAGAGAGAGAGAGAGAGAGAGAGAGAGAGAGAGAGAGAGAGAGAGTGAGTGAGAGAGAAGGAGGCGGGAAAGGAAAGGAAAGAACAGCAAAGATGAGCAAGTGACAGGGAAGGAAAGAAAAAAGTATCCAGATTTGAAAAGAAAAAGTGGAACTTCCTTGATCCTCAGACTTAGAGGATTTCTGTAGACTGTGACAAGGAGTTCACAACTCCCAGAAACAGTAAGTGAATTCAGCAGGGTTGCGAGGCATAGAAACAAATATACGAGTCAAGTCCATATCTGAATATTACCAACAAACTCTTAAATCATTCAATATGCCATATGCCAGACACAAATAGCCTATAAAAATTAACAATGTCATTCATAACACCATGAAAACAATGAAACACCAGTGAAGAGACCCAGAGAAAGAAATGCCAGGCTTACATATTGGAAGTGACAAATTAATATTTATGGAAATGCTGAGATCTAAATCATAGAAAGACATTCTGTATTCAAGACTGGAAAAGTCGATGAACACTATGAAGAAGTTCATTCTCCATAACCTATCTATGGGATGAACACAATCACTATCAAAATCTTAGTAGGGAATTTCTGGCATAAATTAATAAATTCATTATATATATATATATATATCCATTTAGGATGACCAAAGAAATTTTGGGGAAAAGCCTATATGGGAAATTTATACAGATTTTATATAAAGTAATGGTATGATGCAGGGTAAAGAAGGTTATAAGAATGGATGGGCAGATAACAGGTTACATAGAAAAATATTAATAGATAATGATGATGATGAAGATAGATAATAGACAGATCCAAATTAAGAGCCCAGAAATGATTATAGATACGTACCACCATATTTAACTGCCAATTCACTTTTGATAAAAGCACTAAGACAACTCAATGTCAAAATTATACTCCTTTTGAGAAATACTAGAGGAATATTATTTCATGCATATATTCAAATAAATTTCAATAACACTATATTAACCTACCTGTTATAACAAACACTAAATAGACCATAGATACAGATGTTACAATAACCGTTGTAAAACTTGTGGAAGAGAATACAGAAAATGTTACCTCAGATGCATCAATTTCTTAGGTATAACACCAAACACTTTCATAATTGAAACAATTTAAAAGCAAAGACTTGCCAGAGATTCAGGAAAAATAACTGCAAGTCATACATCTAGCAAAGACCTCATATCCAGAGGATAAATAGGAATTTCCACAAACAAAACTTGTAAGTGGCTAAACCATGCATTAGAAATATGAGCGACAGAAGCTGTTCAGTTTCATGATGTCCCATTTATTAATTGTCGATCTCAGTGTCAGTGCTACTGGTGTTATATTCAGGAAGTTGTCACATGTGCCAATGCATCAGGGCTACTTTTCATTTTCTCTTCTATCAGGTTCAGTGTAACTGGATTTATTTTGAGGTCTCTGAGGTACTAGGACTTAAGTTTTGTGCATGGGAATAGTTATAGATATATTTGCATTCTTCTGCATGTCGACATCCAGTTATGCCAGCACCATTTGTTGAAGATGTTCTCTTTTTTCCATTGTATAATTTTGACTTCTTTGTAAAAAACCAGGTGTTCATAGGTGTGTAGATTTATGTCGGAGTCCACAACTCAATTCCATTGATTGTTTTTTGCCAATACCATGCTGTTTTTATTATTATAACTGTGTAGTAAAGCTTGAAATCAGGGATAGTGATACATCTGGAAGTTCTTTATTGTACAAGATTGTTTTAGCTATCCTGGTTTGTTTTTTGTTTTTCCATATGAAATTGAGTATTGTTTTTTTGAGGTCTGTAAAGAATGGTATCTGAATTTTGAATTCTGTAGATTGAATCTGTAGATTGCCTTTGGTAAGATGGCCATTTTTACTGTTAATCCTACTGATCCATGAGCATGGAAGATCTTTCCATCTTCTGATAGCTTCTCCAATTTCTTTCTTCAAAGACTTAAAGTTCTTGTCATACATGTCTTTCACTTGCTGGGTTAGAGTTACCCCCAAGATATTTTATATTATTTGTGGCTATTGTGAAGGATGTTGTTTCCCTCTTATTTTTCTCAGCCCATTATGGAGATAGGAGTATGAGGGATTGGGCTGGGGGTGGGAGAGAGGGGGAGAATAATGAAAGAGATATGTTAATGGGGGGTAGCATCTCAGGGTCAGGTAGAAACTTGGTGCAAGGGAAACTCCCACAAATCTACAAGGATGACCCCAGCTAAGACGCCTAGCAAAAGTAGATAAGTTAGCATGTAATCAGATTGGTAAACATCCTAATTGTCATCAAAGAGCCTTCATCCAGTAACTGATGGAAGCAGATGCAGATATCCACAGCCAAGCACTGGGCAGAGCTCTGGGAATCCTTTGAAGAGTGGGAGGAATGATTGTATGAGCCAGGGAGGTCAAGATCTTCACAAGGGAGCCCATAAAGATACTAGCCTGGGCTCATAGAGTTCACAGATAGTGGAACAACAGCTAAGGAGCCCATATAGGACTGACCTGGGCCCTCAACATTATGTGTGACAATGGTGTATCTTGGTCTCCTTGTGGGGCTGCTAGCAGTGGGAGTTTGTGATACTTTGGCAGGCTTTTGGGAACCAGTTCCTCATTACTAAGCCTTATTATGATTGGAGGAGCTTAGTCCTACCTCAACTTGATATGCCATGTTTTGTTGGCACCCATAGAAGCCCTGCCCCTTTCTGAACAGAAGCAGGGAAGTGGATTTGGGGGGGTATGGACAGAGCAGAGGTTGGGGGGGGTGAATAGGAGGAGAGGAGGGAGGGGAAACTGCAGCCAGGATGTAAAAAAGTGAATAAATTTAATTAATAATAAAAATCATGAGCAACATCACTAGCTCTTACACAAATGAAAATTAAATATCAAGGGTTCAAAGATGGCTTAGTAAGAGCTCTTGCTGTGAACGCATGAATGTCTTGAGTTCAAATCCCCAGGACTCACATAAAGATATGTGGTCTCACATACCTGTAACCCCAGGACTGTGAGACTATTGGGGAGATGAGAGTCCCCACGGCTTGCTGGCCACCAGTCTGGCTCCAGGTTAGAGAGAGGCCCTGTATCAAGTATTCAAGTCAGAGAATGGATAGGGTAGGACATGCTGTTTTGGCCTCTGCATGACCACACAGGCACCCTGACCTGCAAACACACATAAACATATACCATACACACATATAAAAATGAGTAAATACATCTACAAAGAAACCTACACACCCACTAGAATGACTGTCAGTAGTTATTGAAAAGGATGTAAAGAAACTAGAACCTTCAGACTCTGCCAACGGGAATATAAACCTGGGGCATAATTTAAAGATTTCTTTAAAAGTATACTTCCAGAATATGATCCAGCAGTTTTATTTGTAGGGATTACCCCCCAAAATTTAAAATGCATATCTACACAATGACTTACATGAATGCTAATGGAAGTATTCTTCAAAGTGTCCAATAACTAGAAACAATTTTCACCAACTGATGAATGGATGAACAGTCTATGGTATATCCATACAATCAGATACAGAAAAAGAAGAATAAAATAATCTAATTACTATGTGTATAAGTCTCAAAATCACTAACCTAAGTGAAAGAAGCTCCAGGTAAAAGATCACACATTACATGATTCACTACATGTCATATCAATAGAAAAGTCTGCTGTAAGTTAGTCGAAGCACAGTTAACTAGCATTCATGAAGATCTAGGTTCAACCCTTAGTATGACAGTCTAACGTGAGGGGTGGGAACAGAGATTATGGAATCATGCAAAGCATTCCAGGAATCTACAGAAATGTTCTCACACTAGATGGTGATAAGGGTGCAGAACTCTATAAATTGAACTAATGTTACTGAATTTGTTGCATACTTACAAAGGATATGCTCTATGTTATAGAAGCCACATCCCCATAAACTATAATGAATAAGAATGAAGAGAAGATAAAAGCGTTCTGAGAGAGATCATTGGAAAGTCTCCACACCAAAGGCAAAAGGGAAGATGACAATGGAAAACAAAGAAGAGAGTTTGTGCCAAGTAAGGCAAAGTAGAAAGGTCGGGCAGATGGGCATTCACACGTCCAGAAGGAGAGGAGGGAGACAGAACTCAACAAAGTACTGCTCAATGAGATGCTTGCCAAGAATAGTCCACAACTGACTCAAGAAGCCTCCCATGATTTCCCAAGCAGGAGATAGGAAGGGAATGTGCCTCAGAGCATTCCAATAGAACACTGCAAGTCAAAAAAAAACAAGAGAAAAGTGTGCACAGAGGGAAAAGGCAAACACCTTCAGAGGACCAGCAAACAAACACACAAACTATGTGCTTCTTATAAAAGAAGCAAGAGCCAAAGCTGTCAAAGTACAGAAAAGGTCACACCCTACAAACACTGGACAAAAGAAGGCAGGAGTGCACTGATCAGACACTGAGGCTTTTGAGTCAAGAACCATTAGAAGAACTAAAGTCAGGCATTTCCTAACAGGAGTCCAGCACATGAAAAACTACTGAACATATGCATACTAATAGAGTCGACTACGTATGAAAAATGATGGAATGAAAAACGGGAAATAGACACATCCATTATCACAGATTGCAAGAGACATTGAAAATTAAGCAGTAAATGAACAAATAGCCTCTAGGCCAAAATGAAAAGTGAAATGGACATTTTAAAACATATGAGTAGAAAAAAATAAAGACACAACATGAACAGGCAAAGGATGCTTCCAGATCCAGGCCCCAAAGAAAAGTGCCGAGCTCTGAATATATAGATGGGAAAAGAAAAGAGAGAAAGGGCCAGGTGTACAACATGCTTGCAAAGCTGGAGAAAATAACAAGCCAGACACAGCAATTAACAAATCAGGGGGGAAAGGTACACAGTCAAAATGGCTCACTGAGAAAATAATACATTTGATTGACTCCATGCTAGACTGAACAAGGGCAAAGAAGGCAACGCCAGGGCTGAAAGGGACGCCACACATATTCTCTACTAAACTTGAAATGGTTTATTATCGACTTGTTTGAAGAAATTTGGAGATTTAGATCAGGCAATGCCAGGGCTGAAAGGGACGCCACACATATTCTCTACTAAACTTGAGATGGCTTTATTATCCACTTGTATGCAGAAATTTGGAGATTTAGATCAAGTGGCAAAATCCCTTAAAAAGACAAATCGATAACACAATTAAGAATACAGAATATCCGTCTAGATCATTTCCTACCAATAAAACTCTAAAACAAGTGGTTTCAATACAGATTTATTTGACAAAATTCAGGGAGAACTAAGACAAATCTCTCCCAGATGACTGGACCAAAAGAAAGCGTGCATCCCAGGTAGTTGTATAAAAGTCACACATCCTTAATACCTAAACAAGTCATGGGACGAGGCATAGAAGGCCAGTCCCACCTCCAACACAGATACAAACATCCCAGACAAAACGCTGGCAAACTGGGTCAAACAAAACACATAGATGATAGCGCACTAGTTGGACTGGTGACAAAGTGGAAAACCATTCCTTCCAGCTTTTGCTTCCACTGTGGATGCCACACGGACAAACTCAAGGAGAAACAGTTGTGTGATCACTGCAATACACAATGGAAAAGCATTTGCTAAAACTCACACCTGATCACCATTAGAATATTGATCAAACTTGAAACAAAAATATTTGAATCAAATAAAAATAATACTTGCACACAAATGCCACACTTAAATACTAAATTGTCCCCCTGAAACATACACTGTGATCATTTCCACTTAAAATTGTAACTGAGGCTCTAACTAGTATAAGGAGGCAACAAAAAATAAAAGGTGTGTGTGAGGATTGGATAAGAGAAAAGTCAAACTCTAGATTCACTGGGCAAGACAACACACACACCAAAAATGTAAACGATTCTAGAACTAGCAAGACTGAGCAGCATGATAACAGAATCCCCAGAGTCAAGACAAATCAATGAAGTCTATTATGTTTACACATGCAAGCAGAACAATTAGAAAGCAAAACTTTTACAGGTGTGATTCAGAAAAAGGAATCAATGTAATGAGAAATATGCAGGAATGCTGCAAGAGAAATCTAATTAGAGGAAGAGCTATACTGGCTTCATTGGGAGAGGACTCAATAATGCAAAGTCATCAGCTCTCCCAGAATACATGCTTAGATCAATTCCAATCAAAACTTCAGTTGGAGTGTGTGTGTGTGTGTGTGTGTGTGTGTGTGTGTATGTGTGTGTGTGTGTGTGTGATATTCATGATATCACTATAATGAAAAACTAGAACTACCAAATGGGCATCATAGGCTCTGAAAATGGTAATATGCAAATATGAAACTCTATACTGAGATGATTCTATTTGTATAAAGCTCAAAAATGAGAAAGGCTATTCTATCATTCTGGAAACAGTGCTATTGACAATCTTTTTTAAGATTTTTATTTTTATGTATATGTGCTTTGTGTCTGCACGTATATATGCACACCACATGTGTGCCCAACATCCAAGGAGTCCAGAAGAAGATATCCAATGCCCTGGAACTGGAGTTACAGATGGTTGTGAGCCACCCTGTGAGTGCAGGGAACCAAACCCAGGTCCTCTACAAAAGCAGCAAGTGCTCTAAACTGATGATCCATAGCTCCAGCCCTGGCTGTTGGTAATGTTTTAGGGGTAGATAATCACTGGAAAAGGCAAAGGAAGTATAGGGGGTATAGATATTTTGGTATTTTGGGTGTGGAGAATGGTGATGTAGGAGTGCATTGTATGGAAATATACTTCTCTGAATGTATATTCATCTTTGATGGTAAAATTTGGCTTAAAAACAAAAGTCATGCTACCCAGTCTCAGCACAATAGACGTGACACAAAAAGGGTTAGAATGTCCCGACTTTCATGAAGAGATTCTTTTAAAACTCAACTCTGAGCTTTTATCTCCTGTTTCAGACATCTCAAGGCCTTTGCCTCTCTCCAGCTGCATCAGTTACCACTGCCTTATGCCCCACCTAACTCTACTCCTGCAGCCACATTCTCTGGACTGACTCACGGCAGTCCCCTCCCTACCTCTTCTGCCTGCTTTCCCATCCCACCCACCCCACACCTGCTCTTGCCTGGGCTATCCTTCACTCCACATAGATGTCAATCATTCTCAAGTCTTTACAATTGCCTCCCCCTTCCCGCCCCCCCGCCACTCCCACAACCAGCATATACCCCATAAAGCCACACCCTGGGGCAAGGTGGGGACACTTGGCCACGGCTTCTGTCAGCCCTCAGCTCAGGATGGGGGGGGTTGTATCTGATTTGTTCATTTGTAGGCTATCGGTGCCCATCACAACTGCACACCTGGATAAGCTGAATAAAGTTAGAAGAATCCCTAACCACGCCTGCTTAAGAGTTCTCCTTGGCTCTACAGTGTGAGATTTTCACATGAGCTGAGTACATTTTCTCTTTTCTGAAGTCACTTTATCCGGCAGAAAGATTGGCCATGACCCAGAGTTAATAATCAAACCAGAGAAATTTACTGCAGGCCAACGAATAATGGAATCTCAATCCAATTCTGAGCTCTAAAGCATTTTAAGCATCTCCTAATTATGGCCCACTGTGGGGAATTAAAAAGAACAAGTGGTTGGAGGTTTCATGCTCTTCCATCATCAACCTGTAAAGACAAAGAAAATATTGAATTTGTCATGTTCCGGTTCTTACCCAAATGGTATCAATTGATAGTGTGGTCCATTCCTAATCTCCCATTAAGAGTAAGATTTCTCTCAAATGATTCAAAGAAGCTTATCTTCTTTTTTTTTTATTAAACGTGTTAAATCATCTTTTATTTGTATTCAGTAGGATATGGTGAGTAACTTTCCCACCCATGCATTATCATGAGTGAGAGATCATAACAATGTCAGGTTTCAGAGACTTCACGTAGCTCTAATTACTACGTATCCTTCCTGATGATCCAATGCTCTGGTAGATTCCCCTGAACGTGTCTTCCTCCTACTGACAATGTGCCTTGCACCGGCTCTGCTGTCAGTATCTGTTGGGGAAGTCTTATGCTAATAAAGCACTGTCTGGCCAATAGGAATCTAGATAGGTGGGGCTAGGAATCCAGGAGAATTCTGGGTAGGAGAAACACAGGAGAGTCAACATGTAACGCCGGGTAGGAGCCCGGAAACTTCTCCGGTAAGAGACATACTTAGATTAACAATTATGGGGTAATTACTTAAAGCAGAGCTAGCCAGTAAGAGACAAGCAAGGCCAACAGCTTCATAATTAATATAGCCTCCTGTGTGTTTATTTGGGACTATTGCGGATCTAGAACCATGCTGGCGCGGGAGAGCCCAGGCGGCTGGCGGGAGATAAACCAAAGCGGCTAGCAAGGAAAAAGCTTCCCTTAACAAGTATTGCGTAGGAAACATTCATCTGAATATCTGAAGAAAGACCTTGGTTATTTGACTTTGAGAAATGCTTTACCTGACGGAGAGACGACTCCTCCAGTAAAGCGTTTGCCACACGGGGGGGCTGGAGAGAGTGGCTCAGAGGTTAAAAGCACTGACTGCTCTCCCAGAGGTCCTGAGTTCAATTCCCAGCAACCACATGGTGGCTCACAACCATCTACAATTCAATCTGGTAACGTCTTCTGGTATGTAGACAGAGCACTGTATATGTAAGAGTTTGTCACACAAGCATGAGGACCTGAGTTTGAATCCCCAGCACTCATGTAACAAGCCAGGTCCCATGGGTGTGTCTGTAACCCCAGTGCTGGGGAAGTGAAAAGAGGCATCTGCAGCTCTCACAAGCCAACTTTTCCAAGCTGGTGTGTTCCGGGTTCAGGAGAAATCCTGTCCCGAAAATACAGTGGGAAGGAACTGAGGAAGCCCCTTGATGTCAGTCTCTGGTAACCAAAAGTGTACACATACATGCACATGTAAACACACATATACCACAGGAAAAAATAGTTAACTAAAAAAAAAGAGAAAGGTTTTTTGGCTGGAACACACCTTAGAAGTAAAGTGCTCACCTACTATGTGTAAGGCCCCCATACATTCCCCATTTCCACAAAGACAAACAAGTGCTTCCTCTTAGCCATAATCATTTCCTTGGCCACACTACATACATCTATCTTCTATTTGTGACACTAGGCAAACTCTGAATGAATACAAAAGAGCACAGACACAGGCCTCAACTTGTTCACTATTGTTTCTCATGACACTTAGTGCCAGGTAGAGAAGTGCCTTTCGGTGCCAGACTGTGTTACACACCAAGGATCATAAGCAAAAAGAGACACTGCCTCTGCCTTCTTGGAGCTCATGGTCCAGCGAAGATGTTATCAATTTTTTAAAAATCACATAAATACAAAGTTATAATGGTAACAAATGCAGCATCTCTCACTTGGGCCGCTGTAGCTGGCTGAGCAAGGCTCCCGCTACCACCCCAGCCCTTTCACATCCATTCGCTGCACAGAACTACACTTGCGTGCCCCCATCTCCATCCGTGCCTTCTTTTGGTCTTAAGTCTTTTGAGAAAGGAAGTGAGGGTACCAAATTTCAAATTCAAAGAAATTGTAATGAAAACAGACTGCAGATATGACAGGTAGAACTGGGGGGCCAGTTAGAAGATTCCTGAAATAAAATAAAATGGAACTGACAGTAGACAGCAGCAGAGTGGCAGTGGTGGGGGAGGTGAAAATGATCACACTTGATGGCAGAGTCAGCAAACCCAGGTTTCTTTTTTTTTTTTTAATTTTTATTCATGGTGGATAAGCTGAGTAAACTTTTACCCATACATTATTGTAAGTAAGAGCCCATAACAATGTGAACCGACTCAGTGACTTGCAATGGTTCTAGTTAACATGTTATCATTTGATCATAAATGTCCCTGAAAATACCTATTTATTAATATATGGCTTGTAGTGTCTCCACTGTCCAAGAAGGTCCGGGTCAGCTGCAAAGTTACAGTCTAAGCAGCTGAACAAAGGAAGTGACCATTTATCAAACCAAAGAAGAAGGGGTTAACTGGGCATCGTTTCAGAGAATCAGCACTCGGTTTCCTCTGTGGTGCACTGGAAATTCCCAGAGGAGACACAAGGATGCGGAATGAAGGGTGGAGTTTTCAGTTTGAGACACAAACTGGAGATTTGTCAGCATATTAAAGTCATGAGGCAAAGAGGGATTCTCTGAAACCTGAGGTAAGACCAGAAAGGAAACGATCCAAAGACTAGAGTTGAGATAACTTCAGTGTTTTCAAGATCTGAAGAAATCCACAAAGGATGCTGCAAAGGGTAGCAACAATGTGGACAGAGAATCAAGACAGACAGGAGCACCAGAGGTCACGTGTGGCCCAGGATTGTTGTTCAGTCAATATTCACTCTCTTTCCTTGCCCTGTGGTAGATGGAAGATGCCTCCATCTTGGGCCTGGTTGTGTGAATCTCTGTAGCTAATAGGAATGAAGTGGGCAGGATGCAAGAAGGAGCCTCAATGTGCATACACGGTTTGGATTTTACTCTTTTACTCCTATAAGTGGCCACAACAAGGACGATCCCAGGGTCCCTACAGTGCCTTCAGCTTGAATCCTAGAACCAGCACATGAGGAGCAGATCTAACACAATCCATACCTCAGAGTCAATACCAGATGAGTCACAGCCTGGAGCAAAGCCACCAACAAAGCTCACCTTCCTTGGCTATACCAATGAGCCAAAGATTCAATACAAATTACTGAGCTTAAAGATGTTGGTACCACAGCACCACTAAGCAATAGCTAGTGTGTTCACTAACTGAAGAAAATCTTCCATGAAGAAATCGACCAATTGTCAGGTGTTACTGGCAGGTGGACTGAAGTGAAGACTAGGAACTGGTCCTGGAAGTGTCGAGGAAGAGAGCACTCTGTAGCACTTCCTTCAGGATAGGGGCTATAAACGCCTAACTGGAATAAAGGGAGAAAAGGAGGGGGAGCAGTGTCTAATAACTCTTCATCAAGCTTTGTTGTACATGAGAGCAGAGAAATGATACAGATGCTGAAGAAAAAATGTAAGGATCAGGAAAGACTTAAGATAGCAGTGTCATGGGTCATAATGTTGGAATTTGAAACTGACGGTCACGATTCAGAGTCAGAGATGACTGATCAGAAGCTGAGAAGGGGAATATGGGTAAGACCATCTACAGAGGATGAGGAAGAAGCAGATGACTCGGGAAAGAGAAGAATAAGAGAAGACACAAGATGTTTATCTAGGACAACCAGTTAAGAGCAGACTGGGAAAATGGGGCAGGATGGCCCACTGTATTTGACCTCGTACAGAGACTGTATGTAGTTCTTTACAGTTCCACCAAGCTACATATGATGAGACATAGACAACATAAGCTTACTGTACTGGGCCTCCTCTGGAACTGACACAGCTGTTAGAAACAAGCCAAAATGGTTGGAGGGACCTCTTAGGAAAATGTGCAAAATCAGGAAATATTTGGATCTAATGAGATGACTTTAAAATACCCATGCAGCTGATCAAATGTCACGAAAACTACTATACAAATGTTAACTAGAGAAGTACAGACTCAACTGAGTGGAAGTTATCTGAAATAGCAGTGCCATATCCTGGACCTGGAGTAGAATTATGAAGAGTAAATATGAACACCACATCTGGGGCTACATCATTCAACACGGCCAACACTAACTGGGCTACTGAGCTCCTGGCAGATGGTATGTACAATTAAGGAACCAAAATTTTTGTTTTGTTCTGTTTCAATCAATTTGCATTTAGGAACTGGAGCCATGCAAAGTGTCTGTTCTTCAAATATAACTTTACTGTTTGAGAAGGAATACATTTAATTTTAAGTCCTGAAATACAAATCCAGATGTTCTAGAAATGTAAACTATGCACCAGATTTTAAAACTGAAAAAGAGCAGGATTCATTATCTCATTAACCAGTTTTATATTTACTACATGTTGAAATTATGATGAATCTTTGGGTACACTGGCCTTAAAACCTATTATGAAAATTACTTTTTAAAATATGGCTGTCTGAAACTTGAAATTATGTATCGGACAGTGCTGTTCTAAGTGTTTTTAAAAATCAATATGATCTAAAAGAATGACTTTAGGTTACCTGTTGCTATGGTGACTTTAAAAGGCAGACCATCCATCAATGCCACAGGAAGAATTATCCATGATGGATGCAATCCAGGTGCAACATTCAACCTTTATATCTGTGATCAACGAGCAGATATACTTTAGGGGAGAAAGGTCATGAAGCAGCTTCAGCATGGAGTGGTGCGATAACTACAACTTACCTAGAATGGCACCTTCTATTCACTTTCTTCTAAGTGAGCAGCAGGCACCAGGACTGAAGAGATGGCTCAGTAGTTAAGAGAACTTGTTGTTCTTGCAGAGGACCTGGGTTCAATTCCTAGTACCCACATGACAGCTCACAGTCATCTACAACTTCAGTTCCAGGACATCCAATTCCTCTTCTGATATACTCAGACACCAGCCATACATGTGGTGCATAGACATACATGAGGGCAAAGCACTCATACATATGAAATTTAAAAAATAAAACTTATATTTAAAAAAGAAATGGGTATCTATTCATCTTTTGGTACAGTCTATGAATGATTGTCATATTTTTAATGTTTAAAAGTACCTGACAAACTGACAGCTTAGCCTTGTCATTCTAATTTAAAATGTGTGATAGATTTTAGACATGAGACTTATTTAGATTGAAATGCTTAAGAGTTTTTATTAAGTCTAGACAATATTAATTTTGTAAGTGATAGAATATGCAAAGAAATATGAGCTAGTGTTTGGAAAGACTTTACTTACTAGAGTCAGAAATTTTCCCCAACAATTATCTGATTTCTTAAAATAAAAATTCGGGTATATTAAATTTATATATAAATGCAAACTAGTTAAGGTTTGAAATGAAGCTGATAATTTGAAGAATTCAGTCTACTCAATTGGAATCAAAGAGAAGTCAAAGAAAGTGAATGTGATTTGTTTACATTTATCAGATACATAAGCAGAATAAGATACATAAGCCGACCTTACAGGTCTAAAGAAAACTGCTTCTACTGTTGACCTGTGAGGGGTCGTATAGTATGTTTCCTTTCTGTGCATAAAAGTCACCTTTAATAAGTAATAACTAGGTACTTTCCAAATATGAATTCAATTATTCCTTACAACTAAATACCATGTAGTTGTGCCCCCCCCCCATTTTTCAAGTTAGCTATCTGAGTACATTTAGATTGCTATAACGAATTTCTATAAAAACTGCCTGGCTTATATATAAGCAAGAGAAATTTTCTTGACACGGTCCTGGAAGTTGGAAGCCCAAGATCATGGCATTGGAACTTAAATGTCTGTTGAGAACCCTCTTGCTGATTCATAGATGTTACCTTTCCATTGGATCCTCAGATGCAGAAAAGAGTAACAAGCTCTGAGAATGAGAACCAATTCTACTCATGAGATTTATGCTAATCACTTCCCCAAGGATCCACCCTCCAATGCCATCATCACCTCGGGATTCAGGATGTCAATATAAGAAGTTGTAGGGAGGACAAGAACATTGGGCCATTGCAATAAAGAATGACAGCACATGAAGGAGCTACTCCAAAGTCATGAAGCCACAAGATGGCACAGCCAGGGTTCCAATCCAAACCATCTTCTCCTATTGCTCTTGAGCAAGGAAAAAACCAGAGGTTTTAATAAGCAGTGTACCCAAGTTTCTGGTTCCTCTTTTTCTCCATAATTATAAAGTTTCTGTGAGGAATTCCAGGAAAACCCTATTATGTACGGGAATGACACAGACAGAATTTGTTTTTAAGACTTCTAACTTCACCGGGCATTGGTGGTGCACGCCTTTATTCCCAGCACTTGAGAGGCAGAGGCAGGCAGATCTCTGTGAGTTTGAGGCCAGCCTGGTCTACAAAGCGAGTTCCAGGACAGCCTCCAAAACAATACAGAGAAACCCTGACTCAAAAAAACAAAAAAAGAGAAGACTTCTAACTTCAATCATTACCTTCAGCATCCTTATACAAGGAACACTCTGAGTGCAGTACTGAGCACAACACTCTAAGCACAGCCAGTACAGAAGACGCCAGCCTGGAATACACAACAGTATGGGGGTAGTTTTCATTTATTTTCTACTTTATATTGTTTTAGATTTATTTATTTTATTTTATGGTATGTGTGCGTGCCCCACATGCATGCCTGGTGTTTTTGGAAATCAGAAGAGGGCATCAGGTCCCCTAGAACTAGATACAGTCATGGGCTATCATGTAGATGCTGGAAACTAAATCCCAGTTCTCTGCAAGAGCAACCAGTGCTCTCGACCACTGAACCATCTCTCCAGGCCCAGTTTTCTCTTCTTTCTCTTTTTTTCTCATCCTGTGCTATTCCATATAGGCCTTTTCAAATTAATTCCAAATCTAGGACCCAATATAAAGTAAAACAAACTCCATGTACTGTTGGATAAACTGTGAGCAGTTTATAGTTAAGGAGACAAGTTTACTGTGGCGATCAGGAAAGAGGGCTTACATAGTATACTTAGTAGGGTTTCCAGCACCAAGTAAGTGCTCAATAAATAAAAGTAAGGGCAGTACTTACCATTAAAAGAACCGGGCGGTGGTGGCGCACGCCTTTAATCCCAGCACTCGGGAGGCAGAGGCAGACGGATCTCTGTGAGTTCAAGGCTGGGCTGGACCGACAGCCTCAAAAACAATACAGAGAAACCCTGTCTCGTAAAAACCAAAAAAAAAAAAAAAAAAAAAAAGAACCGATAAAACTGTGGATAGTTATACCTGTCTCTTATTTAACCCCACATTTCATACAGCTTAAGGAAGAAAGGCCCTGGAATTAGAATCTCCCAATCATGCATCTACTGAGAACAGAGAACATGTGCTATGGGGTAGGAGAGCAGATGGGACACGGTGGGTAAAACATGAAGAACATTCAAAAGAGAAGTGTAAATTGTGGAGGATCCATTTTCTGTTCTTTTTGACTACAATAATCAAAGGCTTAAACATAACTAATGCCATAAAACTTAAGTTAGCTACTGCTTTATGCCTTTTACATACAATCTTGTAAGACATTGGCCTCAGAACCCAAATAAGTTGAAAACAGAATTGTAATATTTGATTTCTAATGATATAATTCAACTAAGAGTTCAAATATTATAATGCCCTCATAATACTTTTCAAATTTCAGAAAACTGAAATAATACTATAAAGATCCCGAGCCAGCTCTTTCAAGCCTTAAAAACAGTACTGACTTTGTAACTAGATCCAACATCACAGTTATATATGACAAGAAAAGTCTTTGAAGTATCTAATTAAGAAGAGCAGGTTTCTGCCCACCCTATTCTCGGTACTAGAAATAAGTAAGGCCCAGTTCTATCGACAGATACTCTGGGGGAGAGAGGGCTCACAGGAGGGTTTCTGTATCAGGCTTTCTTTTGGGCCACCAACCAACTCCCAAATCATGACGCAGAGACTTATTATTAGTCATTAGTTATGAATACTTGACCTTATCTTAGGCTTGATTCTCGCTAGCTCAGAACTTATCATAACCCGTGTCTCTTCATCTGTGTTTTACCTCAGGGAGTCTTACTTTTCTTTCATTCTGTATGTCCTATTCTGTGTCTGTCTCTCTGGCCCTCTCTGTCTCCCTCTCTTTCTCCCTTGCTCTCTCCTCTCATCTCCCAAACCCAGATTCCCCCTACTATTTATTCTCTGTTTGCCAGTCCCACCTATTCCTCTACTGCCTAACTATTGGCTGCTGAGCTTTTTATTAGACCAATCAACTGCCTTAGACAGACAAAGCAACACATCTTTACATAATTAAACAAATATAGAATAAGCATATGTAACACATCCTTGCCTAATTAAAGTAACATTCCACAACATAAACAAACATAACACATCTTTACATAGTTGAAGTAATATTCCATAACAGATTTCTCTGTGTAGCCCTGGCTACCCTGGAACTCACTTTGTAGACCAGGCTGGCCTCAAACTACAGAGATCTACCTGCCTCTGCCTCCAAAGTGCTGGAATTAAAGGTGTGTGCCACCTGCTTGGCTTGACAGTGTATTTTTTAGCACAACCTGTAAAGTTCTTAAAGGAGGTGGGTAGTCAGAGAATTGTGTCAAAAGAAAGAGAATGAGAAAGAAATACTACTCATCCTTAGGACGAGTCAGACATAGCCCAGGAAAGAATGTGTGACTCAGAGTAAGGCCCCTCATAAAACAGTAAGAATGACAAACATTTCTGTGGTATATTTACATGAATCCAGAAAGGCCAACACCAGGGGGAATAAATGCTCTTGTAGCATATGAATTCACATAATAAATGAAACATCAAACCCCTTCAGAAGTTCCTCTTTTAATTAATCAATGTATTCTAGAGTCTATAAAGAGAATACTAATAGTTCCAAGCATGGTGGCACTGCCTGTAATCCCAGCACTAAGGAGGCCAAGGCAAGAGGAACATGAATTTGAAGTCAACTTTAGCTTCATGGTGAGTTTGTGACTAGCCTGGCCTAGGCTACAGAATGAGGCCTCGTTTCAAAACCAAACAAAAATAGCTAAGCCTTTAATCCTAGCACTTGAAGGCAGAAGCAGGCAGATCTCTGAGAGTATGAAGTCAACTTGGTCTACAGTCACTTCCAAGATGGCCAGGGCTACATCATAGAGACTCTGTTCCTAAAAACAAAACACAAAACAAACAAACAAAAAAAACCAAGTAAAATAAATTTTAAATAATGGACTATAAGAAAATGTTAGCTCACACCTATAATCTCAACACTCAAGAGGCTCAGTCAGTTCAGCCTGGCCACTTGTTCTAGGCCACAGTGACCTACATATTTAGCTGCAGGTCAGCTTGGGTCATAGAGTGAGATCCTGTCTCAATTCCATCATCCCCAAAAGAAAATAATGCTGGCACAAGTCATGGTACACAATAAAGAAATGTGTCTTGTCCTGCAACTTCAGGTTTTGTTTCTCCTTATGAAAGAGATGGGAAAAAATAAGAAAAAATGTCCAAGTGTAATAATTAATGCTGTTATTTGTATACTTAGTATATATTGCTAAATAGAAAATAAAGCATGCTACATTGTTAAACATAGCAAAAATCTGGTCGTTTTTTGTGCACTTTTAAGTTAACATAACAGAGAAACCCATCAGGGTCATCACTCATAAAATAAGAACAATGACCAGTAACTGCTTCCTAAGGTTCATGTGTAGAAAATAATGAGTTCACATTTGTAATGTGCTCAGCATAATGCCAAGCACACTGGTTGATCTTGATTGAATGACTGGCTGATAGATTGATTAACTGACTGACTGATTAAAAAAAAACATGAAAATCCAAATGACTACATTCAAATAGGGGCTTAAAAATCAATATGTAACCAGAGAAAATGCCAGATAAGATCACAGAGAAACCCCTTTCCATCGATTTATAATTCAAAAGCTTGAGTAAATATCTATTCTTCAATAGAACTATACTTGACACACTACTTCGTGATCAAATTGTGTAAAAGGGCCATGTTTGGCTTGAATGACTACAGTTAGCAAGCAGAGAAGATAGCTGACGAGTGATCAATCCTCAGAACAAATACACCCAACCCTTTAGGCATGCACGTAGTTGAGAGATCACTGTGTCTTGAGTATCTAAACTCCAATACCTGACCAAATGGATTCCATGGCCTCTATGGAGAAAAATGTCTTCTCAGCCCTTCTTGTGTGCTTTGTAATGCTCAAAAAAACATACATAAACCAAATTCCAGAGACACCCATTTGAGTCAGAGGAGGAAAGTGGGTTTCAGTCACTAGGACAAGCACCCCTGGTGTGAGAGTACCTAGTTTCAGAAACCCTAGGTAAATAACCCTAGTCAATTGCCAGAGAGTACCAAGTATTAACAAGACATTTACAGCCACCAGAGTCTTTCCTCCCTATTCTAGAACACTGTGCCCCAAGGGCTCTTGGTGTTAAGGACCTCTCTGTCACTCATTGGACCCTCAGCTCCCAGTTTTTTGGTGTTTCACTTTTGACTGATTTTAAGGGAAGAAGCAGGAAACTAGCATAAGACACCTTGATGCACGTGATCAAAGTACTCCCAGATGTTCTTACCCACCACAGCACCACTACAAACAGCCAATCTGAAGAATAAGGCGTGCAATATAGGGTTTTTGTTAATGCATATCACCACACACTGAGTTTCTAATGTTTTACTAGGTGAACTGCAAACTAACAAGAACACATTTTAAGAAGTAGTTCTGAAGTTATAAACATTTGTTTTTAACCAGTATGGGATTAAGCAGTAACTTTTCCCCTGAAAGAAATGAAGACAATGTCCTAAACAAAAGAAGTGAAGACAGCAAAGCAGTAGATTGGGATGGCATATATAGTGAGTTAAAGACATAAAAATCAAAGAAATGATCAGAGCATGTATAACATAAATCCGCCTTCAACCAAAGAGCCCCCATAGCTTCGTTTGTAGAAGGAAGTCCTTGGTCCACATTTGTTAACTGTGTCTGGGTCTATACTGTGTAACTGCTACGTGTAACTAGAAGGTACCAGAACTCAGTCATTTTCTTTGAACTATACTTCCATCTCATAAATATAAACATATGCGTCTTCCACCCAGCACTTAGAGCTTTAAAAACAGCTTTAAATTATCGAATCCTTACTTAACTCAGAGCACAAAACTGGAATACACCCACAATAGCTCTTCCAACTCCATCAATCATTACTAATAATCTACACCACTAAACAACCTCCCCCCCCCAACCCGCAACCATGGCCAGCATCTCCCCACCTGTCCTCAGCAGGGTGGTTATGATCAATACCCATGGAGAAAGAGTGAGTGGGTCAGAAAATGATGTCTTACATTTAGAGCATTTGGCCTCAAGGTCTCAGGGTCGCCCGTCTCCCCCTCCCCCCGCCACATATCTAAGCCTAAGTGTTTGGGTAACAAAGTCATTAAAAACCTATCAGCCTTCAGCAATGTGGTTTTATAAATGCTACAACACATTGAACTAGATGCTGAATTGCCAAGCAGTAATCATGCTATCACAGTGCAACCAGAAATTACAAGAGAATGATGACCCAGAAACAGAGGCTCGGTGGCTTTAGGCTGCCAGGAAGGCTTTATGGTTACAGACAACTGACTTTCAACTGCACAAAGATAACTTCACTTTGAAGTTAAAGAAAATTCCTTGGCTTGCTTTGGTATCTATCTTTGGATACATTTGATACAGTTAAAGGACAAGATTCATCAGGTGAAGCCACCATATCATCAATTACCAGACTGCATCTCACAACTTGGACCAAATATTAAGGCCAGCTTTACTTTGTAAAAATTCAGACGGGTAAGCCGGGATGTGCAGGGGAAAGACTAGCCACACCAGCCTTTCCCACCTGCAGGGTGCTTGATTCCCCCAGGTGGCTGATCTGAGTCAAGGCCCTAAGGTACAGTTTGCATTTCCTACTGCAGTAGGATGGCTGCCCCGGTGTAGCTCTCTCTTAGCACCTGGGGATATGCACACTTCAGAATGCCAGTGGTATATGTAAACCTGAGAGCAGAGCTTTTGTAAGTGAACAAATACAGTTAAAAGGTGCATTCCATCCACCGCTATGTATTTCTATTTACTGGCTTTATTTGAGATGCCAAGCTATTGAATCTTAAGCCTGTGCAAGTTGGTATGGAAGGATAAGCAGGAGTCCTATCTTACTGTACTAACACCAAGCAGTTCTATGCTCCAACACTAATTGTGAGCCACAACTGCCCAGGCTAGAATTCCCAGGGTGGGTTTCATATAGCTACATGTACAGAGTCCTTGTACTCGAATGTTAGAGTTGCTGACAGAGCTAAATAAAGCCACACTCCTGGTACCTTAGAAAGAACTCAAATTGTATTTTTAGTACAAACTGTGCGAATACACTGTGTGACTATATAATGTGTCTTCTTCTTTGATAGCCTGATTGCCTTTCAGGGTGAAAGGAGAAAATGCTGATTTTTCTCCCCTGCTTATCTTCTCAAGCCTGATCTACTTCATTTTAATCAGGCTAGTATTTCATTACCTCATCAAAGAGTATTTAGTAGAGCATCTGTGAGCCACTCTGCAGGTAAAACTCAGTTTAAAAAAAAAAAAAGCCCAGTTGTGGAATAATCTGAAAATTACTGTCCTTTAGTTTCAATACAGTCTTAGAATGAAGTGGCATTACTCAAAATTGCTGGCACACAAGAAGAGGCTCAGGAACCCAGTAATCAGCAAGCTAACAGGTGTTGGAATCCCAAGGAGGGAGAAGGAATATTAGATGATCTCTGTGGGCTGACACCTCCTGTGGCTACCACATCCAGAATTCTAATCAACCACAACTCAAAAATGATCAGTTCCTTTCATCCCATAAACCTTTCCCTAGCTAACATACTTACCCACGATTTTTCTAAGTTGGGCTATACAGCTTAATCAGGTGGATAATTTTTCATCTATCAACATAGCATCTGTCCCCAATTAATACAAACGGCATCAGCACACGTATGTTTTCCCTAACAGGTCAACTGTAATCGTGCAAAACAGATGTTTTCTTTCTCTCACAATAGTACCTATCATGTCTAGTACTCCTCTAAGTCTTCGGTATCACATTTTAAATTTTATTCTTTGTGTCTGCAACAAACTGTCGTGAAATGGTCTGCTGGCTTGGGGTCATTGAAAAGGAGTGGTACCCATAACTCGAGCAGCTCCCTATCCCGTACTCCAATGCCCTTGGCAACGGCATCTCAGTCCTTGCCACCACACTAGTAAACACTGATGCAAACACCTCCTGGATACCTGCCTCCGAGGGTGCTTTGGATGCCTCCTTTGAAAAAAAAAAAAAACCACGGCATTTTCCACTTGCCTAAAGCGTGAACACAATGTCTTCCAAAAACAATAGCATCGATGTCAGTGCCAAGTATCTCCTCGACGAGGTATTGGTCCAGCTAATAGCCTGGGTACTTCTTCCCCACCATACAGTTCCAGGTTCAGATCCAAAACCCAAAGGAACTTCAGAAACCTCTTCTAAATGCGTGGACCACAAGTGTAAGAATGAACTGACTTTTCAGAGATGTGTTTTAAATTAACAATTTTTAAAAAATCTCATATGTTTCTCTTACATCTATCCTACTCGGTAAGGAATTAACCATAAAACACGAAAGTCCTGAGGCAATTTTGATTCTTTCTTTTCCTTCTAAAACCATCAAAGGCGATGGAGAGAGGTGGGAGAAAAGAGAAGAGAGATATCCTGGCAGGTGGTTATGGCTCTGCCCGCCCCTCAACTTGGTTGGGACAGAATAGGCGGTGTCGAGGGCTCTGCCCGGCGGCCGGGCGCGCGGCCCGAAGTTTGCTGCGGGTGCTGGGCGCGCGGGGTTCCCGGAGGCCGAGGAGGTTGGTGGCATTAGGGTGGCCCAGCAGGGCGTCCGGTGCATCCCCGGGGCGGGTGGACCCCGCACTTGGGAGCTCCGGAGACCCTTCCCGCACTGCTGACTGGTTCGCGCCTTACTCACCTGGCCGGCGGCGGCGGGGGGCAGCTGGAGGACGGACCGGAGGATCGATGGGAGGACCGTAAGCCGCTCCGGCGGCGGCGCCGGTGATTGAGGGAGGCGCAGCGGAGGAGGAGCTCGGGAGCTGCGGGCGGGCGGGCCGCTTTGTCTCCACGGCGCACAGCCGACCCTACGTCACCATGGCAACCGCCAGGGCCCCGGCCGGCCGGGAGCCTGAACCCCTGAGGCACCAGGGTCCCGGACCCCGCCAGGCCAGGAGACCCACGCCCTTCTCAGCAGTTGGGCAGTGCGGACGAAACAAGGACCCCCCACGCCGATCCACTGCCACCACAGACACTCCCGAGTGTCAGAGTCCCTTGCCAAAGACAGGGAGGATCCAGAGAGCCCTAAGCCCAGAGTCAGATCTTATTGCCTTGCCGGCACTGCTTTGCTTTCTCCCACTGGACATTCCAAAGCCCGAAGGTCCCCAACGCCACCACATCTTCCTTCTACCAGGCTGTGCCCTCGAAACCGAAATTCACTTAAGGGAGAAGAAAGGACGATACAAAGTGATAAACTATTGAGCAACTGGTACCCGGTGCTCCTGTTGGGGCTGCTGCATCAGATACTAAGCTGCCAACAGAGGACAACGCCCCTCCTCCTCTCTGCCATCAGCACCAGCAGCAAGCTTTGATTCTGTTGCACTTCTGATCTCCCGCCAACCAAGCCAGGCACCTGCCATGCCAGGGGCTCCCCTAGGAAGGGAAAGGGGGCCTTTACTTCTGATTATAAACTCGGGATGCTAAACCACAACTTTCACACACAGGCTGCAGTGTGAACTCGAGATGCCACCACACTGTTCAAAGACTGATTACGACTGCTGAGCATCTACCATGAACACCAAGTGACTGTGCCGCAAACTGCAGACCGTGACACTTAGGGAAGGAACTAGGATCCCTTGGCACAGTCTAGGTATCCTCGACAGGAAAATTTTGGAGAAGGAGGGAAAAGTACTAGCAGGCCGCCGTAGGGTCATGCTTCCTTTAAAGGACAGAGCTGGAGGGCAGCTCCCCTGGGTGAGTCATCCCTCCTTACTATGTTTTCTTGAAAGTTCAGTGATTAAATCCAAATTCTACAGTGTCTTCCTTTGGCCTTCAGTGATCAGGGCATTCACTTCCCGGTATTGTAAATTGCCAAAGAACTGTCAATACCATGCTAACCCCCTGGAGAACTGTTGTTCTCTGGGCTTGCTAGTTATCTGACAAGGACACACCAAAACAACCGCATTACCATCGAGGCCACATGTATTAACTGATGACAATGGAAGATCCTTTTTATGTAATAAAATGAAAACATTTCATTCCTCAGGAAGGTTGCCTGCTCTTTTTTGATGAGAATATTGGTGCTTCCAGATGAAGTCAAGAGAAAAAAATCTTTCTGACAAGCCATTAAATCATTTGGAGACATGTATCCAAACTCAAAATGCATGTACATTTCTCCCAGTTATCTGAATCTGTGAAATGTCACACAGAAACCCATGAATACGTAATGAGAGCTATGCAAGGTTGTACATCCAGCACTTTTCTACAAAACAAAATTAAATAAATTCTATGTCAACCAACAGTGATCTGGTTAAATAAATTTGGTACAGTTGCACTGTATAATACTATATATCCATTAGAAATAATAAAATGTAGCAATAAATATATGCTCAGTTTCCTATTGGAAGAAAGATGCTATTGACACCTGCACCCCAACACTACAGTTTAGGTGAGATTATATTGCAGTTGCTACGTTTTTTCCATCGTTAAAGAAAAATGTTTGTGTAGGGTAAGCCCAGTCTGTACAAAAAGTTTGATAACTACCTAGAATAGACAGTGCTCTGGTTTGAATAAGGTTCCCCAACACACACCTCCACAGAGACCATGTAGAAGAAACTTGGTCTACAAAGTAACAGCACTGAGATTTCAGAACCTCTGGGGGACGAGGGGGACAGCCACTGCCCTTCACAGAGGGACCAATGCTCCCCAAATAAGGTAGACCCTGCAGGGAGGCTGGCCCCTCCCTTCACTTGCTTCCTCTCTCACCATAGCATGAGATCTCTTTTTCCAGAGTTGGTTCTAGTACCATGCTTTACAGAATTCTGGGCCCAAATAAACCTCTGTCCTTCATAAAGTACCCAGCCTTGGATGTGATGACACAAAAGGATCTAAGAAAGACAAGCGAAAGAGATGGAAAAAGAAAGGGAAGGAAACAGGGAGGAAAGAAGGGGAAGGGAACAGGAGTAGGTACCTAGCAACTAGAGTAGGAATTGAAAGGGCTGTGCCACCATACACAATTCAGCACTGTTTAGATTCTTGGCTGTTGTTTTCCTAAGTGAGCATTTGTCAGTTTGTCAAAAATTAAAAACGGAGATTCTTTATACAGTCATAAATATCAAAAATATTCATGGACCAATATAGCATTGCCTTGATTGGAAACTGAATATTCATGAACCTATATATCATTATATTGAATGGAGACTAAATACAGAAGAAAAAACGGCCATTAAGTGGCCAATCCCACTTTCAAATATTGGGCATCTAGGAAAATCTGCATTGCACCCCTACTTAGAGAATTTCTGAGGAACCTGCTTCTACCTTAATGTGTGGGAGTCTTCTAGCCTGGGCCTCCTTTTCCACTGGAGACTCTTTGATGTCAAGACAACATGAGTCAGATAAGACAGATATGTAAATCAAACACTCACAACTATAAATGGCAACCAATTTTCAAAAACAATTCTTTAATATATGTAATTTCACCTTTTATAGGCGAGGAAAGCAAATCTGTATACTGATGAGATGGGTGTGCTTATTTTTTTTTATAAAGAATTAAATCGTGGCTGAATACTTCAGGACATGGAACATCTTTAGTGTTACTTGGAGTTGGTTGATACTTTGTTTTTATAATTATCAGTACTCAGACTACCACTTCATATAAATGCATAATACTAAATAGCAGAAGTATGTTTAAAGCCATTTCAGAAACTGTTGGAAATTCATTCTGCCTACTCCCAAGTCAAAATTCACTGGATGATTTTTTAAAAATCAATTCAAATCTCAAATACCAATTTTAAAATCAAACAGTCTAACAGTATATAACCTAAAGACATGCTAAGGAATGACATCAGCAAAATATCTGAAGTCTTTGTCTTCAGTAATGTATCATTGTGTTTGTAGCTGAGCAGAGAACACTGTTCATAGCCTGCAATAGTTTTGAATCCAAGTTGGGCAGTGGCCTAACGGTGGTGGCACACACCTTTAATCACAGCACTCCGGAGGCAGAGGCAGATGGACCTCTTTGAGTTTGAGGCCAGAGTGGTCTACAAAGTGAGTTCCAGAACAGGCTCCAAAGCTACACAGAGAAACCCTGTCCCCGCCCCCAGAAAAAAAAAAACAAAACGGGAAGTGTTTGTTGGTGCTGTGTGCATGGGGCCATGTTCAGAACAAAGTGCACGTGTTGTATGTTCAGAACCAAGGCTTCAGTGACATCTTGAGATGGCACATATGGCCAGCAGCACCTTGGATTCATTTGTCACTTCATTTTGAATTAATATTTGGTCGTTAACATTCCAAAGCCTTTTACTGTGACCCTCACCTTCAGTTACAGGATCACATCACACAGTTTAAGAACCTTTGTGTTATGCCAAGTTCATGAAACCCCAGAAAGACCACCAAGGAGCTGACTCACCGATGCAAACACACAAGGTTTATTGTTATGTTACAAGCCTCAGTAGGGACCCTGTCCTGCAAACTGGCACAGCAGCTGCAGGAAAGAGGTGCCTGGCCTCAATTGCAAGGGGTTTTTAAAAGAAAAAAAAACACAAGAAGGGTGGTACATGCCTTAGTTGTTCCGGATTGGGTAAGAGTAGGTGACCTTTGGATTCATTGACATGGGGGCTGGAGGAATTTTAAAATTGTTACTAACAGTTGCCCACAAGGACAATTGTGGCAAGAAGATGTTATTTACCAAAATTAGTCATTGCCTGATACCCGATGGGGTCACTTTGGTGGGGTGGGCATAGTTTGGGTGCTCCTTGGAACCGTTTATGGTTCCTTGGCTGGAGCTGAATCAGCCTTGTGCCATGCAGGGAATTTCTCAGGGTTAACTCTATCCTCTCCAGTTTTCTTTGCCCCTACACTTTGGTCTAGACATTCACATTTATCTGGGAGACTTCGCTTTGTCCTAAGCTCTGCTTCCATGCCATCTTTTTGGCAGAATTAAAAAGTTGTGAGGAAATTATCATTCCTGCTGTGCCTGGATCACACATATTAAAGGGGTAGCTTTAATCTAGCTATCTAACCTGAAAATGAAGGGACTGTAATAGGATGCTAAAAGCATTATGTAGGGCTGGAGAGACAGAAAAGCCATTGAGAGCATTTGCTACTCTTCCTAAGGACCTGAGTTCAGCTCCCGCCACCCACAGCTGGTGGCTCACAACCATCTAACACTCTTCTGGCCTCCACAGGCGCACGCACAGCACACACACACACACACACACACACACACAGCATTCCTAACACATATGCATACACATGCATAAAACACATCTTTAAAATTGCATGATGTGTTTCTATGACCATTGTGATGGCTAATGTTGGTTGTCAAGTTGACTGTATCTGGAATCAACCAAAACAGAAGCAGCAGGAAAATTCCTGTAAAGGATTCTCTTGATTTGATTGTCTAAAGCAGGAAGACCCACCCTCAGTGAGGGAAGTGCCTTCCGGGGATGCGGAGACAAACGGGCATGGAAGAAGGGAACTTTGCCTTCTGCCTGCTTGCCCTCATTCTCATTGTCAAGTTCATCTATCCTCTTTGCTGGTGTTAGAATAGATTCTAATACAGGCTATAAAGAGCAGCAGCTCTCCAGGAATCCTCCAGGCCTTCAGCTCCACGCTAGGACTGCTGAGACCCCAGCCTCGTGGACTGAACACCTACATGACTCTCATCTTTTCCCGTATGAGACAGCCATTGTTGGACTACACAGACCACATCCTGTAAGCCACTCTAATAAATCTCCTTCTAATATAGAGATTATATCTTAATATGTGCATACTAGTTCTATCAGTTCTGTTCCTTTAGACTACTACAACAAATGCAACTGGTCTTTCATATTCTTGTGATTCTTTTAATTGAGATTAATTAACAAGTTTGCTTTCCTAAAATGATCCTCTGAAGTTAAACAGTCCAATACGGCAGCCACTAACCACATGAGAGTTAGCCACTAGCTAAACAAAACTGATATGATAAGAAAGTGAAAAGGACCAAATCTTCAAGACTTGGTAAGATTTTTAAGCACCATGTCATTAATAATGTTAATATTGGTTACACATTGAAATAATATTTTAGATATATTAGATTAAATAAAATATATTATTAAAATTATAACACCTGCTTCTTTTTTCAAACACGATTACTAGACACGATTATAGTTCATTTACGTGCCATATTGCACACCACTTAAAAATTGATGTTTATGGTAAAATATAATTGAGAGATCCAACGTCAGCTACTCTTCTTAATCTTTACATACAGAAAGAAGGACACCTTGGGAGGCTGAGCAGGAAGATTGCCACAAATTTGAGGCAGCCTGGGGTACAAAGTGAGTTCCAAGCCAGCCTGGCCGACACACAGAGTGAGATGTGCTACCAGAAAATTAAAAAATTCAAATAAATAAGATTACCTCATTAATATCCTCAATGTACAAAAGGTAATTTTTAGAAAATAATTTCTCTTTACTAGAAAGCTAGCATAGGATTTTGCTCATGAATATAGATTTTAGAACTATTTCATCCAAGACACTAATGTCAGGTTGTTCACCCTGAGTTTGTCACCTGTGGAGCAGGGCTCACAGTGAGGTGACGAGTGCCCGTGGGTTGCTAAATCAGGGCCCTGAGTATAATCCCCAAAGCTTAATAACTCCTGCTTCTGTGTTTTTATTATTATTCTTTGCTACAGCTCTTGGTAAGTTCATCAACCTTCAGTTCAGGCTAGCATCCGTGTGACAACCCTTTTCTCTAGCTCAGTCATTCTCCGCCTTCCTAGCCTGCCACCCTTTAATACATTTCCCCGTGTGTGGTGACCCCCAACAATGAGGTTATTTTGTTGCTGCTTCATAACTGAATTTTGTTACTGTTATGTATCATCATGTAAATATTTTTGGAGCTAGAATGTTGACAAAGGGGTCAGAGCCCGCAGGTTGAGAAGCACTGCTCTAGAAGCTCTGAATAGAACTAAGGCAAGCCATCCAATTTTAACTCTCCCCCTCCCCATCAGATATAAAGTTGTCAAAAATAAAACAGGTATTTTGATTCACTCAGAGAAAGCAAAATAAACCAAAATTTCAATTCCCAGAGAAGCATTAATTGTAATTCCATCTTGATAAATATTAACCTTTCTAGATTTAACAAAACTCAGCAAACACCCTCAAGTGGTTCATAAACAGTGTATTCTAATAAAAATTCCAACATTCAAAGTCAATAACCCCTCCCTACTGAAGCATTTTTATAAGAATTTTCCTATTCTATAATGTAGATTTTGTCCTGGAAATGAGAACTCATATTTATTGCAGAGCACGTCCAAGGTCACAATGTCCATGCAGCAAACTTGCTAGCCTCTAAAGCACTTCACACAACAGATTTGACAAAAGGGAAAAGAGCATGTGTTCAGTTTTACTTCCTGACATAACGAAAAGCTAACAGAAAGGTTTGCAAGAAGGCTCAGCTGGCGAAGCCTGATGGCGTGAGTCAGATCCCTGGAACCCACATAGCAGAACAGACTCCCACAATCTGTCCTCTAACCTTCATGTGTATGTTTGTGACACCTGTACACATGGAGAGGCGCACACACTCACATATGCGCACATCCGTGTACACAAAGTTATGTGCAATCGAATTTCCAAAAAACTAAAGGAAAACAACTGTCCTTTAAAACACCTTTCAATTACTTGGAAGCTTGAATCCAAATGGGGTTCATTAAGCTCTAAGTTTTGGACGAGGCAGAGAAAAACACAGGAGTTGCAACACTCCCTTGCTACAGCCTCCACTAAGTGACAATTCTTTGGAGCCCTGCCTTCTAGCCACGCTCTGACACTGAGTAACGAGGTGATGTGAGCACGTTCAAAACGCATTCAAAAACGCCCGTTTCTATCTTAAATTTTAGCTTAAAATATTTGTTTATGGCTTCAAGTTTGCTTTCTTCTGGAACTTTTCAAATTCACCCGAGAGGCAGGGGAAGGGGAAGATAGCATTTAGAATGGTTCAAAGGCTGGAAATGCAGAATTCAGAAATTCCTCTCTGAGTGCCCTAAGGTACTAAGAGACTATACTCTTGAAAAAAGCAAATATTCACTCTCATATCCTGGCGAGTAGAAACAAACTTCAATGTCTTCCCATCCTCAGTGTGGCTGGAGAATGACTGCCTGATACTGACCACTGAAGACCCTGCTCCTATCCTTTATACCCCTCTAGGGCTGGGATTAAAGGCGTATGATCCCAGGTGCTGAGATCATCTCTGTGTGAGCTGTTTCTCTTTAGGACTGGATCAGTCTTGTGTAGATCTGGGTGGCCTTAATCCTGAGTCCTAGGATTAAAGGTGTGTACCACCACCCCCTTGCTTCTGGCTCTCGGATGTGTACCCTTTATACATTGAGGATATTAATGAGGTAATTTTATTTATTTGAATTTTTAAATTTTCTGGTAGCACATCTCAGTCTCCAAAACAAAAACAAAAAAAGTAAACCAGATTGCTAAAGGTGGTCTAACTCATCCTTGATCAGTCCCTTGTACTTATTGTGCAGTCCACTTAAAAACACAGACATATTATTTGCCAATGGGGAGAACCACATGGAAACAGAAAGTTAAAAAAAATAAGTTTGTGCTTTGTAATTCTTGCCAAGGGCTCCCCACAACAATATTCAACATGATTCCTCAGTCAAATTATTAATTTGATATTGATCTGATCACATTAAGGTAAATGTTTGATTACTTTAATCTGATTCATGTAAATTTTGTTGGGAACATATGAGCTTTAGGTGTTATTTCTGGAAAATGCTGCTTAAAGAATACTTTGTTTCCTTCCATTCAACTTCTGGGGACCTCTCTGAACCTCTCAGAGTCTAAATAGCAAATGCCCCTCCAGAGGCTGTGTCACCAATGCTTAGTTCTCAGATGGTGGCACTGTTTAGGGAGCTAGTGGAGGAGGACCCTAACCAGAGGAAGTAGGTCACTCATGAGATGGGTGGGCAGGACTTTGAAAGTTACACCTTCTTCTGCTCCCTGATCTCTACTTCCTGTCCACAAGGAAAGGAAGAAGTTTCTCTACCCTGCGTCTTTGCTGACATGATGCTCTGTTCCAGCTCAGGCGACAGAGCCACCACGGGCTGAAGTCTCTGAAACCATGGGCAAAATAAGTCTCTCTTTCCTTAAGTTGTCTCAGTTGCCTCTGTCAGGCATTTGTCACAGCAACAGAAAAGTAACTAATACAGCATTCCCACATTCACAGATTACCTCATCCTCTGGCAAGAACGAGTCAGTATGTAAACTACTTCCAATATTACCTATTTAAGTCATTTACTTACTGATCCTCACACAGCCACAAATTAGCATTTAGCAGAATTGAAATGGCTTATTCCCTCATCTAATAAATGAGGGTGTTGAGGCCAGTAACACTGTCATAAAACATTGATCAGAGAGACCCCATGAGGCCCTAGCATCATAATACCATTGAGGTAAGAGGCTAGTGCAGGTATCAAAGGGGACTTGTGTGTTATATGCATCATTATAATAGTAAAGACATTTCAAAGGCCTTCTTGGTGACTAGATCTTCTGAACAGTATACACCATCTGAACATTCTAGACCATCAAAAACAAGACGAGGGTGTTGTGACCAAACAGGTTCTTCATGCATGAAGCATACAAGGTGTCAGGGGTAAAGACACATGGCAGTGTTTCCTGCTGACTCCTCACCATCCAGGTGTGAGTGTGCCTTGCTTTGCTAGGCGGGGCACAGGTCACAAGAAGTGCCCAGACATACACCTGTTAACTGCAGCCCAACATGTCAGATCTGCAACAAACTAGCCGGGGCTAGTACTGTCAGACAAAGCACTGCCCAACCCAACACAGGTACGTAACTTTTCTGTAACTGTGACAAAATACCGGACAAAAACAGTGTAAAGAAGGGTTTATTTTGACTGACAATTTGAAGGTGCCATCTATATTGGTAGGGAAGGCATGGAGCAGGAGTGTGAAGCAGCTGCTCACGTCCAGCCACGGTGCACAGCCAGGGAGCCAAAAGAGAGGAAAAATGGAGTTCTGTTTGCTTTCTCTGTCTCGTTCAGCCCTTTACCTGTACCTGTGGAACAAAGTTGCCCGCATCCAGAGTGATCTCCTCTCTTTAGTTGATATTCTCTATAACATCCTCACAGGTACGTCCAAAGGTTTGTCTCCTATGTGGTTCTAAATCCAGCCAAGTTAGCCACCCAGATCAACCTTCACAAAAAGTCAACAGATGGTGAGTTAGGAGGGTGTTCTTCTCATGAAACCAAACAATGTTATCAGCAAAACCTCACTTTGTATTTCTAAGTCGAAGGTGTAAACATACCTCTGCCGTATCTTAGTTTCTTTGGTTCTACTATAACAGAATGTCTAAGACTAGGTAGTTTACCAAGAACAGATTTATTCTCTTGTGCTTCTGGAGTCCAAGGTTAAGGGACCCATACCTTGTGAGGTTTTTGCTTCTGTTTTATTTTTATCCATCTTCCCATGGTAAAAGGCAAAACAAAACACGGCTAAACTCGCCTCTCTACTGGGAGCCCACTTCCTACAACAGCAACATTAATCCATTCCTGAGAGTAGAGCAGTTGTGGCCTAACCACTTCCAATAGGTCCCATGTCTGAACACTGTTTATTCAGAAATACAGGACACTGAGGGACACGCTCACACCAGAACAGAGACCATCCCAAAGCTGGTGAGTTTTAGAAGACCTGTTTATGCAGAGTGAGTTCATAGTGGCTGGTTAAAATTGGAAAATGCATGAAACTAATCCCTTAGATCAAGGGAGGAGTGGGGGTGGGTTATGGGGGCGGTGGGACAGGTAGTGGAGATGAAGAGAGATGCGACTATTAAAGAAACACTCTACAGGGAGCAGAAGGCTCTTGGTGAGTGGCTTCTTCCAGGACACAGGAGAGGGCAAAGTACCAAGAGCCCATCCAGGCTCTGGCCTGTCACGGGGATACTGTGTTAATTGAGAAGAGAGCTGATCGCACCATCCACCATTCCTGTGAGAAGAAGTTTAACTCAGATAGTGAAGGGAGATAAGAGGAAGTGTCCTGGCACACAGCTGACTCCCTGCTATGCTGACCCCTAGCAGGGAAGATAAGCAGCCACAAAAACTAACTCAAGAGCTCTCCAGCCTGTGTGAGTCCTACAGGGACCTCGTAATCTTGCCTTCTGTCCTCAGAGCCCATGGAGTGCAACCCTTGCTCAGTCTCCCACTGTCTGTCCTTAACCTGGTATGATTTTTGTCTGTCGTGACTCACAAGACTGGATTCCCTGTGCCTCTCAGTTCTTTCCCTAATGTTGTAACGTTACTTTCTCAAACAGAGAATAGCACCCAATTTCCCCTGATCATATAACCCTTCTATTTTTTCCAAAACACTCAATATCTTTCAATTATCACTTGCTCACCTATATATTGTCCTTGTCCCCAGCCCCTCTGAGTATGAGCTCCTGGACCACAAGGACTCACCCAGCCTTCCTCATATTCACCCCTTCAACTCTGAAACAGCACCTAATGGGCCCCCGGTAGCCACCTGGGGAAGAAATAAGCAAAAGGCTTCCCCAATTTTAGCTCACAGACAACAGTTTTCATTCATTTCCACCTCCTTTGAGTGGTTTCATTTCCTTGGCAATGAAAGGGAACACTAGAAGACATATGGGAACCTAAGCCAGCAGATTAGGTCAAAGAACGGACAACTGTGTCCGCCTCTACTGAGAGACATGGGTTTGTCAGTGTGGGAACAGATCCTGAAAAGGAAGAGCCACCCTCGGCTAGCCTGCCACCTTATGAGCACCAGATTACCAAAACATGCTACTACTCCTTCACAAAATAAATGCCATCTCCCCTCCATATGCAACCTTGTGATAGACCGGAAATTCAGACATGAGTAAGGTCTAGCCCAAGTCCTGGGGAAGGTGGTCTACAGAAGAGCAGGTCAAGGCAGCAACAGCCAGTGATACCCTAGATGCACGGTACTCCGTGGTAGTCACCAGATCATGCTTGGGCCCCGGAGAAGCATCCAGGAGGGAATATTCACTCTGGTCCTGAGGGAATAAAGGCAGGGGCTCACTCACTCCAGATAGAGGGAGTGACAGCTGCAAAGCGCTAAGAGGCAAAGTCTGCAGATTAAATTCCACGGGGCCAGGACACGGGGTGTTTACAGTGGCAGGAAACTACACTGAGACACTAGCAGAAGCCAGACTGTCTAGACCTCCATGAGGAAACAAAAAACACTTTCTTTAGCAAGATTAGCAGTCAGGAGAGCAAAATTTAGCCCTAGAAAAAGTTTTCTCTTGGTCAAGACCTTCAGGATTCCAACTCTTCTTCCTTCTGATTCAAACTTCCCCCAGAAGCTCTCAATATTAACTTTGTCACACCCTTCCTGGCCTCTGAGGTGCCTCATCCTTGCAGGGGAGGATCAGGGACTTGGTCCCTGAGGTGCCACACCCACTCACACGCCCTTTCGTACATGCTCTTTGACAGGCTTTATGAAGCTATGCTGGACAGAGCCTAGCAATGTCAAAGCTGCAGGTTATTAATAATGAAGCATCTTGGAAGTTAAAAGGCTGTTGGTTCTGGTCCAGGTTCCCGTGGATAATATCCAACATTGCCAAGACTCACGCTGTTGTCTGCTAGGAATTCTCCAAAGCTGCCTGCTGTGTCAGCCCATGGGGAACTTGGAGTCACAAGAGACTTCAAGCAACTCACTTAACATGGAAATCAGTCAAGGCAACAGTTCCTTTAGTCCTTGCAGATGAGAGAATGAAGAGAGCTTCGTTTCTCTCCGTATTTCTGCCATTTGCTACTTTCTACCAACTCTATCCCTTACATTTAGGTTTCAGGTCTGTTCTTTTACCTATGTTCTCGTCTCTATCCCCAGTGCTATAATTTGGATATGGAATATTCCCCCAAAGGCCCATCCATGTGTTAAAGTTTGGCCAGCAGCTTGGTATAATTTCAAGGTATGGGTTCTTTAAGAGGCAGGGTTAATAAAGGTCTACTGATGATTGACAGCTTGCCTGATGGGGGAAACCCCAGCCTCCCTTCTTCATCTTTTTTTTTCCACACCCCAGCCCTGAGGCGAATGGTTTCACCTGTAAACTGATTTATCTTAAGTGCTTGTGTTAGCAGTAGGAAGCTGACTAACGCACTTCACAAGGGTTGTATCTAATATGAGATGGATGTCTCAATACCCTCTTAACTAGTCACACCATTTGTTCGTCTGTGCGGAGCTGCAGGCTCGGTCTTCCTAAAGCCCAGTTTTAGACACTCCAGCCCTGCTCCTGGTCCCTTAGTGAGTCCATTGCGAGTGAGCCGCAGTCTAACCCAGCTCCTGCTCTTTAAAACTTGTGCACAGGATTCTCCCAAGGTGAAATGACTGCTTGAAGGGTCCTTTATCCCCAGCTTTCCAAGTTCAGACACTACCCACTCCTGAAAGATTACTTCAAGACCCAAACTCATCCTTTGGGTAAGACAGAAAGTCTCTTGTCTGGTGTCTCCCATAACACATACTTTTGTGTCTTTCTTGTAAGGGTCCCAACACTACAATCTATGCCAGAGCAATCCATATGGGTGTCAGTAACGAATACTTCTGGTACACGGAGTTTAATGTCTTTTCCCAGACTCGCACCCAGCCCCGGGTATGGACCTTATATTTAGTTGTCAAATGAAAGCGCACACACGTCAAAGGCTTCTTTTGTCTTTCTAGACTGAGGGGAGATGTATCTGGTTGTGTGGGGTGCTGGGTGAAGACCAATCAAAGAGGCGCCGATTTGTCACATGTGGCCTGGAAATTTACTCGCCCAGTTGCTCAGAAGGCAGCCCTTCCCAGCACAAAACCAGGCTTCCCAGTTGTAATTTGAGCTTGCTTTCCCAGGCCTCTAATTACTCATGAGCACTTCTTTTGTTGGAGAGTTGGTTTGGGGTTTTTGTTTTGTTTTGTTTTGTTTTTTTTCCTTTCTTGGACATTTGCCTTGCTGCACATCCCTGAACTCCCCAGCACTGGAGACACTTTTATTTCATCAGCTCTTACTCCAACCTGAGTAAATGCAGATTGGAATGGCAAGGAACAAAAAGCCAGCCCAGCCTCAGCGGACCTGGGAACACACTCAAAACTCACACTCCTGATAAATGATATTGGCCATTTTCACGTTTGAGGAAGTAAATGTTATTAAAATGCCCATGTGTGGTAGTTTGGTGGTAACCACAAGGAAGGCAGGAACAGACCAAATGCAGCCCCAGTGATGTTTATTTTACAAAGCAAAAGGTCCAGAGTCAGGAACCCCAGCAACTCAAAGCACCCTCAAAGACTGAGGCCTTGACTCTGTGCTCTCAGTGCCATGGCAGTAGCCCCCTTCTAAACACATCGAGTCAGAAACAGAAGATCCCTGTGTCTTCCTGTGTCTGAATGCAAACAGCACAGTGAGGTTTGATGAAATGTGTTTTTTCTATGCAAATCAAAACAACTCTGAGATACCATCTCACTCCTGTCAGAATGGCTAAAATCAAAAACTCCAATGACAGTTTATGCTAGAGAGAATGTAGAGAAAGGGGAACACTCCTACACTGCTGATGGGAGTGCCGACTTGTACAGCCACTTTGGAAATGTGTGGATATTCCTCAGGAAAATGGGATCAGTCTACCACAAAACCCAGCATACTCTTAGGCATATACCCAAAAGATGCACATTCATACAAGGATGTCTGTTCCACTACGTTCATAGAAGCATTATTTGTAGTAGCCAGAAACTGGAAGCAACCTAGATGTCCCTCACCTGAAGAGTGGGTAGAGAAAATGTGGTACACTTACACAATGGAATACTATTCAGGAGAAAAAAACAATGGATTCTTGAAATTTGCAGGCAAATGGAAGGCACTAGAAGAAACCATACTGAGTGAGGTAACCCAGTCACAAAAAGAGAAACATGGTATGTACTCACTCATTTAGATTTTAGACATGAATCAGGGGAGTGCCAGCCTACAATCCCACTGCCAGAGAGTCTAGGAAACAGAACCTTCATCCAGTGAATGATGGAAGCAGTGGCAGATACCCACAGACAAACACTGAACTGAACTCCTGGAATCCAGTGTCAGAAGAGAGAACTGATGGACAAAGGAGTTAAGAGTGGGCTGGTCCCACAGAAACAGTTGACCTGTACAAGGAGGGGGAACTCTTGGACTCCAGATTGATGGCTGTGTGGAAAGCATGGGACTGACCCAGACCCCCTGAATGTGGGTGTCAGTGAGGAGGCCTAGGTAATCTATGGGGCCTTGGGTAGTATTTATCCCTGCATACAAATAGACTTTGAGTGCCCATGCCTCAATATGGGATGCTCTCTCAGCCAGGACTCTTGGAGGAAGGTCTAGGCCCTGCCCTGGATGAAATGACAGTTACTGGAGATCCACCATGGAGGGCCTCACCCTCCTTGGGGATCAGAGTAGAGATTGAGTGAGGGACTTGGGGGACTTGGTGGGGAGGGTGGGGGAGGAGGTGAGGGAGAGGGAGCTGGGATTGACATGTGAAACAAGATTGCTTCTAACCTAAATAAAAAAAAGATTTAAAAAATGTGTTTTTCTAGAAGGAATGGAGCTCCTTGAATAAGAAGCGGAAAGGACTCTTGGCAGAAAGCCTTTTGGACTGGCTGAGTGCTATATACCATTCCATCTAGTTCACACCGGTTCTTTAAGATCACGCAGTGGAAGCGCGAATAAAGGATTACCTGTGTAAACTAGCCCAACTCTAATCTCAGAATAACAACCTGCTCTTAGCGTCCTCATTATTATGGGAAGGTCTGCTGAGGACAGGAAGAACCTGAGGGGTAGACATGCAGACATTCTCCACCTGGTTTAAACAGTAACTTGTGTCATGGTCCTGGACATTTCAATACACAGCCGCTATAAACATTGATCTCACCTAATTTAAGCTGGAAGGCTACCACTATTGATTCTCTTCATAGAAGTTGCTAAATCAAATAGAAGTTTATGTACAATTAAGGAATCTGGAGAATTCCTTTCAGTCTATCAATCACTGTGAGCTCCCATTCAGACTGGCTATCCACCATCTGCTTCCGGCAGCCTGAACTATACCTACTACTCACCGTTTACCTCCGCTCACAGGCCCCTTGCCTCCTACCCCGCTGCTATTGCTCTTCCTCATAGCAAATTTTGTATTTGATGCTTCGTGGATTTATTTGTCCCCAATGTCTTGTAGTCACACATTGCCTGAATGTTTTAAACATATTGCTGCCATCTTCTCATGACCCACAAGGGTCTTCCTCAATTGCTTCCCCAGCTTTCTCTCTTTTTCTTTTTTCTCTTCTTTCTTTCTGTTTTCCTTTTCTTTTTCTTTTTTCTTTCTTTTTTTTTTTTTTTTTGAGGCAGGATTTTTCACTGGACCTGGCGCTCACTGATGGGTTACACTGGCTGGCCAGTAAGCCCCAGGGATCCTCCTGTCTCTGTCTCCCCTGTGCTGGGATTACAGGTAAGCATCACAGCACCTAAATGTTTACACAGCTACTGGAGACCTGAGCTCAGTTCCTCATACCTGCAAGTAACTACTGAGCCATATCTGCAGACCCTGCAGTGTCGCCTAACAAAATAACCACTCTATCTTAAGAGAAGATTTTCCTGCCCATTTAGCTCCCTTGACATTTCTGCTAATACAAAATGAAGAATGAAACAGGCAATAATTCATGAATATGCTTACATATCACTTCATGTCTCCTCTATAAATTCCCAAATCTCCAACCAATATTGTAGTCTGCTCCTTGATTTCCCAGTTTTGAATACATACTCACCCACCACCAGCTATACATTTTGGCCTAACTCATCCCCCAGATTAAAATAATAATAATAATAAATTACAAGAAAAAAACTCCTTCGCTGGGTGATAGTGGCACATGCCTTTAATCCCAGCACTGGGGGAGGGGGCACAGCAAAGGCAGGGGGATCTCTGTGAGTTCAAGACCAGCCTGGTCTACAAGAGCTAGGTCCAGGACAGCCTCCCAAGTCACAGAGAACCCTGTCTCAAAAACAAAGCAAAACTCCTGTATGTGTGTGGATGGCTCTGAGTGTTCCCAGGTAAGCCTTTAGCATCCAGGCAGCATGATATGATTGAGAGAGAACTACACCAGGGTGGTAGTCTTGACTCCAAGTTAGTCCTACCCCAAGTGTACCTTATTTTCCCAGACACAAAATCAGGGAGGGCTTAGCTGACCACACATAACCTTCTCCTCTCTCCCAGGCAGTACAGCCTGTGATTAACAAGCAGCCCAGATTCTGGAATCTTCCCAGTTCTACTCAAGAGAGTCTAATGAAGCCTTTCCCAAGCTATGTAACCTTGAGTAAAACCCCTCATTGTTCCCCCATGTTTTGGCTCCTCCATCTATAAAAGAGAAAAGATTAAAATGCTTACCTGGTGAGAGCATTATGAAGATGGGAAGAGTCAACATATGCTCTGGCATATGTGTTTAGAGCAGTACCTGGCAAAACAAAGTCTACATGGTGGAAATAGCCACAACAGAGTATGGATTCTTTGTGAAACAACAAAACTTTGAAGCTGTAACTTACATACTGTTGGATTCATCCACAGTATTATTCAATGGTTTACAGTATTTGTAGAGCTAGGAAACCATTATCACAATGCATTTGAGAACATGACTTTTACTACATCGAGATGAGACTCCATATCCTTAAGCTAACATCTTCCTGTCTCTCCTTCCCATCCTAGCTCAGGGCAACCAATAATCTACTTTCTTTCTCTACAGATTTGCCCACTCTAGATATTTTATATAAGCACAATCATATTATTGTAATATATGTTTCCCCAATGTGTTTCCAAACATCATCTATATTGTAACACGAGTTTCTACTTTTATTGATGGATAATATTCTTTTTTATTTTACTTTGTGTATATAGTAGTATGTGCTCATTCCTGTGCGCAAGTGCACACACCCACACTCACACAGGCATCCTGCTCTATTACTCTGTGCCCTGTTCCCCTGAGGCAGGGTCTCTCACTGACTCTGGAGCTCAGCTGGCAGCCAGCAAGCCCCAGAGATTCTCCTGTATCCACTCCAACCAATGCTGGGGTTAGGGGTGCATTTGAAGCCACACCAAGCTTTTACATGGTTCTGGGAATTTAAACTAAGGTCTTCCTGTTTGCAAAGTAAATGCTCTTACTCACCGAGTCACATCCCCAGACTATATTGCTGAACTAATCAATGCTCACCCTGTTTCCACATTTGGGCTGTTACAAACAGTGCTCCCATAACCATCTGTGTACAGACTTGTGTGTGGCTGTATATCTTCATTTTCCTTGGGTATAAATCTAGGAGTGGAATTTCAGAATCCTGTGATGACTCTGGGCCACCAAGTGACAACACCAGTTTTCATTCCCACTAGCAGTATATGAGGGTCTCAGTATCCTACCTTACCAGCATTTTCTGTTTTCTGACAACAAGTGCTAGCCATCGCAATAGGTGGGATTTCTCTAATGCCAAAATATTTAAGCACCATTGTGTGTATCACAACAGGTAAGCTGCAGGTTCTTATGTAACATCTACTGCTGATGCTTTAGAGACCTTAGGCCACAAGAAACACTTAGAGAGGAAGGAGTTCAGCACCTCGGCTGCCACAAGCGCCAGAGGACCCAGTACACTATCACTTGGTCTTGGCAATGTGAGCACAGAAGCCACATTGTTAATGCTATGCCAATCAGGGCAGGCTGCAAGAGTAAGACATTACATCTTCAATTCAAACGGTCCTCTGTTTCCATTCCTTGCCTATCTAGGTATCTCCCATTTCTGTGAAAGCCAGAAGCACACTTATTCCAGTGTCTCCCAGAGGTACTATCTTAATCGGTTTTCCATCCCTTTGGCAAATACCAGAACAAGCAGTTTAAGGAGCGGAGCTGTTTATTCTGGCTTAGTGCTTCAGAAGGTTCAGTCCATCCTGATAGGGAAGCTGTGGCAGAGCAAAGCCATTCTCATTGTGGGGGACAAGAGACAGGACACATGTGCTGACCAGTTTTCTTCTTCCACCTGGACCCCAGAGTATGGGGTGGCACTTCCCAGGCTCAAGGAAGGACTCCCCTGCTTAGAGAATGCTCTTGCAAACACACACACACACACACACACACACACACACACACACAGAGAGAGAGAGAGAGAGAGAGAGAGAGAGAGAGAATTGCCCTCAGTCAACCAAGCTGACTCTCATAATGAACCATCATAGAACTCAATTATCGTAATTTGGGTTTTCACTGATTCTGCTACCTAAATAACAGCCTTTTTGTTTATTTAACCTCCCACTATAAAGTCTTTGTGGACATGGATTCTCTACTTCTTTTGTCACAAACATAGTGCCCTAAGCCAGGTTGAAGTCTTACTGTAACCACCCTGGTAAGACAGAAGAGAAATGCCTGTGCTATCAGACATTCAGATCAAGGGATCCTTAAGAACTAAAATCTCAGGCTGGAGAAATGTATCTTCTAAAAGATCTCGGTTCAATTCCCAGAACCCTTACAACAGTTCTGGATCAGTGATGGGGCAGGCACGATGATGGAGTAGACACAGTGATGGAGCAGACACAGTGATGGAGCAGACATAGTGATGGAGAAGACACAGTGATGGAGACACAGTGATGGAGACACAGTGATGGAGACACAGTGATGGAGACACAGTGATGGAGACACAGTGATAGAGACACAGTGATGGAGCAGACAGTGATGGAGACACAGTGATGGAGACACAGTGATGGAGCAGACACAGTGATGGAGCAGACAGTGATGGAGACACAGTGATGGAGACACAGTGATGGAGCAGACACAGTGATGGAGCAGACAGTGATGGAGACACAGTGATGGAGCAGACAGTGATGGAGACACAGTGATGGAGCAGACACAGTGATGGACACACAGTGATGGAGACACAGTGATGGAGCAGACACAGTGATGGAGCAGACAGTGATGGAGACACAGTGATGGAGCAGACACAGTGATGGACACACAGTGATGGAGACACAGTGATGGAGCAGACACAGTGATGGAGCAGACACGGTGATGGGTCAGAGATTGAGCAGACACAGTGATGGAGGAGACACAGTTATGGGGCAGTGACAGGACAGGCTCAGTGATGGGGCAGGGTTGGGCAGGACCTTATCTTGACCAGGAATTCTGAGTTGTACAAGCTTCTTGGCTTCTATCTAACCCTAAACCTCACATCAATGTCCCCAAACTATCTGGAAGGGTCACTGGATCCCTTTATTTATCTCCTAAGTGTGGTCTCGATGACTAATTTTTTTCTTTGCCTTTCACTATTCCTTGTTTCTTTAACTGGTACAACAAGGACTACGGCTGAGCCCAGCTTAGTGGGACTGCCAGATGCCAGGTTTTGACCCTAAAGAAAAAAAAAAGTTTCCAAATTAATTTGGATGTGTGACCTGCAGGTGATTGGCCAGAAGGCTGGTGACTCAGCAGAGTGGTCATTTGCTGCCATCTATGGGTAGAACATTAAAAGTGACCTAAGGGGAAATTTGATGTCATATAATAGCTTGATCCTATGATGAAATTCTAAGGGAAGTACCAAACAAGCTTGGGTTTGTTCACTGTTATCTCAACATGCAGAAAAGGGGATAACTTGGGATATTTGGTAATGTTTAACAAATAGCATCAACTCTCTCATGAATAGTAATTCAGACTGTGGCACTGGATTTTAAAAGGTAGGTTTGAAGTTTGTCTGGCACAGTATTTTTTAACTGAGAGCAGGTTTTTAAGAAAAGAGATGAATTAGGTTAAAAGACATTTTAATAACAAAATTTGTCATTGTCTTGACTAAAATGAGACTCACCCAAACCTATTATGGCAAGAAAGAGTCCGTCTGTCACAGTTGCCATGGAATTAGGAGCTGCACAATGATTTAATGGCACTCTTTATCCTCAGCTAGGAACTTCCACTCACAGAGGCAGGAGAATGGATGCTAATGAGAAAAGCTCAATTGTATCCTGAAATATTTATGCCAGCTTTGCAAACAAGTATAAAACATTCACTGGATCTGCCTCCAAACACACTTTTAAAAGGATACAAATCCATTCCCTGACTCATCAATGCACGTGCACACACACTCTATGTGTGTACTTATCACCAATTTTATGTGTGAGCTTATAACATGAATAAATAAAAGACCCAGAGACTAACACTGGGTGTAACGTGCATTCTTCCCGCCAGCCTGGTCCCAGAGCTGCATCCGTCCCAAATGAACACAGAGGAGGCTATATTAATTATGAAGCTGTTGGTCATTTGCTTGGTTTCTTATAAGCTAGCTCTGACTTAATTATTAGCCCATAACTGCTAATCTGAGTATTTCCACATGGTCTTCTCTTACTGGAAAAGGGTCTGGACCCCTTTTCTCGCATCCTACATCATGACTGGCCTCTAATACTAGCACTCAGGAGACAGAGGCATTCATATATCTATGAATTCCAGGCCAGCCTGATCTATATAGTGAGTTCAAGGCCATCCAGGCATGCATAGTGAGACCCTGTCTAAAAAAGCAAAAAAGAAGAGTCCAGAATAGGTTAAATACAAAAAAATGAAGAGTTGAAGAATGGCAACCCTTCATTTAGCGATAAAGAGATACATGCTCTACACGTGATTCGTATTCACCATATATCTGGTTGGCATGTCTGTCTGTTAACTAGACATAAGATCTGAGAAGTTAGAAATAATATTTCTTTTTCATTTTAATTTTATTTATTCTTTGAAATTTTCATACATGTATACAATGTATCTTGATCATACCCACCCCTTATTAATCCCCCAAACCCACCTAGAGTCTCCCACCACATCTCTCTCAACTTTATGCCCTCCTTTTATGCATGTATATATATATATACACACGTATGTATTATGTAATATATGTGTACACACAAAATCTACTGAGTTCAGTTAGTGCTGCCATATGCATATGGGCATGGAGTCACCCACGGGGGCACAGAGAATCTACCACACTCCTGAAGAAAAGTGACTCTTCTTCCCCAAGCAGCCATCAACCACCAATAGTTCCTTGGCTGCTGGTGAGGCTTGTGGAGCCCCTCCCCACTCCATACTGCTTGGCTTGACCTTCGCAGGTTTTGTGTAGGTAACCATTGCTGCTGTGGGTTCATTTGTGGCACGGCCACATCATGTCCAAAAGGACAGCATCTCTTAGCACAGTTCCCCGTCCTCTGGTTCTCACATTCTATCAGGGTCCTCTGCAAGACCTTTCTTGAGCTTGGGGTGGGTATTGATACAGATGTTTCATCTACAGATAAGCACTTTGAACAGAACTGTGTTTTTACATTAACCACTCTCCTCTGTAATACGAGCTTCTCTGCACAAGTGAAACTCTAAAGACGTAAACACAGCTGTTCAGGAGGCAATTTGACAATATGATCATTTGGAAAAATAACATCAATAGGTTCCCCCTAGGACCTATGATTCCCCTAGCCATGCTTTTATCTATTTGTTTGTTGTTTTTGTTTTAGCCATGTTTACGGTATCCCTCAAGAATTCCCTCCTGTGGAGCCAGCCTCAAATCCCATCAAGAAAGCCATTGGTTACCCCCATAAACAGCCTTGCCACTATTGCAGGAGTGAGCTCATCTTGCCTGCCGGGTCATTATTGGAGCATGCAGAGGCCAACACTGGATAAAACTATTCATGTGCCCCCTCCTGCAGTTTGCATAACACTTTCTACCAGTTAACCAACTGGGATTGGCTGGTCAATCCAATAAGTTAGTTTTCTGTGTCGTGTCCTGTAACTGAAGACTGAAACTTAATAACAAATTATTATTTGTAGAAACTTAGTCAATATAATTGATTTCATATCCATTATGTGATCATTTCTGTTCTGGGTGCTTGCTCCTCATAGTGTTAGCAAGTTGGAAAGAAAGAGAAAGGGAGAGAGGGAGGAAGTCAGGCAGGACAGAGGACAGAGAACAAGAGGGACGGTGGGTTTCAGTGTGTATTGAAATTGAAACTAACTTGAGCAATGAAACCAAGGAGCAGGAGGCAGGAGAAATAACATTCATTTGAGTGGATAAGCTCTGATGAAGATCTTTGATTTGGTCAATACATTTGTTCCAGTGTCAGCCAACATTACCAGGAAGTCAGTGCATAGAGGTGAGACTTTGATGAGGTGTGACTCAGTTCAGGTAGACCAGTTGATTGCTTTCAGCTAAAGAACAAAACAGAGTCACTTTTGATAAACAAAAGGAGAGATTCTCATCTATCTTATTTATACCTGGGTCCCTAACCCTTAAATTCTTGACATATAGCACTCAACAAATAGCTATTGAACGAATACAGCATACTGTACTCAAGCACCATCTGACACATTTGTAAAAATTAGGCTTTCAGGGGTGGAATGACCTCTCCCAACCTCACTGCCAAGGTCATTTAAGAAGAAAACCTGTGAATTTCTAAGATCCCAGAGTTAGACAATGCTGCATTGCTGATATCTCAGACGTAGTGTTACTGACCCTAGCAAACAAATACAAAAGAGTGCATGCCGGGAGAAGCCTCAGCCTTGTCACCTGCCTTTCTCACAGAGCCTTCCTCTGTTCACCTTCTGTCTGACGCCATCTGAAGGGCTCCACAATAATCGCTGAATTACATAACCACCCAAGTGAGATTGTCTTCCATCTGTTAAGGCGCATCAGAGCCCCCATGCAATGAATTTCAATTTAAGGAGCTTTGCATCCCATCTGGAGTAAGAGGATTCATTCCTATAAAAGGTGGAAACATCCCTGGGATTTTTAACCTGGTTCTAATGGAAATGATTTGTTTCTAATTTAAACTTTTAGATGCCGTTTAAATACTGTACATTTCAGCACTCTGCGACAGAATTGTGCAGCCAACAGTTATATCCCAAGTCGCATTTCACAGCAGTAAATGCTTATTAAACGTAAAAGCCACATACACAAGAACTCTTACGGCAGCATTGTTTGAATCAGGAGAAAAGCTTGGAAGTAACCCAAACGCCTGTCAAAGGAGAGGGGATAATGCCTTTGTGCTATGTTCATCCCGTGCAGCTATTAGATTGAAAAAAGAAGGTCTACATGTACCGGAGTGACAAGGAGTCACAGACAAAGCAGTCAATGCAGAACAGAAAGGTGCACAGTGTGCATACTTTTCATTCTGCAATAACCGCAGTATTGTACCAGCCTCCACACATGATAAATATCCGCCCATCCACACTGAAAACTCTGGAAGTCGATACAGCAAACTATAAGCAGTAATTATCCTGGAAAAAGAAATTTTGCTTCTAAGCTTATGCATCTCTCTATTATACAATGTTTACAATGGCTATGTGCTACTTCTGCGATTTAAAAGGTGGGCTGTATTTCTTTTGTTATTTTTAATTTGTGTGGGTGGTGGTGGTATGTGTATATGATACATGCATATGAGTGTACAGGTATGCATACCTGTACACATGCATGCAGCGCCCAGAGCAGGACATGCAGTAACTTCCTCTATCACTCCTAGCCCCCATTGCCTCAAGGCATGCTCTCTCAATTAAATCAGAAGCTCATCAATTGTGGTAATGAGGAGAAAACCCAGAACCTTGCTTATCAACATAATACATACTGTTACAGGAAAACTGAGGAAATAAAACAAAATACTTTACAGCAGTCATCTACCATCTCGTTACCCAGTCAAGACCACTATTAACACTGTTGTGTGTTTGTATTTCATGTGTCTTGCATGTGGTTTGTGTGTAAAGAGAAACCTTCCCGCCAGCCTGGTTCCAGAGCCGCATCAGTCCCAAATAAACACACAGGAGGCTATATTAATTATGAAGCTGTTGGCCTTACTTATTTCTTACTGGCTAACTCTGACTCAAGTATTTATCCCATAATTGTTAATCTAAGTATTTCTCTTACCGGAGAAATTTCTGGGCTTCTTATCCCTATGCAGCTACATCTTGACTTCCTGTGTTTCTCCTACCCAGAGTCCTCCTCGATTCCTAGTCCCACCTATCTTGCTTCCCTATTGGCCAACAGTGCTTTATTGACATATACACAGGACTTCCCCCATCAGTGTATGCTACACAGTGTGTGTGTGTGTGTTGTGTGTGTGTGTGTGTGTGTGTGTGTGTGCGCGCGTGTTTGCATGCATGCATTAAGTGGAATTGGGATTATACTATAAACTATTAGTCATTTTCTCATTATTATTTTGTGGTGAACTATGTATTTAAAACATTAATTTTAATAATGGCAAAATATTTCACCCACTGGTTTTCAGCCCCTCTCACTCTTTCTGCTTACTGGGTCTACCAAGATGTAAGCAGGCAGCTGCCATGCATTTCTGCTGCCACCCGCCAGCATGCCCTCCTGCTATAATGGATGGAATCCAAAATAAATCCTCCCTTCCTTTTGTAAGGTATTTGGGCACAATGACAAGAGAAGTAACAAACATAGACCCATATAAAAAGTTCACCAACTCCTAGCCTAGAAGATGCAAACATTGTCTTCTCCATCTTTGATCCCAAAATCAAGATAGAAATCAAATTCAGTGCCAGAAACAAACTCAATAGATATTAATTGATGAATGCTTGAGTTAATAAACCCACATGGGCTTAATAAAATGCATGTGTGTGTGCACACATGTGCATGCGTGCTTTCAGAACACCTGTGTTTCCAGGCGGTGATTCAGAGTACTTGAGCCCTAGTAATTCCTGGTTTTCATATGTTTTTACTTCAATAAATATACTTTGGCTAAATTCATATTTGGCACAGTCTACCAACCCAAACTTGGATTCATAATTTAAATGACTGGAAGGCTCCTCAGATTTCTGGCACAGTGTGTGTAAGGCCTGCTATGATTAGCCAATGCCTCATGACACAACAGCCGGTGGCCTCCATAAGAAAAAAAAAAATCACCTAAAGGGAAAGCAGCATAGGGCAGATGCCAGAAGAAATGGAACTTGCCATGAGTACTGGAATGTCTTTGTCATGGTGACACAAATGACCCTCAACCCAGAAACCACCTAGAAGCATGGTAAAGATGCTAGCTCACTTTCAAATCTATTGACTGAAGTATCCTTCACCTCCTCTTAGGGAATCCATAATTAAACTACTACCTAAGTGCACTGAGCTACTCTGTAATCCACAATCAAGTACCAGTCAAGCATAAGCCCCCTTGTCTTGAAAGAGCTGTCAGGTAAAATGAGATATTAAACATGCACCTAACACCCAATACGCCCATATGATGTGTGGCAAGCATTTGGTAGATAAAAGTTAACAAAACAGGCACCTGATGGAAATGAAGCCCTGGAGTTAAAATAGGTTCCAGATATTTTTAGTAATGTAAAGACTCCAAAAGGAAAGAGAAAACAGGTGTAGAAAATGGGTCGCAGTGGCTGAATATCATCTGATAGTCTTTTCTGTGAGGTTTTTCAACTACAAAGGATTATATAAATATCACCCTTCTGGCTAGAAAGTCATCACATCCTTTCTTCATGAGTCATGCTGTTCCCCAGAGAGCAACTTCTTTGGTCTCATTTAGTTTTAAATCCCCTAAGAAAGTCCAGAATTTTCAGTATGTGTAGATGCAATAAACCACCTGTGTTTCCTGTCCTTTGAGGGTCACAGACAAGCTCTTGCAAAACAGATCTTAAGGGAGATATGAAGGTGGTTTGTTTGCAAATGAAATAAAATGAGGAAGGCGGAGACTGAGAAAGAGAGGAATCTTTCCCTACTCAGCCATAGCAGAGACCTGAGCTCACCCTAAGGGAGTGCTGAGTCAGCATGGCTGTGCAGGGGAGGTGAGCATATAATGGACAGGATTCAGTCCTGTGATGGTTTGAAATGTAGTGGCCTCCATAGGTTCACATATTTGAATACCTGCTCCCCAGTTGGTGGAGCTGTTTGGGAAGCACTGGGGGGCGTGGCTCTGGGGCAGGCTACTCCTAGTTAGCTTTCTCTGTCTCCAGGCTGTAGATCAAGATGGGAGCTCTCAACTGTTCCTCTGCTCCACCTTTGTGGACTCTAACCCTTTGAAACTGTAAGACAAATCAAACACTTTCTTTTATAAGTTGCCTTGGCCATGATATTTTATCATAGCAATAGAAAAGCAACCAAGATGGATCCTAACCCAAAGCACCTCAGAATGTGATTATATTTGAAGATGGGACCTTTAAATAGGCAATTAGGGTTAAAATGAGGCCGTTAAAATGAGGCTGGCATAACCTGAATTTTAACAGGAAGATACAGGGTGCTGTAGTTTGAATGTCAAATATCCCCACAGCCTCGTGTGCCAGCATACTTGGTTCCCAGCTGATGGCACAATTTGGGGAGGTTGTAGAGCCTTTGGGACAAGTAGCCTGGTTAACAGATGTAGGTCACTAGGACACATCTTCAATGCTGGTCAGCCCAGGTTTTCTTCTTCCTGACCAGTCAAAATGCGAGAGTAACAGCTACAAGGACCCACCCCCAAGGGTGGAAACACCCGCTCTGTGCCTTCATGAGGGTGCTGGGAATCTAACCTATTTTCCTGGAAGAGCAGTCAGTGTGCTTAACTGCTGAGCCATCCCTCCAGTCCTGACCTCAAACTTCTAGCCACGTAACTGTGAGAGGACACATTTCTGCTGTTAAACCCTGAAGTGGGTGGCCTTTTGTTACAGAAGCCCCGGCAAATGAACACAATGCAGAGAGACAGACTTTGTCGGTCCAAACAGGTCCGTTACTCTGTCTGAAATTCCATCATTTTCATCCCTTCATACCAGCAGCAAGCTGGGGGGGGGGATGCACCATTCACAATACCAGAACTAGTAGCACGGAGGTGAACACCCCCTCTTGAAGGATACAGATGAGCAAGCAACTGCAGCAACAGCAGCGTAAAGATGAGGAGATGTTAGCCCCGAGTGGTCAGAAAAGGCTTCCCTGCCAAGTGACGAGATGATCAGGCTGAGCAAGGAGATGGATGACCCAGGAGTAAACTAACCCAGGTCAGGAAACAAGAACAAATGGCACAAGAAGCCAAAGACTAGAATGCTGGGTGAGAACCGACCAGAGAAGAGACGAGGACGTCGAGAGCTTCAGATGGTCCACCAAGAGCTACGGGAAGCCTGGAGTCTTAAGCACAGGGACAAAATAGCATCTGTTTCCTGGAACATCGGCGAGCGGCAGGACTGCGTTGATGGCAGATGGAGACTGTGACGAAGTCACCCGAGGAAGGATGGTGGCCTCTCGGAAGCACGTGAGTGTGAAGCTGTATCTCCATGACCCTAGCAATGTGATGTAGAAATTAACGGGATGGCCCAAGATGACACTGCAGGGAGAAGGCTCATTTGAGCCTCCAGAGGTGACATTCCCAGAGAAGGGGGTGACTCCCAGAACAGCCACCACCCTCTTAGTTATCATCACTTCCAAACCTTGCCTGTCATCTGTACCTTGTGGAATCATCTTGAGGATGAGGTAATGTCATCCACACTTCAGTTTCCTGGGCACAGCACTTCTAATTCTTGATATACATCTCTAGAAGAAACTTGGGCTCTGTAGTCCAGCAGACCCAGGCTCAAAGTCGGATACCTCTAAGCACCAGTTCTCTCTCAGGAATTCTCCAAGGCTTGAGCATTCAGGAAGTGCATCCCGAACAGGCACAAGCAACCCCTGATGATGAACGCACAAAGGGAATCATTTCAGACAGGTTGGAATCATGAAGGCATGGTGAGACCCCACTCCAGAAAGATTCTACTTGAGCAGGAAGCAGCCTTGTACTTTCTTGGTAAGACCTCCATCCAGACTAAGGTTTGACAATCACAGTGTTACAGATGAGACTCATAGTCTCAATTTAAAAAAAAAAACACTGTATCCCTTATAAATCAGCCTTTCTGAACTCTGATATTTGACACTTTGTCTCCTTCATAGCAAAACCAGCTGTACTCAGAGAAGGTCTGGCTCAATTATGAAATAAATTGGCTTAGCTCTGAGCTGGGGGAAGAAATGTGGCCATGTTTTTGGCACCTTTTAATTGGAGAGAAACGCTACCATGTTGGAAAACACCCAAAGAGCAATTAAGAGGAGGAAAGCACTAGAAACTTCTAGAACTAGTTAAAGATCATTTCCAAAAGCCGAGCACATTCAGACTCCTGAAAGTCAGGATGGGGTGTTGGAAGGGGTCTGTGAAGACCAGAAGAGGTTTCTAGAGCAAGGAAGCTTCTTGATTTAAGTAGGAAATTTTGAAGTTAGAGTAGAGGAAAACACTTCTACCAGGCTTTATACAAAGTATAAAAGGGCACGATTTGTTGCATCAAGGAAACTGCACATGCTCTTCAGCGGAGCTTGGTGCTTTATAAGACCAGTGATTATAGCAGGCTGACTGGATGGCAGCTGATTTGGACTACAGGGAATCTCTAGAAGCATCTTGAAAATGAAGCCGGCCCCTACTGTGGGTGGTAAAGGTGTGGGGACAGCAGGAGTGGAGCATCAGAGTCCTGTAAGAAGAGCCTTGAGTGCAGAGTCTGGGCCAACGGGTGCCAGAGGCTGCAGAGGGACAGGGACTAAGCAGGGACAGGCTCTACAGTGATATACACATTCAAGATCTGGGGGTGGAGGAGCACGCTTGCAGCACACACACACACACACACACACACACACACACACACACACACCCTTACTCTCATGAGTCCTCCACACTCAAACACATAAACATAACCCATGTGTTCACAGACACTCAAATACGTTCTCACACATATGTGTGCACACACCCACATGCTCACAAATATTCATATACCCTACATGTTTATACATGCACTCATACGGAATTCAAAGCAGCTGTTGGGAGTGCTAGAGTAGAGATGCTGGAAACTTGGGTGTGGTAAAGAGAAGCCACCTGGTGATTCCTCTAAGCAGAAAAGATCGAATTCCAACTGAGTAAGGAAAGTTAACATATATACCAGTGTTATTCCTCACTTATAAGCTAAACTTTACCATTGGTATGTATTATGGGGACACACACATAGTATGTTCAAAGGCCGGTGCTCTATGGCTTCAGGCTCCTACAGGGGGGTCTCAGCACACATCACATGCCTCACAAAGGAGGACAGCCTCTGTTCAATCCACCACATCTTATCTTGGCACCTTCTGAGTCTGTTTCCCTGTCTTCTTGCAGTGTGACTTTCAGAAATTCCTTTAGTGAGACTCCACTGGTAAAAAAAATCAACTTGCACTTATTAAAATTGTCCATGGTTTGATTTTGTTTTTTAAAGACAAAGCAAGGTCCCTCCCACTGTCCCAGGATGAACTCAAATCATGAATCTCCTTCTGTATCAGCCTCCCGAGTGCTGAAATTAGCTTGTGCCACCACACCCGTCTTCTAGAAATCAGGTTGGCTGGCAAAGCAACTGTAGATGGACAGTTACCCTCCCTCATCTGAATTCGTTACTTCCTTCATTTCTGGTTTCTATTTTCGTTCTCTGGGGTTTTCTGTTGTTGTTGTTTTGCTTCTTAGTTTCGTGGAGAATGGTCTCATACTGAGACCCAGGCAATCAATCACCTTGCCTCAGCTTCCCGAGTGCTGGGATTACAGACATGAGCCAACACTTTTGACTGCTTTTGTTCTTGACGCTATCATGGACAGTACAGTTCTGTTGAGCTGCAGGTTTTTAAGATTTCTGTTTTATCTCTGAGGCTTTGTGACTCCACACCTGTCTGTTGAAGATTTACTTTTATTCGATGTTTCAATGAACCAGCTTTTATTTTTGTTCATACTCTCTATTATTTTTTCACCTTTTTTGTTCCATTACTTTTCTGCTTGTCTTAATTACTGTTCTATTGCTGTGAAGAGACTTCATGACCAAGGCAACTCTAATAAAAGAATGCATATAACTGGGAGCTTGCTTACAGTTTCAGAGGGTTAGTCCATTCTCATCATGGCAGGAAGCAGACAGGCATGGTGTGGAGCAGTAGCGGAGGCCTTTACATCCTGATCCACAAGTTGCAAGCAAAGAGAGATGGAAACACTGGGCCTGCCATGGGGTTTTGAAATCTCAAAGCCCATTTCCAGTGGCACACCTCCTCCAACAAGGCCACACCTCCTAATCCTTCCCTAAACAGTCCCTCTACTAGGGACTAGACATTCAAATATATGAGCCTATGGGGACAATTCTTATTCAAGCCACCACACTGTTCTCTATTTCCTACCTTAAATTTTAACTTTCCTTTTTAAGACTAAACATTCTCACAAGTATTCTTGGGTTGCATTCTTTAAATCTTGATGGTCATATTATTCTATTTATGGTGGTTTTAATTTCTATTATTATTCACACACACACACACACACACCTTGCAAACAGTATCTCCCTAAGTAGCCCTGGCTGTCCTGGAAATTGCCCTGTAGACCAGGCTGGCCCTGAACTGACAGAGATCCACCTGCTTCTGCCTCCTGACTGCTGGGATGAAAGGCGTGTGCCTCTTTACCCTGCAGGCTTTCTGATTTAAAGCTACCAGGTATTTAGACATGTTCTCTCTACTATGTAAGTAGAAATCTGCCTTTTTCTTGTTGACATTTTTCAGTGATCTATAGCTAGAATATGGTCTCTGAATTTTGTTGAGATGAATGTTAGAGCACTACAATCAAACCTTATGGTGAGTTGCCTGGCATGGTTGCCAAGGCCCAAACACAATCCTCTGAAAAAGCAACAAGCAATTTTGACCACTGAGCCATCTTTCCAGCCCTGGATACAGGATTGTATAATGCATTGAATTGATAGATTGCAAGTGTCTGTGCCATTCAAAATAGTTCCCTATGAGGGCAGATTCGTCTTTTTTTTTTTTTTTTTTTTTTTTTTTCGAGGCAGGGTTTCTCTGTGGCTTTGGAGGCTGTTCTGGAACTAGCTCTTGTAGACCAGGCTGGTCTCAAACTCACAGAGATCTGCCTGCCTCTGCTTCCCGAGTGCTGGGATTAAAGGCACGCGCCACCACCGCCCGGCCTTGTCTATTTTTCTTAATGCCCCTCTCATTTCTCTTGGGAGTACATCAAGGCTCTGTTGGTGTTTATTATTTCTTTCCTGTAGTGTTAATATTGTGTCACTATGAAGTGACCCTCTGTATACCTGATGATGCCTTCTTCTGGAGTATGAATAATATCCTACAGCATATCGGTCTCCTGCTTAGTCCTGTTTAGAGTCCGGGTACTTATTCACATAGTAGTGGTTAACACCTCCGTGTGTCAAGGGGAATACATGACGGTTGTCTGGAGATGCTCTCTCAGCGAACTCTTATTCAAGGCTCGGGTTTATCAACTCAGTGTGAGGCAGTTTCCTCCACTTGGCAACTGATGATGACTTTGTCTTGTGGAACCGTGCCCACACTCCCTTTTGGCAGAGCGAAGCAGGAGAAAATTGAAAAGCTAGTAATTAAGTGTTGAAGTCTCTTCGGGTCATTTCAATCCGGCTGAGTGCATTGTGGTTTCACCCGGACAAGAAAATGCGTCCTGAGGGAGTCTCATTGGCTACAGTCACTGTCCAGCGGACGCCTGTCAGCAAGCAAGGTTGTCCATACATCCTGCACCCATCGCTCTTAGATTTCTTCCCTTTCGGCCGCAGTTCTGGCGACCTCTAGCGGCAGCTTCCTGCTCTGCACTGTGACAGAAACTTCGGCTGTTCTGCCTGGCCTGTGGGGCTGGCGTCCCAAGTGTCTGGCTAAGAGGTGATCCTAACTCTTGGAAACAGAGAGAAACGTTCTTCCTTGCCCTCTACCCACCGTGTGTCTTTCAGAAATCGCTTGGCATCGCCGCCCATCATGCTTCACTGTACCCAGTCTACCCAGCCCAGGTTCTCCGCAGCCTAGGAACTTTTGAAGGTTCCTGATTTTAGAGTGGGTATGACCATTAATTCCTTGAATAGGAGGGGAAGGACAGGTAAGCACTCCCCTGTGCTTAGGAAAGAAATATCGGGGCCTGAGGATATAGCTCAGTTGTCAAGAGTGCTTTAGCTTACATTGGGGAAGCCTTAGGTTCAAGACCCAATACTGCAACTGTCGTGGTGTCCTGTAACCCAGAGTGGGCATAGAGAGGCAAGAGGATCAGAAATCCAAGGTCACCAATCTGGAGAGATAGCTCACTCTGTAAAGTGAGTCTGAGGACTCACATTTGATACCAAGAACCCACATAAAAAGTACGGTGTGGTGTTATCCCAGTGCTGGGGAAGCCGAATCTGATGGCTCCCTGGGACTCTCTGGCCACAGCCTAATCGACAAGACCCAAGTCCCAGTGAGAGACATTGCCTCAAAACAGAAGGTGGGGCTTGAAGAGAGGCTCCCTTGGAAGAGTTGCCTGCCTAGCATGGTGAAACCCTGGGCTTGATGCCAGCACACACCACCTGAAACCAGGAGTGGATGGAGGCCCGGGCTTGCAATCCCAGCACTTGGAAGAGAGATCAGAAGGGGGATCAAAAGTTCAATGTCTAGGGGCTGGAGGGATGGCCTAATGGTTAAGAGAACTGACTGCTTTTCCAGTGGACCAGGGTTCAATACCTACACGCACGTGGAAGCTCACAGCCAACTGGAGCTCCAGACCCAGGTGGTCCAATTCCCTCTTCTGGACACTACGCACAAGATTCACAGACATACATTCAGGTAAAACAGCCATACACATATAAGTGATTTTTTTTAATGTTCAAAATTATCCTCAGCTACATAGCCAGTTTGAGGCTTGCCTGATCTTTGTGAGACACTGTGGAAAAAAGAAATTTTTGGTGGCTTCTGAGGACCACTTGAGGTTGACCTTTGACCTCTGACCCACATAGGCACACAAATACAAAAGTTCAAGGTCATCCTCAGCTAAGACTCTCACATTCAAGACCAGCTTGGCCACATGAAAGCCTGTATAAAAAAGTAAAGACATAACTGAAGCTCAATGAATCACCCTCATAGAAGCAAAAGGGATAAAGAATTCTGGAGCCAGGGATGCCAAAGATGACTGAGCCCCAAAACCTCGCATCACCAGCTTGGACCATTTTCCCCCACTACCTTAACCATCCGTGGTAAACATTAATGAGAACAGTAAATGGATTTGTTCAAATAAGGATCTCATCAAAGTATACCCTGCATCAACTTCGACTGTACTTCCCCAAACACCACGCGGGCAATCCTCCTGAGCATGCACCACTTTCTACTTCTTGAGGGAACTTGGAAACAAACAAAACATCCTCCTGCAGCATCTCTTCATACCTCACACAGACCCATAGCCAAAGAGCTTTTGTTTCCCCATTATCCTGCCCGAGTCTATTAAAATACAATAAATGGCTGTGATGAGCCATTTTCTGTGATCCCAATTAACTTTTGTGTGGCAACGCATTTTCTAGCTCAATATATCTTGTGCCCCGTTCCCATAATCACTGCCAAGAGCTGCTGGCCTCCTTTACCCAGAGACTGCAGCAATGGATCCCATGTAATTAGATAGTCCTCCCGTCTTTGTACCAATTAACAGAGAAAAAGCACTCCAAAGCCTGGCTAGCTAAAGCAGGCAAATGGGAGAGCTTTGGGTTTAGATGAGAGACCCCATCTCAACATTAAGGTGGAGAGAGACCTTGGGGCCTCCACACACATGCATTCACATATAAAAATGAGCTAATAAATAAAATAAATTGATCAAAAGAGAAGGAGTGCTCCAAATCCATTAGGATGACTAGAGTTTGAAAAATAATAGTAATAATTAATAAGTAAGTATTGAAAAGGTATGAGAACACAGGGGTCCTTGGACACTATAGGTGAGAGTAATCACCGTGGAAATTAGCCTGACAGTTCCTCGAAGTACTAAAACTGAAATTATTGAGGCTGGAGAGATGGCTCAGAGTTTAAGAGCACAGGCTGCCCTTCCACTGGTCCCACGTTTGATTCCCAGCACCCATGCGGTGCGGCTCATAACCTACTGTTGCTCCAGTTTGGGGGTGAGGTTGGTGGGAGGGTTCTGACGCCCTCTTCTGGCCTCTGTGGACACTTCAAAAGCATAGTGCACAGTCATGAATTCAAGCAAAACACCCACACACAGAAAATAAAAATAAATACCGCTTTTTAAAAAGTGAAATTATTATGTGGCCTAGCAATTCCGTTTCTGGATGTGAAATCCCCAAAACTGATTTGTCCATCCTTGTTCATGACATTGTAGTCACCACAGCCAACAGGTGAAAGCAGTCAAGTGCCCATCAAATGATAAATGGATGAACAACACATCCATCAGTTTGCTGAGACAGTCCACTCAAGTGTTGCATACGCACACATACAGAGAGAGAGGGAGACAGAGAGGGAGACAGAGACAGAGAGAGCCTATCTATCTAAAGAGATCAGATAATGGATGGTACTGGTTTGCTTGACTATAGTCATCAATTTGCCAGCTTCAATTGACTCCTATGTCAATGGGCCCTGTATCCTCAGGCCTCCACATCTGTAATTCGATCAACCACAGATTGAAAACCTTTTCTAGGGCAGACAGGACTGCTGAGCAGGTAAAGGGCTTACTGCCACGCCTGACGCCGTGAGTTCCATCCTACAGTCTGCATGGTGGGAGGAGAAAAGTGACACCAATGGGTTGCCCTCTGACCTCCATATTGAAGCGTTTGCATCCTCACATGGTCCCTCTCTTGCTCTAGGTCTCCACTCCCTGGCTTTCTCACACATGCATAAGTGAATAAATATTTAAAAGGTTTTTTAATGCAAGCCAGGCGTGGTCCTGAACATCTGTGATCTCACTCAGGAAGATGAGGCTGGAGGATCTAGATTTGAAACCCTGCCTCAAACAGCAAAACAGCAGGACAAAAATAATGCAAATTTTAAAACAATGCAATGTCACAACTACTTGCCTGACAATTATACTGTGTTGGGTACATAAGTAATCTAGACAAGATTTAAAGCCTACAGGAGAATTTATATGGTTATATATAAATACAATGCCACTTTGTACAAGAAATTTGAATGTCACAGATAATCATTTCTAAGGGAAGTTCCTGGAGCCAGTTCCCCAAGGACACAGAATGATATAAATATAGATATATAGTTATGTCAAGACAAATATACCAAGAGATCATATCATATACTTTAAATATAAATATATTTATAAATGTATAAATACTACTTACTCCAAATCCTTAAATATTTCGATTATTTTTCATCTAGTTAGAAGGGACCTGCTTGTACTGCTGATCAGAGCGGGTTTTTTTCCACAGCAGTGAAGGGTTGAGGTTCTAAGAACCTTTGTCAATTGTGTGCAAGCAAGCACAGCATTGAAACTCAGAAACATCAACTTTTAGGGTCTACTAACTGTCAACAAGCTTCCTCTGGTCTCACACCCTAGAACAGTAGTTCTCAATCAGTAGGTCGATTAACCCTTTGGGGGTTAAATGACTCTTTCACAGGGGCCACATATCAGATATCCTGCATATCAGATATTTACTTTATGATTCTTAACAGTGTAACAAAATTATGGTTATAAAGTAGCAATGAAAATAATGTTATGGTTGGCGGTCACCACAATATGAGGAACTGTATCAAGGGGTCATAGCATTAGGAAGGTTGAGAACCACTGCCTTAGTGTGTGTGTGTGTGTGTGTGTGTGTGTGTGTGTGTGTGTGTGTGTGTGTGGTGTGGGTCTGTAGTACTAAGTCTACTCCCCTTTTTCATATTTAGACACTACTTTCTTGGTTTCTGTAGTCAGACTCACATAGCTGAAACCTTACACGGTTAAGACAATCTGTACAAATGAGCAGGGTTAAGTTTTAACAGTTCCAGACCAATGTGACTGCTAATTTCAGTGATGTCAACTCAGCATAGTAAACTGGGACACTCTTTTCCAAGGAGGACAGTGCATCTAAACCTTCAAAAATTTAAGTGTGTGTGTGTGTGTGTGTGTGGAGAGAGAGAGAAAGAGAGGAGAGAGAGAGAGAGCATACTGTAATGTAATATGTTATGCATCTGAAGTAGCAACAGTTTTTCCAAGTTTTGCAGTCACCAGAGCAAAATTGTGGAGACATCCAGCATACTGTGTTGGGGAAAAAATAACAATAATAAAAAAAAACAAAATCTTAGGAAACAGCACCGTTCTGGTTTCAGCACCAGATAACTTTTTTAATTAGTTTCTTAATCACCATCTGCAGAGAAACCATTCTGGGCACCATCATTTAAAACAGCCCTGAAAAGCACGGTCAGTACTGCACATCCTAAAGCAGGTGCACAGTACTTCCCACGCACAGAGGTGTGCTACAGACCACTCTTCAATGCTAACAGACACACTGTTTGAGACCTGATTCTACTTTTCCAGCAGAGGGCCCAGAGGATGACATGACACCACTCTGAAAAGAATGCACCCTCTCAGCCAGGATTTCCTTTCCATAGTGGGAAGGTTCTGAGGATTCAGCCTTTTCAGGAACACCTGCTTAAAAATATTATTTATAAAAAAAAGGACACACTTGCCTCCAGAAAAACTTGACAACCACTGGATTCATACAAATATACTGAGCAGAGGTAAGCAAGATTCAGCCTTCCTAGCACTTGCCCAAATCTAAGACAGATCCTTTAAGCAACCCCGCAGGGCAGATGTCATAAAAGGAGACAAGTGGAATATATGTCAAAATCATCCCATTCTGTTTATAGATGAGGGTGCAACAATGTGACTGAGAAATCCGCCAATAGCAGTAGCAAACCTGAACCAGCCACTTGGTTCTAATTCCAGACCCAGCTCACTCAGTTCTACCACACAACAGACAATTTTTGAGGGCTGTTGAAATGGCTCAGTGGTGAGGGTGCTTGCTACCAAGCCTGATGAGCTGAATTCAACCACTGGAACTCATACGGCGAAAGGAGAGAACTAACTCTTACATGTTGTCTTCTGATGGGCTGTGTCTCACACAGACACATAGACACACACACACACACACACACACACACACACACACACACACACACACGACCGTAATTTCCTAACTAACTAAAGGAGCACCTTCATAAAATGACAATGCTGATGATGGCAATCAAGGAAGCAGTCTGTGCTTTGCCTTGGCAATGTCATTTTGTTCCGCAGCTCTGCAGCAGGCACTGTGGTCAATCCCGTTCTGTAGATGAGAAAGGAACAGAGGAGTGGGTATTTTACCTGCTCACAGGTTCATGATAGAATCACGCCTTAGGCTAGGCGACCAATCTAACTCAAGAACTTAGAACTATAGCCTTCGAGTTCAGAACCTTCACTCTCTATGAATGCATATTTCTACACATGTAAAATCAGCATCTTTAAGAGAAGAGAAAGTTTTGAAACATAATTATCTGCTCCGGTTTCACGGGGGCGGTATGGCACTGATGCTGCTTCTTGGGGACAGGCCAGAGCTTCACTGCCATGACAGATGGCACCTTTCTCACTGACAGCTCTGGAATGCCGATTCTGGCTACAGTCACACTTCCCATCTGGGAGAAGAACTAATGTCCTTTCTTCTCTCTTCACAGACACCACACACCCCTGGAGTTTGTTAAATGAGCTACCTCTCTTAGGGACTGTATTAGGTACGTATCTCACTACTGTGACTGGACAACTGACAAGAGAAGCTTGTTGCTCCTCCAGAGAACTGGGGTTCAGCTCCCAGCACCCACACAGTGGCTCACAACCATCTATAACTCCAGTTCAAGGGGATCCAGTGCCCTGTTCTGACTTCCACAGGCACTGGGCACACACAAACAAGCAAGGCACTCATATATAAAGTAAACATAAATACGTCTTTTTCTTTTATTTTTGAAATCAAAACAGGGTGTAACAAGCATTCTTCCTGTCAGCCTGGTCCCAGAGCCACATCAACCCCAAATTACACACACAGAGACTCTATTCGTTACAATGCTGTTGGCCAATGTCCAGGGCTTTCTCATTGGCTAGTTCTGCCTTAAGTATTAACCCATATACTAATATATATTTCTATAGGGTCTTATCTTACTGAGAACACCAGGCTCCTGCGTCCTCTCATCCCAGGATCACAAGGTAACTCTCCATCCCTGACTACATTTCCCAGAGTCCTCCTCGACTCCTAGCCCCACCTATCTTGTTTTCCTATTGGTCAACAGTGCTTTATTTATGAACCAATAAGACAGCATATTCACAGAAGGACTTCCCCCATCAACAGGGGAAGAGGTGTCTATTTTGACTCACAGTTTGAGAAGGTGCAGTCCCCTGTTGCTGAAAAAGCATGGTGGGAAGAGGTTGCAATTTGCCTACCTCTCAAAGGACCAAGAATTGGAAGAGGAGAATCTGGTAGAAACACAGCGAGGCTACATCGTCACAGTCCATTCCTCAGTCACCTGATTTCTCCAACTTGGGCCCCAGTTCCTAAAGGATCCACACACGCACCCAAAGCAGAACCACCACAGAAGATTAAATGTTAAAAGCCATGTGCCCACGAAGGACAACTAAGATGCAAACCACAGCTGCACCTACTAATTGCTAGATTAACAGTAGCCATTTGCAACAATCTACTTAAAAACTGCCACAGCTGCCATTTTATTAGGACAAGGTGTGATGATTTGAATATGCAGCAACCTCAGAGGCTGCTGTGTGGAATGTTTGGTCCCCACTGAGAGGTTCTGGAAAGGTCAGAAGGTAGGACCTAGTTTCTGGTCACTGGGAACATGCCTATGAATCTATGCCTGGCCTGTCCCTTCCCATCCGGTGACAAGGTGAAGAAAAATCTCTTTCACATGTCCCTGCCACTATAATGTTCTTCCCAGGAGCATGGAGTCCAGCAAACAAGGACTGGGCCCTCTGAAACCTGAAAGCAAAGTAAATCCTTCCTCCTCTAAGTTGGCTCTGTCTGACGTCTGGACACAGAAATAGAAAACGATTATCACATAAAACTAAATCCTACATAAAATGTGTTCTTCAACGTCACTAGAATCAAGTAATTGGTAATGGCACTACTTCACAATACATGGAATATGTATTCTCAGTGCATAACAAATATTTCAAATTTTCCAGTCTTTTAAATAGAAGGACTGTATCAAATAGAAAACACACTAATATCCCTGGTCCATCACAGATCCATGCTGGTCAACAGAGAAAGTGGTGTGAGCAAAGCAGACTCTATTTAAAAACAATTTAAAGCCACTAAACAATACAGCTATGCAATGAATAGCAGAAAGAATGGAACATACTCAGAGGGAAAAACTAGTTTTAGATGAGAGAAAACCATCTCCAAATAAATGATCATCTTTCTAATTCAATACGGAAAAAAAGCTATATTAATGAAAGGAGTTTTCATAACTAAGAAGTACAATACAGAAAAATGGCTATATTTTTTCTTTTTTTCCTTTTTTTTATTTATGTTAGAAACAAGTTTGTTTCACATGTCAATCCCAGCTCCCTTTCCCTCCCTTCCTCTCCATCCCTTCCCACCAGGCCCCCCAAAATTGGCTGTATTAATGAAAGGAGTTTCCATAACTAAGAAGTACAATACTGCAACTGTTGAGGAATCATATGATAAGCAAGGCCTTATTCTGCTCTTAAGTGTGAATTTCCGGGCAAATAAAAATTTATCACCTCCTTATATAAGGTGCTAATCAAGAATCAGTATTTTTGATTTATAACTTAAAAATAAAATCTATTACTGAACAACACAACTAATTTAGTCAAAAGCTTTCATTTTTTAAATATGTTTATCACAACAGTGCTATATGTGAAAATATATATAACACTTTTATTTTAATACTTAACAAATTTTTCTATGTTCAAAGCACTGCTGGTTGCAGCTATAACCATACCATATCTTAGCAGCAACAGATTCCAGTTCTAGGAGGGTCACAAATGCAATGAAAACATACCAAACAAAATATCTGGAGATCAAACTTGGACCCTCATGTTTGTATGGCAGACACTTTGCTGGCTGAGTCATCACACTGTGACCTCCCTTTGGTTTTGCTTTTATTTATTTATTTATTTATTTTTATTTTTGAGACAGGGTCTCAGGATGCATAACCTCAGCTGGCCTGGAACTTGTCATGTAGACTATAATGGCCTTGAACTAACAGATGTCTGCCAGCCTCTGCCTCCTGAGTGATGGGATTAAAGGCATGCACCACCACACCCAGGTTCCAGCCCCTTTTGAACAGTTCTTTTAGAAGACTGTGAAATACCTGGACAGAATGATAGGACACTTGGGATTTTTTTTTTCAAACAACACACCATTGAGGAAGGCGGGAGCTGGTGAAGACTAAAGAGGCTGGGTAAGAGTGGTTATTGATGCCAGAAGGCAGCGTGGGAGTTCACTGCCCTCCTGAGTGTTTCTGTAATAGAAACCTCAAGTTGCACTTATTTTGCCTTTTTCTTCTCTAGGGCTCTAATTTCACCTTTAGGACCTTGTTGACCCTGGAGAGATGAGGGAACGAGAGAGGCAAACTCTAGTAGACAGCAAGTGCCACTCTTGAACTTTAAATAGCAACCAAAGCTTTTGTGTTCCAGGAATGGGTACCCTTTGCAGCTGGGCTCAAAGGTGGGGTCTTTGGGTATTGACTGGATCATGAAGGCTCTGGTCTGACCAGTGGAAACACAGTTTAACAGGTCACTGGGAGATGATGGAAACTTCAGGAGAGAACTAACTACAGAAAGTAGGCTACTGAGCATGTGCCCTTGAGGAAGCAGGCTACTGAGCATGCACCCTTGAGGAAGTAGGCTACTGAGCATGCGCCCTTGAGAAGTAGGCTACTGAGCATGCGCCCTTGAGAAGTAGGCTACTGAGCATGCGCCCTTGAGGAAGCAGGCTACTGAGCATGCACCCTTGAGGAAGTAGGCTACTGAGCATGCGCCCTTGAGGAAGTAGGCTACTGAGCATGTGCCCTTAGAACAGGCTTTGCCCACAGCTCCATTTTTTGCAGCTTCTGCCACCCTCTTCATGAATAAGCTCCCACTATGAGGTGAACACCTCAGCTCAGGCACAAGTCTCCATCATGACACTAAGACAGCACAGCCCCATAGGGAGGGAGCAGAATAGCCATGAAATGAAACCTCCAGAATTTTGGAGCCAAAATGAATCCCTGCTTTGCTGACATTGTATATATCGGGTGTCTTGTCACTGAGACAGAAAGATGATTAATAGGCTGGAGAGATGGTCCAGCCAGTGCGGGCGCATGCTGCCAGCCCTGACAACCTGAGTATCATCCCTAAAACCCACAGGAAGAATGAAAAAAACCCAACATGCTCTAGTTTTCCTCTGACTGCCACACACATGCCTGGCATACATGCACCCTCATACACATGCATACATATAGAGACACACACATAAATAAATGTTTATAAAATGTAAGAAAGCTAACTAAAAGCTAGCACATCCGAGAGCACACTTGTCATGTGCAAGCCAATCAATCCAGAATCCACCTACTCCAGGGTTCTCTGTCCCACTCAAGACCAATTCCCCACTGCCTTAACCCCCCGGGGGCCCAGGCAGATGATAGGAAAAGCTAGGCCTCTGGAGCATTCTAAATACCTTCAAACCAGCCAAGGCTGCCAGGTCCACCTTACTACTCCTTCCCTGGCTTTCTTCCATGTCCTCTGCACTCCCCTAATCCCACACAGCTGCTCCTTCCTCCAGGGTCTGGGGGGATCCAACAAGCATCTTTTCTTTGCTTTTTTTTCTTTTATTTATGTGGGTGTACCTACATGAATTTATGTTCACTATGTGCATGCAGTACCCACAAAGGCCAGAAGAGGCCACTGATCTTCTGGAGATGGAGTTACAGTTTTGAGCTACCTGATGTAGGTTCTGGCAACCAAACCAGGGTCTTCTGCAAGGACTGTGTTCTGATTGTGTTTTGTTACTGTAATAAACACAATGGCCAAAAACAGCTTGAGAAGGGAAGGGCCTGTTTCAGTTTCCAGGCTATAGTCCATTATCGAGGGAAGCCAAGGCAGGAACTGAAGAAGAGACCATGGAGGAGTGCTGCTTACTGGCTTGCTCAGCCTGCTTTCTTATACAACCCAGGCCCACTTGCCTAGGGATGGTACGGCCCACAGCGGGCTGGGCCTTCGCACATCCACTACCAGTTAAAAAAATACCTCATAGACATGACTACATGTCAGCCTGATCCAGGAGAGTCCTAAGGTGAGGAGGTTCACTCTCCCTAAGTGACTCTAGTTTGTTTAAAGTTGAAGAAAGCTAGGCAGCACAAACAAAAATGGTCTTAATCACTGAGCCTTCTCTCCCAAACTCACCTCTGTCAGCCTCACCTCACCTGAGCAATAACAAAACTATGTTTTAAAACAAAGGCCTGTCTTGAAACTCATAAGTTAAGACTGACTTCTCATTTCTGTCTATTACTGTATCAAAAATTTCCCTGAGTACTAAATGTGTAAGGCCCTTCTGCCTGAACTATGTGAGTCAAATTTAATAAAGGGGCAAAAAGTATCAGCATTGCCCCTATGATAGACATAAAAATGACTTTCTTCTTCTTCCTCCTCCTCCTCCTCGTCCTCCTCCTCCTCCTCCTCCTCGTCCTCCTCCTCCTCCTCTTCCTCCTCCTCCTCCTCCTCCTCTTCCTCCTCCTCCTCCTCCTCCTCCTCTTCTTCTTCTTCTTCTTCTTCTTCTTCTTCTTCTTCTTCTTCTTCTTCTTCTTCTTCTTCTTCTTCTTCTATGTTTTAAGACAAAATCTCCTGTATCCAGGTCTTGAACTCCTAATTTTCCTACCTCTGGCCCCAAGCGCTGTGATTACAGGAGTACACTACCATACCCAGCTGTGCTGACCATTGTTCTGCCATAATCACAAATTCACACCCTCAAAATGTGCTCATGGTCTTCTAGGGCCTCCTGCAAACCAGTTCCAAAGACCCAAGAGCTACATGGTGGGATTTACCACAGCAACAGCTCTTTCAGTATTGATTGTTTGTATGAGCTACTTCTCTTGATGCTGTGACAGAGAACCCAACAAATGCAACTTAAGCAGAGAAAGGTTCTCCACAAATACTACTAAAAATATGTCAATTTTGCTGTTAGCCCAGCAACTCCGGTGGACTTTTTTCTCTGGTTGATAAAAGGATATCTGCCCTTATTTTGCATGCACACACTGATGGTTGATTTTTTATTGTCCACTTGACTGGATTTAGGATTATCTAGGAGACACATCTTTGGAAATATCTGTGGGAATGTCAGTTAAATGTCTAAAAATGTTGACTGCGAAGGGAAACCCTGAAAGCGAGTGAAGCCATTCTGTTGGGCTGGAGTCATGGACTGAATAAAAGGAGAAGACAAGAAAGGCTAGCTGAGCACCGGCATTCATGTCTACAGACAGCTCCCCTGATTTCACACACACACAACTCCAAGAAAGTTCTACTGGTTGTACACTTACTGGGTTTGCATCCTGCTGTTGACTCCAAAAAAAGTTCAAACAACAATGCTTAGACTCCAGTTAGCCACACAGATATAGTCATACAAAAATCATTGGCTCAGTAATTTCTTTGTAACTCCAAAATAAACCCACTAAAAGTATTTGCTTAGAGTTAAGAATCTGTATACAAGGACAAAATCCTATGGAAATGTTAAGTCAACTTGCATAGACAAATATGAAGGCGGCACAAGAGAAACTGTGAAATGCTTGCCTGTCTTCCAGAAGTGGGAAAACATTGAGCATCTTCATAAAAGACTCACAATTAGGCAGTGTATTGGTTTTTTCACACTGCTCTGGTGATATGCCACAGAGTGAATGACTTCAGAAAGTCATTCCCTCAAAACATGGTTTACCGAATTCTAGGGCCTCCATATTCCTCCTGGAAACCCATTCCAAAGGCCTAGAGCTGCACTGTGCAGTTTATCAGAACCCTCTTGCAGTACCAATTGTTTGTATTTGTTACCTCTCTTGTCACGGTGACAAGATTCCATGTGGCTCATGGTTCAAAGGCTAGCATCCATCCTGTAGGGAAGGCATGATATGATAGTCAGAGTGTAGGCGTGCTGGCTTCATTCCAGGAACTTTCAGGAAGCAGAGTTTGGATTGCAAGTGGAGCCTACCTACAACCTTCAGACTTCATCCCAAAGAACCCAAGCTGGTCATCTAGGCAGCGCATCCAAAAAGTTCCACAAGTTCCCAAAGCAGCATCAACACCCGAGGCCCAAGTGTTCAGACACAAGCCTGTTGTGAGTGCATTTCACATTCAAACTCTGGGCATGAACTGCATTGCTGTGGGAATAGCTTAGGCAGAGAGAGCCACTCCCAGCTAGTGATGTAAACCTTCCTGACATCCGTTCTAAGATTCAGATCTCTCCAAGGGCAGTGCTTTAGGCTTGCTGTCAGCTTGTCCTCTACTGTAGGACTCAGAAAACTGCATACAGGGTCAGCCAGTCACTGGAGTTGCAGATGTCATCCTCCTTGCAGCCATGTCTGTCTCCCTACATGATCATCTTTATCCCTTCAGATGCTCTGTGCTTTCCTCAAAACAGCAGCGGTGGGCTGGGGGAAGGTAGCTCAGTGGTACTGTGCTTACCTAACATACTCAAGGCCCTATATCCCATTCCCAGAAACACACATGTTTGTATGAGAGCACACACACACACACACACACACACACACACACACCGGCAGTAAACCAGGAGAGAACAGAGTCCTGCTCTGAACCCAGTGTGAGAGGAGTGGATGAGTCATAGCAAGACAGTAAGTGGGAGTAAGAGACCTGTGGGTTCTGCCACACCAGCTGTGCTGGGCCACTCTGAACTGGTCATGGAGAATATGACATTGCTTAGGTCTTAAGCAGATCATCATGAAAGGAATGAAATATGAACTTCAATATTGCAGTGACTGGTCATTTTTATAAAATACAGTCATTAAAGCAATACAGCAAAGTGGTACCAAGTATTTTTAAGTTATTCTCTATTATCATTGTAAAATATGCCCTGATTCTATTCAGTAAAGTTTAGGAAAAATGCATTAGAGAGGTGACATCAGTTCACCAAGGTTCTTTTAATCTCAGACTAAAATATTTCAATTTTTTAATAAGAAACTGTAACTGAACAGTTTATTTTGGTATAAAAAATTGTTTCTTAAGTGTCATTTCCTTTTTTTTCAAAAATGATATCACCAAGGTTAAACATTACTCAGTCTAACATATTAATAAATTCAGTATCTCTTGGCATTCCAGTGCTAAACTACTCAGTAATAAAATGCTGGTCCTGGTGTGTTGATTCCTTATTTTACACCATGTGCAACAACAACAACAGGGAGCCTTGCAATACTTTCGAGCAGCTACATTTTCAAGGCCTTTAAGGGCCTCGGGTGTGAGAGCTAGAAAACACCGCTTTTCTATAAACATCTTAAAATTGAGCTTTATTCCTAATTACGATATGAGTAACTACAATCTCTGAATAAATATATCCATTCCACAGCTTTCATGATGCCTAGCATAAGACAAAGGCTCCTGGATACATATTTCAAAGGGGAAAGTCTCCTGGACACCAGGATGGCGACTAGAAATGGGATGGTACAGAGACGGAAGGAACGGTGAGTGTAATGGCTGATGTGGACAGAACAAAGACGTGGCGTGGTGGCACGCATGAACTCTCAACCACATGATTGACTGGACAAAACCTGCATGAGACCACACCCGTTAGCTCACAAAGCACCACCCCTACCCGAGGAGCTGCAAGGAACTGCTGGCTGCTGTCAGTTTTCTCCATGTATGAGAACTCTAATAGGCTGCCCATGACCCAGTGGTTAGCCCTATATTCATTCATGCACCCTGGTGGGGCCTGGCAGGAAAGTAAACACACACACACAAACACACATCACACATACACACACATCACACACGCACACACATTACATATAACACTAATTTGAATCATTGATATATATGTAGCATATATATACATATATATAATTTAAAAAGATTGAGGAGGGCAAACAATCTCCTAAGGGAAAGCATGTCAGCTCAGATTGCATAAACAAAGGGCTGGGTATGTAACCAGAGAGTAGAGAGCTTGCCTAGCATGGGCAAGGCTCCAAGTTCAACCCCCAGCACTACTAAAAAGAAAAACCTGATATCACTGGTTCTTTAAGTTATATAATTGTCTCATTCAACTTTTTCTACATATAGCTTGCTAAATTGATATTTAAACAGTTACCTTTTCCCTCTGTGTTTTTTTAAATTAATTACTCTCACCCCACACTTTCTGTTATGCCTATGTTCACAGCAATATCATATGTATAAATAATGGGAAAGTAGATGAATTAGTTGGGTGCATTCATAAGAGGGAGACAGTCGAGAAAATCATTGAACTAGTGAATATTTCTGATAGGTATAGATAGCTTTCAAAGACAAAACCCACCGGGCGGTGGTGGCACACGCCTTTAATCCCAGCACTCAGGAGGCAGAGGCAGGTGGATCTCTGTGAGTTCGAGGCCAGGCTGGACCAACAGCCTCCAAAACATTACAGAGAAACCCTGTCTCAAAAAAAAAAATCAACAACAAAACCCAACTGAACAGAGATTATTCACACTATGTTACTTAAATAAGGTTCAAACTAGGGAAAATAATGTAAGTCTGTGTGCTATTAGTGAAACTTGTATTTGGAATAAATGGGTGGAACTGATGCTATTCAACTGCTGTAGTGATTACCTGTGAATGACTTAGTGCAAGGTGATGAACATTTTACCCAGGTAGCATATGGTATCCTTGAGTGATACACATCATTATATAATTTTTCTACCCGGAGGCACACATGGAGTCCTCGTGTTCCCCTAACTTCTTCTCCCGACTCCATTCACAGGAGCATAGAAACTACACTGGGCCTCATCAGACCCGAGTCTCCGAGAACTCATTCGTGTCTGTCTCCAGGTAATGGCAGAAGCGTCATTTTGCTTCTCCTTACAAATCCAGTACCTTCTCTACTGAAAAGTTGAGTGCCATCAACTTAGACCTAGTTTCTACACTCTAAACATCTGTTATTTGTCGTCCGAGTCTCCACCCCACAAACCCTTTGGTAAACCCTTCCTAATTAATTGTCTTAAATACTTTCTTTGGAGACATTTTTTTCCTATCATTAAGAAGGATAACTTTCATCTCCTTCACATCTTGCTATTCAAAACAATATGGATTTGGGGAACTTTTTCATAATAAATGAATCTAGTTTCTAAAAGAATCACTTCATATGCCTTGGGGAGCAGATCTTTTCCACTGGGAGCTAGGGGCATCTTGAAACAAAGGAGGAGTCTCAGCTTTTTCTACCTTCTTGACCTCGATTTTCCCCAGGTCCCTTCTCTACTGTCATCAAGGCTGCTGTGTTAATTACATTTCTGTTGCTGAAATTAAACTCCTGACCAAAGCAAATTAAGGGAGAAAAGGTTTGTCGTAACTTACAAACTCAGGGGGATACAGTTCATCTTGGCAGAGAAGGCACGGTAGCTGGCAGGGAAGCATGGTCTTAGGAGCAGCAACATTTATGTCTGCATGCAAAAATCAAAGAGTGGATAAAGCCTGGCTGGACAATAAAGGTTCAAGATCCACCCGCACTGACCTCCCTGCTCAAGTGTGGCTCTGCTTCCTCAAGGCTCCATGGTCTTCCCAAATAGCACTATCACCTGGAGACCAGGAGCCTGTGGGAACTTTCGTATTCAAACCATGTGAGTCATGCCATCTGGACTTTTCTTAACTAACTATAGGGGACTGAGTCTTTTGGTCCAGCGGTGTGAGAGGGAGATGCCCACTCATTAATAATCCGAACACCTCAGGAAGATTGATGGGCTATTACATTGTGCCAGTGAGAAACCACCTTATCTCTCATGCGATGTTCATCTTGTCAGCAGACTGAGATCTAAAAATCATTTCCTACAGGGCTGTTTACTGCATTTTATAGCTGACTCTTCTCAGCTCCAGATGCATCATACTGAAGTGCGAAATGGTCAGTTATGACTGGATAAGCAACATTGCTTGGATGAAATACTGTGTGGCTGGCTGTCGAGAGCCCGTGTCTCTCTATCTCAGGGCAAGAGGACGTAGGGAGTAGAAGAAAGATTTGGTACATATGCGAGATGACTCTGTGAACAAATTCACAGCTACCAAATTTCACAAGACCAAAAAGACCTCATGAGTCAATTTCATTCAGGGTTGTTTAACACCATTTTCACATTAAACGTTTTGTGGGCTAAAAGATTACACCACAAGGTCCACCCAACACAGTAGCTAGTATTTTGAGATGATTTGTACTCTTTTATTCACCATGACCTCTTCAACCTTTCAACCTACCTTCATAGTCTGAAGCCTCTGTGTTTATTATTAATTTTTTTTTTTGGTTTTTCGAGACAGGGTTTCTCTGTATTGCTTTGGAGGCTGTCCTGGAACTAGCTCTTGTAGACCAGGCTGGCCTCAAACTCACAGAGATCCGCCTGCCTCTGCCCAGAGTGCTGGGATTAAAGGCATGTGCCACCAACACCCGGCTATTATTAATTTTATTAGCATATGTGATGTATGTGTGTGTGCCTCACAACATACATGTGGAAGTCAGACCGTAACAAATGGGAATCAATTCTCTCCTTCTACCATCCTGGTCCCAGGATTTGAACTCAGGTCATCAGGTTGGGTATCAAGTGTCTTTAAACACCAAGCTATCTCATTGGCCCCAATCTTAAAATCTCTTTTTAAAATCTGACTTTTAGGTGTCCAGTCCCCTGGAAGTGGAGTTACAGACAGTTGTGAGCTGCCATGTGGGTGCTGGGAATTGAACCTGGGTCCTCTGGAAGAAGAGTTAGTGCTCTTAAACACTGAGCAAAGCATTTCTAAAGCAACAGTAAGGCAGGGAGGAAGAGCGCGTACCTACAATCCCAGAATTTGGCGTGGGGAGGGCAAGAGGACGGAGAGTGCAAGGCCAGCCTCACCTGCACGAGGCCCTGGGTCAAAAACGACAAGGTGAATGAAAGGTTTGGGAAGCCAAGTGTCAGTGTGTGTTTTAGCTACTTTCCTGTTGTTGCGACAAAACACCGTGACCAAAAGCAACTTGGGGAAGAAAGAGTTTATTTCCCCTTGAGTTCCCACATCACATTCCATCACTGCAAAGTTCAGGGCAGGAACCCAGAAGCAGGCACTGAGGCAGGATCCATGGAGGAACACGGCTTTCAAGCTTGCTCATTGTCTGCTCAGCCTGTTTTGTTGTCGTTGTTTTGGTTTTTTAACACCCAGGACCACCAGCCCAGGGGTGGTACTGCCTACAGTGAACTAGAAAATGCTCCCCCCCCCACACACACACACATCAATCAAGAAAATGCCTCACAGGTTTGCCCACAGGCCAATCTGGTGGGGGTGGGGTCTCAATTGAGGTTCTCTCTTCCCAAATAACTCCAGCTTGTATCAAGTTGATGAAGACTAGCCAGCACGGTATATAAACAATGAAATTTATCATGAGAACTTATTAATCACTCTCTTTTTCAAAAGTGTCAGGGCATAAAGTAAAACTGAATAAATTTCTGGAGGTGACAGAATGGTGGGCACCAGATCCAGGTATAATTCAGAAGTTTGCCCCCTAGGAAGCCCAGTTTATCATGGTTTTCGGGACCCCATCCACACCATAGCAACCTTGAGAGCCACGCTTAGTCAGCTGTAAGGCAGGGCCTGAGTTTACATGTGCTCTAAGAAAAGGTGGGACGTAGGAATTGTTAGTAACCCCAGAAGAGCTAGAGTGAAAACAATTTCACAGAATGGGTCTCAGGTTCTGAGTTCTCATTCACGTAACAGGCAGGGCATTGTTTCTGACCAAGCCACGGTGCAACTGTTATTTCCTGTGAATAATTCACAGACATAACTAACATATGGAAATTAATCAGAAGTGACTAAGCAATGACAGACTAGTAGCGTTACAGCAATCATTTATTTATGAAATGGTAATGAGTACAAAATGTCAGCAGGAGTTAAAATTCATCAGCTTGTTACTCTTTTCGATATTACTTCAAAGTGTGATGAATTCTGTCGAGATGCTCATCTATTTAATTATTCCTCTGTACTAAAAAAATAAAGCTCCTCAAAATTAAAAATTAGGTAAAACATGTTCACCGTTTACTAACTCAAAGCAAGGTGATAGAAATCAAAGGTCATTTCTACAGAGGAGAAATATTGAAAACTGGTGTGGTAGCAATCAGAGCACTCCAGAGGCAGAGGCAGGGGATCATCTGTATAAAACCAGCCTGGGCTACAAAACAAGAAGCTGACTCAAAACATCAACAACAAAGAAGAAAAGGGGCACTTAAATAGATACAAGAAGCTTACTTTTGTGAAAAAGCGTATATTTGTGTTTCAACACATTATATACTATTTTTTTTAGTTATTCCTAGTTGTGTAATTCTCACCAAACAACCTGGCAGCTTAAAGCAATTTACATTTATTCTCTTGGATGTGACCAGCATTTGGCCTGGCCATTCTGCTCAGAGTCTCTCACGACTCAGGTGTTAGCCAGGGCTACCGAGAGCTGAAGGGTCTGCTAAGACTGAATCTTCTGCATCCAATATGGTGCCCTCACAGGGCTGGCAGCAGCAGGTCTGCTGTCTTCCATATGTGGGTCTGTCTTTGTAATGTAGGCAGAGTTTCTCTGTGTCTTGGCAGTGAAAGACCCTGGCCCAGTCTAAACAGGCAGCTGAGGCTTATGGAAAATTCTGTTCCCCCACAGCTGCATAGTCATTGCCTATCAGAAGGGAGCTCAGCCCAAGGACACAGGCTGCCGGGTGTCAAACAAGATATCTGCGGGCGGCCGGATGGCCAGCTCAGCAAGGTTAAACAAACACAGAGATATCTGCGGGCGATCAGATGGCCAGCTCAGCAAGGTTGAGCAAACACAGAGACCGATTGTTCCTCAGATAGGGCCAAGACTTGAGTTCCAAGAAAAACCTCAATTGCCCGCGCTCTGAGCCCTAGCCTCATTTAAATTGCCCAATCAGGGTCCTGTTACTAGGCTTCTCGCTTCTGTACCGCGCTTTTTGCTATAAAAGAACCCCTGAGTCCCCAGCTCTGGGCGCTCAGTTCCCGAGACTGAGACGCCCGGGTACCCGTGTGTTACCAATAAAGCCTCTTGCTGTTGCATCCAAGCTCGTGGTCTCGTTGTTCCTTGGGTTCGGGTCTCCCTTCCGTGAAAGTATCCCTTTTGGGGTCTTTCAGCAGCTGTTCCCAAATAACCACAAAGAGGCTTAATGTTAATTATAAATGCTCAGCCGTAGCTTAGGCTTACTACTACCCAGCTCCTACAACTTAAATCAACCAGTATCTCTTACCTAAATTATACCACATGGCTCATGGCCTGTTGCCTCATTGTCTGTACATCCTGCTTCCTCTACATCTGGCTCGAGACTCCTCAGATTCCACCCTTCTTCTTCCCAGCATTCTCTCTGCCCTGAAAACCCTGCCTAGCTGTCAGCCAATCAGCTTTTCATTAGCAATGAGTGTGTAGAGAAGGGTTATTCTGCAGCATTGGAACTGCTCATGACACGAGGATGCTGTGGGTGGAAACACCAAGAGGTAGACTACGAAGACCATCCTGCTTCTTCCTGTCACACTAGCTACGCCAAATGACAGCCCCTAGTCTCATTTTTTGAAAAAGTACTTTGTAAAAATTGATTTGTATTCCTGAGTGTTATTTATATGTGCAATAAGATATGAATATCTGTCCCCAAAGGAATATTCATAAAATAATAAACATACAATATTTTAAATATTGATTTGTAGAGTTTATGTGGACTCACTTCATGGTTGCTCTACTGAGGGTTAATATACTCACTTGAATTTTTTTTTTTTTGCAATAGGTGCTTCAACTTGGGGCTCCTGAACAAGGCCTACCCACATCTTTTTGAAGCCTGCAGACATTGTTTATTTGCAGATGAAACACCAGCACCTCCTGCCCAGATAACACTTCTTTTAATTTTTTTGGATTTTGTGGTCCTGGACATTGAACCTGGGACTTCACACAGGCTAAACAGATGGTCTAACCACTGAACTCTGTCCCTAGCACTCCAGGCTACAATGCTGGCTTGTGGCTCTTGGATGCCCCCTACACACATGGTGTGCAAATGTTCTTCAAGAGTCTCAGACTGAGTCCAGATTAGCCAAACCCAAACCCATCCACTTTCCTCAAAGCTGACCTTGCTCCTCCTCAGAATTGTTTTGTTTGTAAAGATGTGGTCTCATGTCTCCCCTCAAGCTGTGAGCCAAAACAAACCACTCTAGTCCCTTCTGGTCGGGTATGTGGTCACAGTAACTGGAAAAGTATCTAAGACAAATCTTCAACAGATGTCACATAACACAGGGTGACAAGCACATGTTCCTCCACCTTTGAACACAGAGGTTGTTGCATCACCACTATTCACCTGTGAATTCTTATTTGCTTACATTCATTCAATAAGTAGATTGTATTGTGTTGTTTTGTTTTGGAATAGGATTTCACTCTGTTCTGACTGTCCTGGAACTCACTTTGAGGAGCAGGCTGCCCTTGAACTCATAGAAATCCACCTTCCTCTGCCTCTGGAGTGAGTGCTGGGATTAATGACTTGAGTCACTATATTCCAGGATGGCTTAGTAAGTGTTAGTGAAGAGGGTGGTATACGCCTGAAATCCCAGCACTTGGGAAGCTGAGACAGGAGGATTGCAACTTTGAGATCAGCCTGGTTAACATAGCTAGACTTTGTCTCAAAAACCAACAAACAAAATAGCAGTAGAAAGTGGCACCTGCCTTTCCCTTCCCCACCCATACAAGTTTCTGGATCCAGAGCTCTGGTTGCCCAGGCTCCTGGAATAGGAAAGGGAGGGTAACCTCCTACAAAGCTGGCCTTGTCTGCACCCTGAATTGTACCCACTCTTTGTGACAGAGCATGAGTCTGTCAATATCTGCTTCCTCTCCTTTCCCTCGCAGTCTTTTCTGAGACAGAAAACTAATTGCCTTGCTTGCAGTTTTCTCTGCATCCAGCCGTGACCGTGTGACATTTCTCTCTGGTGAGAATCAAGTGGAGGGCCCTGGGGAGGCCTCCTTCCCCGCAAGGAAAAGGCTTCTGGCCACTGTGACCTTCTCTTTTCTCCCAGTCTGGACATCCTGTGACCATGAATTCTACAGCCTGAGTTTGAAAAGCTGCAGAGATGGGTCAGCGGTGGGGTGGGCTTGTTGCTCTCCAGAGAACCCCAGTACAGTTCCTAGCACACATGTCAGGTGACTCATAACTGTCTGTAAGTCCAGTTCTAAGGTGATCAAACACGTCTGGCCTCTTTAGGCCCTGATGTGCACGCATGCGTGCACACACATTAAAAATAACATTTTTTTTAAGAAAAATGTACTCTAAGCAAAACAGATGAGAAGGACAAGAGCTGGAGTCTTTTCAGGACATCGTTGAGCACTGAATCAGGCCTGGATTGGCAGTGTCCAACCATGCTTTGAAAGAGTAAATTAATCCCTGCTTGCTTAAGCTAGCACAGCTCATGTTCACTGTTATTTCAACTGAAGTTCCTAAAAGAAAACCCTAGGAGCTGTGGAGATGGCTGTCAGTAAAACTCTTGCCTTGCAAAGGCAAGGACCTAAGCTCAAGCCCCAGAACTTAGGTAAAAGGCTAGGCACAGTGCTGTATAACCCTATCAACGGTGAGAGGTAAACAGGTTAATCCCTGGAGCTCACTGATCAAGGAGTCTAGCCCACTTGGTGAAGCTGCAGTTCTCAAACAAAAGGCGAACAGTTTCACACTCAGACACACCACACACACACACACACACACACACACATTACCAACACATACGTGCACCCTGCACAAATACATATGCTCACAAAGGCATTTCTGAAAGCTATATTACTCTGTAGAAGTATAGTTCTCTCCTCAGGCTCTTTAAATTCCTATGCAGCATAAAGAACCGAGAGAGCTTGATTCATTGAGCATATGCTGCAGGAGCAATGGTCCATGGTCTCACTGTCAGTCTCCTCTAAGATACAGCAGGCATCACTCTGACAGAGCTCAAGAGCGGAAGGAAGCAGTGTGGAAAAGACAGCGGGGCCGGGGCGGGGGCTGTGCTCTCAACCACTGTGCGTTCTGCAAATAACACCGGCCGTTTCATCTTAACTTTTGGAAGGCAGGCATTTCCCACAAGCTAAAGCCTTCCTGTTACCCGAGAATTGTGAACACAACAGGACTCAGCTTGATAATGTGGCTTCCTGCACCTGCCCACAAACAGAACAGGCAAAACCAGATGAAATGGTTTTCTTGGTCTTCAACAAGTTTATCTTTCCCTCTTGCCGAAACCTGAGCAGGTGTGCCCGTCTGGAAACATCAAAATGTTTGCCTGTTAAGTTCAAAGTAGCTGAATCAGGGAAACAAGGAAAATGTGTAAGCAAAATGAATTCTTAAATTTTGGGAGTATCAGTTGATTCTGTGAGAAGGAACTTGAGGGGAAGTCACAGAAAACAGGGGACTTGGCATCATGAAGAGCAGGAAAAGCTTCCCCTGGTGGAGTGTTACAGAATTGCAGGAGGAGTGAGGGATGGATCCGACCTTTTGTTTTTTGCTATAATTAGAGGGGCCTCGCAAATTTTAAAAGCATCTGGTGACTGAAATACCCTGTGTAAGTGATGTTTTGGATAAAGAAAAAAAACTGAGAAGCATCTCCAAAATCCACATTGATTAGCCAGCGGCAAAAATGAGCAGAAGTCTCCAGATGAAAACCACAGTTTCCAGCGGCTTGTGGATGAACTGTTTTTCCAAAACATTGCCATGCCGACCATCTGACTCACCAGGCTCCACACAGAAGAAATCAAGCAACCGCACTTGGACATTTAGGGTAAAAACTCAACTAGACTGGATTTGGAGCCACCTAGGACAGTGGTTCTGAACCTTCCTAATGCTGGGAGCCTTTAACACAGTTCCTCATGTTGCAGTGACCTCCAACTGATGGGAGATGTAATTCTGAAATCTGTCTCTTATTGGTTGTTGAATAAAGCACTGTTGGCCAATAGGGAAGCAAGATAGGTGGGACTAGGAGTCAAGGAGGATTCTGGGAAAGAGAGGCAGAGTCAGAGATGATGTAGTCGCCGTAGGTGTAAGAGGTCCAGACTCTTTTCTCTGGTAAGAGAAATACTTAGATTAACAATGATGGGTTAAATACTTAAGTCAGAGCTAGCCAATAAGAAACAAGCAAACGGCCAACAGCTTCATAATTAATATAGCATCTTGTGTGTTATTTGGGGACTGCAACTGTGGAAGGGCCCAGGCAGATGGCAGGAAGGCTACAGTCTACACCCAACCATAAAATTATTTTCCTTGCTAGCTGGGAGGTGTTGGTGCATGCCTTTAATCCCAACACTCAGATGGATCTCTGAGTTCAAGGCCAGGCTGGTCTACAGGGTGAGCTCTTGGATAGCCAGAACTACACAGAGAAACCCTGTCTCAAAAAAACAGGAAAGAAAAAAAGTATTTTCCTTGCTACTTCATAACTGTAATTTCACTATTGTAATGAATTGTAATGTAAATATCTGATATGCATAATAGCTGGTATGAGACCCCTGTGAAATGATTGTTATACACACACACACACACACACACACACACACAATGGATCATGACCCACATGTTGAGAACCAATGACTTAAGAGCTACACCTGTGGATGTAGGGTAGAGTAACTGTGTTGGACAGATGTCTCAGAGGTTAAGAGCTACTGCAGAAGACTCAAGTTCGGTTCCCAGGACACACATAATGGCTCGCAAACAACTGTAACTCCAGTTCCAGAGAACCTGATGGCTCTTTCAGGCCTCCACAGGCTCCAGGCATTTTCATGGTATACAGACATACATGAAGACAAAACACCCATGCATACGAAATAATAATAAAAATATTAAACAGTAAACTCCAATAAAGATACCAAGATAATAAACTTAATAATAATGACAATAAAATAATATATAATGAAATTTTATAAACAAATGCTCTCAAGCATGTCTGTGATAAAAGGACAGAAGGAAGACACCAAGCAAAGAAAGGCCAATCAATAGACCACTAGACAAAGCAATAGATTCTTGCCTAACAAAGTATTGATTCCTGGACAGCCAAGCATCCATTTTTCTCACTTATCTTTATGTCTAATTGGTTGGTCTAGAAGATACAGAACATTAGAGTTTTATTTACAGGTGTGACAGATGACATCTCAGCCACATCTCACAGTGTTCAGTGAGACAGACATGGCATATGTAAATCATGATCCCAATTCTTTATCTTACTGACTAGAGAGACTAGAGGGCACTGAACACCGAAACTACAAACAGCATTTCAACATAAAAACATTCACTATGGTTACATAAAATTTTTGAAATATTAAATAGAAATATCAACTTGGAATCATTTTGATCATTGCAATAATTTGGCCTTTCAATAAAAATTTTCAGATTTTAATAGACATTTATGTAAGTCGTTAGAACAATTTAAATTTAAACATTTTTCACATTTCCTTGATGCTTTTGATGTAGAAATGTAACACGAGTTCTAATAGGTCCTAATAATAAAAGCATGGAGTCAGATATAGGGGAAAATGCTGAGAGATCAGAGAGAAGAAGAGCAAGACAAGGTCACCTTTACCTCACTAGCTTCCAAGTGGAAAAGAGAGTGAGTTCCTGTTTCCTTCCACCTATATTCCTTTCTCTGCCCAGCCATCTCACTTCCTGTCTGTCTGTACAGACCTCCAGACCTCTATGGTTAGCCAGTGGCACCTCCACCCTCTGATCTTCAGACATGCTTTTATACAAACAAGATGTCACTACACAGATATTTCAAATTTTGTTCATCCCCCCCCCCACCACCACCACCTCCAAGACAGGGTTTCTCTGTGTAATTGCACTGGCTGTCCTGGAACTCACTTCATAGACCAGGCTTTGAACCCATAGAGATCTGTCTGCCTCTGCCTCCTAAGTGCTGGGATTAAAGGTGTGTGACACTACCACCCAGCATTTTGCTCAATTTCTATGCCATAATCTTTTAAGTATTCTCTAGTCAAGGATAACTAATTACGTGAAATTTTTCATAATACAACATAGTGATTTTGCTGAAATAAAGGAAAGAAAATTAATTTATAGAATAGACAAAAATATATAAAACATTTTTACTAACATACTGTAATAACTGCATGCATTTTAGAAGCCTTCACTGTTCCCCACCAAGTCCTCACCAATGTATTCTGCTCCTAATTGTCATATTTACTGTATCTAACATTTTGATACATTTCAGTCAGAGAAAACCCATAGCTTTTATGTATTCTTTGTCAACATGCAACTCTATTAGTCCAAGAAGAGGACAAAATTCATCTCCCTTTCCTTGCCCTTTATTTTTAACCCAGATGCATTATAATTGAAGACAATGTCTTGTTAATTCATAGTTCATTTATCTTTAATTTTTTGTATTCCATTTAAAATTTGTATTTGTCTATTTTTAATTGAATTAATCAATTGATTTTTAATTATTTCCTCTTTTGAGTATTTTAAAAGAATGTTTTAATCCATGCTGACCATCTTTGGTCTCTCTGTCTTCACCCCTTTATTTTGTGATTGCCCTGTGTTACATCCATGAACACTGAAAACTCCACCAGTCATGGTTACAGTTTCCAAAAAGGGGTTAAAAATACTCAAGCAGTCAAGCATGTAAAACAACTGAAAATCCCATTCCTTGGCGAGAGAAAAAAAGAATGTGGTCCATTTGAAAGAACAATTCATTGGTATCTATAAGGTTCAATTACATTATCATATGATTCAGCAGTTTGAGTTTTAGATATTTTCATAAGACAGTTTAAGACATGTCCACAGGATTGATTTACTCATAGTAACCCCAAACTGGAAACAGACCAAATGGCAGTCAATAGAAGAATGGATACATGGCCATTGTTAGTCATACAATGGGAGGCATTTAATAATGAGAGTAGCATGGACGACTCTCACAGATACTGTACTGAGATCAGACATGAAGTACGAGTTCGACACTAGGCAATGCTTTTTGCAGGGTTGCACTGAAGGCCAGGAACCAGTGAAACTAGTCTGCAGTGGTTGAAATCAGAGCCCAGGTGCCTCTCCATGGGTTGCTGGGTGATTTGGGAAACAGGAAAGGACTATTCCAGAGAAATGAAAATGCCCCAGCTCTTATTTGGGTGGTATATGTAATTGTTAAGAACAATTATTAAGCATATAAAATCCATGGACTTTAAAGTTTGAAGATTTGAAAGACTTGTTTGTGTCAGTTTCATGTAACCATGTTTCTAACGTTGTACATTTGTTTGCCTACCTTTTCAGTCACAAATCATGACACATTACCTCTCTCTCTCTCTCTCTCCACACACACACACACACACACACACACACACACCTATCTCAGGTATTCTACACTAGCCTTGAACTTGCTATGCAGCCAAGAATGAGGATGAACTCCTGGTCCTCCTGCCTCTACCTCTGGAATTCTGGGACTGCAGGACTGCACCACCACATCTAAGCTTCCCTTTGCTCATGAACTAAATTGTCCTATAGGAAATTCCCAAATGTTCAATAGTTTTGACCTATAAAAATAGAAATTCTTATGATCTAAACTGACAGGATTTTTGGTTTTTTTTTCTTAGATTACATTTTCAGAGCAAAATTCTTCAACACAAAAGTCTGTAGGTGAGTAACCCTACCTTCCATTGCCCGTCATTCTACAAATTGATTTCCTAGTGTTTTAAGTGTCTGGCTTGTCCCTCACTGTTAATTCTTTGCATTTTGAGGTCACTTCACACCTGTCCACAGACTCCACTGCTCAGCATCATAGTCAGCACACTGGGAGTGAGCAGTGTACAGGCAACAGCCTTTAACTGAAACAACAAAAGCAAAACAACAACAACAAAGAAACCACACTAGCTCATTACTGACCACTCCAAGAATACAACCGTTGGGTCAGCAAACACGCTGAAACGCCTATTTAACATATTAAAGTGGACCTGGCTGCCAGGCTCTCCCCAATCCCTCAGTCCTTACCTGTTCAGGGTCCTGCGGGCTGACGCACCTCCCCCACCTGAACTCTCATCCCAGGGACTGGGCTGCTCTTCCTCAGATGTCCTTCCCTACACAATCCAGCCACTTTTTCCTCTACCTTAATGCTCCTGAGACTCCCCTCTGGCCTCCCTCCCTCTCCCATTGGGCCAGGCTCAAGGTCATGTTCAGTCTGGACTCTCCCAGAAGTCTCTGCCTCTGGCTATGCTCTCCCTTTTGTTTTCAGTAAAAACCTCCTCCACCATACCTAGGAGCAGTCATGTCCTTTCTTTCCTATTTCTTTTTTTTTAATTCAGCACAATCTCCTTTTTTCCCTCTCTCCTATCATAGTGCCTTGTGCGTTTTACTCATTCACTCAACAAACTTTTTCAATTTTATGCAAAGGACCAATAACCATGAAGTACAACAGTCTTTCAAAAAGTTCTGAACTATCCACCTGCTTCAAGTGTCTCTTTATTACCCCCAAGTAGTCTAATTTAGCATTTAGGCTGGGTGTTTACACACAAGGGCCTTCCAATGTTTATCAGTGCTCTAATCTAAAACAAGAAATGTAGTCTTACGTGGTAGTGTATACCTTTAATCCCATCACTCTGGAAGCAAGGCTAGGGTTACACAGTGAGACTTTGACTCAAAAAGCAAAACTCTGAAAGTTTAGCTGTAAGTGTATTGACTCTGCAAACACAGTTTCCTATGCCCTGTGAATAATTCCTTAAAACGCGCAACACTAGGGAATTTGAGACCTGGGTAGTTAATAAAATCCAAGCCAGTCAGTGGCCAAGGACTTTTTACAGGTCTGCGAAGGACAAAGGAGTCATTAACATTTTTTAGAGACAACGGCGTAATGAAAGTGTACATCGTGTACATCGTTGCAACAGAAAGCGCAACGTAACTTTCTGAGTGTCTCCACTATAAACAACCATGACACCCTGCACCATAACTCTGTGCCAGAGACGAGGTCACCACAGGCCACGACAAAGGAGCTAAGGGCAGGGTAACGTAAAGGCCGCCCCGGAGAGGGTGTGGCTATGGGCCAGACCCGGGAAGGGGCGTGGCTAAGACAGCCACATGATGGGAGTAGTTACAAGGGCCTGGAGAGGGGCGTGGTTAGGGAGGGCCTAAAAGAGGCCCGTGGCTACTGGAGGGGGCGTGGCAACGGCGGACTACCGCGGCCGCCGCCCTCCGACAGGAAGGGGCAAGTCTGTGCCCGCGCCCACGCTCGTTCCCGCGGCGACTCGTGGTCGGGGCCGCGCGGGAGCGACATGCCTGCGCGCCCGGGCCTGTGACCCGCTCGGGGATGGCCAGCGGCTCCGTGGCAGGCGAGCGGCCGAAGCGCACACCGGGCCGTCAGCGGCTGCTGCCCTCGGGCTGCGGAGTCCCGGCGCGTTCCAGCGTCTCCCCACTGCCCTGCGGACGAAGCTGGCTGACTCCTCGAGGACGGACCGCCCGCGCGGCCCCGCTGCTGCTGCTCCTGCTCGTGCCTTCCCCGCGCCTGGCCGCCACCGCCCCGCGTAGGACGCTGGCTGAGCGCACGCGCCCGGGGCGCGCCGTCCTCGCGGCCGCGCTCGGCGCCGGCAGAAACGCGCAGGGCCGTCTGTCGCTGGGCGCCGGGCGTGTGCCCTCGCTGGCGAGCAGCCGGAGAGGTGAGGCAAGCGGGAGCACGGGTCACCCAGGCGGCGAGGCTCTGTCCACGCCCGGGCGAAGGTTCGGAGCGCAGAGCTCGCGTGGTCGGGCACCCGCTGACACGCATACTCCCTGTTAGAGCCAGGGAGACTTGGAAAAAGTGCTGGATGCGGATGCTCAAACGTGCAGATCGGGGAATAAAGAGATGGCATGACACTTTGACTTGATTCCAAACTGTATTGATTCACTCATGGCCCGCACTCGCCCATTTTGTGCCTGGCACTTTACTAGCTGTTTGGGTGTAGTTAATTCAACAGAATCTTTCCTTTCTGGAGCTTACTTCGCGCAAGACACGCACCATGTATGTGTGTGTTTTGTATATGAATATGTACTTATCCATGTTGACTTTGTATGTACTAATTTGACAAATACTATAGAGAAAAATAGAGGCAGTATGCTTAGGAACTGAAGAGGACCTCCGTTTGTGCGTTTAAATTGGGTGACAGAAGTCTGATTCACTGATGTGTCATTTAATACTTGAAGGTGGGGAGGTGCAACACTGAACTGTAAGATTTTGAAAGTAAACTAGCTGGAATTTGCTCAAAGTAAGTAGATAAAATCTTATTGTGCCGACTAATCAGAAAAGGTGGCATAATTACACCTTAGGTAACTTGTTTCTGTCCATTAGTAGCCATCCACACCCATGCTTTTGTTTTCCGGATTGCCAGCATCTAAAATTTAAGGATACCTGTGGCTAGGGGAGAAACTGATAAATAGTTCCGAAAGATGAAGGACGCTTTATACACAGGGGAATGAGCAGTGAGCTTTGTATCAGTCTTATAGGAATTGGGAGTTGGGGGTGGGTTTGGCTTTTTATTTCTGTGCCTTGCCTTTCTATATGTTATTTTAATTTGTTTTGTTTTGATAGGGGGTCACACCTGCATAGCCCTGACTGATCTGGAACATATAATGATCTCCTGCGCCTCTCAGGTGCTGGGATTAAAGTCTAGGATACCACACCCTGCTTGATGTACTTTTAACAAGCTGTTGCCTTCTGATTTGTTTGCTTCTTAAAATTTACGATTTTGGAGCAAAGGAAGAGGTTCTTTCTTATTGCATTAGCAAGGTGGTGTCATTTTAGTGTCATTCTTGAGTCAGACATGAGGATAGATGCGTTTTTAAAAGGGACACAGCGGAGACAGTAGGAAGCTTTCGTGTCCATTTTTGTTCCTCTATTCTCAGCCCTGGGTTGTTTGTTTGGCTGTGTACCTGATGTCCCCAGTAGATAGATCCACCTCGGGGTGTTGTGTCCTCAACATTTGCAGTTGGCTTCTCATCTATTCAAGGTTAGCCTTGGACTTCTTTTGTAATTATGGGTTTTAACATCCTTTTGCTATGATGAAAGTCTCCAGAAAGGAGAATTATGTGTTACGTTCTAATACACCTTAACTTGCTAGCTTCCTGCTGTGGTTCCTGGGAATACAGAACAGCCATGTCCACACTGTTGTCGTTTGACAGAGAACATGATGGCATTCCCTTCCCTCAGCAAATAGAATGCCAACTGGGAAGTGGCCAGCCCTTTTCCCTACTTTTTAAAAGACAGTTTTCTTGAAATAAGCTTGCTATTTCAGTTCCAGTTGTTTTAGGAAAAAGAAAAAAATGTACGCGTACAAATCGCTGCTAGTTCTTACTAGCAGTGGAGATTTGTGCGTCTGGGGATATAATACTCAAGCAAGAGGACCAGACTTCAGTTCCCCAGAACCCACATAAATACTGGGCTTGCATAATGATCTTCCTGTCATTCCAACACTCAGAAGTTACCATTGGAGTGATCTTTAACCATATCCATGAGTACAGACTGAAGTTTCTGTCCCATCCGTTCCATAGCTGTGTAGTCCCAAATAAACACACAGAGGCTTATAATTATTATAAACTGTTTGGTCTATAGTTCAGGCTTCTTATTGGCTAGATCTTTATTATTTATTAACCCATTACTATTAATCTGTGTATCTCCATGTGGTTTTGGCTTACCAGTGATGCCTGGGCCTTTCATCCTCGGTAGCTACATGGAGTCACCCTTACAACCGACTCTCTTCCCAGTATTCTCTTAGTCTGGTAACCCCACCTATACTTCTTGCCTGGCTACATCCTGCCTGTATGTATAATAAACAGCTTTATTCATTAGCCAATAAGAGAAGCATATATTCACCAAATACAGAAGGACATTCCCCATCATCTCTGCTTTTCTCTCTAAATAAAAGGAAGGCTTTAGCTTTAACATAATAAAATTATGTAAAACAGCTGGGAGTTGGTGGCACATGCCTTTAATAACAGCACTCAGGAGGCAAAGCCAGGCAGATCTCTGTGAGTTTGAAACCAGCCTGGTCTACAGAGTGTGTTCCAGGACAGGCTCCAAAGCTATATATATATATATATATATATATATATATATATATATATATATATATATATTTCAAAATATGTTATCAAGCAAAAACTATATTAACAATATTTAGTACATTAACATTGTGCAAACTTTAAAGAAAATGTTCTATCATCTGTCCTATCTTTGTGAGTCTAAAGTTTTATATGTAACTTATATTTATCATAACTAAGTTCTTTAACTCTGTCAAAGACTCCAGAAGGTTATAATATAAACTCTAGAATTGACAGAGGCATCTTGCTGCCTGGACAGTCACCCAAAGTTCCTCTGTAACGTTGGGGCATCCCTCTTTAGCCTATAGGCCCAGACTGTGTGGCAGAGTTTTTATGAAACAGGAGCTTCGAAGGACCACTCTGTCCCTTGGCAGTTTCAGCAGTCACTTTTCTTTGTAGCCTGCCTTTCCAGGTTGGACAGCATGCTGTCAAGCAGTCCAGGCAAGACAGTTTCTTGTCCAAAAGGCTATCCATGCCATGTTGAAGGCCACCTCCATAACAAGTTTCTTCAATGTCTATCTTCCTCTCTGATGTAATTGATATTGTTAGGAGCAGTTGTATCTCATTGACATGAAAAACCCTGATAAACCATTTTAAATGCCATGTTCTGTAGGTCTTTGAAAGGTTTTGAAGGATACCTGTCCATTTAAAATAATCTTTATATATCTAAAAAACCTAACTAACATGAGTATAAATTTTGATTATTACAGATTATTATCTATTAATTTGTATTTTTAAATTATATATAACACTTTTAAAAGAGCTATACAAACACAATACCTAAACAAGAGTAGCAATATACATATAAAAAGTTGACCTTAAATTTGTATCAATAAACCAAAATCCGTACCAATGGAAGTTTCTGTCCTACCTGGTCTTGCAGTCATTCAATCCCAAACAAATACACAGAGACTTATATTACTTATAAACTGTTTGGCTGATGGCTTAGGCTTCTTACTGGCTAGCTCTCTCTTAACTATTAGCCCATAACTATTAATCTGTGTATTTCCACATGGTCTTGGCTTACCAGAGAATGCCCAGGCATCCTACCTTCCTCAGTAGCTACATGGCATCTCTCTGGCTACTCACTCTCCACGTCCTTCTTCCCAGCCTTCTTCTAGTCTGGTAGCCCCATCTACACTTCCTGCCTGGCTACATCCTGCCTGCCCATTGGCGGAAACAGTTTTATTCATTAACCAATAAGAGAAACATATATTCACAACATACAAAAGGATATCCCCCATCACATGAGTTCTGGGTTCAATTGAGAAACCCTGCCTGGCTGAATAAGGTAGAGATTAATCAAGAAAGATGCCAGATATCAACCTCAGGCTTCTACAGACAGGCACACATATTGCTTATACACCTGAACATGTGTTCATACATGTAAACTAGCTACCATCCGGGTGCTGGGAATAGACAGGATCCTCTGAAGAACAGCCAGTGTCCATAATTGCTTAGTCTTCTCTCCAGACCCTGTTGTGATTGTTTTTGTTCTACTGGGTGAATATGGTAGTGAGGTAGAGTGAGGCTGGCGTTGATGTTGTAAGTCACAAGAGTTGCCTTCTCATTCAACACAAGGAATTGGGGACTAGAGTGGCCCTGCCATACACTCTAGACTCACGTTTTCAAGTGCCTCAATCTGTGGACTATTCCAGCAGAGATCTAAGATGAGTGAGATGGCCCTAGAGGAGCACTTTCATTCATGTAACACTGTTTTTTGAGCTAGGTCTGATTTACCTAGGGGTGGGGCGGAGCAGGGTCTCGTAATATAGCCTCGGCTGTCCTCAAAGTCCTAATGTAGGCAGGCATGACCTCAAACTCCTGGTCTTCCTGCCGCTTCCTGAATGCTAGGATTTCAGGTGTACACCACCACACTTGGTTTTATATGGTGTCGAGCGTTGACTCCAGGGCCTCATCCTCAGCCCCAGACTTTCTTGCTGTTACCTTACAGAGCTGCCTCTAGTCCTGAGCTAGAGATGAATGGTGATGAAAAAGGCCCAGGGTAATGTGAGTTCGCTCACATGAACAGGTAGACTAGTGTCATAATCTAGATCCCAGATGTTATAGTTTCAGTACAAAGTATAAAATTATTCCTGGCTTGCTGTGTAGAAGGCCCTCTGATGGATGCTAAAAATGAAGACAGTGAATCTGGCTGCTTCTAAACCATGTGGACTACTGAATGATGCAGATGTGGAAATACAGTATTCAATGCTGTAACAAGGCTTCCTGTGCCAGCTTGGGAACACGGGTAAAGGAGCAATAAAGGCTGTTCTTTACCTGTGTGGAGGAAATAGACACAGTTTATGCTAAAAACATAACAGCTGGGAAAGGAAGCAGCCTCCTTGAAGCACCAAGAGCCCATTTTGACCATCAGATGCACAGACCTTTATATTTTGTTGGGCAGCAGACATTGCTGACACAATTATTGCACCTGTTGTTCTCAGCTGGATGCTCACCACGAGCATGGCTACGTCTTCCCACGTAACCAGTAGTTCGGGGTGGCTGCCGAAGGCCACAGAGAAACATCAGACCTGTGGGGTCTTACCCACGCCACCCTGAAGGTTCGAGACTTGGTTAATCAGCTTAAGTGTGTTCTGGTTTAGGGCGGCCTGCTGAAGAAACCTTTTTATCCCTGAGTTAGTAAGGGTCCTTCTCTCTACTCTCCACAGTAGCTGGCTGCATTGCAGCCACACCGTGCCAAAGTTAGAAGAGTACAGACAAATGTGTAGTGAGATCTCCATGACCCTAATGGTCTGTAACTTGAACAAAAGTCCCTTACTTTTACTTGCCCTGCTTTTGTGTCAGAATGCCTCTTTTAGTTTACTGAGTTTAAGCGCCTTTTCTTGGCAAAATTAGATGGCTGGGCCATAACAGCACTTGCTGCACAAGCAAAAGGACCGGGATTTGAATCCACAGCATCTGTGTAAAGTGCCAGGCAAGGCTGCCTGCATCTTTTTTTTAATATTATTTTTTAATTTAGGTTAGAAACAAGCTTGTTTCACATGTCAATCCCAGCTCCTTCTTTCTCCCCTCCTCCCCCGCCCTCCCCATCAGGTCCCCCAGTCCCCCACCCAATCTCGATCCACAGGGAGGGTAAGGCACTCCATGGTGGATCTCCAGTAACTGTCATTTCATCCAGGGCAGGGCCTAGGCACTCCCCCAAGAGTCCCAGCTGAGATAGCCTCCCATATTGTGGCATGGGCACTCAAAGTCTATTTGTACGCCAGGGATAAATACTACCCAAGGCCCCTTAGGGCTGCCTGCATCTTAACCTTGCTATGAGGGGGAGCCATGAGGATCAATATTTCTTCACTGTCCATCTAGCTCCAGATTCACTAAGAAACCTTGTTTCAAGGGGTAAAGCATAGAGTGCTATCAGGGTGTCAAACAGCCTCATAGGGGGCACAGTCCTGTTCTCTCTCTCTCTCTCTCTCTCTCTCTCTCTCTCTCTCTCTCTCTCTCTCTCTCTCTCTCTCTCTCTCTCTCTCTCACACACACACATACACACACACACACAAATTGGTGGTGGCAGAAGCAGGAGGATTTCTGTAAATTCAGGGCCAGCTTGGTCTACATAGAGAGTTCCAGAAGAACCAGAGACCCTGTCTCCCCACCCCCAAATGTTACTCTAATTTCAAAACAAAGCAAAACATTTAGTGTTGGTGAAGCACAGTAAGCCAGGGGAGCGTTGCAGTGTTCTTTGCTTTCTGCATCCGATGAAGACCTTGAAATAAGTGTACAGGATGGGTTGGGTCTGTGATCTCAGAACTTGGAAGGCAGAAGAGGGGGATCTTGAGTTCAGAATCAACCTAGGCTACATAGTGAGATCAAAATTGGCAGGAAGAGAGGTGAGCTGTCTGTGGAGTAGGAATTTAAGTGATTAAAAAAATATCTTCAAAACCAGCCTAGATACGATGAAAGACTGAATTTTCCTTCCCAGATCAGGGTCCAGCCTTGCCCTTGGGCAAGTTCTAGCCAGGGCAGTTAGATAAGAAAATGAAATGGTAGGCATCCAGGCTGGAAAGCAGAAGTAAAGCTGTCCCTCACAGATGATGTGATCTTGGTTGTGGAAACACTAGGGATGCCCTGAATTACCTGGAAAAGTCCAAAAGGCATCAATGAGTGCCGAGTCAGGCGTATATCTACACACCGTACTACACACTCTGAAAGTAAAAGTGAAACAGTTTCATTCCAGGGACATTTGAAAGACCTTAATTAACCCTTATGGATAAGCTTGTGAAAGATCACAAAGCACACATTCAGAAAGCTATAGAACATGATTAGAGCTATCAAAGACCTAAATCAACAGAAAGATGTCTCGTGTTTATTGATTTGAATACTGTATTATTAAGATGACAGTACCCCTAATTGAGTCACAGAATTCAATCTTCAAAATCTCACAACCTCTTCTTTGCAAAAAAAAATGGCATACTTATCCTAAAATTCATATATAATAGCCCAACAATCATGATAAAGAACAAAATCTACTTCCTGATGAGGACACATGTTGTGGAGGAATTAAATACATGAAGAAGTCAGAGGTAAATCTTCACACAGTCAACTGATTTTTAGCCAGGGTGACAGGACAGTGTCATAGAGAAAATGGTGCTGACACAACTAGCTGTCTTCATACAGAACAGTGAGGCTACCTCATGCCATACGTAACTCCCTGAGCATTGGCCTCATTGAAAGAGCTAACACTGGGAACCTCTGAGAAGAAAACATGGTGTCAGTCTTCATACACATTAGACTAGCAATAGTCTCTGACAGGTGACAGTTGTAGGAGAAACAGCAGAAGGGGAAATAGGTTATTTGGGCATCATCAAAACTGAACTTTTCAGAAGTTCAAAGTATAAAACATATAAAAAATATTAACTAATTGATAATGGAAGAAAGTATTTGCAAATAGTCTGATAAGGAACTTGTGTTTGAATATATGAAAAATGATTCAGTCCAATAATGGAAAGACGAAAGCCCAATTGAAACAGACAAAAAGGCTAGAGAGGTGGCTCAATAGTTAGGAGCAAGCTGTGCATGGTAGCTGACACCTTTAATCCCAGCACTTGGAAGGCAGCGGCAGGTGGGTCTCTGTAAACTCAAGGCTAGTCTGTTCTACAGAGCAAGTTCTAGGACAGCCAGAGCTACAAAAGAAACTCTTGACTTAAAAAAAAAAAAAGGAGCACTTGCTGATCTAGAGAATGAGTTTAGTGCCCAGCACCCACATGGGATGACTTACAGTTGTTTGTTTATGACAGGGTCCCTGTGTAGCTCTGGCTGTCATAGAACTTTCTGTGTAGACCAGGCTTCGTACTTACAGAGATCCTCCTGCTTAGGCATCCCAAGTGCTGGGATTAAAGTTATGTGCCACCACACCTGACTATAAATACTTTTTTAAGTAGACAAAGGACTTAGACATTTCTTCAAAGATACTCAGATTTCCAGTAAGCATATGAGAAGATGGCCAACATTGTTAGATAAGAGAGAAATGTAGGTGAAAGCTACAGATAGTGTTTGTACCTTTGAGGGTAGTTATAATTTATAAAGCAAACATCATAGCAAGTATCAGTGAGGATGTGGAGAAATTGGGAGCCTCTTTGGCTGCACATAAACGAGAAAACTGGTGATGCCACTTGGGGAAAAATCTGGCAATTCTGCAAACAGCTACCATAGGATCCTGCAGTTCTGCTCCTAGGGACATACTCAAGAGAACTGAAACATTGAGAGCCATGGACTGTACACAGTATATATCCTTCAGCTGTGGAATGTATGAACAGTGTGGGATCTCTGGGCAGTGGCATGCTATTCGTGACACAGAAATAAAGTGCTGGCATGTCCTGCAGCGTGGATGGCCATTGACCATAATGCCAAGACCATGCTGTATGACCCCATGCATATGAAATCTACAGAGCAGGCAGACAGCAGGGTGGAGAACAGATTTCTGTTGTCTAAGGCAGTGGTGGAGAGTGGGGAAGAGGGTTGAGTGTGGTGGCTCAAGCCTGCAATCCCAGGATGTGGGAGACTGATGAGGAGAAGTATCACTGAGTCTGAAGCCAGCTGGGGCCCTCTAGTTTGCTCCGGGTCAGTCTGAACTGCAGAGTGAGAGAGACCCTATTTGAGACAGTAGGGAAGAGTACTGGCTGAAGGATGCAGCTTCTAGTCAGGATGGAGAAAGTAGTGCATGACTCTTAAATTTATAAGAAACAACTGAATTTTATGCATGAAATGGGCTGGTTCCACCGTATGTGTGGATTCTAGTGTGAAAATGGGACAGATTGCTGAGGTATTGAAACATAGCGTTGACTTTTGTGTCCTGCTCAGACTGATAGTTGCTTCCTTTCTAGATCTAAGCCTGTCCGCCGAGTGCCGGCAGCTGGAGCATAGAAAGGGGAACTTGCCCTCTTCTGTGAGTCGAAAACTCTACTTTGACACCCACTCTTTGGTGTGCTTACTCGAAGCAAATGGTAAGCCCCACCCCGCCCCTGCCCCTGCCCCTCCCCAGCCTTTGGCTGCACCTTGGATCTGTGCAGCCCTGCGTGACTTTTGCTGTGCTTCCTTTCATTTCCGGTAACTCTCTTTCGACTTCCCAGCCTTCAGGAAGCTTTTGGTTGGTGCTCTCATTTGCTCTTCGTTGCTGTTGTAAGCACCATAACCAGAAGCAAGGTGGGGGGATGAAACGGTTTGTTTGGCTTACGTGTTAGGTTCATCATTGAGGGAAGAGTGACAGGAACTCAGTAGGAGCTGAACTTGAGACCCTGGGGGAGTTCTGCTTACCGCTTACTCCACGCGCCTGCTCAGCATGCTTTCTTAGATTGCCCAGGTCCACTTGTCCAGGGATGGCACTGCCCACAGTTGGCTCGGTCCTCTCAGATACCCACCCCCACCCAGTAGACATGCCCATGGCCTGTGGAAGCAGTTCTTTGGTTAAGGTTGCTTCCTCTTCCCAGCTGTGTAGACAGCTGAAGCTAACTAGGACAGAGAGTCGGCCTCTTTTTTAAGTACACTTTTTTTTTTCTTGGCTTGAGACTTTTTTGAGAGACACACTTAAGTATCCCAGGCTGGCCTCGAACTTACTGGAACTTCTGATACCCCGCCTCTCCTTGGGGTTACAGACGTACCACAGTGCACAGTTTCTGCAGGGCTCGGTGCCTGCTGGGTACAAACCTTTGCATTGACCTGCTCCCCTGCACCCTGCCTTGATGAAGGAAGCCTTTTTACTGTATCAGTACAATGGAGACTTCTTAAAAGTTTCTTTTGTGGGGAAAAACAGTACATTTTTGCTTATTTGAGATTTTTTGGTGTTTTTGTTGTTGTTTTGCTTTGTATTTTAGGTGTTTTGGGGGATTGGTTTTGTTTTATTTTGGTTTTTTACATATATTTACTGTGACTAGGGAGAGGTCAAATGACAGCTTGCAGGAATTAGTTCTTCCCTCTGCAGTGTGGGTTCTGGTGATAGAATTCGTGTCATCTCGATGCCAAGCACCTTTAAGCTGAGAGACATCCATAGGTCCTCTGTGGGATTGTGGTTTTGTTTTTTGTTTTTTTTTTATTACTATTTGTTTGTTTTCTTTTCTTTTTTAATTTTTAAAAATTATTTATTTTTATGTGCGTTGGTATTTTGCCTGCATGTATGTCTGTGTGAGGTGTTGATCCCCTGGAACTGGAGTTACAGACAGTTGTGAGCTGCCATGTAGGTGCTGGGAATTGAACCCAGGTCCTGTGGTAGAGCAGCCAGTACTCTTAACTACTGAGCCATCTCTCCAGCCCCCCTTTTTTAATTTCTAAGATTTGTTTTCTTTTTATTTATTGGGGAAGGCACCTTCAGAAACCAGAAGCAGGTATCAGATCACCTGGAGCTGGAGTTATAGTTAGTTGTAAGCTTCCTGTAAAGGGTGCCGGGTACCAAACTCATATCCTCCGGAAGAACAGCAAGTTCTCTTCGCCTGACTGCAGATCCCTAGCACCCACGTAAACAGCCAGGCATCATGATGTGTCTGATCCCAGCACTGGGAGGGGAGACAAAATTATCCTCAGAGCTTGCTAGCCAGCCCATATATCTGAGTCAGCAAACTCCAGGTCCAGTGAGAGACCCTGCCTCAACAAAATCAAAAATAAAGTAAAATAAAAATAAGGTGTCGAGTGACTGGGGAAGACCCTCAGCTATCCACCCAGATTCCACACGCACACATCTCACACATAGACCAGAAAGGTTGCCGTGACACAAATCTGGAGTATGCTTTTGAAATAAACATGTCTGTGTTTACTTCACTGAGTTGCTTTACCCAGGTATACACATTTGCGTTAAGTGGGCAGACACCCTGGTTCTGGGGAGCCGTAGAAGCCCCGCCTCCTCGGCTGCTGTGTGTCAGCCCATCTGTACCACAGACTTCAGAAGACTCCCATAGATCCCCTTGGATATTAAATTCAATAATGTGCGTAGTGGGCTTCGGGAAAATGGTCAAGCACGATGTAATAGTTTGTTTGGCTTTTCTCACCGAATGAAACAGCAGGCCTTTTCCACCAAAACGCCTTTCAGCCTAGAATTTAAAAGAAAAGACATGGGGGTGGAATGTAAAGTTGTCTTGGTAAGCAGAAATGCTCTGCTTGTCTTGGTTTAGAACCTGGGATGGCGTCAGAGATTGCTGGTGAATCCAGCCACTGAAGCATACTCAGGTGTTTCCTTCTGGTCAGGGTGGCAGACACGTCACAGCCTGTAGGTCTGTCTCTCTCTCCCACTAGGCCATTCTTTCCTCCTCCTTCAGAATTCAGGCCTTCCCAGAAACACGTGTTTTCTCCACATCTTTGTCTGGTTTTTCTTCTGAGTCCGGTTTCTGTGTGTTTGCCTAGGGTTTACCACTCAGCAAGCAGAAATCATTGTGTCTGCGTTGGTCAAGATCATGGAGACCAACATGAATATCGTCTACAATGATATGGTCACCAAGGTGCAGCAGGTAACATGGGCAGGGTGGATGGGCACACTGGAGTCTGCAAGCAGAGTGTCACTTGTAATAAGCAGCTTTTTTGGGTACTGCTCTGCTGAGAAGTCTGTGGTAATTTCAACCGTAGTTCAGAGGCAAAAATCACAACAAAAACACTTCATCAAAGCCACTTAGTCAGTTCTTACAGGCTTTTGCTTGAAGGCTCACTGTGTCAACATGACTGCTAGGGCACGCTCGTGTTAGTGACTGGAGATGTGGCCAGAGCTGTAGGTGACAGCACTGTGTAACCGAGTGCAGTCTCTCCCACTACGATGTGACTCACTCGCTTTTGCTGCCCGTGAGTGTCCTCTTCCCTGTTCTCTCTTTTTGGAGCAGAGGGGCCCTTACCAGTCCCTTTTACCCCCCTGTTCTAGTTCCTTATAGCCACGGTAGGCGGAGGTAAGAAGTGGGTTAGGGCCACACTAGAGTCCATGCTTGTCTCTCTCTTTCCAGGAAATCACTCTTCAGCAAATAATGTCTCAGATTGCTAACGTGAAAAAAGATATGGTCATCTTGGAGAAGAGTGAGTTTTCAGCCCTGAGAGCAGAAAATGAGGTAAAACTGCACAGCCACTGTAACATTCTCTGTTAAGACATTTTCACATGCCTAGAAAATTACTCACAGCAGCTGGTAAGAGTTTGCACTGCTGAGCACAGCAAAGTGAGAACGCTGCTAGCCCTGGAAACCCTGCCCAGGCCCCTTCCAGCCCCTCCTCTCAAGAGGAGAACAGCCCTGGCTGATTTAATCTTCCACTGGTGTTGCCCATTCTAAGACATCTGGTTGGTGGATGCATACAGTGTGCCCTGCAATAACAGAGCCTTTTGTTTTCATTGTCTATGGCATTTTATTACTATGCAGATCATCCTAGTATTAGGATTTTTTGTCCAGTCTGCAGCATTAGGAATAGATCTACAAAATACACTTTCCCTACAAAAATAAATACATAAATAAATATTATTTCTTTTTAAGCTTTTTTATGTTTATGGGTATTTTGCCTGCATGTATGTCTGTGAGCTACTTGCATGCACTGCCCACAGAGACCAGAAGAAGGTGTCAGATCATCTGGAATTGGAGTTTCAGATGGTTGTAAGCTGCTGTGTGGGTGCTGGGAACTAAACTTGGGTCCTCTATAAGAGCAATAAGTGCTCTTAACCACTAAGTTATCTCTCCAGCCCCCGGTTTTTTTTATTAGATATGTGTACAATGAATGTGTATGCATGTGCATATGTGAATTCCACAGCATGTTTGTGGAGATCAGAGGACGACCTTGTGGGGCTGGGTCTCCTTCCACCTTTCTGTGGGATTTGGGAGTAGAATTCAGGCTGTCAGGCTTGCAAGACAAGTGCTCTACCCGCTGAGCCACCCCACCAGCCCACTTTCTGCCTCTTTAAAGTGTGGTGTGTGACTTAGGGAAGTGTTTCTTTGCATCTTGCTTTCATCCTCAGTTGCACTGAAGTCCTGTGAGGGAGTCATTTGTTGCCTGGGGAACTCACACAGTTGACTTTGAACTCAGCGTGTAGAGGGCAGAATTGGTTGAAAGGAAAAGCCAAGGAGGAATTAAAAAGAAAACAGGGTCCCTCAGGACAAATGTGTGCCACAGGTGTTCCTCACTTGATGTCATCCACACGGGACTCGGGCTGGTTTCCCAGTTACTTGTGCATTGGGGCATTTGGTTGTTTAGTTGTTCGGGTTTTTGGTTTTTTTGAGACAGAGTGTTATGTAGCTCAGGCTAGTGTTCTATTCAGTATGTAGCCTAGTTTGGCCTCATTAATTGCACAGCCTTTCAACCCCAGTGTCCCCAATGCTGAGATTGGAGGCTGCACCACTGCAGCCAGCTTAGGTAGTTCCGTGTTCTGAGGTAGTCGTGTGCCGCAGATGAGGGGTTGGTGAGCCTGTGCTTGCATGTTTGCTGTGATGTTTGATTTATGGTTCCCTCTAACTGTCGTGTCCTTGACTTTTTTCTCTTTACTCTTTTTAGAAAATAAAACTTGAACTACATCAGTTAAAACAGCAAGTGATGGTAAGTTCCTTCTTGTCCTCAGGCATGCATGTAATCATATACGTTCATTAATAGATAAGATCTCACACGTACATTGTGGGTGCTGGAGAACGCACATCTCTAGAATTTGTGTAATATATTTCAAAGCACACATCAGGTGCTGTATCAGTTACACTTGTCTGTGGTCACATTCATGAGGGAAATGGTGTTGTAGAAGGGTGTATTGACATAGGTCTCAGCGTGTGTAACTCCAGCTTGCCATCTCCCCCTGTGTCTCCTGAGTGCTGGACTTGATAGCCTCTGCCCCCAGGTCTGCCTAAGTCACTGTAAATCAAAACTGTTGTAAAGCAGCCACGTGGGTCCCTGAGACCATTCTCGGAGAGGGTGGCTTTGCAGGATTCCTTGTGGGTTTAGATGCTTGCTCACCCAGTTGGTCGCTTTGTAAAGTAGGAAAGAACAGTGGTGTTAGAAAAGATTTTAGTCGTAGTGAGAAAGCTTTATGTAACCAGAGTTGACTATTTGTCCTTTGGTCCATCTCTGCTTTCAAAAATGTTCTAAAGAATTTTATTCACAGATTCCATGGGGGAGGTCATGAGAGTCTTGAGGGTAAAACAGCTGGGCCCTCCCAGGCTGATGTTCGGCTCAGAGGGCATCGTCCATGCAGATAACTGGGAGGGCCAGACACAGAGCTGGCTAAGAGATGGTTGGTCCTGAGTCCCTGCCTCCAAGGCCTCTGCCATGTTCCTCCTGGGCTGGCTCCCTTAGGATAGACGGTCCCCGGTGCAAGCCCTCAAGAGGTTCAGATTGCTTACACTGGCTTTTTCAATCTCTTTGTCCCCTGCCCTTTGACCAGGATGAAGTCCTCAAAGTCCGGACAGATACTAAATTAAACTTCAATCTAGAGAAGAGCAGAGTAAAAGAATTGGTATGTTCCCTTATTAAAAGTAAATTATTAATTTATTTCTCTTTAGAATGGAGTGCTTGTTGAAGTCTTAATCTTGTATGCAAAATACAAATATTAGACACTCATCCGTTTATCAGAGATCACAACTTTATTTTAAATTTTAATTACATTTTAGATCAGACTTAAATTTGGTTTCAAAAGTAACAGTTAAATTAAAAAGTTGTTCAAATTGAATTTGAATCTTTTATTTCAAAGATAGTAGATTATGTTACATAGATGTTAGTAAGAAAATCAAACTCAATCTATTTAATATTGGTTTAATCCCCCATGGTCCCTAACTTTTCAAGAGTTCCTGATTTTCTAACTTAGGTAATATTGTTATTATATTAAATTCTACCCTGAATTGGTGATGTGTATCTCTGTATTGTCTCTTTTTTTTTTTTTTTTTTTGGTTTTACGAGACAGGGTTTCTCTGTATTGTTTCGGAGGCTATCGGTCCAGCCCGGCCTCGAACTCACAGAGATCCACCTGCCTCTGCCTCCCGAGTGCTGGGATTAAAGGCGTGCGCCACCACTGCCCAGCCTCTGTATTGTCTCTTAAATACCAGAGTAATCGTGTGTTTCAGTGACTGTGTCGGGCTGCTCCGGCAGATTTTTATTTTTCATGTTTTAGCAGCTCTGGGACTCAGACTCTGGTTCTCCTATTCTCTAGTGTGACTCCACTGAGCCACAGTACCCCACCCCATGCTCCTGGGCTACAGTACAATACCCCACCCCATGCTCCTGGGCTACAGTACAGTACCCCACCCCATGCTCCTGGGCTACAGTACAGTACCCCACCCCATGCTCCTGGGCTACAGTACAATACCCCACCCCATGCTCCTGGGCTACAGTACAGCCCTGAGCTCCTCCTGTTGACTTTTTAGCCTGTCTGAATTCTCCCGTCTTCTTGCTCGCCCCTCGTTAGCTTGGGTAACATAAGAAGGCAACTTTCTTTCTTGCGGCATGAGGAAACCAGGGCATGGGGAACATGTTTGCACTCAGAACGGGCCCCACGCGTTCAAGTCCACATAGCCCTCATGCTCATCGCTTCTCAGTTCGTCTTCTGTCAGAATGTGTCACGATGATGAATGAAGCTAATACTGGAGCTCAGACAAGTGCATAGTTGTATCTAGGACTGCTGTTGGAGTTCAGAGGTTAAGTTGAGCTTTGCAAAGTAATTGCTGAGCCCATTGGCTGTCTTTAAAATCTTAGGATACCTTTCAGTCACAAAGATCTAGCCGCCAACATATGGAAATCTTCTGTGACCTCCTTGGCAGCTAGGTTTTGCTGCGGTTCACTTGGTTTAGGAAGGTCATGGTGTGCTTTTGCAAAACCAAGCTGCAGGCCGTGAATATGGATGAAAACCTCTGAATGTATAGGATTTGCTGAGTGAGGAAGTCGGCTTGACAGAAGTGCATGGCACCTAGTAAATACGTGACTGTGCATTAATGCAAACGAAGGTTTGGCTTTCTTCTTGGTAAATTAAAATATTAATTTCAGATTTTAATTAGGGCTGAGGTTGTGACTCACTGGCCGAGCACTTTGAAAGCCCTGAGTTTGATATCCAACACAGCCAACAATTATTAGCAGTGCTGATATTTACAGCCAATTGTCATAGCAGTATAGACTGCTGCAGTTCTGGAGTTCCAGGAGCTAGGGCCACAGAAGTGTCATTGTAATAATGGTGACAGTGTCAAGATGTAGGCCTTGCTTTTCCCTGTGGTTTTGTTAATGCAGAACATCCAGCTCCACTCTGCCCTCTGGTGGCGATATGGTGAATGGCACAGATCTGAAACCCTCCCAGCTTATGTAACTGTTTGGGTCCTGAGTCACCAGGCTGGTTAGTTCAGGATTCCGGAGTCTGGGGACACATTTTTACTTCTGACCACTGTGTTACTACATTCTGTTGTTCCGGTGGTTTGAAGACAACGTTTTACAGCTAGAGATTTTCTAGGTACCTTCAGCCATTATCATTTTTCCTATTAACAATGTTAAGTTCTAAATGTCCATTTAAACTACAGGTTGCCATTTGCTCAATTAAATGCTAATGCTCATTATGGAAACATGTCTGATTTTTATTTTATTGTCAACAGAGTTGTACTAAATCTTTTACCACCATTAATAGCTAGAGGCCTTTGGAAACACTGGGCTGCAGTTTCCTGCAGCGGAGTTCCTTAGGCCGTTGTTGTTAGGATAGTTTGTGACGCTTTGCTGTGTCTCTTGTATTTGTGTTATGCTTTATAGCAGTAGTATATCTTGTTCAGAATCATATTTCTTGAACTTATCTTTTCCTAATGTTATGTTGTTCCTATCATTCCTATCATGTCAGTAATGTCTGTCACATTTGTAGTTATGGGAGCAACATTCCTAAATTAAACTGGTGTCCCATCCCCCTTACAAATCCAAAAGCATTTTGATCAACACCCATCTAAATGGGACCCAAGATATGCTGTTCTAATAGTGGGCAGGACCCAGTGATATCACAGCAAGAGATAAAATGAGAAACAGCAAAGAGACGTGGAAAGGGACTACACTTCAGCAGTGTCTTGGCTTCCTTTCTGTTGCTGTGAGAAACACTGTGTCCAAAAGCAGCTTGGGGAGGATAGGGTTTATTTCGGTTTACAGCTTGTAGTCCATCGTCCAGGCAAGCCAGGGCAGAGACCTGGAGACCATGGAGGAGTGCTACTTACTGGCTTGTTCCCAGTGACTTGTTAAGCCAGCTTAGAGCTCCCAGACCATCGGCAGAGTGAGCTAGACCCTCCCACATCAAATCAAGAAAATGCCCCAAGGTCAGTCTGGTGGGTTGTTTTCTCAGCTGAGGTTCTGTCTTCCCAAGAGACTCTGGCTTGTTTCGAGTTGATGTTAAAGCAGTCAGCACAACCAGTGGATATAAATAAGAAGGCTCAACTCCAAAGAAAGAGCTGTAGGCTGCCGGGATGCAGGGTGACGTCTCCTCTTAGATGTTCTGGGAAGCAATGAGAACGGGAAATTTAACTCACTGGAAAGACAATGGACTAGACGCTAACCCGTGCTGCATGTTTGTTTCAGTATTCATTGAATGAGAAGAAGATGCTGCAGCTCAGGACAGAAATGGTGTCCCTGGTAAGGACTGAGGCTGACTTTGCTGTCATTCTATTCATCTTTGCCTCTCCCCGTGCATGGCTTTGGGGTCAACCATCGTCTGACCTGTTACAGGAGGATGTGCACATTCAGTGTGGGTTCTTTTTCAGTGTGGTAAATGTACGTAAGAATGACCACTGCACCAATTTTGTGTTTATAATTCAATGTCATGCTTTGAAGATGTGCTGTGTGTGCACGTGCTCGTGCACATGTGAATGCAGGTGCCTGTGGAAGCCAGAAGAGGTCATTAGGGTCCTGGAGCTGGAGTTACAGGAAGTTGTAAGCTGTCCATCACGGGTACTGGGAACCACACTCCAATCCTTTGGAAGAACAGCAAGTGCTCTTAACTACTGAGCCATTTCTCCATCCCTAATGTCATTTATTCTGCAAAACTGAAACTTTTTTTCTTGGGAGGGTTGTACAACTCTGCATGTACCTGTAGGGGTCAGAGGTCAGTATCGAGTGTCTGCCTGAATAGCTCTTCCCCTTCTGTTTTGAGGCAAGGTCTCTCACTGAACACAGAGCTCAGCAGCTGGCTAGACTGGCTGGTGAGCTCCAGGATCCACCTGCCCGACTCTCAGTCCTGGAATTACAGGCACACGCCTCCACACCTAATCCATCTCTCTGGTCCCCAAAACGGTCTCTTAAACCCTAGATCTCTGTCCCTCCTCCCGGCCCCAGAGACCTGCTGTCTCCCTGTGTCTACGCTTCTAGATGACCTTGTGTAAGTAAAGTCAGAGAGGGTGTGTCTCCCCATGGTTGACTGGCCTCAGGGAATATGTTGCCTTGGGTCGATCATGTAGCTGCGCATGGCAGACTCCCTTTGTAAGAGGGAGCAGAGCTGTTCTATTGTGTAACACACCTCATCCATTCACCTGTTGCTGTGCACTCCGGTTCCTTCTGTCACTTGGCTGCTGTGTGAAATGTGACAAATAGGGATGTATAGACATGTTTTAGATTTTTCTGTTCTGGGTTCTTTGGAGTAAATGCCCAGTAGTTGAATACTATAGGACTTTCAGATTTAACAAAATCATGTTTATGAGTGTTCGGTATCAGTGATTGACAAGTAATATGAACATTTAAATCTCAATGATCAACAAACAACAAAATATAAGACACTACTTATATTTTCAATCTAAGACATGAATTAATTTCTGTGTGTGTATATTTCTGATATATATACATATATATGCATATATATGTGTATATGTATATATATATATCACGAATGTAACTTATAGGGAAGGGAGATATCCATATTGTGTTGCCTCAGACCTGTGCTGCAGGACTTTCCATGGGATACAAGGATCTTTCTCTGGAATGGCTTCATTTGCTTATTATTTACCTGCATTGACATTGGTAAGAAACTATTGGCAAGCAGATGTCTGTGAGTTTGAGACTAGCCTGGTCCATAGGACGAGTTCCTACACAGAGAAACCCTATCTTGAAAAATAAAAAAAGAAACTTCTCGTCCTTGGATCTTTAATAGAACATTCCCAGTGTTTTTATGCATTAGCATGACAACCATAATCATTGCCCACTAAGAGTTAAATATGCGTTCTGGAGTTGTCTTATGTTTGGAGGATATTAAACGGCCCTTGGTAGCTGACTTGTGTTAGTAAAACACTTGATGTTTGACCTGTGAGAGAAGACAGCCTGAAAAGATGGGGCTAGAAATAGTATTGAATCAGCCCTGTTGCTGTCAGGTCTAAGGCCACGTTCGTCTTTCAGCAGATCTGTTATGTCCACTGTCCCCTGCAGGGGCTAACAAGGACTAGACATCGCTGCCATCAAGAGCAGGCTGGTGTCATAACGCCACAGCACGTAAAGCTGTCTGGTTCTCAAAAACTTTGCCATATAGATGATTGTCTTTCATTCTCTCAATAGCTCTTCTGGAGACAAGACCAATGGTGAGTTGTTGGTTTGTTCTGTTTTTAATCCCTTTTTTCAAACAGAATGAAACGAGCCAGCAGACATTAAGGGCCCTGGACAGTACAGTGTGGCCTGAGGCTAGCAGGGTCGAGACTGAGCCCAGCTCCAGCTCTCCATCCAGGGCTGCACACTGCTGAGAGCGAGCTCTCGCTCAGAGCTCCAGGGAACAGACCAGCACCCACAGACCCTAATGTTCTCAACCTCTTTGCTTTCAAAGCACGCCCAGCAAGACAGAGCCCTGACCCAGACAGACAGGAAGATAGAAACCGAGGTGGCTGGCCTCAAGACGATGCTGGAGGCACACAAGCTTGACACGATCAAATACTTAGCAGGTGAGATGCTTCGCGCCCGAGCATTTGGCACAGCTGGGAAGGATGCGGTCAATGGCGTAGAACAGGCAGGGGCAGGCAGCACGTCACTGGCAGCGCCGTCTCCTGCTCTGACGTGTTTTTGTTGCAGCACACCATGCAGTTTTCAGTAGATGGAGCACCTCTTTTACTTTGCATTTTCCCTTAGTAATAAAGACACCTCTGTACTTACAATTGATGAGCCCTTAAATTTGATAGGATGCTAGCCATCCTCTGTGGTTCGGGGATTTCGGTGAAGTTCAGCACAGGGAGTAGCTCATAAACAGAATGGAAGGCATTTGATTTGTGACCATCTTACTCCATTGGTGAGGAGTACCCAGGAGGGTACCTGAAGAGACCAGTGGATGGCATGGCTTCCCTACTTTGTCACTCTCTACCTTGTTCCCTGAGGCAGGATCTGTCTCGGAACCTGGAGCTAAGCTGGCAGCTGTATCTCCCCCAATGCACAGGGAGAGAGAGGACGAGAGAGAGCTGGGGTTGTTGGCATACACAGCTTTTTATATGGATTCTAGAGACACAGGCTCAGGTTGTTCTCACTGAGCCATCTCTCTCGCCACAGGACAATCTTGTAAAGAAGACATGTTTGCTTTTGTAGTTTTTAAGCCAAAGAAGGAATATTTTGGCATCAAAAAAATATATCACTAGGGGACTGAAGAAATGGCTCGGTGCCTAACATCATCACTGTTCGCCCGTGCAAAGGACCTGGGTCCAATTCCCAGCACCCACATGGTGGTTCACAACGGCCTGTAACATCAGTTCCAGGGGATCTGATGCCTTTCTCTGGGCTCCATGGGCACCAGGCATGTACATGTTGCATAAACACACATTCAGGCAAGCACTCATTTGCATACAAGTAAAGAGATAAATATTTTCAAAGGTCACTATTTCCAGTCAGTTTTAATATTTCAGATTAATCAAGCATTTTAAAGTTACAGCAGTGGTTAACTGAAATTTTGCTCCTTATCTGGAAGTGCATAGCACACATGCATGCGCTTTGATACTACAGTTGTCTCGATTCTGCCTTGGATTGGAAGGGTGGAGACGTGTTCTTTAACAAACAGGGTCTCATGGATGGCCACCTTCTGGTGTGCTGTCTCCAGGTCTTGACTGGCGCAAGGAGAGGGAGGTAGTGCCTGTAGCCTGCCGTCCCTCGTCCCTCAGCCCTGACACCTGGTACAGTACGAAAGAAAATCCCTGAAAGTGACTGAGGGGGCTAACAGCACTCTTGGTTGTTTGTCTTGCAGGGTCTGTGTTTACGTGCCTAACAGTAGCTCTGGGATTTTACCGCCTGTGGATATAATAAAGTGTCTATTTAAAGAAATCCCCATTGTTTTGCCTTAAGAGTACCAGAGTGTTGTCCCACCTACCCCTCTCAATCCTTTTTTCTTTTCTTGTTTTAATTTTTAATCCTAATTTGACTTCATGCATATTATTTATTTCTGTGTAAACTGTGGATCCATAACCAAGGTGAAGAAGTTGGGATTTCTGTAATTATTCTTCGGAGTTCCTCTCTTTAGTTGGCCTTTGGACTGAACTGTGTGGACCACACTTTCAAGACTCCATTGAACTTAACACTGGACTTGGTCTAACCTGCAGTATATGACAAAAATAAATACTAGTAGAGTCCTCTACAGCTTTAAGTAGTGTGTATTGTGGAAAGTCACTTGGAAGACAAAGTGACTTTAAATCTGAAGAATCATTGGATTTCAACCCAGAATACCAGCTCTTCTCTGCCTCATCAGCAGCCGATCCCCCCCATCCCTGCTTCTGCCGCAGCAGCTGTGGTGTTAATGATGCTGTCTGTGCTGGTCACCTTAGGTGCCTTTGTCTTTGGGCTTTCATTGTCTTAGTAACATTGCCGTGGTTGTTGTTAATGTGCCTTGCAGCTGGGAGTCTTGGTACCTAATGAAGCCTTGAAATCCTAGCACGAGTTCTTTTATTGCTGCCACTCACGAGTACATTTCTGGTTTTGAGACAAGGTCATGCTATTCAGCCCAGGCTGACTTTGAACTCACAGTCCCACGTCAACTCCACCATGCTCAACCTCTTTCCCTTTCAGAACGCTAACTTTCCTCGCTCTTCAACCTCCTGCTTTCTTTCATGATGTGGGAGTTTAACACCACACTCATCATTACTACCTAGAAAACTTGGAATTCTTAGAATGAAACCCTGCTTCAGTTTGTGGTTTGAGTGAACTGCCTTCTGTTTGTCCTCCTGAGGGATGTCTATAGTGTACACAGCTTTTAGAATGAGTATCCAGTGCCTGTGAGCAGCTCAGGTTGTCGCCTGCCCAGGGAGAGAGCCACCGTGCTTGGCATTGGCCCTGGGTGCATTGATCGCTTTGTGGCCGAAGACACCCCATGGCCACCTTTCCTCTTTGAAACAAGCTGATCCTGGGTGCAGCGGGTTTCTCTGGAGAAGCTCATTCTCCTCTTACCTGAGCTGTTGGCACATGGCTAAGAGTGAGCATTTGGGAAGCAGTGACACCGAGGGACCCTTCCTGGCTTTCCCCACACAGGCACAAATGCACAAGCTGGTACACAGAGCAGAAACCCCAAGAGACTGCACCATCAGATTTGTGGAATAAATCCCCCCTTGTCACTGTTCCAAACACATTGCTAAAAATAAAAGCTACCTCTTGTTTTAGAAATCATTAAGTTCTTGCCTCTTTTGAAAACAATTACATAAAAAGATTCTGAGCCCCACATGATATGGAAATCAAATGCTTTTGTCTTGGAACAGTATCGGGGTGCAATGGAAGTTATCCTTTTCAAGTAGACAAAAAAAAGTCTTAGCCACTTAATAAAATACTTCGTTGATATATTCTCTCCCCCTTTCAAAAAAGAGTCCAGCAAAAGCTTCCCCTTACACACTGCAGGCCTCCATGAATGCCATTCCATCTAGACCACTGTTAACTGCTTCGTGTTAGCACAGCTTTGGAGAAAGGGCTCCAGGTCCAGATGCATTCCCTCATACCTGATCAAGTATACATTCCCTCATACCTGATCAAGTATACATTCCCTCATATCCTGACCAAGTATACATTCCCTCATACCTGGTCTCAGCGTGCTGTGGCGCTGCTGATTTTACTCTAGCCTCCTCTGTAGCACACTACAGTCTTATTTGGCCTCAGAAACTGCTGTCATTGAGGGTGTGGGTGTCATGCATATCTGAAGTTTAGGAGAGTTCAGGGCTATGTTCCCTTTATTTCCTAATAAAGTTGAAAAGCATTGAGCTATAAATACACATGTCCTCCCGTCGCTGTGATCAGACACTTAACTGAACTTTCCTCGATGAAGCTTCGGAGCCCTTAGGAAATGTCTGGCAGGTTTCCAGGTGGCTGCCTTGGGTTGGGCCTGTGGAGACATTTAACAGTAGCTACGTAGGGGAGAAGAGTCCAGTGGTCAGAGACTTACTCCACTCTCTCATCTCTAATCTCAAAGTGTGTCTCTGCCTTCCTGCTGGGTACTGTGTTTTCTGTCCCCTTTTTCCCCTGTGGTACTTGCTGGGGACCAAACCACAGGCCTTGAATGTTCCTTCATCTCGTCTCAGCCTCCCGAGTGCCGAGATTGCATGCGCTAGTCAGCGTGTCTGGCTCCCTCTGCCTTTTTTTTAAGAGCCTCAAGTCCTGTTTCACTCCTTGCTGCATTCGTATGCAGAGCCCTTGGGGCTCTTTACTGGAGACGTTTGCTTTGATTTCTGTCCTGCTTTTCTTGCTTAACATCTGGTAACATGATTCCTCCTCAAGTATACCACGCACCTCAGTTAAAAAAAATCGCATTCAAGAGGAAAGGCCTGACTCAAAGTGGAAGGCTTGCTGGGGTCTCTCAGATGGCCCTAAGCACCAGGACCCCAAGCCACAGCGAGCCTGCGGTTGGGCTGGCCTGTCAGTGCCTGGGTGCCATCTTCCCTCTGATTTTCCTTGTCCCTTCTTCCCGAGCCTTTCTGCCAGCTAATTAACCTTGTCACTGCTTTGAGCATCTTCCTCCCCCGACCGTGTATGCTGTGAGCCAGAACTGGCAAAGCCTACCCTAGAAAACTTACGACTTTAAGGTGATCAAAATTGTTACAGCTTTTAGTGGCCTTAAGGCAAAAATGTGTTAACCAGGAGTAATTTATTCTTTTTTGTATGTAAGATATTTGGAAATGTTCAGCCTTGTTAGAATTTTATTTAGAAAATAATCCTTTTATAGATTTGTATTTACATTTCTTCATTGACAACCTGAATCATTTTGTAGCCCTTTTATTACTTCAGCAAATATTGAGTTATATTTTATTATTGTATGGAGTGAATGTATTTTATTATCTAAGAAAAAAGATTTCTGCTTGTGTGGCTAATATACCTTTCTGGTTCAGACTGAATTATGAAAATGGAATATACCTTCTACCTGGAACAACTGCATCTAAACTATTAATTCCACCCATTGCAAAATGACACCATTCAGTTGCCTCTAGTGAATTAAGAATAAATGTAATACCTAAAAAAATTGGATTTACAGAGAAACTATATTTGAAAGTAAATGTCTGATTTGCAAAATAAATTTTTATTTGAAAGAATCTTCAGCATCTGCGTGTGAACTCCCTGTGTGAGGAGAAATGGCTCAGTTAACACATGGGGTTAAGTTATGGGCTGAGGAAAGCAGTAGTGCAGCTTGCCATCAGAGTTAGCTCCGCTGTCCTCCCCTTGTCCCCAATGGGCAAACTCAGACCTACGGCTGTGGGCAGTCATGTGACCAGAGACCTCCCCTTTGCCAAAACCACCTAGAAGCTGGCACTGGGACTGGGGGAGCAACAGTCGAATTCCCCACCTTAGGAATGCTCTTCCTGGGGAGGACTCCAGGCTGACCTTGAGTCAGGAATGGTGCCCCAGAGGGATTCAAAGGAAATCTTGGGGAGGTGGGGAAATGGGTTGTCAACATAGCCAGAAAGTCCTTATTGAGCAAGGCTCGTTTTTTTTCCGACCAGAAATCTTTCACCAAAGTTAAGACAGTCAAAGAAACTAGATGTAGCCAGGATTTTTTTTTTATTGTTTTTTATTTCCTTGAGGTGTTTGCTAGGGATCGACCTAGTGCCTCACATCTGCAATCCCTCCCAGCACTTAGGAATCTGAGGCAGGGGTGCTGTCATGAGATTCAGACTAGCTGGGGTTACAGAGTAAGACCCTGTTTCAAAAAAAGGACAAGAAAAGCAGCCATGGTTCCTCAAAGACGAACAGCAGATGGAAGAGACAAGGTGAGCCCCTGAGTGAGTCAGAGATTCAGCTCAGTGGCAATATGCTATGCAGCGTTTTATATTTTCGTCCTGCATCTCCTGGTCTTCCTCAGCCCTGTTCACGTCATTACCAAACCGAAGCCTTTGTCTAGGCACTTTGATTTTTCTAAGTGTTTAAAAGGAAAGCATTTTCTAGAAAAAGATTTCCATCTAACTGTTTGCTATACTGACAGACTTGTGTTTCTCTTAGACCTGCAGTTTCCACAAAAGGTTATTGCCACGGAGCCACAAGCTACCACCAGCATTGACATTGGTCACTCTGTGTGTGTGTGTGTGTGTGTGTGTATGTGTGTGTATTCATGTGTTCATGTGTGTTCACGCAGTGTGTACATGTGGGAGCCAGTGATCACCATCAGGCCTCCTCCTTGATAGCACTCTACCTCTTGTTTGGGGGGTTTTTGTTTGATTGTTTTTAATAAAACAAGGTGTCTTACTGAACCTGGGCTCAGCGAGATCCCACTACTGTCTGGCCAGCAAGCCTCCACCCCAGGATTCAGTTATCTCCACGTCTCTAAAGCTGGGATCATAGGCACCCCTACCATGCTAGGAATCTGCACTGAGACCTCCTGCTAGGTAACTATTTTTAGGCCGATGTTTCAAAGCATAAGCCGTTGTGGTAAGTGTTAATCAGACCCTTACTCTTCACTTTGAACCAATCTTTTTTTCCTCAATGCACTCAGGTGTGTCATTAGAGCCTAATCAGTTCTTGGTCACTCTGTAATTCCAGGTCAGCTTAATATTAAAGCCCAGGAAGCTGTGATTGGTTGCAGGCTCCGCCTAGTGCATCATTTCTGCTGCTAGTGTCCTTTGGTGAAGGTCATCCACTGTCCTCCCCCACCTCAGGCTCCATAGTACCCATACTCCAGGAGAAGACACAGCTGCTTGCCTGGTGGCCCCTCCCTCCCAGCATGAACGTCAGTGCTTTCCTTTCTTGGCTATTTGTGTATTTGTAAGTGTGCACTCTGTGACACATGTGTGGAAGTCAGAGGACAATTTACAGGGAGTCAGTGTATCCTTATACCATGTGGGTCTCTGGGATAGAACTCCAGCTGTTGGGGTTGGCAGCAGTCACCTTTACCCACTGAGCTATCTTGCCTGCCCTGAAGTCTTTTCCCAGAACATTATTTTTTATAGCCCTTACTTTTGTTAGGAATATAGTGGATCTTCTGCAGAGAGAGAGAGAGAGAGAGAGAAACTGTCTCTCCAACCTCAGGAATCACCATGGTTACCTCAGTGGGAAAAGATGAAGTCTAAAAGATCAACATACTTAAACATGGGAAAGCACCTACGAGGTTTTTATTAAACATTTCTATCAGTATATGTGTTTAGTTGTCTCCCCACCCCCACACAAAACTATACCTAATGACTTTTTATTTAATATGGTGATCAGTGACCCTCAGGCTAATGGAGCAGTTAACAGGGAGACTGTTGTGTAGCAGCTTCCTCCAGATTGAAACATTCCATTCTGCCCACAAGTTCCTTAAGACAAAAGGTAAACAAGAGAGCATCAGCAAGTCCCCCAAACTGACCAGATTCACTAGGCCCCTTCCTCCCCAAGAGTAAACAATAAAATAGCAGAGAGTCACTCTCTAATGAGCCAAGCTGCAAAGACTCTTGGACTAGAGACCAGCTTCTGGAGAAGCAGCAGGAACCAGCTGAGCTGCCTGGCAGCTCTGTAGACGACTGACAAGGACCCTGCATTGAGCAAGGTGCTGCAGCCCAACTTTGTGAGCTCCACCCATACTGGGAAGGACTTGGTGGTGCAGCTTTCTTTGAGTCACTTTTGCTCCTGGAAGTCTCCTGTATTCCTGTAAGTAACTCCAATAAAACTCATTGTTTCGCCCAGTTGGACTTTGGTGCTCTCCGTACTTTGGTCTGTCGTGGACTGCCTGTCTGGAGTAAGTAGATGTGTATGTTGCATCTTGCCATGAAAACTCTTGTCACAGGGACGATTTTCATCTTCCCAGTCTTACTTCCCTTTGTGCTAGTTTTTAGCTTCAAGCTGGAAGTTTCCTGATCACAAGAGGGCTGCCACAACTCCAGACATCACATCCTTGATATAACAAGTGTGTGGGGGGGGATTTCTCATCTCCTTAAACATTATAGACCAGAATCAAGATAAAAAGACAAGTCTTACAAGGCAGAAATGGTTGTTAGCTTGGCATGCATCAGTGTTACAATGTTACACAATTAAAACAGGCCACACACAGTGGGAAGCCCACAATGAGCACACAGTTGCCATCCCTTAGTGGTCACAAACACTTGAGGATGTCCCTTTTAATACCCACAGTATAGGGGTGATTTTATTTTACTCCGTTTCAACCATGGGTTGTTTTTGTGGTTTTTTTTTTTTAAGATTTATTTATTATGCATACAGTGTTCTATCTGAATGTATGCCTGCATGCCAGAAGAGGGCACCAGATCTCATTATAGATGATTTTGAGCTGTCATATGGTTGCTGGGAATGGAACTCAGAACCTCTGAAAAAAGTAGCCTGTGCTCTTAACCTCTGACCCATCTCTCTAGCTCTTCAACAGTGTTTTCACAAGCTCTTTACTTTTTTAAAGATTTGGTTTTATTTTATGTGTTTCAGTTCAGTTTTTCCTGTATGTATGTGCAGCATGTGTGTGCAGTTCCAGTGGGGCCAGAAGAGGGTGTAGGCTTCCTTGGAGCTAGAGTTACAGACAATTGTGAGCCCCCCTGTGGGCGCTGAGACCCAAATCCAGGTCCTCTGCAAAAGCAGTGAATGCTCTCAACTTCTGAGCTACCTGTCCAGCCCCACTTCTTGAAGTGACTTTCAAAATCACATGACTGGTTTAATAGACTCTTACTATAATTGTGAATTGACTTAGATACTTGAAGAGGGAGGGGGAAAGTTCACAAACACATTTGGGTACATCTCAAACTTCATACAGTTATATAACCTCATCTTTGATGTATTGTTTTAACCTGAGAACTGGGGGGGCTTCAGTAGGGTTCTCTTCTGCTTAGAGGGAGCAGGGAGCAGTTTCCTTACCTTGGCCATCTTGCTTGTAAAGATGCGCACACCTGCCCACCATACCCTCTCCAGGCGCTCTCTGAGCACTCCCCCTGCAGAGACACAGAAAGAAAACCCAGTCTCTTACCAAGGCACTAATGTCATCCTCGGGAGGTGTCCACCCTCAAGACCTGAAGACTTTGCAAAGCCCTACCTCCAGAGTCATTGCAGACTCAGGTGTCAAGGCCTTTGTTCACCTCACCCATCACGCCCTGCTGAAGAACCTACTGGAACCGTCTCTACTTTCCAGTGAGGGCATGAGGCATAGAAAACTGAAGTGACTCCCCTGCCCCGAACAACCAGCTTAGAGGTGGTGATTCCTCAAAACACGTTCCTGTCGGAAAATAGACACCACACTTGGCAAGAATCAAATGAAGTCGAACATGAAAATGTTCTGTAAACAGTAAGCCCCAAGCGTGCCTAGAAACCATTGTGCAGTCTGTGCGCAACGGCTGAAATCATTCACTGGTGGTTGTAATTATATTTGCACAACTGCCCAGGTGAACATATTTCCCTGCAAATGTTCCAGAGCAACCATCCAGGGTGCCAAGAAGGACAAACAGACTGAGAATCATGCAGTAGCCTCCAAACTAACCTTCTCCTTTGAACAGCTGGAGTACAAACCACACTGTGACAGGTAGCAGGAGAGTATAAATTACCACTTGGGAACACTCCTCATCCATGTCCCAAGGGAGGTGGCTATATTCATGTTTTATATTTAGGGGTCTTCACACAATGGGTTGATAAAAGCATGGAACCCTCTGTTTAGGCCTTAGATCCATCTAAGTATAAGCCTGCCGTTTGATTCCATTGTCTTCTTCTGTGATGTCATTGTTCATTGTGTCTTGTCATTCTTACCATCCATAGCAGTAAGGGAATAAATACTCTTCAGCAGCTTTTCCAAAACTCCCTGGAAAGCTGGGGCCAGGCCTCAGAGCACGCACCTCTAGGTTCTGCTTCATTCTTACCTTCTGGTAGCTTCCTATGGAAATCATGTGCCTTCTTCAGTCTTCCTCAAGAAAAACAGGACCTCAGTTTGTTGGTTTTAAATTTCTATCTGTCAAAAATGCGCTACAATGCCATGGCACATCCTTTACCTTTAATCTTGGTACTCAACAGGCAGAGGCAGGCAGATCTCTATGAGTTTGAGACCAGGCTAGTCTACACAGAAAGCTCTAGGCCAGCCAGGGCTGCATGGTGAGACCCTGACTCAAAATAAAATAAAATAAGAATATTATATAATTTCTTTTTTACTTTAGTTTACATGTATGAGTGTTCTACCTGCATGTATGTATGTGTAGCCTCTGCATGCCTAGTGCCCTTGGAGGGCAGAAGAGGACACCTGATCCCCTGGAAAAGGAAACCGTTTAATTGTGGGGCTTACAGTTTCAGAAGTTAGTCTATTATCATCATGCTGATACATGGCAGCATGCAGGCAGACATGGTGCTGAAGAAGGAGCTGAGAGTTCTACATCTTGATTTTCCCGCAACTGGAAGTGAACTGTGTGCCACCCTCAGTGTAGCTTGAGCAAAGGAGACCTCAAGGCCCACCCCAGCAGTGACACGTTTACTCCAACAAGGTCACACCTACTCCAACAAAGCCACACACTCCCTTTGGGGGCCATTTTCTTTCAAACTACATTGGGGATGGAGAGATGGCTCAGCAGTTAAGAGTGTTTGTTCTTGATACTGAGGTCCCATTCCCAGCTCCCACACAGTAGTTTACTAGGTCCAGGGTCATGGTGTCCTTTCACAACAAAAGGAAAGCCTAACTAAGACAGAAGTTGGGACAGGGACAGGGATATTGTGATGGGCCTGACCACTGCTTTTTTTGGAAGGACCTCGGGACTGTGTGTTATAAAGGCAGTGGAACACTATAAGTGCTGCTCGATGGGCCATACTGGTAGGAGCATGGGAGACAGTGGTGCTGAGTGTAGGAACTGTGGGGTCAAGAGGCTTCAGAGAAGAATTGTAGTGTGTTGCCTAGATATCATTCGTGTGATATTTTGGTAAAGAATGTAGTTGCTATTTTTAAAGCCCTTGTCCAAGAAGTTTGCCTGAGGCTAAACTGAAGAGCTTTGGATTAACTCCTTTGACAGGGGAAATCTCAAAACAGCCTAGTATAGACTCTGTTGTGTGGTTACTAGTGGTCATGCTTTTAAGGATTTATAATGAAAAGGATCCAGCTGAGCAAGGAGTTTGAGGCCATCCTGATTCACCAAACAAGTTCAAGGACAGCCAAACTTGGGAAGTTAAGGAAGCCATTGAAAACACAAAGCAGGTGAAGATGTTCTTTGTAAGAAGTTGCCATGGTCATGGTGTCTCTTCATAACAATAGAAGCCCTAACTAAGACTTGTGTATATGTGTGAAGTACGCATGTGCATACATGCACAGGGACATATATATACATACATGTGGGTATTCAGGACCCAGGTTGATGTCAGGCATCATCCTCAATCACTCTCCATCTTCCTTGCTGAGGTGGTTGAACCCAGAGCTCACTCACTCAGTGGGTTCTGGGGGTCAAACTCACTTGTCTGCAGAGGCCATCTTTCCATCAGGGGCATCCCCGTGGGGTTTTCCCTGGAGCAACTCAGTGAGGGACCAAAAGGGAGCACCAACAACAGAGTCCAGATTCAGGGCAGGAAGGTTCTGGTTAGCCACCCAGGGAGCCCAAACCACCAACACCAGGAAAAGGTCCTCAGGGGAGCCCCTGCTTGTCCCTCAGATTCAGGATGGACCTGAGTAGGCTAGCCAAGGGGCCCGGGTTCTCTCCAGCCAGGAAACCCTTCTTAGACTCAACCCAGCTATACTGCAGTTCCCTGATACCTCAGGAAAAGAGGATGGTGAAAGCTCAAACGCTAACCTCAGAGCATGGAAGACAGAGAGTGGAGGACAGTGTGTGTCACCACAGGCTCTCTGGCCCCTTCTCTTGCCTCAGCTATAAACCTATTAAAAAAACTCAACAGTTGGTGGTCCTGCCCAGCCCACTGCTGGGGCCCTAAAAATCTTCCATCTAGGAACTCAAAGCGATACATGCTCTGACCAAGACTCAGGAACTCCACAGATGGGAAGAGATCACAGTATTAAAAACAACACAAGTTAAGCTCAACTGGCTCTGCATGCCTATAATCCCAGCACTGAGGAGACCAAGGCAGGAAGATAACCATGAGTTTGGAGGCTAGCCTTGGCTATATAGCTGTGACCAGTCAACTAGCATAGGAAGGCTTTGGTTCTTTGTTGTTGGTTTGTTTTGGGGTGTGTGTGTTTCTTTCATTTGTTTTTGAAACTTGAAGACAACGTCATATTTAAGAGAAAAATAATGACAAGTGTGGGTAGGTAGGAAGCAGCCTGGTCTCAACAGCATTCGTATTCAGCGATGTTGACAGAACCAGTCAATCGCCAGCAGCAAGCAGCACCCTTTAGTGTCCATAGCTCTTATGGAGGCCTTAGGTAACTGGATTCTTAGCTCTACAAGTGTTGCTGTTCTTTTTTTTTTTTTTTTTTTTTTGGTTTTTACGAGGCAGGGTTTCTCTGTATTGTTTTGGAGGCTATCGGTCCAGCCCGGCCTCGAACTCACAGAGATCCGCCTGCCTCTGCCTCCCGAGTGCTGGGATTAAAGGCGCGCACCACCACCGCCCGGCAAGTGTTGCTGTTCTTATGTAGGCCTGCAAAGTCAGAATGCTCCAGCCTTTAGCAGCACTGACATGTTGACAGTGGCCAGTGTTACAGTTCCTGGCCTAGGGTGTCAGAGATCTGTGGCCCAGAAGGCTTGAGAGCTCTCTATCACTCTTCCAGTCCTGCATTGCCTTTAACTCTTTGTAGCCTTCTGTCGTCCCTCAGCTGTCAAGTAGCCACTCACCTTACTGCTTTGGCAGCCTGCCCCGAAAGTCATCTATCATCACTGTTGCTCCTCTGTCCCCCCCCCTTTCTTCATACTATCAACTCAGCCCACACTATTAAAAAGGCAAGAAAGATCACTCAAGGGAAGCCTTTTTTTACTGGGCTAACAGAACACAGGACAGCAGTACAAGGAGGTATGTCTTCTGGGCAGCTTACTAAATTGCCTGGAATTTGCACCAATCACAGCAAGCCACATGCAAATGATGGTTTGTGTTTGCACCAATCAGAGCATTGTCCCTTCAGCCCCTTTAGTCACAGCAGAAGTGCTCCCCCCTCTGGCCTAGGTTGGAAGTGGTTACAAGGTAACCTGAGTTCACTGAGGCTTGTGATATCAAACAATCCAGCGCTGTCTGTTTGAACAACTCTGGCTGAGGCCACCCTTCAGGTGCAGGGCCAGGCAGCTGCAATCAGAGGGTAGTTCTCTCAAAGCGCCTGTGTAGTGTTTGACACAGCCAGTGTTGGCATTAAGTGTAGTCCAGCTGGCTTTTGATTGACACTCCTTTTGCTCAAGGCAGCCTGGGCAACAAAGGAGAGTCCAACAGCTGCCAATTAGGAAGTCAGATTGCCCATCCCCCAACATCTTTGCTATTTACAGGAAAATGAACATTAGAAGGAGTGCTTACAGCGAAGGCTGATTGTTAGTATTAACTGATTTTAAGAGTGCTTAAACAGTGCTTAACACCTGCCCAGTGCCCTAGGTAAAGATGGGTCCCTCTCATCTGCCCCATAGCAGTTGCCCAGTGCCCTGGATAAAGAGGGGTCCCTCTCATCTGTCCTGTAGCAGTCCTCTGAATCAAAACACACAGAGCAGCAGTTAGCAAATGGGGCAACTTCGTATTCCTGAAATTTCCCTGAACTGCCATCACTCTTGGACGAGCCATGTTTCTGAGAAGCTTCCTCATCCATGCAATTCTTCTCTGTGTCCCTCCCAAACAACCTGCTATTCTCCTGCCTCCCCTTGGTTATATCAGTTTGTATACGTATGGCCCCAAGCCTAGAGAAACTTAGCACACCTTTGTAAGCAGGCCTCTTCCAAAACAATGTTCCATACATTCCAGCAAATGCCTGGTATCTGTTTGCCATAGCAGGTTGTTTCCCATGGCAAGATGTATTTCCACAGATGATCTGCTCTTGTTTTTAAATTCTGGGTAATGGTCAGAGAGAAAAGTGGCTAGCGCCCAGCTTGCCTTACTTCTCTGAGCACTTGGGTCCTTTTTCCTTTGGTTACAGCCGCCCTGAGTCCTAGGTCTTCTTTGCTCTGCGATTCAGCTTACAGGTTAAAATTAGCCGCACAGCTCTGAAGGGCGCCAGAGAGAGCAGGAACATGGTGGGAGTGGGTGAATGCTAACCCGAAGTGCAGACAACAGTGACAGCGTGTGAGCAGGCCACACAAGCCTCCCTCGGATGTGGTCATCCTCTGGGAGGCACATGGCTGGAGACTCCCCAGGGTTGTAGGACACCGAACTTGTGCCATGCTATGTGTGTGCTGGAGACCAGGTCTGTGGCTCTCACCTTTTATCTGCACTGATGGAAATCTCCTAGACTGTGCTTTTGTCTTAGGCACTGCCTTTCGAACCGTATGTGTGGGTGGTTACAGTTTATAGATGCACTTGGACCAATCTGCCTGTTTCTCAAAGGAACACTGGCTTTATGCTCTTCTCCTGTGAGTCTTGCAAAACAGCACATTATGGCAATCTGTTTGGGAGAAAGAACATCATTTGACTTAAGGACACAAGTATCAACACAGGCTCTGGAGAGAATCAGGCAAATGTCATTTGTCCTGTGTACCACCACCGCCCCCCCCCCCCAGCTCTGGGGACCTTTTCTTCATTCCATGGTATTGCTTCTTCTGTGAGATACTCACTGCCTCCGTGGCTTCTCAGGACCCTAACCCATTAAGAAAGAGGAGTTCATGTCTCGTTTCCAGCTCTAACCTCATGATGGGCTTTGGCAGCAAAGCCCTGAGTTCAGATCCTAGCAATTCATTTTCTAACTGTCTGGTGCAAATGTCTTAATCTCCTGTGAAATACAGGGTGCAAAGCCCATTGTATCTGGAGGTGCACTCGTGGCTGCAGATAATTTAACAGCTGACTCAAAAAAGCTTGACCAACAAGGAGTCCTTTTTACCCCAAAACAGGAAATTCAAAGACGGGATGGGCTGACTGAAAACCTGTGTTCTCCCCAAATCTCTGCTTTCCACCCTCAGTATCAGCAGCATATTCCAGCTCGCTCCCTTCATAGTGGGAAGAAAGGGAACCATTCCTTCAGCCACAAAGGAATTACTAATACCAAGGAATGCTATGTGCTGAGTGGCTTGGGTCTGGGTTCCTAAACCAACTCTAGCAAGGAGGAACAAGGTTACCGTGCCTGGTAGGGAACAGTCTAAAGCATGAACAGGTACCAGAATCCCCCAAATGACTGCTTCCTGACAGGGCCTCATGTAGCCTGGCTGACCTCAAACTCACTTGTAGCCAAAATTAAAAAAAAAAAAAGACTTTGAGTTTTCTGATCCTCCTGCCTCCACCTCCAGAGTACTTGGATTACAGGCAAGCATGGCCATACTTAGTGTATGGGATGCTGCCAGTTGAACCCAGGGTTTTGTGCATGCTAGGCAAGTATCTACTAGTTGAGCTATATCCCTCTGCTCCACCCCTGCCCCCCACACACAAGGCTTATTAAATTTGAACGAGGACCTCAGCTCCAGAGCCGAAGTCATTTGGTCCAGAGAAAACCAGAGAACGTGTTTTTCTAACACATTCTGTAGGGACATTGGTGCTATCGGACCACACTTGGATAACAATGAACACATAGATTAAGCAGGGACACGGTTAATGTGGGTTTATTTACCCATAATTCACAGTGAAGAAGAGGTGAAACATGTTGGAGAGTGGACTGTGAGATTTGAAATCTTGCGGAGGAAATGTGGAGATTGTGGGGATTAACCTGTTGCTATACAACAATGCACTCCAAAGTTCTGTGGCTTAAAATTGTAGCTTTGTACTATTTCTGATGTTTCTGGGGGTTGGCTGGGCCTAGCTGGTTAGTTTTCACTTGGAGTCTCTGGTGCATTTGTTGGTTGAGACCAGAGCCATCCAGACTACCAAACTGTACATCCAATACTCTATCTTTACTCAAGTATGACAGTTGAGTTTACTCAAGTATGGCATGTGATAGTTAAGGGCTGCTCAAGCATCTCTTTCCCCACAAAACTTGTGCTTTCTTACAATATGGTGATCCCAAGAGGAGTCTGCAAGTGTGTGTCTGTGTGTCTGTGTCTGTGTGTGTGTGTGTGTGTGCATAGAGACCAATGATCAACATTGTGTATCTTTCTTTATTGCTTTTCGCTTTAGTTTTTGAGACAGGGTCTCTCATCAGCTACATTGCTGACCACCAAGCCCCATGAACCCCATCTCTGCCTCCCAGCCCTGGGGTTAGAGGTGTGTGCATCCAGTTTTTTATGTGTGCATCCAGATTGAACTCAGGTCTTTACACTTGTGCACCAAGCACTTGCTCCCCGTCCCTGTGGTTGTTTTGTTTTTGAAGGTGCCAGTTGACTTTCTTCAGAGCAACTACCCCAAGAGGCTGACGCAGATGCTATACAGCTTCTCCGAACCCAACCTTAGAAATGCCACGCAGCACCGTGTCTGCCCTGTCCTGCTGGTTACTGAAGGGAAAGTACCCACTAGAGCTCAGAGGAATACACGGAGGCAAGGGGCCTGGGGAGGAGCCACCGCGGAGACTAAAGGAAGTCATCTAAGGTCCTGCCTAGTGAGGAAGGAAGGCTTGGCTCTCACTTAAGTGCTGTGGAAATGAGCACTACGGATGCTGTACTCTTTTTTTTTTTTTTTTTGAGACCGGATTTCTATGTATTATCTTGGAGGTTGTCCTTGAACTCACTCTGTAGACCGGCTGGCCTCAAACTCACAGAGATCCACCTGCCTCTGCCTCCCAAGTGCTGGGATTAAAGGCGTGCGCCACTGTTGCCCAGCAAGAATTTAGCTTTCAATAAGGGACTTTTCCTCTTGGATTTCTATAGTTGTCTGTGTAGTTGTACATATGTGCCTGTGCGTATGGAGGTCAGAGAGCGTCCCTAGGTGCATCCACCTTGTTTTTATGAGACGAGATCTCCTACAGCCCAGCACTCAGCAGTAGGCTCTGCCAGCTGGCCGCTGAGCCCTGGGGATTCACGTGGCTTTTCCTCCCCAGCATATGCTACCTCACATGGCATTTTAAATGTGGGTTCTGGGGATTGAACTCAGGCCCTTATGCTTGTGTGGCAAGCGCTTTACCAGCTGAGCTGTTTGCACAGCCCCTTTATGAAAACTTAGTGTTTTTTATTCTGTATCTAGGCAGGTAGCAGAGCGTGTGCCTAGGATATACACAGCCATGGATTCAGTCCCCAGCACAACACATCGTTGTCTATTCTGATATTAGTGGTTAGGTAAAAGTGCCTACATGCCCTCACTCATGCTTCTGCTATGGGAAATTTCTAGCACAACTTAAGAAGTGACTGTGTCACTCCTGCCCGGCTACCTCTGGTCTGGTGACAGATATACCTTCTGATTGAGAACAGTTCTACTCATTGCTTAGTTTCAAAATTGCTTCAAAAACGGATTTTTCTAAACTCAGTTTTATCAGATGCACACACACACACACACACACACACACGAGAGAGAGAGAGAGAGAGAGAGAGAGAGAGAGAGAGAGAGAGAGAGAGAGAGAGAGAGAGAGAGGACTCTATTTACTTTTCCTCTTCAGAGTGTGAGAATTGGGTTTTTACTCAACCTCATGACTGAAAACTCGAAGTGCTTTCCACTGCTGGGTGGCGCTGGGGTTGGGGAAAACAGGTGTAAACTGTAAGAAAACTGCTGGTTCTGAAGGGGAAAAAAATGAGGCGAGCAGGGGAGCTGAGGTGTTTGTCTGTGTGCTAATGTGTCTACGCATAGCCCTGCCAAGCTAGGATGTGTTTAGACTTGAGCTCCAGGGGGAAAGTTGCACAAAGACAGGTCCCGGGGATCTGTTCTGCAGTTTGAGTAGGCTGGGCTGCTCTCACCGAGCTATTTCTGTATAAAAAGCTGTCTGGAACCATCTGAGAAGCCACTAACCACTGCGGTTGACTGCAACGTGCCTCCTATTCACTCACTCCTCGGCTGCATCATCATTTCCTCCATTTTGTGCTTCAAAGAGCGACAGCGTGTGGACATGTATATGTCTGTCCGTGTGTGCCAGAGCTATGTTGCCATGGAGAGTCATTTGGAAAAGGCATTTTATGAACCACTCGAGCTGAACATATAAAAATGCCGTTCAAAGCTTCTCTCCTCTGCCTAGACACAGAAAGGACACTGAAGAGGCAGTGGCCTCTGGGGAAGAAAACTAGGCAGGGGCCAGTGGAGTAAGAGAGGCTAATTCTTCATGTAGATTAACTTTGATCATTTTCATGTAATACTTTAGAAATATAAAGTGGAGTTTAAATGTCCAGGCTTCTTTGGGGGAAATACTTGACTCAAATACCCCTTCTGATCCCTACCTTCAGCTTCCAGGAAGAAATCAGAAAGCTCAACTGTCATGGGCTGAAAACAAGAAGGAACCCATCTGACTCCTCAGAAGCAGGACACAGTCTCACCCCTGTCCGTTAGACTGGAAAGAGAATGTTGAGAAGAGAACCGTGTCTGTCAGACTTGATTCTGTTTATTCCACAGTATGGACTAAAAGGTAATCAACAATGACTCTAGGCACATTCTCTCTGGCAACATTGCAGAAAAAGATGCAGCTGGTTGGGAATCGAGCAGGGGCGGATTGCATGGAGCTGAGTGCATACATCACATGCTCCACTGAGTTGCCTGCCAAACCAACATGAGACAGCTCACCGGGCTGGCCAAGGAAGCTTCCTACCCAGTCACGCAGAATATTAAGTACACTTGCACAATGTGTCTACACACTGTTTTGCTTCTCTAGAACTCCAGAAGTTGCTGTGACCTTATTTTGTGATGTTGTGTTCACTTTGCTGGGCTGATGACCCACTTCCAAGCCAAGTTACAATGGAAAGTTCCCAACAGTGCTTCCTTTTCTGTATTTACTCCGTTAGGAATCCATCAAAATAGAGTATCAACACAATATCCCCCAGCGATGCAAGTGTCCACTATGTGATGAGGATCATCCCGGACAGATTTCTAGTCTTTGGAAACCGTTAGCCAACTTGAGAGGCAGGAAAATGAAAAAGAAAAACATAGCCCATCACAAAAATAACTTGAGAATTGTGCAATGTGCCCACATTGGTTATTTGTGTTGAATTTGCTTTCAGCACTCAGCTGAATCTGCCACACCCTACCTCTCCAGCAACAACTCCCTTTTGAATAGCAAAGGGATGGGAACTAGAGAAACTTCCTGTGAATTTGGCAAGATTTAGTAAAATGCTCCCATTAGATCTGGCGAAAGTGAGGTGGTAAAGAGAGGTCTACCCGTTCGCTACAGTTTCGTTATCAGTTTAGGAAAGGCCCCCCTTTGGGGGTTGCAGACACAGCTCAGTAGCAGAGTACTTGCTTAATATGAGTGAGGCCCTGGATGCCATCCCTAGCACTGAAAAGATGAAATAAGGCTACCCTTCAGAGGTGAAACCATGTTTTCCTTGATGTGAGACAATTCCTGGACCTAGCAAACTTGGCTGACAATGTCATTTTCCTACATAAAGTATGTGTGGAATTATCATGGGACTCCGTGTTGTACTAAAGGCCCACAGCAAATGCTTTCTTTTATTTTTTTATTAATTATTTTAGTTTTTCAGGTCATGGTTTCTCTGTGTGACAGCCCTGGCCTTCCTGGAACTCTCTTTGTAGACCAGGCTGGCCTTGAACTCACAGTGATCACCTGCCTCTGTCTCCCAAGTGCTGGGGGATTAAAGGTGTGTACCACCACTGCCTGGCGCAAATGCTTTCTCTTGAGCCTGGAGCTTCCTGATCTCAAGAGTGTCCTGCTAAGGATGTTGTGTTTAACACCATGGGGCAGGTGTTCCAGGCGACCTCAGTACAGTCAGGGGTCAGTTTCTGCCAGCTGTGTGCTGGCCACTTTCAAATGTCCTCACATCTTGTTGTACAGCAGGTTCTGCTGTGCCAGATGCCAGTCTGGCATCACCAACTCGGCTTCTCCAGGGGAGCAGCTGTTACACAGGGAGACAGTGACCCGCCAAGGCTACCCAGCTGGTAGGCAACAGAGCTGGGACTCACATCCCAGGCTATCCTGACCCCAGTATGAACATCCTCCCCTGTGTGGTTTTCAGGAAGGCTGGCTGGACCCTGCCTGGGTAGGACACTGATGAGCACAGAGTCTTTCACCAAGGTTTGTTTTCATAGTGGACTACACAAGGGCTTCTGGAACCTGAGAGGTGGGATTCCCTTTAGGCTACTAGCAGGTATGTAGGTACTGGGGCTTGGGTGCCAGATTGTAATCTCAAAAAAGACTGAGGAGACCTCAAAGCAGATCCTTAGCCTTGGAGGAGATAATAGGAGAGGGGATGGAGTAGCATGTGCCCATCCCTCTGGGATCAATGCCAACATCAAGAATCAGTGGAACGATAGGAGTCAAGACAGAAAGCAGTTGGGACAGTTCATTTCGATTAGATTAAGAGAGGCAGCCGGGCGTTGGTGGCGCACGCCTTTAATCCCAGCACTTGGGAGGCAGAGGCAGGCGGATCTCTGTGAGTTCAAGGCCATCCTGGCCTACAAAGGGAGTTCCAGGACAGGTTCCAAAACAATACAGAGAAACCCTGTCTCGAAAAAACCCAAAAAAAAAAAAAAAAAAAAAAAAAAGATTAAGAGGGGCTTTGGGGATTACTGAAGCAAAGGTTTGGAGACATCTGTGAGGGTGTTTGCTGGAACAGTTTACACGATGGGGATGCTGCTCTAATGCATGGGTTAGTCTCTTCATGGATTCATCATCTGGTGACATTATCGGGAGGAGCTGAAAGGTAGGAGGGGGGCCTCCTTGAAGGAAGTAGGTCACAGGGGGCATGCCCATGCAGTATACCTTGTAGTGACTTCTTCCTCTACCCATTTTCTCTGCTTCCTGGCTCCCTACCTACCCCTTTTTTTCTGCCTCTTAGTCCTCATGAAGAAGCTCCTTTGCCACAGGGTCCTGTCACTATGTCTTATCGCAGCACTCGGGGCTAAGCGACTGAACACTCTGAGACCATGAGCCCAAACAAAATCTTTCCTCCCCTATGATGTTTCTGTTAGGTATTGTGGCAGTAGGAAGAGAAAGCTGCCCCGTGATGGGACCTTCCCTAGAGGGATAAGGCAGGTGAGCATGTGACATGAATCACAGCCAGCACCGTCCTAACTCCATACCCAACAGGCTCTGCTCTAGCTGTTCTATAAATAGCAGGAAACAAAATAGCCAACTCTGTGCCCTTGGGAAGCTGGAGTACAAGGAGAAGAAAACAAGGAAATGTGGATCTGCTGAGGATTAAAAACTACAGGAAAGCTGAGATGCCTAAGGGAGATGGTAGTGCTGGTGCTGATGGCCGCTGCCGTTCCCCGTAAGGCCCTCAAAGAGTGCCACAGGATGTTTGAGTAGAGTAGAGACTTGCAGGGAGAAAAGGACCATGCTTGTGAATATAGGGAAAAAAGGCTCTATGAGCCAAGGAAGAGCCGTCGCTAAAGCTCTGAGGCAAAGGGGTGCTTGGAGAGTTGAAGAATAGCAGAGAAATGCATTCCCAAGTTGGGTCTCCAGGAAGTAGTGTCTGAGGTGGCACTCAGAACACATGGTGTTTATCAGGACGTTCTCAGGGGGCAGAGCTGCAGGAGAGAGAGGAGCAAGCCGGCACAGATGTGCCACGTGGCACAGTGGATACTTTCAAACACTGCGTAGGGGAGTTTGAGGACCCAGTCAATGCTGAGAGGCACTGCAGCTGGGAAGAGCCAAGCCTGCGTACTCTCCATCATTTAGTTTAGGTGCTGCTGCATGGGAAGGACTTGCCATGAGACGCTGCGGGGAGCCCTTCTCTTCAACCAAGAGAACTAAGCTCCAGAACATTCCAGTGGGTAGGATCAGGGAGATAAGGAGAAAACACAAAGAGTAATCCGGAAGTGGAGGAGAAGCACCAGATAATGGTGGTCGAGAGGCCAAGCAAAGAAAGGGTTCTGCCAGGCATGGTGGGCACCTTTAATCCCAGTGCTCAGGAGGCAGAGGCAGGTGGATTTCTGAGTTCAGGCCTGGTCTACACAGTGAGTTCCAGGACAGCTAGGGCTACACAAAGAAACGCTGTCATGAAAAGAAGAAGAGTTCAAAACAATGGACCACTGTGAGAGCAACTTAGGGGAGAGCTGAGCTGCGTTCACTAGGTTTGGTTGGTGCCCCTGACAAAAGCATCTTAGGGGATGGTCACCTGATTTAAATGGAGTCAAGATAAGAAAGACAGAAAAATTAGTATGAGGGATTTGTGGGAAATAGGGGCAAAGAGACGGGGAATTAGTTAGGGTAGGTTTTAGACCAAGCTTATGCTGGCAAGTCAGGGGTTCCTGGTTCTGGCTCCAGAGTTTGGGCTGAGCCAAATCTGTGGGGTTGTACTACAGTTTGGGAAATGCAAGTGTTAAAAGCTTGGTCCCCAGGACATGACACTTTCAGAAGGGGGAGGAACCCTTAAAGAGTGGAGCCTAGTGAGAAGACTTCTGGGCATTAGGTGTGTCCTTTAAGAGGATGTTGACACACCAGTCTTTTCCTCTTCCCCTCTTCCCTCTTCTGGGCCTGAGGTGAACATTTTGCTACTGATACCAACACGCTGCACTGCCTCACGGAGGCCCAGAAGCAACAGAGCCAGTGCAGGGTGAGCTGAACCTCCGCAGCTGGGGACCAGGGAGACAGAGCAGCAGTAAAGTGTCATGGAAGCATGAGGAGCTGAGTTCAGATCCCCAGCACTCACATAAAAAGCCGGGTGTGGCAGCGCACCCCTGTAATCCCAGCAACAGAGAGGCACACACATGCAGACCCCTGTGTCTCACAAACCCTGGCAGCCTTGTGGGATAGGTGAGCCCCAGGTTCAGTTAGAGAACCTGTCTCAAAAGATAAGGCAGAGAAGTGGTTAGGTAGCCATGGGCCTGCACACAGAAGAGCACATATGAGTATGCATGCATCACACACACACACACACACACACACACACACACACACACACACACACACAAGGCCCAAACTGGGGGCCAGTGTGAAGCTTTTCTCTTTGAAAACTGAGTGGTTGTCTCAGGTTTGTTGCAGTGGTAGAAAGCTGACTAATGCATATATACGTAAAGGGACAACTGAGTAGAGGTTAGTGGGATGGGAGAGGAGACCAGCATGCCTTGCTGCATGGCCAGTAGAGGATGGGGAATAGGAATGCACACATGCATCGCTTTCATCCAGTAAATGGATTCCTACAGAGGTTGACAAGTTGAATAGGTACCCAGTTTTATGAAAAATATGTGCTCATTTTAACTATGCCGGAGAAATTATTTGAAAGAAAACAGTGGATATTTTTAACATGAATGATCTCCAGACTATAAGAATTTCCATGTATCCATTTTTTTTCCAAACCAGGGCACACCTATAATCACACTTCTGCTTCTCTATCTACCTAATATAGAGTTAAAAGCACTTATATGATATTTTCCTCAAATTGTCACAAAGATTTATTTTAAAAAAAGACTTGAGGCCATCACAATACAGCTGTGAGATGAAAGAATGGCATTCATTTTCAAAAACTAAAACATGGAGCAGGAGAGTTGTTTTCCAGATGTTGCTGAATAAATGCCCAGCCAAGCTGGGCAGTGAAACGGGGACTAAGAATTCAAAGGCACAAAACCAGTCACCCTCAGGACCTAAAGGAAACACATATCAGGAACAATGGGTGTGTTTTCCAAGTTTGAGGGAGGGCCTTAAGAAGGTAAAAGACCAGGAGGCTGGCGGGATGGTTCTGTTGGTAAAGTGCCTGGCATGCCATTGTGAGGACCAGAGTTCAGATCCCCAAACCTGTTACAGCCAGGTGCAGCAGCATGCTCCTGGAACCCCAGTGCTGGAGGGAAGAGCTGGACACATCCCTGGACCTCACTGGCCAGCCAGCCTAGCCAAATCTACGAACTCCAGGTAGAGAGAGATTGTTGTTGAAGGGCCAGATGGCTCTCCAAGTAAAAGTGCTTGCCTGATGATCTGAGTTCAAGCCCTAACATCCATTGTGAAAGGAGAGAACCAACTCCAGAAAGTTGTCTTCTGATCTCCACATGAATGCTATGGCACACTCAGGCCTGCCCCCGCACATGTGTGTGTGCACACAATAATAATAGCAATAGTAATAATAATACATTTTTAAATACAGTGATGAGAGATTGTGGAAGACTCTTGATGCCAATCCTTTGTCTTCACATACTCACATAACATGCATATCCACACCCACATGTACACATGTGTACACACACACACACACACACACCATCTAAAGATCAGCATGTAATAAAATATTTATCGGTATATGGAACACATCTGACCACAACATGGGAATGGGTACAAAGGACATGCATACCCCGATTTATGATAAGAATCATAAATGCTTACAGATTCAAGGCTGGACCATATCACCTTGAGAGTGACATCCTTAGGATGAGTAAGTTACCTCACAGGCCTTCCCTCTTCCCTATAGCCTCTATCATCCTTAAGATTTTACCTGAAAAATCACTTAGTTGGGAAAGCTGTTTCCATTCCATGGGGCAGCATTGCTTCGTCTAAATCCGGCTGTGAAGTGAGTTAGCTAACAAAGTATGTAGGCATCTTATTTAGTAAGGTGCGGCAGAGGTCACCTATATAGCTATTTCATGAGCTAAGCCAATGGTATAGGGTGGAAAGACTAAAGTAATGTAAGGGTCTGTGCCTCCCAGGGTCACTGGGATTTAAAGTCTGTAACTTGTCTGTGTGGAGTGGACAGGGCCTCTGCAGACAAAGCCCCTTCCTTCCCTTCCTCTGGGTCTGTAATAACTGTCACCAGGGGTACCAGTCCTGAGGGCCCTATGTAAAAATGTCAATTGTGATAGTTCATTATCACGTGACTGTATTTATAATCAACTAGAAGACACACTGTTGTGTGAGTCTATGAGGGCATTTCTGGATTTAACTGACCAGGGAAGACTCATGCTGAATGTGAGTGGCACCATTCCATGGACTGGGATCCTGGACTAAATAAAAAAGACAAACAAAGAAGCCAGCATCCATCTCTTTGCCTCCTGTTCCTCCATGTGTGAACAGCCACACATCCCTTCTACCAGGCCTTCCCTGCCGTGATGGACTGAGCCTTCCTGAACTGCAGAACAAAATCAACCCTCTGTCCATGAAGGTGTTTTCTCCCCAGCAATTTTTTTTGGGGGGGGCGGTCGAGACAGGATTTCTCTGTGGCTTTGGAGGCTGTCCTGGATCTCACTCTGTAGACCAGGCTGGCTTCGAACTCACAGAGATCTGCCCGTCTCTACCTCTCAAGTGCTGGAATTAAAGGTGTGCTCCACCACTGCCCAGCTTCTACCCAGCATTTTTGTAACAGCAATGAGCAAAGTAACTGCTATATACATTAACACAGGTTACATGGACTCTTTCCTTTGCCTGTTTTCCTGACATGGTCCCTTCTGATGTTTTGATATGCTCATTTGCCTAATGGCTGACTGCCTCTTTCCCAGGAGAGCCAGGAATCTGTTTTTCTCACTGTTGCATCTCCAGAACCTGGAAGAATGCCTGATAAACAGTAGATGTTAGTTAAGTGTTGAATGAATGAATGAGTCCATCAGCCAATGTCAGCCTACAAGGAGAGCAGGCCGCTGGGGTACAACTTGACCCCTCACAGCTTAGCTCAAGACTCCCAAGTCTCCATAAAATAAAAGGACTCACCATTTTCTTACCCCTTTATTTCTTTCTGTGGTCTCTCCTTTGTTCTTTGATCTTGGCGGATGTGTTTTCCCAGTTCTTAGATCTTGCCCTGGCTTTGGCTTCCTGGTCCCTCTTAGCTTAGATCACTCCCCCTAAGAAACAGCCTGTCCCAACAGAGCGGGCTCCGGCTGCTCTCCCGTGGCTCTTGCTGTCCATTTGAGCATCCATCCCATACGTCAAGGCTTGAATGGGAAGTGTCTCCCACAAGATCACGTGTTTGAGCGCTTGGTCCCAGCTGGTGTCACCGTTCCAGAAGGTTATAGAATCTTTAGATGGAGGAGCCTCACCAGAAGTGGGTCACTCTGGACAGGTGTTGAGGTTCTGGAGCCTGGTCTAATTTCCTGTTCACTTATGTGCTTCCTGGCTGGAGATGCAGTCTGACCAGCTAGCCTCCTGCTCCAGCTGCCATGCCTTTCCCCCATGATGAAATGTATCTCTTCAGACTATAAACCAGATTAAACCATTGCTTCCTTGAGTTGCCCCCCCCCTTTTTTCAGGTATTTCTGTCTTGACAAGAAACATCACTAACATACAATGCTTTGAAGGGCAGAACATTTCAGCCACGTCATTCATGTTCCTGGAAGATTGTCCACGTGCTTGCTCATCCAGGGAGAAATTTCTTAAGCAGATTCCCCGTGCTGCACTCTAAACATAGAGGGACTTAATGGATATCTGTTGGATGAATGGGTGGGAAAAAATAAGAATTAGTTTGGCAACAGGAAAGAATTGCAGCCTTCAAGCTGAGTGTCTTCAAGAAATAGACAGAAACTCAGAAGGCCTCAGGGGGTCCCCATATGTGAAATAAGGATGCAATGGTCCCTCCCTTGAGTCTGTTTTTGGAGTTTAAATGAGAGTGTGCAGCGTGGCATAAACACGCTTAGCTTAGCAGAGAGGCTGGTGTGTGATAAAATACTTAATTCTTTCACTTTCAGCTGTATTTTCTTCATGAAGCCTGAAGTCTCTTGATCACACATTTGGGATCTAAATAGAAGGGAACTATCATATGCCTAGTGCAGTGTGCTTCAGGGTTACATAATGACTCATTTTTAGTTTCTGTATATATATGCTTCTTTGATGTAAAATGAATTTTAGCTAATGTGGTTTAGTTCTCTCTCCCCTCAGGAATATTTTCTTTTCTATCTTTTAATTTTTTTTTATTGGACATTCCTGGGAATCAGATCCCAAGGCCTTGCACGTTATAGGTAAGGGTTGTATCCATGAGCTATACATCAGCTGTATAAAGAACTTCCTTGTTAAAAATTCACTAGTTCCTTGCTTACAAACCATTGCTGTTGAAACATCGATGATCGGATACACAGATTCACACTGACATACTAATGATTGATATGTCTCCTTTAAGAAGTAGTGCCGGGGCTTAGCTTGTGGGTGAGTGACAAGTGTGTTCTTAGAATGCACAAGGCCCTGGCAGAGGAAAAGAGAGGAGGAAGGAGGAGGAGGTAGGGAAGGAGGGTTACCACAGGTTGTAAACACCACTGAGGAGATGAAGGAAGAATAGGAAGAAGAGCAGGAAATAGGGGAGGAGGAGGAGGAGGAGGAGGAGGAGGAGGAGGAGGAGGAGGAGGAGGAGGAGGAGGAGGAGGAGACAGGAAAAGAAGGAGAAACAGAACAGAAAGAGGAGGAGACGCGCTAAGGGTTTGATTTACGTGACAAGTATGCACTTAGGGCAGACATATTTTTAGGGCTTTAACATTTAAAACATTGCCATGGACCAGTAGCATTGAGACCTCTTGGAGCTTTTCTGGGAATGTGGAATCTAAGCCACCACCCTGAGTCTGTGTAGTACTGAGATGCCCAGGCGTAAGCGCTGGAGAGGCTGTGAAGTACTGCTTTCAAGAACTAGGAGGTACTGGAATCACTCATTCTACCAGCATGGAACCATGCTGTTTAAAATTAGAGGGCAGCCGGTGTGCGATTGAGTGTGTGATTGAGGGAGGGAAAACTTCCCCGCAGGTGGAAACCTTCCTGCTCGCTCTTGGTACCTCTCCTCCAAACCTTCTCTAAAATGTGACTCGCCCTCCTCTCCCTCCACCCTTCACACTCTCCTTTTCTAATGCTGACATACAGAAACACGCCTCCACACACCAGGGGTGAATATCGTGAACCTGTTTCTCTATTTGTACAGTTACCTGGTTCACTTTCAATAGGGATGATTTAGCATGAATTGGTTGCTGGTTGACTCCAGTAAAGAAATGCAACTTAGTTGCTTTGGGCAGTGGCTTGAATATAAAGTGTCCCCCACAGGTTGTCATGCTTGAACACTACTTGATCCCCAGTTAGGAAGGTTAGGGACCATTTAGGAAATGGAGCCTGGGTGGAGGAAGTATGTCACTGGAAGTGGGCTTTGGGGATTTTATACCCTGTCACCCCCTTTCTCTCACCCTGAAGAAATGTAAGCAGTCTTTGTGCTGCCGCATGACTTCCTCATTATGGCGGACTGTATCCCCTTTCTCCTCTAAGTTGCTTTTTGTCCGGGTTCTCTAGCACAGTAACAGAAAAGTAACCACTGTGTGTCATTCTCTCCGTTTGTGGTTTGTTCCGGTATTCTACCACAGTAACAGAATAGTAACCACTGGTGTCATTCTCTTGGAATTCTCATTTTAGTTCTTAAGGATCCTCTCCAAAGCATAGTCTAACATTGTAGCAACTGGAAGTTGTTTTTTCCCTTGTCTGGGAATTAAGCCCAGGTTTTTGTTTGTTTGTTTGTTTGTTTGTTTGTTTTTTATGTAGGCAAGTGCTCTGCCACTAAACTTTCTCCTCTGACCTGAGCTGGTTCATGTGATATGAAGATAATGCATCATTATAACTTTATTTCACATGGATGTAAATTGACCCAAATCAATCATCTCCACCCATCTATGAGAAAAACCAAAACAGAGAGACAGAGAGAGATAGAGACAGAGAGAGAGACAGAGAGACAGAGAGAGAGACAGAGAGAGCGAGAACAAAACAAATGGGAGTTGGGTGTCATTCTGCAACAACGAAAAGGTTTTTTGTTTGTTTTAATTTTGTTGTTTAAGTAAACCTGTGTTTTACATTATGCCTAAAAGTAGGAATAGTCTCTGAAATGTACATTTTAAATTCAGACATCAACAAATTACCAGAAGTAGCTTCCAAGGAGTATGAACTCACCAATAAACCATCTCAGAACACACAGCTGTCCTGCAAACCAGCCAGAAAACTGAATGATGATCACTTATTGAAGAAGGACTTGTGCATTTATTTGATCCCCATCAGTGTTCCAGCACTCTGAAAGGAAACTGACAAGCTCATTCTAAACGCTGTATGAAAATGTCACAACGAAACTCACTGTTTTGTATGCAAATTCTTCAAAAATGATTTTAAAACATATGGAATTCTTCAAAGGACATTGAAAAACCAAGAATTTTAAAAATAGAACAACACTGGACAATACAATTAGAAATTAATAAATTAAGCCCTTAGTTTCTCTTCCTGTTACTGTGGTAAAATCATCTGACAAAGACAACTTAAGGGGAAAGGGTTTATTTCAGCTTACAGTTCCAGAGATACAATCTACCGTGGGGAGGAGAGTCGGGAGGGTTGGCAGCAGGAGGAGAAAGTGGCTGGTGATAATGTGTCTACTTTCAGGAAGCAGAGCGTGAACAGGAAATGAGGCTGGGCTAGAAGGCCTCAAGGCTTCCCCCCAATGACCCACTTCCTCTAGTGAGACTCCCCTCTCTAAAGGTTTCATCACCCCAAACAAAACAGCACTGGCAGTTGGGGACCAAGTGCCCAAACCCGTGAACCTATGGGAGATACTTTATATTCAAACCATAACAACTCCATCAAACTTTAGCTTTTCACATATATATTGGAAAATATTTGTATCTATAATGTATATATATATATATAACTCTTAAGATCAACAATGAGAAGACAAGATTCAATTTTTAAAATCCTGATAAAAGACTTAAACAAGTGTTTTACCAAAAAAGATAAGAAACTGGTCAATAAGCACATGAAAATGGCTCACATTTCTGTTTATCACAGAAAGATAAAAGCTATAGTAGGGGGCTGGAGCAATAGTAGAGGTTAAGAGCATTCGTTGTTCTTTCAGAGGACCCAGTTTGATTCCTAGCACGTACCTGGGGGCTCACAACCACCTGTAATGCCAATCCCAGAAGATCCAAAGCCTTCTTCTGGCCTCCCATGGCACCAGACACACAAAACACCCATACAATAATAATAATCAGCATAAATAAAAGCTTTTAACTACAATAGGATACTACTGTATAGTCTCTAGGACAACTAAAATCTTATATCTGACAACATCAGGTTATGGCAAGGAAGAAAAGCCACTGGAGCTAAGAGAAGTACAAAATGGTACACCACTTTGGAAAATAGATGGGCTGTCACTTATAAAATCACATTAGTCATATACCCAGCAGTTCCACTCCTAAGAGAGATGAAAACATGTCCACTTAAGAACTCATAAACACTGGGTGTGATGGCTCACGTCTTTAATCCCACTTATATGACATCTTAGGAAAGGGCACAGTGCAGAATCGGTGATACCAAAGACCAGAGAGTGAGAAAGAAGCAAGTGGAGGATGTGTTGTGATGATAGAAAGATTCAAAATCTTGTTTATGATGATGATTATACTAAGTGTATGTTAATGATTTTCCCAAGTGGGGCATTCTATAGGCAACTTATGCTTCCATTGTATAGATTTTACCCTGTATGTCAATGATTTTCCTAAATGGACATTCTATAGGCGACTTATGCTTCTATTGTATAGATTTTACCCCCTCCCTTCCAAAACGTATTGAAAATAGGAGGTTGGAAAAGAATGAAATACAATGTCTGGAAATAAAACATATGATTATGTGAAACATTTTGGGAGAACTCTTAAACAGCCTGACCAGCCAGGCTTAGCCACCCATCTTAATATGCCAAACAAACAAACAAATATGTCCATGGGCAAAGAAAAGAGAGTTAATCAATGTGTCTACACTGGAAAGTCCAGATGAGGCGAGGGGTCCCCCACAAGTCCATCTTAAGCATACTGACATGAGATTGGGATTAAATAGCAGAATAATTGAGACAATGGCAATGGGTATGCAATGGCAATGGGTAAGCAGTCCTGGTCCAGTGTGGGTCTGGCCAATCATCATCTCAGTTCTGGTTCTGCAAGTCCTTTCGGCTTGAGGGAAGCAACTAGGGAAAGTATCATCATGGAGATATGTGTTTGTGAAGTTCTGCTGTTTCTGGAAGGTTACTACAGGTTTGGGACAATGACTTTTTGAGGGGTTAGTGAACAGGAAGTTGTAAAAGATGACAGTGAGATGCCTTGGCTATTCTTACCACTGCATCATCAGTGTTGATGGGTTAGGTGATGCTGGTCTGTAGAGTGTGCCTTCTGAGTGATTAACATGCCCATGGGCAGAGGTAAGCAGATGACCCAAAGTAAGGGAGACACAAAAAACACATGCGGAGGTGCCAGGCCTCCCCGCCTGTGCTATGTTGTGGGCCCAGGAGAAAAATCGCTGCTTTTAGCAGAAGCAAGCTTCTAATACCAGTTACAGCTGGGTGGCCAGATGACATCACTTCTCTGGGGAGCACCTGCTGCCTTGCTAACAGCCTGGCAGCCTGGAGGATGGATTGCCTCCCACCCAAAATCCTCATGGAGAGAGAGATCAGAAATGAAAAGAGCCATAGCTTAGACCAAAAGACCTATGGTGTGTGCTAAATAAACACTATTCACATTCAAAATACTAATTATTTGACTTGAAGCACACCATGCAACTGTTTTCAATTAACTTACACTAAACACCCATTTGGTTATGACCCCTCCCTCCCCTCCACCTCGCCTTCCCTCCCTGCTTTATTTCCCTTGTGACTGAGTACCAACACTCCTTCAAAATTTCACTGCCAAAGGTCACAGTGACCTGCTTTCTAATTGCCGATTCTAAAGCACTCTTTCATCTTCAATTTACCTAGATCTTGGCTACACTCAGAATTCTGTCTCTGGTCTCACAGACTTGTAATTTATTTCATGTCTGAGTGGGCCTCAGTGTCTCATTGGTCTCTCAGATGACCCTAGCTCAGTGCCCTCTGTTTATGTGCATCCCTTCTGGAGCTCAGCAAGTGTTTTCTGTAAGAGATCAGATAGTAAATATTTTAGATTTTATAGATCACGGGGTCCCCTCCATAAATGCTCTTTCTTTGCTTGTCTGTGTCGCTTTTAAATCCTTTGACATTGTCACAGCCGTTCTTAGTTCACTGGCTATGTCCACGATGAGTTTTTCTGTTCTTGTCACCTGAACCCCTTATCACTTAGAGAGTTCTTCCTGGATCATCCCTCCTACCCTCCATCAACCATTCGGCACCACCTAATGTTTTCCCATTAGAAGGGAGTTAAAAATACCCCCCATATTTTTTCATTCCCAGAAAAAAAAATTAGCTATAAAAAAGAAGAAACGTTCAAGTGTATGGACAGATGCTTCATAAAAAGACAAATGTTGGGATGCAAAGATAGCTCATCGGGAAAAGGCATCTGCTGTGCAACCCTGACAACCTGAGTTCAATCCATGGATCTCACGTCACGTGGAGGAAGAGAGGCAACTCCATACATGGAGCTCCAGGTTCAGGGAGAGACCCTGCCTTAAAGGAATAGGGTAGAGAATGACAGAGGAAGACACACTGACCTCCACACTCACACAGACACATCATTCACACACACACACTCACACAGACACACACACACAGATATATCATATCACACACACACACAGACACATCATATCACACACACATACACACTCACACAGACACATCATATCACACACACACACACATTTTGACTATGCAATAGGAAAAATAAGTTCCTTTTTACAGTGTTTATGAGTTTTGAGTCGCTAATGAGAATTTTCATTTTGCTGCTACACCAATGGCTCTTCATTTGGCTTGCATCTTTCCCTCTTCCTTTTTATCTTCTCTTTGTGTGCATTTAGGTTATTAAATCTTAGTTACAATATATAATGTAGACTTTGTTTTGTTTTTGTTTTTAAGAGGATGTCTTTAAACTTACTAAACAGCCAAGGCTGGCCTTGAACTTCTGGTCCTCCTTTTTTCTGTTTCCCAAGTGTGTGTGTGTGTGTGTGTGTGTGTGTATCATGTGTGTATCTCTTAACCAAGGAGGCCAGAAGAGGGTTGTAGGATTTCCTGGAACTTTAGTTGTGAGCCACTATATGAGTGCTGGGATTCAAACTTGGGTCCTGTGGACAAGCAGCCAGTGCTCTTAACTGCTGAGCCATCTCTAAAACCCTATAAAGTGTGTGTGTGCTTTATGGTTTTTGTTGTTTTGTTTTCTTGAAACAGGTTCTCTCTATTATGTAGTTGTTCTGGAACTTGCTGTGTACATTAGGCTGGCCTCAAACTCACAGAGATTCACCTGCCTCTGCCTCCTGAGTGCTGGGATTAAAGGCATCTGCCACCATTACTGGCTTTAGTTTTATGATTTTTTAAAACAAGGTCTCCCAAGGTACCTTGGATGGAGTCAAACTCATTATTTTCCTGCCTCAGCTTCCCAAGTGTTGGGGTTGCAGGCATGAGCCTCCACACCCACCTGTAATTCTTTTATGTAGTCAAATCTGACCAGTTTTAAGTTTGTGTCTTCTGGATCATGCCTTTCCTAAGAAGGTTGACCCTGCACAGCTGACCTTTCTTTTTATAGCAGGGTCACTGCCAGGACTGTGTTTACCATGGAATTTTTGTCCTAGGCCACCTAGATACCATGATAGGTGATGACTTCCTTGGACTGAAAAAAGTACCAGGCCCACCGGGCTCTCCCTTAGGTACCAGAAGATGCCCAACTGAGGACAGCACCACAGCTGGAGAGCTCTGGCTTCTGTTCATTTCATATTGACTAAATGCGGTACTCTCGGACATGCACATGAAAGTGGTGGCACACACCTGTAATTCCAGGACTCAGAAGACAGGCAGATGGAGCTCTGTGAGTTCAAGGCCACACTGAGCTACATGAAGTTGATCCAGTCTAAAAGAGAAACAGCTCACCAAAGGTGATCTCTGCACTTGGGATCATGCACCTTTAATCCCAGAATTTGAGGTAAATAAGATAGGAGCAGATATTCAGTCTGGGGCATTTTGGTCTCCAGCCACATTGATGGCAGGTTTGCTTCAGCCTGGGTAGAGGTAAGAGCTACTGGTTTAGCTGCTTTGCTTCTCTGATCTTTCAGCTTGAACCCCAGTATCTGTCTCTAGGTTTTCATTATCCTACTACAAGCTTGAGCTACGTAGCAAGAATCTCTTTCAGAAAAGATATCATTCAAGGAATTATGACCAAAGATTCCATAATAACCAAAAAGTTGCTTTCTAAGCAAACCATGACAACAGCATGGTGAGTGGAGATGAATACCGAGACACAAGACAGTCCCTTGCACTCTAGTTGGACCATGCCAGGACTGAGCTGAGGGACCCAGAAGCTTCCTCAGAACTCTGAGCTGAGTTCTTCCCAAGACAGCTTCCAGAGTGTTAACAAGTAGGGGGCAGCAAGGCAGAAGGATTGCTTTGTTGTTTCATTTTGACATTTAAATATCACACTGAAAACACCTGGCCTTTAAATTAAAGCCATGTTTGGTTTACAAGATGCTCTGTGGTCTGCCCCAGCAGACACGGCGGGCTCACCTCACCTTTATCTCCTCTCCCTGAACTCCTCCCTTCCCCTCATCTCCTTTCTTTAACATAAGGTCTCCCCATGGAGCCCAGGCTGGTCACTCTATAGCCCAGGCTGGCCTCAAACTCACAACTGTCTTAGCCTCCTGAGTACAGGGGTTGTGGGCCTGTACCACCATACCCAACTTTCTTCTCTTTCTGTTCACAGAACAGTTCCTATCATCTTCCTTGTGAGGCCTTTGAATGATGCCCTGACTTTCCTCTCATCACTTCTTTAGCTACCACTATGGGTTAAACTGTGTTCCTAAAAAAAGTTCATACTGAGCTGAGCACAGTGGTGGACCTGTAATCCCAGCATTCAGGAGGCTGAAGCAGGAGGGTTGTGCATTCAAAGGCAGCCTTGGCTACATATTGACTCTGACCCCCAAACAGACATAAAATCATTCTTTGAAGTTCTGACTCCTAGAACTTAAGAATGTGAGCATGTGCCGGGAGGTGGTGGTGCACGCCTTTAATCCCAGCACTCGGGAGGCAGAGGCAGGCAGATCTCTGTGAGTTCGAGGCCAGGCTGGACCGACAGCCTCCAAAACAATACAGAGAAACCCTGTCTCATAAAAACAAAAAAAAAATGTGAGCATGCTTGCACATAGGGCTATCCAAGAAATATATGAATCAGGGTGTCAGGGTGAGGTCACACTAGGTGTAGGGTGGCCTCTTACATGATTCCTGTAAGTCATGTAAACTGATCTGGACACACTAAGCCACAGCCTAGGGACTCCAGAGGATGACTGGAGTTATGCTGCCACAGGGGGTGCTAAGAGGCTGGGAACATGAAGCATATTCATATCCATGCCCAGAGAAGTGTTAAGGATGGATGGCTATCACCGGAGGTTGGGAACATGGAACATAGTCATACTGGTGCCCAGAGAAGTGTTAATAGTGGCTCACCATCACTGGAGGCTGGGAACATGGAACACATTCATACCCGTGCCCTGAGAAATAGCAGTACTGCTCACACCAGCATCTTGGCCTTGACTTTCCAGCCTCCAGATTTGCAGTGTAGCATATCCCTGCTGTTTAAGCCCCGGGTCACAGTGCCTTGTTCAGGCAGCCCTGGTAAACTAGCATAGCCACTCATCTCTCTGTGGTACTTATTTCATTTCTCTGTGTTAGTTATTTATTCACTGCTACAACCAGATACCTAACAAGAATCAACTTAAGGAGAGAGAGAGAGAGAGAGAGAGAGAGAGAGAGAGAGAGAGAGAGAGAGAGGGAGGGAGGGAGGGAGGGAGGGAGGGAGGGAGGGAGGGAGGGAGGGAGGTTTATTTGGGCTCAAGGTTTAAGGGGACACGGTCTATAATATGCCATGGGGAAGGCATGGAGACTCCATGGCAGCAGGATCACAAGGTAGCTGCTTGCTCCCCTCTCAGTAGACCAGAAAGCAGCTACAGGGCAGGGAGTATGGCCAGACTATGAGCTTCAGCTGTACCCCAGCCCCAAGATTCACCTCCTCCAGCCAGGGCCTCCTCCCCAAAGATTTCACAGCCTCCTAACAGTGACACCAACTGGCAACCACGTGTCCAAACATATGAGCCTGTGAGGGATGCTTTACCTCTACACATTATCTCTCCATTCAGAGCTCTTTTCAGGCAACTGTTTGTGGTCCCTTGTCTAGATCACTGACTGTTCTAAGAACTCATACAGTGATAAACAAAGGTTTTCTAAGACTACCGCTAGGCCTCTCCACTGCCTTCGGATGCCAACCTCACATCCCATTAAATGTAACAAGATCTGTGTGTATTCTAAATTAAACATTATTTAATGGTGGAAATGGTTCAGAATGGACTTTTATGATGTTGTTTGGAAATGGACTATGACCGTCTGTCTCCATCTACAATTACTCAGTCCACAATACTTATGTATACCTAAGGGTTATGGGGGAAAGGTTCCTCAAAAGTTGCTTTAAAATGTGACACCTTTTATAAATGTCACTTGAACTTGTATGTGGTTGAGAGAACATTCCATTCTGTAGATACTTAAATGCTTATTTGATTTCGTCATTATTAATATTTTGGGCATGAGTCTCTCAGGAAAGGTTGTGGGTCTTAGACTCTTTCCTGTGATACTTAAAGAATCATTTCACACACATACACACATACACTCACATAAAAATGTGCACATGCATACATATATATGTACATACATAATACACACATATGCACATATAGCATACATGCACATGCACACATATGCACAAGTATATATATACAGACCACCCTGAATTTTTCTGGATTTGATTTTGTTCCATGTTCTGTGCTGGGAGTGACCTTGTTCTAATTAGCTTTCTAGTGCTGTAATTAATAAAACACCATGATCAACTGCAACTTGGGAAGGAAAGGGTCTATTTCATCTTACGGCTTACAGTTTGTCATAAAGGGAGGTCAGGGCAGGAACATGGAGGCAGAAACGGAAGCAGTGACCACAGAGGAATGCTGAATTCTGGATTACTCAGCCTGCTTTCTTATACACCCAAGACTACCTGCCTAGAAAGACTACCTGCCTAGAAAGACTACCTGCCGAGAGGTGGCGTGGTCCACAGTGGGCTGGGCCCTTCCACATCAAGAAAATGCCCCACAGACATGCTCCGAGTTCAGTCTGATGGAGGTGTTTTTCCCAACTGAGGTTCTCTCTTCCCAAATGACTCTAGCTGTGTCAAGTTGACAAAACAAAACAAAACAAAAAATCACCAGGCAGTGGTATTGCACACCTTTAATTCCAGCACTCTGGATGCAGAGATGGGAGGATCTTTGTGAGTTTGAGGCCAGTCTGGTCTACAGAGCTAGTTACAGCCAGAGCTGTTACACAGAAAACCCCTGTCTCAAAAAACTAAAAAACAAACCAATCCAGCAGCCTCCAACTGTGAAGTGTGTTGGAAAAGTACAGTACTCTTGGGTTATACCCCAGCCTTTACCTGAGTTATAGGATGTAACACCTTTCATGTAAACATGTTAGTTATTTGTTTTTTTTGTTTTTTTTGTTTTTGGTTTTTCGAGACAGGGGTTCTCTGTATTGTTTTGGAGGCTGTCCTGGAACTTGATCTGTAGACCAGGCTGGCCTTGAACTCACAGAGATCCGCCTGCCTCTGCTTCCCGAGTGCTGGGATTAAAGGCATGTGCCACCACTGCCCGGCTCCCAATTTTTAAAAATGTTTAATTTTCAATTTTTTTCGTTCTCTCTTTTTAAAATTTATGTGCATTGGTGTCACTGATGTTTTGCCTGCATGTTTATCTGTATGAGGGTGCTAGGTCCCTTGGAACTGGAGTTACAGACAGCTATGAGCTGCCATGTGGGTGCTGGGAATTGAACCCCAATCCTCTGGAAGAACAGCCAGTGCTCTTAACCACTGAGCCATCTTTCCAATCCTATTTTTCAAATTCTAAAAGTTGCATATATTCATTTTAGTGTGTGGTGGGTGGGTACGCCTTCCTTAACGGAGGTCAGAGGACCACTTACAGGAGTCAGTTCTTTCTCTTCCCACCATGTTAGACCTGAGGACGGAACTCAGGTTGTCAGGTTTGGAAGCAAGTACCTTCACCAGATGTGCTATCTCACAGGTTCACAGGGCCCAAATTTTAAACAAGCCCCTAAAATAGCATTACCAGCCAGGGACCAAGCAATCAGCACCCGAGCCAATGGGCAACGGTTGACGTTCAGACCATAACTCTGTCTTTTCTGTATTTGATAATCTTAGATAGTCCTTGAGAGATCCATCATGATCTTACTCCTTTTGTCTCCACCCAATGTGGTGTGTGTCAGTAGACTCCTTCCATGAACTACAACAAAACAACAACAACAACAACAAAAAGGGCAACTGTGTGCAGATGTGACCTGAAAAAAATTTTACTAAGTATGGCAACAATTATGTTTAGACCTTAAAGCTGCATCGCAGAACTAATAGGAAGTAGGAAACAAAAAACAAAACAAAACAAATCATCCAGGATGCATGTTTTTAACGTACCTGAGGACACCGGTGTTATGGCACTGTATAGCAAAACCGCATCTTGAGAAATCAATTCTCCTTGTGTGGCTCCTCCTCCCAAGACAGTTGGATGTGACTAATACAAAATGACCAGTTTGAGCTTCCATCTCTCTTGGCTTTTCCTTTAAGCCTTAGCTCACTGAGGAGAGCTCAGAGTAGACCAGGCTAAGGATTTAGAATAAATATTGGGAATTAAGTCCATGGAGGTGATAACCACCAGCACCGTGGCGACAGGGTGAGTATCTTCCAGAAAGAAGCAGGCACACAGGGAAATGGAGGGGGAGATGGCAGAGTGTGGTGTTTTGTGAGCCGAAACAATGGCAATTGGATACAGAGGAAGCAGCTGCCAGCATGTGAGCAGAACCAAACGGTGTCAGCAATGAGGCGTGAGCTTTGTGAGCCTTCCTCCTCCTGCTCTTGCCACAGCTGGATGTTGTCATCATCAGTCCCCCATTACACTGAAGAGGTTGGTCTGTAGAGGTGAAACCTCGCAGCTGGTGATCACTACCCTGCCTTCCTGGGGAGTCACATTCCTGTGTCTAGCAGTAGGTCAGATTACTTCTCTCTTTGTATTGTAACTTTCCTTTATAGCTTTCCAAAAGGAAGAACATGAGTGCAATCACTATTTACCAAATCAGTTCATTCTGATGGAGGAAAGGACACTTCTGTCACGATCTTCAAATTCATTTCCCTTATTTGTATGGAGACAGAGTCTTGTTATGGAGCCTAGATTATCCTTGAATTTGTAATCCTTCTGCCTTAACCTTCTACATATTGGAACTACAGGTATATGCCTCCATGCTAGGCTCAAACTCTTGGCATTTATTGTAATATTCTTGTGAGGGCAGTACTCCCTTGAGTCAAGAACTTATCCATTAAAGCTATTAAACACATCAACAGTGCCTATTCTGTGCCAGGCATGATCTCGCCTGACCTGTGTACAACTCATTTAATTAGGGCAGAATGTCTCCATGCAGAAGAGAAGCCTACAGACAGTTGGGAATGGTGTCCTCAAATGCATAGAGTTCTTTTGTTTGGGTGTGAGTGTGTGGGTGCAGGAGGTATGTTTGTGGTGTGATAGCCACATATACCACAGAGCATAAAGTTTGGAGGTCAGAGTTGGTGCTCACTGTGTTTGAGGCTAGCTAACTTGTGAACTTCCAGGTAGGAGCCCAAAGATTACAGATGCGTGCCCTACCATGTCTAGCTTTTTATTTAACTTCTAGGAATCCAAACTCAGTCCATCATACTTACACAACAAGAGCTTTGCCCGCTGAGCCATCTCCCCAGTCCTAGATGTATAAGATTTTCAGTCATAAATGTTGATCCTGCCTGTATCTGCTCAACATACCCAGTAAACAGAACAAGGCATGAAAAGAGTCAGAGAGATGTTCTTAGTTAAGGGTTAAGTCAACATTTTAATAACTATATAGTAGGAGTCAAAGTCTGATTTTTTAAAATGGAACCTAATTAATTCAGCTCAAGGGTGGGTGTTTTGGGAGGGAGCTAGAATTTATACTTTAAAAACTGTATGAACTATAGAATTATTTCTAGGAAATTCATTCTAGCACATTAAACTATATTTCAATTAGTTAAGTACCTCCAGATTGACTCTGAAGAGGCACTGTCATGTTCTTAATAAATGTTGATGTCTCACTTATACTCAGGGAACAATCATGTCTTAAAATCCTTATAATTGAAAAAGAGCTGGCTTTGTTTAGGTTGTCAAGTATGTTCCTTTACAAGTTGTCTTAGTCAAAGTTCTAGTGCTACAAAGAGACACCATGACAACAACAACTCTTTTAAAGGAAAGCACTTAACTGGGGCTGGCTTACAGTTCAGAGGTTTAGTCCGTTATCTCCGTAGTGGCATGCAGGCAGACATGGTGCTGGAGAGGTAGCTAAAAGTTCTACATCCAGATTGGGAGGGAGCAGGAAGAAGAGTCAGCATTGGGCCTGGCTTGAGCTTCTGAAACCTCAAAGCCCACCCCCAGTGACACACTTCCTCCAACAAGGCCACACATCCTAATGCCACTCCCCCATGAGCCTATGGGGCCATTCTTATTCAAACTACCACACAAGTCTATGGGGTAGCTTGGCAATTCGTGTGCTAAACAGTTTCTTCTTAAATTAATCAAAGACTTGACCATCATATTCAAATGAATGTAATACAATTTAGAGTTGCATTCAAGGTTTTATTGTCCCATAAAAGGCAAAATCAGAAAGTTCTAAGCAGGAGCTACAGCAGAAAAACATGGTAAACTTTGGACAGAATTCAAAATCAGGATAACACAGGAAATAAACCTAATTCTTGACTAGTATGCCTAAGGCTTTAGGGTCAATCCCAAACATCACAAAAATAAATAAATAGATTAATAGACAAATCTGCTAACTTAATATAGATTTTCTTTGATCTAATTTCTATAATTAACTGTTTTTTAAAAAATTTAGGAGTGGGACAATTGTGGTGCATGCCTTCAATCCCAGCATTCAGGAAGAGAGGCAGACAGATTTCTGTGAGTTGGAGGCCAGCCTAGTCCACAAAGTGATTTCCAGGACAACCAAGGCTTTTACACAGAGAAACCCTGTCTTGGAAACAAAAAAAAAAACCCTAGAGACTTCCAAGTTACTTTTTCTACATAGGAACGCATGCACTATCATCACACAACTGGCATTGGCTATATAGTAGTATAGACTTTGACCTTCTTAGTATTTGCGGTGCAATCACCTGGGAATCTTAAGGATTCTTATTCTGAAGGTCTGGGTCAAAATGGGAGAATCTGGAAATGTTAAACGAACCCAGGTGTGCAGGTGGGGTTTTGGAAGCGAGAGCACTGGAGCCAAGATGGACATTTCAGCTCCTTACTTTCTAGACCTGAGTCCTGGGACAAGACACCTAGTCCCTGTGTGCCTTTGGCTTCCCAGTCTACAACAAGGAGAGAGAGAAAGGTATGTATGCCTGGGGAGTCTGGATCAGATGCTTCAGAAACATTAACCAGTTCAAGCAGGGGAAAAAGAACACTCACTTTTTTTCCAAGCACCTGAAGTTACAAATGTGACCCCCACCCCTCCATTTTGCAGATGCAGAAACCAAATATCAGAGAGAGACAATGACATGTCTGTTATTTAAGTTGGAGCTACAGATAGGTCCACACCCCTTCCATTCCCTCGTGCTCTGACAGGAAAAGGCAATCCTTTCTAGCATTCTTTAGCAATGTAAATACAGAACTTAAAAGTCAGCTGAAGATTCAGATGAATGTCCAGAACAAATAGAGTATTGACTAAATTATATATGTATATATGGGCTGGTTAGATGACTCAGTGGGTAAAGGTGCTTGCCATCAAGCCTGACAGCCTGCATTCAATCCCTGGAACCTGCATAATTGAAGGAGAGCCCCACAAGTTGTCCTCTGACCTCCATACATGCAATTGTAGCATGTGCATGCCCATACATACATACAGACATATCCCCACACACGCACAATAAATAAATAGACATAAAAAAACCTTCACAATATCACACCTCTGAGAAAAAACTTCCCATTTTTTACTCAGTTTGCAGACAAAGAACCTTTCAGCCATATGCATATTTGATTGGTGTTGCCTGTGGTTGTCCAGTCTCTTTCTCTGCATCCTTAGGGACTGAACCTAGGACCTCATGCACACATGCATGTGAGCAAATAAGTGCACTACCCCAGGGCTACAGCCTCAGCCCTGCCCCCACTCCCAGCCTCCTTTCTAAGGGGAAGCCACCCTCATCCCCAGCTGGTATGGATTTTGTGGGGTGATGGTATGCAACCAATGGACCAGGAGAACCTCCACACGCGGTTCTTCCTAGAGGCTAGCCCTGTGTTCAGCACTAAAGTACATCCCAGTAGTATTTCAAAGAACAAGAGAACCGAGGAGGAATGTCAGCAAAGCCCCTTAACACAGAGAACAAAAGGGAATATAGAGGTTTGATATCCCCTGGGCAACTAACCAGACAACTGCCCGAGTGTGTACACAAGTGTGTCCAATTATTTATAGAACGGGACTCAAACGATCTATTAAAAAAGAAAAACCAACAACAACCTTTGCATTTGGTGGCGTAAAATCCTCTAAAAATGGCCAGATGATCAGATCTAAAAATTCCCTCTCCCTCTTCTCCGTATGAGGTATCTTTTGTCTCCCCTTGTTTTTGCCAGGAAGACAGAGCACTGTGTACATCTCTCACCACCCTGCTGCACGTGCAGAGTTCGGGATCGTGTTCACAGCTCACATGTTGTTCTGGCAGCCTGCATGCATTCCTCCCTGCTTCCCTTCCTTAAAGGAGCCAGGCACGGCAGAGTGGAACCGCAAGTGTCATGCTGGCAGCAAGTGATGGAGGTGCTTTGGGTGGTGCCTGTGTGATGTTACCATGTGGATCTGTTTGGGAGATGCCAGGTCGGGGTGATTTAACTTGGAAAGAACGTGCACCCTAAAACGACAATCTTATTCATAATTGTGAATAACAAGGAGGTGGGGAAGGTAATTATCTCCAGGACTCCAAAAAGAAACACTGGTTCAAAGGTAAAGATTTTCCACATTTGATGCTTTTTAATGATTTGGGTCAAGGTATATGACAATTCTCCTACCCTACTTAATATCTAGCCTATCAGATAGGGGTGGTGCACATCTGTAATCCCAGCAATTGGAAGTTAAGAGGATCAGGAGTTCAGGCCAGCCTCATCTACATAGTAAGGTACATGAGGCCCTGTCTCTAGATAAGCAACAACAGTAACAGCAAGAACAACTAAAAACAACCTGTGTAAATATCCAACCTCTACATAGTTGAGATTTTGCTATTAGACCCACTTCTGATTTGTTATTGTGAATAGCTCTGACATTCAAAGCATGTGCAGCTTCATACACTGAATAACTAACTCAAAGATCTGTGAGGAGCAGCATTCTTAAACGGCATCACTATGCTACAACAGGGCTTACACTTGGACCTCAGCTACCAATGCAGCAAGTGGCGCGACCTGATCAAACTCAGAAGACTGTCTAAACCTTTGATGCTTCTCTTTCAGATGTATTTATTTTAAAAGGTTTAGTGTGTGTGTGTGTGTGTGTGTGTGTGTGTGTGTGTGTGTGTGTGTGTGTGTAGTCCAGCAGGAGGCAGATCTCCTGGAACTAGAATTACTGGCAGTGTGAGTAGCCTGGTGTGTGTGTGTGTGTGTGTGTGTGTGTGTGTGTGTGTGTGTGTGTGCTGGGAACTGAGCTAGGGTGTTCCACAAGAGTGATACATGTTCTTAACCACTGAGCCACCTTCCCAGTCCCTGTTTAGCTATTTTTGTTGTTTGAAATATTGTCTAATGTAGCTAGGGGTGGGCTTGAACTTACTATGAAGTACAGGATGACCTTGAACTTCTGCTTGACTCTACTTCTGAGGTCCTGGGATCACAGACATGCATTGTCATGCTTGGCATCTTTCTGTGGCTTATAAATGTAATTGTACATCGATGTTCAGCGAAAGTCTGTAATTTTTAGGGTTAATGTGATATACAGGATATAGAAAAACAGGGGTCCAAGTGAAACTATGCTTCTAAATTTACATGCATTCCATTGTAAAGGTTTTCATATATTACACACGTATCTGTGGTAAGTTGTTCTGGAGAGATCGTGGTTGATATATGTATCAATTTGACTTTAATTGTACTTTAATTGAACATTTCCATGTTGTGTTTACCCTCAACACAGTGAGCTCCACAAAAGAGAAGAACATGGAATGTCTAGTGGGTCACGCTGCTGGAAGTATTCCCACTTCCTGTTCCGGAGAGTGGCTGATGTCTATCACTCAACAAATGTCAGAAAGTCACTGGAAAACATATCTTCAAGGAGCATCTGTCTAACTCAGGGGAGAAAAAAAATGTATGCACGAGAAAGTTAGAGATTAAGGCCAAATCTTGTGGAATCAAGAGCTGAAGATGGACGCAAAGGTGTCTCGATGGTAAAAGAGGAGCCGGAGCTGGCCGGGATGGGTAAGAGATTTCCCTAGAAGAAGCAATCTCAGAAACTGGCCCACAGATGAAGTGCCTCGAAATGATTGGATATTTGACACTGAGTGTGGAAAAGCCTTATCAGGGCATGAAGAAGTCAAAGACTACAGATATGCCCTCCCTTCCTGTTGCTTCATATATTAAGACTTTACCTTTCCACTCCAGCTAGTAAGCTGTAAACTCACAGACTAGCCTCTCACACTTCACACCATCTGTTGAGGGAATATTTTATACTCTCTGTCATCTTTCAGAGAGGGGAAGGGAATTGTAGTACTTACCAAAGAGAAATGAAAGTGTTGAAAAGAAATGTGTTACATTTCTTCCTGTTCCTTTCTTGTCTTCCCACATGACTTGGCTGGAAAGTATTAGAAGGCACAGAGCAGGGTAAGCATCCATGGAGAAGGGCCAGAGAGTGAGCTTCCGTGTATCAGAGCCATAAAGGTTAGATGGGGCCTGCATGTCAATCAAGGCCTGGCATGAGGGATCAGTTCCCATAGGGTGGAAGGCATCTGCACATACAGGTGCGACATGTGAGTGTCAGAGCCCTAGTCAGATGACAAAGCCACTCTTACATGGAATGCATTGACCCATTTTGCTATAAGGGGATACCTGAGGCTGGTAAATATTTTTGGTTTTGTTTTGTTTTTCGAGACAGGGTTTCTATGTATTGTTTTGGAGGCTATCCTAGAACTCACTCTGTAGATAAGGCTAGCCTTGAACTCACAGAGATCTGCCTGCCTCTGCCCCCCCCCCCAGTGCTAGGATTAAAGGCATGCACCACCACCGCCCGGCTTGAGGCTGGTAAATTTTAAGAGACAGTTACTTAGCTCATGGTTCTGGTCTGGAAGTCAATTGCACCATTGTGGCTTTTCTGTTAAAATCTGGGCTAGCTTTCTGGTTAGTTCCCAATATAGTGGACTGTATAATGGAGATCACACAGAAAGCCAGAGAGTGTGGAGGTATCAGTTTTTCTCTTTAGACTAGAACCCACTAGGGTTTCCACAATAATTGCATTGACCCCTCCCAAGGGCATGAATCCAGTAACCTATTCACCTTTTACAAGACCCCTTCTCTTAAATATCCCAACTCTCCCTAAAACCACCACATTGTGACCAGGCTTCCGTCACATGAAACTTTGGGGATCAGGTCACATCCAAATCAACGCAAGGAGCAGACATCAGAGCCCGGGGAAAACAAATTTTTTTTTAGCTGTGTGATCCCCACTATTGAACAACAGCATTTTAAAAAAATCTCTGCTTCAATCCATCAAAAGTTGATCATATCTATATTTTTTAAAAAGCACAAATTTACAAACCTTTAGAAGTGTTTTTGGAGAGAGGATGGAACTATTTATTTTAGAGTATACCATGTATTCCAGACTTCACCATAGTTTCTTTGCTATAGGAAAGAAAGCCCAAAGCTTTCCAAACACCCTCTAGAATTTCAGGAAATTGAGTTGACCAGAATTCTCTATTCCAATCTGTGGAATATTCTAGCTTTACACAAATCTACTGTGCAAACATCTGGTGATTACTTGCTTTGTGCTCCACTCGAGGAAAGCACTGCTGGTAAGACCCGTTCAGTGTTTGGTGGACATAACAAAAGCTTTCATGATACATGTAAGTGTCTTAGAGAGCCAGAATTAGTTACTTCGCTGTTGTTGGCTAAAGCATGATGACCCTACCAGCTTATGGGACAAAGAGTTTATCTGGGCTTATAGCTCCAGTTTAAGCTTATAGTTCCAGAGGGTTAAGAATCCATGATGAAGGAGCAAAGGCATGGCCACCAGCAGAAGGCATGCAGCAAGGACAGGAAGCTGAGAACTCAGAGTCTTGAACAATAAGCATGAATTAGAGAGAATGAGCTGGGAGCAGGGTGAGGCCTTAAGAGCCCAAAGCCTACTCCCTGAAGCATACTTCCTCCAGAACCTCCTCAAACAGAGCCATCAACTGGAGACCATGTGTCCAAACGGCCAAGACTTTGGAGGACATTAATTATTCAAACCAGTATAGAGCAAGCTCAGGGCCTTTCACATGTAAGGCAAGTGCTATGCCTCCCAGATTTGTAATCTTTAAAAACATTCTAAAAAGTAAAAATTTGTGTTTATTTTATGAGTATGGGTGTTTTGCCTACATGTATGTCTTATATGCCAAGTGCCTCATGGATGCCAGAAAAGGGCATCAGATTCTCTGGAACTGGAGTTATAGATAATTTTAAACCACCATGTAGGTGCTGGTAATTGAATTGGGGTTCTCTGGAAGAATAGCCTGTGTGCTAAACCCCTAAGCCATCTTTCCAGTCCCTTCTTTTTAAAAATTTTATTAATTGAGCCAGGTATTGTGGTACATGCCTTTAATCCAAGCACTCAGGAAGCAGAGACAGGCCTCTGTGAGTTTGAGGCCAGCCTGCTCTACAAATTGAGTTCAAGGACAGCTAGGGCTGTCATACAGAAAAACCCTGTCTCAAACAAACAAAAATAAATAAGAATAAACTTAATCAATTAATTTTTATTTTAATTTTCTTTAGTCAGAGTTTCATTTATGTCAGATTGACTTCAAACCTGCTACGTAGCTGGGGACACATTGACTCTGATCCTCCTGTATACATGTGACAAGTTCTGAGATCTCAGGCATTTCCCAGTCTGCCTGACTTGTATAGTGCTAGGGATCAAACGTAGGGCTTCATACATGCTAGACAAATACTACCAATGGAGCTATGTTCTCCATTCCACAAGAGTGATTGATTGACATACAATTCACATATTTATTCATTTGATGTGGACTAGTCAATTATTTTTAGTATATTCAAAAGGTTATACATTAACCATTAACACAATACATTTGGAGCCTTTCACCGCCGCAAAAAAAAAAAAAAATCCCATATTCCTTTGCTTTCTCTTCCAGCTCCTGGCAACCATAAATCTGCGTTATATCTCCAGAGGCTGCCTAACCTGGAGATTTCAAACATATGAAAATCATGTGATCTTTCAAAATGAGCGTCCTTCCCTTAGTAAATTTCATCCATGTTGTAATGTTTGTCAGAACTTTATTCCTTTACGTTGCTGTATAATATCCCATTGTGTGGCTATACAACATTTGATTTATCCATTCCAGTTGCCTCCTTTTGAGGTCACTGTGAAAATGCTGCTATGAATATGTGCAAGATGATATGCGGGCATATCCTCTCTCTTGGGCAGATACCTAGGAGTAGACTGAGTCATATGAGAGTCTATGTTTAAGCCTTTGAGAAACTGGCGTACTGTTTCCACACCAGCAGTATATGTAAAGGGGACTGATTTCTTCACATCCGCTCTACCATTTGTTATGGGGCCTTATGTAATCTTGCTCCATAATCAGACCATGAAAAAACTCATTCTTAGGATGAAAAAACAAAAACAAAGAAACAAAAACCAAAACCCAAATCCATTGTGTGGGTTAGAAAGACCTGGAGTCAAGTTTTATGGCAAAAGCTTGTCCACATCACCAGAGAGTGCTTAAGGAGCACTATGCTATAAGAAGCGCCCACTCCTACAAGATGTTTTGGTGTTAGTCAGTTGCCCCTATGACTCAGACTTCCCTGGGTGAGGCAGGGAGTGTCCCCAGATCCTTGGTTCTGGTTCTTCAGGATGGAGCAGCATGCCTGGCGAACCTGGCAGTTTGTTTTACCCAAGGTGGGTAGAGACAACCAATGACAGCTTTGGGTTCCTTGGTGACTCAGGCAAACAGAAGTAATTGATTGGCATGTCCAGCTCCGGGAATTCAGAGCCTTGAGGCCACCCACTGGTGACCCATTGGACAGTCCTGCTTCACACAGGTGCTTTGTTTACCCTGTATATTATTGTAAGCACCCCGAGTTACGATTCCATGCCCTTCAATCTGTTATTGTACCTGGCATGGTTCACTCTCATAAAGGGGTTGTCTGGAGTATTTGCATTTACAATTCCTGTTTGAGATGATGCCTTTGCCACATTGTTAGAGCTTTGGCAGTTATTAAATAGGAGAGTGCTGCCTCCAGGAAAGCAAACAGTCACGTGTCTGCACTGCGGCCACAAGAAGCGACATGCTTAGAAGACAGTAAGCACACATGGCTTGTGCCTACTGAGTCAGTACAGATTGAGATAAGCCACGGAGACACAGACAGGGAGTTGAACAAATCATATAGACCTCAGAACCAAACACAGCACAGTCTAACTGTCCTGTGAACAGCCAGCCAGCTTGGGGGAGGAAGGGGGCTTATCTGGCTTAGACTTCTGTGTCACAGTCCATCAATCCATCGCTGAGGGGAGTCAAGGCAGGAACTGAAGCAGAGACCACAGAGCAATGCTGATTACTGGCTCTCTCCTCAGCTGAGGCTCAACTACCTTTCTTACACAGATCCAGGCTCACTGGCCCAAGGAATGTACCCAAGGCCCCCAGTGGCCCGGGCTATCCTATACCAATTAGAAATCAAGAAATGCCCACAGACATGCCCATGACCAACCAGATGGCGATTCCTCAGTTGAAATTCCCTCTTGTCAGGTGTGTCAAGGTGACGACCAAGATTAGCCATCACACAAACTCCTTTATAACTTGCATTTTAAAAGCTGGTTACTGTATGAAAATGTGAAAATATTTGCTGAATGTATCTCCCTGATAGGAGTTGCAAGACTCATGAAATTCCAACTCTGTTCAGCAATATTTGTGACTCTTTTTTTTCTTCATAATTCTCTCTCAGATATATCTTAAGCAAATGTACCCTTTGAGATGGTATTAGAAATTAGGCACAGAATTTTAAATAAATGTTAGAAGTAGGTGACACATACACCCCTTTGAAAGCCCTTGGCACTCCGAGCAGTACCAGAAGGCTTCTGGGAGTGTTGGTTGCCAAAGGCTCCTTAGCCACACATTCAGAGATGTTGTGCCACCCCAGGGAGTGATATGGCTTGCAGCTAATGAGTAATTAGTACAGGTTATAAGGGTTTGGGCTCTGTCTTAGGGAGGAGGGACATTATGTGATGCGTGTGTGCTCATGAGCTCCCTGGCAGGGAGGCTGAAGGCAGACTTCCTGAGTGTATGTCTGTGCCTGGCTGTACTCTTCCCCACGCCTCACTACCCCTGCTTCCTTTCCCTTCTTCAGATGGAACTTGGGAGCCCTCTCTCAACCACTTCTATCAGGCGTTCCGTGGCAGACGCTGGTGTTCTAGAAACCTGATTCGGAACGCCTGGCAGCACATGACTATATCCTGAGGAGGTTGGGTTTCTAAGTGGGGAGATGTGGTGTGAGGCATCTAATGATTCAAAGTTAATAACTGTGCTTCAGCAGCCATGGAGACCTTCCAGTGGTGTCCTAAAAGATGTTATGGCCTTTAGGCCTCCGCTAGTAGGACTTCCCAGTTCACATCTCAATCAGACAATTACTTTCCCACTAGCCCAGATACTTATATAACCTGTCTCTTTACTGAAATATGGACGAGAAAGAGAGAGAATATTATGAAGACAAGAAAGAGACTTGATTTATAATTTATGTGGCACGCTTGCCTCTGTGTCTACAGAAAAGTCCATTTAAAAGAAAGGCATCACAGTTTTGATGGGGGAATATGGCTATTATTTCACTTTACCTTCTGCAATGGAGTACTTGATGTTCTCACAACTTTGTGCCCCCAACCCTGAACCTACACAACATGAGGTGTACTTGTCTATATTCTAGTTTTCCTTGCCTTCCTTAACAGATTACTACAATACACACTTACTCTACTAGAATTCAGAAGGCTGGGCATCCAAAATCAAGTTGTCAAAAGACACACTCACTCCAGCACCACAGGAAGAACCACTCTTTGCCTCCTCTGGGTTGGGTGGCTGGAGCATTTATTGGCTATGGCCACATGTCTGTCCCACCCACCTTACCATGACCTTTTCCTCTGTGTATGTCAGCAATTCTCAACCCGTGGGTCATGACTGCTTGGGGGGTGGGGCAACCCTTTCATAGGGATGCCATGTCAGCCACTCTGAATAGCAGATATTTATATTATGATTCACCGCGACAACAAAATTACAGTTATGAAGTAACAAATTACAGTTATGAAGTAACAATGAAATAATTCTGTGATTAAGAGTCACCATCACATGAGGAACTACGCTGAGGGATCACAGCATCATGAAGGTTGAGAACCCCTGGTGCTAGCTTGAATGAGACTGGCCCCCAAGGGCTCATATATTTGAATGTTTGTTCTGAAGTTGGTGGAGCTGTTTTGGGAAGGATTAGGTGGTATGGCCTTGTTAGAGTAGATGTGTCACTGGGGGTGGGTTTTGAGGTTTCAAAAGCTAACATCGTTAATTCCCAGTTAGCTCTCTCTGCTTCCTGATTGCGGATTAGATGTGTGCTCTCAGCTACTGCTCCAGGGCCATGCCGGCCGGCCTGCCTGCTGCCATGCTCCCCACCATGATGGTCATGGACTCTAATCCTCTGGAACTGCGAGCCCCAAATTAAGTGCTTTCTTTTATAAGTTAGTTGCCCTGGTCATGATGTCTTGTCATGGCAATAGAACAGTGACAGATGGGTATCTTCTATATTCGGTCTCAGAATTCCTTCTGCCCTATTCATAATAGCACCTGTTATGAGATTTAGAGTTCACAGGACAATCCAGGATTGTCCCCTTTCAACTTGTGCACAAGCACATCCACCACGCCCCTTTTCACAGGTTCTAGGCATTGGCATGGACATCGAAATGTGTGTGTGATGATACAAAGAGAGAATATAATCCGGGGAAGGGTGGGAGGTGGCTCAGTGGATATAGCACATGGGGTTCCAGCATGAAGACCAGTGTTTAGATCCCTAGGACCGACATAAAAGTTGGGCAGGACTGGTGGCCACATGAAATTCCACCACTCAGGAGGCGGAGATATGGGATGGCCTCGGCAAGCTGGTTATCTAGATTAGCTGGAATAGGTGCACTCCATGTTCATCGAGCGACTCTGCTGCAATAAAGAGTGACCAAGCTTGCCTCAGACTTTCATATGCAAGCACATGTAGATACTCACACATGTATACACACACACACACACACACACACACACACACACACACACAAAATCACATTAACACAGGAAATAAAAAAACAAAAAGAGAGTACATCCAGGAATGCTGGTGCTCATGTAAATCCAGCACTTGAGAGGTGTAGGCAGAAGGATTCCAAGTTTCCATCCAGGCTAGGCTACAAAAGAAGGGTGTTCCAGTCGGGTGGTGGTGGCGCATGCCTTTAATTCCAGCACTTGGGAGGCAGAGGCAGGCGGATCTCTGTGAGCTCGAGACCAGCCTGGTCTACAAGAGCTAGTTCCAGGACAGCATCCAAAGCCACAGAGAAACCCTGTCTCGTAAAACCGGAAAAAAAAAAAAGAAGGGTGTTCCAAACAAAACACCAAAATCTAATCAGGGCAGTACTTGCATGCATGCACTCACAATGAACATTTATAGTCACACTAACCTTAGAAGTGATTCAGAATGTCCTTGACATAATTTTACCAAGCACTAAGGATCCAACGAGTAAAGAGGAAGGTACACTGCATGGAAGTGTGTCCTTGATTGTTGAATCAACTAGCCAGCCACTCAATACTCAATGAATGTCTCATGAATGTCAAAGCCCTGTGTGGAGCAATTTATCTATCATACGTATTACTTATAGCTAGTTTCCACGTGGACAATGACAAAGGGTGTTTTTGAGGAACTATCAGTAATCAGTAACTCCACAGCAATAGCTACTGGTCTTTAAATAACTAATGTTACACACCTGTACCTGAAGCAGAAAAATAAGTATTTGAAAGAGCCTTATCATTTTAAAGATACAGAGTTTTTGTTTGTTTGTTTTTGTTTTTTGGTTGGTTTTGTTTTTTGTTTTGGTTTTTGGTATTTTGAGACAGGGTTTCTCTGTGTAGCTTTGGAGTCTGTCCTGGCACTCCCTCTTTAGACTAGGCTGGTCTCGAATTCACAGAGATCTGCCTGCCTCTGCCTCCCAAGTACTGGGATTAAAGGCGTGTGCCACCAAATGCCTGACGATACAGATGTTTTAACATCTTTGAAATACTGAGGTTTCTGAAAGCCTCACACATTGCTGTACATATTTCTCCTTAGGAATCTTTGAAGGCGCTTAAAGGAAACAAAGTTGTTAAAACCTTACCAAGCATATAGAGCCATAATGAAAGAAATTATTTCTGAAATGGCTTCACTAAATCACTTCAGATTGTGTACTTCAATCACAAGTTAATTTTGTGCCTTCTCTGAGGGCATCCTGACTTTAAAAAAATGAGTTATCTCCTTGCTGCAAACAACATACAAAAAAACTTGAAGAATTAATTCATTTACTCAAAATAACGGGTTATGTTAGCGAATACCTTCTCCTGTGATGTTAGTCTGACACTCATGGCATTTTGGTTTGCTTTGAGCCAGGTTAATAAGTAGCCCAAACTGGCTTTGAACTCACTACCCTCCCAGTACTGAGGTGATGGACAGCCACCACTATACCTGGCTTGCCTGACACTTTTGCCTTTATTAGAGCGCTTTTTATACTCTGAAAATCTAATTGTGTAAGTTATGTTTTTTTCCCACAAATCACACACTTCCTAATGGCATGGGTGGTAAGTTATTTCAAAAATGGTGTTTTGGGGTGGGATCTGGGCTGCAGAGGGAGATCCTGTCTGAATAACACAGAGCAAAATGAAACCAAAATAATGTGTTACCTCTAGGGTCTAGGATTGTAGCTCAGTGGTAGAGCAAACACCAAGCCTTGGGTTCAGTTTCCAATGGCCCCCATCTGTGTACTCCTTGCTGTGTGTATTTCATCCATCTGGCACTGGATAGTTGATGAAAAGCATGCAGGCCACTTTTGGGGCCAACCCACAGTGGGTAGGCAAGTTACAGCCCCATGATAGCTGGCACGTCGGAGAGCTATTTATCATGGCCCTAAAGCACCATCATTTTCTCCTCTGCTCCCTGCACTGTCTATTTTTGGCTCTGATGTCCCCTTTCCTGTGTCATCCTTCCTAAAAATGCCTTTGGCTGCCTGCACAAGAGAGCATCTACTTAACTATGGCACCTCCAAGGATGGCAGGTGCCTTTCCCTGGGGCTCAAGACTTTCTGGGTCAGCCTTCCTTGTCTACAATTCCATCATGAATTGACCTTTGACCCAGCGGTACGGGGAGGAGATGAGTTCTTGCTGTCCGCTCCCTGTGGCTGTTCCATTTTGAGTGCATTCTGTTTGTGAGTTAGCAACAAACAAGAAGGACATAGACATCAATGTGGAAAAGAGGCTGTAAGTTTTGCCAAGAGAGAAAAGCCACAGGAGTTTGGAAAGAAAGAAAAAAGATGGAAATCAGGAAGTTGAGACTGCACTCACTTGTTGTATCATTATTAATGCAAACCATTTCATCCAATATTGTTTTTTTTTGTCCAAAATCTTCAAGAGCAGATGAATGAAACATGCAGTTTCTGCTAAAATAACTGGTTTTCCATTTGTATTTTATTTCATGAACCCTGAATTATGTCCATTAAAAACATGAATATGAAATAGCACATTTCATTGTCCCACGTGACTCAGCAGACCCCTTTTGCCCTGAACCCTGGACCTCAGCAACACTGTCCTTTGGTGTGTGGCAATAACCAGCAGTACCACCTTTGTGTTCTGTCCAAGACAACATGGCAATTCAGATGCACAACCCTCCCTCTTTAGACCCTGGTCTATCTGCCCCTGGACTAGAACCACGTATTTCTTTGCTTCTTATGACCTGGTGCACGGACTGACATCTATATTGCTTGTAATCCCCTGATGCATTTATCTAATTATCTTTATCAATAAACAATTAGGAGTCAGATACTGGGGAAACACCTGAAAGATCAGAGAAGCAGTGGAAAAGTGACCAGTGACCTCCTATGTCTTCCATTACTCCATCCAAAAGGACTGAGACCCTCTCTAAGCCCCCCTCCCCTACTTCCTGTCTCTCTATCTGCCCTCAGTCCTCCAAAACCTCTAGGGTTAGTTTTAGTCAGCTAGTAGCTAGTTCTGCCCTCTGATTCAAAGCAAACTTCATTGTCAGAATGTGATCAAAATATTACACTACAATCCCCTTTTCTTCTCATCTTTACTTCCATACCCAACACAGCATTCTGTATGTGTAACAGTTACTTAATAAACACAAATTGAAGGGCTGGAGAGATGGTTTAGTGGTTAAGAACACTAGCTGCTCTTCTAGAGGACCCAGGTTCAATTCCCAGCACCTACATGGCCGCCAACAACTGTCTCTAACACCGAGATCTGACACTCTTACACTGACATACATACAGGCAAAATACCAATGCAAATGAAATAAAAGAAAATAAATTATAAAAATAAACGCAAATTGAAAAGTAACCCCAGTTTAGACCTTGGGATAGCTATTGGTATCCTCTTTTATTTGTGTCAGTCTAGCTGCAGAGTGTCCAAAGCCTATTCCGGTGTGGCACAAGGTCATCCAGTGAAGAAGTGCAGTATACTTTGTGGGTACAGCTGTAGCATATACTGTGTGGGTAATAAACGGAACTTCTTGGTATCTGGAATTCCACCCCTAGTGACCTGCTCTGGTTGTATAATGATCTAGATCAGGTATCACCAACCACATCCTGTAGGGTCCAGTTGGTTGTGTATTTCTGTAAAGAAAAAAACAGGGTTTTATTGACATACAACCACATCCATTTGTTTATATGTTGTCAGTGACTAATTTCATCCACAATGGTGAAGTTGAGTAGTTTCAATAGATACACTGTAGCCCACAGAACCTAACATATTAAGTACATAGCTTATTGCAGATGAGGCTTGTCAACCTTGGGTTTAGAATCTGTTTGTGGAAATTTGGAGCAAGTGCAGTCTCCAAGAGTTATGGGAACTCATCATAAATGTCAAATTCTGTTGTAAATGGTAGTGTCTAAGTCCCTCTGCTTGAATGTGAGCTGGCTCAGTGTCTTACTTTTACCAGATATTACAGCAAAAGTGACAAGGTGTCACCTCTGTGGCTAGGTTACAAAACACCATGGGTTTGTCCTGGTGCTGCTGTCTTCTTGATATGCACACTTTGGTGAAACCAGCTGTCATTTAGAAGAGGCCAACTCTGAAGACCACTGCAAACTTTATTGTCCTTACAGCACCCAGAGAACTGAATCCTGCCAATAACCACCTATGTGATCTTGGGAGCAGCTCCTTCCCCAGTCTAGTCTTAAGATGACTCACAGTCACTGGGCGTTGGTGGCGAACGCCTTTAATTCCAGCACTCAGGAGGCAGAGGCAGGAGGATCTCTGTGAGTTCGAGACCAGCCTGGTCTAAACGAGTTTCCAGGACAGGCTCCAAAGCCACAGAGAAATCCTGTCTCTAAAAACAAAACAAAACAAAAAAGATGACTCACAGTCACAGCTGACACAGTTTGAATGCCTGAGATAGGATCTGACTTAGCTAGGGATTCTATTGCTGGGACAAAACACCATGACCAAAAAGCAAGTAGGGGAGAAAAGGTTTATTCGGCTTATACTTCCATATTGCTCTTCATTGAAGGAAGTCAGGACAGGATTCTGAATGTAAGAGTTGATGGCAGAAGCCAGCCTGCTTTCTTTTTTTCTTTCTTTCTTTCTTTTTTTTTTTGTTTTATGAGACAGGGCTTCTCTGTATTGTTTTGGAGGCTGTCGGACCATCCTGGCCTCGAACTCACAGAGATCCGCCTGCCTCTGCCTCCCGAGTGCTGGGATTAAAGGCATATGCCACCACCGCCCGTCGACAGCCTGCTTTCTTAAAGAACCCAGGACCACCAGCCCAGTGGTGGTACTACCCACCATGGGCTGGACCCTCCCCCACTGATCACTAATTGAGAAAAACACCTTGGAGGCATTTTCTCAACTGGGGCTCCTTCCACTTTGATGACTCTAGCTCATGTCAAATTGACATACTAAACCAGCTAGTATAGGGTCTGAAGAAGAGGACACAGGGAAGGTGTGGTGGTTTGAATGAGAATGAGTCCCATAGGCTCATATGTTTGGATGTGTAATGGTCCCCAGTTAGGGGAACTGTTTGAAAAGGATTAGAAGGTGTGGCCTTGTTGAGGGAGGTATGTCACTGGGGTTGGGCTTTGAGGTTTCAAAAGCTCACATCAAGCCCAGTCTCTCTCTCTCTCTCTCTCTGTCTCTCTCTCTCTCTCTGTCTCTCCCCTCTCCCTCTCCTTTTCTCTCTCTCTCTGTGAGACTGCAAATTTCAGATGAAGTTGTAAGCTCTCAGTACTTCTTCAGCACAATGCCTGACTTCATGCTGTCCTGCTTCCTGCCATGGTGATCATGGATCAACTTTCTAAACCTGTGAGTGAGCCCCCAATTAAGTGCTTTCTTTATATATATGAGTTGCCTTTGTCGTGGTGTTTCTTCACAGCAATAGAATAGTAACTAAGACAGAAGAAACTTGTTCCATAGATACTTTCAATAATAAATTTTCAGCCACTAAATTTGGGGATGTTTGTTATCCAGCAACTGATAACTAATACAAACCCTAAACTCATATTCTAGATCTTGGCACACATTTTGTGTCAATTTTCAGTACGTAGAAGGATGTTATCATGGACATACATGAAGTTGGCCAGTGCCTGAATCTCTTTCCTGGTATTGAAGACCCTCTATACCAGGGTCCTTTTCCCACCAGAAAAGTATGTTATTGATCACTTCATGACAGGTCATAGTCAGAAAAGGAGATGTCAGATACTCAATGAATACTGTCTGGAGGGTGGACTCTGAGGACTACAACCACCGCAGGGCTGTGCTGAGCTGAAGGTATCAGTAAGTTAGCATCCCTCTAACACTTGGCTTAAGATGGCAGCCTGTCTATTGGTAGTCACTGTCATGGTCATGAAATGCGTGCTTGCCAACTTTGAAATGTGGATGAGTGGTGTGGAAATCACAAGTCAGAGACAGAGAGTGGCATAAAGGTGGTGTTTGGGGGGTGATTTCTGTGTCTGTTCAGAGCCTGGGCCTACTCTTCTTGACCTTCGTCTCTCTGGTTGTCCAGATTTCTGGTCAATTCTGGGAACATTCAATTTTCCTATAATGGACTCTGTCTGCTTAGGATAGCCAGATTTGGCTCTTGTTATTTGTTACTGAGAAATTCAGCGGACGTGGTTGAACAGAAATATGCAGTAATATATGATAAAGATGGAAAACTCTAGGCCCAAGAAGAGCAATCAAGTTCATGGATGATGGATTTTTACCAGCTGTCTATGTACAATTATAATATTTTGTAATAATTTATTTTTAATTATATATTTTAATTGTCTATCATTGAAACATTTTATGATGTTGTTTCATGTCTTTTGGTAATTATTTGGACAGTACTGTAATTATTGGATAGCCTCTTTTCATTTAGTACATCATGGTAATTTTTCCATGTCGGTAATGCCACGTTTTAAAAAGGCCATAAAACCTTTGTTTCAGCCTGTGCCCGTGCAAGAAGCCTCTAGGGAGTGTGTCTGCAATTGGGCCTGAGATCCACCGACTCGTTTGAGAGGGGTGGTGAGTGGTGCCTTTATCTAATTGCTTGGCTCTTTTTCGGCGATTCCATTGCCAGAAAGGGGGTTTTTTAGAAAAAGAAATTGCATATGGAAAATTTCTTCTAGTCTGTTGATATTGGGCTGCCTTTCCTTTGCTCTAGATGTTCACCTACCATTAACATTTCCACACTTGGCTTTGTTACTTCGCTTCTACTTTTTATTATCCACTTATTTATTTAGCGTGTATGCGTGTGTGCTCCCAAGCACACGGAGAGGCCAGACTTTAGATTCTGGTTTTTCCTCAGGAACTTTCCACTTTACTTTTTGGAACAGGGCTTCTTACTGTCCTGGAACTCAGGCTAGAGGCTAGATTTGCTGTTCATTGAGTCCCAAGGACTCTTTTGTCCCCGCCTCTCCACTGTGATTACAAGCGTGGGTCACCACACCCCACTTTTTATGTAGGTGTTGGAGCTTGAACTCAGGTCTTCATGTTGTACAGCAAGCTCTTTACCAACGGAGCCCTCTCCTTAGCCTGGTTAGCCCAAAGAGGTATGGTTACCTTTGCGCCCATAAATATCCACCAAACTGATATTGCCAATTTCTCTACCTCTGTTGATGTGAGGAAGTGCCAATTTAGTGTCTTCTCACATTTCATTATTTTTTTTTTTTTGAGGCTGACTGGAGGACAACCAGTCCCTTCAAGGAAAAGCTTCCAACATTGTTTTAGAGAACTCTATTCCTGTAACAATGCCTAGGATATGTAAAAAGTTCTAACTGACAAAAAAAATTAGTACATTCCATGAGTAAAATCTTGATGATTCTTTCAAGAAAGTTTGACGAGGCTTGGAGCCCATATGTTCCATCCTGGCTACCAAGACGCTGAAGAACGTGGCTTTCATTGAACTCATTGCTATTTTTATATAAATGTAAGTTTTAGTGTGCTTTAAATTCAATGGCATCATATAAGAGCGCGGTGACTTGAAGAATTCAGACCATAGGTCAGAGTTCTGTGATATTTTTTATTAAAGAACAACGGAGTGTCTTGTGTGGGTAATTTAAGATGGAAATTAGGCGGAATGACTACTAGTTCTGGCCAGGCGCGATGGGAGTCTTCAATTAAATCACCATTGATCCATGCTCTTCAGAAACAAAATAACCAGTTCTCTCCATTCAGCCAAACACTCGGTGCTTATATGGCCCAATAATTACCACCCCATCATCTCGGGAAGCAACCACAGCATCAGAATGCGTATCATGTAGCTCACATGTGTGAAGCCTGATCTTTGCCGGCTAAGGGAAGGGTAAGCTAAACAAAGGGAAGTGTGAAAACAGAATAGTGATGCTATGTGGGGATCAGAGAGCAACTCTTGGCAAATTGTGCCAAATGAGTTGACCAAGCACTCTACTGAGAACTGTCAAGTAGGCAGTCCCTTAAAAACAAAACTCTGCTGACCTCAGTAAATATTTGCACGTTAAAAAATGGGCATAATTCTCTGCTACCTAACAAAGAGGCCTAAGATGAGAACGATCTTATAAAATGTTTTGACGTCTCCAGAATCCCTTTCCAAATGCACACGCAGTTCGCGTTCCTGTCCTTTGACGATCTGCCAGTCTTGATTGGTAGTCCTAAGTCCACTCGGACTCCTCATAAACTAGCTAATTAATTAATTAGTGGGAGAGTCACTATTTTAAGCAGGAGGCTTCGCCTTCAGAAATGGTTTCCAAGGGCCCTTTATTGACCGGCTAGCGCTAAGACGTTAGGAACCCGGGGGCCAGCTCCCAGCGGGGCTCGATTGCTCTCGCCTCGGCGCGACGCGGGCTCCCCGCGGCTGAGGAGGGACAACACGACAAGACGTGCGGGCTGCCGGGCGGGCGCAGCTAGGGTCCCGCAGCCCCCGGAGCCCCGCGCCCGCGCCCGGCAGCCCTAGGCCGCCGAGGAGCCCGTCCGCGCGCGCACCCGGCCCGCCCCTCGCGCTGCGGCCCGCCCCTTCGCCTGGCGCCGCCCGCGCGCAGCGTCTCGCGCCGCCCGCCCGCCCGCCGGGAAACAGCCGCGAGAGCAGCGGCCGCCGCGGCCGCCCGCACCTCTCAGCAGCCTCCCCGCTCCACCGCGTCGCCCCGGGCCGCGCACCCGCCCGCCCGCCCGCCGGCCCGCGCCCCTCACCGTCTCACCGCGTCGCCCCGGGCCGCGCGCCCGTCAGCTCCCGTCTAACGCTCCCTCGCGTTCGCCTGCCCGCCCGGCCTCCCGGCCTCCCGTCCGCGGCCGGTCGCCTCAACCGCCGCGCTCCGCCGGGCCGCGCGGCCCGCCGCCTGCTTCCGGGGCGGGCGGACTCTGGGCGCCTGGTGCCGGCGGCCGCAGCGACAGCGCCCCCGGGAAGCGCAGGAGGAAGCAGGGACGAGTGGAGGTGCCGCAGGCTGAGTCGCGGCCGGGATGTCCGGGCAGCCGCCGCCGCCACCGCCGCAACAGCAGCCGCCACCACCGCCGCCGCCCGCCGCCGGGGCCCCGGGCTCCGGAGTCGCCCTGCCCGCACCCGCGGCCGCTAGCGCCGGCTCCTCTCCAGCCGGTTCGCCCGGCGGAGGCTTGGGGGCCGCGGCGGCCGCCCTGCTGCTCCACCCGCCGCCGCCGCCGCCCCCGGCCACCGCCGCGCCGCCGCCCCCCACCTCGGCGGCCGCCCCCGCCAGCGCGCCACCCGGCCTGGCCGCGGGCCCCGGCTCGGCCGCAGGCGTCCCGGGCCTGGCGGCGGGCAGCAGCGCCGCGGCCCCCTTCCCTCACGGCGACTCGGCCCTCAACGAGCAGGAGAAGGAGCTGCAGCGGCGGCTGAAGCGCCTCTACCCGGCCGTGGACGAGCAGGAGACGCCGTTGCCCCGGTCCTGGAGCCCGAAGGACAAGTTCAGCTACATCGGCCTCTCGCAGAACAACCTGCGGGTGCACTACAAAGGTATGGGGCGCGGGGTCCCGCGGAGAGGTCCGGCGGTGCGGGGCGAGGCTCTGGGCGAGGGAAAGTGAGAGTGGGTCCCCAGGTGGGAAGGGGTGAGCTCCCTAGGCCGGGAGCTGGACGCTTTGAGGGAATCCGGGATGACCGGACACATCGCACCTTCTGATTTCCCCGAGATAAATCTATGGGCCGGAGTTGGATTACATTGTTCTCCAGGTGGAGGGTCAGGCGGTCTCCTCTTACGCAGCGGGGGTGAGAGGCACGATTCCGAGGTACAGTTTCTAATTAAGGGAGCGCAGAGATACACAGGAGGGGGAGGGCGGCGTGATCAGTGGAGGATTTGTCCCAAATTAGGCCAGAGATTGTCTAGGGGGACAAAAGGACAAGGGGCCCAAGTTGGCCATCGTCGCACCTTATTGAAAGCCACCGGCAGGGCGAGCAGGGAACCTCAGGATTCCCTGTTTTCTTCGGGGAACAGAAACCCGCCCCTCCGGATGGGAAATGCCCTGTTTCCGGGTTGGTGTTACTTGAAGTTTTGTTGAAAACAAGGGTTTAAAACATGTTGTTTAGCATTTTGAAGAAAATTGGCTTATATTTTGCACCTGCAGTTAGCAAACTAACCAACCACCTTAGGCTTCTGCTCCTGCCCACCCCCACTTTTCCTAGGGTAAAACAAAGCGTTAAGCAGATCGGTTGTATAGAAAATTATTACAAATGGCAGTAGGGGGCTTTTGAATTGTAGCTCAGATTAATGGCATGCGTCAAGTTTACGTGTGTGAAGGGGGTAAAAATAAAATGCAACGAACGATGGTGTCAGTTGGAAGTACGGTCTGTGTTTTAGGCCCTAAACCTAAAGCAGGAGGTTTTACAGCCTAAGCAGGTTCTTTTTGATTGGCTCCGAAGGAAGGGGCTTCAGATCCTAGTGACAAGCATGGAAGAGGATATAAACAACCTGGCGATAGGATTCTGAACGAATTCAGAACTGGGGTCTGATAAGAATCTTGATAAATCAGCTACTGTTTAATGGGAAACGAGTATGGCAACAGAAATCTGCTAAATGATTTGGCTGTAAAGAGCCTACACAAAGATAGGCCTCGTCGAACATTATTCTTGCCGTAGATCCAAAGAAGTGCTCGCTATTTCAAACCTTATGTTCCTTGATCTAAGTGGCTGAAATTTTCAAAATATTAAAGGCTTTTTTCCCCTTTGTTTAGAACATTTTGTTTGTTGATTTCTTTCTGGATTATTGCTTAATTTGTGTGAACAGTGAGTGCTATGCTATGAAGTGTTTACTTCTGTTTTGACTGCCAGGATGCTTTTGTTAGATCTGACAAATTTTACCATTTTAAAATTGTGGTTTATGGTATATAAAGTGCTTAGAAAGGCGGAGGCTGCATGAGGGGAGATTGGTGAACAAAGAATGGTAGCTTTCTGAGCCCTGGCAGTCACTGGTAATGTTAGGTGTGTTGCAAGAGAGGGCCTCAGTTTCTTCTGAGTGATGTGGGAGTTGGGCTGCATAGTCCCTAAGGAAATTTCCATGGTAGCTTGACACTCACGATTATGGCTTGTTTAACATTGTGCCGTGCTTTGATTAGTTGTATTTACTTCTTTTATGTAAAAATAATCATCTGGACCAGAGACAAGTGTATGCTTATGTGGTTGGGGTTTGACTATTATGATACTGTTGTTGCAATTATTTTTTCCTGTTGGCCTTTTTATTGCTTTCTGTTGTGTAACACTGAGATTCACTTTCTGGAAGCATCACTGTTTTATAAACATAAACCCTTAATACTGGAAGAGCAGATTTGTTCTCACTTTCCCCATGTTACAAAGGCAGTGTCTCTTTTTCCAAACCCTCATCTGGTCTTCTTATTTTAAAGTCTTTATGTTTTCTGTTGTAACTGTTTTTACTCTGTGTCTTTTGAGAGGAAATCAAATATACTGGGCAACTTTGACTCAGTAGCAAAAAGGAAATGTTGTAGGTAGTGAATAATAAAACCTACAAGTCACAAACAAGAATAGATGTCTTATGTATCATTGTGCTGCCCTGTTGTTTTAACACAAGAAATTACTATTTGACATTTTTATGTATTACAGAATTTTAAAAGATTAATCACTTGTTTTCCTAGAATGATGATCTTAATTTCCTTTCCTCTGAACAAATTCTGTGTTTAAATGTTTTCTAAATTGGAATCACCGGTTATGTAAAGTTTCTTTAGTGATCTAAAGGTCCCATGTTAACAATGACAGATACCTAGATAAAATGAATAGAATTGTAGAAGAGTTACCATGTGTATAGAATAGTGTGTTAAGTTTTCTCTATTTACAGTGTGTGTGTGGGGAGGGCATGCAGGGGCACAGAGGACAACTTGTAGGAGTAAGTTCTCTCCATCGTGTGGGTCCTAGATTCAGCCACTGAGCCACCTTGCTGGCCTTTTATTTTTTAGGCTTTTTATTTAACAGTCATACATCTGTTTTATTGAAACATGCAGGGATGGCTCTCTTATTTCAGAAATTGTTGATATTGACTAGTTTTTAAAGTGACAGATTTAGACTTAATTATAATTTTATTTTTAATGTATATTAAACATTTAATGAGTATGTGGGTTCAGTTAGTCTAAATGTTTCGATTACAGATTATAGATGCACCCCGTAGGACACATGTGTACTGTCACTATTAGGAAGCTTTACAGAGACACATGTAGATTTGGGAAGTGGGGGCACCTGAAGGTTAGATTTTCTCAGTCACAAGTCAGACAGGGTTGAAAATTGAATTTTGTGGGGCTGAAGAGATGGTTCAGCTGTTAAGAGTACATGTTAGCTTGCAGAGGACCTGGGTTTAAGTCTTAGCACCCACATGGTGCCTCAAAACTATTCATAACTACAGTTCCAAGGAATCTGATGCCCTGGTCTTAACTTTTTGGGCATCAGGAACATATACATGCATGTAGGCAAAACACTTTTAAAATAATTTTTTTAAATTTTAAGAAAAAATTTTGCTGACTTCAAATTTTGTGATCTTTGCCTTATTCTTACTATACCCCTTTCCATTTGTGTGAGAATAATTTCACATTTCTAAAACAGTTGTGCTCAAAAGCATTGTCCATTAAGGAGAAAGTAAATGAAATGATATAGTTCTTGAGAAAAGTTGGGACTCCTTGATATACTCCTAACTTAAAATGCTCAGGACACATGCCAGAGCATTGAAGCTTGGGAGCCTGAGGGAGTGATGGAATAGTGAAGTGCACCTTGTATTGAAGCATCTTCAGAATCTCTAAGTAGATAATGTTGTGTGTGTGTGTGTGTGTGTGTGTGTGTGTGTGTGTGTGTGTGTGTCGGTCGGGGCGGGGGGGGGGGGTATGGAGGTGTTTGCATGCCCTGGTGTCCAGAAGAGGACATTGGATCCCTGGAGCTGGAAGTTACTGGCAGTTGTGAGCCACCTAGTGTGGGAGCTAGCAATCAAACTCGGGTCCTGGGAGAGCTTTATGTTCTTTGAAATTGCTGCGGCAGGTCCCTGAAGTTACTAGTTTTTAACTCTTACTAAATATAATTGTTTACAGTTTTTGTGGGTTTTTTTCTTAATACTTTTTAAATTTATGTGTGTGCTTGCAGGCTTGTGTGCGATTGTGTGTTGTGGACATGGCATGTGTGGAGGTCAGAGGACAACTTACAAAGTTTGTTCTCTTTCCATCTGGTGGGACCTGGGTGATGGAATTTAGGTTATTAGTAGCGCTCCTGGTCACTGAGCTGTTTCACTGACCCTGTATTTCTTAAGTCTGAACAAACATTTCAACAAATGTTTGTTTACCAAGGACAAAGGCCTGTTAAGGATTGTGGGGGTGCTGAGAAGTTGGCTTAGTGAGTAAAGTGCTTGCTATACAAGCATGAGGACCAGAGTTTAGATCACCATCACTCCTGAGAAAGCAGGGTATGCCAGTGTGTGCCTGAAACTCCTGGGGGATGTTGGGGGTGGGGTGGGGGGCAATATGGACACAGGTGTATCTTGGGACTTGTTAATCAGAAAACAGTTCCAGGTTCAGTGAGAGATCAAAAAATAAGACTAAAAAGTGATTAAGGAAGACAACTAACACACATTCTCTCTGCGATTTAAGAGATTTTTAAAATCAAGGAATTTATACTGGGCATGGTGGTAAAACAGCTGTAATCTCAGAATGTGTGAGAGGTAGAGATGGAAGTTCTAGGCCAGCCTGGCCTTCATAGTGAGATCTTGTATTAAAACGGGAAATCAAAGTAAACTTAGTTTTCCCTGGGATCTCTTTGCTAAGATTTTGGTAAATCGGTCTTGATTGAATTTAATAATTATACTCAGAAAAAAAACTAGATAGTAGTGTGATGTTTTGTTGATGCTATAACAAATAAAGCTTGCTTGAAGTTCAGAGTGCAGAGCTAGCCACACTAGTTAGCAATAGAGGCCAGGCATTGGTGGTGCACACCTTTAATCACAGCACTCGGGAGACAGAGGCAGACAGATCTCTGTTAGTTCAAGATCACCCTGGGCTACACGAAATCCATCAGTTTAAAAAAGAAACAGAGCTGACACAAAGGTGTTCCTAGCACTTGGGATTCCATACATTTAGCCTTTAATCCCAACACTAGGGAGGTGGAGACTGGCTATGGCTGGGTGGAGAGAGGAATGTAAGGTGGGAGGAGACAGGAGCTCAGTGCAGTCTGAGCAGCCTTCAGTGTGAAGCAGTCAGTTTGAAGCAGTCTGAGGATTCGTAGAGATGGACGCAGTTTGAGGACAGGATCACCCCTTTGGTAGAGCTAAGAACTCTAGAGGCTGGCCACTTTGCTTCTCTGAACCTTCAGCTTTCACTTCCTGATAGCTGACTCTGAGTTTTTGTTATTAAGACCAAAGAGAATTGTGCTACATAGCAACAGTGGTAATCGAGCAGTTGCCATGGGACAGAAAATTCTGGTGTATGCCTTGTATACTCCACTCATTCATTATTTCACTTAAGCTTTTTCTACATGATTACTTGGTACTGGTTTCTGGGCTCTGACCTCACTCAGCTCAAAAAACATATGATGGAGTAGTAAGGGAAATTGTTCGAGGAGGCTGTGGAAGATAGGAGCATCTAACTAGGCCGACCCTGGAGAGGATTGCAGTGGTTCCCAGCCTTCTTAGTACAGGTCATCATGTTGTTGTGGTGACCATTAAGCATGAAATTATTTCATTGCTACTTCATAACTGTAATTTTGCTACTGTTAAGAATTAAATATCTGTTAAGAATATTAAATATTCTGTTAAGAAGTAAATATCTGGTATGCAGAATCTCTGATAAGAGACCCCTGTGAAGGGTTGTTTGACCCCCAAAGATTGAGAACCACTGGATTAGAGAGTCATCATGGGCAGTTTCTTTGAGAAGGTAAGCTCAGTGGTCAAACTTAAAAGATGAGAGCAAGGACTTAGATTTTATTCTGTAGGAGCTGGATAATCATCAGAAGATTTTAATTAGGAAGCATCTGGATCACATTTTTATTTTTGTCAGACCTCACAATTGATTCAAAGAGATTCAAATGTATAAGACCAAAAAAAGAAAAAAAAAAACAATTCCTTTAGAAAGTGGTTGCTTTAAAGACTAACTTGATCAGTGGGAAGGGCAGAAAAGAGCAACATATCTGTGAGATTTTAAAGGTAATATGAGGTAGGAATAATGAGAGAATCAAGGAGGATTGGGTTTCTGGCTCTGCTGAGGTTTTAAGTAACCCTTTAGTCAAATGGGTTTGGAAGATGTTAGCACACTGTATTATAGTATCTTGGGGATAGGTGAAAATGGGAATCTTTTGTTTGTTTGTGAGACTGGATTTTACTATGTAGCCTTGACTGGCCTGGAACTTGATATGTAGATCAGGCTGGCTTAGAACTCAGAGACCCACCTGCCTTCTCAGTCTTTTGAATACCGGGATTAAAGGTGTGTGCCACCATGCCAGGCCCCAGAAGTGGGAATCTTACCCCGAGGTCTTCATGGAAACTAGAAGATACTGATGGGGTGGGGGAAGCCCTACAGAGGAGCAGAATCAAGGATCTTTAAGTGAGCTCAGTAGTGAAAACCCCAAAGGCTCTAGCTATTCTGCAGTTGAGACTCAGCTACAATTGCAGGTTTTGGGTCTCTCCCTATGACCAGCTTATCTTTACTTTGCCATTTGAAGTTCTGAGGCCTTGTGGTGTCTGCTGAGCTAATTTTCAGTTTATTGGATAGAGCTTTTCATGGACTGTTACTGTGTGAGCTGGGAGTCTTCAGATGGGGTGCTAGCATGCTGGGTCAGTTACTTTTCTCATCACCGACAAAGTAGCTGGCAGAAATAATGTAGGGTAGGATTGGGTTATTCCGTTTACTCTTTTGAGAGGGTATGCAGTCCTTCATAGTGGAGAAGGTGCGGCCGGGTGTATGTGGCCCCAGGACTGCTATGATCAGGGAATAGCAGGTAGGCTGAAGGAGAGCCAGCTACTCACTTCCAGCTCAGTGGATGCCACCTCTTAAAGTTTTCACAGCCTTCCCAGATAGCACTAACAGCTGGGGACAATTTCAAACACACGTACCTATGAGGGTCAGTTCTCACTTGAAACCATAACAGCTGTGTTGAGTTAGTTTAGATTGGGTGTAGTTATAGAATGCAAACTATAGTGGCAACAGTGTAGTCTGAGTCCCACTGTCTTCGTTAGGACATTGTGAGGCACTTACTCCTGGGAAGGGTTTGTGAGTCACCTGAAGTGTGGGAAGAGGGGCAGAGTTGAAACTGAAAGTGTTGGAGCATATGGAGTGAGACAGCCAGGGCGGGCGCGGAGCTGTACAGGTGGGGGCCCAAGAGGAAACCAGCCTCTTCAAGGAACCGGGTAGGAAGGAGAGTAGTGTCACAGGAGGCAAGGGTGGGATAAGGGAGGTGGCCCCTAGTCCTTATATGATGTAGTGTGTAGTGGCGTAGGCCTGGAATATTTATTGCTGCATTTGGAATAAGACATTTGTAGCCTTAGGGAGAGAGTTTGGATTTCATAAGGGGAACAAAACCCAGGTGTCAGGGATTGAAAGAATAAGTGGGGGTGGGGGTCCGAGTAGAGAGACCATGGACGCTTGAGAAAGGTAGAAAGATTAGACAGCACCAAAAGAAGATTAAGGGCAAAAACTTTCTTTTTAAATGTCAGGATAGATGAAAATCCCACATACCCAGGACTTCTTAAAGTATAAAAGTACTATTAGCAACAGTTGTATCATTCCTAAGTCAGTCTTCATTTAGTTTGTGGGTAAAACTGAAGTGAAATTGATATGAGACTGGTTTCAATTCAAGGTGTGGTGTCCCAATAATTATAAAAAAATTTAATAAATAAAATCGATAACAGCAAGACCTTTTTATTAGGTGGAATTAAGGAGAAACGACTGAAGGTATTTAGCTTGTGGACTAATGGGGCAAAGGCTGGGAGGAGAGTGCAGAGCACAGGTGGTTGGTTGTCTTGGAGAGGAGAGAACCTTCTGTTCCTTCAGTGGTAGTGCATTCATAAGCTGGTGTGGGCACAGGTCACTTTGGAATAGCAGAACAGAGAGCTGACTATTACCACATCTAACGGTCACGAAATAGACTCCTGAACTTCGACCTTAATGTGAGTGAAGAAGACGTGGGTGAGCCTTTTGGAATAATTGCAGCAGGCTGAATGGAGATCTCTGAGCATACTGTTAGTAGCCCTGGGAGCGGCCAGGTGATATGACTATTTGCCACATTGCTAGACTTTTCAGCAGAGGCTGACTGCTAGGACCATATTGGGAAAGGTGGGCTGTGACACTGATGAACAAGGCTATGGCTTTCCTGGTTGGTGTGGTGGAAGAATAGGTTTATGAGGGAAAGGCATTTGAGACCTTTTAAGAGATTCCCATGTAATTTTGACCTGGGAGAAAGGAAGAGATAAACTCCAAGGAAAGATTCAGAATTAGGTAAAGGTTAGAAGTGAAATCTTCAGAAAGTGTGTTGTGTAAGAAGACAATAGGCATTTCTGCTTCAGTGCATTTCTGAGAAAAACCTGTTTTCCACACAGCTGTGTTAAAAATAACAGGACCCTGGGATCTTGGGGCTGGGGTAGTCACTTGAGGTGTGGACTTTGATACAGTGCAGCAGAGCACTGCAGCTGTCACAGTCCCAGGGATCTACATGCCTAGTTCAGTTCCCAATGGCATTGTGCCACTATTGCATGCGACTGACTGCAGCCTTAGGTCCTGGGTCTTGGACTTCCTTCTTGAAGGTGTAAGTGCTTGGCATCTATTTAATTGAAATGAAAAGCCAGTTTAAAAAACAAAGAGCAAACAAAACAAAAAAAAAAAAAAGCAGGAAAGTGTGCCAGTTGTTGGTAAGGAGACTTAATAACAGAAACTCAATTATTGTTAGTGGGGGGATGCAAAATGATACAGTCACTTTGAAAATGGTTTGGCAGTTTCTGAAAAAAACCCAATATATTTTTTACCATATTTCCCAGCAGTTGCATCCCCAAATATTTACCTAACTCATCTGAATTTAAACCTGTACAGAAACTTACATGTGAACTAATTCCCTCCCTCCAAATTGACTCCTGCCCTACCTTGCCTTTCAATGTTTGCAGTAAATTTATTCAGGGACTTTAAAAACTGGTAGCAACCAAGATACCTTAAAGTAATTGGTGACAGGATCAAGACACATGAGAAGTTTGATGTCGTGGGATAGTACCAGTCACTAATGAAATGAGCCATCAGACCATGTAGACACATGTTTGAATTTGATCTGCATATTCCTAAGTGAAAGCAACCCGTCTAAAAAGGCAAAACTGTAGAGACAGTAAAAAAGTGTGGTGTTCAAGGATTGGGGTCAAATAGATAAAGCATGGAGGGTATTTTTAGCACAGTGAAAGTATCCTGTGTACTATAATTGTGGACACATGGTCTTAGGCAAACCATAGAACTTTGTAAAACCAAGAACCATAATGAGCTCAAGTTAAACAATCATTTAGGAGACAGGCAAAAATCCCATCGTAGAATGCAGAATATGGTTCATTTTTTAAGTAGAGTCTCAATTCATGCTGGCAAGTAGTTGCTGACTTTGCAAGCCTCCTTCAGAACCCTGAGTAGCTGGGTGACAGGCCAGTCCCACTGGACTCAGCTTGACGGAATACCCTAGCTAGGTCCTTTCCACCCTCTCTCCTGGTCTTTCTGATAGGGCAGTGATTCTCAACCTGGGGGGTCTCGACTCCCACAGGAGTCAAACAATTTTTACATAGGTCTCATATCAAATATCCTGCATGTCAGGTATTTACATTATGATTCATAGCAGTAGCAAAATTACAAAGTAACAGTGAAAATCATTTTATGCTTGGGGGCACCACAACATGGCAGAACTGTGTTAAAGACTTGCAGCATTAGGAAGGTAGAGAACCACAGGGATAGGGTCTCATGTAATAGCCCAGGCTAGAGAACCACATTGATAGGGTCTCATGTAGTAGCCCATGCTGGCCTTGAACTCACTATGTGTAGCTGAAAACAACTTTGAACTCATGATTGTCCTTACCTCCCCCAGCAGCTGTTTACTACCACACCCAGCTTGACAAAAGAGTCTTAACTGGATAACACGTGTTTGAAATAACCTCAGGGAGAGGAGAGGGGAAAGTGTTGACCTCAGTAACTTTGGAAACTAATGAAGTCAGTAAAGGCAAAGCAAACTATACTGAACTCTAGTTGATAAAAGTCACATCCTGTGTGATTGTGGGCTCATTTTCCCATGTTAATTCTCATACTGCTAACTTCTCATACTGCTGTACATGTGTACTGGAAGTGAGATGCATGGGTTTCTACTTAGAGGAAACCTTATTAGCACCTCTAACCTTTGGCCTGCTTTGTTGCCCTGATGCTTCGTGCACCGTAGGGATGTACATACTTCTGTAAGAATCCTACCCCTTTCTACTCAGGGCCTTTACATATTGCTAAGCTCTTAAAATGTATCAGTGTGTTGAGAAAAGCTGTGTTGTATACCAAGGGGCATCTTTACTATGCTAGAACCATCCCCATATTTAAATGCAAGTGTGCTACTTTGTATTTAAGGAATGCTTTTTGTTGTAGTAGAAGAACAGTACTGGTTAGAATTTAGTATTTCTGAGCTGGAATAGTTGCAGGTGTCAGAATCTAGAGTGTGGGTCCAGGAAGGAGTGCTTGAAGTTGGAGTAGAAAGTCCATGATAATCACAAGTGTTGATGTGTTAGCATCATATAGGAAGGAGAGCCACATGTTGCTAGGAGTGTGTATAAAAATGAGGGTAGACCAAGTCAGAGAAGGTAGCTGGTGTTTGAGACAGAAAGGGTTGAGCTCAAATCTAAAGAGTGAGGAGAACCTGAGCAGCCTAAGGGAAGACGAGCTTTCCCCTTACAGTTCAGTGCCCAAACTTAACTGTCTGTGTGACTAGAACTGGGCTAAGGTGACTGAGCAGTAAAAGAGGCAAAAATGCATGGGGGGGGGCACAAACAAGGTTAATGGGAGAGGCTTTGCAGGGTAAGAAAAGAAAGGCTGACCTACTATTTCCAGAGAGGTTTTAACTGATAGGCTGCATGTTGGAGCGTAGATGGGGGTGGCTTTATTCAACTTATTCCATTTTGGTTAAATGGAATCAACAGATTATTTGAATACAATCTAACAAGATCTAATCTTGCTTGCTTTAGAGATTTAAGTAATATACTAATTTTCTTCTAGAGTTATAAATGTCTAATTAGCATGGGAGTTATAAAGATTTAAATTTTGCAGAATGTAGTGACACATGCCTTTAATCTTATCACTTGGAAGACAGGCAGGTGGATCTCTGAGCTTGAGTCTCTATAGTGAGATTCAGGACAGATAGTCAGAGCTACATAGTAAGACCGTGTCCCCCCCCCAAAAAAAAGGTTTTAAAAAAGTTTTAAAGCTTGGGGGATCAACACGAAGTCTCAGTAGGTAAAAGCACTTATTATGAAGCCTGAAGACCTGAGTGTGATTCCTGGAACCTATGTAAAAGTGGAAAGACTAGAATGGACTCTACAAAGTTGTCCTCTGATTCTCCATTGGTGCCCTGTGACATGTGTGTGCCCACATATGACATAACCCCCCTTCCCAAACATTTTTTAAAAAGACTGAAAGAAATTTTTTAAAGTGAGATTCATGAATCCATGCTCTGAGTGAGGGTGTTTGTGGTCCCCACCTCTATCTCATCCCCAGTGGGGATTGAATTTAGGGCCTTAGTGCATGCCTTAGGCAAGCACGCTGCCACTGTCTCCCCAGCCTCCTTTTACGTGGTGTTTTTGTTTTGAGATAGGATCTCACCAAGTAGTCTAGGTTCATCGGGAATTCATTTTCTAGCCCAAGCAGACACTGGATTTCCATCCTCTAGCTTCAGTGTGATGACAAACCAGTATTACTGGGCTTGACTTCCCCCACTTTCTTAAAAGTACAGACTTTAAAATAACAGTCTTACATCTGATGAGCATAGTTAGAGGTGGGCCCTATGTATCTGATATTACCGGCCTTGCCTAAGAGATAGAACCTTTTATTTTCTTCCCAAAATTGTGTTTGTTTATGTCTTTCTTGTTTTCTGTGCTTGGAATTGATCCCAGGGTCCTAAGCGTGCTAGACATGTGCTCTAAAAGCTGAGACACACCTCAACACCTGTTGTGTTTTATTTGTTTTTAGTGAAAGTGGGCTTGGCCCAGGGCAGTGGTTTTCAACGCTTTTTTGAATGACCCTTTCACAGGGGTTGTACTAACAGAAGCAAAATTAAAGTTATGAAGAAGCAATGAAATAATTTTATAGTTGGGGGTCAGCACAACATGAAGAACTGTATTAAAGGGTCCCAGCATTAGGAAGGTTGAGAACCACTGGCCTAGAACATTGTGCATGGTAGGCAAATGCTCTATATAGACTGAGCTACACCCCAACCCCCCTGTAACTTTTGAATTTAATAATGAAACAAATGCTTTTAATTTTCATTTATAGAACTTTTCTGTATTTTAGGAAAGCATAATAAACAGACTAAAGATTTAAGATTGTGAAGAACTTATATGGATAGTTTGAATAATGAAAGCACATAGGGGATTTTAATCTGCACGTATTTAGCATGAGTCTACCAATTTGGAAAAAAATCATATCTTTGTAAAACTTTCACTTTAAAAAATGATGGTAGAAAATGCCTGTTACAAACGTTGAATGAGAAAATTGCATACAAAAGCACCTACCACTGTGAGTTGTGTGCCTTCCAGTATTAGTTCTCTTTTTCTTCTGCCTTGACGAAGGAAGAGTAGATAAGGAGAAATGTGGAGTGATTCCCTGAATTCTTGGTGTCCCTAAATTTGTCATGTGTGGTCAGAGCTCTTGCTAGATCAGGCTTCTTGAATTTAAATTGCAGCACATGTCCTGACTTGGAATTCTCAATCAGCATGTCTAAAATGGATATGGTTTATCTCACTTTATTTTCATAGTTGTGAAATGAGGCTACGTAGTATTTCCTTTGTTGGATTGCTTTGTATGTGAAATGAGTTACTCAATACAATTCACTCAAAACAATGCTTTTCCTATAATACTAGATATGTTAAATATTATTTATATTATTTCTTAAGTCTATCTTGTGATTACTCCTAGAAGTTGTGGCTACTACCAGAAACCTTACTCATTGTTAGAATAAAATTTTTGGTAAATTAAAATTAAGTTTTGGTCACTTCCAAAATTTACTGTTTATTTAAAAAAAAACCCAGTAAGATAATTGATTTAGAATTCCAGTCAGGGTTTTCTTTTCTCCTGTCCTACTCCCACTAATTCCCTCTTTTTCCAACTAATTTCCCTTTTATCTTCACTGTGTGTGTGTGTGTGTGTGTGTGTGTGTGTGTGTGTGTGTGTGTTAACCCAGTGAGTTTCATTAGGGTTGCTTACAGAGCTTGGCTGTTGGGTTATTTACAGGGTAAGAACAGTTTATGCTACACCACTCCCTCATCTAATAACCATGAACTACTTGTGGATCCTTCACATGAGACAGTGTTGACAGACCAAGCTTGTGTTGAGAGTTCAAGAAGCATTGGCTGTACCATGCTTGGAAGACAGCATCCCACATTACTCCACCCCATCTTCTGGCTCTTAACGTTCTCCCCACATCTCTTCTGTACTGTCCCCTGAGCTTTGGAGAGGCTCATTTAGAGTTGAGCATTCAACAGTTACTTATTCTCCACATTTGGAATAGTAACTGCCACCCTCTGTAGAAAGAAACTTCTTTGACCAAAGCTGATAGCAGCTCTAGTCTATGAGTAGAGACATAAAGGTTTAGAAGCCAATTTACAGGCATATCATGATCCATCTAGCAAAGCAATAGTAGTAGCTTTCCCACTAGGGCCTATGGCCTCAGCTATGGGCTTTTGGCCAGGTTTATAGAACTAGATGTGAGCTGACCCCGAATCCAAGCAAAGAGTGGTTGATCATGCCTCTACTATTTATTGCACTAGTAGGGATAATTTTCCTGGCAGGTCAGTAATATAGCACCCAGTGTCTACAATTGAGTAAGACTGTTGATGGCTTTTTCTCCAGCAGTCTATAGTAGCACCCTTTGGCACTGTAATCATTAGTTATGAGTGAGGAAATTTTCAGCTCTGCTCCAGCTCGGTTTCTTTATGTACTATAACTAAAGCTTGTCTTTGGCAATAGGGTCTTAACCCTCCAGTTCTGGTGGGCTACCAAAAGCAATGGCACGTAGCCAGTATTGTTTTAGGGTTCATGTAAGCCTCCCTAGCCAACAGCTGACAAGGAAAGGGCCCAACTGTGACTGTCTGGTTTTTAAATGTGCATGAGTTTTATATGATTGGGCACCCTAACTATTTGGATATATTTTACTGAAAAGCTATTAAATTGTTACCACAATTCAATACATGTCTGTTTACTAAGTAGCTATTGTGTATATTGGGGTTGGGGAGTGCATAATAACACAAGTATAAGGGCTTGATTTGGATTCTCGGATCCACATTTTCAAAAACTAGCTGTGTGGGTGGTGGCATGCATCTGTAATCCCAGCTCCTGGGTTGCCGAGATTGGCATATCCCTGGCTAGTGAGAATAGTTCTCAGCAAGGTTGATGGCACCTTTGGAACAATACCGAGGTAATCTCTGGCCTCCACACGGATGTACACACTCTGATACATGCACAGAATTAGCACGCGCGCGCACACACACACACACACACACACACACACACACACACACACACACGACTGTTTTTGCATATTTGTGCAGTTTTTTTTGTTTTTTGCTTCTCACCTCAGTATGAATCTCTTACCTGCATATTTTAAAATTGTTGAGCTGTAGGTAGGGGGGCTGCATTTTGTTGCTTCCATTTTTCCATTTTTTTTTCCTAGCTAACTTCCTAGCTCTCCATGGTTATAGGCCTGAGTCTTATTTTTATGGTGGACTGGTGAAATAAGTGCAAGCCTTAGACCCACAGTGGAAGGAGAGAATTGACTCCTGAGTGTTATGGCACAGACATACTTGCCTTCTTATACATATACATCATACAAGCCATTATGCAACAGATGAACAGATGATCCATAATATTAACAGTGGTATTGTGCTATTTCATTTCTTTTTTTGTTTTTTTCCCCGAGACAGGGTTTCTTTGTGTAGCCCTGGCTGTCCTGGAACTAGCTGTGTAGACCAGGATGACCGCAAACTCAGATGTGTGCCATCACCGCCTGGCTGTTATTTCATTTCTTAAAAAAGGAAAAAAAAATTACAGAGCTGTACTCATCAGTAGACTGTTAACTGACTGAAGAAATGTGAGTTGGTCTTTTTTTTTTTCAGAAATGAGGATAGAATATATCAAATAACAGAGTTATAAATTCTTTAAGAGATCTACCTGTTAGTCCATTTTATTTAAAATTATGTCGTCATATAGATATCTCCAATTAAAAAGTGGTCAGTTTTGCAGAATAATGTATAGGATTGTTACAACAAATTAAATGAAGATTTAGCTCTGATAAAATTGAGATCCTTTTCTCATGTGCTTCCTTCCAATCCAGAATAACTTTAAAATGTACCCTACCTTAAGATACTGTAATTTGAGAACTGGAGAGATGGCTAATAGTTCTTACAGATGATTTGGATTTGATTCCCAGCACCCACATGGCAACCTCACAACAGCCTGTAACTCTAGTTCCAAGGAATCCAACATCCTCTTCTGGCTTCTGGGCAGCAGGCACATGAGTGGCACACATACATAGTTGCAGGCAAATAAATCTTTAAAAGAAAAAAAAAATCTAAAATTTTAAGCCAAGTGGTGGTGGCACATGCATTTAGTCCCAGCATTTGGGAGGCAGAGGCAGGCAGATCTCTGTGAGTTTGAGACCACCCTGGTCTACAAGAGTTAGTTCCAGGACAGGCTCCAAAGCTACACAGGGAAATCCTGTTTCAAAAAACAAAACAAAATCTAAAATTTTGGTTTTCATTAAGGCCACTGCCAGACTTAGTGTGTTTAGACTCTGAACTCTTAACTAGTGGTAGTGTGAAGAGGCCTTTGGGGGTGCTGTTTTGTATATTGGATTAATTGTGATGATAAATGTTTTATTACCTCTTCAGTTACTTGAAATTAAGTTTCATTCAGGTGCCTTATTTTCTTGAATTGTTGAAGATTTTCATCTGAAAACCTCATTTGCCCCTTTTCCTCTTGTTTCACATGCAGGTCATGGTAAAACCCCCAAAGATGCAGCATCTGTTCGAGCCACGCATCCAATACCAGCAGCCTGTGGGATTTATTATTTTGAAGTAAAAATTGTCAGTAAGGGAAGAGATGGGTAAGTGTAAATTTTGGTGGGCATGACAATTTTCTATTCCTGAATGATTATATCTGAAATGATTCATAAATGTTTATGATATAATTGAAAAATTATAATCTTAAATCTTGCTTTTGGAAAAATATACTCTTAACTATTACAATACAGCAGATTAGTTCTGATTCTGGTTCAGTCCTCGATGAACTGAAGCTTGAGTTCATGATTTTTACAGTCTTTCTGGCAGCTTCATTATGAAAACTGAGAGTTGAGGTTTAAGCAATAGAGTGACTCATTCTGCCAAGAGGCTAGATCTAACACTTGGTTAACCAAAGCCAGTAAGTGACTTGCAGGTATTGTAAAAGGTGTGGGGTGTAGAGTTTTAGGACTACTTGGCAGATGGATGCTGTGTGTTTTTGATTAGAAAGCTTCCAAGGAGCTTAGTATGTGGTGTGGAAGCTTGAGAGTGAAGAGTCTCTGGTTGATTATGGAACCAGCTTAGAATTCATGTGTGTGATATGTGTGTACATCAGAACCCCTATTGTGGGACTATTACAATATAGTTTGGGCCTTAGTTAAAATATTCTTATTTAGAATTTTCAGAAGTAGAGTTTTGGTAAAGGTGTAGGCAGTTTGAGAAAGGTCCATGGGTGAATTTTGGTGCATATTTCTAGTTAAGAACTGATTCTCTAAAGTCATACTATTTTCTGATACTCAATTGGGATATTAGAGAGTCCTTTAAGCAACCATAGGGTCATACATCCAGCTGTCAAGATATTGGGCTCTTCAGGTAAGTTGACCTGTGTTTGGATACCTCTTGTTGATTTACCTGTGTTTAATTAACTGGAGTGTCCAATACATTATTCTTCAATTTACTGAATATATTCAGTACTGAAAGTAGAAGGGGAAAGCTTGGGCTACAGTGATAGCTTTTTAACTGCCTATTTTTGCCATTGTGACCAAACAAAACATAAAACCAAAGATTCCCAAGAGAAAGCTTCTCAGACAGACACATTGGCCTAACCTTGTAGTTGGATGTTCAACTTACTCAATTCCATAATACTGGCATTGCTCATGATTCCCAAGATTCTCTGTAGCTTTTATTCTATGTATTCCATCTGTGAATGATCTTGACCTTTTCTTGACTGCAAGTACCCTGAGCCTCGAATCTAATGCTGTATCTCATTTACCCTTGAGCTCCAGTGAGATACTTTACTGAGATGTTTCTACAGCCATTGAGTTTAGCCTGTTTGAATTGCTTTTCTCAAAACTAGTTGGGTTAGTGTTTTCACTGTTGGTATGAACTTGAGGATTTCCTGTCTTTATCTTTTTCTTGTTGTCTCCATTGCATCTCCCTTAGTTGGATGGATATTAGTAGTTTAATCACTGGAGTTCTCCAGGTGGTTGGTAATTGCCTCCTGGGTGCTCTGTGTTTTCTTAGACCTGACTTGGCTCTGTCTCTTCCTTAAGAACATTTGGAACATATGCTTTAAGGATAAAATATGAAACTTACCAGACGGAGTCATTTATGGTGTCACTTTTATGTTTAAGATTGTATGTGCTTGCATTTAGTAAATTTTGTCCTTTTTGGTATAGAGTTCTGTAAAGTTTTACAAATGTATTCAGTCATAACCACTATAACTAGTGGATAGAGTAGTTCCTTGACTCTCTGTCACTTGGTAGATAACCCTTTCCCATCTCCAGTCTGGCAAACACTGATGGGGTTTCTGCACATCCTTTGCCATTTCTAGAATGGTATCTAGATGAAACCATAATATGCAGCATTCCAAGTCTGCCAGCATCTGCTCTGTATAACACATAACGAATTCAAGATCTTTCCTTGCTGCTACATATATTGGAGAACAATCCTTTTTATTGCTGAGGGTACGGAAGATCAAACCAGTATGCTAACCCACTCCCCAAATGAAGGGTAGGTTTTCACAATTACAAATATAACCATTACCAACATTTATTTGTGCAAGTTTCCATTTCACTTGGGTAATAACCAGGAACAAGATTGCCAAATTGTAGTTAAAACATATTTTTAACTTTATAAGGAACTGAGACAGTTTTTGCAAAGTAGCCAGACTAATTTGCATTACTCTTGATCTGCCTCAGTGGCACATTTTATTATGTTGTCAGGGTTTTAATTTTTTTCCACCTCTTTAAAAATCATTTATGTAAAGTATACAAACCACTGTGACATTTTCATACACAAATACATACCACAAATACTTTGTCCTTATTTTCAGTGTTCTCATGGTTTTTCACTGTTGTAATGATAATCTGATTTTTTCCAAATGGTTGATTCTTAATCTTTATCTGTTCTTCATCTATAAGGCACTTTCTTGACACTTTCTTCATATGTGGGTTTAGGTTTTTTAGTTCTTTATATTTGCCCGTTCCCCCAGAGTTAGCTTCTCGTCCCTTCTTCATATTTGCCAGTTCAACTAATCAGTTTTAAGTCCTAGCTTCTGGGTATCTTTTGTGGGTCACTGCCTCTTCCCCAAAATAATATGTGTCTCCTTTACGTTTTGTGGCGTATAAACAGAATCATCCTACTTAAGTAATCTTTTAAATGTGGCATCTTCAGCTTAACATGATGCATTTGAGATGGTCCTGCTGCAGCATATATTGGAGAGACTCCTTGGTTGCTGATGGCATGGATGAGCAAACTAGTTCACTTATCCACTCCCCTGTTTTCTTAGAGAGATGTGTGCCTATCTGTTTGTTCAGTTCACTTTAAATAGAATCTTCTTTAGACCATGTTTAGAACAGGTGAAATTATTTGAATCCAAGATCTTGGTTTTCTAGAAAAATCGTCACTGACAAGTTTATTCACAGATGATGGGAGTTCAGTGTGGTGGCCTCTCTGGACAGTGAAAGAGAACAGGAAGGGTGGTGTGAAGTTCCTCTACTCTGCCCTGTGCACTGTGTCTGGGTCTGCTGAGGGAGACCAGGAGCATGGCATCGTTTTCTTCTTCCTAGAACATAAGGCTTGAAGGAAATCTGTTTTCCTGCATGAAAGAATATAATTTTCTGAGTTAGCTTTTTATTTAAATGGAGCATAATTTTATGCACATTCAGGAAAATAAGTTTAATTTGTAAGGACAAATTATCTGACCAGTAACCTTTCCATTTTTTATTAAGAAATTTGAACAGATTTCATAACAAAAAATTGTTAAATTGTGTTATGCACATGACCATATTTTTAGGAGACATATTATTTAATACTGACCAATGGCTGTTAAGAAATTTTTAAAAATCATTTTTTTCTGACTGTACTTTCAGCTCAGGAATTTCATTCAAGTTTTAAATTATGCATGCTAATAGACACAGGTAACAGAGAAACAGTTAATTCAATCTGTGAGAGATAATAACATTTTTTTGAGAACTTTTAGTTATAATTTATTATGCATATGATATTTTTAACTCTTCAAACAAAATATTGATACCACTGTTTGACAGTGATTCTGGAAGAATTGGCAAGTGCTTCAGTCTGTATTCTAGTCCTCAATTTTCCTGCTGGTAATAATATGCTATCAAAGTGTTCCTTTTATGCTTATTAACTTTATAAGCTATTTTTTATGAAGAGTAGAAAAGAAAGTTTCCTACCTAGCGTTGAGAAGATCAAAAAACCAGAAGGGCTGGGACTGGAGAGATGGCTCAGCAGTTAAGAGCATGCACTGCTTGCAGAGGACCCCACTTTAATCCCAGCACACATGTCAGGCAGTTCACAACTGCCTTGTAACTCCAGCTCCATGGGTTTCAGCACCCTCTTGTGGCCTCCTCAGGCATTGACTCAAGTGCACAAGCCCACATTTAGACACTACATTTACACTGATTTAAAAAACAAAACTAGAAGGGTACCTCCTAGTTTCAGTTGGTTGTTATCAACAAATGAATGCTCACAGAAGGTATGAACAAAGAGAAAGTAATGTAAGTTAACAGCATAGTTATCAACTTAACAGATGCCTGTTGGATACATTGCATAGTTAGAAGTCCAATAAGCCTAAGCAGCATTACATTATTCTTGGTTGTCTTAGTTATACTTACTAATGGGCTTTCTGACTTGCAGTAGAAACTCAGGAAACATATCTATGTTAGTATTTAGAAAATAAAGTAGGGTAGGGCAGAGAGCAGCCATGCAAAAAACTCTTAAAACTCTAAATTAAGACAGTCTATGTTGAATGAAGATTGAGATTATATATGGGGAACTGGCTCAAGGAAACACATATATCAAGGAAGTAATATGTGCTAGCCCTTTAATATTAGTAGGAATTTGAGAGGCTTGTTGGAGAAAAATATTCCACAAGGTGGTAAATGAGCAAGGTAATCTTGGGTAGAGTATGAATTTGTGTAGTCTTTGGCAGAAGCATTATGGCTCGGTACTAAGTGCTACTGGGACATCAGGGCATTGAAATGGAAACAGACAGAAGAAAGAATGGACTAAGATCAGAGAGCCTTGATGACAATTCTAAACTTTATAGGTAATAGTGAATCTTTAAAGGATAACCATACTCAGCAGTACCAATGGGAACTAGGGAAAGAATACCATGTGTAATGGTGGTGTGCAAGATAGCTAGGAGGAGTTTGGCCGAGGAGTAGATTGCGGTAGGGATGAAAACAGAAGAAGAGTTTTATGTGTTGATTACCTACTATGTACCACAAATGGGTAATAATTAAGACTAATAGGGTTTGACAAGATGAAGACAGGACTGTAGACATTGCTGAAATAGGGTTCCTACTGTCCAGAAATTTATAGGAAAGGGGGTAAATAATAAATATAATAAATAATAAAATATAGTGTAAGATAGTAGTAATACAGGTGAACAAAATGATGACGTGCAGACCAGCTGTTAGAAGACAGTAGTGGTCAGGACAGACTTTGTAACATCTAGCTCTGCAGTAGAGGAAACAGGCAAATGTCTGGTTCTGGCTCCCCTGTCCTTCAACCCCATTGGAGACGAGCTTCTTGGGCATCCTTTTTTGTAGATGGTGTGTGATTTTAAAGGTAAATTCCTGTTTAACAAGCCGGGTTTCTTTTGTTGAGAAGCAGAGTGGACATTGAAATCTTGCCTCCGCTGTTCACTGTTCTGTGATTTTGCACTTTCAGTAAATGATTTCAGTCTCAGTCCTAAAAGTCCTGATGGGACTAACTTAAATAATGCATTTGACACATTTATTAGAGACCTGGTTCATGGCAACTCATCTCATTGCTGCTGTTGGTGACAGCTGTGTGGTGCCCAGTAAGCACTGCACCTCCACTGCTGTGCTGCTGTTGAGGAGGGGCTCCAGCATAGTAACTATTGCCTAGTGAAGACCATGGAGGGGCATCTAATGCTACTAGGTCTTGATGTTACCTCTTAGGTACTGGTTTTAACAGCAAGGCAGTGATATGGGTTGACTTGTGTTTTTAGTAGTCTTCTCTGAAGTTATAGAAAGTATGAAAATAATTGTAACACAATATTGAGGCCTTAATCTGTATAGCAGGGCTTTGTAAAGCTGCTAAAAAGTCATGTCTTATCCATGACTGTAAAAGGAGTTCTTTTATAGAGGTAAATGCTGAGAGATCAGAGAGAAGGAGCAAGCCACAGCACACCTTAACTCTAAAGCATCTCAACAAAGAAAAGAGCGATTTCCTGATTGTCCCTGTCTATATCCTGATTCTGCCCAGCTACCTCACTTCCTGTCTGTCTGTACAGACCTCCAGAACTCTATGGTTAGCTAGTGGCAAGCTCCATTCTCTGACCCCCAGACAGGCTTTATTTGTGCAAGAAAGGTAACACCACAAATGACTGTAGTAGGTTCTTAGAAATTTGTCCTTATGTGATTTTGGTAATAGGACCGTCACAGACTATCCTTGCATGCCATGTAGGTGATACATGTGTGTGCTGTGTGTTGTTGGCCAGTGTATTCTGTGGCACATCGTGGTTGTCAGTGTGACTATATCTGGGATGAACTACAGTCCAGAAATGGAGGACCCACACGTGAGAGGTTTTCTGTTTGGTTTGAACTAGGTAAGTTTAATTTTAGTCTGGGCCTTTAAGATTGAAGACACACACCTTTGATTCATATTTTGAGGTGGGAAGACATATCTTTCATTTGGGCCATACCTTCTGCTGGAAGCCTATAGAAGGACATAGAAGACAGACGCTTTTACTCTTTGCCTGCTTGCTCTCACCTTGCCAGCACATCCATTCTTTGACTGGCATTGGAGTGTGCTTCTTTGGGATTCCAGCATATACAGAAGACCAGCTGAGACAGCAGCCTTATATGGGACTCAGCAACTGCTAGATTCTTGGACTTTCTGTGCACAGCTTGCCATTGTTGGATTAGCTGGACTATAGCCTGTAAGTCATTCCAGTAAATCCCCTTTCTATGTATACTAAGAGATTTATTCCATAAGTTCTGTGATTCTAGTGAAACCGAAACCTAAGTATGCCTTGCAAAATCTAGTAAGAAGTGAATAGTGGTTTGAGGTAGCTGAGGAGAAAGTAAGGATGATGACTCCCATGGTGCTCTGGGTTAAAGAACTAAATAGGTAGTGGTGTGCTTAAAGTGAAAAATGAGGAATGTGGACTATGACCTGGAATTGGTTAGACTTAAGCAGCTTGTCTGACAGCCTTTCCACTTCCAAACCAGATCGGGCTTGACCTCATCCCTCCTGTGCTTTTCCTTCATAGATTTTGTTATATTCATATTCCTGATTACTGTGTTTAAGATCTACTTCCTTGTTAGTATCAGTGGAGAGGAAACCCATATATATATTTGTCTACCTCAGAGCTTTCTTTTGTTCCATACCTAGTATTTTAGTTAGGGTTTCTGTTGCTGTGAAGAGACACCATGACCACAACAACTCTCATAAATGAAACATTTAATTGGGGTTCAAGGCTAGGCCTCATCTACATAGTGAGTTCCCAGCCAGCCACAACTACATAGTGGGACCCTGTCTTAAAAACAAAAAAAGCAGTGAAAGTAAATCCATGAATTTGTTGTGTCAGCATCTTACTAATGTGAGGTGCTTGTCTGTACTCAGTTGGTAAGGGAAGAAGATTGAATTGTGTGCTTGATGCAGAATGGGGGATTACGGTAGTAAACTGGAAAAACAGTCTCAGTTGAGATTACTGATGAGGGATTGTGTGAATGGATTGTTTTAGTTCAGGCTGGGTAAGGAAGGAATGAAATATGAGACATTCAGGCCAAATAAGAGATTTACATATTGTTCTTTTTAGTAAGGTTTAAGAAGAGGTGTATGGGTGGGGGTTTGAGGTGGATTTGCTAAAGAGATGGGGGGAGACATCACAATGAATGACTGAAGAGAAGCAAAGCTTCCTGAGAAGGAGGGGGGGAGGTGTCCGTCTGTCCCCACCAGCAGGCTATTGCATATGTTTTTAAAAAGAATTTTTATTGCATATATGAACTCACAGAGACAGTGACAACATGCACAAGACCTACACAAGTTGATGCCAGTTGAGAGCCCAGCTAGTGTGGAGACACACAGACCTACAGCTAACCGAGAAATTTTTTGCATTTGATACCTGCCAGGAAAGGGGCGGGGTCAGTTTTCTTCAGTGAGTCACACTCCAAGGCAGGTTGCATTCTCAGGAGTAGTTGGACAATACAAAAAGGACTCCATGGTTTTTGTTTTGTTTTAAGAGAGAATATGAAGTTGACTGGGTAAGTAGAAGGTTTTGGGAGGAGTTGGGGGAGGGGAATGTTTATGCTCAAGTATACAGGGTTTCTCTGTATTGTTTTGGAGGCTGTCAGTCCAGCCCGGCCTCGAACTCACAGACAACCTCCTGCCTCTACCTCCCGAGTGCTGGGATTAAAGGCTTAAAGGCGTTTGCCACCACCGCCCGGCGTGTACATTTTTAATCCAGTACTTAGAAAGCAGGGACAGGTGGGTATTTGTGAGTTCAAGGCCATCCTAGTCCAGGGCTATATACTGAAAACAAAAACCCCCACAAAACCAAATAATTTTATTTAGTTAGCCTACAAAATGTTAAGTTTCTCTTATCCATTTTCATACCTAATTTTGATTGACGCCCTCTTCACAGCTTCCTGTCCCCACCCCATGTCTTTCCATTCCTTGTAGTTCCCTTTCTGCTTTTATGTGTTCTACTATGCTCCTTGATCCTCTTGTATAAAGTCTCTTTATGCCTCTCGTGGGCCCTTTTCTGTTTCCTGGCTTCTGTAACACTCCCACTTAAATAATTGCACATATATAAAAATCAAAAGCTAGAGTCTGCATATGATAGAGAACATGCAATGTGTGTCTTTCTGAGTCAGAGTTATCTCATTTAATACAGTTTTTTATTTCCACTCATTTTCCTGCATTCTCGTTTTGCTTGTTTGAATCAAATTCTGTTGTGTATTTGTACCACATTAAAAAAAATCTGTTCATCTCTTGAGGGACATTTAGGCTGATTGTGTTTCCTGGCTATTGTGAAAAAAAAAAAAGCAATAAGCATGGATGAACAAGTGTCTCTGTGGTGTATTGTGGAGTCCTTTGGGCATATTCTGTGCTGTACTTTTAGTGTTTTGTTTGTTTTGCTTTTTGAGACTGCTCCATGATGATTTTCATGGTGACTGCATCAGTTTACACTACCATCAACAGTGAATAAGTGTTACCCTTTCCCGGTATCCATGGCAGCACTTGTTTTCTCAATGATAGACATCCTGACTGGGGTGAAATGGAATCTCAGTGTAGTTGAACTTCCCAGATGGTGGAGGGAATTCCTTCTTTTGAGATTCAGTTCTCTAGCCAATGTTTTGATTGGGTTGTTTTCTTGGTGTTTTTTTTTGTTGTTGTTGTTGTTGCTGTTTTGTTTTTTTCCCCCTGTGTGTATTCCAGTTATTTTCTGTCTTGCTTGTAGCTGGCAAAGATTTTCTTTTATTCTGTAGCTTGTCCCTTCATTTGATCAACTGTTTCCTTTGCCATGAAAAAGTTTTCTCATTCCATAGTGTCCCATTGGTTCAGTGTTGACCATGTCTCCTGAGTGCCTGGAATCCTATCCAGATTGCCCTTGGCTTATGCAATACTTTGAAGTATTATCCCTTCCTCAACCCTCTTGGCAGGTTCAGAGTATCAGCTCTTAAGTTGATACTTGATGCATTTGGAGTTGATTTTTGTGCTTGATGAGAGATAAGAATCTGTTTCATCCTATGTGTAGACATGGCGTTTTCCTGATCCTGGTTTTGAAGAGGCTGTCTTTGCTCTCCTAGACAGTTTTGGCATCTTTGTTAGAAGTCAGAGGGCAGTAGCTGCATAGTAGGTTACATCTGGCCCCTGCTCCATTGATCCATCCACTTGTCTGTTTTTGTCTAGTACCATGTTGTTTGTTACAGCGACTGTGATGTAACTGGAAATCAGGTATGTTGGTACCTCCTGCATTGTTCTTTTTCTGATGGTTCCTTTGGCTGTCTGAGGACTTTTATGCTTCCAAATCAATTTTAAGATGAAGTTGTCTATTTCTGTGATGAATGATGTTTAGAAATTTGATTGGGAGATCTCTAGATTGCTTTTGTACACTTGCATTTTGAATGGATTAAGGAGGGACGATGGAAGTTGCATTTTTGTTGGAGAACAAGATGAAGAATTCTCTAATGAGGTGCTTGGTCATTATATGAAAAGTGACCTGGAGATACACAACCAGCATATTCCTTAAATAGTCTCAGTTGTTATCTTCAGTACTCTTGAAATCTCAATATAGTTCTTAGTAATTTCATACATAACAATTGCTGTTTTAAGTTTTTTTTCAGTTATAAGGTGTTAACATTCTTAATTCAAAGGAGGAAATTAATATCTTATGAGACAGAAAAGAAAATAACTTGTTGCTGTGGTGATGATAATGCTATGGAACCTTGGGCTTCATGCTGTGTGCCCAACATAGATGTGCTTAAAAACCTCTACGGTTCTATAACCCAAACTAACTATGCTGACATTTTGTGTCCTTCCTTCCTTCCTTCCTTCCTTCCTTCCTTCCTTCCTTCCTTCCTTCCTTCCTTCCTTCCTTCCTCCCTCCCTCCCTCCCTCCCTCCCTCCCTCCCTCCCTCCCTCCCTTCTTTCCGGTGTTGTTTTCAAGACAGGGATTTCTCTGAGTAGCCCTTGGTTCTTATTGTAGCTCAAATTCTAGTTGGTATTAATAATAAAAACTCAGAGTCAGCTATTGGACTGAAAGCTGAAAGATCAGAGAAGCAAAGTGACTGTCCTGAGCTCCTGTCACCTCCCACCTTATATTCCTTTCACCCAGCCATATCCCTTCCTGTCTCTACCTCCTTTGTGCTGGGATCACCTTTCTGTGAGCTCTGGATCAATTTTATGTAGCCCAGAGTGGCCTTGAACTAACAGATCTGTCTGCCTCTGTCTCTCCAGTGCTGGGATTAAAGGTGTGTGCCACCACTACCTGGCCTCTGTGGCTGACTAGTGAGCCTAGCTTTTACACTTTGATCTTCAGGTAAGCTCTATTTGTTAGATCATAAACAAAATATCACCACATCTTATCCTGTTTTTCTCTGTTCAAACGGATTTTAACATTAGTCAGAGAAGTAAGGTTTAAGGTGTATTTGGGTCACAAAAGAGAAATTTTTAAAAATATGTTATTCGTAGCCAGGCAGAGGTAGGTGGGTATCTGTGAGTTCAACGCCAGCCTGGTCTACAAAGTGAGTTCCAGGACAGCCAGGACTGTTACACAGAGAAACCCTGTCTCAATAAAATAAAATAAAGTAAAAAATAAATCTTGTTCTTGTGTACCACTCCTTACATGTTGATTTTAATATAATTATTCCCTTCTAGTACTGTCTTGAAGATACCTATAATTTTCTATTATAACTTTTAACATTGCATGACCTCATCTTGACATGCTACTTGACATGTGGTATTTCTTTCATCTTTTTTTTCTTTTTTTTTACAAAAAGCAGTATGTTTATCTCAAATGTGTTGAGTATTTGTTTGCTTCAGCCAAACTCAGGTGAGAGTAATATTCCAAAATCAGGAAAAATGATTTTCCTTTGATATTCATGCTTTTAATGTATGATTTGGTGGTTTAATGTATGATTTAAAATGATTGAGGAGTAATGCCCCCGGCTGTGTGGAGAAACGAGTTGGTAAAGAATTGAGCTGTGGATGCGTGAGATGCCTCAGTGGGTAAAGGTGCTTGCTGCCACGCCTGATGACCTGAGTGAGTTCCATCTTTAGGTCCTGTTTGGTAGAAGGAGAGCCAACTTCCACAGGTTGTGCTCTAACCTCCACATGAGCACGCTGGCATGGTCGGTCGGTCGGTCGGTCTGTCTGTCTGTCTAAAGTGTCAGGTGTGGTGGCATGCTCCTCTAATCCTGTCACTTGGTAGGCAGAGGTGGGTGAATCTTCATGAGTTTGAGACCAATCTGGACCATGTAGTAAGTTCCACACCTAGCTAGGGCAACATAGTGAGACTCCGTCTCAAGAAACAAAAGAAACCAAAAATGGACTGGAGAAAAGACCTAGCAGTTAAAAACAGGAAACTGAGGACTTGCATTTTGAACCACAAGCATGAAGCAGAGAGCAAACCTGAAATGGTGTAGTCTTTAAACTCTCAAAACCTTCTTCCAGTGGCATACTTCCTCCTAAGCCTCCCCCAAACATCAGCAAGTTCAAATACCCAGTACTATAGAGTATATTTCCTTCAAACCGCCATACTGTCAAACCTGTCTGTATTCTGCTTTTCACAAATAGACGCCAGAATTTCAACAATAGTTGCTGGAGAGACACTCCGTTCTCTGCCAAATCCCGTGTTCTTTTGTTAAAGATGAGTTTGCTACATTTTTGTGGGCCTGTCTCTCAGGACTCTGATCCAGGGAGAAACAAGCTCATTCATTCTTCTTAAACTTTGAACCTGGTTCAAATCACAAAAGCAGTGTTAATGTTTGAAACCTACCAAGTCCTATAAGTAGCTATTGTTTATTTAGGCAACTCTCTCAAACCCTTGTTTTAATCTGAAAAGTCCATTGTCTCTTGCTCTTTATCTTTCAATAACCCAACTTGGCTTCATACCGAGTCATTCTGAAATTAATTTTAAGATTCTAGCAACACCACAGGAGGTCCCAGTGGGGTTACTGCTTAGGCTGCATCCTCCAATGTGTGCCTTGTGTCCCGTGGCAGCCCTGGGTCTTGTGCTATTTAGATGTTGTATACTAGCTTTTGTATGTGTCTACTTATATTAATTTTTAAAATAGTTTTCCCCATGACATTTCAGCTTGGGAAGGCTCCACGACTATTGCCATGCTCACAAATTCTTTCCTTACTTCTGCTCTCTCTATTGATACCTCAGAAAAATCATTCTTCATTTTTGATGTCTGATGTTGAGTTCAGTGTCTCTTTATAGTCCTTAGCACATTAATCCGTTGTTTTGAATTCCCAGTTTGAATTTTCAGCATCTGTCATGTCTTAGTCGGAATGACATTTGTTTTGCTTTTCAGATTGCACTTTTTCTTGCTCTTTGCATGAGTTCTTGTTGGAATCTTGGTATTAAATTTCTGGATGTTAGAAACCCAGGTGAGGGCTGGAGAGATGGCTCAACGGTTAAGAGCACTGGCTGTTCTTCCAGAGGTTCTGAGTTCAATTCCCAGCAACCACAAAGTGGCTTACAACCATCTGTAGTGAGTGAGATCTAGTACCTTCTTCTGGTCTGCAGGGATACATACAGGCAAAACACTGTATAAATAAATAAATTTAAATAAAAAAGAAACCCAGGTGAATAAGTCTTTAGGGTTTCATAGGAGTTGGGTTAACAACACACATAACAAATTTATTCTTAAGAAGTCTGTTTTTAGCCGGGCGGTGGTGGTGCACGCCTTTAATCCCAGCACTCGGGAGGCAGAGGCAGGCGGATCTCTGTGAGTTTGAGGCCGGGCTGGATCGACAGCCTCCAAAACAATACAGAGAAACCCTGTCTCGTAAAACAAAACAAAACCAAAAAAAAAGAAGTCTGTTTTTTCTCTTGTTGCTTCTGCTTTTGGTGTTAGATCTAAGATTTAGTACAGTGTTTGAGAATTGTATAGTTTTAGCTCCTCATTTATTTTCTGCTTCATTTGAATTAATTTTTATCTGAGTGCATATCCAGTTGTTCAAGCACCATTTGTTTAGAGATTGTTTTTCCCTGTTGAACTAACTTCCTCCTTTGGTCCAAGATCAGTTTTCCGTAGTACTGAGCATGGTGGTGCATGCTTACAGTCCCAGTACTTAGGAAGTAGATGCAGGAGTTCAGGACCAGCTTCAGCCATGGAAGGAGTTTGGGGCTAGTCTGTGTTACATGTGAGCCTGTCTCAACAAAACCAAAGACTATCAGACCAACAGAAAAAAAAAGTCATCTTAACTTAGATTAGATGCTAATTTCTGGATTCTGAATTGTATTTCAGTCATCTCTTAAGTTTAAACATAGGAGTATTTCTTCTTGACTGCTGTATTTTGTAGTGTGTTTTGAAACTGAGAAGTGTAAATTTTCCAGTTTCGTTTAAAATTTGTTGGTCTCTTGGGAGCACCATATATTTCTGTTTGTATTTTAGGATCAAAAAAGCAGGTTATGGAGCTGGCGGGATAGCTCAGCCGTTAAAGGCTAGGCTTACAACCAAAAATATAAAAAAAGTGGGTTATGTTTTTGGTAAGGCCTGTTTTGAACCTCAGTGTCAGTTTTCCATCTTCATGTTAACTATTTTGATTCTTGATCCTGTCATTTATTTAGGTTTTCTTTAATTTCTTTAATTGGTCAATTGTAGATTTTAGTGCTTAAACCCTATACCACTTTAGTTACATTTATCCTGTGTTGTCCCTCTGCTTTGTATTATTATTATTATCTGCATATATTTTAAACCCACAGATTTTTTTAATTGACCTCTTAAAAAAATTGGTTCTTGGGAATTTCACATTATGCACCCAAACCCAATCATTTCCCAGTCTTTCCATATCTGTCCTTCACCCTTGTAGTACCCCCAAACTTAAAAATAAATAATAAAGATAAATATAAAAAATTAAAAATACAAATAAAAGTATTAATTAAAACAAACAAATCACTTTGCTCCTTCATCTTTTCTTTCTATCGCCTCTTCATTCATCTTGGTGGCATGGGGAGCTGCTGTGTATCATGCAGTATACCTGTTCGTCCAAACAGTTTTACTTGCAGATGTTCGTTGTTTAAGGCCACTGGCTTCTGGTACACCATCAACACTGGATCCTCATCAAAACTCCACTTGGATGTCAGGTAGTTGCCCTGAGTCACAGAGATCCTGTGGCTATGGTTCTGCAGGACCAGTCCCTTCGCAAGCTTCAGCAGGTCCTGATGGGATAGACGTTGGGGAGTGCTAGCTCAAAGCCCTGGATGTGTGTCTAGGTGGTACCTGAGTTGGTCTGACTGGGCACCTGGGACCACATCCTCAGACAAGGAGCAGAGTCAGCTCTCCTATGCTAATGAGGCGGGGTAGCTATCCTGGGGGCAGCTCTGCACTACCCCCACACCTGAACACATGGTTCTCATGGGCCCTTGTGGTAACATGGGCAACAGACATCAACACAGACCCTAGCTGTGGCAGGACCACAGACCAGACATGGCCTCCGGCCACAGGTTTGGCCCTGGCAGCAGCATGACCCTCGGGCACCGACATGGCCTCAGGTGTTGACCCAGATCCCGGGCATCTGCATTGCCTTTGCTGGTAACCAGAGTTATGGATATAGACACAGACTCTGGCTGTGGTAGGGCCACAGACAGGGACCTCAGTAGCACCTAGGACCTGGATGACACCATGGCTAGGGGTGACAGTACAGGCCACTCTTGTCAGCATGGCCCTGGCAGCAGCACGTCCCTTGGAACCCATCATGATGACAGGTGGTGGCCCAGAAGTCAAGCATCCTTGTGGTCTTTAGTGGCAGTGTGGGCCATGTATATCAACACAGATAATGACTTAGGACCACGGACCCAGATATGGTTCCTGGCAGCATGCCAAGCCCACTATCACCATGGCCCTGTGTGGCTGTTCAGGCCACTGAGATCGGCATTGCCCCGGCTGTAAGGTGGCCATCCGACTGCCAGCATGGTCCCACGTAGCTACCCAGACCTCGGGCATCCATATTACCTACGATGGTACCAGGGGCCATGGGTATCAGCATAGACCCTGGCATGGCCGTAGGTTGCAGCTCAGATCTGGGTGTCACCATGGTCAGGGGGTAGGGTGATGGCAGTGCAGGTCACTATATGGCCCCAGCAGCATGTCCCTCGGATACCAACATGGCCTAAGGTATTATTGACCGAGACTCCAGGCATCTGTATGGTCTTCTGTGGGAACCATGGGCATCTACACAAATCCTGGCTGTGGTAGGGCCATAGACAGTGTTTGGCATCAGCTCAGGCCTAGTTTTCATCTGTGGGCCACTGGTAAGCCCACAGAATTTTATAGTTACTTCTCTGTGTTTAAATCAAAAGGCAAAATTATAAATAAAAATGCATTCACATAATTTTCTATATATTTCTCTAAGGTATTTTTTTTAATTTGTATGTGTGTGTGTTTGTGGGGGGTGCCACAGCACATGTGTGAAGGTCAGAGGGCAGCATGTGGAAGTTGGTTCTTTCCTTTTCCTTGTGGGTTCCAGAGATTGAACTCAAGCATTAGCCTTGATGGCCAAGCACCTTTCCGTGCTGAACTACCTTGTCCATCCCTGTTGTTAATTCTTGTAAAATGCTAACAACAAATTCTGCTTTTGTTTGAGATTTTCTTAATTTCTCCTTTTAAAAAGTATAGTTTAGCTTGATATAGGATTATTGGTTTACATTCGTTCCTTTCGGCAGTTTAAGTACATTCTCCCACTGAAAGCTGGAGTCCATAGTTCGGTTAAAGTCTACTCTTACTCTCATTATGTTAAATTACACTAATTGTTTCAAACAATAATAGTTGTATGGAGGTGACAACATGAAGGCATGAGACATGATGAGAATAGCAAAAAATAGAGTGAGGAAATGAATGGGCTTTTAAAAGTTATATCTTACATTACCAGAATGTGATAAAACACATTTGAGAATGGAATATATGAAAGATACAGTTTTAAATTTATAAGATTTAAAATTTAGTAGTGGCCAAAATTAAAAATAAGAAAAAAAAGTAAATGGGGGGGGTAGATAGAACAGATGCCAAGATATACGTATATATCTTTAAACCCAATAGGTTTTTTGTTTGTTTTTTTGGTTTGGTTCCCTCTCCTACTCCCCAGACAGAGTTTCTCTGTGAAACAGCCCCGACTGTCCTGGAACTCACTCTGTAGACCAGGCGGGCCTTGAAATCACAGAGATCTGCCTACCTCTGCCTCTGCCTCTGCCTCCTGAGTGCTGGTACTAAAGGCGTGTGCCACCACAGCCTGACCTGCTAGTTTCTTTATGCAATGTTGGGCACAACTATAACTTAATTAAAAATACTGAAGAATTAATAATTGGAAATTTTCTATCTTGAAACATTCATCTGAAGAAATCTTCATGATTTCCTTTTTATAAACACAGTGCCATAACAACAAATTTCTTGCTCATGTATGTAAACAAATTTTACACTTGTTACGTTTGAGCCTTTTCTACCACGCAACACCTGAACATATACCACCTGTTCAGTTATGGCGTGCTATGAGCCAAACCCAGCTGTGCCTGTGCTATGAGCCAAACCCAGCTGTGCCTGTGCTTGCAAACCCTTGTGCCGGATCACTTCGCAATAACTTAAGCTGTAGCTTTGCGCCTTAGTCAGGGCTTCTATGACTGGGAAGAGACACCTTGACCACAGCAACTCTTAAAAAGGAAAACATTTAATTGGGGGGTGGCTTGCAGTTCAGAAGTCTAGTCCATCATTGTCATGGCAGGACAAGGTAACCTGGGCAGTCATGGTTCTGGAGAAGAACAGAGAGTTCTCCATCTGGATAGGCAGGCAGCAGGGGAGAGAGACACCAGGCCTAGCTTTAGCATTTGAAACCTCAAAGCTCGAGACACACTTTCTCCACAAGGCCGCACTTCTTAGTAGTTCCACTCTCTGTGAGCCTATGGGGACCATTTTCATTCAAACCTGTGACACTTGGCTTCTCGCCTAAACATCAAGCTGTTTTTCAAGATAAAGTGTCTAATTTATTGTATTTTATAATTTTAACACATGAAAAATGTTATTTTTTAACGTATGACAGATTTTGTGTGCCATGTCCCTTTTTTATTTTCCTGTAAGCCTTTTTCAAAAATGTTTTTCTTTGTTTTTATTTTACATGTGAGGGTGTTTTGCCTGCATTTATGTTTGTGTACCATGTGCAGTGCAGTGCCTGCAGAGGCCAGAAGATGGTGTTGGATCCCGAGGAACTGGACTTGCAGACCAGTTGTAAGCCGTGGGTGTTGGGCATTGAACCCAGGTCTTCCTTATGGAATGGCATCCAGGGCTCTGAAGCACTGCGGTGTCTCTTCAGTCTCAACCCATTAGTTTTAAGAAGACTTATCATAGAATAGAAGTGATGGTGATTGCTTTGTTGCAGTCTCATTTCCCTTTCCATCCTTTGACTCATCTTCTGATGTTTTTCAAGTTAAATATAACCCCTAATAACTGTCATAAGCATATCTCTAGCTACAGTGGTCAGTTTGTCAGCTTGACACATGTGAAATTGGTCCGATGGTAGGCATATGTCTGTTTCCCCTGGTGGAATTTCAGCTAATAAGGTGGGTACAGCATAGTGCCTTTGTGATTATGGAATAAACCCTTTCTGTTTCAAGTTGGGTTTGGTCATAATGTTTGTTGAGAGCAAATAAGGATTCCCTGTTCTACAGGAAACTTGTAGGCACCTGTGAGTGAGTACGCACAGTCACAGTCTGTATTGTCCCAGGAGCTTGGGCTGGGGCTGCTATCTTGTAACAGTATAGGTACATGGGCTTTCTTGGCAGTCTACAGTCAGCCTACTGTTGTGTCTTACTGTCTTGTCACTCTTGCCTGACTCACCGTAGGTTCTTATTAGTAATATTCTTGGGAAGTTTCAAAAACTTTAAGTTATTATTAGCAGGGAATGGCCTGCTGTTTACCTAAGCTTTGTCTTTTCTTGGAATTCTGTATTTGTATATGTAAACTTTAAAATCATTTTCTTCTGGATTAAGAAATAGGATTGAGATGTACTATGTGAAGCTCTACACAGGGGTCACTTGTCCTAAGACTGTGGAAAACAGATATTTATATTATGAGTCATAACAGTAGCAAAATTACAGTTATGAGGTAGCTATGAAAATAATTTTATGGTTGGGTGTTAACCACAGCACGAGGAACTGTACTAAAGGGTCACAGCATCAGGAAGGTTGAGAGCAACCACTGTTTTAGAAAAAGTTATTTATATATTGTCAAGTTATCTAGATCCATGTTGTGCCTAGATAGAGATTTGCTACGTTGTTTTTGAACTTTGCTAGAAAACTTTATTACTATTGTGTAGTTTTTGTGAGTAATACACTGCTCCTGTTCTCAGCTGGGTGTTACTGGAAGTCAGTTAAAATTGATTTCCTTAATATACAGTTAGGCTTCTAAAATACCTGGCTAATTTTAAATGCTTTGAATAATTTCTGTGGTTTTGTATGTATATAATTATACCAACTATAAATGAATACACTGCCTTTTAATGTTTTACTGGTTATTTTTTGTTCTATATTAAGTGTTCTAAGATCTCCAAAACAATGTTTAATGGTTAGAAGCAGCTCATTGTTCCTGTTTGTAATGGAAATGGCTTCACTGTTGTTCATGGTTATTGTTTTGTGTGGGGGTTGTATTGGAGTTGGGGGAAAAAAGTACTATGTTTAAATAATTTCTTTTTATTACTTTGCTGGATGTTTCGTAAGGAATGGTGAGTGAATACTATCAAAAGACATTTAAAGTCATTGTAGTCAACTTAGACTTAAATTGGGTTCAGTTTGCTGTTTTTTAGGTTTTGCATTTACTTCTGTTTTAAAGCTTCCCAGCTTCTGATGGTGTTTATAAGCTTTTGAAAATTGTGTGTTGTCCTAGAAAGTCTTTGTTGTCAGCCTTGTAAAACCTAGAGTCATCTCGAATTGACTAGATCAGATTGCCTGTGATTAGGTCTGTGGGAGTGTCTTGTAGCCTTGCAAAACCTAAAGTCATCTTGAATTGACTAGATCAGATTGCCTGTGATTAGGTCTGTGGGAGTGTCTTGTAGCAAGCCTTTAAACTCATGGGTCATCCTTTGAGAAAAGAGAGTCCAAGGGCTTAGTTGGGGAGAGGAAGGAGATCAGCAGGGTGGAGCAAGACAAGAAAGGGTAAGCCCAATTCCATCAAATCATTGTACATATATGCAACTTACATAAAATTAATATATATTACTGAAATCTTTTCATTCACTAAAAACAGCCATTTAGGATTATAGTTTCGCAAAACAAATAATAGAGGAACTTATGAGGGAAATGTTAGATAACACAAAATGTTTCCAAAAGGAGTGAAACTTCAGAACCCCCCCCCCAATGGGGCATGAATTCTTTTGATAAAATGTCAAATTATGCAAAATATTTGAAATTGTTGATAAGATTATACTTAAAAATACTCCTTGGGTTTTTTTAAAACATTGATTTGATTTGTTGTTGTTGTTTTGTTTTTTTCTAAACAAATGTGCATTGGTGTGAAGGTGTCAGATCCCCAGAACTGGAGTTACAGAACACTGTGAGCTGCCATGTGGGTGCTGGGAATTGTACTCTGGACCTCTGGAAGAACATCTCATGCTGTTAACCTCTGAGCCATCTCTCCAGACCCCACCTTGGGGTTTCAAGAGGACAGTTTTCTAAAACTGAGCAAACTGACAAAATCTAAATAAGGGACTTGAAATTGTTTATAAGATTAGAACAAAATAATCGTCACAAAAGAAATAATACATAGTAGATATTGACTATTAAGATATGTGTTCTAGTTTGTTGTGTGATGAAATACTCTGACCAAAAGTAACTGAAGGAGAGAAGAGTTTACTTGGCTTACACTCCGTGCCACAGTATCACTGAGAGAAGTAAGGTAGGAACCATGGAGGAAGACTGCTTGCTAGCTCAGTAAGTATTGCAAGCTCATGGTTAGACAGCTCTTTTGTAGCCTAGGGCCTCCTGCCTAAAGGTAATACTATCGCTCACACCCGTCATGAGGTATCAGTGCAGCAGTTGTGCTCTATCACTGAAGAAAATGTCCCCCAGACTGGTGAGATAGCACAGTGGCCAACTTCATGCTCTACAGCCATGAAAGACTGCATTGAGATTCCCACCTGGATATGGTGGCTTTTGTCTGTCACTCCTGTATTAGGGTTCTGGTAAATGTGAATCCTGGTAATTCACTGTGCAACCACTCTGGTTAAAATGGCATACTCTTAAGTTCAGTGAGAGACCTTGTCTCGAAAATAGAGAAGACACAATCATTTGCCTTCAGCAACCATTCTGACTGAAAATAGATCCCCGAGAGTGTTTTGATTTGCATTTCCCTCATGGCTACAAATTTTGAAGACTGTGTATTTGTTGGCCTTTTGTATTTCTTTTGAGAACTGTGTTCAATTGCATAGCACTTGTTTTTAATTGGTTGTCTTATTGTGATTTTAGTCTTTATATATTCCAGTTATTAATCTGTTGGATTATGATTCATTATGTAGACAGCTCAATTAACTGTTTACTTTGCTGTATGGAAACATTTTTTTTGTTGTTTTTTTTTTTTTATTTTATGAGGTCCCATTTGTCTTTGCTGGCTTTATTTCCTGAGTGACTCAAGTCCTATTCAGAAAGTCCTTGCCTAAGCCAGTATCTTGAAGTATTTTATCTACTTTTTCCTCAAGCAGTTTCAGGTCTTACGTTAAGGTCTTTGATGTAGTTGGGGTTGATTTTTGTGTATGGTTGAAAGTAAGCATTTAGTTTCACTCCTCTTCATGTAGACATCCAGTTTTCTAAAGGCCACTTGTTAAGGTGGTTGTCTTTTCTGCCTTGGGTATTTTTGGCATCTTTGTAAAAACAGACAGACAAAACAAAAAGCAGGTGGCTGTAGCTACATGAATGTGTGTCTGTTGCATTGATCTATGCGTCTGTTTTAGTGGTGTTTTGTTAGCACCACGCTAAGGCTCTGCAATATAATTTAAAATCAGGTATAGTGATAGCTTCCATCATTATTTTTGCTCAGGATTGCTTTGAATATGGGTCTTAATTACTGTATACTTTGCTAGGACAAAATATCTGGCAAAAGCAACTTAAGGAATGGAGGGTTTGTTTTGGTTCACAAGATTATAGCCCTCTCCTGGTGAAGTCATGGCATCCAAAGCTTGAGGTGTCTGGTGAAATTGCACCCACAGTTAGGAAACAGAATGAGATGAATGAATACTTAGTTCTCTTTCTTGTTTTTATTCAGTCTAGGACCCCAGCCCATGAAACAGTGGGCGGGCTGTCCCATCACAAACCAATCTAGATAATCCCTCACAGGTATGCTTTTTTTGTCTGATCAGCTCTTGAACCAATTAAGTTGAAAATAACTAGTATCACACCAAGTGAGGTCTTTTTAATGTTGTTTTGTTAGCATTATGCTCATACCACATGCTTGCCTGGTGCCCATGGAGGTTACTTAACTCCTTTAAGTTTTTGAATGAAATTTAAGATACATTTTTCAATTTCCATAAGGAGTGACATTGAAATTTTGATGTAGTTTGCATTGATTTTGGTTAGGAGAGTTATTTTACAGAATAATTGCAATCCATGAGTATGGAAGGTTGCTCTATCTTCTCATGTCTTCAGTTTTGAATGTTTTAAAGCTTTCTGGGTTGGTGAGATAGCTCATCAAGTAAAGGTGCTTGCTGACAAGCCTGAGTTCATTACCAAAGAGAGCCAGTTTCTACATGTTGTCTTTTAACATCCACCTTCACACACATACACATAAAAAGAAACGAATAAAGCTCTTGTAGAGCTCTTTATTTTGGTTAGTTTTTTTCAAGGTGTGTCTGTGTGTCTGTGTATTAGAGTGTGTGTTCACCTCAGTGATTTCCCTGATGGCTTTTAGCTTTCTTGGTATATAGGAATGCTGCTTGATTTTGTGTATTAATGTTGTGTCTTGCCACTTTTCAGAGTTTATCATTTCTAAGAGTTTTCTGGTGCAGTCTTTAGGGTCTCTCAGATATAGAATCATATGCTCTACAAATAAGGATAGGTTGACTTCTTCCCTAATTGTGTCAGTTTTGTTTAATTTTTGCCTTACTCTCTAGTTAAGAGTTTAGTACCATTTGGAATAAGAATGAGTTGCTCTTGGTTTTTAGTGGAAATGCTTTTGAGTTGTCTTCCCCATTTAGTGAAGGTTGTCTATAGGTTTATCATAGTGTTTATTATGTTGAGTTACATGCTTTTATACTCTGTTTCTTCAAGAGTTTTATCATGAAACAATACTTTCAAAAGTCTTTTCTGCATTTTTTGGGATGACCATGTGATTTCTGTCTTTGTCCATTTACATAATTTGGACCAAACATCCCTATGTCTATGGAATTAAGCTAACTTGATTGTGATGATAATCTGCTTGGTGTTTTCTCAAATTTAGTTTCTAAATGTCTTGCTGAGTTGGGTTTTCCTTTTTCCTTCCTTCCTTAATCTCCCTCCCTCTCACTCTCTCCCCCTCTCTCCTTTCACTCCCTCTCCCTCTTCCCTCCATCCCCCCATCTTTGTTTCCTTAGTTACTGTTCTGTTCCTATGAAGACTCCTTGACTAAGGCAACTCTTAGGAAGCAGTTGCTTACAGTTTTGCAAGTTGACCCATTATCATCATGGCAAGGAGTATGGTGGTACACATGGTGCTGGAGAAGTAGCTAAGACGTCCTGACCTACAAGCAGGCAGTCAGAGAGAGACTGGGCCTAGCATAGGTTTTTGAAATCTCAAAGTTCACCCCCACTGACAAACTTCTGCCAATAAGGCCTCCCTTCTAAATCCTTCTAACCTTTCAAAGAGTTCCACTCCCTGGTGACTAAGCATTCAAGCCTGTTGGAGCCATTCTTCCTCAAAGCACCACATGTGTCCATCAGAGAGATTGGCCTGCAGTTTTGTTTTGTTTTAATATGTCTATCTGCTATTGGTGTCAACTAATACTGATTTTATAAAAATAATTTGGTATTTTGTATTCTATGGAAGAATTTGGGGAACTTTGATGTTTGTTTTTGAAGTTCCTGTAGAATTTAGTAGTCAGTTTGTTTGGACTTGGGCTTTGATTAGTTAGGAGATTTTAGTAAACTAAGAAATTGTAATATTTATAAGGGTGGTGTGTGATGGTCAGTAAAGTTTGTGGGGCGTTAGCTCTTTTTCATTTATGTGGGTCCTAGCATCTTTACCTGGTGAGACATCTCACTGACTGTGGGAGATTTTTTTTAAATGCTGTTTCTGTCTCACTACACTACTACTTATAGATCGGTTTGAAATAATTCATCTCCTTTTAAATTTGACAGGTCATACATGTGTAGAAAGAAATTTTTCCATTTCTTTTAGAATTTAGTGGACTATGTATAATGTTTTTAAGCTTTGTAATTTTCTGAACTACATTGGTATATGTTGTAAAGGTTTCCTTTTCATCTCTAATTTTAAGAATTGGGTTTTTTTTTCTTTTAGTTAGTTTGGCCAAGGGTTATCAAATCTTAATCTTTTCAAAAAGTAACTTGGTGTCATTAATAATGTGCATTATCATTAGTTTCTAATCCATCAATTTTGGCCCTGACCTTATTTATTTCCATCTACTGATGGTAGGGTTTTCTTGGTCTTGTTTTTCCAAAGCCCTAAAGTATATCAAGAAGTTATTTGAAATCTCTCAGATGTCTTCTTATTGGCACTTAGTATGTGTGTGTGTAGGTCAGAGGACAACTTCTGAAAGGCAATTCTTTGCTTCTGTGTGGATCCTGAAGATTGAACTCAGCTTATCATACTTGCTTGTGGCTATCTTCTCACCCACTGAACCATCTCTCCAGCCTTTACTAATATTTTTAATATGTTTATGATGACTGTAGTTTGCTGGGAATCTAGGCTGTATTGCCAGCTAAATGTGCTCATTGTTTCTATGGAATACACTGTAATGACATTTTCATGCTACCTTGGGAGCTTCAGTTTGGGCTTGGTTCTGATTATGTTTTAGAGTATTTAGTGATTTGACCATTTCTGACTGTAATAACCTGCATTTCCTTTCCTTTGTTCTCCAACAGCTACATGGGAATTGGTCTTTCTGCTCAAGGTGTGAACATGAATAGACTACCAGGTACACTTGCAAGTGTTACAGTATTGTTAGAGCCTTAGGACTGACATTTCTGGTTAAAATTTTCATCACTTGTATTATGAATGCTAAGTGAAAGTTGAGTAGATTTTGATGTATTTAAATTTCATTTTCTTCTGTAGAACTTACATAGCATAATACCTATGCTTGCCTTTCTGTTAATGTTTTGTCCTGTTTAACTTTACATACTTGTATCAGCCACTTGAAGCATTTTAATGTGACTAGTTCTGTTGCCACCAGTCACATCCTGACCTTTAACCCATATTGCTGTGTGACCTTGTGAGAGTATAGATGAGTAACAAATGTGGCTCAGGAGTGTGTGGACAAACCGGAATACCGTATGAGAACCAGTTAGCCAAAGCAGTTGATTCTGTCTCCTGATGTTAAAAGTCAGTAGAGGAAATAGTTTTATGTGAAGTGCAAACTGACCCATACAGAACTACAGGAAATACATTGAGTAGGAACATATCAAGCCAGTACCGCTGCTTCTAATTCTTGGGTAACTTGGTATATTTTCATTGTGCATTTTTACTAAAAGTTAAGAGGGTTTAAGTGAGGTCTTAATTATAAGAATGTGTGTAGTTGAGTTGTATAAAGAGATCACAAATTGCATGACTTTTCCATATGGATCACAGCCTTGAGAAATTTGTGGTAAATGGAAATCATAATCTATTTTACATTAAAATATGTATGTTACTCATATTAAAGCAAAATTCTTTTGCTATATTAGCTAAAGAAGTAATGCATGGAAAAACATGCCCTGCTGTGACTGCTGTGTTCATGATCAGTAATGCATGGAAAAACATGCCCTGCTGTGACTGCTGTGTTCATGATCCTGATAGGAATCCTTTCTCTTTGGTACCTATTTCTCGTGTTCTGGGTTTAATGTTTTAGACAGCATTTTAGTGGTGAAATCGCTATATAGTATAATTGTTGAGAATGTAGTTATACATTTGGAGATTGTATCTTTACATTATCTGTTGTGCTAGTCTGACTAATTTTCCAACATTACTAAATAAATGACAGCTGAGGAGCTTTGGTCTTCATTGTAAATATACTTAACCTGTCTCTCTAGGTTGGGATAAACATTCATATGGTTACCATGGGGATGATGGACATTCATTTTGTTCTTCTGGAACTGGACAACCATATGGACCAACTTTTACAACTGGTGATGTCATTGGCTGTTGTGTTAATCTTATCAACAATACCTGCTTTTACACGAAGAATGGACATAGTTTAGGTACTGAGATGTATTGCATGCAAAATGGCCAAATATTGTGATTATTTTACTAATGTACGGTGGTTATATTTATTATGTGATTCTGTTTAATGACTAGATGTCTTTTTATTTTGTCTGTGTGGATGTTAAGTGATAAAAATTCATCTCCTTTTGTACAGAAGTAACAATAGAAGTACTGCTCAGTATTGAGCCATTCATTCTAGTGATAGAAATTCCAAGCTTGGCTTGAAAAAAATAATGTCCCTATTATCCAGCTCTCTAATACAATTTAAAAAAGAAAAGATCAGTTCTAAGAATGGTGTGGACGAACAGTTAAAAGGAGTGAAGAGCTCAGTACTTCTAAGATGGATATAGTTAAAGGTTAGACTTGCTAGTGGTGATTGTTGAAGGATGGTGTCTGAGACAGCCTGTGGCATAGGGCAGAATTAAGTATATAACTGGAACAAAAGACGTGGGCTAAAGTACATTAATGGAAGATTAGTAGGAAATTAAAGGCTTTAGCTGAATATGGGTATGCTCATTAGCATTGTGTATAGCTGTTACTAGTCATTTTTTTCTTTTTTAAAAAAGATGTATTCTTATTTGTGTGTACACATGGACATGTTTGTGTGAATGAATGCCATGTATGTATGGGTGCTGGAGGAGGCCGGATGAAGGTGTGGGAGCTACTGAAGCTGGGGTTGCTAGTGGTATGAGCTGCCCAGTGTGGGTGTTGGGACCCGAACTTGGATCTTCTGGAAAAGCAGGAACAGTTCTTAAATGCTGAGTCATCTCTCTAGCCTTCTTTTCTATTTAAATTACAAGAAAAATGAAAGGTAGTAAGACTAATGGTTTTAAAAACCAAACATTTTTACCATTGGGAAAATGAATATGCTCATAGCAAATTATTTCTGATGGCTTCACATGAAAAGAAAAAGCTATAGCCTTAGAATGCATAAACAGCTTTACTTGTGAATAGTATTTTCAAAGTTAGGCTGCAAGTAGTCTGCTTATCTGTAATGGAATTTCTTAAATGACAGAAACATTTGTGCTACATTCCATAGAAGAGAATTCTAAATTTCAGTTTGCATTGGGTTTCTATAGTGCCCCCAGCACAATCCATCTGTAACGTCTTTGCATTTCTCTCCATCTTAATATTTTCACTTAGAATTTTTTTTAAAATTCTGAAACTTTTAAAAAAAATATGACTTAAAAGTTGTTATTGGTCTACCGAAAAAAATCTTATATTCTCTTCATGTATCATGTTAATGACCCCATGAAGATTATGTGCAAAGTAGTTAACTTATGCTAGTCTTTTCTGGCTGCTTAAAATGTTAAGATCTTAAACTTTAAAGGGAGGTCTGCTTTTAGGTTTGACAGCTCAAAAATGCAAAACAAGACATTATTAGAAAACCACGATTAGCCTTTTTAACACTAATTTTTTAAACTTTTCAGAGAAGAAATTTTATTTTGGGAGATGGGAAGATCACAGGTGATGTGATTTTTTCCTATTAGATTTTCACAAACATTTAAATCAAACCTTTTCATTGAATAAGAAAGCCATTTTAAAAGGTAAGATGCTTAAGAAAAGGGTACCTAATTATGGAATTACGTTCTAATTTTCTGAAATTTGAAATGTTTGATGATGTGCATAAATCTAATAAATATTGAGCATGTAGGTAATATAATGATGATCAATCAGAGTCCTTTGCAGTCAGTCTTGACTGTTTCGACTCATGACTTATTTACCCTGGACCTCAGGCAACTTACTGAACATCTCTAAGTTTATAAAAACAGTACCTGTAACACCTCAGTGTTTAGAGCCACAGTAAACTCATCAGATAAAACTGAAATGATACCTGAAAAGTTATAGATGCTGGGCACCTCTGTGTGGAGGGTCCAGCCTGGGTGCCAGGGCTGCAGAGGTGACACCATTCATTTATACGTTCTCTTTGGCTGTAGTGTCAGGGTTGAATAGTGGTGGCAGAGAGCAGAAAGGGTTAACTACTTGGCTGTTTACAGGAAAGGTCCTCTTGCCTTAGGTCTGAGCTCCAGGGTCTAGAAGATCAAATACTGCTCAGCTCCTGTCCCTGGCCCTTCCCAAGGACATTTGCAGAGGGGACTTCTGCAAGAATGCTGGCAGATTTATATTTCTATCAACCACAAGCAGAGTTTTCAAAATGTACATGTGCTTACTATATAAAGAGAAATGGAGAGCTCTTTATTTGGAAAAAATAAGATATATATAAGTATAGAACTTAAGTAACTTGAAGATTTTAATATATTTTCTTATCAAACATCATTTGTTAGCTGAAGATAACATTTCAGAACGCTTCTTGACAAGTCAGGAAATTGAGAGTAACTTTTAAATAATTGTACCAGCTTCCTTACAGGCATCCTTTTGTGTCCTGAACCACACAGGTTGTGAATGCCTATTTGTCAAATGTCTGAAAGCGTTGATCTCTGGAACTAATTTGGCTTTTTCATTAGCATTCTTGATAAAGAGCAAAAACTTTAGTAATTATTAACAATAATTTTTGGTAAAACAATGTAAATTTGGACAGATTTATTAAAATTCATGTATTTGAGAAAAATAATTAGGCTACATTATAAAAAGTTTAAAAATGGGATAGTCACCTTTTTTAATATTCTCCTATTTTCTGTATTGTTTAATTTTCTCATGATTTTGGAATAATTTTTTTCTGTTTAGCTCCCAACCACTATAAGTGAAACTAAATATAGTCAAAATATTTCATATGGAATTACAAAAACAAAACACCTTCCAATTTTGCTTTCCTTTTGACGGATGAACACAGTTTTCTTATTGGTAAAAGTCGTAAAAACAGAGCTTTACCAACAACAGGCATTGTTTGTTCATTGAAAATACTTATCACAAGTTAAATATCTTTTATATGAAATGCTGAGGACCAGAAACATTTCAGATTTTGGACTGTAGGATATTTGTGTGTATGTGTATCTGTAATATATAAAATGAGATATCTTTGGGATGGAGCCCAGTGTAAACAGGAAATTCATAATTTATGGTTGGGTGGGTTTGTTGTTGGCACACCAGAGTATGGTAGTAGGTGCTCTTAGCTTTAGATGCTTTTCACAACAGGAGAGATGCTGGTGCTAGGCTGGTTGTTTGTTTGCAGTATGTGATTAGACTGTGCATTGAGCCTTACTTGAGAGTCAATCTTTTTAACACAGACGGTGAGATGCTACAGAAATCCTTGCCTCATTTGTAGTAGTTTTTGTAGCTAAGCATGCTGGTATATATATGTCATTCATTACCAGGGTTCCAGTTCTATTTGGCACATGGCTGTGTGTATTTAAATTCCAGTTTAGGCATCCAGGAGCACTCTCCATCCTTCAAGAAGGAATGGATTTGTTTTGTTTTGTTCTGTTTCTTAAATAGGGTTTCAGCATGTAGCTCAGACTGGCCTCATACTGAGGTCCTTCTACCTCAGTTTCCTGAATGCTAGGATAACAGGCATGTGTTGCTATTATGTCCTGTCAGGAAACCGTGTTTTGTTTTTAAAACAACTACTATACTTGCTTTTGTTCACTTTTTTAAAAACAGAAATGTCTAGTCCTTTCACCCACAATGCTTTTTATTTACTTTTGCTTTTTGGAAACCATAAGCTGAGTTTGAATTTTCTGTGTTGCTAAGGATGACCCTAAACTGATCATCTTGCCTCTGTCTTCTAATGCTAGAATTACAGGCATGCACTATAATGCTGAGTTCCAACCTAAACTTTTGTAAAAGCTAAATCTAGACAAGCATTAAGTGTTGAGGTGGATAATACAGCTGTGGGTAAAACAATCAAATCTGACACTGTTTTAACCAGTGTCCTCACTCATATATTGCTCAAGGTTTGTCTAAAATCATTTTAAAACTCTGGAGTTAATGCCAGTATCCCAGAAATACAGTATGTGTGTAATTAGTAGGACTGATGATCTATAGTAGGACAGCATTCACCCAGGTAGACATTATTGTTATTGAGAAAATTAGGCTTTTCTTTCACTTTTTCTTCCTTTGCTTTTCTCTCCCTTTGTTTTAGTTAGATATTCAGCTTTTTGCTATTACCTGCCTTTGAAAAAAATCATTAATACCTTTCTTTTTTCTTTTTAGGTATTGCTTTCACCGACTTACCGGTAAGACATAATTTTTTGAAAGATGTTTTTCATATTTAACTAAAAGAAGTGCAAGAAACTGGAGGTAGACATGTAGAGAAGTTTTATTCATATTCAGTGCATGTCCTGTGCATCATAGAAGGCCCTTCTCTAGTCGCTCTGGAGCATCAGAAGTTAAGCTCCAAATTGCAAAGTATCTATCCCATTGTCCAACAGATTATTCAAGATATCCTTTTTTTTTTTTTTTTTTTTTTTGGTTTTTCGAGACAAGGTTTCTCTGTGGCTTTGGAGGCTGTCCTGGAACTCACTCTGTAGACCAGGCTGGCCTCGAACTCACAGAGATCCACCTGCCTCTGCCTCCCAAGTGCTGGGATTAAAGGCGTGCGCCACCAACGCCCGGCCTCAAGATATCCTTTTTGATTGTTTGTGGATTACACCTGTGGCCTCCTTTGTACTAAGCACCCCTTTACACTGAGCCATGCCCCTAGCCCTAACATACTTTTGTTACTGTGCATTCATGTAAATTTTTGGGGGTTATGTTTGAGCATGCTAACAAAGGGTTGTACAGTTGTAGCTGCTCAGTCACCTAAGTTATATTGGAGACCTGCTGTGTCAGGTCCTGTGCCTTTTGGGATCATTTGGCAGCCAGTAAGGATTTCTGGAGTTGGGTTTTGAGATCAGTGACTAAGGTAAGGAAGTTAGAGTAAGCGCATGAAAAATAGTGAATTGTGACATTTTAAAGGAGTTTGTGTACTCTAGAGAGAACTAGGACACACTAAACCTAGACAGAGCTGTAGAAGCTGATCGTTGCTCAGAATGGAGCTTGAGCGTCAAGTTTCAACCGGGTGGGGCAAGAGTATTTCAGACAGCAGGGAGAAAAGTGGTCAGGCAGAGTCCAACATAGGATTTGGGAGTAATGTGAAGACTCATCAACCAAGAACACATACTGTTCTTCCAGAGAACTAGAGTTCAGTTCCCAGCGCCAGCTACCTGTAAGTCTAGCTTCTGGGGATCTGACACCTTCTTCTGGCCTCTTTAATCTGGTATTCACACACATACACGTAAATAAATAATCTTTAAAAAAAAAACAGAAAGAGGACTTGACTTTGATGGTAGGCCTGAGGAACTGAGGGTGAGCGGTGGAGATAGGACTCCTTAGTGATTAAGCAGAGCAGTTTTCTTTGTTTGCTCATTGTTTTAGGATAGGCGGTCTCCATGTTGCTCCATCTGTACAATTGTCAAGCAGTCCTTTTGCCATAGCCTCCCTAGTAGACACCGCATCTGGATTTGTTAGAACATTTTGGGGGCAGGGTGAGTAATTTAGTGGTGTAAGAGTCAAATATGATCAAAATATACAGTTGGGGTTACAAGCTGGAATTAAATAGAATTATCTGCGGTAAACATGGGAACCATTTGGCATTTAGGTGTCAAAATCTTAAAACTGGTTGTGAACAACATGTAAGTATGTGTTGGCCCAGAGAGAAGCAGATGGATTTCTAGGTCATGGTAAGTTTTGGAGAATGTAAGAAACTATCAAAGAGAAATTGAGAAGCAATCAGTGAGGTAGGAAAGACAGTGCATTAACACTGAAAGCCCGGCAAAGATAGGAATCAAGGAGAAGGAGTTGTATTACTATTTTCCTGTTGCTAAGACCGTGAAACATCACCACCAAAGGTGACTTGTGAAAGAATTTGTTTTGATTTATGTTCCAGAGGGCTAAGAGTCCTGGCAGCAGGCATGATAACACGAGCAGGAGGCAGAGAGATCATATCCTCAACAACAGACATGAGGCAGAGAGAACTTGGAAGTGAAGAGAGATTATGAACTCTGAAAGCTTGCCCCAATAACATACTTCCTCCTAAACTTCTCCAAACAATATCACCAGCTGGGGACCAGGCATTGAGATGCCCAAGCCCAGTGTCATTCAATCACAGGAATCATCAACTGCATCAATGCTATGATGTTTCCTGTCATGTAGGAACCCATAATTGGCCAGTAGTAGAGTAGAGGTCCCTAGTGACAATGACAAGGAAGTTTTAGCGGAGTAGAGAAAGTCTGGTAGGAATGAATTTAAGAGAGGAATAGGAAGAGACTATGGGTGACTTTGGAGAGTCTTGGTTACAGTAGGAAGTAGACAATAGGGCAGTAACTGGTGGTGAAAAGGTGAGTAGGAAAAAAAACAGCGAAACTTAGCAGAATATTGTTTTGCTATTAAATGAGTCACTAGAAAACAAACAAAAGCTGACATAAGCCCAACGGTGGTGACACACACCTTTAATCCCAGCACTTGGGAGACTGAGGCAGGCAGATCTCTGTGAGTTCAAGGCCACCCCAGTGTACAAAGTGAGTGCCAGGACATCCAGGACTGTTAACACAGAGAAACCCTGTCTCAGAGAATACCCCTAAAAAGGTGATACAATGCAGAGAGGAAAACTACTACTATAGACCATATTCTTTAGTAAGCAAGTGTGTAAGTTGAATTTGCTATTGAATAGAACATTTATGCTGGTGACAACCAGGGTGACAAAGTACGCAGGTGCAAAGTATTTTGTGTGGGAGGGTATTCATACGTGGTGGGGTGGCACACGCATGCCGGTGATGAGGCCAAAGGAGGAGGAGGTCTCACTGAACCTAAACTTCGCTGTTTCCCAGCCAGCGAGCTTCTGCAGTCCCCCTATCTCTGCTCCTAGCACTGTCGTTACAGGCACACATAGCCATGGGCAGCTTTTACATGGGTGCTGGGGACTTGAACTCAGTTTCTTTTGATTTCACAGCATGCTCTCTTACCCACTGAGCTATCTCCCAGAACTTGAAGGTAAATTCTAGTAGGTAAGATGATGGCATCCTTAACTATTGCAGGGTCTGTCATAAAAACACTCCCAAGATTCACGTGGAACTAGTTGGAGGGTTTTGTTGCTGAGAATTGATTGCTGAGGCTGTAAGCATGTTAAATCCCATCATTGGGTGGGCTGGGCTATACTAGCTCTCTTTGGCTCTTTGTTGGGCAGTGCAGTGTAGTGACCATTTAACAAAGGCATACCTGGTTTTAGGCACGCATATTTTTTGTCTGCTTCTAGTGTTTTTCTTTTCCTCCTTGATGTTGTGTGTAGTCCCCCCATTTAGAGTGAAACAGTGGCAACTTTATTAGTTACTGAGCAAGGTAGTTATGGTGGTAGCTCTTATAGGTTTATTGTGTCTCTAGAGGTCTGCATGCTGCACTTCACTTTTCTACTACAAACAAAACAAAACAAAACAAAAAACAAAGCTAGTCTTTCCCTTAAAGGGATTACAGAAAATACTTAAATGTTCCTTACCTATAGTTTCGTTTGAGTTAGTTGGAGAATTGAATCCTGAGGGTGTATATTTGCAAAAAGCCTTAATTTTCCTTGTCTGTTTTGTTGCACTCATTAGTCATAGTGTGTCCACACAGCTCTGACAGCCTTACATCTTCTGGTGATCCTTTCACAACCTCCTGAGTGTTACTCTAAAACCTTACATTTTTTAAAAATATTTTTTCTTAGTTCACATCTGTTTGAGAAATGTGTTTAACTTTAAGCAAACTAATTCAGTTTGGAATCAAGTACATACTCCTTTTGTTGTCATTCTTTAGCTGTTCTCATTTAAAATTTTTTAAGTTTTATGTGTATTAATGTTTTACCCACATGTCTATCTCCATACCACATGTATGCTTAGTCCCCACAGCCTGTAAGGGTATATACGGTTCTCTGGATCTGGAGTCACAGGCTGTTGTGGACTGCTATGTTGCTTCTGGGAACCAGACCTAGGTCTTCTGCAAGGGCAACAAATGCTTTTAACTGCTATGCCATCCATCACTCTAGTCCTGTTCTCATTTAAAACGATGATACTGTCCAGGGCTACAAGCTAACTTGAAGTCTATTTGTTTTTTTTTTAAATAAATATTTAAAATATAACAAAACTTCAGTTAAATATGAATTTGAATATGTACATTAGTAGAAATGGTTATTCTATTCTGAAAAGGACATAAAATTGTGTCTCAGTAGGCAAGGATGGCAGTTTTCGAAGAAGGAATTTTGTGTCCATCTATGTTCTAAATGCTTGTGACTTCATGGTAAACCACAGCTTCCTTAAGCTTGTAGTTTTTGTCCTGAAATTACAGAATTGTCTTATTCTCCATTGATGTCTTCATTGTCTTTGATCCTTTAACATGTTTTTGTTTGAAAACTAATAATTATGTGTTGGTTTTAATGAAAAATTTGCCATGTTAAAAGTAAAAAGATTTTTTTCCTTCTTTTATGTGATGCCATTAGCAAGCTGTGCTATTGAATTGTTTCTTAGGTTTTGGGTCTTAAGTTTTCAAGTAAAATGAGAAGACTTGTATTGAGTGTCTGACCTGCTTAGGGTTTAAATTTGTTTTGATTACTAAAAGTTAAAAGCTAGGCATGATGGATCACACCTATAATCTTAGCACTTGAAAGTCTGAGGCAGGAAAAGTGTCATGAGTTCAAGGCCATCCTGAGACTCTTGTTTAATAAAGTATAACGTACATAGCCATATCTCTCCACCAAAAGGATCAATACTTTGTCTATTTGTCTTAATAATCTAATTAGATTTCATATTTATTTTGATGTACTATTTTGTTTCTGACTTGTGTTATTTGTTGAATAGTTACTTTTAAATATAAAGTCTGCTGTAAACCCCTTTCAGCACTCATATTATCCCATTTTAATTTTTATCTTGTTTTGTTGTGAAAATACTTGTGATAACTATAATTAAGAGCAAAGAAACAAGGCAAAAATCCAGGTACTAAGGGAGGATTTGAAGTCTCAGGAATAAAGATGGAACTTGACCTAGTGTTTGTTAGCCTGTGTTGTCTTTGTTGGTGTAGAGCAGCCCAAAAACTTGCTCATCTGTGAAATGGCAACAAGCATCTCACAGGAGAGTCTAATGAGTGGACCTGGCATTTAATGAACACTCAGTATATGTCTCTTTTTGGATGCAGCAGTAGATTAATGACAGCAAAAGAAGCTAATTCTTTGTACATTTGATTTTTTTTTTTTTTCAGTTTAAAATCTTAGGGTATATTTCAATACATTTCAGTTTGAATATTCATATTTGTCTCTTTTTCCTTTGAAATTGTACATTTAAAGTTTTATTTTGCATTACGAATCCCCTAAAATTGGAATGATAGAGAGAAGATTAGCATGGCCCCTGTGGAAGGATGAGCATTCCATATGAAGTTTTTTGGGGGGGGGGGTTCAAGACAGGGTTTCTCTGCATTGTTTTGGAGGCTGTTCTGGAACTCGCTCTGCAGACCAGGCTGACCTCAAACTCAGAGATCCGCCTGCCCCTGCCTCCGAGTGCTGGGATTAAAGGCATGAGCTACCAACACCTGGTCCTTAAAGTAAGTTTTTACCACTGTCTTTATAAAAGCAGAGCTTCCAGGTGTGCTGTTAATGATTGTAGTAAATTGTAAATGGCATTTTCTGTGAACTAGCTGTAGTGTACATTTTGTTGACATGTAGCATATATAAAGGCTGGGATAAGCCTGAGTTATGTGAATTTTAAAGCTTTGGAACTTAGCGAAAGGAGAGTCCACGTGTGCCTGGTCGGGCCAAGGGAGCAGCCACTTTTCTGGGCGCCTGGATCCGGATTCCAAAACTTCTGACACCAAAATGATGCTGTAACGATAAACGGCACATTTACTGAAAGTAAAACTAAAACTAAGTATTTATTGTAGAAATTACTCACAAGATACCAAACAAGTAACCCAGATGAGCCGAGTAGTTTTCTGCCGCAGAACTGGAAACCGAAAGCCAGAAAAAGAGACCAAGACTTGCGTTGTTCAGTCTTTTATACCTTCCCCCCCTCCCCCGTACCGGCCCTAGCCATGCCCAAAAGTTCACCGCCTATGTCCGTATACGTCTTTACGTAAAGTGGGTGTGGTTAGCGGTGTGGTAAACCGCTCTTTTATTACCTCATCTGTATGCGCCTCTAGTAAGTCACATGGTTAATGGTGGCATTGTTTTCCTCCAATAATGACGTTTTAAAGAATACGGATTCAATTTTTCATGTATTAGAAATACAGTGCCACATGGACAACAGGGTCTCAGAATCATTCATGTGTATATCTTAGTTGTTTGATGATTAGAATTTAGAAAATAAGTTTTTATTCAACACATAATGTGCTGCTTTAGTTGTCTTCCACTAATATTTTGATTGAGATTTCAAAGTATTCATGAAATAAATTTATGGTTCTATTCTTGCATTGCAAAGATAATGAAGTCTTTAGTGTACAATCAATAGATATTTAAAGAAATGTGTTGTCTTACAGCCAAATTTGTATCCTACTGTGGGGCTGCAGACACCAGGAGAAGTGGTTGATGCCAATTTTGGGCAACATCCTTTTGTATTTGATATAGAAGACTACATGCGGGAATGGAGAACCAAAATACAGGCCCAGATAGACCGGTTTCCCATTGGGGATCGAGAAGGAGAATGGCAGACCATGATACAAAAGTAAGTGCAAGGAATTTTGAATGTACAGAATTTAAACATTGAGTATTTAAGGCAAGCTATTCTTTTTTTTTTTATTCAAAGATGAGTGTCTAGAAGTCTAATTTAAATCCTAACCATTTGTGTATACTATTGATTGTATTTTAATCTCTCAAAAAGTAGTTTACTAGTTGAAATAAAAGTGGTAAGCACATACAGAATTGTATTTCTGCTAGATGGAGGAAATAGTGACATTTGATCATTAAGGTAGTAAATTCCTTTGTTAACCTTAGTAATATGGCTGAGTGACTTCTGTAGATTATACAGTCAAATTTCTAGAAATGTTGACAAAAGATAAATCTAGAGGTATGACCTAGATTATATATTTGGGGTTCTGTGGTTAGGGACATGACATTGGGTGCCTTCCTCAGCACTGGTTCAGATACACATGGAGGAAAAAGACTGTTTGGTGCTTGTTCTCAATGTGGAGATATATGGGAGGATAGCCAGACTGCATACATCGTTTTCCAGGGCAAGTTGTGTGAGTTGCTCTCTCGGTGAGAGTGCTAGTTGGGTGGCTCTAGTTACTGGAGTGAGCTCCTTCTTTTCTTTGTATTTAGCATTTAAATTCAGGGAGACTGTAAGTATTCCTGTCCAAGAGCCTCACTGTAGGCCTCCACCTAAAAGGCTTTAAAAATTAAATGTAAATGTAATAACTTGGGCAACAAAGATGGCCCAAGATCGCAGAAAGATGACTTGCCACTACGCCTTTCCACCTGAGTTCTATTACTGGGACCCACTACTGAAAGAGAGAGAACCAACTCCTACAAGTTGTCCTCTGACCCCCACATGTGTGCCATTGTGTGGGTGTACATGCACACTCATTAAATAATGTAATTTTTAAAAAAGCCTTAGTAACTATTTTTAATGCTATTTTTTATATAAGTTACCATTAGACACTTAGGATAAGATAAAGGGAATGAAGACCAAGGAGCAGTTGACTGTGGAGTTAGCCCAAGTGCAGCATAAATACATTGAATTCATTAATAATAATGGAGGATGCCAGCAACAGAGAAGAAAGTAAGTGTTAAATCTGTTACTAGGAAAAGCTTTCTAGTAGAATATCATAAGGAATGGCAGGAAAATTAAATTCCTATGACAGTCAACTTTCTTAGACTATACATCTGTCCAAAAGTCGAGAGGGAGTTTAAAATGTTAAGAAAACCTTGGGTATTGTTTAGAGAAGATAGTGATTGGAGGTAGCAGATTTTTGTTTAATATTGTTTGGTTAACTATTTTAACTCTTGGGGCTTTTTAAAACATAAGATTGTATCTTAGAAATGTATCACTGTCTTAAATCTTGCATAATTAATTGGTTGCAAAACTGATTCCTCATTGTTTAGTTGGTCCCTCGTGGGTTTCATTCTGGACACTTCTCTCTCTGGGCTAACATCAGTGTCTTTCTTCACACTTTGGAATCCCATCTCACTGAACTGATGAACACAGAAAGTAGTTGGAACTCTAGAACACCAAATATTAGTCAGTTATCTCAAAATTGGGTGTTTTACACCTAGCTAACATGTTATTATTGGGATAGCTATGATTAAGGTGAGGTAGAAATTATGATTACTGGGACTGAATAATAGGAAAATGAATGGGGAGCCAGGGGTCATAGGGATCTTAAGAATTTTTTAAAGTGATTTAATGCCTTTGGTCTTATTTTAGATTATCTTTTTGAACTATTCATAACTTATTTTAAAGTTGGAAGTTGTAGAGCCTGGCTTCAAGGAAATAGATTGTTTTTGTAATAGCAGGTTAAACTTTATTAACAAAGCTTGTCATCTGATGCATGTATTCTGTTGACTAAATGATGTTTTCTTCCTCTTCTTCTCTTAAGAATGGTTTCATCTTATTTAGTCCACCATGGGTACTGTGCCACAGCAGAGGCCTTTGCCAGATCTACAGACCAGACTGTTCTAGAAGAATTAGCATCCATTAAGAATAGACAAAGTAAGAACACCTTGGTACATGGCGAATACTTGTTTTTAAATTCTAAGTTTGGTTTGCTTTAACTTGTATAAAATTTATTTTTTTATTCAAAATTTCCTGAATATATTGTTCTAAATTGGATACCTCCATATTCATTTTCATTGACTTTTTGAGTTGTTTTTGTGAGTATTTTTGTTTTGTTCCAGGGATGGGGAGCTCTTTTGTTGGTCTTGTGTAGTTCAGGCTGACCTTGAGCCTAGCTTCATCCTCCTGCCACATTCATTGACAGTTTTGAAAAAAAAATTTGACACTAGAGTTGTAAATACAGAAATAATTTTGTAGAAAAAGCAATGCCTTTCTTGTGTTTCCTTTAAAAGGTTAGGATTGAGGTCTTCGTTAGAGCCCGATGCTCTGGGTTTGGTGTCAGCCCCTGGTGGCGGGAAGGTGTAGTAGGACAACCTTCTTACTTATGCTTTAATAGGAAGTATTTGATACAAAGTTTTCTTGTGGTGTTTTGGAACCAGTTTTGAAGAGATAGTATGTGAAATTTTTTTCTTTGAAAGAAATTTAAATGTCTTTAAATTGCTACCTAAGTTTAAGTGTTGTATGTAAGTATTCATTACCTAGGGCCTTGTGCTTGCCCGTGCTGGTACTGTTTAAACAGGGCAGAGCAGCCTGACAGTGGGATGTGAGTTAGCCATCCGAGGAGATCCCCCCAATGGCAATAGTAGAAAGATGAAATGGAGCAACAGCTAACAGTGATGGGTGAGAGGACCCTCTTTAAGGTCTGATGGCCAGAGTGATACCAGTTGTAGCGCATTGTAGCACATGGTATGCTGGTCCTTCTCATCGCCTCAGTATGCTCTGTCCTATAGAGGCAGTCACTTACTCGAGTGTTCTATATCCTCGGTGTCTAATTTAGCAAAGTTCTGACCTTTTCAAAGTCTGTTGTTCTGGTCGTGACTCGTAAGGTCATAAGGTTAAATAAAACATTTTAAGTGTCATTTCTTTAACAGTCTTCTAGATCTTACTGTTTGAAAGTATAATACTGTTCAGTAGATGTTTTTCCTATACTTTACATACTCACTCATAATATATTAGTCTCTGAAGAGACTTGTTTTTAATGTCTGAAATTTTTCCTTGGATTTCCTAATCTAAACTTCAAAGTTTGCTTAGAAAAAGAGTTTAACAGTAATTATTTTAGAGATTTTCACTGTTAATTTTTTCTGGATCTATTAAAGGTTGTTTGTCTCTCTTTTGTAGAGTTGATATTTTGATTTCTTTTCTGAATAGGAATTCAGAAGTTGGTGTTAGCAGGACGAATGGGAGAAGCCATTGAAACAACACAACAGTTATACCCAAGTTTACTTGAAAGAAATCCCAATCTCCTTTTCACATTAAAGTGAGTTTTAGTAAAATATTATTTTATGTGTTATACATCTTAAGTAGTTAAAACTATTTTTCATGATTGTGTTCTTGTTTCTGTTATTTACATATACTTTTATAATATAGGACATTTAAATGATATTTTTAAAAATGTGGAGCTGAGGATGTGTAGCTTAGTGGCAAGCAGGTGCTTAGCATGTGGGAACAAATGCAGAGAGTGTTTTGTGTTACGAATTCTAAGTACTATGTACTTTGTTTGCTTTTATCATTCAGTCTCCCCTTTAAAATGGGAATATCTTAACTTAGAAGGCAGTAATCTTCAGTTTTCTCCTAAAAGGTATCTGAGTAACTCAGTGGATGTATTGAAAAGTTATAATAAATATACATAAAATGCAGTATTTTACCCATTCTTACGTGTTTAAGTACTTTTGCATTTAATGTGTGTTTTGCCCATTAAACAGTAGCTTCTCTCTTGCTTGCCCAGAGCCCTCATATACAGTATTGGTGGTTTTGTGGCCTGCTTAGTCACTTAGCATAATGTCCTTGAGTTTTGTCTGTATTGTAGCATGTGGCCAGCTTTTCCTTAATTTTGGAGGTTGGACGTTGTCCCATCATGTGCATGCACACTGCACGTTGTTTGTTCTGCTGTCTTCTGTCTCTGACATTGTGCATAATTTTGCTGTACACATAAGTATATGAGTCCTAGCTTTCAATTCTTTGATTGTTAACCTAAAAGTAGAATTGCTGGCTAATAGCTATGCTTAACATTTTGAGGACCTCCTGTACTGTTCTCCTTGGTGTATCCTTTCTTTGATTCACTTCCACATCATCATTTGCTCCCTGCTTTTTTTAGAGTATAGACATCCTGATTTGGCATTAAAATTTTTTTAAATGAATTTTGTTGTTTAAGAAAGTTGCATGTGCAGGGTGTGGGGGTACATGCCTTTAATCCAGCACTCATAAGGCAGAGTAAGGTGGATCTCTGAGCCAGTCTGGTCTGCACATAACAAGTTCTAGGCCAGCCAGGACTACAAAGTGAGACCCTGTATCAGAAAGAGAATTGGATGTTACTGAGCTTAGGATTTCAGTCTTCCAAACAATAGAAGGTCTTTGTAAGTCAAATGTCAGTTACTTTGCCTCACAGTAAAAGCTAACTGAGGCCCATTTTGGCTAAGAGGTTGGTAATGCACCTGGGTAAGGAAGGGCCAGAAGAAGGTTGTGCTTTGTACAGGTACATGTGTATCAAAGTCTCTTTTTACATGACTCACTTGATGTGATACCAAGAAAATACTGAGTTTTAAAATGAGGTGTCTTTTAATTTTATAGCTATATACAGATTTGATGATTATGCCTAAATAAGCTTTCTGTTTTTCTTTCAGAGTACGTCAGTTTATAGAAATGGTGAATGGTACAGATAGTGAAGTACGGTGTTTGGGAGGCCGAAGTCCAAAATCTCAAGACAGTTACCCTGTCAGTCCTCGGCCTTTTAGCAGTCCAAGCATGAGTCCCAGCCATGGAATGAGTATCCACAGTTTAGCACCAGGCAAAAGCAGTTCTGCACATTTTTCTGGTGAGACACAATCTTTTAAACTTATACTCTTCTTTATATAATTTTGACTCCTAAAAGTTTTTTAGATCTAGACATTATTGTCCCTTTCAGCTGTATATATACAATCTCATGTTTTATGTAAAAAAATATAGACATATAGGATATTAGTACCAAGAAGTATCATAAGTAACTAAGACTATTAATAGATCTTAATAAATAAATGTCATCATTCAGAATGAGTTGTCACTAAACCCATTGACAATAATGAGAAAGTAACCATATTTAATAAGGTATGGATTTAAAATGATCCTGCTATGCTGCCCACTAATTTCTAAGCCTCACTGCTCACTGGCTTCCTAACTCTCCTGACTCATTCCCAACCTTTTTTTCCCTGACTCTCTTTCAGCTTATTTGCTGCTCACACTCAGGCTCTGTTGCCATCACTTCTACAGATTTTTTTCCTAATCCTCCTCATTCTTCTCTGTTTCTCAACATGAGCTCTTAGCTCTGTGTATTTGGCTTTATTTTTGTTGTTAATTCTTCACTATTTATTGCTTGTATTAGTGGATGGAACAGGTAGTGTTTCCCCAGGTACTGATTTAGAGATGTTAAGAGGCACCAACAAGTTTCACAAAGACTGGCCTCTTTAAATGCAATTTTAATTCTTATTCTAAGCTAAGTACAATAATAATTTAATGTAATAAGCTAAATAAACACACAGCCTGCATATCCTGAACCACAAGGGTGGCTTGTATCACCACATACACTTTTATTCAAGTGTACATTTCCACAATGAAGTACTTAAAGTTATGTCAATAAAACACTACCGCAAATGCTTGTCCTGTCATTCTTGGGGCTGAAAGCACTTATAAGCCCTAAAAGGTTTTAAATCAAAAGGTTTCTCAGCACAGAAGTACTAACGTAAAACTTACTAGTTTCTTTACCAAGACAAAAAGTAAAACACTGTTCTTTTGAATAGAATATTAAAGCAAAGGATCCATTAAGATGTTTCTTAATAAAGTTGGTTCCTTAAAAGAAACAAACTAGTCATTATTGATAATAACCTCAGACCAATGCTGTCTAAAACCTTCAGCTACATAGAACATGAGTATAAACTTTAATAAAAAGGAATTTAGAATTCACATATGTACCTACTGTATATAGCTTGTAATGCAGAAATCTACCTAAAACAATAAACCCTACTTTACCCTTTATATATGGAACTGCATGGTTTGTAGTACTTTAACTTGGTCAGATAAGGAGGCTGTTAAAGGGTCAAGTTAGAAATCTAAAATGGAAGACCTCTTTCATTGCCTGCCTAACTGTCAGAGTATTACTGTAGAAAGCAGTTATAATATATGGTTTCCGCAGAAAACACCATAATTTCAGAAATTATTGATGTTGTCAAGATCTATAGTTGACTTGGCCAAAAGCTTTTCTAGCCAATTTGAATTATTCATTCATAGTAAGTCTGTCTTCAACTCTAGTAAACTTCCTTGGGTCATTTTGAATTAAGAAGATCATATTCTTGCATTTGACCTTGTCTTTCAATTGACATTGTGTTGTAAGTCATTTCAGTGATGAATTCTGACAGGCTCTTCAGTAAAATCCACTGCTTCAGTGGTCATCCCCAAAGCCATACACATACTCTGTAACTCTTTAGAAAAAATTCTTTATTTACCCTGTCTACATTCCACTCTTCCAGTTTCTTTATTTTCCTCCACATCTGTCATCCTACTAGTTTGTCAGCGTGCTAAGCCCGTATTTAATTTTATAGAGCAGATCCGATGATGGGATAGTTTTTACTCCCTATCAAGTAACACCTCTGTTCTTTCCTACAGTCTGTACAGCTTTACTTCAGGCTTTTGACTTACTGTTCCATATGAGGACAAGACTTACACGTCCGTATCTTTAGCCCCCACACCTTGAATATCAGACACTTGGTGTGTTCATTCATCTGTAAAATTAGATGATTATAACATGCCACATGATGACATTTCTGTCAGTGACAAACTATGCAAATTGGCCCCATGTGATCTTGATGGAGCAGAAAAGCATTACAAAATCATGGGACATTTTTATTGTAATTGTTTCTATGCTAAAGTAAGCAAATACATATCATTGTATTCTGATTTCTTTATGGGTATTTTGCTTGCATATACATTAGCTTGTGTGCCACACATGTGCATTGGCAGGAGAGGCCGAAAGAGGGCATTGGATCCCCTGAAACTGGAGTAATAGATGGCCATGAGATACCATGTAGGAGCTGGAAATTGAGCCTAGGTCTTCTGCAAGAGCATCTAAAGTTCTTAACAGCTAAGCCATCTCTCCAGGCCCATATTACGATGTCTTATATCATGTAGTATAGTAACATACTGTCTAAATTTGTAGCCTAGGAGGTTTAGGCTATCCCACATTGCTTAGATAGGCATGACCATCTAGGCTTTTGTAAGAATACTCTGTGTTAACACTACAATGTAATCATTAACCCAGTTCTCATAATTTGTCCTTGTTACAAACATTGTAGGGCCCTTGTGAGTGATTGTGGGGATTAAATGAGATCTGTAATTAAATTTGGAGGGAATAATAGTTTACAATGAAGCCTTACTACACTATCCAGCTTTAAAAAAAACTATTTACATTTCCCATTGACTTTCCTACATTCTAGAAGTATAAAATATAAAAGTATTATTTACAACCTAATCAAATGTTGTTTGTTTCTTTGTGGTATCTTTTTCTGTTTTCTTCTCAGGTTTTGAAAGTTGTAGCAATGGTGTAATATCAAATAAAGCACATCAATCATATTGCCATAGTAAACACCAGTTATCCAGTTTGAATGTACCAGAACTAAACAGTATCAATATGTCAAGGTCACAGCAAGTTAATAACTTCACAAGGTAAAAAAGTGATTTGCCTAACTTTTGTATTAATAGAAATAGCTAGGGCATAAATGCCATCTTCATTGATAATGTTTGAAGAACTTCTATGATCCACTCTGCAGCTATGAGCTTCCAGAACGTAACAGGGTAGAGAACTATTTCCTGTAGGTTTTCAGCTTCCTTGTGTGCAGAGCTGTTCTTAGCTCTTCCTTTTCCTACTATGTTCTTCCTTCTAGGAAGGCTATAAGGCAGATTGTTGGGCTTTGTGCATTGTCTCCTTCCAAGGGCAATGTGGGACAGATGCTCACATAAGAATCTTTGTCATTAGCATGGTAATAATATCGAGGACCGGTTTGGTACCAAACATGCTGCTGGCTGTGTTATCGGACTTGTAAGATTAGAAAGAAGAGATATCTTAACGAACATAACTATACTATGGGTCTTGGCACACTCGAATTTAACGTTCATGCATTCAATGTAATCACTTGAATACAATCATCCAAGAACAATTTATGTGCATTCAACCTGCCCAGTGATGTAGCATTTGAATCAGGTTCATACTAATGTGGTCCTATAACTGGTACCAAAACCGTTGCGTTTTCAAGCAGTGTTCTAAATTTCTTATTGAAGGAGAACCAACTGTTACCATGGAACAACTGTATAGCAAATATGATTTGCAGAAAGAGGTCTTTTTAAAAATTATATTTAAAAGTTTAGAGATGGAAATTTCTGGGTTATCTGTCTTGTGGTAAAATACTGTATACATGAAAAAAGGTGATGATATGGTACAGGATCTGCACACTGGGGTGGGCACGGAAGACTGAGAACCATAGGAAAAAGAACTGCTGAGGAGGGCGGGTACTTATTCACAGTGAAGTTGACCTATTAGAAAAAAATTCTGCCGGGCGGTGGTGGCGCACGCCTTTAATTACAGCAATCAGGAGTCAGAGGCAGGCGGATCAATGAGAGTTCGAGACCAGCCTGATCTACAAGAGCTAGTTCTAGGACAGCCTCCAAAGCCACAGAGAAACCCTATCTTGGGGAAAAAAAATTCTGAATGGAAAACATAAATAAATGTTAACTAGAACCTTATAAATGGTATTTTTAAGAGAGTTCTGCCTTTGGCAGTAAGATTGCTGTTGGTGTGTGGCATTTTCTCTTAGATGCTACCCTCTTGACAGGAAGTTGCATAGTAAACCTGTTCTTGCTTAGCTGCAGGAAAGACAGTGCAACATCCTCCTTTGCAGTAGAGAAGGAAAAGACGGCAAACTTAGCAACTGCTTTTTAAGCTGCTAGCCAGTACGAATTATTTGTACTTGGGTAATGACTGCTCTGCACCAATACTGTAAAGTCAGCAAAGATGACATTAACCGTGTAAACCATTTCACAGCTGTATAGCCGAATATCAGAAAGTAAATGCTGTTTTTTAAGCTCACCAATTGTGACGTAGGAGCTTGTGCTTTTGTCTCCTCCCACTGGTCCACCCACTCACTCCTGTCTGGCTTTAAGACCCAAGGCCGGGTGGTCTCTGTAGGTAACATAGACCTTTGCCTTGCTTTGTACCTTCTTACCTCGTGTTCCTTAAGTTAACATTGTTCATAGCAGTGCTGGAGACCACTCGGGGGTATGTGGATTAGCTGAGCACTTGGAGAGCAGTATAAATATATCCTTAGTGTCCAATACTTGAACAGTCCTCAAGGCTTTTTTAAATGTGGATGAGTGAATAAATGAATGCCTCCAATAATAAATCAAATTGTCCAAAATCCTTAAAAGCTTATATAATTAAACTGTGATAGTAAGGATTTTAAAGCTTAAAATTTGTTTATTTTCCTCTTATGAGATTTTTCTGATGAGCATACTTTTCTTATTGAGTCAGTGTGTTCATCCTTTGCCTCGTCTCCCAGGTCTGTCATTTCCTTATAGAACTATTGCACAGGAGTCGGGGGGGGGGTTGGTGTGTAATGTGTATGTGCACACCTCTACTCACATACCCTCAGCTTAAATAGTGGGTTGTCTGTGCGAGGGTTTGCAATTTTTGTTGTTTTGTTTTTCTTTTTCCTACAAATGAATGTATTTTACAATGAGAAATGCCCTTTTCCCACATTTCCTCAATTTCCACCAGTTATCCACTTCTGGGTTAAGTGTTGCTTAGCTCTTCATAGGAGATATCTTAAGACTAAAGTATTTATTGTCTCTTTAAGCCTGGGTGGATCTGAAAGGGCATGTATGTAGCACAAGGCGTTGATACAATGCAGGATGAGCAAACATGAGAACTTGTCCAGAAACCATCTGGCTACTGTTGAAAAATAAAGCTTTATTGAGCTAGCCATAATAGTGGATAGCTGAGATTTCAGCTACTTAGAAGATGGAGGCAGGGGGATTGCAAGTTCAAGGCTTGGACAGCAAAGATCCCATTAAAATAAAAATCAAAAGTGAAGACGGGGTAGTCCTTTAGAGTCACTGGTCAACAGGACGGTCTGGAGAGGAGTAGTAGTGCTGTTTAGATCTATGGAGCTGGAAGCTGATAAGCCAGAGTCGTTTGAATTTTGTTTTGTTTTTTTAGTAGTTACTTTGAAATACCATATTTTTAAATACCAAGGACAGGGACCAAATGCAAAGTTTCAGTAATGATGTAGATATGAAAAAGTCTAGAGACTTGTACAAAGTCTAAAAGCAAGCAAATAATGAGGGCAGGGAAGCAGTCCACTGGGTTCTCTGAGCCAGTTTTCTCAGTCATTGAATGTTAGAAGTGACTCTTGGGGCAGTGGAGAGAAAGGGTTGTCTCAGGAAGACTCAGACAAGAAAGAAGTACAGATCTGAGTTTGAAAAACAAGTATTATGGCAAAGCATGTTTTTCCCATGTTAATGTAAAGTCATAAGAATCACCACACTCTTGCACGTGTGCCTTTCTGCTCCTTCATCTCCTGCAGTTCAGGTTTGTTAGAGATCAGTTATGTGTGTGCTTGATATGTTGAGATTTAACCTCTTGTGCCTCATTTGAAGATTCCTGTCGTTTTATGAAAATTAGTTTTTATAAGGCTACAGAGTTGTGTAGTAACTTACCTTAAACTAAAATCTAAAATTAGGTTTTGTCTTATTTTGTTTTCTCATTTTCAGTAATGATGTAGACATGGAAACAGATCACTACTCCAATGGAGTTGGAGAAACCTCATCCAACGGTTTCCTAAATGGTAGCTCTAAGCATGACCACGAAATGGAAGATTGTGACACCGAAATGGGTCTGCAGTGATGTTTTTTACATTTTAAATAAAAATTGGTGGCTACAAGGTTATGCTTTTACTTGGACTGATTTGTAGCTAATCATTAACCAGATTTCAAAGATGAAACATCTCACTTAACACTCTTTGTGAGCATGAGTTTCTGGAGAGAGCAGGCATCTTTGGGCTCCTGAGGGGGAGATGCCAGTCTTGCTAGCTCAGCTCTTGTGATATCCTGCATACTTCACTACCTCAGGGGTGAATGCTGGAGATAGAAAAATTTTTACACTCATTTCCAGTGTAGTCAGTAAGACCAAGTGGGTAGCAATGATGTTGTAAATTTCAGTTAAATTCAATCTCTTAAGTCCATTAAATGCAAGCATATGACATGCATAGGCTGTTCCTAGGTGTGACTTCTCCCACTTTAAACCAACCCCTTAGTGATGCATTTGAATGCCTCACTTAGTTGTTAATGTCTATAGAGTTAGATGGTCAGCAGACATCCTTATCAAACAATGGAAATGATTGAAGCTTATAAATCATTTGTGGAATTTGGTTTAGTATTAGATTTCATTGTATTTTTGATAATCACTGAAATTGTTTAAGGAACAGCCTGGTCTGTCTTTGCTGCTGGTGTAAGACCCTTTATATCTAGAGATGGAAACACACTGGGTAGGGGCATGAGTTCTAGAGCCAGATTTACCTGGATTTGAAAGCTGCAGCTGCTACTTAACTAGCTGCTTAACCTTGGAGAAAATACTTAATTTTTTGTATAATGGATAAAATATGATCTAAGTCATTGTGAAGAGCAGATGAATTCATTTATGGAAAGCTAATTATAGCAAGTACTTTGTAAATGTTAGTCATACTTCATCATCTTATGAATGATATCATTAGTAGTGATTTATATGAGTACAATGTTGTCGATTACTAAGTATTAATCAACATAATATAAAATACTTCTAAAGCTTACATTTTCCTTAATAGTGTAATTAGTTTTTTTTTCATTAGTGAAATAAATGCTCCAAGAACATTTTATTTTCTGTTTGTTATCAGTTAAAGCCTGAGAAGGAATCACTGTGTTTCACATCCTCATCCTTCCCCCCCTCCCCCCTCCTTCCCTCCCTTTCCCTTCTCTCATGTTGTTTTAGGAGTTCCACTTAATTTTCCATGTAAACATTGAAAGGGTCTCTCCTTTCGGCTGCACTGAATGTTGGATCCCAGACTCTTGAGACAGATAAAGTGTAGCTTTGAGTTACAAAGTTCCATATAAAAAATTTTGAGCCAGGCTTTGGTAGCTCACGCCTTTAATCCCAGCACTCAGGAGGTAGAGGCAGGTGGATCTCTGTGAGTTCGAGACCAGCCTGGTCTACAGAATGAGTTCCAGGACAGCCTCCAAAACAATACAGAGAAACCCTGTCTCAAAAAAACAAAACAAACAAAAAAACCCAAAACTTTTTTAAAATCTCTGTTTAGCAGCCAGGCATGTTGGTACATAACCTGTAACCTCCGCCCTTGAGAGGCCAAGGCCAGCCAGACAAGACTTTGTCTCAAGAATGTAATATATTTGTGTATAGATGAACTACTAAACAGTAGTTACTAAAGAGTATAAAAATGTTATTTAAAACATTTGTATTCTCCATTGTTTCCCATCTAATGAGTAGTGAAATGGCTGTTTGTTTCACTTGTAGAAGTTGACTCCAGTCAGTTAAGACGCCAGCTGTGTGGAGGAAGTCAGGCTGCCATAGAAAGAATGATCCACTTTGGCCGAGAGCTACAAGCCATGAGTGAGCAACTGAGGAGAGAATGTGGCAAGAACACAGCAAATAAAAAAATGCTGAAGGTACGGGTGTTGCTTGCTTTCAGTGATAACATACGGGGCGTTGGGGGGCTACTTATGTTTACCAATTTAGAGGTTTCAGTCTGTCCCCACTGCATTGTTCCTGGGTCTGTGGTGAGACAGAACCTCATCCCAGGGAACTCATTAGAGCAGGACTGACGGGGAAAGGATGGGGTGAAGGAAAATGGTACCCTTTGCAGGCAAGCCTCCAGTGACCTATTCCTTACAAGTAGGCTCCACCTTCTCCAGTTTCCATTTTGTCAGATTAATCCAGTGATGAAGTTAGAGCCCTCATGTGTAGATGAACTTTTGTGGCTAGTCAGCTTCTTTATTAACCCAGTCACTGCGACACATATTCACACAAAGTGAAGGAATAGTCCACATTTCCCCCAACAAGAACTACAGTTACAATAGCCAGTCCATTTTTATTTGAAAAATGTAGAAAAAAATACTCTATTATTTATCTTCTTGAATCTAAAGTTTTATACCTAATTTACCTTTTATCATAACCAAGGAAAACTTTATCTATGACTATATAATCTTCAACTCATCAAAGACCCCAGAAGGGTGAAATGTTACTTAATGATAGGGACATTGGCTGCCTGGACAGTCACCCCTTGATAGGGCAGAATACCAAGAACAGGAAGAAATTGAGGCTCATTCATATAGCCTTCAAAGGCATGGTCCCATTGTCCCAGTTCCTGTAGCTGGGTCCCATCTCCCAAAGTTTCCAGGGCTTCCAAAAATAGCACTGCCTGCTGAGATAAAGCATTTAACTTACAAGCCTGTAGGAAACTTTTTATATTCCAACACAGCATAGCCTAGAAAGCACAGGGCAGTCTTTGTTCTGTACTTGAACTGAGAATTTATGACCAGCAACTTGTAATAGTACCTAATACCACACGCTTGGCCAGCACTATGGCTTTATGCCAAGGGTATGGTCAGTATCTACTTGCACAGTAGCCTCAGTTAAAGGCATTACTAAACCTTACATTTCAATAGCTAGGGCAGGAAGAGAAATGTAGTAACTATGCCACATCATCTGCTGTGTAATATAACAGTTGTGTTGCTAGTGGTAACCTTCAGCAATCAAGAGAAAGAGAGTTAAATTACTATTTTGTACTAGATGTAAGAGTTGGTAGAAATAGATATTCATGTATCAGTTCAATGGCTGCCCACGTTTGCTTTAGAAGATTCTCTAATGGTCAGATATATCTTTACTATTCCATTTTAAGTATGTCTCTCATGAATACATGTAATATATAGTATCAGTATGCATTGCTATGTAACGCTTCAGACCTTGGTCAAGAGTGTTAAGAAGAAAGTTAACATTTAAGCTCTTCATTAAATTTTTAGGTATCTACATAGTACTTCATTGCGAGATGCTGAGGGCTGCCTTACGATAATGGTTCTTAATATTTCTGATGCTTCAGTCCTTTAAAAATTGTTGATAAGAGGCTGAGAATTTAGCTCAGTGATCAAGTGTTTACCTGTGCTGCAACAGGCTCTGGGTTTTACCTGAGTATTGTGCCCCGGCCCTCCCCCAACCAACAAAAGTTTTTTTTTGTTGTTATTGTTTTAATATCTGTTGCTGTCTATCATATTAGAAGCTAAAATTAAATTTCCAAAAGTCTATTGACGTTTTATTTTAAAAAATTACCCCCACTTAAATGAGAAACAGTATTTTTAATTTTTCAGGACCCTCCTGTTAATAGATGAGCTGGGGCCGGGAGGTGGTGGCACACGCCTTTAATCCCAGCACTCGGGAGGCAGAGGCAGGCGGATCTCTGTGAGTTCCAGGCTGGGCTGGACCGACAGGCTCCAAAACACTACAGAGAAACCCTGTCTCGAAAAACCAAAAAAAAAAAAAAAAGCTGGAATCTCAGATCTACTTCTGCATTGAACCCATTAAACAGATGAATCAGGCGTTCATGTGTCTGTGAAACAGGCTATGAAAGTGAAAAGAGCAAGGAAAACCATAGTGATCCTATGAACACTTTTGAGTTTGATGCCCCTTGAAAGGGGCCTAGACATCATGTGCCCCTAGACCACACTATTGAAAATGTCTCATTTAGGAGATACTTGGGAATATAAAATGTGCTCAAGAATTCTTAGGCTTTTTTATACCCACATCATCTGACTGTGTATACTGTCAAAACTTTGTGCTAACTGAGCAGATGAAGGAATGTCTAATTTTACTAGTTTTGAATATTTAAGATTATACTCCATCTTACTTTGTCTTGGTTCTCATTTAAACATGAAACTCAGAAAACATCATTGAGTGACCATACCTCAGAGGTATTTCTTGATTATGCTGAATTATATGAAAGCAGTTTTTCGTCTTCATCTAAAGATAATAGTTGGCTTTGATTTTGTATTTCTGACTTCTAAGCAGCTATGTCTTTTAGAGACTTTAGTGTTCTGAGCTGCTTCCCTCTGGTTTCGCAAACTTAGAGATGAGTGACAACCAATTTACAAGAGGTCAAATGTAGTTGAGCTTTTGAAATTACTCTTTGTTCTTTATTTGAGATTATTTGTGATTATGAATTTGTTTTTCTTTAGTGTTTGAGTGTGGTGACATTTTATTTATGATCTAATAAAGCTTGCTTGAAGATCAGAATACAAAGCTAGCCACAGCCATAGAGGCCAGGCAGTGGTGGTGCACACCTTTAATCCCAACAGCCACACTAGTTAGCCATAGAAATTGGACAGTGGTGGTGCAGGCCTTTAATCCCAGCACTAGAGAGGCAGGTGGAGACAGGAGTGCAGTGTATTCAGTATGCAGTCACACTGAGAACAGGATCTCCCAGCTTTCCTTAGAGGTAAGAACGCTCTAGTGGTTGGCTGCTTTGCTCTTCTGATCTTCAGCTTGAACCCCAATATCTATCTCTGGGTTTTTATTAGTCGTGCTACATTTGAGGATTTTCAGAACCCTTCAGATCACACATGTAATAATGTATCACTTTATGAAGAGGGTATGTCTTAAGAAATACATTTGACAATTTTGTTCTTGTGCAGACATCATTGTACACTTAACACAGACCTAGATGGTGTAGTCTGCTGCACAGCCAGCTATAATGTGTATGTTGTGGCTGGTAGTGCTTTAAATAGTTTGTTTAAACGTCCTCAAACACATGAGTAATACTGACAAGAGTGATGTCAGTGGGCAGTAGAAATTGCCCAGCTAACTTATATAAGCTTAAGGGATCACCTTGTATGCGAAGACTGCCAGTGGCCTAGACATCTTTATGCAGAACACAGAGAGAATGGTTTGAAGTTAAAGGTAAAATTTTGCTATGGTTTTTTAACCTTGGGGACAATGTTCTTTCCCCCTTCTTAGGGAACGCCTGCAGCTGTAGACAGCCCCAAGTGTCTCTCTGGACTTTTGTCCTTCCAGGTCTCCAGTCTTCCTTACCTCATTTCTTTCATTTTTCTTCCTTATAGCCTATTCCTTTCGGTAGCTCCCAAGGAGCTGCCTAGGTTGATTGGTTTGGCAACTATTTATTGAATGTTAGCAGTGTGACTCAAATGAGCAGTCATGGCCTCAAGGTGCTTTCAGTATAGAAACTTAAAGAGAAATAGAGCCAGCTAAGAGTCACACTGTCTAGAAACTGCTCTGGCTCTTAAGTCAAAATTGACTAGTTTGAGACTGCATTTTGCTCAGAAGTTATTTACATCAAAGCACTTTTTCTTTAAAATGAAGCATAACCTGTAGTGGCGCTGTATTTTCAGCTGTGTATCTTACTTCTCACGTGTATGTATATATTTCACCTAGTTAGTAATTATAGTGTTCCCCTTTGTCTTCTTAAAACAGGGTCCTACGGTGTGGCCCCCACTGGTAACTTAACCTTCAGACCTCCCTCAGCCTCCCCAGTGTGAGCTGCCTTGTGTGACTTGTGAGGTTTTTTTTGTTTGTTTAGTTTTGTTTTATCTTAAAGTATTTCTCCCAGTTTCTGTATCTTATTTATAGGTAGTTTTGAAGTGGCTATGTGATTGCTGTCCTTTGTCCATTGCTGTTTTGTTTTTATATCACTGTTCTTGTGACACTTTTATATACATGCATGCATCTTGGTTTCTTTAAAGATTTCCCACTGAGATAGTTTTTTTAGAAATTACTGAGAAAGGCTCTTGAGTGTTACCATGGCTCATGCTGCTTGTTGCTAGATTGCATTCACGAAACTTTGTACCAGTGAGCCAGCAGTGATAATGGATCATAGGAGTGGCACTAGGTGTAGGGCCTTCATCCTGTCTTAGGGGTAACACTTTGATACAGTTTTAGAATTGGTTATTAGCACAGCTTTGCATTCATATTGCTCTCCTAATTTCATTTGTGTTCAAAAAATTTGTAGGTGTTTATACTTGGGAGTTTGATTCTGGTTTTCTTGCTTAGAGCTTTACTCTGCTTCTAAGCCTATGATTCTTAGTCTGTGGGTGGCAATCACTTTGCCGGGGCGGGGATGGGGGATGGTCTTACATTAGATATCCTGCATTACAATTCATAGTAGTAGCAAAATTACAATTACGAAGCACCACAACATGAGAAACTGTATTAAGGGTCACAGCATTAGGAAAGTGAGAGGCACTAAGCTGTATTTTGTGTTGTTGCTCTGTGGGTCCAATCCCTGACAGGCTGCTTTCTTTAAAGTCCCATTGCCTCCCTTATGGAAAACATGTTTTCATCATGTACTTTTTAGAGTATTTTAGAATCTAGATCCTGCTTAACCATATTTCTGTTTATTTCTCTTAGCCTCAGTTTACATCTTTCCATTAGGTCAGTAGAAAATATGCTAAAAACAGTGATTAGGTTCTGGTTGTTGCTGTGTGTGCCCTGCCTAGCAGCTGTGCTCACCAAAATAAGAGGAAATTTTTAATACTTCCTGATGCGTAGATTCCAAGGAAACCTCCATCCTATGGTACTGTGTGACCTTCACCTCTCACTGTGCCTCAGTTTGCATCTGTAAGGTGGGCATACCAGCCTCAGGTGAAAGTACTTGAGGTGATCCACGAGTGCTTGAAATGTTGTCTTGTAGAGTACTGACCAACAGTAATTTATTACAGCTGTTATTTCTGTGAGGTTTTGTTTTTAAATACTAAAGAGGGTTGGTGCTTCAAAATCTGCCTTTTTGGTGGTGTCAGGGTGTAGATCCATGAAGGGCTTTATTCTTGGTTCTATGTACTAGTCACTCATTGGACATAATCTTGGTATATCTTATAAAATGTACCTGTATGGTGAGAATAACACCTCATTAGATGGCTATGGTTTATAGGGTAAATTAGTGTTGATGAGAGTATAGTCTTTAGACTATATGGACTGTTTTTGAACAGTAAGCTGGAGGTGTAGAGTGTGGGACCAGGAACAGAACCACAAAAGCATGGTCAGTACAATAAGCAGCAGTTATTGTTGTCAAGCAGGTAATAAGAGGTTCCCTTATGCCCAACACCTATGAGTAGTTACTGGTAACTCTAAATGATTTATTAAGTAACTTCTGCTTCTATAACTGTCATTATGGTAAGGGCAGTCTAACCTAAATGAAATATTCGGTAATAGAAGCAATGGATGAGTCGTGTGTGTACTTAGTGGCATATGTATTCCGTGTTGTAACCTCAGACTGTTTCATGGGTTGTGTGGATGACATGAGCCTAAGTGCAACTGACAGGAAGTTGCTTTAGCAAACATTCAATAATGCTGGATAAGGGGAATAGTATACTGAGCAACTAAATCTAGAAATTGTAGCCCACACCATTTTAAGAGTGCTGCCCAGTTCTTAAGTGTACAGGCTCTGTGTCACCCTTCATATGTTTGTGTTGACAGTGGAGTCTCTTGTTTGTTCATAGCTTGTATTTGTTCGTGTGTGTGTGTGTGTGTGTGTGTGTGTGTGTGTGTGTGTGTGTGTGTGTGTGTGTGTGTGTAGTATTACTCTGGGTCAGGCTATTGGCTTGGCATATAAAGATAGAAGCCTAGAATTGTCTTAGTTTCGATTCTGTTCCTGTGAAGAGACACTATGACCAAGGCAATTCTTACAAAAGAATTTAATTGGGCTTATTCACAGTTTTGGAGGGTTAGTTCATGATCACCATGGCAAGAAGCAGACAGGTACAGTGTTGGAGCAGCAACAAAGAAACTGGGCCTTGGTGTATACAGTTTTTGAAACCTCAAGATTCACTTCCAGTGACAACCACCTCCACCAGAGTCATACCTAATTCTTTCCTAACAGTTTCCCTAACTGGGTACTAATCATTCAGATATAGGACTTTATGGAGACCATTCTCATTCAAATCACCACAGGAGTTTGCTAATTTCATTAGTTCCCACCGATTCTGTGTAATAACATCTCTTTGTAATCACCCAAAATCACATCAAATGATGAAACTGTCATTTGAAGACAGACTGTTTCCTGCTAGGGGTCACAGAGCTAGCAAGTAGTTCAGTTTGGAGTTTGAAACCAGGTGTGAAACTATCACATCTTCCGTGGTAAGACAGAAGAGCAAAAAGAAAGTTATGTGCCAGTTTTTTTTTAAAGTTGTAAGAAAAGTTGTTTCAGTGTAGTTGGAAAAAATATACTGAATGTCTACAAGATCCATATTGGCTTTATTTTTTCTATTACTAAACTTGAGAAGCTATTCAATATTTGTCCGGTTCCCACATTTGTTGAGAATTAAGGCTGGCCTTATTCATTGTCAATTTGGCATCAGTAGTCACATGTGATAAAGCACCTGGATGTGTTTGTTCTCTGTTCTTTATCAATATGAGCCCGTTCCTTAGGAACCACCCCCCATTTTGCTTTTGTTGCAGAAGGTGGAGGGAGAGTGGCAGAAATGATCAAGAACAACTGGTTGTTCACAAGAAAACTGAAAACCAGCTATACGTGCTTTGTACAGTCTGCTTTCTGAAACATAAAACGTGTTTAAAGGTTATAGTCACCTAGTGTTTTAAAGCTGTACCTTAACCTTTCAGTCTGGAACCACTGAACACAGCCGCTGAACTGACTGAACTGACATTGTTTTCAACAGGACGCATTCAGTTTACTAGCATATTCAGATCCTTGGAACAGTCCAGTTGGAAACCAACTTGACCCAATTCAGAGAGAACCTGTGTGCTCAGCTCTTAACAGTGCAATATTAGGTAAGTAACTAAAGCAAGACAACTAGACTTCAGCTACATTCTCTGTACATTGGAAAGCATATTGTCCTTATATTTGTTTCAGTAAAACAGGGACACATTAATCTTTTAAAATATAGAAAATTTCCAGATTACATGGATTCTGATGGAGTAAAAACTGGTAAGATACTGAAGTGTATCTTGGAATGTTTGAAGATAGCTTTTGTCTGTACATAAGCACTTAATTTAGTCTTCTCATATAGAATGAGGTATTTTGTGTGATCTTTATGTGAAAAAACCCTACCATCGTAGACCATAACCCTCACTTTGAGACTGGGAATAATGGTGTACTTTTATAAATTCTCTCATCTATTGGGCCTAAGCTCTTCCTGTATTGTTATTGGGGTGAGTTGTGAAAGTTGTAGGAAGTATGTGACCTTATATTGACAATATAGGAAGGAACAGAACCTTCCTATGTCAGTAGCTGTGTTCAATGGGCTTATCAGAATTTGGTTTGACTGTTGTGGGAGGAATTTGGGCACGTTTACAAAGAGTTCTGATAGTTGCTCCACAGGAAAGCAAGGCTATAGAGTGCTCAGGGGTCACAGCTGGTACCTCCCTTATACATTCTGCTCCTTTTGACTTAAGGTAGTTAAAAAAGGAACAAGGGTAACCTGAGCTCCCCACATCATAGCTTCTGCTTTAAGACATAAGCAGAAAAAGCCCTGGACTCAAACATTTGTGTTCAAATTAGCCAGTCACTTTTGTCAGTGTGTATGCAAAGTGGGGAACTGAACACATCGTTTGGTTAGTTTCTGCTCCTATCAGTAAGTCACTGTAGTTGGAATCCTATGTAATGATTACCCAGTTGATCTGCACATAAAACTTTAATTTCTGGGCTGTTTTCTTCAACGGTAATTTAGATTAACGGTTATTTTACATCTGATATAAGACTTGAGACTTCAGTCCATTTTAGAAGTTTGTGCTGTTATTTGACCTGGTGAAGATTTTTAGTCATGTGTTTCAAACGGTTTTGGAAAGGTGACAACACTGCCACATGAGTAAAGAGTAATTTGGACATCGGTACTTGGCTAGTAATCATTGCAAGAATGTAAAGGAAGCCATGGGTGCTCATGTTTATCCTAAATCTGATGATAAGGGAATAAGAATAGCGACCGTTGTGTTACGGTTTCTTAAATTGGGATCTGTGTGTCGAATACTATTAATTTGGTTTGTGTTGTATTTTCAGTGGCCATATAAGATCAGCTCTGTTGGTAAAAATAAGATAATTGAGTAACAGACTGACTTGCACTCTCTCAGGTCCCCAACCGACAAAATATACAAAGCACACAAATTGTTATTATTTTAGTTTTTTGAGACAGGAATTTTTGTGTGACCTTGGCTGTCCTGGGAGTAGCTCTGTAGACCAGGCTGGCCCCAGAGATCTGCTTGCCACCCTTCATATGTTTGTGTTGACAGTGGAGTCTCTTGTCTGTTCATAGCTTGTAACTGCCTTTTTGAAACTACTGTATTACAGGTAGTCACAGACATCTGATTGCCAGTTTTATTGTGACAGCTTTTAATTTGAGTTCTTCAAATCAAATGCTTAGGAGCATTATCCAAGATACAAGTGTTAGGCTGGATATGGCAGGCAGGCAGGCAGGCAGGCCTCCTAGCTTGAAGCCAGCCTGTTTTACATAAAAGACTTTCAAGTCAGACAACAGGACTACAGTGAGACCTTGGAGTGTGCGTTTGTGTGTTAATATAAATAATGCTTATTTAATGCTTACATTGAAAAGTATTAAACAATCCTTTGGATGACAGCATCTTTCATGCTATTAATGGGCAGATCTATATGTAATGCATAGTGTATTAATTGTATGTTTTATGTATCTTAAAAGTTTAAAGATGATTAAAGCCAGAGGCCTCCTTTGGTCAGAGTGTAAAAAACCTGGTGCTCACTTGACTCTTCCTTAGGCTTTAAAGAATAATAACTATTCCTTGTATTTTATCAATAAATCAGTATTTCAAAATAATCTTAACCCTCAGACAGACCACATTTTATTAAACCATTATTTTCTCACCAATCTGCTCCATGCTTTTATTCATGTCTTATTTATTGTTCCTTGTATGTTTAAGTCCTCAGTTTGCTTTTCTGTGTTTTTGTGTTTCATTCCTCCAGAATTTTTTTCCTGCTGTATTGCAAACTGAACTGTGGCTATAGGTAAATCCGCTAGAGAACTCGACAGCCACTGTCATGGTTTTGCCCTGTGAACTTTGCCTGATTAGTTTCACTAACTGATTTGGACACCATCTCCAGAATTACTAGCTTTGGAGTGGGTCCTGTCACCCTTAGTTCACTTCATCTTTGGTAATTACTGCATGTTTAATCCCAGCACCCAGGAAGCAGAGGCAGACAGATCTCGGAGATTCAGGTCAAGCTGATCTACATAATGAGTCCGTATCTCAAAAACAAAACAAAAAAATGTACCTGTCTGAAGTTGTGATAATGTAACACCCAAGAAATACTGTTTATTAAAGCATCTGAATTAATGATTAGAAGTTAACCTCTTCAACTTTAGGGTGGCTTTGCTCGGTATTCTGACAGCTGTCCACTTGCTTCTGAATAACATTTACCAGCATGCCTAAGAGGCAGCTCAATAGTAAATTTTCCTTATTTCAACCCCAAATGTCTATTAGGTTACATCTTTCCCATCATGGTTAACAGAGAAGGAAAAAAGTTGCGCATATACTTTGCACACCTTTGATTCCAGTACTCAAGCAGAAGCAGGCAGATCTCCAAATTCCAGGCGATACGAAGTGAGACCATGTATTTAAAAAAAAAAAACTTAGTTCTGTAAGAACTTTTCTTAGAACTATCTGCTTTGCTAGTCAGATAGTTCAGATCCTACATTTGATATAGTAAATATATTTCCGATTGAAAGATGGTTTTAAAAATGATTTAATTGCTGTTTTCATTTTCTAATCTTTTTTCCTTAGAAACCCACAATCTGCCAAAGCAACCTCCACTTGCCCTAGCAATGGGACAGGCCACACAATGTCTAGGACTGATGGCTCGATCAGGAATTGGATCCTGTGCGTTTGCCACAGTGGAAGACTACCTACATTAGCTATGCACTTGGAGAGCTCACACTTACATTGTGGCAAATAGTCAACATGGAAGTAGACCGGCTCTGCTGATTTGAAATTTAGATTTTTTAATTATGTACTGGGGACAGGTTTTTGTCGCTTTACATTGCTTCCTAGTTTACAGCATGATGCAAATGATTTTCTAACTTAGTGTTAGGAGAAAATATTTTCCATCTTTTAACCTCTTAGTTGTCTAAGAGTTAAATATTACTGAATTTCAGACGTTCAAATTGATCATCAGAAATCCTTTAAAACAATTACCTAAAAGAAACCAAAAATCCTGCCTTCTTTGTTGGGGGGAGAAGGGGGAAGAAATGGAACAAGTTGTGTTTGTGTTAGCATGTGGGTGATGTAAACTACAAATTGGGAGCTGTTCCGACCCCCGCTCCTGTGTAAGCATTCAATCAGTGTAACTTGCAAAATGCATAAACATCCGACAGTTTGAATTTAATAGTGTTGATGGAAGAAATCATTTTTAATGTGTACTGTAAAACTTGAAATACTCAGGAGCTGAGTGAGTATGTTTGTTGCTACTTACAATCCCGACCTGTTAGTCCCAGTAGTTTTGTTTTAACATGGTCTTTTTCAACTTTGTTTCCTGTTTAACTACAGATGACTTCTGTTGTAGACTCACAAGTTTAACTGTTGTATTATAACAGTATTACATGTCAACAGTGTGGTTATGACCTTTATTTATATAAAAACCAAATATTTAGTCAATTTACCGTGTCTTAATTTAATCTTTGTACACCTTCCATTTTTAAGTGCTTAAATGAGTACTATATTGCAATAAAAATGTAGTGATATAATTAACCAGCCATTAAAAATTTACTTCTACAGATATTAGTGTCAGTGAATTTATGTATTAGGTTCTCATACATTCTTTAGAGCAATTAATACGTAATAAATCTTACTAGCAGTCCAAGTTAATAGTCTAAAACTGCCTTCAGGTGATTGTGTGATTGTATTAGTCAAAACTGATACTGTATGTGAAAAGAAAAATAGGAATTTAAGTTATTGTAACTATCAATCAAGCAAACCCCCAGACTGGTTAAAAAATTTTGAAAAGCTGTTCCAGGGCTGGTAAGATGGCTCAGCAGGTAAAGGACTTTGCTACTAATTCTGACTTGAATTGTCCTCTGGCACTATCATGCATGTGTGCACAAACACACTAGTTCATTGCTAGGCAGAGGTGCTGGCTGAAGTTAAGTCTCCCCAACAGATACTTACTCGCTTATTTGACTACTTATGGGAGCCGCCCCCATGCTTTTTAGCAGTGGCTTCTTATTCACTGTCAGCAGAAACCAAATCAATAATGCCAGAATAGCTTTTCAGCTGTCCTGAAGACTTCATGGATGGTCTCTTCTTATCCCTCCAGATAAGTGGTTAATTCCTTTTTAACCACGTTTCCCTCCAGAAGGCTCAAAAGTATTCCAGAAAGAAATACAGCCAGTTACTTTCCCAGACAAAAACGTTTATGGTTTTTATAATGGTCCTTTACAATGATTTGCGGATGGCTACATTTTAAGACATCAATCTTCTTCACCCCAAATACCCTTAAATTCTAAAAATACAAAGTACAGGTTCTTCATTGAGCTTTACGTCAATTCACTTGTAAGTTTTCTTTTTCATCTTTCTAGCCATCCACCGTTTTTTAAACCTCCTGGCATTTTGTTGTTTCTGAGCACCTACAAGAGAACAACAGGAAGCTTCATATAGCTTTGAGTTAAAACCCCCAAGAAACAAAATTCAGATTTTTTTGTGTAGTTTACATAAATGGATACACTATAAAAGAAGGCCTTTCCATCTCTCTTCTAGAAACATTTTCTTTGTAAAATGACTAGGAATCAAAAGAAGACACTCCATCTTACCCCATGTACTATTGAGAAACTGGGCTGCAGCCTTTTTCACTGGTAGCCTCTTGTTGTTCAGTGACAGGAACTTGTTTACTGAAGGGAAGAATTACTTATCATTTCTTTGTCATTGTGAGACAGACAGACACACAGACACACAGACAGAAAATTACCAGTAGTCCTCTTTGATTCTGAACCATATAAGCAATTATGGATGAAGTGTTTGGCTGCTTCTTGCCTTGAGTCTCTCAGTTCTTGATCTTTTAGCCTTACAGCCAAGTAGCTTTTATTCTGACTGGTGATCAATACAAAAGGTCAAAATTAGAGGGTACATGCATGCTCGTTCTCACATGTAATTGGGTATATGTGCACCCGCATGTGTGGCACTGGGAAGGGTCTGTGAGTCACTGAACAAACATTACCACTCAGCCACATCCTTTGGGGCAGGGGGTGAGGGTTATCAAACTCAGGGCCTCACAACTGCCCAGCAGGGACTCTATTTCTGTGACTCCCAGCCCCACATGACCTTACTTTGAGATATTTCGTTCTTTCTCATCAACTGTCTTTAAATGATTTTACATGGTACACAGTACAGCTAAATCACGTGGTATTTTATTTTTAAAAAAGTACATTAACACATTTTAAGGTAACAGTTTGACTGTTACCATCAAAACTTTTATTTTTCTATAAATTGCCCAGTCTGATACACTGCTACTTTCTACTTTCCCCTCATAAAGCAAAACTTTAAAAAGGAAACTTTACATTCCAGTAGGAAGACAGAACAAAACTCATTACCTGGCAGAGTGAACTTCTTGTATTTTAACTTTCTTGGAATTTCTTCCTTTTGCAATGTGTTCGCTTTCCTTTTTCAAATGAACTGAAAAATTAAGATCCACTTTGTGAATAACACTAAATGGCCCTCACTTCAGACTACATTCCGTTTGAGTACAGATTTTATTTGGAAGAAATAATGGGGAATGGTTTAAACCAACTTTGGCCAGGCCTAAGGGCCACAAACAGCCAAGAATACAAGTAAATAAGAACAATTCATACCTTTCACGTTTTCTTGTGATTTCTTTATGCTATGGGAAGAAAAAAAAAAGCTTGGAATGGCAGGCAATAAAGGATACTCAAAACAAGCAACATAAGATCCCCTTCAGGCTTCCATGACCTCTACCCCCGAATTTTCACTCATCATGCTACACAGCACTGCCACCAACTCAGGAACTTCACTAGCATGGGATATCTTCTCAGAATTTGATTCTGAGAGCTGTTAGTAGGCATCCAAAAGAGTACGATCAATATTCTGAAAAACTCAGGATTATTTATAGAACTTAGCACTCCAAATACCAAGAACAAGGTGGTGCTTATCTCAATAATGAGAAATAACAGATTATTCAACAGTTTGGACACTGGAGACAAAAGATGAGCTCCAGACAATCAAATGACCAGACTGCCACAGAAATGAAGTACAGAAGCAACAGTACAGATCAGACGGACAAAGCGAGGGGAGGGGTCACACTTGAACTTGGTTGTGAAAGACAAGGACTTCAAACATCCACTGGCATGCCTCGTGGAATTCAAGATCTGAATATGGAAAAGTAAGCAACTATTATCCTAGTAAAAATTTCAGGGTTCACGCTAAGGCTGGGTGTGGTGCTACACACCTTTAATCCCAGCAGACAAATCTGAGTTTGAGGACAGCCTGGTCCACAGATGGACTTACATACAGAGCTACACAGAGAAACCAAAAACAAGAGAACGCATGCACCAAGGAGTGCCAAGAGGTAGAGGAATAAGTTCAGTTGGAAATAAATGTAACGCAAGAACTCCAAAACCACTCTCGCTTAAATTTGGGCAAATTTCTTCAGTTATGCGGACATATCAAAGATGGCTTTACATAAGTAGAAGCCCTGTTACTTACTCGGCTTCTGAAGCTGTAGTTAGTTGCTCTAAAACAGCATCTGGCAGCAACTTTCTTTTCTTTTGGAATAAAGACATTTGAAGACAAAGTTAACAGTAATGTACACGTATTACCGCAGTTGCTTCTAAAACGTTACTCAAACAGCCCTGCATCCCGGCCAACTCTGCCCTGCTACTTCTAAGCCGTCAGAAAAACTGGGCTTACGAAGCCAAAACAGTAGTCGCTCAACGTTCAAGTGTCCCTGTTATGAAGAGAAAGGTATCGGGCACGGCCACTTTGAAGTCAGACTTCTGGGAGGTGAAATTATTCGCATGTACCATTTTTTTACTTTACAAATCACTTTAAAGTTTCGGAGTCCTAGCTTTAGACTAGACTAAGCCTTAAAGACCAAAACGCCAAGGCCAGGTGAGCGCCAGCGCTTCCACGCCCACTCTGAATTACGGCAGACACCAGGAGACTCCAGTAGCCAGCCCTGGCCCGCTCCAACATCCCATCCTCCAAAGACCCTTGAGCAAGCGACGCGTCCCGCCCCAACCTTCTGCTCGATGAACAGCTCCTCGCGCCGCTTCCTCTTCTCCTTCAGCAGCGTTTTATCCCTGGAAAAGAGGGTCAGATGAGCGCGGGTCCAGCCCAGGGAGCCGCCGGGCGCCCGGTTCCCCGCCGCGGGCGCCGCACCTGCGGACACTCTCACGCACGCGCAGCTCCTCCTCCCGCGCTTCCGCCTGAGCGCAGGCGAAAGTCAGCTCCTCCGGGGCGTCGTCGTCGTCGTCCTCGTCCAGCGGCTCGGCGGCCGCGCCGCTACTGGGCTGCCCGAGGAGCAGGCCATGCTCCGCCTCCTCCTCCTCCTCCGGGCCGAGCTGGTCCTCGTCCACCATCGCCTCCGCCGGCGCGGGGACACGCGACGAACGCGGCCGCAGCTGCACCATGGCCAACGGGAAGAGGGCTGCCTTGACCCTTAACCCGGAAGCAGCCGCTCGCTGTACGCACCGGGCGCTCTCCACGCCCCCTGTTGGTTCGGAGGCCACAAGACGCGTCTAGGCGCGTGCGCGAGAGGAGGGCGGAGCTCCCCGCGGTGGTTGTGACCAGTCTGGTTGGAAAGAGACTGAGCATCGCGTTTGCTCAGTGTCGCTCTCTGTGTTGGTTTGTAGGGGTTTTTGTTTGTTTGTTTTTGCTTTGTTTGTCCCCAGGTTGGCCTGATCAATGGAACAGCGTCAAGGGCGGAAATAAATACTTAATTACCATCATTGCTGCATGATGCATCCTTCTGTGGTCTCTGTCTCTTACCCATGATATTAATACGAAATGATTCTTCATTTCCTGTTCAAGCCGTGCATTTGGATAAGCTGTCATCTCTGCTTTGTGTTCCCTGACGCAGAACTGTTGATCCTTTCGACCTCCCACCAGGGCTAAGTTCAAGTTCATCCACACCAAGGTGGCGCTGGCATGTCTAGTTACAGTTCCCTGAGCCTTGCACACGTTTCTTTCATTGTTCCACGCTCTGTAATTAGCACACGTGCCAGTTGCTTCAACCATTCTGAAATCATTGATTTCTAATGTCTATTATACAGTGTATGTTCAACAAATGGTTACACCATATATACTTTGTATTTATAAATCCTATTTTATCTTCCAATTTAAAAACAAAAGCAAGACCATACTTGCTTTTAGAAAAAAGAAAAAAAAAACTAACCAAGAAGTGTTGGAGAAGAGATAGGGCAGAGAAGGGAGGGGAGGCTGTGAGCTAGATGGGGGCGGAGCCTCTGAAACCTCTGGGCCTTGAGTAAATGAAAACCAATCTCAGACTCAGGCAGAGTAACACACAACTGAAATCCCAGCCAACATTCAGGAAGCTGAGGCAGGGAAATCTTAAATTCCAGGCCAGCCTGGGTTAAAGTGAAACCGTTCAAGAAGATAAAACAGTGTGCTTATCCCTACCACAACTAATATTAAGAAAATGGAGCCAGGCGGTGGTGGCGCACGCCTTTAATCCCAGCACTTGGGAGGCAGACGCAGGTGGATCTCTGTGAGTTCAAGGCCAGCCTGGTCTACAGAGCGAGTACCAGGACAGGCTCCAAAGCTACACAGAGAAACACAGAGAAACCCTGTCTGGAAAACCAAAAAAAAAAAAAAAAAAAAAAAGTGTCACAGAGGGCAGGAGAGATAGCTTAGTTAAGAAAACCTGCTGTTCTTCCAGAGGACCTATGTTTGGTTCCCGTTCATGTCAAGCAGCTAATAACCATCTGTAACTCTAGCTCCAGGGGCTCCAACACCTCTGTTTGCTGCAGTACACATATCCATTGCAGACACACACACTAGTTTTTTAAAGAGGTATCACTGAAGTTACTACGGGCCCCTCGCTGTACAGTCTTTGGTCCACCCATCTAAAGTGTGACTCTGGAGGGCCTGTCTAGTTCTCCGGACTCCCAGTGGGTGGGAGAAACTGTTTTCTTGACACAAAGCACTTTTAGGATTTGTTACAAATAAGTGACTGTCGCGTACGGCAATACCTTGTTGCCTGTGGTAGACCATTTCAGTTGTCAACTTGACTGGGGAACCATGGAGTCAGGGTGAATGTGTATTGTTGACACGGGCATAGCCCTGTCAGTGTAAAGGACCCCAGTGCCTCAGACCCATGGGAATGACATGGGTCAGGTCAGGGAAATGGCAAAGCCTACCTGTGCCAATGTTGACTGTGGGCGAAAACTGGCAAGGGCCGCTCCCTCCTCTGGGTGGCTGTGACCCGAGACTGCTCCCCTAGAGAGACCTCCTGCAGAGGTAGTTGAACCCCTCCTCTTCGTGCAGCGCATAATAAACTTGCTCAGTTTGCAGGCTGCATAGAAGGTGCTCTCCGTCAGAGTGTCGCAGCCAACCCAACCCCGGCTTTTCTGGCTGTGTTTCTGCTGGTTGTTTCCTGTCTGTCATTTCTGCCTTTCCAGCACCCAGCCATGCAGCACTCACCAAGCACATTAAAGGGACACACCTTCGGATGTGCCTATAGGAAATTCCCAGAGAGCATTAACCGAGGAAGAAATGCCCTGAATGTGAGGAGCAGACTGTGTAGAAAGGGTAAAGAGAAAACAGGTGGAATGCTGGGAGGCCCTTTCTCTACTTTCTGGGCATTGTTCTTTTGCTCATCCTGACGTCTCTACTTGGTTGTTCCTTTTCTTGCCTTGCGGAAGTTCATGCTGGAAGTTAGTCCATATTCTTTAAGGTAAGGCATCCAAGCCAGGTAAATACCGAAAAGAAAAGAAAAGAAAAGAAAAGAAAAAGAAGCCCCCGACAAAGACAGCTCTTGGAGGAACATCCTGACACAATAAGTTACCAATCTTAAAGGATGGTTTCATTTCCACAAAAATTTGTGTAAAAAACAAAAAACAAAAACTAGGGTTTAACTTTCAGCATGTTAATGAATGCTAGATGCAAACAATCATCATAATTACCTTCTTCTCAAGCAATTCAATTACAAATTTTCCTCCTAGTAACTGACCAAGAACAGCAAATCTAAATACTCTTATTTTAGTTGAAATCAAATAATATGGATGAACTTGACAGTCTGCCGACCTCTCCAGAGAAAAACACATTTGCTGTTGGTGATTTGAAGCCCAATCACTTCACAGACTGACTGTCCTCTAGGGGCTTGAAGGGCATGTTTTGATTTTCCAAAGTTCAGCTCACCATCCACAAAACCCCTTCTCCTGCTAGTGCCCTGGTTATGTGCTCCATGGTCTTCTCCTCTTTCCAAAGGACAATTAAGACACCCTTTCAGTTTCATGAGGAGCGAGGGCTTCAGGAAGAGTAGTCCCACAGGGTCCTGGAAAATGAAACCTAAATAGAAGGAGTAATAGAGCAGAATTAAGAGGTACATGTTAACAAAATGAACATACAACTACAGCTGATAACATATATCTAATGGTGTTTTACATTTTTCTTTTATTTTTTACATTTTTCGAGGCAGGGTTTCTCTGTGTATCTTTGGCTCCCCGGGAACTCACTCTGTAGATCAGACTGGCTTCGAACTCACAGAGATCCACTTACCTCTGCCTCCCAAGTGGTGTTTTAAATTTTTTTTTTTTGTTTTTTCGAGACAGGGTTTCTCTGTGGCTTTGGAGGCTGTCCTGGAACTCGCTTGGTAGTCCAGGCTGGTCTCGAACTCACAGAGATCTGCCTGCCTCTGCCTCCCGAGTGCTGGGATTAAAGGCATGTGCCACCAACGTCCAGCCTTTTTTTTTTTTTAATCTTTTTTATTTTTAAGATTTATTTATTACATGTACAGTGTTCTGCCTACATGCCAGAAGAGGGCACCAGATTGAACTGTAGATGGTTGTGAGCCACCATGTGGTTGCTGGGAATTGAACTCAGGACCCTTGGAAGTGCAGTCAGTGCTCTTAACCTCTGAGCCATCTCTCCAGCCCCGGTGTTTTAAATTTTTAATTGCCTTTTTTTTTTGTGGGAGAACAGACAGGGTCTCACTTGTAACTATGGCTGGCCTGGAACTTGCCATGTAGACCAGGCTAGCATTGAACTCACAGAGATCAGCCAGTTTCTACTTCTCAAGTGCCAGGATTGAAGGTGTGTACCACCAAATCCAGCTTTCATGGACTTCTTGGTTTTTTGTCTTTGGTTTTTTGTTTTGTTTTGTTTTGTTTTTTGAGACAGGGTTTCTCTGTGGCTTTGGAGGCTGTCCTGGAACTAGCTCTTGTAGACCAGGCTGGTCTCGAACTCACAGAGATCCATCTGCCTCTGCCTCCTGAGTGCTGGGATTAAAGGCTTGCACCACCACTGCCCAGCTTTCATGGACTTCTTTAAGTCCAGTTTTGACAATACTAAACATAACCCATCACAGACACCTATCTCAAGTCTGTGTGCCATAAGACTTTTATTGTGACAGATGGTTGAGGTATGATTGCAGTGTGTTTTACCATCTTAGTGCCAAATTCATGAGTGAAATTATAAACGTATACATATTTATATATATGAAGATGAAAATGGGTGGAAAGACATTCCATGTTCATGGATTTGAAGAAAATAATATTGTTAAAATATCTATCATACAACCCTATTGCAATTCTAATGTCATTTTTCATGGTAGATATAGATAAAACAATTCTAAATTTCATACATACACAGACCTCAATAACTGGTAAATTTATGAGCATAGTGGACAAAGCCAGAGCCTCTGCAGTAGACGACCTCCTCATAATATAATACAAAGTGACTGAAATTAAAAGCATGATACAGGCGCAAAGATAGACACATCAGCCAGCAATACAGAGTAAAGTTCAGAAATCAATTGATAGGTCTAGAGTCAACTGGCATCACAAATCTACCAGTGACACCATGGGAAAAGGAAGGTCTTTTTTAATAAATGGTGTTGGTAAATTAGATATCCACATGATGTGAAATGAAATTGGATCCTCGTCTCATACGATATAAAAAAAGCAATTCAAAACTACTATAAAAAACACTAGTCAAAGCGACAGACTTTTAGATTTGATTCTTAAAACATAGGCCACAAAAGCAAAAGTAAACAAATGTGATTATATAAAATTAAAATCAGCTTGGAGAATAACCCAGTGGTCAGACACTGTGCTGTGTTACCCTAGGCTACATCCTTGTCATTGGAAGAAGACAGTAGAGTCATGAGTTTGAGGCCAGCCTAGGCTATGCATTAAACTAAAATAAGATATATATTTAGTGCTGAATATTTGACGTAGATTTAGAGAGCTTGTCTAGCATGCACAGGCACTGAGGTCAAACCCCAGCATTATAAAATAAAATAGGTGTTGTGGTAATATTATTTATGAATTATTAAAGCTTGCCTGAAGGTACAGAAAGCAAAGTCAGTCACATTAGGTAGCTATAGAAGCCAGGCGCCTGGTGGTGGTACACAGCTTTAATCCCTCCACTTGGGAGGTAGAGGTAGACAGATCTCTGTTAGTTCAAGGGTTCACTGAACTACACAAAATTGATCCAGTCACAAAGAGAATCAGCTCCCACAAAGATGATCTCAGCACTTGGGATCACAAGTCTTTAATCCCAGCAACAGGGAAGTAAAGGGGGTCTCATGTGGAGATTAATTCTCCAGCCACTTGGGAAGAAGCAGTCTGAGGCTTGGTGAGAGCTCTTGGAAACAGGATCAGCCTTTTCAGCCTGAGGTAGAGGTAAGAGCTAGTGGCTTGACTACTTTGCTTTTCTGATCTGCAGCTTGAAGCTTGAACCGCAATATCGGTCTCTGGGTCTTTTATTATTCATGATACAATGAGGGGCTAGAGAGATTGCTCCACAGCTACTCTTGCAGAGGATTAGGGTTTGGCTCCCAGGACCCACATCTTGTAGCTCATAACAGCCTGTAATTCCAGCTCCAAGAGATCCAAAATCTCTGGTTTCCACAGGCATCTGCACCTGTGTATACATACTCCCCCATAGACACATAGACATATACAAAATTAAAATAAAGGAGTTCCTGTCAAGAATCCATTGGCCATTTGTTAAAGTATAAGCAACTACCTCCAGCTATAAATACTGGGTGTTTGCTTTGTTTTACTCATAAGAGCTGGGAAGATTAAAGGAACACTAGGAAAATTATGGGGATGAGAAAGGTGAGCTCCTGTTAGCAGGTCCCATCTCAAATGGAAGGCCTAGGTGTTAACAAACACAGCGAAGAAATAAAGCTAATGAGAATCCACTTGTGCTTGAAATAAAGATATAATATATACACTATTGTATATTTATGTTTATGTATAGCATAATATTTATACATTTACTATAATATATATAACATATATGTATAAATATAATTCAATGCATGCATATGTCCTTTTTCTTTAGACTTCACTTAAGTGAACTTTTAGGTTAAGAGATCAATAGGGGCCAGGCAGTGGTGACTCTCGCCTTTAATCCCAGCGCTCAGGAGGCAAAGGTAGGCTGATCTCTGTGAGTTCAAGGCCAGCCTGATCTACAGAGTGAGTTCCAAGATAGCCAGGGCCACACAGAGAAACCCTGTCTCAAAATAAAACAAAAACCAAACAAAAGAGATCAACAGGGGCCCAGCTGCACAGGTAAAGAAGGCTTTGCTCCCTACTGGATGGTAGAGCCAGGTGAGCATTCAAGTACCCTATCAAATGTGGCAACTGTTACTTAAAAGCCGGGGTTCTTCAAACCTTTGATAAGCAACATTAATAGCTCCATAGTTTTCAGGCTAACTTCTTAGATGTGTGGAACGCCAGTAATCAGCATTCACCATCAGTTACCTTTCTTCCCCACACACCAATGGATTACTTTCTTACCCCTAATCACCTCTTCTGGAACTCCCCACACTGACCATCCCTGCAGCCAGATCCCCTCCTTACTGGTCCTCGCACTGGCCAGCAGTACATCTACCTTGGGCCTTTGTATCAGGTAGTCCCAGGAATCTGGAATGTTCTTTTTTCAGCATATTCTCGTATCTGTTGAGGCTTCCCTTAAAGATTCCACCAGATCCTGCTGTCTGTTTGCCCCACACCCATTACACCCAGGCTCTTCTCACTGCCTCTGCACCTCAAAAGCCAGACCATGCCCCCACCATGTACACTGCTTACCACCAGCCTCGGCCACCAGCATCTGATCTTCACAGGGTAGGCTTGGGTTTTGGTTACTGATCTATCCTATCCTTGGGACTGTGGCAGTGTCTGGGACACCACGTACTTCAGCTAAATTCTGAAGATTAGGTAAAAAGACAGCATGGAGCTGGGCAGTGGTGGTGCATGCCTTTAATCCCAGTACTTGGGAAGAAGAGGCAGGCAGATCTCTGTGAGCTTGAGGCCAGCCTGGTCTACAAAGAGAGTTCCAGGACAGACTCCAAAGCTACACAGAGAAACCCTGTCTAGAAAAGCAAAAAATAAAAAATAAAAAATAAAAAAAAACCAACAACAACATGGTGGCTGAGAGCACTGACGGGTCCAAGTACTGAAAGGCCCCAAACAGAGCTGTGATGAGCAGACAGCCCATCTCTGTTCAGCCATGTACAAATCCTGGCATTGCAAGGACCCTTGAGGATCAGTCAGTAAAAAACTGAGGCAGGAAATAGCAACCAGGCAGGAAAGCCATCTGGATGGGGAAATGGTGCCTCTCACCTACAGGTAAAGGCTGTGACCACACCTACTTGAAAACCACAAATGCAAGCATAAAGTCTAGTGAAGAATATAAAGTACCAGTATAGAGAAGACAAGTTCTATGGAAACGCCCATGCTGTGAAACACAGCCCCCCAGTCTGCAGTTAATGGCATTTTGTTCTTTCATGAAAGTCAACCACAAATCAGACTCCCTTCTTTGCCCTCATTCTTCTTTGTCTCCCTCCTCCGTAGAGATCAGAACTGTACACTCTATGGGAATGACATCTCCAAGTAGACCCTCCACTCCCCATCACCTGGCTTTGACCATCCCTCCCTATACCTGAATCTGTTGGTGGCTGGGGTAGTTTCCATGTTAAACTCAGCCACTGGGACTCCCCTGGAAGCCACCTGAGGGGCAAACATGGCAGCTGGGTAGACCACAGAGGACGTCCCCACCTACAAAGCAAGCGGACAATGAGTGCTCTGGGTGAGATAAAACACAGGGGAAGCTTACTCAGGCGGGGACGTGGATGGAGGTGTGAGGGAAGCTGAGCTGGGCGAAGACGCAGTACGGAGACAAGTAACAGGCGTGACTTGGTTTGGTGTCTGGCCAGTCACTGAAATGGGGAACAACCATGAGACACAAAAGGACACTTGGTTAAACCAGACCATCAAAAAATGACCCAAAGGACATGTGTAAGAATCCCTGTTGTTCTGGTCTTGGAAGTTGTGCAAATGATACATGTTCTTTTGCTAACATGGGAAATAATCAATGTTAATGTTTTGACATACACACACACACACACACACACACTTTTCACAGGAATGTGAAGGCCACAGCACATTCTATAAACCAGGTTTTCTCACTAATGACCACCATTGCCACAGAGGCCTCACTCAACATGGAATGGACACAGTAAAAACAGAATGGAGATAGACCCACCACAAAGGGCCTCTGCTTTTAAAGAAACGGAGCTCTTCGTGCTCTTTCTGGTTAACTCCACCTTTAGCGAATGTGTCCTAAGAAAATTACTTGAGGAACATGCTAAGATTCCCACCTACATGTATTCATACAACATGGCTTCAAAAACCAAACTCTGAAACAACCTAAGTTGGACCTAGAGTCTTCAGACCTGTAATCCTAGCATGTGGGAGGTAGAGGCTGGAGGATGAAGAATTCAAGTCTGGCTTTGGCTATGCAGTGATACAATACCCTCCTGAGATACATTAGACGCTATTCAAAAAACAACCTGAAACAACCCAAATGTCCTCACTGTATCATGTGTGTACTAGGAAATCATACAATGAGCTAAACAATGTGACAGCTTGGATATGTTGACATGGGATATGCCAACTGAATTTTCATATGAATAAAAGTCTCAAGACAGAATGTGTATTATGAGTATTTGATGTATATACATCTACATATGGAAGGGTTAAAATCATAAATGGCCAACTTTTGGGGGGGGCACGGGGAAGAGCCATACAGTAAAATTGATAGACTCTGTAGTCCATCCAGTCTCTGCCACAAGGACTCAACTCCTGGTCCAGAAGAAAACATCAAAATGCTACCAGTGATTATTCCCAGATGGTAGGATGTAGAGGTTTCTAATCTCCTTTTTGTGCTTTGATTCTTTCATATTTTATCAATGATGTACATTTAATAATGAACATGCATTATATTTCAGATCTAGGCCAGGGCCGGCAAGATGGCTCAGCAGGTAAAGGAGCTTGCTGAAAAAGCCCAGTGACCCAAGTTTGTCCCTTAGAACCCATGTAAAAGTGGAAGGAGAGAACTGACCCTACAACATTGTCCTCTAATCTCCACACATGCATGTGGCACCTTCACACACAAACATCATGCATGCACGCACATACGATAGATGAATCAAGAAAATCTGATGCTTTCCCAATGACATTATGATAGTATATCACATCTCTAAATGTATACCACTCTAAAAAAGCATGCTCCTTTTGTTAGTTCCTAGGGGAAGAGAGGTTTTTAAAGATGATCAGGTTGGGCGTTGGTGGATCACAACCATCTACAATTCAATCTGGTGCCCTCTTCTGGCGTGTACACAGAATACTGTATATGTAATAAATAAATAAATCTTTAAAAAAAAAAAAAGAAAAGAAAAACCAAAAAAAAAATGATGATCAGAACATGGTCTTGCCTTTTCATATTTTAAGGTCAGTTCTTGGAGCTGGAGAGATGGCTCAGTGGTTAAGAACAGTTGCTACTCTACTCTGCCAGATGACCCAGCTTTAATTCCCTGCACCCACGCCAGGTGGCTCACAACTCTTTGTAACTCCAGGAGATCCAAAGCACCCAGCCTCTGAGGACACTGAGCTCACATGCAGATACACAGATCTAAAGATAAAAGTAATAAGACCAATCTTTCTAAAAGATTACTCTTGGCCTGGAGAGATGGCTCAGTGGTTAAGAGCACTGGCTCCCCTTCCAGAGGACCTGAGTCCAATTCTCAGCAACCACATGGTGGCTCACAACCATCTATAATGAGATCTGGCTCCCTTTTCTGGCCTGCAGGCATACATGCAAATAGATCATTGTATACATAATAAGTAAATGAATCTTTTTTTAAAAAAAAAGATTAGTTCTTATTTATTGTTTCTGGGCTTTGTTTTGTTTTGTTTTCCCTGCAGGACACTATGAGACTTCCACACACATCTTTCAGGAGAGGAAGAAGGGAGGGAGTGAAGGAGAAGAGGAATAAGAGGAAGTGATAAGACAAGGAAGAAGGGAGGGAGATGGTGACCAAACACACCCCATCCCAGTCTTTCCCGGGCCTGGGGACTAGGAACATGTGTGACCTACCACTAGACACAGGTCACAGAGGGCTAGCTCTCTGTCCACCTCTTCCAGAACAGCAGGATCCAGGTTTTCTCCGAACCACACCACATGAGGTCTCAGCAAGCCACCGCAACCTGCCTCCTCACACCTGGAAGAACATTAGCCTTCAGTCTTCCCTAACTGCTTGGGCCTGGACTGCCCAGGCTCCCAGGAGATGGGAGCTTGCCCTGGGCTGTCCTGGATCCCAGGAGATGGGAGCTGGCCCTGGGCTGTCCAGGATCCAGGAGCTGGGAGCTTGCCCTGGGTGTGGGGCACTCAGGTGACTTTGCCCTATTAAGTTCTTATCTTGTCTTAATCCACCGAGCTGTGTAGACACTGCTTCTGCTAAGCTTGGCCTTCCCGCTCTAAAGCTTGTTTCTCGCCCCACTGTGCACTCATTGGCACAAACACTCCCATTGCCCAGACCTCAGGACGGCTCCCAACACCCGAACCACCTGTCTCCACCAATGACCTCCTTTACTTTCTCTCAGATCACTTCTTTCTTGAGACCGGCCCACAGCCAAATTCTCGCTCTGCCTCTTGATGGGACCAGGGCTCTTCGTTCAGTAGAGCGGGGTTCTACCAACAGACAGTTCTCCCCAACTTCCTTTTGACTTTTTATTTTGAGACAGTTTTGTTAAGTTGCCATAGCTGCCTTTGAACTCCCTTGTGGGCCAGGCCAACCATGAACTTGTGATTCTCCTATCTCAAGCTTCCTAGCCTGGTCTACAGAGTGAGTTCCAGGACAGCCAGGGTTACACAGAGAAACCCTGTTGGGACAGGGGATTTCTCCTTTTATTCCCTATTACCTCTAGATAATGCAGGCTAGGTTTATGTCCTAAAATATTCTGCCTATCATATCAGCTTCTTTTTTTTTTAAAGATTTTTCAAGACAGGGTTCTCTGTATTGTTTTGGAGCCTGTCCAGGAACTCACTCTGTAGACCAGGCCAGCCTCGAACTCACAGAGATCCACTTGCCTCTGCCTCCAGAGTGCTGGGGTTAAAGGTGTGCACCACCAACGCCTGGCTCAGCCTCACCTTCTTAATGTCCTACTAAGGAAACTTCTAGAATCACCTGACTTTTTTAGACTGAAACTTCAGAATTTAGTAATGAAAAGCCACATTAAAAAATGAAGAAAAAAAAGAAAGAGAAAAAATTAAAAGGGTCTGTGGTTAAAATAAGCCAAAGAGGGATCAATATAGTATAAGGACATTTCAGAAAGCACTGATTTGGGGCTGGAGAGACGGCGCCACGGTGAAGAGCACACCGCTCTTGCAGAGGACCCAAGCTAGTCTGGTGGCTCACAACCACCTGTGCCTTGTGCTCCAGGGAATCCTAGTGCCTCTGACCTCCGAGAGCACTGCATCCAGGGCTACATACCCACATGCTGATGTACCCACATAGACAGATGCATGTAAAGATCAATGTGTTTGAACTTTAACCTTTTTTGTTTTGTTTTTAGAGACAGGGTCTCGATATGTAGCTTTAGCTGTCCTGGAACGAAGAGACCTGCCTGTCTTTGCCTCTCCAGTGCTGGCATTAAAGGCGTGGGCTCACATTTCTCTGCTCTGTATATGTGCACATGTGCACCCGTGTGCTGATGCTCTTGCCTGTGCATGTGGGGGGAGGGTGGGAACAGAGGTCGCTGGGGATCTGGCCCTGTCGCTCTCCATATTATTCATTGAGAGAGGTCATTGGGGCTGCTGTTTTGTCTAGACTGGCAAGCCCCGAGAATCCGTCTGTCAGCATGGGTTTCCAGGCACTCACGGCAATGCCCAGCTCTTCTGTGGGTCTTGAGAATCCACATTTAGGTTCTCGTGTTTGCCTAGCAAGCACTTTAACCACTGGGCATCTTCCAGTCCCCAATAAACACCCTTTGGAAGCACTGTTTCAATCTCTGGTTTTGAATTTTCAAAATCTAATGTACTTTATAACATACAAAACTATGTTTTAATTGTTTCCGATTTCTTTATTTTATGTGGTGGGAGTTTTGACTGCATTTAAGTATGTGCACTATGAGTATGCAATGCCCTAGGAGGCCAGAAGAGGGCATCAGATTCCCTAGAACTGGGGTTACAGGCAGTTGTGAACCACCACCCCCCTTCGTGTGGATGCTGGGAATTGAACCTAGATCCTCTGGCAGCGCTCATAACTGCTGAGCCATCTCTCCAGCCACATTTTTTCCTGTAATTTCACCCTTGCAAGACCTTTGCCACATCCTCAGTATTGGACTGGGAGTCATACAGAGGAAGAGGAGGTGGACTATTTACTAATTATACTATAAATATCCTATAATTATAATTATGGTGTGCTTCCTGTGTGCAGATTATCATCTGTCACATAACTGCTTCAGAAACAGATCAAGGGATCTGTCAGGACTCAAAGAGAGATCAAAGTTAGGTGTTGGGGAAGTCTTATGTTAATAAAGTACTGTTGAGCCAATAGGAATCTAGATGGGTGGGACTAGGAGTCCAGGAGGATTCTGGGAAGGAGAAACACAAGAGTTCGAGATGTAACGCCATTGGGGTAGGAAGCCTGGAAACCTCTCCGGTAAGAGACATACTTATATTAACAATTATGGGGTAATTACTTAAGTCAGAGCTAGCCAGTAAGAAACAAGCAAGGCCAATAGCTTCATAATTAATACAGCGTCTTGTGTGTTTATTTGGGGACTACAATGCGGCAGAGTCCAGGCGGCTGGTGGGGGATAAACCAAAGCGGTTAGCAAAGAAAAAGCTTCTCTTAACAGTTAGGCAGTGTATTTGTAACTACTCAGGCTGAGACAGGAAGATCATTTGAGCCTAGGAGTTTGAGGTGAGCCTGGCCGACACAGCAAAACAGGCTCCTTACAAAGAACCTGGAAGATGTTTCTTTCTTTCTTTTTTTTTTTTTCCTTTCACCTCTGGACTCAGAGTAATTGTTGTATTTGTACATTTAAAAGTCATCTCACAAAAAACAAGTTGAGATTTTGATTTCTAATTACATCCGATTTTCACTTACCGGGGAAGTTTGTCGACTGGGATTCTGGCATCCTGAGTCTCTGGTTCTGGAGCCCTGGAGTAAACAGTGGGAAAGATAATGAGTGCCAGTGGTACAATCAAATAACAAAGGAAGAATGTGACATACCCTTTGTCTCTTGCCTGACTGCAAATGATGCAAAATTTGCTCGTGCATGCTAACTCAGGATCATAGAAGCATGGACCCTAAATCCTGACCATTGGTTTTGCTTCAAGAGGGAATTTGTGTAGGGGAGAGTCTCAGTGGAGTGTTTGATGCTTCTCCAATAAAGTTATGTTAGTATTTTATTTCTGTAAGTTTATACTGCTCTGAAAGGTTCAGAAGAATTTTTCTCAGTAGTTTGAGTTGACGCCTAAATTGTTCCTAATTACAACAATAATACACATTCATCATAAAATTTTTGGGAAATCCACAATGATATGGAGGAGAAATAAAAAATTACCCATAATCTCTCCATTCCTCATAGTCACAGTCAATCCTTTCCTGTATTTTCTTGTGGTCTTTTAGCGAATATACAGATCCATGAAGGTGGGGTGTGAATTTGTATAAATAAAATTTGGGGATCACACAGAAAATACTTAGTATGGTAAATTATGAGTCAAATATTCAGATATCTGTACAGTGTCTAGTCTTATGCATTAGAAATATCCAAGAGAATCTTCAATGAATGTTCATGTTCAATTCAAGGAGGAATGACATTTATTCTACAGCACAATATAATTACCCCTTTCCTGCTAAAGCTGGACAAATTGGACTCTTGTAATTCTCAGCCACAGTGCCACATGAGGTGCACCGAGTTTTAAATAAGGTTCCTGAAAGAAAAGACACATGTCAAGCAAGTTCAGAACTTAGTATCATTGAGAGCAAAGTCTCCATGTTTGGGAGGTCAGAAAAGAATTCATCTTCCTAGGTTCATTTTTCACGAGTGGGTCTACTCTAGGAATTATGGGAAATAGGAAAACATGCTGTCTTGGTCACTGTTCTGTTGCTGTGAAGAGAAACCATGACCAAGGCAAGTGTTTAAAAGAGAGAATTGAATGGTGGGTCTGCTGACAGTTTCAGAGGGCTAGTCCACTACCGGCACTGTGCAGTGGGCTCTGGGAGAAATGCAGATTTTCTTTCGGTGTGTCCAGGCAGGACCTGTCTAACTGAACGCCAGGGATGTTTTCACTATTGGTTCTCGGGCCACACTCCAACTAGCAGGTTGCAGGAAGTAACTAGTGAGTGGTGCCAGTGGGCAAAGTGTCCCTGTTGCCAGCAGGAGCTGCTCAGGTGCTATCCGGCACCAGTGTGCCCCCGAGGGAAGTGCCACAACATCCTGGGGGAGGGACAGACATGGTAACCAGCAGGGGTGGTGGTGGCACATGCCTCTAATCCCAGCACTCAGAAGATAGAGGAAGATGAATCTCTGTGAGTTCAAGGCCATCCTGGTCTAAAAAAACAAAACAAAACAAAACAAAACAAAACAAAACAAAAAACAGTTCCAGGATAGTCAGGGCTACACACAGAGCAAACCTGCCTTGAAAAAACAAGCAACCTGGCCTTCCTCACCATGGATTTCCAGCAGGTTCTTGGTGCCGGCCTTTCGGTGCAGCTCATCTATGTTCTGGGTGATGACTACAACCCGTCGGCCCTGGTCACGCAGCCGGGCTTCACATTGGGCGATGGCCAGGTGTCCAGGGTTGGGTTCCTTGCTCCGCATGACCTCCCTCCGGTAGTGGTAGAACTCCCACACCTGTGAAGGGTTGCGGGCAAAGGCCTGAGGAGTGGCCAGGTCCTGAGGGGAGAGGCAGAGGTCAGTGAGGGACCTGTGAGGTGGAGATGGGCAGCTGTAGGTCTGGCTAGACTGGGGAGCACTGGCCTAGATCCCAGGCCTGGGGCCAACCCAGGGCTTTAGACAGGTCATCCTCAACTTCCCCACCTGAGACAGACATGACGTGACCTGCCTCACTCATCTCACAAATTATGACAAGAAGTAAAGAGACATATGGGAAAGCATCTGGGTTGAATTTACTCTCAGAGCTCTGAGAAATAAAAATTTGATTTTACTGTAAGGGATCTCCAAGAAAAACATGAAATGAAAAATGCCCTAGTGAGTTCCATCAGGCACAGAGAGGGGCTTAGACAAGGAACTACACACCTATATGCACAGACACACATACCTATACACAACTAAAAATACAGCACATCCAAGCACACAGCATACAATTGTACCAATTGCACACATACTTGCACAGACACACATACCTACACACAACTAAAAACATAGCACATATAAGCACACAGCATACAACTATACACATCTACACAACTACATACAGTTATATGTATTGTGCACAAATTACATATATGCACATGCACATACACACAGCTATACTTGTACAGCTATTTATATTTATACATAACTCTACATATATATGTATACATGGTATACATATACACAGTTACAAGTATTTATGCTAAAACTATACACAGATATTTGCACACATACAACTGCATGTATATATATAGTTACACATATACAGCTACATGTACTTATACATAAACCACATGCATATGTATGTGTGTACACATAAGTACATACAAACATGCAGTTATACATATTACATACACATACATACAATTACATGCATGTAGTTACATGTTATAACATGCAAACTACATACATATATACACATCTATATATATACACTTACACACAACTATACAATATATCCAACTATATATATATGGTTACATGTACTCATAAGTACGAATGTACATATGCATACAACTAAACATAAGCATTTAGTTACATGTACTTATACATGAACAAATATATACAGAGAGACATACAACTGTATAGGTATGTCATATCTACTTACACATAAACCACAAGAATGTATGTACATATAAAAACTATATACATACATATGGCTATGTACTTATAAGCTACACATACACATATCTAGATAGATAGATTATAGATATATAAAGGAAGGTCAGGAGAACTTGAGCCAACCTGGAAAACAGAGTCTAGACCCATTTAAAAAGCTGCTCCTTGTTTGGGAGGGGGGATGGCATCCTCCACCCCAGGAGACTGAACCCAGTAGGGGGAGGGCTCCCAAGAGTCTATAAAAAATCCAGACTAGAGACTCTGGCAGACTCCATCTTCAGGGCAAATCTCATGCCCTTGGTAGAAGCTGTTTTGTTCTAATAAAGTTTGTCCCTTTTGCTCTTTGTCTCTTTGTGGAAGGTCCTTCTGGTTCTGCTTCAATTTGTGACTTACTTTCATTCTGTCACCTGTCCCCAGGATGATAACCCACTGTCCCTCTGGACCCCCAGGGTCTCTACTTCCACTTTGGGGCAGGGCAGGGCACATCACTGCCTCAGATCTCTAGCTGACACAGTGTCAATGGCTTCTCTCTGTTTCCCAGTTACTTCTCATACCTGTCTGAATGAGTCTCTCCAAACATACAATCCTTTGTTTGTCCCATGGAATGAAGCCCCTGGTACCTTAGAAGACCACCCCTCACCCAAGATACTCATAACACATATGCGTGCATGCATATACACACCAACTATACAGAAATGCATACACTCTCAACCACACACATGTATAAGTCACATTAAATACATGCATACTTATACATAAAAACAACACATGTCAACAGAATACACGAGAGATCTGCACTTAAGGCACCAGCCCTCTCCTAAGGCATAGCACAGCTGTTCGGACTGGAAACTGACAGGAAGTGCACAAGGAAATCCTTAATAGTTATGGAAATGTTCTGGGTCCTGCCTGTGTTACCTCAGGGCTGCACTGAACTGCACATAACAAAGTTCATTTCAGGCTGGGTCAGTTTTGAAGCTTATAAGGGTGTCCCACATACACAAACATGTCCCCACCCCAGGCAGAGACGTCCCCACCCCAGGCAGAGACAGTAGCCTTCCCTTTGAGACCCTGTGCTCCCTCTGGACACCTAGGACACCCTGGCCAGGAGCACTTACAACACCCTGGCCAGGAGGACCTATGCCACTACCCTATGAACTGTAAAGGCATCCACAGGCCCTTGGGGGTAGAGTTGGAATCACATGTGCCCTCTGACCTCTCCGACTACTGGCAAACTCTGAGCTCCCTCTGACATTAGAGCAGCCCCTCCCAGTTCTTCCTGCCACCTGCTACTGTCCCCAGGGGTGCCTCTGGTGGTCCTTCTCTCTTACTGGACTCTTAGTGCCCTCTACTCCTTTCTCACCTCCTAGGCCTGAAGAGTGCCAGCACATCCCACAGATCCCCCTGCTTCAGCATTTAGGAGGACAGGAAGAGACAGTCCTTGCTCTGCACTCAGTGAGAAAGCCCTGCAGATTCTGCAACGTATGCTCTAAGGTGGTTAATTTTGTCTTCATTCAACCAACCAAAATGTATGTACCAGTGTTCTGGGGCTGGGAGCTTCACAATGGATACAACACATGGAGATCCCTGCCCTCTAAAACTAAGGATTTCCAGGATGGGAGAAATGGTTTAGCAGTTAAGAGCGCCAGAGCCTGGATCCCAGAACCCGCATTAGGCTGCTAACAATCGCCTGCAACTCCAGCTGCAGAAGACATAATACCCTCGTCTAGCATCCCAGGGCACAAGGTGCATCTGCACCACCCCCACCCACATATGCACAATTAAAAAGGATTTCCCAAGCCAGAAGGGATGGGAGGGAACAGAAGAAGGCAAAGGACCATCATGGACTGTTCTGGAGAAACAGTGCTGGATCTGGAATATCTTCTAAAGGCCTGGCATGTTGGAAGCATGGCTCCCAGCTTGGCACAAATGAAAAGATGTGTGCCTTTGAGAAGTGGGGTCTAACGGGAGTGTTTAGGTCACTAGGAGTAACGTGAAGGGGACTGAGAGGCCCTGGTGACTTCATCCTTTTTCTTGCTCTGCTGTGTGTTCCCCATGCTCCCTGTCATGATATACTTTCTCATCACAGGCCCCAAAGTAGCAGGACCAATGCATCATAGAGTAAAACTTCCAAAACTTGGAGTCAAAGTTGACCTTTTCTCTTTATAAGCCAAATATCTCAGATGTCTGTTATAGTAACAGGAAATATATATATATATATACACACACACACATATATATATGTATATATATCTTGTGTGTAAGTGCATGCAGTTGTATATGTGTATAGATGTGTATATGTGCATGTATATATGTGTGGTTTAAAAGGACGTGTAGCTGTGTATATGTGTGTAGTTGTGTGTGCATATACTAGCTAGTTATTTGTTAACTTGCCACAAGCTAGAGTCATCTGAGAAGAAGGATCAATTGAGAAAATGCCTCCATCAGATTGGCCTGTAGGTAAGTCTGTAGGGCATTTTCTTGATTAATAATTAATGTAGAAAAGTACAGCAACTCTTATAAAGGAAAACATTTAATTGAGTCTGGCTCAAGTTTCAGAAGTTTAGTCCATTATCATATGGCTGGAAGCATGGCAGCGTGCAGGCAGATATGGTGCTGGAGAAAGAGCTGAGAGTTCCACATTTGGATCCATCAGGCAGCAGGAAGAGAGAATGACACTGGGCTTGGCTTGAGCATCTGAAACTTCAAAGCCCACTTCCTATGGCACACTTCCTCCAACAAGGCCACACCTCTTAATAGTGCCACTTCCTATGAGCCTATGTGTGTACACTCACACACAAACAGATATACATACACATAAATAAAATAAATAATAAGCATTTTGAAAAATCAAATCCATACACACCACATGGAACATATATCGTAATGTCCTTCACATAATTGTTTAAACACCAAGTTCTAAGCCTTCAACAAGTTTCACAGAAACTTTACAATGTTTCACACTTAATTCCAACTATCTTTAGAAATGAATTGTGCTAACCAAGGTTAATGCAGTTCCTAGAAGAGCTGCATTGTTAATCATAATAATAAAAAAAGGAAAAGATGCAATATTTTCACATACAGAAGCTAAGGGAAGTGTCTGCTTTGCTCAAGTGTGAGACCCTCCGAATGAAACATTTCCCTAGTAGGGAAGGAGAGGCCCCAAAGCCTCGGGTGATAAACAGGAGGTAAACATAAGGTCGCATGTGTCAGATGACAAAACTTCAAAGATTCTTGAGACCCCTATCAATGGAAGAGAAAGGAGCAAACAGCTGCTGTGAGCCGAGGCGTGGACCTCTCACCTCCCAAAGAGAAAGATGTTGACTACAGAGCTGCCTGTTAGCCACGTGAAGGAGCTCTGGGGTCCTGGGCACCATGGCCACAGTTTGTGGGAGTCATCAGATAAGGTGAGGTAGGCTTTCCAGAGATGCTGGTAACTCCTTTAACTCCAGTAAAAAAAAATTCTTCACTACTTCACCCAACTGGACAGTGGTGCAGTCATGGCTTAGGACTGCCATGCACTCCCTTTCTGGGGTGAAGTGTGTGTGTGTTTCATACACATGAGTATACAGATGTGCACACCCGTGTATGAGAAGCCAGAGGACACTGGGTGTTTCCCTGTTGCTGTCTGCCTTATTCCCTTGGAACACAGACTCTCACTGAACTAAAAGCTCACCATATAGGCTAGGCTGGCTGGACAGCAAGCTTCCAGGACCCTGGTCTCCACTTCCCAACGTTGGGGTTTCAAGCGTACACAGTTATGCCCAGCTCTCTGTGTGGGTGCTGGGAGTCCAACTCAGGTTCTCACGCTTGATGCTTGCACAGCAAGTGCTCTTATGCACTCAACCCATCTCCCTGACCCCAGCGTGCTATCATAATCATCCTAGAGACTGCGTTGACACCAAAACCAAGAAGGTAAAATGATTACGGACAACTTCAATCGCTGCCCCTGGGCTTCAGGCATCTGTATGGAAGCTGAATCAACCTCCATAATAGCTCTATTCAGAAAAGCCTTTGGTATTCTGGAAGCGTTACTAACCTGAGCTTGCCATTTTCTCCAGTAACCCCCAGCTCCTCTGAAAGTTGGGACTCCACTCTCCGCACTAACGCCAGCGCCTGAGATGATGGCGATGTGCTTTGCACTCGCAAAACACTTGCGAAAATCTGCCATGTCTAAACAGAAAATAAAAGCTGTGTCAATCCAGAGTACCAACAGGACATTTATAGCCCACATCAATTGTCTGTGACATGAAACTTGACATTGAATAAAATCATACCACAGGGGCTGAAGAGCTGGCTCAGCGATTAAGAGCACTTGCTGCTCTTGCAGGGACATGGTGCTTCATAACCATCTGTAGCTCTGGTCCCAGAGCATCTGGTACCCTCTTCTGACCTCTGTGGCACCAGACACACACATGCATACACAAACATGCATACATACAGGCAAACACGCATACATATTAAATAAAGCTCCAAAACATGAAAGATTTAGGGTATTCCAATAAAAAGCATTCCTCGGGGCTGGTGACATGGCTCAGAGAATAAGGGCACCAAGCCTGGTGACCTGAGTTCAATCCCTACGTGGTGGTAGAGTAGGAGAGCAGACTTGTATAAGCTGTCCTCTCACATACACACACACTATGGCACATACGTGTCCCTGTCCCTTAAATAAATAAAGTTTAAAAACATTCCCTGTACCACAAAAACATCATCTTGTACACTGGGTGGGTGGGGGCTTTGGGTACACACCTAGCAAGCATCTTAGCTCCCCCTCCATCCCACTGTGTGATCTAAAGTGCTTACTTTCTGTCTACTTGGTTCCATGGGCCTGCTTGGTGTGCATGATACCTTATCTTAGAGCATGGTCGTGAAAATATAAAAGGGTTGATGGAATCAGATTTCTTCTGGAAAGTCAGGACAAAGCCTGCGGCCAAGCTGAACTGAGGCCCGTTAGATACCAAACATCTAAAATTCTCCTCATAGCCACTTGCCCTGTGAAAACCATGTTAAACCTCAGCACCGTGACCAGTGCAGGCATTTATAAGGATGACTTACTTGAACTTGGACGAGCCATGGTGAGGCAGATCTTGTTTTGTGGGGAGGCTAGAGGCTTCAGTCTACGACACAGCTGAGAAATGAATCGACTTGGCACAGTCTGGAGTAGTTGCATCAGGTTTTCTTTGAAGTGCTACTTCTCCGAAGGCTTTAGAAAAGTTATAAAATAACACAGAAACAATAATAAAACCTTCAAACACATAGTGTGTCTTTGTCTCGCTAGAGGTGTCATTGCATGTATACAAGTACACACATTTTGCTACTGATTCAAGATAACTAGTCCTAAGTGGAAAATCTCATAAATACACTCAGCCATCAGAACATGGTTAGTCCAGCCTACTTCAAATGTGCTCACAGCACCACTTAATGTGAAATCCATTAGAATAAAGTACCAAGCATCTCACTATTTCTAATTTCATTTATTTATTTATTGCAAAAGAGTCTGCTTACATACTGCAGCATAGCCTTGAATAATGATCCTCCTAATGCATCCTCCCAAAGCCAGAGTTTACAAGCCTGAATGCTACCATGCTAAAAGAAATGATTTTTAAGCTTCTGGGGGTGGGTGAAACCCAGGGCTTTGATTGCAGCAGGCATCTGGAGCTACGCCCTTGTACCTTATTGAATACTGAACTAAAAAAGGAACGTTGCAGTGGTGAAGCTGAAAACTCATGGTGAGTAAGGGACTATATTGGCAAGAATGCCCTAACGTGGTGGAGACAGGAGCAGCAGGAGTTCAAGGTCATCGTCAGTGATGTAGAGTGGATGGGCTACATGACAACCTGTCTTTAAAAAAAACAAAATAAGCTGGGGGGGGGGTGGCACATGCCTTTAGTCCCAGCACTCGAGAGTCAGAGATAGGAGTTCGAAGCAAGCCTGGTCCACAGAATGAATTCCAGGACAGCCAGGGTGGTAGTACAGAGAAACTCCGTCTCAAAAAACCAAAAAGAAACAAAACAAAACAAAAAGCCCCCAAGACAAAATGAAACAAAACAAAAGAAGAATGATAAAACAAAAAGAATGTCCTTAATTGAAGCCTTTAGCAACAGAACATGATATTCAGCCTGGTTCTTTTCATTTATGCTTTGGGCCGCTGCTCAGGTGTCCAGCGACTCTCCCGTGGGGCTGCTCACATACAGCCTCATCTGAGACCCCCAGGGATGCAAAACTTCCGCTTCCACCCCAGACCATGGTCAGACCCTGGCCAAGCCCACAAAGCTCTGGGTAATCTTGATGGCCACTCATGTTTGGTATCATGGGTGTAGAGACTCGGGAAAGTGTTAGATGTGAGGAATGTGTGCATGTATGTATGTGCGTGTGTATGTGATGTGTGAATGTGTGTGTGGTGAATGTGTGTGTGTGTGCACTCGCATGAGTGTGTGTGAAATGAGGATCAAAGGACAACTTACAGTGTGGATCCTCAGAATTTGAGACAGGACCCCTCACTGGACTCTAGAACTTGCCAACTCAGCTAAGAGACCCAGGGATCTCCATGGTTCTGCCCCCCCTCCCCAGTGCACACATCACCACACCTAGATTTTTTTTAACATGGGGCCTGGGATCAGGTTTAGGTCTTCAAGCAAGACACTTTACTGACTGAGCTATCTCTCCAGCCCCAAACATGAGAATTCTAAATAAACCAAAACAACAACAAAGGTTGCTTTTTTTTTTTTTTTTTTTTTTTTTTTGGTTTTACGAGACAGGGTTTCTCTGTATTGTTTTGGAGGCTGTCGGTCCAGCCCGGCCTCGAACTCACAGAGATCCGACTGCCTCTGCCTCCCGAGTGCTGGGATTAAAGGCTTAAAGGCGGAAGCCACCACCGCTCGGCCAAAGGTTGCATTTGTAACAATACAAACAATATAAAACACTTTTTAAAACCTGGCTACCTATTTTAAGTATGTTTTTTATTTTTAATTATGTCTCTGTGTGCATATATGGGTATGGAAGGGTGTTTGTTTGTTTGTTTGTTTGTTTGGGTTTTTTTTGCACATGAAAGCAAAACCATGGAAGCCTGAAACGTCAGATCTCCAGGAGCTGGAGTTACAGACATGCTGTCAAGTCATCCCTCCAGCCTCCTTCCTGAACTTATGATCAAGGAGTTTTGATGATGAAATGATTTTTGACAACTGAACTAAACCGGGGCTATGTGTACTGCCACAACTAAAGAGATGTGGGGGACACTGACACTTGTAAGTTATGAGGCACATTTAGCAAAAGTACATACTTGAGAAACTTTATAAGAAGAAAACAGGGGCTGGGCATGGAGGCATTGTTCCTGCACTTGCAGCACGCAAGATGCCAACAGCAGGAGAGGATTGTTGCTAGTTCAAAGCCATAGTGAGTTCTATGTCAGCCCAATCTACATAGTAGACCCAGTCTCAAAAGGAGAGAGAAACAGCAGTTGGGTTGATCCAAGATGACTTATCTACAGACAATAGAGGATTGGGTTAATAAAAGAGCCTAGGAAAGGCCCTAAATCCTTCAGTAAGCAAGGAAAAAAAATTCACAGTGTGCAATATGGCTGTTCATCAAAAAGAAATCAGGGCTGGGGAGAGGTTAAGTCAGTAAGATCCACACCATGTAAGCATAAGAGCCTAAGTTCAAATCTCCAGTACTCATATAAAAACGTAGGTGTGAGAGACAGCACATGCCTGTAACCTCGGCACTGAGGGGAGGGGCACACGAAGAAAGACTAGAATGGCTGACCAGCCAGTCAGCCTAGCCAAACAGGCAAGCTCAACATTCAGCGAGAAGCCCTGCCTCCAAAAAGAAGTACAGGGCCAGTGAGATGGTGCTTGTCACCAAGGCTGATGGCCTGAGTTTGATCCCCAGAACCCACATGGTAGAACAAGAGAAGACTCTGCCACTATCTGTCCCCTGAGCTTCACAGTGTGCTATGGTATGAACACTTACCCCCCCCACACACACACACAGAACAAGAGAAGACTCTGCCACTATCTGTCCCCTGAGCTTCACAGTGTGCTATGGTATGAACACTTACCCCCCCCCACACACACAAATACATGTTTTTTAAAAACCTTTTTAAAATTAAGATAGGAGTAGAGCAAGAAGTCAATAGTGGCCTCTGGCTTCCACATGTACACTTGGACCCACACAGCTATGCAATACACAGTCATTCACATACACTAACATTGTTGCAAAGAATTCATGATTATATTTCTATGACATTCCAAAATAAACAGAGATTATATTTGTGGTTGTGATGGAAAGGGAGGAAATACAAAGAGACATGGGTAAGAGAAGTAATGAATGTGTCCCATGTCCTGATCATGGTAGCAGTTACATGGCAATGTCTAATAGAAATTACACAAGTGTACACTCAAAGAAGAGTTCATTTTACTGTATTTGAGGTATATTTAAAAGCAATGGGTAAAAAGTTAGAGTTTTACAAGATGGAAAAAGTTCTGGGGAAGAATGTCCCAGCCACCAACCATGAGTACACCATGGTTTTAAAATGGTTAGGACTGTGGGATGGTTATCTTCATTGTCAACTTGACCCCATTTAGATCACCATGGAAGTAGCTCTGAGGTCACCTATGAGGGTGCTCCAGGAAGGTTTAATCAAGGAGGGAAGACCCGCACTGAAGGTGGGTGACACCAATGCACAGGTTGGGGTCATAGATTGAATCAAAAGAGAAAGGGAGCCGAGCACCAGCATACACTCTCTCTGCTTCCTTATGCAGATGCAGAGTGACCAGCTGCCTCACACTCAGTCGCCGTGCCTTCCCTGCCACGATGGCTTGTCCCCTCAAACTGTGAGCCAGAGCAAAGCCTTCCTTCTGTAAGCTGCTTTGTCAGGTGTTTCGTCATAGTGATGAGAAAAGGAACTAATACGGATGGTGAAATTTATGTTCTGTGTATTTTGACCAGGTATTAAAAGTCAGAATAAGAGAGTTTGGTATCAACTGACAGAGGTCACCAGAACAACAGTGTTGGAGGGAAAGGTTAATTAGTACTTCATAAGAGATGGGGATGACAAGAATTCCGTATTAGGATGTTTACTTTAAAATTAAGAATTCCCTTTGGGCAGTGGTGGCGCATACCTGTAATTCCAGCACTCGGGAGGCAGAGACAGGAGGATCTCTGTGAGTTGGAGGCCAGCCTGATGTACAGAGTGAGTTTGAGGACAGCCAGGGCTGTTTCACAGAGAAAGGCTGTCTCTAAAAACAAACAAAAAGAATTCCTAAGAAAGAATTGGGTGAGGGTGGGAAACAGTTTGTACAGAAATACAAAGAGAAGCCAGGGTTTCAATTCTATGTGAATGTCTTGCTCCTAGTGTCTTCCAGGTTGTTAATTGTGAAATCTTTTTATTTTTATTCATTTATTTCAGGTGCACAAATGTTTTGCTTGCATGCATACATGCATTTGTGTGCACTGCATGCTTGCATTTGTGTGCACCTCATGCCTGCATGCCTGGTGCCCTAGGAGTTCAGAGGATGGTGCCACATCCCCTGTAACTGGAGTTGTGTGTGGCTTTGAGCCACTGCATGGGTGCTGGGAACTGAACCCGGGCCTCTACAAGAGCAACAAGAGCTCTTAACCTCCGAGCCATCGCTCCAGCCCTGATTTTTGGAGATGAAGGAGCAGCTTCGTGGAAAATTGCTTGTCAGCACACCCAAGGCTGCAGGTTTCATAACAATTGCAAGTGTTTCAAAGGACTAATAGGAGGGTTCAGGCCCCTGTGAGGGCCTGGAGGGAGGTTACATAAGTGTTTGCTGCTATGAGGAGGCAGGCCACTTTGACTGGATATTGTAGGGAACATTATTGACAGTAAGAGTTTGTTAGAAGCAGTAGGCTTTTGGATTCATGGTTTAGAAGCATACTTGCTTGTATCTCAGTTGAGACAGGATAACAAAGTGGTCTGGGTTTTCTCCTGATCCACTGTGGTCACACATGGTCTTGCCTGATGTTGGTGTTCTGTGGCGTGGTTTATATTTAACAGAACACTAAGGCTTTGACTCCAGATAGTCCTTGACTCCGAACAGAAGCAAACTAAACGGCCCTCACCTTATACATAAGTGAACAAATTATGCTTCTTCACACAATGAAGACTGTTCAGCAAGAGAGAACAAACTGCTCACACATGCAACCCCATGAGTGGCTCCTAAAAGTCTTGGTCAACAGCAGCTTCACTGTGAAAAACACGGCGACTCCTACCTAGGCCAAGCAATCCAGGATAGCATGACCAGTAACAAGACATGGTGACCTCATCTGCCTCCCACAGATGATGCAATGGGAAGGGTAAAGTTTTACTTGCGTGTGAGTTTTCTCCCAAGATACGTTATGTAATTACTAGAAATGCCATACAAACCCAGCTGAAGGGTACTGTGCAACATAACCAGCAGCACTTGCCACACAGTTAGCAAAGTTTTGAAGGGTGAAGCTTGGGAAACTGTCTCAAGTGGACCACACACCGGAAAATGGACCTTGGTAAGATATATAGCAAAATATGATGATCTGTGTTCACAGTTAGAATGTAGTTACACTAGTTGGCAGGATACATGTACATGACCTAATTCAGATAACTATTACAGTTAGGCAAGACATAACATTGGGGAAAAGTGGGAAAATAATACACAGGAAGTCTACTATGCTTGCATTAAATTTGTTTTGTTTTTCAAGACAGGGTTTCACCGTGTAGCCCTGACTGTCTGGAACTCTCTATGTAGACCAGACTGGCCTCAAACTCACAGAACTCCACCTGTCTCTGCCTCCTGAATGCTGGGATTAAAAGTGTACACCATCATGACCCAGCTATAATTGCATTATTTCTGGAAGCTTTAAATTATTTAAAAAATAGAGTTGCTTTACATGAAATAAAACAAAAACACAGTGCTAGGGCTGGAGAGATGGCTCAGCAGTAAGAGCATTTGCTGCTCTTCCCAGGGATCCAGGTTCCACTCCCAGCACTCCCACTATGGCTCACAACCATCTGTAGCTCTAGGAGATCTCCAGACCCCCACAGGCACAAGGCACACACTTGGTACACACACATGTAAGCACATGCTCACATGCACAAACAAAAACAATGAAAAAAACCACATGTAATACTAAAAAGTGCCAACACAAAAATTACATTCTGAGACTGTTTACTTGACAGTCTGAAAAAGGAAAACTATAGGTATAGAAATCCTGTCATTGGTTTCAGGTCTGGGATGAGCAGATAGGGACCATCAGAACAATGGAAAGTTCTGTAGCCTTATTTTGGTTATGCTTTTTTGACAACTTGTGAACTGAAAAAAAAGAAAAAAAAACACTGATTTTGATTTTGACAGCACATGCATAGTACTTCAGTAAACCTCAATTAAAAATAAGATGCAAGCACGCTGACACTTCCAACTTAACCTGCCTCTGTTGTAATTAGAGACTCTACACAGCAAGCTTGGAATGCTCGAAATGGAAGGGCAGAGAAAAGTGAGCCACAATGAATATCTGAGTTGGGCGAATGTGGAAGAAGATTGGCACTGTATCCCAGACTGGCTTAGGAGTCCATATGCAATCCTGGAACTCATGGCAATTCTCCTGCCTCAACTTTATAATAGCTAGGGTTACAGATGAGAGCCACCAAGTCCAGGCCTCATTGTTGCTTGCCTGGAATTCATGGCAATTCTCCTGCCTCAACTTAATAATAGGGTTACAGATGAGAGCCACCAAGTCCAGGCTTCATTATTGCTTGCCCCATATTACACATGAAAAACCCATTAGAAATGGATTGAAGACTTAAACGCACCACCTGAAACTGATACTACACGAGAAAAAGAGACGGAAGTCCTGACATTGCTTGGGCAATGATTTCTTAGCAAGACCCTAAACACAGACAATCAAAGCAGAAGCAGGCAAACAGGCTGATAAAGGAATCAGTCACTTACAGAGTGGGAGAAAATATTTCAAACCATACATCTGATAAATGCTAATGTCTGAAACATATGGAGGGAGCCCGAGAGGTGGCTCATCAGCTAAGAGCACTGACTGCTCTTCCAGGGGACCAGAGTTTGATTCCTAGCACTCACGTGGTGGCTCACAACGGTTCATAACTCCAGTTCTAGGGAATTCAACATTCTCTTCTGGCCTCCTGCACACGTGGTATATAGACATAAATGCAGACACGACACCCCATACACATAAATCTCAAAAGTGTAAGTAACTTAAACAAAACAAAATCTATGGAGGTGAGATGACTCAGACGGTTAAGGTGCTTGCCACCCAACTTGAAGACCTGAGTTCAGACCCTGGTGAGAGAAGCAGAGAAAAAGTCCTGCAAGTTGTCCTCTGGCCTCCACACGAGTGCCACCCTGTGTTCCTGTACACACACTATCACCTCAAACCTGCTGGTGAGGCGACCACCAAAAAGAAAAACGTGGCCAGGCGTTGGTGGCGCACGCCTTTAATCCCAGAACTCGGGAGACAGAGGCTGGGGATCTCTGTGAGTTCCAGGCCAGCCTGGTCTACAGAGCAAGTTCCAGGTCAGCCTCCAAAACAATACAGAGAAACAAAACAAAAAAAAGAAAAGAAAGAAAGAAAAGAAAGAGAAAGAAAGAAAAGAAAAACCACTAATGTTAACAAGGATGTGGACAAAATGTCAGCTAGCTCAGCCATTTGGAAAACAATATGGAGATTCCTCCAAAGCTCAAGCCAGAACTGCCATATACTCTAGCAAGCCCCCTCCTAGCTGCTATAAGGGGATTGAAGATCAGTGTATGGAAGAGGCATTTGCACTTGGATGTTAAGTTTGGTGTTTTCCACATGGAAACAATCTAGGTGTTAATCAGTAGAGGAATACAGAAAATATAGCCTGTGCACACATAATGCAATATTAAAAGGACATGGGTGCTAGGACTCAAACTCTGGTCCCCTGGAAGAGCAGTCAGTGCTCTTAGCTGATGAGCCACCTCTCGGGCTCCCTCCATATGTTTCAGACATTAGCATTTATCAGATGTAAGGTGGATGACCTTATTAACATAAGTGAAATAAGCTAAGTACAGCAGCGCAGGCGTGCTGACCTCATTTGTGGAGCATATAAAAGTCAAACTCACAGAAACAAAGACCAGTGATGGTCAACAGAGGCTGGGTGTAGGGCACAATATGGGGGCATGGAGATGTCAGGGGCCACAGACTCAGCGAGAGGGATTAAGGTTTACTGGTCTATTGCACAGCACCATAACTATAGTTGATAACGATGTAGCGCACGTTTCAAAATTCTGAAACAAGTAAACTAGAAAGGTTCTTACCACTAAAAAATAGCGAGGTGATAGACATGTTGATGAGCTTGGCTTTCTTACTATATATAACACATGCCTATATCAAAACACCCCATTGCACTCCAGAAATATATACAATTATCTCATTAACTGAATTGCAGGAGTTTTAAGTCATGGGGCAGAATACATGGTAACTGTACTAGCAGGAACGTTAACAGGCTTCCAGTAAAGACTCGTTGGACACCAAAAGCTCCACAAATGAGATCAATGCATCAGTCCTAGGCTTTGACGCTGACGGGCTCCACTCACACCTGCGCCTGTCAAGGTTACCTGCCTTCAAAACCTTAAAAAGGGTACAGCCTAGGTAGGACCCCGCTGGTCACCTCTTCCGAACACATGCGCGCTGTGCTTCCAGCCCCCTCCCCAGCCTCTGGTTTTCCTCCAATCTCTCTTCGCCCATCTTCCCAGAGCTGGAAAAAATGCGTTCCTCGCCCCGCCCCGGCCCCCACACCACTTGCAAAACTTTAGGGCACAATCCTCCTGACCCCTTGCTTGGTCTTAACCTTTCCCCATTCTTCTGCAGTCTCGATCATCAAATCCTGCCGGCTCTCCCTCTCTACCCTCAGACTGTGTCGCGATCCGCTCCTTTCTGCACTCCCACCGTCACCACTACCGCCTGCCCCTGTCACCTTAGCCAAAGTGCCCTTCCTCCAGGTCACCGCCTTCCGGGGCCCTGCTTCTCTCCCGGGTTTCTCTCCCACCTGTCGCCCATCCTGCCACCCACCCTGTCGCGGCCTTCCCCACCGGCGCCCGGCCGCGCATGCGCGGGGTGGGGCGCGCGGAGCCAGGACAAAGCTGGGACCCCCCCGTCCCCCCCCCAGGCCCAGCACAAGACGCACCTACAGGAGGCGGTGAGAACGGAGCTAGCAGGAGAGGCCGCAGGGCGGAGCGCTCAGCAGCCTAGGGTCCCGCCCCGGCTGCAGCGGCCCCTGCCGGAGACTCGGAAGGATCTGGGCCTGGAAACCTTTTTGCTTTGCGGTTTCGGTGGGACTAGGAGTCAGTGAAAGGCGCCCGGACTTTCTTGCTTCTTTATGACCTTCCAAGATTCATTCCACTTCCCAGATAGGTCTTGAACTACCGCCTGCTCTGCTGCCTCCTTGAGCTCACTGGGGGACAGCAGTTTCAGTACAGAGTTTAGGAAATTCAAAGTCGTTTCCCATGAACTCCCGTGGCAAATCCTGTCAAGGAGGTTCCAGGCTAGCCCAAACCTCTCTCCCCTAATGGAGAGGTTGTGGTGCCGAGATCCACCGGTTTTAGGGACTTCTCTGCTTTTCTGAGATGCTGGTGATGGGTCCAGGGGACCAGAAGGGGAAATAATCTGAGAACATTCACATTCATCTTTCTCTTTCCCAGCTTAAATCTTAAATGCCCCATTGGCTGGACATTCTGCCTACTTGGAAGGCGGCCTGGATCAAGTATTGTATTCCAAGTATTGTATTGCTTTGTGAGTTTTTGTTTGTTTTGAGTTGGAGATATTGAACTCCATGGTTTTAGTTTTTTGTTGTTGTTGTTTGGTTGGTTTATGGTTTTTGGTTTTTCGAGACAGGGTTTCTCTGTAGCTTTTGGAGTCTGTCCTGGAATTCACTCTGTAGACCAGACTGGCCTCGAACTCACAGAGATCCTCCTGCCTCTGCCTCCCGAGTACTGCTTTACACGCTTGTGATAGTGACCACTATATGTTAATTCTTCACTATCAATACTTGGAGGACTGGGGAGAGACAACTCCTAATTGCAACTTTCCATGGTTCACAGACCCAGTATGTAGCCCTCCATCACTCATGGGGGCTGCCATTTCTGTGGCACTGTATGTCATCAAAGTCCAAGGGACTTCTCCCATAGCCCACCCCTGAGGTACTGTCCACTCCAACCTTTCTCCTAGGCTTGGAAAGACCAGCCTTTCCCAACCGCACACTTAAGAAGTGTTCCCTCGGTATTTTGGAGTTAGAGGTCAAGAAAGAATCACAGGACTCCCAGTAAAGTGCAGTGACTGTGGTGAGACTTTCCAGGCTCGGGCTTTACCTCAAACTTGGGCATCCACACGGCGATGGGTGCACATGGCTGAGGATACCATTGAAAGAGGCCTAGCTAGTGATCTGGGAGGACAACAGAGCAGAGTAATAGGCAGAGAGAAGGAGTATAGAGCCCTGAAAGTGATCTCTTCTAAGGGATCATAGCACTGACAAAATTTGTTATGAGGAAGCAACGAAAATAGTTTTATGGTTGGGGGTCACCACTATATGAGGAACTTGCATTAAACGGTCACAACACTAGGAAGGCTGAGAACCACTGTTCTGGAGGAAGAGCAGTCTGAAATCAATGCTGAAGGACTAATTTAATTAGAAAAATGACTGTGTTAATACTAGATAACGGATGTTACTACCTCTTCCCAAGTGGAAACAATTTCTACAGGTTCTCTAGAGGAACAGAGAGAATGCACATATATTAAAGTGGGATTTATTAGACTGTCAACTTGTCACTGTTGTGTCCAAGTCTCGAAGACCCTCAGAGACCACCAAGGAGATAGACTTCATCAAACTACAAATGCAAGGCGTTATTGTTTAATCCTACTGGTAAGGACCCCATCCAGCCAGCTAACACAGCAGCTACCTGGAGGAAGTGGAGTCCCTTGTCTATGGCCATAATTTTAAAGGAAAAAATCACAGAATTACATCATTAGGTATGGGTCGGATCCTGGTTGGTTGACATTTGGGGAACAATTAGGGGAATTTCCCAGAGTCAGGGCAACTGGTTTGTAGTATCTTTGATTGGTTGGCTACAAATGGGAGCATTAGTGGTTCCTATAGCTTTGTCTGTTACTTCCAGGTAACCTGTTCTCATTGGTTGGTGCTGGGAGGGAGCACTCTGTGGTTTCTCTGTCTCTTGGAGGTGGTGTGTTGTAAACACAATCTCCAGGACGGTTGTCTTGGAGATTTGCTCACAACACAAGAACTAGAGACAAGGGGACTGGACTGTTTTGAAGACTTTTCCATAACCTTTACATTTATATAGTTGGATGAGAACTTAAGGCTTTGCCACGTTTATACCATTTCTCCACATTTATAAGATTTCTCCCCGGTGTGATTTATTAGAAGTAAAGCCTTTGAGTTTAGTTTACCTGTTTCAGTCTCAGGCTAGGGTCACCTGGGAAGAGGGAATCTAATTTGAGAAAATATCTCCATCAGATTGGCCTGTAGGCAAGTCTGTGAGTGCTGTGGATAACCCTTCTGTATACTGTGAATGTTGCTCTCATTGGTTGATAATAAAAGCTGCTTTGGCCTATAGCAAGGCAGAATATAGCAAGGTGGGAAAGCCAATCCGAATAGAGGAAGAAGGACAGAGTGGGGGGAGAGGCAGGCAGCAGTCAGTGAAGCAACGTGCTATCGGACAGGTAAAGCCATACGCCTCATGGTAAGATGTAAATGAATAGAAATGGGTTAATTTAAATGTAAGAGCTAGTTAGCGATAAGCCTGAGCTACAGGCCAAACAGTTTTTAATTAACGTAAATTTCTGTGTGATTATTTGGGACCTTGTGGTCTGACATGAATGCTGTGCCTCCGTTTACATGTGGGGCATTTCCTTCGCTAAAGAATGATATGGAAGGGCCCAGCCCACTGTGGGTGGTACCACCCACAGGCATGTGGCCCCTGGATACATAAGAAGCACCCTGGGTGAGCCCTAAAGAGCACGCCAGCTGGAAGCATTCCTCCATGACGTCTGCTGGAGTTCCTGCCCTGGCTTCCCTCGATGATGGACTGTGATGTGGAAGTGTGAGCCGAACAACTGTTCCTTCCCAAGTTGCTTTTGGATAGAGTGTTCTACCACAGCACCAGAAAGCAAACGGATACAATAGAGGCTGGGTAGTCCAACACTGGCTGTCTGCACACAGAGAGCCTGAGAACCCGGAAGCTGCTCAGCCCGTGATGCCGGAGGTGTCAACAGTGCTGTGGGATCCCTGGAGAGCCACAGGTCTGCAGTCCTCACTGGAAGCCTGAAGAAGCTGGATTGTGATATCAGTGAAGGGATGTAGATGCGGCACCAAGATGGAAGGGTGTAAAGGGAAGCCTTCCCGCAAGCCTGTTCCAAAGCCGCATCAGTCCCAAATGAACACAGAGGAGGCTATATTAATTATGAAGCTGTTGGCCTTGCTTTTTCTTACTGGCTAGCTCTGACTTAAGTATTCACCCCATAATTGTTAATCTAAGTATTTCTCTTACCGGAGAAAAGTTTCTGGGCTTCTTACCCCTATGGCAGTTACATCTTGACTCCCTGTGTTTCTCCTTCCCAGAATACTCCTCGGCTCCTAGTCCCACCTATCTTGCTTCCCTATTGGCCAACAGTGCTTTATTGACATATACACAGGACGTCCCCCATCAGAAGGGGAATTTGCAAACACAGTACAGAAGCATGCAAGCAGGATAGGTGAACTCTCTAGCAGATGTGGGGACAAGAAGGTAAAAAGCAAAAACTTCTCTCAGACCTCCTTCTATCTGGGATGCCACCAGAGGTGTCATCCACATTTAGGGTGGGCCTTCTCACTTCAAACACCCTGATCAAGAAAATCCCTCACAGCCGGGTGGTGTTGGTGGTGGTGGTGGAGGTGGCGGCGGCGCATGCCTTTAATCCCAGCACTCGGGAGGCAGAGGCAGGCGGATCTCTGTGAGCTCGATGCCGGGCTGGACTGACAGCCTCCAAAACAATACAGAGAAACCCTGTCTCGTAAAACCAAAAAAAAAAGAGAAAAAAGAAAAAGAAAGAAAGAAAAAGAAAAAGAAAAAAAAAGAAAGAAAGAAAATCCCTCACAGACATGCTCAGTAGTTTCCATCTTGGTTCCAGTCAAATCGACAGCCCAGACTAACTTACACAACTCAAGTGTCTCTCAGTGGGAGAATGGATGAACAGACTGTAGTGAGTCATACATCAACAATCCAATAAAAGGGAATGGGACAACTTGGATGAGTGTGAGCACACTGGTCACAAAAAGCTACCTAGCTATTGTGTGATTCTACTTCCAAGACAGTCTGGAAAAGAGAAATTTGGAGACAACAAATCAGCTGTTTCCAGGGGCTAGGAGCTGGAGGGGGTATGGCTGTCTATATCAGAAGGGAATCCTTTGGGGTGCTGAGATGTGTTCTGTAATATTATGTGATGCCTAACAAATGTATGCAGGTGTCAAAACTCAAGCAGGACTAGTGAGATGGATCAGCCATCTTGTTAACAAGCCCAATGACCTGAGTTCTATCCCTGTGACTCACATGGTAAAAAGAGGGAACCATCTGCGGCAAGTTGTCCTCTGACCTCCACATGTGCACATGCTATTCATATTCGCGCCCCCCCCACACCAAATAAATGCAATAAAAAGGTTTTTTGAAAAATAAAAAAGAATGAAACACTAGAAACAGAGCAAAAATATTACTTGATTGTAAGTATAGCTGGCTAACTACATTTTCAAAATCTCATTGGGCTGTTCAACAGTAATGTGGTAGTTTGATAGTAAGTATATTACATCAGAAAGAGGTAAGGGAGCTACAGAAGTAGGGGATGAATGAAGAGGGTTCTTTGAGTTATCGTTTCCATCTTCCTGTGTGATCGTGTGTGTCAGTGCCCATGCATGCATGCATGTACTTGAAGACAGAGGTGAGCCTCATATCATTCTTCAGGTCCCATCCACCTTATTTTTTGAGTCAAGATTTCCTATTGGCCTGGAGCTCCCTGATGGAGTCTGGATGGCTGGTGAGCTTGGGAGATTAACCAGTTTCAGCTTGCCCTGTACTGGCATAACAAGAACTTACCACCACACCCAGATTTTTTTATGTGGGTTCTGAGGATGAAACTTAGGTCCTCATGCTTGTATGGAAAACACTTTACCAACTGAGCCATTTCCCAGTCACTTGTTGCAACTATCTTTGTATGCATTTACAATATTCATATTAAACAATAAGAGTGAAAGTAAGTTATGGAGCCCACAGAATTCCCAAAACCAGGTCTAGGAATTTCTGCCAGAGCTGTCTCAAAATCCCACTGTAGAAACCCTGCAAGAAGTCTCCCCTATAGCTGACGCCACCAGGACCCACATCTGAGCTTAGAACATGCACATTACTCACTTGACATGAAAGTCATTTTCTTTGTTGCTACTCAAAAGTTAAATGTTTTTCTTTCTAGATTTTTATTTTATATATATGAGTGTTTTGCCTCTGTGTGTGTGTGTGTGTGTGTGTGTGTGTGTGTGTGCACCATGTACATGTAGTATCTGTGGAAGCCAGAAGAGGGCATCATATTCTCCTAGAACTGGAGTTACAGATGGTTTTGAGCCACCGTGTGGGTACTGGGAATCAAAGCCAGGTCCTCTCCAAAAGCAGCCCGTTCTCTTCATTGCTAAGCCTTCTCTTTAGACCTCAATAAGTTAAATTTCCTAAAGTCAGGGAATATGGCTCACAGCAGAGAGCTTGCATAGCATGCACCATGCCCTGGTTTTGGTCTGCCGCACAGGAGATGTTAGCATCTGAGTTCTTAGCCATTATCAGAGAGAGCTCTGTCTGGCTCCTTCCTACCACTGGTTCTCTTTCAGAGGCCAGAGCAGATGCCTCTGACTGGCAGAACCAGCTGGAGCTGTCTACGCCCTAGGAAAGGGAAGGGTTTGCAACTTTACTTTCCAGCATGGAAGGAAGACTGCCTTCCACTGAAACCCATTGGCAGGGGACACAGACAATTAGCATCTAAAAGAGGGACCATGGCAGCAAGCAGCACTCCTTTCAAGCATTGCCTTTAACAGCCTTTTTGACCTGGAAATATTTTGGTGTCACAGTGGTACAGTTACATGGCTGCCTGTTGTCTAGCACTAGGCAGGCGTATCGGGTGTCCACGGCCTCTGCAGCTCTTCCTCCACACACCCCACCAGAGTGTCTGGACAAGCACACACTGCAACCTGCTCTGATGTGTCCTATCCCATAGACTTCACTCTCCTCTCTGTGGCCACAAAAGGTCAAAAGCAGGGCTAGGAAGACAGTGCAGTTGGTGAAGTGTTTGCTGCTGGAGCATGGGGGCCTGAGTTTGGATTCCTGGCACCTACCTAAAAAGTGGGGTGTGAAAAAAGTGGGGTGTGGCAGTGTGCTCCTGTCATCCCAGATCTTGGGAGGCAGAGACAGGAAGATTCTTGGGCCTTGCTGGTCGGTCAGTCTAACCACATTGGTGAGCTCCAGGTTTAGTGACAGACACTGTTTCAAAAAGTTAAGTTGGATAGCAAACAAAGAAGACATGTAATGTCAACCTCTGGCCCCCCCACACACACAGAGAGAGAGAGAGAGAGAGAGAGAGAGAGAGAGAGAGAGTGAGAGAGAGAGAGAGAGAGAGAGAGAGAGAGAGAGAGAGAGAGAGAGAGAGAGAGAGAGAATGTGAAGATCCTGTCTTGTCTTAGGGTTTTTATTGCTGTGAAGAGGCACTATGACCATGGCAACTCTTTAAAGAAAACATTTAATTGGGGTAACTTGCTTATGGCTTCAGAGGATCAGTCCATTGTCATCAAGGCAGGGAGCGTGATGACACGCAGTCAGACATGGTGCTGGAAGTGAGAGTGTGATATCTTGCTGGCAACAGGAAGTCAACCGAGACACTGGGCAATATCCTGAGCATAGGAGACCTCAAATCCTGCCCCTACAATGACACACTTCCTCCAACAAGGCCATACCCACCCCAACAAAGCCATACTTCCTAATAATGCCACTCACTCCCTGTGAGATTATGGGGACCAATTGCATTCAAACTACCACAGATCCCAACTTTTTAAAAATTATTTTTATAAACAGCAATTCAGTCATGTCAAATTGCTTTGATATACTCAGAGGGAAATGAGTAGAAGGCAAATTCACAAGCGTCTACTTACTTAGATGCATTTGTCCTTTAGAAAAAAACGACTCAAACGAAGGTTTCCCTTGATGCTTTAAATTTCACAGAAGACCCAAACAGCACCTAAGCGGTTTATTTTTGTGAGGGCAACTGGCCCTCATGCTTCACTTAGCTATCCATACATTATCGTAGGAAGATTTTTATAACACTTGCTACATCCTAAATGCTTTCAAGTCATTAATAAGCTATCTCTCTGTGAATCTTCAGGTCGCTATTGACATCACCCACTTTGAGTGAGCTATCCAGACTCAGGGTTAAGTGGCTGACCCAAGGTTAGAGAATGAGACAATAATGAGTCTGAAATAGCAGACTTTGCCCAAAAGAGGAAAATCCAACACTGTATTATTTATTGGAAAAAGGCTGGACTCAGCCAGGCCACTTTAAAAGTCAAAGGCAAGAGGAGGATTCATTGCATGCTGGGATAATCCCTGTGAAAATGTGGCCTCTTTCAGTATTGGACAAAGTTCATTACCTGCCTGTCCCGGTCCAGCAGGGACCCTTAATTACAGACACCAAAACTGTCACTAGACACTTTGTTCCTGGTGTTTATATAGAATTCACACTTACATAATTTCTAACAATGACTTGTTTTTGTTGTGTAGTCTGAGGCAGGGTCTCATATGACCCAGACTGGTCTCAAACTCACTGTGCAACAGAGACTTCATGTGCCACCATTCCTGGCTATTCAAAACCGCTTTCTTAGAGAGTAATGGGAAAGGGGGTCTAGGCCCAGAGTTAGCTAAATTTGGTATTTTTATCTTAATGTAGAAATCATTTAAACATATTTTTATTAGTTTTGTGTGTCTGTATGTGGGCATATGTAGGTGAATGCAGATGCCCAGGGAGGCCAGAGGTGCCAGATCCTTTGGAGCTGGAGTCCCTGGCTTTTACTGGGTGGTAGGACTTGAACTTGGGTACTCTGCAAGAGCAGTTTGTGCGCTAAACCTCTGTGCCATCTCTCCAGCCTAAAATCATTGTAAATGCATCAGAGAGCCAGTATTCTATTTTTTCTTAGTATAGACAGTTTAAAACATATATGACTAAAAGTTATATTATAGCTTATTGATGCCAGACATAAAGGCCCATGGCTGTAATCTCAGCTCTTCGGATTCTAAGGCAGGAGGAATGTGATTTTCAAGGTAGTCAGGACTACATAGTTTGAGGCCAGCCTACCTAGTGAGACTCTGACTTGAAAACTTAAAATTTAACGAAAGATTGTAGGGGTGGTAGTGGCACACTCCTTTAATACAAACACTCAGGAAGCAGAGGCAGGTGGATCTTTGAGTTCCAGGACAGTCTGGTCTACAGAGTTCCAGGACAGCCAGGGCTACACAGAGAAACCTTGTCTAGAAAAATAAAAAAATAATTAATTAATTAATGAAAGGTTAAAACCACAGTAATGGGTCCTGTAGGTCAAAATGATGTGAGTTCTTTTTTGTAAATTTATCTATTATGTATGCAGCGTTCTGTCTGCATGTATCCCTGCATGTCAGAAGAGAGCACCAGATCTCATTACAGATGGTAGAGAGCCACCTTGTGGTTGCTAGGGATTGAACTCAGGACCTCTAGATGACCAGTCAGGGCTCTTAACCTCTGAGCCATCTCTCCAACTCCATGATCAGAGTTATTGTAATGATACAGACCCTTTCTCAGCCCTTAGTGAGCTTCACTCCGGGAGCCAAAGTATAGGAAAATCACCAGTCACACTAAATAAGTGGCTTGTAGGTTTGTCTCATGCAAGAAGAATAAGAAAACATGGACCTGAACTCATGAACAGAGCTCATGTAGGGGTATAAAGGAAAAGGAAGTAGAGCTGGGCAGTGGTGGTGCACGCCTTTAACCCCAGCACCTGGGATGTCTGTTGCTACTTAGAGAAACCCTGTCTTAGAAAGGGAGAAAGAACTCTTGCGGTGGGGGATGGCTCCAAGGGAGGAATATCATCCTGTTGTCCAAGCCTGGCAGACTTTTATGGATCTCAAGGTGGAAATTGGGTAGAAACTGAGAAATCTTAGAGAGTGGTCATTTTTAGTGCATCGTTAGTGGAACCCATGCATACACTATGCATGCTCCCTCAGTCCAACTGGAAAGTTACTCCTCCATTCAGAAGCACACTTAGTACTGCCTGTGACACCGTGACCCAACACAGGCTCGCACTTACTGCCCAGGGACAGCTAGCTCCTGACTCAGTAAATGCTACTCTGGGCTACAGCATGGGGATGGTGTTGTTCAATAGATGAAGGAAGCTACAGAAGGGATTTGAACTCAACTTCTTGTACGTTCCAGATTCAGCGAGTGATTGCTCCTCCTAACTGGCTGCATCACCGGGCTGGCATTCTATCCTCTCTGCACCCACCAATAACACCAGCTCTTTGCTGTTGCACCATACTGTAGGAAGGGCAGGAGGGTTAGTCCATGTTCATCATGGTGGGAAGCAGACAGGCATGGTGCTGGAGCAGTAGCTGGGGCTTTACATCCTGATGCACAGGAAGCAGGAGAGAGAGAGAGAGAGAGAGAGAGAGAGAGAGAGAGAGAGAGAGAGAGAGAGAGAGAGAGAGAGAGAGAGAGAGAGAGAGAGAGACTGGCATGGGCTTTTGAAGCCTCTAAGTCTACCCCCAGTGACGCACCTCCTCCAATAAGGACACACCTCTTATCTTTCCCAAACAGTTCCACTAACTAGGGACCAAACATTCAACCATAGGAGTCTATGGGGGTCACTCTCATTCAAATCACTACACTCTTTCTCAAAAAGAAATTGTGTGTGTGTGTATGTGTGTGTGTGTGTGTGTGTGTGTGTGTGTGTGTGTGTGTGTGTGTGATACAGAAAGGGATAAACTGGGGTAAAAAAGAAAGAAACATCCCCAGCAATAGCAAAGGTCAGGGGTTACCCTCCTTCACCCTCTTCTCAGTTTCCCCCTCCAGGTGTCAACTGTTGAGCAGTAGCTGTTCCCTAGACTCTTTGCTGTAGGCTCTGTGTGCATCACCTCACTTAACGACCCAACAACCCCACTGTGAAGACACCATCATTGCTTCCAATTTTTAATGGAGAAGTTGAGGCTTTGACCAGCCACAGAGCTGGCCAGTTGCATGCTAGCATCTGTCCTTTTTCTACTTACCCTTTGGGGTGGTTTGAGTGAGAACGGCCCCTAGAGCCTCCTATATGTGAATGCTCAGCCCCAGTCAGAGGAACTGTGGCTTGGTTGGGGGAAGTGTGTCAGTGGGGGTGGGCTTTGAACTCTCCCCCTCTCTGCCTGGAGATCAGAACTACTGCCCCAGCGCCGTGCCTGTCTGCTTCCTACCGCGATGATCTTGGACTCACCCTCTAAAACTGTGAGCAAGCCTCCAGTTAAACGTTTTCTTTTGTAAGAGTTGCCTTGATCATGGTGTCTCTTCAAAGTCATAGAGCAGTAAATAAGAGACTGCTGAACATAGCCTTTTCTACGTCACAACTCTGCAGAAACAGAACTGAACTACTGTCTGAGGCACCATATTGAGCTTTGTAAACTCATTCACCTGCATGGACATTTGAGCAACTTCTGTGTTCTTCTTTAACCCCTCTTATCTATGACTGGGGTAGGGGGCATTGTAAAATGTACCCTCCTGGGTCCTGTAGCTGTCTCAGCCCCCAAATAACACACAAGACACTATATTAATTATGAAGCTGTTGGATGTTTGTTATGGTTTCTTAATGGCTATCTCTGACTTAATTATTAACCCATAATTACTAATATATAGTTCTCTAAGGACTCATCTTTCCGAGGACGCCCTACTGACACATCCTTTCCTCCCGGGAGATTACATGGTGACTCTCTACTCCTGACTACATGCCCCAGAATCCTCTTCAACTCCTATCCCACCTATCTTACTTCCCTAGTGGCCAACAGTGCTTTATTTACACATACACAGAAGGACTTCCCCCATCAGGGTGTCATACAGTGAACGCCTTTAAGAAACCGATTTGAGCATTAGATTTTTCTTTGAAAGGACATTGGAATTGCTACAGCTGTGTTCAGGAGGTTTTACATATAGAGTTGTCACCACTAAGCAAGGTGGGCTCCTTTGAGGAAAATTATACTAATGCAGCCCTGTCCACCATTTTAACCTTAAACATACACCCCAGGATCTCCAGCTAAAAATGCTTAAAAATATGTTTATTGTGTCTCCTTAAGTTATTACCTTTGCAAACTGAAGTTCGGGTGGGGGAGCCACACCTACGTGAAAGACTCCATGAGGCTGATTGAGTGATGACAACATCTGTGATTGTGGAGAGTTGGAATGTTGCAGGTCTGGAGCCAATTATCTTGGGCTATCTCTGCCCTTTAAATAGTCCTTTATTGTACATGCCTGTGTGTAGCCTAACATCCCTGGGACTATCTGGTAAATGCTTTTGTGATTTATGAACTGACCCCTAGCTTTTACCAACTCAAAGGCTACATGTGTCACCAGTTAGTGCTGAAGCCTATAGCAGAGATCCCCATCCCTTTCTCTATTCCTCCTCTGCCAACGTTCCCACCAATGCGTTTTCTTATTTAACTTTTTAACTCTCTCTCTCTCTCTCCCTCTCTCTCTCTGTGCGTGTTTGTGTTTGTGTGTGTGTGTGTGTGTGTGTGTGTGTGTGTGTGTGTGTGTGTAGGGTTAGAGGGTAACCCATGGGAGTTGTTTCTGTCCACATGATTGAATTCAGGACATCAGGCTTGGTGGCAAACAGTTTACACACTGAGCCATTTTGCTGACCCTCCAACAATGAATTTTTTAAAATTTGTGTGTGTGTGTGTGTGATTGTACACATATGGAGGTCACATAACAACTTTCTGGAATCAGTTCTCTCTTTCTACTGCTGTTCCAGGGATGAAATTCGGGCTGTCAGCTTGGCATCAAGTATCTTTATCCCCCATGTCATCTCATTGGCTGCATCCACCTGGGTGTGTGTGTTTTGTTTTTGTTGCTGTTGTTTTAAGATAAGGTTTCTCTGTATAACAGTCCTGGCTGTCTTAGGACTTGCTCTGTAGACCAGGCTGACCTCAAACTCAGAGATCTGCTTGCCTCTGCCTCCCTAGTGCTGGGATTGAGGGAGTGTGCCACCAGTGCCTGGCCCATCTGTGTATTTTTAAAGCTCCTTGAATTATTAATTTATTTCTACTGTTACTATAAAATGCCTTATTGGAGCAAGGAATCTGCGGTAAATTAAGCCACTGTTCCTGAGCCATGACCACTCTGTTGCATTCCAGAATAAACTCTTATTCCCTTTGAGGCAAGAGCTGTGTATATTATATTGGTTTTAAACAGCAAGATCAGGAATATACTGCTTCAGGGAGCATGCTCAGGTGTGGTGGTATATTGTTTATGATCTAATAAAACTTGCCTGGAGATCAGAATGCAAAGTTAGCTACAGCTATAAGAGCTGGGCAATGGTGGTATACGTCTTTAACCTCAGGACTCAGGAGACAGAGGCAGATGAATCTCTGTGAGTTTAAGGCCACCCTGGGCTACATGAGAGTGAATAAGTCTAAACGAGAAACAGAGCTCACACCTTTGATCCCAGCATCAGAGAGAATATAAGGAGCTCAGTGCAGTCTCAGGAAGCAGTCTGAGATTTGGTGGAGAGCAGTGCAGTCTGGAGATGCAGTTGGAGGTTCAGGGGATCACCTCTTCAGTCTGAGCGTTGGTAGAGGTGAGAGCTCTCTAGTGGCTGGCTGCTTTGCTTCTCTGATCTTCAGCTTTAACCTCAATATCTGTCTCTGGGTTTTTACTATTAGTGCTACACTCAGGAATGATTCAACCCCTGTGTGCACATGTGCAGGCTCTGTGAGGAAATCCCTACACAGAAGAGGGCATTGCTTTGGAGATGACCCCCGAAGCTTGCCTCACCTTCTACAGGGGAACGAAACTTCCTTCACTCTTTTACATCTCGTTCTTGTGCTTGCTTTGCGTTTTCAGCCACCAAGGTGCATATGAACCGATTATGTGCAGTTAGAGTCACATTAGTAACTGATTATCCCTTTCTCTGTGTCCTCAGCAGCAATGGAAATGATTATCTTAGAGCAATTAGTTGATTAAAAAAAACCAACAACTGATAGATTGAATTTGATTTTCCTGTATGTGTAGGTATCCAGTGTGGAGTATTCATTCACTTGCTGGCAGGATGTCAGTCTTCTGTGTGGATTATTGTTCTTTTATCCAGTTGGCCACTGGAATATTAATGTTCATCCAATCAACTTGAATGAATAACTGGGTATCAAATTTATTGTCATTTTTCATAGTCTCTTTACTTTAAAGTTGTTGTCCTTTCATCATGTTTCATTTTATTTGTGTGTGTGTGTGTGTGTGTGTGTGTGCATGTATGCAGGAACTAACAGAGGCCAAAAATGAGAGTTCGATTCCTGGAACTGGAGTCACAGATGATTGTGAGTTGGCAATGTGGGTGCTGAGAACTAAACCAGGGACCCATGGGAGAGCAGCAAGGGCTCTAAATTGCTGAGCCTTCTCTCTAACCTCTGGTTCTGTTAATTTGCTAGCATCTGAAAGTGTTTACTTAAACTCAACATTTCTCGTTGTGATGTCTCTCATCTGAGGGTCAGATATTCATTTTCCTTTCTCCAGATGAACTGTTTTCATCATTTCCAAGAGGTTGCCCAATGAAATCCAAGGTTCAAAGTAACACACGCAGAGAGAAATGACATATGGCCGTCTCCATCCCAGATTTATTAGAACAATTGGTTGCTGTGAGCCACAGGTCTTCATCCACCCAGAACCAATGGGTATGAGCCAATCTCTGCACACTCCTGGCTCCCTGAGCTCTTGGCAAGCCTGCCCAGCATCTAACAGCTCTCACTATGGAAAGTTAAAAAAAATCTTTCATTGCAGCTCATTTGAAGTTCTTAGATGGCCATGAAAATTCATTTTCTTTTGTTTCACGCTCAGTGGAGACAGAACAGCAAGGCACTGTCCCCAGGGAATGATCCTTTTTCTTTGTTTAACATTTGCCCACACGGCGGACTCTCAACAAATAATTCCTGATTAATGTTGATATTTGAATCTCTGACTAGAACTGCATCACTCCAAATCAAAACAGCCGACAATTTTTTTCTTTTTCTCCTTTTTTTAAACTATTGTATCGTCTTCCTATTCTTACATTCAAGGAATCCTGTTTCTCTTGAAGTTTAGTCTCCTAGTTGGGACAAAAAAGAGCCAGTTCTCCTAACAGCTCTGCCCCAGAGCTCTCCCATGGGTGGCTAAGTGTCCCTAGTACTCTTGCCAGTAGTTTGACCTGTCCACGGGAAGTAGAGAAAATTGTGGATGTGATTGTTCCACACGAGCGCGCGCGCGCGCACACACACACACACACACACAGAGTTTTTAAAATGTGAACTGTCTCCCACAGGCTCATGTGCTTGAAGATTTGGTTCCTACTTGGTGGCACCATTTGGGGAGGTTGGGGAGCCTTTAGATGGTGGGACTTCACTGGAATAAGTGGGTCACTAGGGGGGATGGGTCTTAGAACTTATACCCAACCCTACTTCCTGTCCTCACTTGAATTCTTGGTCTATAGAGACAAGAGCAAGCCTGCTCCTGCATGCAGCCTCCTGCAGTTTTGCCTTCCCTGTCATGATGGACGTACTCCTACAGGCCAGTCTTCTCTATAGATGGTTCTCGGCAGATATGTGGATTACAGCAATAAGAAAAGAATTTACCCCCTGACGTATTCTAAACTGAAATGAAGACTGAAGGCTGGAGAAAACAAGGCTGGGAACAGGACAGATGTGAAAAACAGACACAATACTTGACTGTGGCTCACAAGACAAACTGGTTTTAACAACATTGTCTTGTTTGCTACACTTTCCAAAGAGAAGACAGACCTGATGGCCACTGAAGTTCGTATAGAAATTAGAGGTACAAATGCAGCGATTCCTGGTTATGAAGAAGGAAGAAACTGCTGGTCCTCCCTCCACATCCCACTGCCTATGCCATTTTGAACCACAGCTGAGCCCTAAGCAGGCTTTCCCAGTGAAGCCTCTGTTCTTGCCTTCTTTCCAGCAGCAAGCCAAGAACGTCTCAGACAGATGTCTTTCCACAAAAGCAATGCTTTTATATAACCAAAGCTTGATTTATCTTGCCTTCTTAACAGATGTCCAAATATATTTTTATTCTTACCATCGCACTTTCAAACCCAGTGCCCATCTTTGAGTCAACAGTGAGTGACTCGGTTCCTTTACGTGCATGTCTTATTAAAAATAAGCAAGCAAGGAGGGGAGAACTCTGCTGGTATTCTTTCTCTGGGAATATCAACGTCTCCAGGTTGGGTGGATAACAGTATGTGTTCATTCTGTCTCCACCTAACCACAGGTGTGGCACAGAGATCTACACAGAAGGAGGAAAACAGGGACCAGTGTCCTGCTTTCTAACGCTCTGGTGTTCACTTCAAGGACAACTGTGACTAGGGCTTGGAGTAAGTATCCTCAAATAACCTCTCATGAATCCATGTCCATCTCATAAGCAGAAAGCTCTCAGGGCCTTCCCCACCCAAGCTTCCTTCCTCTCCTTCTCATTTCCAAGTTGTTTGATTAAGAACTGTGCCATCCTATCCCTACCTCAGGCTGTTTGCTCACCTCCCTGCCACGACAGGAAAGGCTCTGTTCATGGGAAGGCAGCTGTGTGTGGCCCCCTCAGGAAGGGTGGCCCTCCTGGGCTGAAGCAGACAGGCAACCCAGCCTCAGCTCCCACCCCAGCTCCTCAGAGCCTCTTTGTGAGGCTAGTTCTGACTGTGGCACTTGCCAGGAAACGAAGGTTCCAGGGCCATAGGCAGGCCGGCCCGTCAGCTGTCCAGCTTCATGTAAATGCTATCTTATCTTGGCCGGCATTTCCTTGGAATGTTTATTTGGTAAAGAAGAAAACTAAGATCAGACTGAGCTTTAAGAAGTAGCTGCAGAAGCTGGGCAGTGGTGGCTTGCACCTTTAATCCCAGGCAGAGGCAGGCAGATCCCTGAGTTCGAGGCCAACCTGATCTACGGAATGAGTTCCAGGACAGCCAGAGAAACCCTGTCTCAGAAAAGCAAAACAAACAAAGAAAAGAGGGAATACAGGTCCCTCACCTTGGACCCCAAGTGTCAGGCAGGCGATTTATTCTTTGGAGAAGCTGAAGGTAAGAGCAGCAGGTGACCCTGTTCTTTGTTGTGCTCAGCAGATCCTTGGCCTGTCCCCACCAGAGCTGAGCAGCACTCCAACTTGTGACAACCACAAAAGTCTCCAGGCATTGCCAAAGCTCTCTTGGAGATAAAGATAGATTGTCCCAGCTAAACATGAGTTCCAGAAAGATCCTGTAAGGTAATATTGGGTGTGTTATTATCTGCCATTTATCTGATGCTCAGATTTCACTAGGAACTGTGGTTAATTGTTGCTATCAGGAGGACTGGCGGTATGGGCCATGTGGTCAGTCTGTAAACCTTTCTCATTTTAACATCAGGTCAAAATCCATTTAGTGAAACGCTGTGATAGCACTTAAGCAGAGCTGTACCAGACAATGTGATCTTACTCCAGGACAGACACAGCGGAGTAGAATTGATGGTCAGGAAAGAAATCCTTACCTCTAGGGTCAACTGACATTTAACAAAAAATGCCACAATCATTCAAACGATAGTGCATGGTGGAGTAGACTTTTCAACAAATGGTTCCAGATATGATAACTGGACAGCCTAAGGCAAAGGAGTGAGGTCAGATAGATGTCTCACAACGAGCAGAATAAAACTCACTCAAGATTACCCAAATACAAAGGAAAGAACAAAATCTCTAAAAATGCCTATGCAAAATAGAGGGCAAACTCTTCAAAACAAAACGTTTCACATTTGTTTATTTACTTATCTCTGGTGGGCACATGTGTGTCATAGCACACATGTGAGGTCAGAGGACAACCCACAGGAGCTGGCTCTCTCCTTCCATCGTGTGGACTTTTCCATCATGAAGATCTGTGCACTCATGTAAAAAGCTTTTCCTTTGTATTCCCAGCGCTGGGGAGACAGAAACAGGCAGATCAGCTCAGCCTACTTGGTGAGCTCCAAGACAGGAGAGATCCTGTCTCAAAAAACACACGGGATGTGTGCAAGGCCCTGGAACTGATTGCCAGCATTTCAAAAGTAAAAGAATATATTTGTTCCAAGTTGACATTGAGACTACATTTCTGAACCTGGTGTGGTGGCTCATACTTTTAAACCCAGTACTCCAGATAGAAGCAGCTGGATCTGAGTTCAAGGCCAGCCTGGTCTACAGAGCAAGTTCAAGGACAGCCAGAGCTATACAGAGAAACCCTGTCTGACCTCCCACCCCACAAAAGGACTACATTTCTGCAGAGGCACCCTTGTTCTCATTGGGTTTTATTCTCTGGACATTACGTATGCCTAAGCAGAATAAAATCACTCTTCAGACTGTAGCAAATCTTTTACGAATACTTTTCTAGGAAACCTCCCCCCCCCCACAATTTTCTGAAATGAAAAACTTCAGTTCATCATGAATTGAATGCACAATAGCAGATATTTTCTATATGTTTTGCATGATAGTTTTAAGTCCTATCGAGGAGAAAAATTAAAGACTAAAGGATGTGAAAGGTTCTTCTAGAATAATGAAAGGATGTGATTTCAACACTTTCTCCTTCGGTAAAGATAAGAATAGAGATGCTTCTCTGATAAACCTTTGAGAGAGTCTGAGTGCACTTTGAAAATGTCAGGCACAATAGTAGGAAACTGCTTCTGGGAACATTATCTGATTGCTTTGGGAGAGCTAAGGTTATTGGTCCGGAGGAAGCTGAGTAAATTATGCTGAAGGCAAAGCACACTGTTTATGCCAGGTTCTCTACATAGTCCCATGACTAAGGAAACCCTTCCTCAACAGCCCAGCTTCACTTTTGTAGCATTGTTATGGTTTGATTTGATTTTCGTGTATGCATGGGTATCTATGCACCACGTACATGCCTTCTGTGTGAGGAGATCAGGAGTAGCATTGGATCCTCTGGCACTGGAGTTACAGATGTTGGGAGCAGCTGTGTGGGTGCTGGGAAGCAAACGTAGGTCCTCTGCCAGTGCTCTTAACCTCAGAGCCATCTCTCTGTCCCTACTGCATCAATGGATGTTCACACACTGTGTTTAGCTTTATCTAAAGTGTGTCAGCTTTGGTAAAGTGACATTTTTCTGAGGGTGTTCATCAAACAGCAAGCATATGACTGAATCGATGGAAAGTGCTCCTTTTCACCCTCCACAGACTTTGAACAGTGCTCACAGGGTGAGCCTACAACCATTTGTGTGGCTTGGCCGCTGCTGCAATAAGACAAATAATGAAAAGAGAAGGTAAATTTTACTTTTATATTGTGGGATCAAGCCCAAGACCTTATGCAGAGAAGGAAAATTGAAGTTTTAAAGCTAATACTTGTAGACCAACGCCCAATGTTCAGTCAGTCATTCTAGAAATATTCTACTATCCATTAAAAAAATAAAAAACACACATATGTATTTCAGAATTATGTATAACTATGCCCTCACCCTTACTTCCATACTGGATAATGAATCCAGAGCTTTGCACATGTAAGCAAGAACTTCACATTGTATCTTCAGCCCTTTCAAACAATTTTATTTTGACACAAAGTCTTGCTCTGCATTCTAGGCTGGCATCCAATTTGTGATCCCTCTGCCTCAGTTTCCTGGATAACTGAGATGACAGGCTTCTACCACCATGATCATTCATATATTTTTTTGGTTGAAACCAAGACTGAGCAAATAAGGGGATTAATTTGTCATGGGACTTAGTACAATTTGTTTAACCCATTCATGCCTCAGTTTCCTGGTTTTAGATCAAGGCCTATAACATCATGTATCATGAAAGCCTGTTGCCATAAGAGCCTGTTGTGAGGCCACCTGCATACAGAGCTTTGAAGAGTGTCTGGAAGGCATTTCCTTGTCTTACTTGGAGTTACTATTGCTATGATGAAACACCATGACCAAAAAGGGATTGGGGAGGAAAGGGCTTATACCTCCACATTGTAGACCATCACTGTAGGAAGTCAGGACAGGAACTCAAGCAGGCCTGGAACCTGGAGCTGGTACAGAGGCCATGGAGGGTGTAACTTACTCCCTTGCTCTTCATGGCTTGCTCAGTCTGCTTTCTTATGGAACCCAGGACCACGAGCCAAAGGATGTTACCACCCACAATGGGCTGGGCCCTCCCTCATCAATCACTGATTAAGAAAATACCCTACAGGCTTGCCTATAACCCAATCTTAGGAGGCATTTTCTCAAGGAAGGTTCATTTGTCCCTCTAGCTTGTGTCAAGTTGACATAAAACTAGCCAACACACCTATCTATTACATTTTTCTATTATGTATGTTTCTTTGACACTAAGGCCTATAATCTATAATTGTCTGCAATTGTCAAACTCCAAAACCTTAAATCTGGTCATGTAGCTTGAAGTGAACTGACAATAGGCTGATATATGGCTTTGTCCGTTTTAGTATAAGCATTTCTCTGTTTGCCACAGTAATACTAATGAATTTCCCCTTCCTACATCTGCAACTTTTAAATTCTAAAACATTGGTGATCATGGACCTATGTCAATAAGATGCCAGCTCAACTCAAGGGAGAAACAACCAGCTTTGGTCTCATAGACTCCTGGCTTTGAGCCTAACCCTGTCATTTGCTTTGTGGTAGTTTGGGTGATTGACATGTGTAAGATCCACCCCTAGATTAGTAACCTTCTGCATCACTTTGACCAAAGATTCCTCATAAGAGCCAGAAAAGATTTGGGGAAACATAAGGTAGAGATTTCTTTGACATTTGAGTTTTGGGACTTTGGCCCACCATAGCAGAGCAGGCGTGGTGGAGGGACTCCATCTGCTATAGTGTGTTGGAGACTCCAGCTCTTAGCAGATCAGAAAGCTGAGCAATCAAAACTAGGGTTCAGCCTGTAACCTCCAGATCTAATCCTAGTTAACTACTTCTGTTACCTGTGTCCCACTGCCTCTCCAAACAGCTTTGCCAAACTGAAAGCCAAGCACTCAAAATAGGAGCCTGTAGGGCAATCTTAGAGTCACACCATAGCAACTCCCACCCATTACCCACTAGATGTCTTCCTCACCAGTGAGCACAATTTGGAGGAAGCCCTGATCTTGGACTGTGCACCTGTGCTCCGCCCAACAGACCAAGCCAGAATAGTTAGAGTTTAATCTTAGTAAATGGGCTTTGGTTGCCTGCAAGAGACTCTGTAGCCAATTAACTGATTAGGCAGTAAACAACTAGTTAAGGTATTTGATTAGTGGGTGATTCAGCTGTAGCCAATGAAGTTATTTTCTGTGTTCTGCTTTTCCATAAATGTTGTCCCATTGTGTTGCTGTTGGCTGGAGTTCTCAGAACCTTGCTCTGGTTTGGTTTGGGGAGCTGTCTAGTTGGCTGAACTGTTTTCTGGCACTCAGAGAACCGCTACTGGAATTAATTGGCCTAAGGACTTTTCCTTTTAACATCACCAGTCACTGCTTTGGGAGAGTGCCACATGAGTGGCTTGTTCAAGGCCACCCTCCCCCTGCACGTTTAGATAGTTATCTCTCAGGCGGATGGCGTATGAGCCGGCTGAGAACGTTCTGTGGAATTCTGAGAATGGAGACAGTGATGCAGGGAAGGACTCTGGCTGTCGCTGTTTTCCCACTTGTCTCTTGCTGCCCTCCACTAGCAGTCTACCAAGGGGACCTCCTAAAGGACGGGAGCCCAGGAGGTAACGTGCACACAATGACTGATGGCTGAATGTGGTGCCAGGCTTTATTTGCACGCCAGTTACAATAGAAAAAGAAGTGAAGGTATGTTTCATCCTGTTTCATCCCATCACTGCAGGCTGCAAAGACTACAGAAGACCAGAGGATGTGGGAGAGGCGTGTTCGCTGGCTTGGACTAAGTGAATTAAGACGGTAGCTGCAGGCCAGGGATCTCATCCCTGACTGTACAGCAGGCTCGCCCAGGCACCTCAGAAACAAGAAGGCCCTCAGGAGAACAGGTGGCCCTAAGTCCCAAGAGAGGACTCCCAGGTGGCAGGGTTTCAAAAACTGTCTTCAGGTGAGTCTGCATTCAGCTCTGCTATAGGTCAGTGAGCTGCTGCCTGCTCCCCAGGGAACAGTAGTGATGCCCAGGTCCCAAATCCCAGAAAATCCCAGTCAGCTGACCTGGTATGGGAGATGGGACAAACGTCCATTTTTTTAATTTTGGGATTCAGAGGAGTGATTGCAGAAAAAAGAATACTAAAACTAAGCAAATAAAAAATCATTCTTAGCCGGGTGTTGGTGGCGCACACCTTTAATCCCAGTACTTGGGAGGCAGAGGCAGGTGGATCTCTGTGAGTTCAAGGCCAGCCTGGTCTACAGAGCGTGTTCCAGGACTCTCTGGTCCTTAAATGTGGGCTGTACTCTGCTTTTTAGCATTTTGCAAAAATATTGTCTGTTTGCGAGCTTTTCTTGTCAAGCGTTGTGAAGGCTCTGATGTGAGATGTACAAGTGCCTTGGGAGATGAAGCCCTATCTACAGTTTCAATATATCCGTTTCCTTCACACAGACACACATAGAAACATACAGACCAACATGCACAGACATACACAAACAGACAGATGCACGGAGGCTCCTCTTTCATTCTGCTCCCCCCCCCCCCAGTCTACCCACGTAACATTGCAGAGTCGCTGTCATGTAAGGTCTGAGACACTGGGGCTCTGGCGAATCCTGGGAGGGTCATCAAAGCTTTTGAGGCCTTTTAGCTTGGCTGCAAACATTCCTTCTGTTGTGAGGACTTTTTATTTTGAAATTTGGAGGTGGCTTTTTGTTTTACATTTACTTATTTGTTTTGCATGTGATTGGGTATGGATGTGCCATGACATGCATGCCCAAGTCAGGACAACCTGTGAGAGTCATTTCTCTCCTACTGTGCCGGTTGGAGAGGTGGAAATCAAGCCACCAGGCTGGTGACAAAGCCCTCTTAACCTCTTTACCGGGCTGAACCATGTCCAGAGCAAGCCTTTTGTTCTTAAGACTCCTTCCACTCTGTGTTTTCCTGTTTATCAAGAGAAAGCCCTTCCTCTCTTTCCCACAGCAACAGCTGGTGTGGGAGCCACCCTGCCCTCTTGTGTCCTTCGGTAGCATGAAGGCCTGGCACTATCACCTGCCAGGTGTCATCCCACTAGAGGTGTTGGGGCAGATGTTGTTACCTCTGCCTACATGACAGCCAGATGAAAGCACAGCCAGCCTGTAAACAAATATGTTCTCTGTCACTGAGTTCTTGCAGTGAATTCTTTTAAGAAAGAAAAGCTAGAGACACCAAGGATTAAACACCACAAGGAGGAGGCAGACAGCGATGGATTCCACTCGTCTCATTCTTCTTGGGGAGAAGCCTTTTTTATTTTTTGGCTTTATTCATATACCACTGACAAAATGTATGCATTCAAGGTATATACAATGTGATAATTTGATACATATATGCATTGTGAAATGATTGCCATAATCAAGGTAATTAACATGTCTATCACAGTGCATAGGTTGTGATTTGTGTGTGTATACGTGTGTGTGTGTGAAAAAGAGAGCGAGAGAGAGTACGTGCTGACAAGAGAATTTAAGATGAACTCTCAGTGAGTTTCAAATATGCAACACAACATTTTATTGTATCTTTGTTGTTTTGTTTTTTAAAAGATGGGGTCTCTCTATGTACCCCTGGCTGTCTTGGGACTCTTTATGTAGACCAGGCTGCCCTCAAACTTGCAGGGATCCACCTGCCTCTGCCTCCTGAGTGTTAGGATCAAGGGTGTGCACATCATGCACTAGCACAATACAGAGTTGTTAACCACAGTTACCAGACTGTGTGCTCCAGCCTGGAGCTTATTCCTTTCCCTTTTTTGAGGACAGGGTCCTATGTATCTCAGGCTTTCCTGAAACTTGCTGTGTAACCAGGGTTGGTTGAATTTCTGATCCTCTACTTCTCTGTTTATGCTGTGCTGGGTAGTAAAAGCAGAACTTCATGCACCCCAAAAAGCAATGCTCTGGGTGAGCTCCATCCCCAGCCCCTACTTTTGTTATCATTGAAAGTTGAACACTGGGATCAACATCTCCCCCATTTCCTCCATGCCTCTGGCAACTCATTCTATGGTCTGTTTCTGTGAATTTATTTAAGGTTCTGCCTACAAATGAGATCACGCGTGTACATGGAGTTTTTCATTGGGACTGCTGGCTCACCAAACAACCCCACAGAAACTTATTATTAACTGTAAATGCTTGACCAATACTTTAGGCTTGTTGCTGACTAGCTCTTACAACTTAAATTAACTTATATTTCTTATCTACGCTCTGCTGTGTGGTGGTTCTTCAGCATGGCATGTTCATCTCCTGCTTCTTCTGCATCTGGCAACTAACCTCTGCCTGCCTAGCTATTGGCCACTCAGCCCTTTATTAAACCAAGGAGAGCAACAAATATCACAGTGTACAAAGACTGTTCCACAGCCCATGTGTCCTCCTGTGTCTGGCTTATTTCTCTTTACATAATGCTTACCAGGCTCATCCGTGTCTTTACACTTGGCAAGTTTTCCTTTTTCTTACACTGAACACGTGAGCGTGTGCTCATGGGGACACACACACACACACACACACACACACACACACCATCACACCACTGGTTTATTCATTCGTCTGTCCACAGATATTTAAGCTGTCTCTGATCTTGGCTGCTGTCTAATATTGCAGTGAACTTGGGATTGAAGACATGTCTTGGAGACCCTTATTTCATCCCTTTGGATTTAGATTCCCATGCTTTATGATGGCTTAATATTCTTTATAGCAATGCAAAGATGATAAACATTTGTAGAAACTGTACTTTTACTTTGGGGTTGGGCTCTTTTCCTGGGCTGATGATACAGGCAATTCAGATGCCAGCCATCTCCCATCCCCATAGCTACCTGACACAGTATTAATGTACTGCGCCATGCTTCTACAAGTTAGGATGTCTAGAAGGTTCAATGGATTAAGTGCATTTCAACCTACGACACTGTCAACTTGCCTTGAGATTTTAGGGCCTTATGTGCATGGTAAGTCAAAGTACAACTACACACTCGGAAGCATTGCTGAGTGGTCTGATGGGGGAGGCAGAGAATGAACTCTCCTTTGTCTTTGGAGGCTTGGCCAGAAGCCCTGAAGGCACTTGCTCCAAGAAGAGGGACACTGTGAGTTCTCTGGGAAAAGAAATACAGGAAATATTGACAGTCTCTTTGGTATGCAATATATGCAAATCAGCTGCATTTAAAGCAGGAGCTGAAGCACAGACACTTTATGAAGAAACAGTTAGTACTCAATGGTGGTTTTAGTCACACCACTGCCAGGACGGGGTCAGGCCCAGAACCCTCCTGGTTATTTCTCCATGCTTCTAGCTTCCTGTCATTTTGCCTGCAATGGCGTGATTCCCAAAGATGCAGAGGTGGTAGCCATTCCCAGTATCTGCTGTCCCTCCCACATTTCTGTGTGTAACTGTGCCATCTTTTCTGCAGTTAAATACTTTGAAAAAATACTTTGAAATATTCCATGTGTTTCCCCACCAGGCTCTGGTCACTATTGTCACTACGGTTCTTTTCATTTAGGCTTACAGTAACCTGCATGTCTGTGTACAGATTTAATTGCTAAAACCTTCTGTTTTGGGCTTGGGTCTACATTTTCGAATAAAGAGCCTATGACAAGGTCCGTGTGTATGTGTGTGTGTGTGTGTGTGTGTGTGTGTGTGTGTGTGTGTGTGTGTGCACGTGAAAGCTAGAGGCCAACCTTAGGATTTATTCCGTTAAGCTGGCTGGCCAGAAGGCTCCAGAGAGGCTTCTATTTTTGCTCCCCATCACTGAGGTCACGAGGGTGCACCTCCATACTTGGCTTTTTATATGGGCTCTGGGGACTGAGCTCAGACCCTCAGCTTGTCCAGAAGGTACTTCCCCAACTGAGCCATCTCCCTCCCTACCCCACTCCCCTTTGCTCCTTTTGAGTGGTTGATTTTGAACAACCTCTTACTACTTCACACTGTAGTGCAGGCTGGCCTTGATCTTCAGATCCTCCTGCCTCAACCTCCTGAGTAACAGGGGTTACAGACCTGTGCTCCAGAGCATGGTTGCTAACTGCTGACTCTGCACTTCCCAGTTTTTCTGTCGGCGTTCACATCTGCTTACTTATTACTTTATTTCCTGACTGAGCTCATGACTATAATAAAATGTGAAGAGGAAAAATTTAGGTAGCAGTAATGTAGTGTCACTGTGTGACCTCAGGCAACTGCTTAATCTTCAGTCTCAGTTTTCCTTATCCCCAAAATGGGCATAATCCTTACCTCATCTGATAGGGTTTACATGAAGGCTAACTAAATTTAACATGTGAGGCAGGGGCATAGTCATGATAGAAAGCATTCAACTATGACAGCTATTATTTTATCAAAGACAGGGTTATACTTGGTATTAAATGACAGGCTTTGCATTCAGCTTTGGCACTGAGTAGTTGGTTTACCTTAGGGCTATTACATAAGCTCTTTCATCTTTAAGTTTCTACATTCATAGGGTGGGGTTAACACTACTTGGCTCAATTATCAGTTGTCAGACAAAAAAATGTGATAACATGTGGGACGTTTGTAGGCACTAAAGGGCTGTACAAATAAAAGGTAGCCTGCCCACACTGGCCACAGAGCCCTTCTTGCCATAAGTGGGTGTTTTCTCTGGTTCCTCCTTGGCCAGCCCAAAGAGGAGAAGACTAAAACAGGGTGGTGGTTATGGGTTATGAAGGGATGGCAGGCAGGGAAGGTATGATTGCTCTGGCAGTTCTCTGAAGGTCCCTTGTTCCTTAGAAGTCTGAAGCTGGCACTCCCTGGCTTTGTCTGCGACAAGGACCAGGAGTGGCAGGCCCAGAGCAGGTTTTGAATGTTTGGTGGTGAGCAGGAAGATAGCACAGCCCAGCAGGGTTGGATAGAGAGAGGGTTTGCAGCAGCCGTTCTGATTAACCCACAGTAACACATGGGTCACTTAGCCTAAGTGGAACCCGGGATCCTGTGGGAGTCTAATGCCCTGCCCCCATGTGACTGGTGTTTACATTTCCTCCTAAATGGGACTCTTTTTTTTTTTTTTTTTACAAGATTCTGGGTGGGGAAGACAGGTTCCATGTCCCCAGGTGACCCTTTGCCCATAGACATTGCTGGTAAAGAGGGACTAGGTCATCCTCAGGAAGATTTCTGGAAGATTCTGCTGCCTCAGCTCTTCTTCTGCGACCTTGCTGACTTCCTAGTATGTGGCCTGAGACCATGGGACTCCTGTCTGTCCTCCTGAGGTCTCAGTAGCCTGATACAATTCTATGGCTGGCAAGGGACCAAAGGCACTTACGAGGCTCTGCCAGCTCTGTCTCCTCAGGACCATCATGCTAGCATTTCAGTGACCCAAATACATATTTGCTTCCTCTTGGGTCCTTCCTCGCCTATTGTATTTTTCTGTGTGTGCGTATCTCCTCTTGCTGTGGGGTGACAGGAGTCTATGGCCCTTTTTATGTATTTTTAGAAGGTAGCTGACTGATGCATTCTCCATTTCCCATAATCTTCTTCTTTTCTTTTTCTGTCTTTCTTAGAATTTTCTTTTTGAGATAGGGCCATTCTCTGTAGCACATTGAATGGCTCATTTTTCCTTCCCAGATGTCTTTTTTTCTTTGTTTTTAAGATTTTTTATATTTATTTGTTGGTTTTTGGTTTTTCAAGAAAGAATTTCTCTGTGTGCCTCTGGCTGTCCCAGAACTCCATTTGTAGACTAGAATGGCCTTGGACTAAGAGATCGCTTGCTTTTGCCTCCTGAGTTCTGGGATTAGAAGTGTGCACCACTACACCAGTTTTATTTTTATTTCTGATTGTGTGTATATGTGTGTGCCTGTGTGTAGATTTGTTGTATATGGGTGCAGTGTCCTTGGGAGTCAGAAGAGAGCACTGGATTCTCCTGGAGCTGGAATTACAGATGCTTGTGAGCTGCCTGACATGAATGCTGGGAACCAAACCTGGATCCTCTGCAAAAATGGTACTTTTGTGCTCTTAACCACGGAGCCAACTCTCCAGCCCCTCTCTTCCTTCCTTCTTTCCTTCCTTCCTTCCTTCTTTCCTTCCTTCTTTCCTTCCTTCCTTCCTTCCTTCCTTCCTTCCTTCCTTCCTTCCTGAGACAGGATCTTACTGGGACTCACTCCTTCTAGGTGTATTGTGTGTGTGTGTGTGTGTGTGTGTGTGTCTGTCTGTCTGTCTGTCTGTCTGTGTTTCCTGAGTCTCTATTTCTGTCTCTATTTCTGTCTCTGTCTCTGTCTCTGTCTCTCTCTCTCTCTCTCTCTCTCTCTCTCTCTCACATACACACACACACACACACACACTTTGTAGTCCAGACTAATGCATAACTCAAAACAATCTTCCTGCTCGCAAGGGCTATGATTATATACACGACTTTTTCATTTCTCACTTGATAAAGATATCCCGAGTACTGTGTGTCTATAACTTGGCTCTCCATGAAGCCCCAGGTAGGAAATCACCACTGGAGGTTTATGTTGTCAGGAAGCACACCAGCGATTGGGTGGGACATAGCTCTTGGCTTATGGCATGTATTCCAGAACAGAGAGAGATGGAGAGAATACATGCCATAAGCCAAGAGCTATGTATGGATGAGAAGACTGAAATGTTAAAACTAGGTGAGTGTCCTGGAGAGTGTCCCCCAAACTGCCCACCCCCCATTTCCTCTTTCACTTAGAAACTGTATGTCCCATCCCACCTTTGAAGCCCACTGTGGTCCACAACTCCCCTAGGACTTCTGGACAAGCTGGAAGGCGATGAAGAACAAAGCAACACAGTTTTTGACTGTGGAAAACAAAAAATCTGAGTCTTGTGCATTTCATCAACACTAAAGAGGTTGGGAGCCGGGGATCCAGCATACCTGTATGCCAGACTGTGGGTGCCTTCCTCTGTGTGGTCTTGGAAATTTGAGCTCACCCCCACAGTGGTAAGTGGGTGGGATGGCTGCCCACAGGGGAATTTTGCAGGGCGTACACTTTAGGAAGGACCTTGGCTTCAGCAAGACACCTAATGGCTATGGGACTCAAGGCAGGCTAGACATCTTAGATCTGGATTTTCCTGTCCAAACTAGGACAGTGTTGCCTGCTTTGAGTGTCTGCTTTAAAGGCTAGATCTGGAGTCTGGAGACATGGCTCAGCAGTTAAGAGTACTTATGGTTCTTGCAGAGGGTTTGGGGTCGATTCCTAGGACCCATATGACTCACAGCAATCTGTAACTCCCAGGCCCTCATGTGGTGCACATCCATAAACATAAAAATAAATCTAAGGACTGGATATATTGGATGGACAGAATATAAGGTTTAAGATAAAGTCAAATACCTAACATTCTTTTTCTTCAGGTGGAGTCTCACTGTGTATCTCAAATTGTTCTGGAACTTGTTATATAGCACAGGCTAGCCCCAAACTTTTTGCCTCTGCCTCCCAAATGCTGGTATTATAGACTTGTGTCCCTACAACTGGCTCTTAGCTTTCCAATTCTACAAAGTAGTCTTTATTATCACCAAAACTCCAGGGCAGTTTAGTGCTCTAAAACAAACATTGAATATGTCAAGCTACCCTGAGCACAAAACTAAACTGAAAACCCACTGTTAAAGACAGCCCAGGGCTAAGGATGTAGCTCACTACTAAGTCTATGCCAGGTCCTGATTCCAACACAGTACCTCTCCAAATTAGATAAAACAAAAACAAACAAACAAAAAACAAAGTAGAGGCTCGAAAGATGTCTCACTACTTTCACTTATTATGTTTACAATTTGTTCATATCATTCCCTACAGTAGTAGTTCATTTAGTCTCATTGCTACTTATTATTCTATTGTGTAAATAAACTGTATTTATTTGCAAGTATTTACATTTTTAAATAGGTGCTTTTTATTGCAAACTCCTAAAAGTTATTTACTTTTGCATGTGTGTGGGAGAGACAAAGTTTCACTATGTAGGCCTTGATGGCCTGGAACCCACTACATAGACCAGGCTGGCCTCAAACTCACAGAAGTCTGCCTGCCTCTGCCTCGCAGGTGCTGGGATTAAAAGCTTGTGCCATCAGGACCGGCAGTTATTTACCTTGGAAACTGGGATATCTTGACAGTTTTCTCAGCTCTCTTCATCCCATTTCCTGGTGCTAGGAGATGGTCTGGCCCTGAGCCTCACTCACGGTGAGTTTTTCTCCGGCTCTCAAACCTCTTGCTCTTCTTGGTGCAGCTGTGGTTCTGTTGGAGGGCTGCTTATTTGCTAGGTGTCTGTGAGTGGCATTACTTTGATATTGGTAATTAGAACCTTTCTATGTATTTTGTTTGTTCTGTTTGAAAAGCACAGGAGGAGATTAGGCCAGGCTGGCCAGCTCAGCTGTCCATTTTCCAAGCTGACCATCTGGAATTACTTTTCAGATATTTTGGCAACAAGGCAATCCCCAGTGTATTTTGCCCAGAGCACTTTTACAGTTCTGGGTTTGTTTTGGTTTGTTTGTTTGTTTGTTTGTTTTTTCCTTCAAGTCTGCTGTTTGGAAAGAAATTTCATCCTAGGCCTCTGGTTAACTTTAATCTTCACTCGTTCAAATGGTGTTTGTGGAAAAGAAACTTCCAAGAAATGTGTGAGACATTGAAAAAATCACTCTGCTTACCTTTGCCAGAAACACAGAAAGTGGCTGCCAAGAATAAATGAAGCTTTACAAGCACTTTGTAAAACCATTTGGCATTATTTTTCTAAATCACACATCTGTGTAGCCCATGACCCTGCCTGTTTAATCCCATAGCGTATACACCCTCAGCAGAAGAGGATGCAGAGCTGGGCGTTGGTGGCGCACTCCTTTAATCCTAGCACTCGGGAGGCAGAGGCAGGCGGATCTCTGTTAGTTCGAGGCCAGCCTGGGCTACAGAGTGAGTGCCAGGATAGGCTCTAAAGCTACACCGAGAAACCCTGTCTCGAACCCCCCACCAAAAAAAAGATGCAGAGCTGAGTAACAAATGCACTTGCTAGATTCCCGCTGCAAGCACGAACTGTAGCGATCTTGAATTGCAAACAAACCAGATCTCCATGAATGACAGAGCGAATGAATAAACCATAGGATGGAATACTACATAGCAAGCAAATGGATGAACCTGACCTGCCTGCCCCCACCCCTTGAATGCTGAAATTTTAGGCCTGTTCTACCACACTCAGTTTTATTTGGTGCTGGGGACTGAACCATCGGATGATGTGAGGCACATATACATTCTGCCAACAGTCATATCCTCAGAATACTTAATGCATTTTTATAAAGAATTTTGTAGTAAAAAATAAGTGTATTAAACATTGTAAGTATTAATATTTTTATAGATAGACCTAAGTTTGAGAAAATATATTCCTTTCTTCACATCCCATTCCCTTAATCTAAGAGAAAACACTCTTCACTGTAAAATACATAGCTGTGTGCTGCAAACATTTTGAAAACTCAGTGAACACAGGCATATTTAGTGTGCTCTTTGTTTCCAACATAAACAATTTAGTGTGTTCAATTTAGGTTAGAACAAAATAGTTCGTTAACTGATTATTATTGTAGCTAAGGATCATTGCAGCTCTTAATACAGATTTCATTTTTTAATATGTTCTTTGTTTCCATTTCTATTTTACATGTGTGTGTTTTGTGTGTATGTGTGTCTGCACCATGTACATGTCTGGCATCTGTAGAGATTCAAAAAGAGCATCAGGTACCCAGGAACTAGAGCAAACAGAGATTATGAGGGTGCTGGGACTTGAACCTGGTTCCTCTGGAGGAGTGGTCAGTGTTCTTATCCATTGAACCATCTCTCCAGCCCCAGTGATGGTTTTCTTATAATTCATTAAATCACTCCTTTCTCTGTTAGTTTAAAAAAAAAACTGATCTTTAGAAAGTTCACCTCTTGTCTTGTGTACTACAGTTTTATGAATCTTGGCATAAAATTGAATATATATAGAGAGAAGGCCTACATTTTCAAACAATGATATAGTTACAATCAGTGTGCCAATCCCCTAGAATCCACACCACAGATTCAACTAAACTTGGATCAAAAACAGTTGAAAGAAGAATTCCAGAAAGTAAAGCTTGAATCTGCTGTTCTCTGAGCACAGCTGTGGTGGTTTGAAAGAAAATGGCCCCAAAGGGCGTGGCACTATTAGGAGGTGTGGCCTTATTGGAAGAAGTGTGTCACTGTGGGGGTCGGCTTTGAGGTCTCTTTTTCTCAAGCTTCCCTCATTGTGGCTGTCAGTTGACTTCCTGTTGTCTGGAAGACAACTTGATGTTTCTCCAGCACCAAGTCAACGTGCTCCCCAGATGATGATAGTGGACTGCTCTGAAACTGTAAGCTGCCACCTCAATTAAATGTTTTACTTCCTAAGAGTTGCCATGGTTATGATGTCTTTTCACAGCAATAGAAAACTCTAAGACAACATCTCTGAACCCACGAATGTGAGGTAGTGTGCAGGAACACTTCTCACACATTTCCCAAACCCACAATCCCCTTCTACGTCTTCGAATGTTTTCTCAGCCAACAACTCTATACTGTATGAGTAGACCTACAATAGCTGGTATTTGTAATTTTGTTGAACAAATGTTTTCCTTGTCATTATTTCTTAAGCAACGCAGGAGAATATCGATTTGCATAGCGTTTCCATTGTATGAAGTGTTATAAGTAACCTAGAGATGACTTCAGTGTATGGGAAGTGTGGGGACTCAATACAAATACCATGCCACTTCAAAAAAAGATTTTAAAACATTTTATGTCATGTTTCCTGTGTGTATATATGTATGTGAACCGCACTCATGACTGGTGCCCAAAGAGAATAAATTCCCAAGAACTGGGATTGCAGATAATGGATAGTTGTGTACACCATGTAGGTGCAGGAAACCGAACCCAGGTCCTCTGAAGGAGCAGCAGGTGCTCTTACCCATGCAGCCACGTCTCTAGTCTATACCATGGCATTTTGCAGAAAGGACTTGAAGGGCTGGAGAGCTGGCTCTGTGATTAAGAACATGTACCACTCTTTCAGGGAACTGAGCTCAGCTCCAAGTGCCCATACTGCACAGTTCATAATGTCTTGTGACTTCAGCTCCAGGGGCTCTGATACCATGGCTTCCATGAGCACTGGCATTTGTGTACATACCACATACATGTAATTAAAACATCTATGTAAAGGGCTTGAGCATCCGCTGATTTTGGTGTGTGTGTGTGTGTGTGTGTGTGTGTGTGTGTGTGTGTGTGTGTGTGTGTGTGTGCTTGCTGGTTTGGGGGCCACTGAAGCCAGTCTCCCATGGATAGGGACGATTGCTTTTGAATCCTGTCCATGACAGCTGCTTACTAATGGGCCGCACTCCTGCTAAAAGTGACTGTGCGTAGAGTTCTTGAGGGTTAAAACCAACCACTCGGGAGTCTTCCTTCAAAGTTCCAGGATCTTTGGAGACCTTACCTTGATGGCGTTGGCACTGTGTCTGGTCCTGGTGTCTTTGTGTGGTTAGCTCTCTACTCGGAGGATATGGTAATAAGTGCTTCCATTGTTCTCAGGGGGGGAAATGTGGTTGCAGTGCTTGGGAGGCAGCTTTGAAGGTGTGTTCCACCACGCCACACATCTGTGTACACACAGCTGTTATAAAGGTCTGATGGCCAGACAGAACCACAGGGAACAAATGAAATGGCAACCTTGTGGCTTCTCCACTGATTCCAGGTCTGGCTAGATGACTCAGCATGTGAGGGTGCTTGCCACCAAGCCTAGTGACCTGTGTTTCATCCTCAGAACTCACCTGGTGGAAGAAGAGAACCAGCTCCCGTGAATTGTCTTCTAACCTCCACACATGTGCTCAAATGCACAAGTGTACTCTCACACACATGTGCTTATGCGCGCATGCGCGTGTGCACGCGCGCGCGCACACACACACACACACACATACACACACACTATGTAAATTTTTTAATGGATTGACTCAGTGACTTTCACTGCTTCTCTCTTCTCCTAAGACACTTGAAGCTGCAGAATGGTCCGTTGCAATGCAGAAAAGCGTTTGCTGTTTGCAGCATAATAGCTACTAGTTTATGAACGTTCTGCATGGACACCATAGAGCACGACCCCCTCCTCTCAGTTAAAGGATCTGCAGGCCATGCTGGTCAACAGTAACTGGCCACAGAGATGGAGAGAGCATGCTGTGCCCTTCTTTGACTGATGCACTAGTCCCAGGGTCAGGGTTTCCTTCCTGTAGTGCCCAGCACAGCTCTCAGTGGATATTTGAGTAATGAGTACCTATGGGCTTAGGAAGTGAATTCTGATGGCTGAGGCCACGGCTCAGGCCTTTTCATCCATGTTACCATTGTTCAGTTATGTATAAAGAAAATGCCTAGAGAAGTTTCTCACTCTTCCATTCTGAAGCTTGCCTCATAAACCACAATATACAATGTTGTCAATAAAAGTCCTGTACTGCTGGTGGTGGTGGCACACACATTTGATCCCATTTGGGAGGCAGAAGCAGGCAGATCTCTGTGAGTTTGGGGCTAGCCTGGTCTACAGAGAAGCTTCCAGGACAGCTAGGGCTACACAGAGAAATCTTGTCTTGAAATACCCCTTGCCCTTGCCCCCCTCCAAAAAAATCCTGTATTAAGTATTTGTGTGTGTGTACCTCTGTGGGCAGGCACAGGTGCGTGTGGAGATTGGAAGACAATCTTGGGTGTCATTCCTCAAGAGTGCAGGTCTGTTTGTGCATGTGTGTGTGTGTGTGTGTGTGTGTGTGTGTGTTGTGTGTGTGTGCACATACTTGTATGTATGTATGTCCATGGAGGCCAGTTGACACCAGTGTCTTCCTTGATTTCTGTCCACCTTATATTTCAGAGGTAGGGTTTCTCATGAACCCAGAGCTCACCCATTCCAGACTGGGTGGTGGTCAGCGAGTCCCAGGTCATCCTGTCTCCATCCTCTCTAAGCTGTGTATGCCATGCCTGACTTTGACTCTGTAGTTCCAATCTCAGATCCTCCTGTTCATGATGCACTTTACTGACTTAGTCATCTCCCCAGCCCTCTACCTCATCTGTGAGACACCGTCTAGGCTGTGTGGTCAATGAGCCCTGGAGTCTTCCCGTCTTCTCCAATGTGCTGGGATAAACACATGTAACAAAACCACAGCACTGTGTGTATTTCTGTGAACGGGATGAAATGAGCGAGGCCACTTGCTCAGGATTCAGATGCAGGAGAGCCTTTCAAAGGTCAAAAATGACCAAAGCCAGAGCTTGGCAGGGGAAATTTAGGAATCCTGGACCACTGAAGAACTAATTAACTAATGATGAAATGGGTACTTCTGTTTCTGCAGCCCATAGGGTAGCAATTGTATCCTGGGCAAATCCCTGCCTGTACTAGAAAGTGCTCAGAGACCACTGGTCCACAGACCTGGCAGCCGTGACTAGGTAAACACAGAACACTGGGTATGCTGTATCCATCATGAATGCCAGTCTTGTTTCAGAAAGAAGCCTGAATATGCTGAGCAATGCTGGATACCTTCAAAGAAGATGTGAAATGAAAATATACAGCTCCTGAATAGGAGGACAGTTCACTCATCAAAAGGAAACGAACTCAGAACTCCTATAAACAAACGTTAACTTGATACACATCCACGCATATTAGTGTGATTTTTTTAACAATTTGGTGTTGGTATAAATAAAATGTCTATGTTGGAGTTAGAATGCTTGCTTGTTAAAATCTCCAGTTTCGCATATAAAATTGAATGAATAAATTAAATAAACAAGTCTATGTTATTGGTTAAAGCCTCAGGGGTTTATTAGTTGCCAGGAAGCAGGACCCTTCCTGGAGGTGATGAATAAGCCACAGAGAAGATGCTGGTCAAGGGTCTGGTTGTGTTGCTGATGGGGTTGAAAGTGTAAACCAGAACAACTTTCCAGAGGGCAGTGTGTTTCAAAAGTTATTAAAATGGAGCTATTCCTGGATCAAGCAACTTTACCTCAGAGAGCAACAAAAATAAATATGTATGTATATGATTTTTCAGTGGGGTTGACAATATTTGTGGGTTTTTGTTGTTGTTTAATGTTTCAGACAGAGTCTCATTGATTCTCTCACTATGTAAGTCAAGCTGACCTTGAACTCACGGAGGTCCATCTGCCTCTGCCAAGCAGCAATATCTGTTTATTCCGAGCCAAATTAACAAAGCAGCAAACAACTTATAGTCAGATGAATAAGGGATTTGCTAGGGCTGGAGAGATGACTCAGTGTTAAGAGCACTGGCGGCTCTTGCAGAAGACCAGGTTTGGTTCTCAGAGTCCACACTGGGCAGCCCACAACTGCCTTTAACTCTAGCTCCAGGGGCTACGACCCCCTTTTCTGGCTTCCATGGGTACCCACATTCACACACACACACACACACACACACACACACACACAAACCCCTACTAAAATAGCTATTTTTAAGTTAAAATAAGTTAAAAATAAGAGATTTGTTAAATACATTTAGCTCAAAGACTCTGAAACATGACTCAGTCTGGACAGATACTGATGTGAGTAGATGCTTACTGAACCGTCATGAGGATGGAGCTGAGGGCAGCTCAGCTGATAAAGGCTTACCTAGCATGCATGACGTCCTGAGTTTGGTTGTCAGCGGTGCATAAATTATGGTGACACCCAGCAGCAATGTCGGCATCCGGAAGTTGGAGACAGGAGGATCAGAGTTCAAGGTCATTCTCTTTAGAACTGGATACATTTCTTGTAGCTCAGTATAGACAGATCCAGTTCTAAAGAGAAACAGCTCACACAGAGATTATTTTAGCACTTGGGGTCACATGCCTCTAACCCCAGGACTCATGAGAGGTATTTAAGACAGGAACAGGGTCTCAGAGCTTCCATTCATTCTCCATCCACACTGAGGATAGGAAGACATTGAAGTCTCTAGCCACACTGAGGAGAGCAGAGCAGTCTGAGTGAACCTGAGGAGCAGTGAAGTCGGGAGCAGTCTGAGGCTCGCCCCTTTGGTCTGAGCTGAGGAAGAGTAAGAGCTGGTGGCCAGCTGCTTTGCTTTTCTGATCTTCAGCTTGAAGCTTGAAGCCCAATATTATTAGCTCTGGGTCTTTTATTTCTTGTGCTACAGGCATGCTCAACCACACATATTATACACGGAAGTTTGGAACCAGTCACCTTAGACACTGATGGGTGACTCCATGTGTGTTTTTCAAACGCACACAAATCATAGAACATAGAATTGTTTGCATATGGTGATTTTTTGTGAGTTTTTTTTGTTGTTGTTGTTTTTGGTTTTTCGAGACTCAGTTTCTCTGTGTAGACCTAGCTGTCCTAGAACTGGTTCTGTAGACCAGGCGGGCCTCAAACTCAGAGATCTGCCTCTGCCTCCCGAGCACTGGGATTAAAGTCATGTGCCACCATGCCTACCAGCATATTGTTTTTAAGTCAACATAAAAGAAATGATATTTTAATTTTAATCAATATCATATACAATTTTTATTCATCAACTATAAACCTCAATAAGTATCCAGGAACAGTTATTTTCCTAAGATCAAGTCATCTTCATGTGCAACACTGTTGCTTATTCCTTTGCTCTAGTGTATTATTGGCTCAACCATAGCCTCTTTTGTTTGTCCGTCCATTCTGCTAATGATCCTTTGGCATTTCTCTGCTGCAGTCAGTTCAGATACAGCTACCCTGAGGTGAGCCTGCAAAGGGGAACCTCAGCAGTCCCAGAGGAACAGCTGGGGCTGTTCAAAGCAGGATTGTCCAGTCGCGGAGTGTGCGCGCAGTCCGCTTTGCTGCAGGACTGTCCAGTCGCGGAGTGTGCGCGCAGTCCGCTTTGCTGCAGGACTGTCCAGTCGCGGAGTGTGCGCGCAGTCCGCTTTGCTGCAGGACTGTCCAGTCGCGGAGTGTGTGCGCAGTCCGCTTTGCTGCAGGACTGTCCAGTCGCGGAGTGTGTGCGCAGTCCGCTTTGCTGCAGGACTGTCCAGTCGCGGAGTGTGCGCGCAGTCCGCTTTGCTGCAGGACTGTCCAGTCGCGGAGTGTGCACGCAGTCCGCTTTGCTGCAGGACTGTCCAGTCGCGGAGTGTGCGCGCAGTCCGCTTTGCTGCAGGACTGTCCAGTCGCGGAGTGTGCGCGCAGTCCGCTTTGCTGCAGGACTGTCCAGTCGCGGAGTGTGTGCGCAGTCCGCTTTGCTGCAGGACTGTCCAGTCGCGGAGTGTGTGCGCAGTCCGCTTTGCTGCAGGACTGTCCAGTCGCAGAGTGTGTGCGCAGTCCGCTTTGCTACGTCCACCCAGTTGCTTTCACAGTGTGCCACAGTTTGTACTCCCCCCAGCAATGCTGGGGACCTCCTGTTTACTCACATCCTCACCAACCCTCGATAGTTTTAGATCTCTTAATTTTTTAAAATGATTTTATGTTTAATTATGTGTCTCTGCGTGAGCACGCACAAGTATGCAGATGCCCACGGAGGCCAAACTGAATATCAGCTTGGAGCCCGAGTTGCAAGTAGTTTGTGACATAGGTGCTGGGACTCAAACTCTGGAGGAGGAGCAAGTGCTCTTAACTGTAGAGCCCTCTTTTCAACCTCCTCGGTTTGTTTACCTTTACTTTACAGCATGTCTGGGTGTCGTGGGTTGGGGATGAAATGCCCTGCCGCCAAAACTCATGTGTTAGACCTATGAACATCTAGTTACAAACTTCAAAGGTGGGGCTACTGAGGCTGTCTCACAGGGGCTTCTAGTCACGTGAAACCATCCGTTGAACCATCATGATCCAGCCACCATTGTACTAACCCTGTGGTAAGTTTATACCCTGACGTGTCCTGTAGCAGTGAGCGGGAATTAGAGGAAGGTCGCTGGGAGTGTGTCTTTGAAGAATGTAGTTGGTCCCTAGCCTTTCCTCTTTCTGTCTCTATTTCCTGTCCACTAGGAGATAAACATCTTTGCTCCGATACCGAGCCCCCACCATGAGACATGCTCCCAGTGCAGGCCCAAAGCAACCAGACCAAAAGACCATGAACTAAAACCTCTGAAACCTTAAACCAAAATACATCATTCTTTTTTTAAGTTGGTTTTCTCAAGTATTTTGTCACAGCAACAAAGATCTAATAGAATATGCTTGTTTTGAGTCTTTTTATGTCTACATTTTATGTCTATATATGTGTCAGCATTTTAATGACTATAGCAACTTGTGCATTTTGTCTGTTTTAAAAAGGTCTAAAGTTGCTGGGCAGTGGTATACCTCACCACCATGCCTTTAATTCCAGTTCTTGGGAGGGAGAAGCAGGTGGATCTCTGTGAGTTCAAGGCCAGCCTGGTCTACAGATTGAGTTCCAGGATAGTCAGGGCTACACAGAGAAACCCTTTCTAGAAAACCAAACAAACAAACAAACAAAATTTTAAAAAACCAAATGAAAAAGATCGAAAGTTCTGCATGTGAAGAGAAAGTCTGCCCTGTTTTTCTTTATTGGAGTATGAGGTAAAATATCAGTTAACTGCTGGCTACATAAAAATTGTCCCAAAGTATGCAGTTTAGAGCACATTTATTACCCTGTAGCTTCTGGGGTGCAGAGATCTGGAGGCAGCTTAGTTCTTCTCCCAAGGCCATAAGTTGCTCATGATATGTCAATCACGTTTTATAAGCTGAATGACATCATATCTGGAAGTAGGATCTTTGGGAAGTAATTAGGTGTAGATGAGGTCATGAGAGTGAGCCATGTGATGGGTTAACGCCCTCAGAAGGACAGGAAGAGATTCTTTCCCTACACACCACACCAGAAAACAGGCTCTCATCAGGCACTTGATCTATGGACACCATGATCCCAGACCCTTGGCCTCCAGAGCTCTGAGGAGTGTGTGTTGTTTAACCACCTGGGCTGTGGCATTTGATTCAGCAGATCAAGTGGACTGAGACACACCTGAAGTCCACAGGAGATCTGCTTCGAAGAAGGTGCACTCACAGCCTGTTGGCTAGAGGTCTCTCATCCCCAGGGTCCCCCTCCACCGGGCTGCCTGAGTCCTCCTGACTTGGGAGCTGATGAGTATAGGATGAGTGGGCAGGAAGTTGAAGTTCCTTTTGTGAAAAAGCTTCCAAAGTGACACACTGACATGTCTCCTCACTAAGTGAGTCACTGTCCAGCCACACTCAGCGGGTGGGGGAAGAGTGACTATCCAAGAGCCGGGACACTTACAATGCACCGATGTAATCCACCCCTACTCACTTTGCTTTCAAGGCCCACCCTGTGTCACTGACACAGACTGACATTTCCTTTTAAAACAACATTAATGTTAATTTCTTTCACGTGTATGGTGTTTTGCTTGCATGTATGTCTGTGAACGATGTGTGTGCAGTACTCAAGGAAGCCAGAAGAGGGCAGTGGATCCCCTGGGACTGAAGTTACAGGTGGCTGTGAGCCACCACCAGGGTGCTTGAAACCCAACCTGGGTCCTCTGCCATCCTGAACAACAGTTATTAAGCACTGAGATCCCCAAATATGCTATTTTTTAAAATGGGACATGTTGAATTTCATCTTCTACCTTAAAAAAATATTTGCTAAGGCAACCATTTCCTTCTGCTAACATCTCACAGTTTAGAACAAATTGACATATTTTTTTCTAACCTTAAGCCATAAATGTTTTTATAGAGTTGGGCAGTGGTAGCCCACTCCTTTAATCCCAGTAATCAGGAGGCAGAGGCAGGTGGATCTCTGTGAGTTTGAAGCCAGCCTGATCTACAGAGTGTGTTCCAGGACAACCAGTGTGGTACAGGGAAACCCTGTCTCATAACACAAAGCAAAACAAAACAAAACTTTATAGAACAAACCCTATTGGTTTATCCTTACTTTAATGCTGCTAAGGCAGACCTGTTAATTTTATTATTTGTGTAAGTACGATGTGCTGTGGGGAGCTTGCCTATGGGAGACAGAGAACAGCTCTGTGGGGCTGGTTTTCCCCTTTCATCTCCTCATGGGTTCCTGGGATTCAACACTGGTTCCCAGGCTTCCAAGACAAGCACTTTTATCTGCTGTGCCTCCTTGCTGGCCCTTAAGTTTAGAATTCTCACATTTATATATCCATAAATATCAGTGGGCTATAATTTTCTTTGGAGACACTGTCATTTCCTGCTTACATTAGCATAACAAGTAAGTAGCATTCCTCACTCTCTCTCTTTTTTTTTTTTTTTCTAGTCTCTGGAACTATTTGACTAAAATAGGCTTTAACTTTCTTAAGCAATTGGTTACTGTTTTGTGTAACTGGATGAGGTGCTATATAGCTGTAATCCCAGTACTGGAAAGACTGGGGCAGGAGGATTACTGTGAGTTCAAGGCCAACCCAGGATAGTTCCAAGCCAGCCTAAGCTGCAGAGTACCCTGCCTCAAAATAATTTTTTAAAAATTTTGGGGTTGGAGAGATGGCTCAGTGGCTAAGTGCTTTGGCTGTTTTTCCAGAGGTCCTGAGTTCAATTCCCAGCAGCCACATGGTGGCTCACAACCATCTATAAAGAGATCTTGCCTGCAGGCAGACATGCAGGCAGAACACTGTATACATAATAAATAAATAAATTTTAAAAATGTTAGTCTGGGCCAGGCGTTGGTGGCACACACCTTTAATCCCAGCACTCGGGAGGCAGAGGCAGGCGGATCTCTGTGAGTTCGAGGCCAGCCTGGTCTACAAAGTGAGTTCCAGGACAGCCTCCAAAGCTACAGAGAAACCCTGTCTCAAAAAACCAAAAAAAAAAAATGTTAGTCTGGGCAGTGATGGAGCACACCTTTGATCCCAGCACTTGAGAGGCAGAGGCAGGAGGATCTCTCTTCAAGGCCAGCCTGGTCTACAGAGCAAGGACTGTTACACAGAGAAACCCTGTCTCGTGGTAGGGGAGGGGGGGATGGGGAAGGTGTGTTGCAAAGCCTGTTTTCCTTTCTTGGAGATGTTTGATTTGACCATTCTATTATTTTAATAATCACTTCACATACAGACTTTCTGTCTCTTCTTGGGGGTAATAGTTACATAGTCTTATAAAATCCATTTAATTAAAGTTCAAAACTATAGGTTGGACTTTATTTACAGTTTTTCATTCCTGATGTTTATTTTGTCTTTTCTCCAGAGATTTTTATAATTTTTAGTTAATAGCAATTCTTATTTTAAAATTTACTTTTCTGTATTATTACTGTGCATGTGTGTTTGTGTGTGTTGGGATGCATGTCACAGTGTGTGTGTTTGTGTGTGTTGGGTTGCATGTCACAGTGTGTGTGTAGAGGTCAGAGGACAACCTTGTAAGGCTCTCTTCTCTTTTCCTATTAATTCAGAGGATAATTCAGGTGCTCAGGCTTGAACATCAAGCACTGCTGCCCACTGAGTCACCTTTCCAGCCTTTTAGTTAATACTATTTTAGCATCATTGATACTTTTTATATTCTTGGCTTTTAGTCTATTATTTTTGCATTTATAATTATTTCATTATTCTCCTTGTGTTTGTTGTGGTTATTTTTCTCCTTCTGAGTTGCATGAACATTTAACTCATTAAATTTAAAGTACATTTTGTATCTAAAGAATGTATTTAAGATCTAAGTTTCTCATTGGGTACAATTTTTGGCTGACAATCTATATTTTGTATGCATGATTTCATTGCATTCCTTTCTAAATATTTCTTTTCATCATAGTTTTCTTTTTAGTGTAGAGACTATTTAGGGGG